>NC_090349.1:35936505-37186505 GCF_035084215.1 Heptranchias perlo
GCACCATGACACTCATCCCGTGAGAGAGGGTTTAACAGCTCTAATCACTTGTGTGCCACAGTTATGAAACATTTGCTGTGTTTGTACATATATTGCTGAATGAACAGATTAAAAACAGCCAGTTTATGGCTTTTTAAAAAAAAGAACTAATTCTGCTGTAATCTGGCTTCAACTACAATTTACTTGTCCTTCACAGAAATGCAGAGTTTCATATTTGCAAGTAAATCGCAGAAAGGCTCCAGTTTCCTGGTTAACCGAGCAATTTGGTGCCTTGCAATGTGAAGGGTTAAAGTTCACTGCAATGAAGCTCCAACTCATCCACATTTCTCCCCCTCCCAGCCAATACCTGCACAAATTGGCTGGCTAAGAGACTAAAAATACATTACAGCATTTGCTTTGTGGTCACAGCAAGCGTCAGCAATCTGCCAGACAGCATCTGAGTGCAGATCAAATATGGGCTGCTGGAATTGCACAATACCCACATTGGCCGCCTCGATTTAAGGATTTTTTTGTGCAGTGAATTTGCTCCAAGCCCCTGCAGCAGTGTGACAAAAGGGGCTTGTGCCCACAATAGGCCACACACAAGTTCCTGATCAGAGACAAGCTGCTGGGGCAAAGGGCAAAGAAAGCACTTGCCCCCGTAGGGAGAGATACAAGAGAGAGGCAAGAGGACTGGCCCTGAGCCGTTCTTGGGTACTTCCCAGCTGCCAGTTAAGAGTGGCACTGGCAGAAGTTCGGGAATAGTCATCTGCTCAACATCTTGGCTGGAGAATGGGACAAACAGACCCAAAGACAGTGGAAGAAAATTTTATAAGAAGTGGAGGGAGAGGGACTGCAAAAATGTTTAAAACCTATTCAAATATTACATTTCTAGACCTTCCAGTTTAAGAAATGAGGGTTAAAACTCCAATGCCAAAAGGTGCTAGGTGTAGCCAAATTACCTGGGGATTTACAGCTGCTTTAAGTCTCTTTTGTCCTCTCCCTTGGCTCTTTTGTAAAGCTTTGCATCATCACAAACCCTTTATTTATTCTGTCTGATAAAGTTTACCAGTAATTAAGCAGAGTTAAATGATTAAAGCACACCAATTCTTTATAATGGGAGGGGGTTAACCCCCAAACAAAAAGCAAGTTGGAAAATCTGCATTTTTGTGCGCTAATGAAAGACATGTGAAGCTCCCATAAAATTTCCGGGCAATGCTGCAATGACGGGGTTAACATTCAATTCATTACCGACTTTTTCCCTTGCAGTGCACTCCTGCCTTGAAACTGCTCAAGTCCTTGTCCTGACTGCCCAATCAGAGAGAAAGGGAGGATATTATTCTGGATGCCTCACAGACTGGGAGCTGGATGACCATATATGGTAAAACTTGCTGCCAGCAGTTTGAGTGGAGGCTGCAGCCTTTCATATCAGTTAGTCACAGAAGGAGGCAAGACCCAGGGAACAGGAAGAGAAAAAAAAAATAATGAAAGGACAATGGAGCGAGCGGCATGTCTCAGGGGAGAAACATGCATCTGTGAGCAGACTGTGGCAGTCT
Source organism: Heptranchias perlo (assembly GCF_035084215.1). Classification (NCBI taxonomy): domain Eukaryota; kingdom Metazoa; phylum Chordata; class Chondrichthyes; order Hexanchiformes; family Hexanchidae; genus Heptranchias; species Heptranchias perlo. Next base: position 35,938,041 of record NC_090349.1, read on the forward strand.
GAGTCAGCAGCTATGGCCCTGGGGTCGGCAGAGTCTTTTCTCGGCCTCTTATTCATCCCCACCCCAAGAAAGAATTTTATAACAAGACAGAACTATGGCAATAAGCCTCGACAATACTGCTACATGCTGAGCATTACGTCCAACAAGAACCTGACAAATAGAGTGTGGATTGCATTCTGTACGTCCCAGATTTTAGGCTGTGTTCTTGAGAATTCTAAACAGTACAACTTGAGCACGTCATTACTGGCCCAACAAAACATCGTAAAGGACCTACGGCCAGTAAGTAAATTTGACAACAACTTGCATTTACATAGCGCCTTTAACGTAGTAAAACGTCCTAAAGCACTTCACGGGATCGAACAAACAAAATATGACACCGAGTCACATAAGGAGGTATTAGGACACGTGACCAAAAGCTTGGTCAAAGAGGTAGGTCTTAAGCAGTGTCTAGAGAGGCGGAGGGGTTTAGGGAGGGAATTCCAGAGCTTAGGCCTAGGCATCTGAATGCACAGCCGCCAATGGTGGAGGGAAGAAAACTGGGGGTGGGCAAGAGGCCAGAATTGGAGGAACGCAGAGATCTCGGAGGGTTGTCAGAGGTTACAGAGATGGGAGAGGGGGGCAAGTATCTGTAGGACATTTAAAAAAAAATTTATATATATATAATAAATATATAATATGAGACTTAACATGTCAGGATTTAGAGAGGTGACAGACTCTCCTTTTTCCTCTTCCCCACCCTTCCACTGAAGATATACAGTATAGCCTAAAGACTGTCCTCCATCCACGTTTTGATTCTCCAAATCCCCCAGCCGCTCTCAACTTGCTGGCTGTTTGCATTGTACATTCTTGTTTAAACCTCACTCCCCTGAACCACGGGAGAACCCAACTTCGAAAAAGGGTTACCAGGACCAATCACTGCCCCAACACATTTTGGCTTTAAATCGGACATACCAATAGTCAGTGTTGCACCACAATAATACACGGCAACAGTAGCACAAAGTTAGCAACTCAGTGTCGTTAGTGTCCTGACCGATCGAATGACTAGTCTGTACAGATTAAAGACCTGAACCTCCAGTCAGACAAGGCTGTTGTGCAGGTGACTTTCCAATGAAATATTTTTCTTCATGTAATTTCCCTCCCCCCATTCTACTGTCTCACTTTAGACCTCCTCACCTGAAGGAAAGTCACACTGAGGAATTGTTTCGCAGTTGATAATGATAATCCTCCTATATTTTACTCAAGCAATCATTCTTCAGGCATGAATCAGGACAACGAGAGCCAATGGGTCTTTTGACCATAAGGGAGACATCACAGTCAAGTCTGTTCCGTTGTCTCCTGGTATCCACTCACACTCATTTCCAGCTGAGTTGACTAGATATCAATATCCAGAGCAGAAGCTTGGTATGCTGACATTCTGTTGAGAATGACAAGTTTCTTTGAAAATCCCTTCTGAAAATGTTCTCTCATTTCACAACCAACCAATATCTATAAGCACTTTACATTTGGGGTATTTTCTCTAAAATAGAAAAAGCTTAACAGAGATAAAATCAAATGTCATCCATTAGAAGAGTTAGGAGAGGTGAGGGAAAGACTTGTAAATGAGGATTCTGTATTCGATACAATGGGGGAGAGGGAACCAACTAAGGTGAGCGAAGACAGGGGTGACAGCCAAATGGGATAGTACATGGGTGGCAGAGCTTCATACAAGTTGGAAGCTGTGTTGAAAAAGTTTCAGCAGTGAAGGGAGATAAAGTTAGAGGCAGGTAAAGCTACAAAGTTGGGAATAGGCAGTCTTGGTGATGGACTGGATATGGGGCTTGAAACTTTGCTCACTATCAAACAGGAACTGAGGTTACATACTGTTGGGTTTACTTGGGAATGAGCAGCCAGAGAGAAGGATGAGAATCGGAGACTAGGGTGCAGAATTTTAAGTGCGAGCCCAACAGAACAGCTTCAATACTGAGCTGGAGGAAGTGTCTCATCTGTGACAGGGTTGGACAACCCTCATCCATGAATTGATTTCAGGCAAGCAATCATGGTTCAGTGGTGACTGTGAAGTGGAGGAGTGTTAAGAGTTGGGAGTGGTCAGCATGCACATGGAAATTGACTTCAGGCCTAAATATAATGTTGCTAACAGGTGTGCAAACATTTGAACTATCCACACAGGAACACTAATTTGGAAACAGATCAAAGTTTGTTTTGTTGGAGGTGCTGTAACATGGTTAGTGTTTCAATGAAAATGTATCAAAATACTAAATTAGAAATTTACTAGGCAGAGGTAGCAAGGCTTTTTTTCTTTAAAAAACATAAAACAAAATGCTACTTCAGTCACTCTACACTTTTATGATAAATGGCAGCTACCAAGTATGGTCCTCCACTTATCTAATATGTCATTACTACCAGCCAGCTGGCAGAGTAAAAGAGGAGGGGGTGTTTAATGATGCTTCTTGTGAATAACTGCATAAAAATAAAAGCACTGCAGTCATAAAATCAAATTAACCATTTATCTACTCAGCTGCTACCCAGCTGTCAGATACTGAAGCTATTATTACACAATACATATTCCAGTGCAGCCCATTTGTGGTAATGTTGCCATTACGATTTCAGAGGGTACAACATTTTTGCAGCTTCTATTTGAACTGTGGAATATTTGTGATCAATAAATCACAATTAAAGATTTTGTCTCCCCAAACTTGAGAAACATTTGGAACTGAGTAACACGAGTGTGAAGTACTACTGGTAAAGGGGGATGGGTTACAGCAAATTGAGGTGACAAATTTAAGACCACATGAGCAGTATACTGCACAGCCTTGAAGCATATTGGCCCCAAAGGTAAGTTGTCCTATAGATCAATGGCATCAATGTACTAAATAAGCCCATGACAATGATTGTATATATTACAGTTCCCTGTACCTTCGTGCAAATCTGGAACTCGCCCCAAAAAGCTGTTGAGGGTGGGTCAACTGAAAATTTCAAAGCTTAGACTGAGATTTTTGTTAGGCAAGGGTATTAAGGGAAATGGAACCAAGGCAGGTAAATGGTGTTATGATACAGATCAGCCGTGATCTGATAGAATGGCGGAACAGGCTCAAGGGGCTGAATGGCCTACTCCTGTTCCTATGTTCCTACTGGGAGCGCTTTTAAAGCAGGGCAGTGCAAACAATGGGAGGGGGATACATACTTTTCCATCCACCGGTTGCACTCTAGTATAAACAATCACAATATTAAACCCATAAAAATGTGCGACAAGGAGGCTGAGTTCATCATTTGTGCTGAATAAAGACATTTAACTCCCTAACTTTTCATTGACTAGACAAAATGTTCAAATAATGGAGTTAGGATAAGTGGTTCAGAGCAAGATCACACTACAGGAACCAAGTCAGCAACAACTCCCATTATATTGGGCCAAGTAATATTTCAAATCTTTTTTCATCAAATAATCACCCAAACTTAGTCTTCCTTGTTAAATGCTGAAACAAAAATTTGTGCGCAAGAACCAAAAGGACCCCATCCTACCACAGAGAGGGTCGCGTCAGGATCCCACGACAGAGCAGCATTCGAAGTGACTGCAGGGTAAATACTACACAAAGAATTGATGCACAATCACAATGTACAACGGGTCTGGAAAAACACAATGCTGCTGGTTTATACATGCAACAGCCGATGGAAAGCTCTGTACTTATTTGCTAAATATCTAAAACATTCACTTACAATGACAGTAATCCAAGCCAAATTAAATTTAGCCAGGAAGTCTGCATTCCTGCTGCCCAGTACAATTATTGTAAACACCATCTAGAAAAGAGCTAATGCAAGGATTGCACAATGCAGTACAACGCTTTCCCCTCTAGGACCCAAGTTCAAATCCAGCCCGGACTATAAGTACTCTTCTGACAAATGGAAGAGTCCCAAAGTGGATTTGAGGCTGTATCACCCTCACTTCACAAAGTACACAACTCAAAACTGACCAATTCTTTACTTATTCAACAATCTCAGAGGCCACGGTGAACCAGTGTGGAAGATCAAAACAGATCACAAGTTGAGGAGTTCTACTGAGCTTGAGGCCAAGATCATTTTTTTCTTCTAACCTGTATCATATCTGACCTGTGAGTGTTCAAAACGGGCACTGGGGAATCGAACAGTTTTCTACTTTTGTCACAGTACTAAAGTGGTTCCTCTTCTCTGAGGAGAAATAGGATTGCTCCACAGAGTACACAAAGTATACAAGAGCACAGTATGGAAAATTCATTTGGCACAAATTGACATTTAAGCAATATTGATTAGAGAGGCCACAAGCTTTCTATGCTGCTATAAAAAGGTCTGAAATTGCGGTATTGCAGGGAAAAAAAAACACATCTGCTACAACTGAAATGTCAAAAACCAAGCGAAATATTCAGAATTAAAACTGATTTTTTACAGCCACAGTCTGCATTATAGCCAAACACAGGACTGCACGTACAATAACCAGCTGACTGCAACAAGGTTTATATCTTTCCCATCATGGGAACACAGTGGACAAAGGCATCACCTGGTGCTGATCCACACAGAATAGAAGCTCAGGCCCATGATACACCTGGTGGTCAAAAAGCCGATCTATGCGGTTTGGATGGGTACTGAAGGATTGCTCAAACACTCAGAACCATATTGTAGTGTAAGTCATCATCTTCAGGAGAGGAGGGAAGAAAAGGGGTAAAAATTGGGAAAAGTGTACGAGGGAAAATAATAGGGAAAACAACTCAAGAGCTACAAGTCATGTGATACAATGACTTACAAATGGCACAATAGTGTATCTATCTGCATAACCTACATCATGTACTTGTAGACACAAAGCTTGCTGAGCATACGAATTGCATTCCTTTAAAGGAATTGGTCAAAGGGCAATTTTCATCCCATTAAAAATAAATGGCAGCATTAACCCACGCTGATCAGATTTTTGAAAAAAATCCTCCAAAATTCTAAAGTTATTACTGATGTTTCTCCAACATCTCTGGCCTTCAGACTCCAGATTTTTTTTTTAAAACACAAAAAATGGCTTCTTTACCTGCCTTCATACTTGATATCAGTACAAGCTGCAGCTCGCCAACTGATAAAGCAACAGTGACTACATTTATTCGTTAATACTTTATCTTTTGAATGCATCATAACTGATGTCAACACTTTGGATACTGTAGCAAGTCAACGTGAATTATTGACATTTGTTTCTTTCACTCAAATTTCCTTTAAAGGGGCACGACCTTCACAAAATGCTTCTTAACTCTACTTCTTCATCCTCAATCCCATAAAACTGATAACACCTTAACAGACAGTACTCTTGCCATGAAACACCAGGAAGATGCAAGTGAATTTCTAGTTAGTCAAATGTGAGTACGCAGTCCTCGGAAATCATCTTATATTTAAGATATTTTGAATCACATGCAATGCAGTGCGCTGTGAAAACATCTGTTTGACTGCCATCCTTCCAAATTAGATATCTACTTCCCAATGGACAAATCTTAAAAGCAGGGAGAGGGAGAGGAATGAAAATTCATAGAATGTCTAACTTCCTGATGTGTCCGCAATGCAAGATAGCGTCAGTCATTTCTATTTGTTTGAGCGGTGGATGAGTAAGCAGCCTGCCAAGAAAGCAGCAGATGGCTGCATATGGTATTGTTATGGCTTCAGAAGCTTCCCCACCCTTCCAGAAAGGGGAATTTTAAAAACACAACTTGGACAATGCCAGGACCTGAAGGCTGCTGGATTCTACAACTATATAGGGAGATTAGTTTCCTAGGAGGGAAAACCACCTCTAAACAAAACTCCAAAGTGCACTAAAAAGATTGCAAAGTGGCTGAAGGAACCATCTAATATAAGCGATAATTATGGCTAAAAATTAGCAGGCTTACAAAGGAACTAATCCCAATCTACAGGAAGACAAACTTGTCACATCGACAGGCCGGGGGCTGAAGAGATAAAAAAAATATTGGTGTATTCGCAAAAAGGTTGTCACCAAACTTGTTGTACAGTAGACATGTTGCACTTTAGCCAATATGCTTCAATACATGATCCTTTCGCCACCTCAAATTGCAGCCAGTACCGGCAAGAGACCAGTAACCACCACTACTTCACCCTAGGGTATATACAGCTCAAAATGCTCTCTCCAAACACAACTCAAACTTGGAAAGGCAAAATTTATAATTGTACTGCTGAGTGTTTTTCATCACTCAGGTGGACATAGCATGAGCACATTTCACTGAAATCACAGCGACAAGGCTGCACAATAAAAGCTACCGTCTGTGGTGATGAAAATAATTCTAGACAAACAAACATTTATGCGAACAACTGTGCCAATAAATGAACCTAAAGAGAACCACTCACAGGCATTTGAAGATGAACCCTTATTTTTCACTCAAGTTAATGAGAATGGCTATTAATCCTACCCAGATTCTCTTGTCACAGGAGGTTTGGTTATTACTGAACGAGTTGTGCCAATTCCCCATTGGCAGGTGATGTGTCTCAAAAGCTGTGGGGAAGCCCACTATTTGCACCTCTTGTCTAGGACTGAGAAAGCATGAAAAAAAAGTTGAAACAAATATGTAGACTAATCAGAAACCTCTGTTTTGCAAATCCTTTTATTAGACTGGGGCTGTTTTCTTTGGAACAGAGAAGGCTGAGGGAAGATTTAATTTAGATGAATAAAGTTATGAGGGGCCTAGATAGAGTGGATAGGAAGGACCTATTTCCCTTAGCAGAGAGGTCAATAACCAGGGGGCATAGATTTAAAGTAATTGGTAGAAAGATTAGAGGGGAGTTGAGAATTTTTTTCATCCTGGAGGGTGGTGGGTTGTCTGGAACTCTCTGCCCAAAAGGGTGGTAGAGGTAGACACCCTCATTGCATTTTAAAACAACTTGGATATACACTTGAAGTGCAATAACCTACAAGGCCACGGATGAAGAGCTGGAAAGTGGGATTAGGGATAGCTCTTTTTCGGCTGGCACAGATACAGTGGGCCGAAAGGCCTCCTTCTGTGCCGTAAATTTCTAGGATTCTATGCTTCTATGAGGAAAAAAATGCTCCCAAAGACAAGTTATATTCATTTTAAGTTTTCATCCAACATCTGAACTTCCCAAAGTATACCACAGCCTACCATGGCCAGGTAGTTATGGATTGGGCCTTTCCCAGGACTTTTTTTTTCATGCAAAAGAATAAACTGCTCACTGAAGAGCATGCTAAACACTCATTACAATTCCCATAATTGTGGAAGATGGAAAATTTCAACTCAAGACCACTTTGCACCAGCACAACTGATCAGATTTTATAATTGAAACAGAAGAGAGACAAAATACTACTTAGCACAGTGGTAGTTTGCAAGACAAGGAACTAGGATGACTGACAGACACTATTCTTCCAGCTCCTTCTCATAAAACTCCAAAAGCCACCTTCTTATGGAGCTGACCCCACACTGCATACATCAGTGTTACAACTGAACTGATGACCAGAGAGATCGTTGTGTTTTGAGGATACCTCTCCGTTTGCTGTTATATAGCCTAACATCTTGGTCAACAATGGAATGGTGGTTTGGGATAATCACCCCTATCCGCATTTTTCAAACATCTTAACCAGTTTTAATATATGGCAACCATGCAGACTCTCAATTTTGTTAAGTAAAAATACAATATCACTGAGTTGAAACACCCTTTTACAATACAACAACACAATTACAGTAGTTAATATCCTGCAGAGTCGTATTAGCAGTTTGAACACTCGCCACAGAGTATTCAGCTTGACTAATTGTTGATCAAAAGATTCTGTACGTGTGACAGGTAAATTTTCTGGTCAGCCAATTTAGTAAACAACGAAGCTCATGGAATACTCCTCAGAAATGAGTAACCAAGACTTTTAATCGACAATACAAGTCTAACCTACAATTATCAGTGTTCCAACGCATTCACATCAAAGGCATCCCCACTAGCTTGGTTATCACCACCTTCTTTGCAATAACCATCCTTTGAATTTCACAATCACCAATAACAATTCAGGGAATTCTACAAACTAACACTGCCATGTCAGAACTACTTTTCGTTCGTACCAGTTTGAGGAAGCATTATGAACACAAAAATCGATTCTTTCAGACTTTTATAGCAGCTCATCCCGCTCCTCCTAAAGCAGGGACGGCGTGTGCCTTGGGGCGGGGGTCCCGTGCGGTTCGGTCAGGAAGGGGGGCTGCATCCGCTCAGGTCCCTGGGCTGTGAAACTGCAAGGGTTGCACGGCCCTAACGCCACCACTGACTTTGCGGATAATGGGGAACATCCATAACAGACCAACCGAGCTGAAATGGAGTATATTAGACCAAGAGCTCAGTCTGCCTGGACTGACCAATGCTGCCAACGGTTGGTCACGGGGACTGGATACGCTCGGGGGCCTGTGCAATTGTACAGGTCGCATGGCCCTAACAGGGCACTTGTTCTAAACTAAGAAGTGAAGCAAACTGCTACCAATCTTTGCCAATGCTGCTATAATCAGCTATTAAGGAATGCACAACAATGGCACAATTTTGCTTACAATGTAATTTTCCCTCGAGGTGAAGTTACCTCCACAAGGCAGGAAATTGCAAAGAAAAAATCTCTGTTGTACAACCCCATGAAAGTGTCATTGTTTTGGGCGCTAGTATATTACCCTCCAACAGGATAAACTTATTTATAAGCCACCAATACAGGAAAAGATCAGGAGCTCAATGGAGTGAGCTCACATTCTTCCATGGCATTGTGAGGTCAGCATCAACCCATCCAACATTTCAAAGGGATAACTGTTCATTTAAATTAGCACTGAACAACTCTCCAGTTTTTTTTTTAAAACTGCAAAAAAAGTTTTTTTTTCGGCCATGGTACAATACACACTGCAAATACATAAACTGAGGGCATAACATTTCAGTTCACAAACAACAGACCTTGGGTGAAATTACTCCTCGAAAGAGCTATTCCCTGGAACGAGGGTCACTGGGCACCTGGTTGGGACGGTACTTGGTCCCTGCTATGTGAGCTGCTAGGAATCAGCCGTGCATCACAATAGTCCCAGTCCCAAGTTCTCTGACTCTCCATTTTTAAGGCTGATTCTAATAAAGCAGGTTGACGTGCAGGCTGAAGGCTCCAGAAACGAAGTGGTTCTGTCTGTAGGATTCAAGCTAACTGGATTCTGTCAGTTCTGAAGGTCTAACTACTGAGGCTTAAATTGCATAATTTCATAGAAAAAATTCTCCCCAGGGAAAAAAAAAACCTTTCCAGCACTTTTCAAAGAGATCTGTGCTCAATGCTATTACCTTTTTGGGGGCTGCCAAGTGACTTTCTCCAAGTTTCTACCAATGTTACTTTTGTACACATTAGGAGGTGCATAAGCAAAATTCACCCTCTGATTTTCCCTTTGTGGTAATATACTCCAAATTCTGCCGGGCACCTCAGCTTCATGGCACTCCAGAGATCAGGGACTTCCCTTGTGAGGAAATATAGGCAACAGCCTTTATCCGACCTCTCCACTGGACCACTGTTTCTCTATCCAATGCTCAAATAGCATGAGGCCAACAGACAATCTGTTCATTAAGCTGCTTTGATACGCTGATACACTTAACTGAAGCCGCTGTTTGATTCGTCCTCCACAACTCGGAATGAGATGGCATAGGAAAAATTAAAACTAGCAATGAAATCTTGCCAGTAATGTTTTTCTGGTTAGAAGATAAAATGGCATGGGGATCCTTCCCCCAATAGTTCAGTTGGTTGGCACAGTACCCACTGTAGAACTTAGCTTTATAAACCAGGAAGGTTCCAGTCTACATTGGGTTAACTGATCGCAGCAGGAGCCATTGTAAGGTTGCCGCATTTGGCCTCAGGGCCTCTAGGCCAGGGAGGGAAGGAAATTCAGCTGGAACATCTAATTCCTGACTGTAACCCAGTGAATTCTGCTGCTAAATGTGTATGGATGTCAGTTGAGGACAGATTGGATTTAACTGTAATGCTATCAAGGGCCAAACTGGCCACCGATTCTTACTGTCTAACATGGGAGAGGTAGTGGGGCAGCCTGTACATATGGAACCATTCCCTTCCACAGGTCAGTGCCATCATGTTTTAAAAAACTAGTGGATTGTTGGGTGGGGGGGGCGGAAAGAGAGTTGGGGAGTTAAGGAGAACAAGGTGGCATTTTATTTGAAGTTCATTGTGTATGACGAAAGGGCCCCATATCATTCACTTCCTCATTGCCAACGGGAACAATAAAAATCTTGGAAAAGAAATTGGTTCAAGAGTAGAAAACAACAGGTACTTATTAGATGGAGTATGTGGGGGTTGGTTGAAGGTACTAAGGAGGCTATCCCAGGCATCGGTGTTGGGACCACTACTGATTCCAAATTAGACTAATGACTTGGATGCAGAAACTCAAAACAAAGTGAAATTTTCAGATGGTACCAACAGTATAGTGCTCTGGTACGACCACATTTGAGTATAATATCCAGTGCTGGACATCGAGACACAAGGGAGACATTCAAACATTGATGGCAGTGCAGAGAATAACCACAAGGCTTATCCATAGTGTCTAGGTTCTCAATTATAAGGAAAGATTGAAGAAACTTCAAGAAGTATACAAGACAATTAACAGTACAGGAAAAGTAAATCCAGAAAATGACTTAAGTAAATTGCATGAGTAGGACAAGAGGACATAGGTTCAGGCTGCTAAAAGGCAGATTAATGACAAAGTTCTTCACATAGAGTGATCAATACAAGCAATGGACTTCCAGATAGCAAACAAAGCAGCAGTCTGTCATTACAGCACTCGAGTGCTCATATCTTGGATTAGGGCTTGAATGCATAACTTTTTGATTCAGGCCAGCATGCTACCATCGCGCCAAGCAGTCAATGCAACTCAAGAACAAAAATTGATCCGGTTATGTGTTCATTATTTTTTTGTATTCAGTTGTTTACAAATAGCCGCAAATATCCCCCCCTCGACCCCAAAAGATCATCGTGTGTGGGGCAAGAGCCAGAGACAGGATGTACTGCATGTCTTAGGAACAGAATGTGTGCTATTCTGCGGGCTTGAAACCATTTGTTCCTGGATCATATCCAGTGATATTGTAATCCTTCAGCATTCCTAACTACTTCCACAGCTACTGCTCCCACAATAAATCTTATTTAGCTCCAATCTCTCAAAACACCATGCGTTTATCAATTGTCCTTTTTTCCATTGGTTACAGGAAGTGGCCGATGTACACAATAGAAAACTTAAATAAATGCAAATTATTCAATAAGCTTTGCTTATCTCAGCCCTGGAATACCCCAGTCTATTAGCCAGAAGTGAGTCATTGTCCACCCTTAAACTGAAAAACAGAAACAGGCCAGCTTATATTACTATTAGTGAATTCCTCTTCACTGTTTGTTTCCTCATTTATTGCCCAACCTGGTTTGTTAAATTCTTGTGTTAGTTAAATAGTGTTTAACTAACCTGATAGGCGTTTCTGATGAGGTCACAGAGTGTCGATGAGGGCAATGCAGTTGATGTGGTGCATATGGTCTTTCATAAGGCACTGATAAAGTGCCGCATAGTAGGCTTATCAAGATTGCGGCCCATGGAATAAAGGGGCAATAGCAACATGGAAACAGAATTGGCTAAGGGACAGGAAACAGTAGTGGTGAAGGGCTGTTTTTCGGACTGGAGGGACGTGTACAGTGGTGTTCCCCAGGGGTCAGTGCTGGGACCACTGCTTTTCTTGATATATATTAATGACTTGGACTTGGGTGCACAGGGCACAATTGCAAAATTTAAAAGATGACAAAACTTGGAAGGGTAGTAAACAGTGAGGAGGATAGTGATAGACTTCAAGAAGATATAGACAGGCTGGTGGCACGGGCGGACATGTGGCACATGGAGTTTAACTCAGAAAAATGCAAAGTGATACATTTCGGTAGGGAGGCCGAGAAGAGGCAATATAAACTAGAGGGCACAACTCTAAAAAGGGTACAGGAACAGAGAGATCTTGGGGTTTATGTGCACAAATCGTTGAAGGTGGCAGGGCAGGTTGAGAAAGTGGTTAAAATAGCATTCGGGATCCTGGGCTTTATAAATAGAGGCAGAGAGTACAAAAATATGGAAGTCATGATGAATCTTTATAAAGCACTGGTTCAACCACAACTGGAGTACTGTGTCCAGTTCTGGGCACCACACTTTAGGAAAGACGTGGAGGCCTTAGAGAGGGTGCAGAAGAAATTTACTAGAATGATTCCAGGGATGAAGGACTTCAGTTACGTGGATAGACTGGAGAAGCTGGTGTTGGTCTCCTTGGAACAGAGACGGTTGCGAGGAGATTTGAGAGAGGCATTCAAAATCATGAAGGGTCCAGACAGTAGATAGAGAGAAACTGTTCCCATTGGCAAAAGAACCAAAAGGTGATATGAGGAAAAACCTTTTTTTTTTATAAACACAGCGAGTGGTTAGGATCTGGAATGCAGTGCCTGAGGGGGTGGTGGAGGCAGATTCAATCATGGCTTTCAAAAAGGGAACTGGATAAGTATTTGAAAGAAAAAAATTTGCAGGGCTACGAGGCTAGAGCGGAGGAGTGGGATTAGCTGGATTGCTCTTGCATAGAGCCGGCGTGGACTCGATGGGTCGAATGGCCTCCTTCCGTGCTGTAACCTTTCTATGATTCTATCTACTCGTATGGTTGTCTGCATTAACTTTAGCAGAAACCCCAGAGACAACAGTGTAAATGACCATATTCAGCCATTTACTCTTTCTCCAGGGGTTCCACCCTTCTCCTGCCAAGGTTATAGCAAGAGATTAGGAGATCCCACCCCCTGTGGAGTTTTAGCAAACTACGAGTTTAACGTTGATGCAAAGCTATTTTTGGCTTTACACTGATGCTAAACTTCAGGCTTAAATAGTTGTTCAGTCTCAGACTGTCACTCCACTCCAGAGTCAATGACTCCTCCAGGGGTCATCTTCACACTTGCATCAGGGTCAGGCCAGGACCCCCAACTCTGGATTCAGGCAAAAACACCATGGCACCAACACTACAGTTATAGTGTGAATGCACCCTAAATGGCCTTGCTTTCTAGGAATTTTTTTTTGGGTTAAAAGTTACAACAATTTTTAATAAACAAAAATGTTCAGCAGGGAGTAGGGGAATACTTAGTAAGTGGTGAGCAACTCCCCCTGCACCAACTTACAAAGTGTATCTAATGTCAAATGCATCATTTTCAATCTGCAGCCGTCGCAGCAAGGCAGAAGAAACAAGACTGGAACCCCTCTGCCTAGACCCTGTACTCCTCTCTAAAGTGGTAGATGCCAATAGTCTATTATACTGCATTGAACAAATTCAATGCAGTATAATAGACTTGGATAGTTCTATGGAAAAAGCAGAGCAATGTAAGGGATGTATTTTTTTTTTAAAAAGCACTGATCCAGAAGCAGTGTACAGAAAGAAACAGTGCAGAAAGAACCTGATGGGGAGAGAGACTATAGAAACACGGAAAGAAGAAAAATAAGCTTTAATTCCCACCACTGAACAAATTTAAAAAAAGATTACACAAGAGAATGAAATAATAAATAAATGAATAAAGAGACAATGTAAAAAAAAGTTAAGGCTCTTAATGACTGTCAAAGACATCAATTTGATACTCCATTTTACAGAGTAATGATTTTCACTCCCAATTTTAAATTAAAATTTAAAAACCCTAGTGTGCGACAGTTCTCCCGCTCCACACCCTGCTACAGAATAATTCAGCCTGACTCTTCGAACCACTCAGAAACCACTTTAGCATTTGGGCACTGTACATCATCTTTACATCAAGGCTACCTAAACACTACCAGATCTAGGGCAAAACATTGCTGGGGGGCATTGTCTTCAAAGGCAGTCTTTGAATATTTGAACCTGTGGTGGGGGGAGGGGCTGCGGGGAGGGGGGTGGTCAACATCTGCTTTCTTTTGCATTTTTCAAAGAAACATGATTTAATGCTCAATACATAGCAAGAGTTTATCTTTGTATCAAGGAACCATCCAAATGCTCCCGCTAAGAAATGTCCCAATAAAGGAGGGATCATCCACCTGGGACACTCTTAATTGCAATACCGTACTCCACTAATCCATCAGCACAGGACTAACAGTCCGATCCAATTAGAACGCACTGCCGCAGTCAGAAGGTTACTGCAGGTCGAGCTCCATTTCCTTTGCCTCTTTCAGGTCTTTCAGATGCTTTTCATTACTGGAATCTAATTTGTTCTCCTAGGTAGTACATTTTTGCTGCTGGTTGTCACTGCCAGTAGTTAATTTTTCTTGCCCTCCATCAATACCATTTTGCTATATTTACATATAAACAAAAAAACATTTCCTCCAAAGGTCCCTGAAATCCTACCTCAAGCTACAGTCAATACAGGAGAGAGAAAAACTGATTAAAAGTAGAAGTAGCTGATGTGTTCCAGTATAGCAAGCAACCATCCATCTAACCAACACACAGGACTTGGTTTTTGCCTTGGCAAGTGTGCGCTATTCACTTATGGGCTGGACTAGAGAGACTCATACAAGTTTTAACAGATGGCTTTAGAAACTGCTGCAATTTGCTCAAGGCAACATACAGTGACTAATATGTTTAAATCTAGCATCCACTAGGGTTACCAATGTGGGAGCACTAGAATTTTAGGCACTTGGTTGGGAGATTCCATCTCCCCAGGTTGAACTCAAGGCTCAACAGCTACTTGCATTACAAGGGGTGGGCAGCTCAAGGGGGACAGAAAAAGTCCACTGCTGCACAGTGGTGAACTGATTAATGAGCAGCATGGATCCTAACGGAGGAGAATTTCCTGTTCTCTGCTTTAAAATATACAACAGAACTGTACATTTCAGCTATAGATAGCACAGTCAGTCAACCGATTGAAACGTGGCCTGTACTTGGCCCCTGGGAGTCAATGGACATGTGTACAAACCACTGTTACCATCAGTTGAATCATATTGCATCAGGGAGAAAATTCAATTTTCTTTTTTAAAAAGTATTTACTGTATTGTTAAAATCCAGTCATTTGTAACCATAGTACTCTGGAATACTCTTAATCTGCTCAATTTACCTAAAAATTTGTCAAGTTAAAAAAGTCTTATCTTGATTAGAAAATGATTCCTAGCTAACTAACAAGTTTATAAGGAGGACCATCATGCTGGGTTTTTAAAAAAATTTCAAATTCATAGCCCTCATAATGCCTGTTGGGTCTTCCCTGTGAGCATATATATTTATTGGGAATTAGCAGAATCTAAATGAATTGACACACACTCAGGATTATTGCAGCAAGGTATCTTCAGTTCAACTACATAACCCTGGTGACAAAGTTCAATGTGAGCTTGTAGTTTCCCTCTCCAACCAAATTACATCAACTGGTTTTGAAATCTCACTCAACTGGACTCTTGTGGTAGGGCAATCCATTGTATTCCAAAACCTTCAGCAGCGGAGGGGAGGTGACTTGATACATGCTCACAAACCTGTTTTGGCCTATTCCGGCCCGAAGATAGCAAGGAATCTAAGCACTTCCCAGAAAGGACAAAAGAAATACTCCCCTACCCCAACCAATTCTTACCCCAACCCATCACTTACAGCTCTGCCTTCCTACTCTCTTGCCACCATCCTAGGCTTGGATGGCCTTTGAATAAGCACACAACGACCCTCTATTCCTCTCTTGGCATTCTTAGAAGAGCCCGTCAATGCATATATCGCTGCCTCGTTACCAAATGACCCATCCTACTCGCTGGATCTTCCTGGGCAGCGCACCCCCTGGGAGGCTGAACCCATCAAACCTCTGTTCCGTCCGCTCATCCCATCCACCTTTGAACTCTGCCAGATCAACAAATCACCCTTCTCCAATTTCCCTCCAAAATGTCCATTCACTTGTGAACAAGACCCTCGTCATGCATGACCGGTCTGTGGATGACTGCAATGACATCCTGGTTTTGACTGAAACTTGCAAGGGTGACAACACCTGACCCCTTACTGAAGCCTCCCCACCTAGCGATATTTTCCACCGCCTGCCCTGTCCACACAAAGCGTAGTGATGGTGTGGCCCTTACAACAAGTCACACCTTGGTCTCTCTCCCTACTCCCAAAGTACCTTCTCCTCCTTCAAACACTTCACCTTGTTCCACCCATCTCACCTATCCACACCTCCATGTTCTCAATCATTGACAAGGCCATCTCCGACCACTTCCTTGTATCTTTCACCACCCATTTTCATACCCTCTTCTAACCCCACTTCCTGCTGTAAAACATTCACCAAGTCACTTAAAACTGCACTTTGAACTCCCAACTGCCTAGCGTTTGGCCATCAATTCACCACTTCTGCAACCTTCAATGTGCTAAACCGCTCCGTCACCTTTGATGCCCTTGTTTCCAGCATAATTTTTACGCTTTCATTGCAGTCACTCCCCCCGTTCACTTCCTTGTAGCTTTTACCACCCATATTCTACCCAGCGGGTGTGCTGCACAGTAAGGCCAACTTCCTATTTTCACTTCAAGTCCAAGTGGTGCAAACTTGAGCGTATCTGATACACAACTGGTTTAGTATCGACCAGATCAAGCGCTATTGGGGTCACTTTCCTCTGCCAAAACCACCCACTATTCCAAAAACATCCTGAAAAACAAAGATAACCCCCAGTTTCTTCTCTCCACAACCAACCCATCTCCCCTGCCCCTTCCTCCTGCCCTATAACCCTCCCCTCAAAATCACTGACGCTGACCTTTTGTGCACCCCCACTTCGACCCAACAACGGTAACCATGTCTTCAGCCGACCAGGCCCTACACTCTGGAATTTCCTGCCTAACCTCTCCACTTCTCTCTCCTCGCTCATGTTCTTAACCAAGCTTCCTCCCAATATCTCCTCTTTTGGCTTTGCATCTATTTTTCCCTGTAATACTTTTTTGAAGCACCGTGGGACATTTATTTCTACATGAAAGGTGCTATATAAACGTACGTTTTTGTCGACCATTGCAGCATGGTGAGGTGGGCACCTATCACTACTACTTCTCCGAGAGATTAAAGTTGACAATCGCATCAAATTTGAAAATCTGGTACCGCAAATACTATTGGCCAACTACATGTTTAATTTTCACTGATTATGTCCAGTTCATGACCCAAAAGGAGGTGGAAATGAGGTCCAGCATTACTGTTCAAGTTATCCCAAGTAAACAGAGATTACCAACTCAATGGATTGCGCCAAGTATATAAAAAATAGGAACTACTAATACACCTACCTTCTGCAAAGGAAGTACCATGAATGCTCCACCACCACTTGCATCTACAATTACTGCCACAAATTTGGGATTTACAGCACAGAATGAACTATCCCAGGTAACCCTGGAAACTCTGATGTCATCGTAGCACTGGTCATTTTTCACAGCCTGTCCGAAGACGTGCCGAAACTTGCTCTGTCGCACAACCCTCCGTTGCTGCATCTCTGCAAGAATTTTGAAAAAAATGTATTAATATCATGCAGTCAACAACAACGTCGAATCTAAAACAGCTGGCAGCATTGTCAGTGGGTTTTTAGTCGCATCATGATGGACGTAGGAAATTTTTCATGCAGGCACACTGTGGCTTCTTCCTTTGCCTGGCCCAAACTAGGATTCCAGAGAATCATAATGGCCATGTGAAATGTTTGCACTCTGCTCACTTCAACTACAAAATAACACCCAGCAGCACGTGTAGATTCTGCCGTTCCGAAGTGGAGTCGGGTTGCATCTTATTCCCCAGTCCCCTAAGGAATGAAGCATATCTGCTGTTCTGGTATCTACAAATTTTGACACCACTCATTCCAGATCTATATCCAAATCATTGATATACACAGTGAGCAGAAGTGACCCCAAAACTGAATCCACTTCCAACTCGGAAAAACTGCCCTACTCTTGTTTGCTACCCTCTAACCAACCTTGTCAAATGCTTGCCTAAAGTCCATGTACAGTACATCTACTTCATTTCCTATCGCCTATCACCACCTCAAAAATTCTCAAAGGTTTGTCAAGCACAATCGT
The DNA here is from genome assembly GCF_035084215.1 of Heptranchias perlo. Taxonomy (NCBI): domain Eukaryota; kingdom Metazoa; phylum Chordata; class Chondrichthyes; order Hexanchiformes; family Hexanchidae; genus Heptranchias; species Heptranchias perlo. The sequence goes on from NC_090349.1 coordinate 35,956,056, forward strand.
CTCTTATGAAATCCATGTTGGCTACATCTAACCATTTTCTCTATCTAGATATGTGGTAATTTCATTAAAAGGCTCTAAAATTTTCCCTACCACAAACGTCAAGCCTACTGACCTATAGTTACCTGGATTAGCCGGCTCCCTTCTTAAAATGGGTACCACATTGGCCATTCTTCAGACCACTGCGACACATCCACACTCAATGGAGCACAGAAATATAATTTCTAGAGTCTCTGCAATTTCCTCCCTCAGATTGTATCCGGTCAGGTTCTGGTGCTTTGTCTTCCTTGAGCTTAACTAACTTACCTAAATTTCCCTTTTATCCATCATAACACCCCTCATCACGTGCTCAACAACCCCAGGTTACACCTCCGCTCCAATGTCCTTCCCTCTAGTAAAGACCGATGTAGAGTACTTATTACTTTGAAGCACACAGCGAACTGAGTGGAATGCAAACAGAATGGGAACTTGAGAATTTGGTGAGAGGGAGAAGGACAGTGAACAGAGAGGAAGAGCTCAGAGAGACCTGGAATAAAAGGGTAGGTTAATCGGGGCAAGTAACAGTAAGTAAATTCATGAGTATCTAAAGGGAGATTAGAAAAAAAAGTTTCTAAATATAATGGATGGGCAGCTTCGACCCATTGCCTGCAATTCCTGCGCTATGTGGGAACTTCAGGACGCTTCATGTGTCCTGGAGGACCACGTGCAGGAAATGCCTCCAGTCGCTTGAGCTCCAGGTGAGGGTTTCTGAGCTTGAGGCGCAGCTGGAGTCACTGCAGAGCATAAGGGAGGCTGAAGATTTCCTGGATCATACGTTCCAGGGAGCAGTCACCCTGCAGCCAGAGAGTTCAGGATAGCAAGTGGCCATCTGAAAGGGCAGGAAGAAGCAGGCAGTGCAGGAATCTTCTGGGTGTGCGCCACTCTCAAACCAGTACTCAGCATTGAATACCAGTGAGGCTGACAACACCTCGAAGGAGTGCAGTACTGAGCATGGCACCATGGGGCAACGGACTGCACGGGGTGGGGGGGGACAATGAAGTGTAGAAATACAGTAGTCATAGGGGATTCGATAATCAGGGGGACAGATAAGCGTTTCTGTAACCTAAGACGTGAGTCCCGCATGGTGTGTTGCTTCCCTGGTGCCAGGATAAATGACATCACGGACAGGGTGAATAACATTCTGCGGAGGGAGGAAGGGGAACAGCCAGAAGTTGTGGTCCATGTGGGTACCAACGACAGAGGAAAGGAAAGGGATGAGGTCCTGCGGGTAGAGTTTCAGGAGCTAGAGAGGAAGTTAAAAAGCAGGACCTCAAAAGGTAGCAATTTCTGGATTACTCCAGTGTCATGCGCAGGTGAGCACAGAAATAGGAAGGTTAATGCGTGGCTAGAGATATGGTGCAGGAGGAAGGGCTTCAGATTCTTGGGGCACTGGGACCAGTTCTGGGGCAGGAGTGACCTGTTCAAGACAGACAGGTTGCACCTCGAGAGCTGGGATCAATGTCCTCGCAGGGAGGTTCACTAGCACTGTGGCTGGAGGGGGTGCAGGTTTAAACTAATTTGGCAGGGGGCTGGGCACCAGGATGTAACAGTAGAAAGGAGAAACAAAGTGCACGAAGGATTGGGAGAGATAGATAACACTAGAATAAGAAATAGTATAGTATTAGGTGGGATCAGACCAAAAGATAATATGAGACAGTCTAAGATAGGTTTAAAGTGCACGTGTGTAAACGCACGAGGTGTGGTAAATAAGGTTGGTGAGCTGTAGGCGCAAATAGCCACAGGGGAATATGATGCAGTGGCGATAACGGAGACCTGGCTCAAAAAAGGGCAGGATTGGGTACTAAATATTTCTGGATACAAGGTGTTCGGGAAAGATAGGGAAGGAAAGGAGGGGTGGGGGTGGCAGTATTGGTTAAGGAGAATATTGCAGTTCTGGAGAGAGAGGAAGTCCTTGAGGGGTCAAGGACAGAATCTATTTGTAAGGAATCTTACAACACCAGGTTATAGAGCAACAGTTTTATTTGAAAATCACAAGCTTTCGGAGATTATCTCCTTCGTCAGGTGAGTGAGTGAATGACTCACTCACTCACCTGACGAAGGAGATAATCTCCGAAAGCTTGTGATTTTCAAATAAAACTGTTGGACTATAACCTGGTGTTGTAAGATTCCTTATATTTGTCCACCCCAGTCCATCACCGGCATCTCCACATCAGAATCTATTTGGTTAGAGTTAAGAAACAATAGAGGTGCCATTACACCACTGGGTGTATTCTATAGGCCACCAACTAGTGGGAAGGATAGAGCAGCAAAATTGCAGGGAAATTACAGAGCGGTGCAAGAACCAGAGTGGTGATAATGGAGGAGTTCAACTATCCTAATATAGATTGGGATAGTAATAGTGTAAAGGGCAAAGAGGGGGAGGAATTTTTGAAGTGTGTTCAGGAGAACTTTCTTGATCAGTATGTTTCCGGCACAACGAAGAAGGGGGCATTGCTGGATCTGAGTCTGGAGAATGAGGTGGGTCAAGTGGAGCAAGTATCAGTGGGGGAACATTTAGGGAACAGTGATCATAGTATCATAAGGTTTAGATTAGTTATGGAAAAGGACAAGGAGCAATCTAGAGTAAAAATACTTAATTGGAGGAGGGCCAATTGCAGTGGATTGAGAACAAATCTGGCCTGGGTAAACTGGAATCAAAGATTGGCAGGCAAAACTGTAATTGAACAATGGGCGGCCTTTAAAGAGGAGATGGTTCGGGTACAGTCTAGGTGCACTTCCACGAGGGGGAAAAGTAGGGCAACCAAAGCCAACGTTCTCTGGATGACGATAGAGAGTAGGATGAAGCAGAAAAAGGGAACGTATGACAGATATCAGGTTGATAATACAAGTGAGAACCTGGCTAAATATACAGAGAAGTGAAAAGGGAAATAAGAGGAGCAAAGAGGGAGTATGAGAATAGGCTGGTGGCTAACATAAGGGAATCCAAAAGTCTTCTATAGGCATATAAATAGTAAACGGGTAGTAAGAGCAGGGGTGGGGCCGATTAGGGACCAAAAAGGAGATCTCTGCATGGAGGCAGAGGGCAGGCTGAGGTACTAATGAGTACTTTGCATCTGTCTATACCAAGGATGGTGATGCTGCCAAAGTCATGGTAAAAAGGGCGACAGCTGAGATACTGGATAGGGTGAAAATTGATAAAGGGGAGGTACTAGAAAGGCTGGCGATACTTAAAGTAGATAAGTCATCCGGTCCAGATGGTATGCATCCTAGGTTACTGAGGGAAGGAGGGGTGGAAATTGCAGAGGTGCTGGCCACAATCTTCCAATCCTCCTTAGAAATGGGGATGGTGCTAGAGGACTGGAGAATTGCGAATGTTACACCCTTGTTCAAAAAAGGGTGCAAGGATAAAACCGGCAACTACAGGCCAGTCAGTTTAGCCTCAGTGGTGGGGAAGCTTTTAGAAATGATAATCCGGGATAAAATTATTAGTTACTTGGACGAGTTTTAATTAATAAAAGGAAAGCCAGCATGGATTTGTTAAACACAAATTGTGTTTAACTAATTTGATTGAGTTTTTTGATGAACTAACAGAGAGGGTTGATGAGGACAATGCGATTATAGGAACAGGAGTAGGCCATTCAGCCCCTCGTGCCTGCTCCGCCATTTGATAAGATCATGGTTGATCTGTGATGTAACTCCATACACCCGCCTTTGGCCCATATCCCTTAATACCTTTGATTGCCAAAAAGCTATCCATCTCAGATTTAAATTTAGCAATTGAGCTAGCATCAATTGCCATTTGAGGAAGAGAGTTCCAAACTTCCACCACCCTTTGTGTGTAGAAATGTTTTCTAATCTCGCTCCTGAAAGGTCTGGCTCTAATTTTTAAACTGTGCCCCCTACTCCTAGAATCCCCAACCAGCGAAAATAGTTTCTCTCTATCCACCATATCCGTTCCCCTTAATATCTTATAAACTTCGATCAGTATATGGACTTTCAAAAGGCTTTTGATGAAGTGCCACATAATAGACTTGTCAGCAAAATTGAAGCCCATGGAATAAAAGGGGCAGTGGCAGCATGGATACCAAATTGGCTAAGTGACATGAAACAGAGAGCAGTGGTGAATGGTTGTTTTTCGGACTGGAAGGAGGTGTACAGTGGTATTCCCCAGGGTTTGGTACTAGGACCACTGCTTATTTTGATATATATTAATGACTTGGACTTGGTTGTACAGGGCACAATTTCAAAATTTGCAGAGGACACAAAACTTGGAAGTGTAGTGAACAGTGAGGAGGATAGTACAAGAGGACACAGAAAGGCTGGTGGAATGGGGGACACATGGCAGATGAAGTTTAATAGAGATGTGGGAATTGATACATTTTGGCAGGAAGAACGAGGAGAGGCAATATAAATTAAATGGTACAATTCTAGAGGGGGTGCAGGAAGATAGAGACCTGGGGGTATATATGCACAAATATATCGCCGTTCCTTCATCGTCACTGGGTCAAAATCCTGGAACTCCCTTCCTAACAGCACTGTGGGAGAACCGTCACCACACGGACTGCAGCGGTTCAAGAAGGCGGCTCACCACCACCTTCTCGAGGGCAATTAGGGATGGGCAATAAATGCTGGCCTCGCCAGCGACGCCCACATCCCGTGAACGAATAAAAAAATTTTTAAAAAATCTTTGAAAGTGGCAGGACAGGTTGAGAAAGTGGTTAAAAAAGCATCCCCGGAATCTTGGGCTTTATAAAAGAGGCATAGAGTACAAAAGCAAGGAAGTTATGTTGAACCTTTATAAACACTGGTTCTGCCACAACTAGAGTAGCGAATCCAATTCTGGGCATCGCACTTTAGGAAGGGTGCAGAAAGGATTTACTAGAATGGTTCCAGAGATGAGGGACTTCAGTTATGTGGATAGACTGGAGAAGCTGGGGTTGTTCTCCTTAGAGCAGAGAAGGTTGAGAGGAGATTTGATAGAAGTGTTTAAAATCATGAAGGGTCTAGATAAAGTAAAGAGAAACTGTTGCTATTGGCGATAGGATCGAGAACCAGAGGACACAGAATTAAAGTGATTGGCAAAAGAACCAAAGGTGACGCGAGGAAACACTTTTTTACGTAGCGAGTAGTTATGATCTGGAATGCGCTGCCTGAAGTGGTGTTGGATGCAGATTCAATCATGGCTTTGAAAAAGGAATGGATAAATATTTGAAGAGAAAAAATTTGCAGGGCTATGAGGAAAGAGCAGGGGAATAGGACTAACTGGATTGCTCTTACACAGAGCCAGCACAGGCTCGACGGGCCAAATGATCACCTTCCGTGCTGTGACAATTCTATGATTCTATTAAATACCCCCTCCATTTTTTGATCATCTACAAATTGACAATCCTCTCCGCTCAGGGATCCCACCTTGCTTTTAATAGTTCTCATTTCTACTGAAATACATGCAAATTACTTGACTGTTTCTTTTGATGTTTTTGAAATGTTTTCCTCATACTCCTTAGTTTTCCTATTCTGCTCTTGACCTCTTATTTCCTCATTCTCTATTTTTTTCCCCATTATTATTCTTTGAGTCATAATTGCCCCCCTTCAATTCTCATTGGTTTCCTCTATTTATCCATGGCATCCTAAAACTACTAGTAGTTTCCTTCTTTAATGGAATATACTTCTGTACTTTAGCAACCTTTTTTTTAAAAAAACCATCTCAATGTTGCTTTACAGTCCTGTGTGCCAATTTCTCTTTCCATTTCACCTCAGTTAGCTTGCTCATCTTCCTAAAATATGTCCTAATCCAAGCTGGTGTTCCAGTTTTTGCACTGACTTTTTCATTGAGTTGGATCTTAAACCTCATCATATCGTGGTCACTACTCCAAAGATGCTCACCCACATTTAGTTCATCTAACTGATCTATTTCATTACTTATAACCAGAACTAGCAACACCTCCGCCCTTGAAAGCTTACCAATATACTGCTTTAGGAAGGTCCTCTAACTATTGAATGTCCCATCACTACTGCTTTTCTAGCTGTACTCTCCTCCCATCTACCCCTTTACCGAGCCATCTTGTTTATTGGTGCCATTGAGATTCGTTGTCCCTGCCCAGTGTCATAATTTTCCTTACAGGTATCTAGAGCTTCAAATTTTTTTAAAAATTCATTCATGGGACGTGGGCGTCGCTCGCAAGGCCAGCATTTACTGCCCATCCCTAACTGTCCTTAGAGAAGGTGGTGGTGAGCCTCCTTCTTGAACCGCTGCAGTCCGTGTAGTGAAGGTTCTCTGATGGTGCGGTTAGGTAGGGCGTTCCAGAATTTTGACCTAGCAACAATGGAGGAACAGCGATATATTTCCAAGTCAGGATGGTGTGTCAACGTGCATGTGCCTGCTGCTCTTGTCCTTCTAGGTGGTAGAGGTCGCGGGTTTGGGAGGTGCTGTCAAAGAAGCCTTGGCGAGTTGCTGCAGTGTATCTTGTAGATGGCACACACTGCAGCCACGGTGCACCGGTGGTGGAGGGAGTGCCAATCAAGTAGGCTTTGTCCTGGATGTTGTCGAGTTTCTTGAGTGTTGTTGGGTCTGCACTCATCCAAGCAAGTGGAGAGTATTCCATCACACTTTTGACTTATGCCTTATAGATGGTGGAAAGGCTTTGGGGAGTCGGGAGGTGAGTCACTTGCCATAGAAGACCCAGCCTCTGACCTGCTCTTGTGGCCACAATATTTATGTGGCTGGTCCAGTATAGTTTCTGGTCAATGGTGACCCCCAAGATGTTGACAGTGGGGTATTCGGTGATAGTAATGACATTGAATGTGAAGGAGGGGTGATTAGACACTCTTGTTGGAGATGGTCATTGCCTGGCACAAAAGTTACTTGCCACTTATCAGCCCAAGCCTGGATGCTGTCTTGCTTCATGCAGGCATGGACTGCTTCATTACCTGAGAGGTTGTGAATGGAACTGAACACTCTGCAATCACCAGCGAACATCCACATTTCTGACCTTATGATGGTGGGAAGGTCATTGATGAAGCAGCTGAAGACAGTTGGGCCTGGGACACTGCCCTGAGGAACTCCTGCAGCAATGTCCTGGGACTGAGATGATTGGCCTCCAACAACCACTACCATCCTTCCTTTGTGCTAGGTATGACTCCAGCCACTGGAGAGTTTTCCCCGATTCCCAATGACTTCAATTTTACTAGGGCTCCTTGATGCCACACTTAGTTAAATGCTGCCTTGATGTCAAGGGCAGTCACTCTCACCTCACTTCTGGAATTCAGCTCTTTTGTCCATGTTTCTATGTTTGGACCAAGGATGTAATGAGGTCTGGAGCCAAGTGGTCGTGGTGGAACCCAAACTGAGCATTGGTGAGTAAGTGCTGCTTGATAGCACTGTTGACACCTTCCATCACTTTGCTGATGATTGAGAATAGACTGATGGGGCGGTAACTGGCCAGATTGGATTTGTCCTGCTTTTTCAGGACAAGACATACCTGGGCAATTTTCCACATTGTCTGGTAGATGCCAGTGTTATAGCTGTATTGAAACAGCTTGGCTACAGGCATAGCTAGTTCTGGAGCACAAGTCTTCAGCACTACAGCCGAGATGCTGTCAGGGCCCATTGCCTTTGCTGTATGCAGTGCACTCAGTCGTTTCTTGATATCATGTGGAGTGACTCGAATTGGCTGAAGGCTGGCTTCTGTGATGGTGGGGATATCGGGAGTAGGCAGAGATGGATCATCCACTCAGCACTTCTGGCTGAAGATAGTTGCAAACGCTTCAGCCTTGTCGTTTGCACTCACACGCTGGGCTCCGCCATCATTGAGGATGGGGATATTCACAGAGCCTGCTCCTCCCATTAGTTGTTTAATTGTCCACCACCACTCATGACTGCAGAGCTTTGATCTGATCTGTTGGATGTGGGATCGCTTAGCTCTGTCTATAGCATGCTGCTTCAAACTGTTTAGCATGCATGTAGTCCTATGTTGTAGCTTCACCAGGTTGGCGCCTCATTTTTTTTTTTAAAGGTACACCTGCTGCTGCTCCTGGCATGCTCTTCTACACTCCTCAATGAACCAGGGTTGATCCCCTGGCTTGTTGGTAATGGTAGAGTGAGGAATATGCCAGGCCATGAGGTTACAGATTGTGCTGGAATACAATTCTGCTGCTGCTGAGGGCCCACAGCACCTCATGGATGTCCAATTTTGAGGTGCTAGATCTGTTCTGAATCTATCCCATTTAGCACGATGGTAGTGCCACACAACACGTTGGACGATGTCTTCAGTGTGAAGACGGGACTTCGTCTCCACAAGGACTGTGTGGTGGTCACTCCTACCAATAATGTCATAGACAGATGCATCTGCGACAGGTAGATTGGTGAGGATAAGGTCAAGTAGGTATTTCCCTTGTGTTGGTGTTCTCACCACCTGCTGTAGGCCCAGTCTGGCAACTATGTGCTTCAGGATTCAGCCAGCTTGGTCAGTAGTGGTCCTACCGAGCCACTCTTGGTGATGGACATTGAAGTCCCCCATCCAGAGTACATTCGGTACCCTTACTGCCCTCAGTGCTTCCTTCAAGTGGTGCTCAACATGGAGGAGGACTGATCCATAAGCTGAGGGAGGGCAGTTGGTGATAATCAGCAGGACGTTTCCTTGCCCATGTTTGACCTGATGTCATGAGATTTCATGGGGTCCAGAGTCAATGTTGAGGGCTCCCAGGGCCACTCCCTCCTCTCTGCATGCCACTGTGCCACCACCTCTGGTGGGTCTGTCCTGCCAGTGGGACAGGGCATTCCCAGGAATGGTGGAGGAGTCGTCTGGGACGTTGGCTGAAAGGTATGATTTTGAGAGTATGGCTATGTCAGGCTGTTGCTTGACTAGTCTGTAGGAAAGCTCTCCCAATTTTGGCACAAGTCCCCAGATGTTAGTAAGAAGGACTTTGCAGGGTCAGCTGGGCTTGGTTTGCCTTTGTCACATCTCCTGCCTAGTGGTCCGATGCCGGGTGGTTCATCTGGTTTTACCTTATGACTTCCTGTAGCGGGATTTTAAAACGGAGTGGCTTGCTCGGCCATTTCAGAAGGCAGTTAAGAATCAACCACATTGCTGTGGGTCTGGAGTCACGTATAGGCCAGACCAGGTAAGGACGGCAGGTTTCCTTCCCTAAAAAGGACATTAGTGAACCAGATGGGTTTTTAAGACAATCCAGTAGATTCACGGTCACGATTACTGATACTAGCTTTTTAGTCCAGATTTTATTTAATTAACTGAATTTAAGTTCCCCAGCTGCCATAGTGGGATTTGAACTCATGATTCCAGATTATTAGTCCAGGCCTCTGGATTACTAGTCCAGTAACATAACCACAATGCTACCACACCCTTAGTTTAAGGATAAGTTGCTCTAGCTACTGCTGCTCTATTCTTTCCTTTCTACCTTTCCCTACTCCTCGGATAATCATCCATCTTTCCTCCTTCACCGCTCGCTCCCTATCTCTCACTGGTGTGACTAAAAAAGACTTGTATTTATATAGCGCCTTTCATGCCCTCAGGATGTCCAAAAGAACTTTACAGCCTATTAAGTACTTTTGAAGTGTAGTCACTGTTCTAATGTAGGAAAAGCTGCAGCCTATTTGCACACAGCAAGATCCAAAAACAGCAACGTGATAATGACCAGATCATCTGTTTTTAGTGATGTTGGTCGAGAGATAAATATTGGCCAGGTTAAGGGAAGAACCCCCCCGCTCTTCTTCAAAAAGTACCATGGGATCTTTTATGTTCACCTGAGGGGCCAGATGGGTCCTGGGTTAAACATCTCATCCGAAAGATGGCACCTTTAACAGTGCAGCATTCCTTCAATGTCGGCTTAGATTTTTTGCTTAAGTCTGTGGAGTGGGACTTGAACCCACAACCAGCTAGCTAAGAGTGCCACCAACTGAATCACAGCTGACACTACTCAAGATAATGGACAACTTTCAAAGCTGGCACATTAGGCGCCAGTTTGTACACATTTTAGCTCATTCTAAGGCAGCCAGCTCCTTTTTTTCCTTCACACCACTCAGCATTTGTGAACAAATCTGAGAGTGCAGGCACCAAATTCTCCCACCTTCAAAATGGTACATCATATGCATCATTGAGAGTTTCTGGCACAACTGCGGTACAATTAGAGCTCGGCCTGTTTTTACAAAGCTTGACATTTGTAGCATCTGTCACCGCTCCCGGATGCTGCATTTTGCGCTTTAGAATTGCTGGTTAAAGGCACCTTGCCATACATTGCGCAGAACTCCCCCTGCAGTGGCATCACGAAATCAGCTGAGGCTCAAAGTCCCGTTTCATGGCGCTGCTGGAGGAACTTCATATCATTGTCGGAGTGTACAACACAAAATGACTGTTACCCGGGTTGTCTCTAATGGACAGTTTTGAAAGGCAAAACACAGGCTTCTATAACTCAGTGTTTAAATGCACTGCATAATGGAGGTACAGAGCCACAGAGTAACACCATGCATTTGTATAGTGCCTTTAATGCACTAAAACATCCCAAGGTGCTTCACAGGAGCGTAAACAAACAAAATTTGACACCAAGCCACATAAGGAGATATTAGGACAGATAACCTAAAGCTTGGTCGAAGAGGTAGGTTTTAAGGAGTGTCTTAAAAGGAGAGCGCGGTAGAGAGCCAGAGAGGTTTAGGGAGGCAATTCCAGAGCTTAGGGTCTAGGCAGCTTATAACACGGCCATTAATGGCGGAACAATGAAAATCGGGGATGCGCAAGAGGCCAGAATTGGAGGAGCGCAGAGATCTCGGAGAGTTGTAGGGCTGGAGGAGAATGCAGAGATAGCACGAGAAAGCCTCAGGTTTCATCCCTATTGCGCATCAGGTTAGCAACTCCCAGCCAGGGTATTGGTGTGAACATTAAAAGTACACCTCAAGGAATTTCCCTCCTACTCCCTTAAGCCAGGGTTGAAGTTACCAGCCTGAGTCACCACTTCCTGATCGCTATCCAGTGAGCTATCTGGAAAGTATATCAAGCACATCTGTGGTGCTTCCCACAATGGTATATAGCCCAACAATGGGAAGGCTGCCAAGTACCTGTGAAACCCCACCACAGCACTAGACTCTGTTATCTTGTCCTGAAGCAGTAAGTGCCAACAGTAACAAAAAGTCAAAGACATGTGCAAATATCTTTGACAAATCTTAGCAATAAATTTCACAGGGTTTCCTCCAGCACAAATGTTTTAAAAAAAAAACAAATTTTAAATCCACAAAAATAACAGATTTCATAGTTTTTTTTTTGAAAGTCCTTAGGTGTCCTATCAACACCAAGGTTTCTTCAACACGAGTTAGACAGCACTGGATAACCAAACATTACCTAAACATGCAAACAGGATTAAAACTAAAAGGAACACAAATGGAAAGTTGAAAATCTGAAATAAAAACACTTCACTGTGCTTTCCACATACATCTCCAGTCCTGCTGCTTAGATATGTGAAGTATGCTGGTGGGCTGTGGAGAACAGATTGCAGTCATATATTCTTTGGAGTCGTTCATGGGTCAAACTCCATGGGCTTTTTGCCCATTGAAACTCAACCCATTTGTAGTGCATTTTGAGGTTCCCGGTCGAGGTCCCGCTGAGAGTCTATATTAACCCATCGCACTGAACTTTCTGCGTTACCTCAGTGCCTTGCTGTGCACTGGCAGCAGACTATGCTGTACTTCATACTCAGTCTGGTTCACAGGCTCTGGGAAATAGCCCAATCTGAAAAATCAGATTCTCTCAGGACAAGTTCCTTTGGGTGTGGTTAAACATTTGTGCAGTATTGTAATGGGGGCTCAGATGAGACTGCCAATCCACTAGATTTTCAATTGACTGTTGGGACCCCCTTTGTATTGGGATGGGTCTAGTAGTGAGGCAGTGAAGTATCTGTGCGACACTTCTTATAGCAGGTTTGCATCATTAACATGGGTGGTTCCTATTCTTTTTCGTTAATAACTCCTCATTCCTGGTTTCACACTTTTACCTTACGTAGAACCATACAAGTTTACAGCTCACATGAAGGCATTTTCAGCTCATCATTTCTGTGGCAGCTCTTTAATCGAGCGATCTAAAACTAGTCTCACTCCATCACTCTTTCCCCATAGCCTATTTTTCTGTGCTTCAAATATTTATCCAATTTTCCCTTAAAAGCTACATTGGTGCCTCTTTCCACCACTCCCTAAAGCAAAGCATTCCATGCTCCAACCCTCAATGTAAAGTAATTTCTCCTAACCTATCAACTTAGTAATAATTTGAAATTGATGACAACGTATAATTGACTCCCCAACCAGAATAAAGCATCTTTCTTTATTCACCATCAAAATCCTTCTAATTTGAAAAACTTCTATTAAATCTGCTGTTAGCCTTCTCTGCTCCAGCAGAAATCCCACACTCACCTGACGAAGGAGAAAGCCTCCGAAAGCTTGTGATTTTCAAATAAAACAGTTGGACTATAACCTGTTGTTGTAAGATTCCTTCCAGCAGAAATTGTTCCAGTATCTCAAGTCTCTCTTCATAATTATAGTTTTCCAACCATGGCCACAGGTCAACACTCTGTAGATGTCACAAATGGTATAGGCACATCTTGTTTCCTTTTAGTCTGGATGCTCCTATGCCTAACACATGTGTACCATAGCATATATAGTTTTGGGTTATATTTGCTCTTGCTATATGTTTCCCCGTTTGGGGTTTATTGGATGGACTTGTTAGATTCTGCTGCACTTTGTTCCTATTTTTTACTTTTTAAAAATAATGCACAGAAAATGCTGGAAATAGAGCAGGTCTGCTGGCATCTCAGTCCACAAAAAACTATCCTTAACCCAGCTTTTCTTTTCAGATGCAAGAAAGCCCGTTTATTTCCAACATTGTGTGTTTATTATAAACTGCCCTCCTGCATTCCTTACCTTAAGCAAACAGATGGACTTCCCTTTGAGTGGAATGGAAATCAGCTTTTAAACTCATTTTGTTCCCCAGCAAAACTCTATAACCTCCTGATTTAGGCCTGCAGCCTAAAGATAAATTATCTTAAAGAAACCTAATCCACCCACAAAAGGCTAAAAAGCAATAGTTAAATGGAGACTGGAGTTATTCATTAAACAAGTGGATCAATGAGCCCAAGACTCAAGTGCGTTCTGGATGACATGTCACAATTAGGCACACCCAATACCATTTATAGATCAGTAAAGAAATCATCACTCCACACAGGTTACAAGAATTCACTGCAAAGTTCAGTCATGTAACTGCCTTTGACGTAAATCTGTGACTGCACCCTGAAATCTAGGAAGCACCTAGATGCCAATCACACTCAGTGATTAGACCACAACAGCAACTCCAGGATACACACAAAAGAAGCTGTTAGGGTACTAGGACCAGTTTCCCCTGGTCGAATGAGCATGCACAGATGAGTCAGGGAAAAGAACAGAGAAACAGAACTAGTGGAAGAAAGGAAGGAAGTGGCATTTATGTAGCGTAGACAAACATCTCAAGGTGCTACACAAAAGCAAGAAAACACATGGATGCCGAGCCAAAGGAAGAGATATAAAAGGGATAACCAAAGTTTAGTCAGAAGTGGGCTTTAAGAAGGATCTTGAAGAGGAGCGGGGGGTTTAGGGAGGGAATTACACAGCATGGGGCCTGGGTGGCTGAAGGCAAACCAGTGAATGGTGGAACGAAGGAAGGGGGGAGATGCATAACAGGCCAAAGTCGGAGGAAGAGAGTATGTGGGGGGTGAGGTTGTAGAACTGGAGGATGTTAGAAAGAGAGGGGCGAGGATATAAAGGGATTTTAAACAAGGACGATGAGAATTTGAGGCTGTGTGGGACCGGGAGCCAATGCAGGCCAGCAAAGACAGTGGTAATAGGCGAGTAGGATAGGATACAAGCAGCAGAATTTTGGATGAGCTGATGTTTATGGGTGGTTGATAATAGGAGGCTGGCCAGGAGAGCTTTACAATAGTCGAGTCTGGAGGTGACAAAGACACGGACTTTAGCATTAGGACTGAGGTAGGGGCAGAAGCATACGGTCTTTGCGATGGAGAGGATATGGGGTCAGAAGCTCAACTTGGTGTCGAATACGATGCAGAGATTGCCAACAGTCTGATCCAGGAGACAGCCTGGGAGGGTGATGGAATCGGTGGTATGGGTGAAGAGTTTGCGGCTGGGCCCAAAGACGACAACTTCGATTTTCCCAATGTTAAACTGAAGAAAATTGCGGCTCAACCAATGCTGGATGTCGGACAAGCAGCCACATAGCAGAGACGGTGGAGAGGTAGAGCTGGGTATTATCAGCATAAGCTGACCCCCTGCCTGCCGATCATTTCGCCAAGAGGCACCGTGTAGATGAGAAAGAGGAAGGAGCCAAGGAAAAATCCTTGGGGGACTCTGGAGGTAACAGTGCAGTGGCGAGGAGAAAAGCCTGAGGTCCTCTAGCTACATTCAGATAGGTAAGAGTGGAAGCATGCAAGGGGAGTCCCACTATGCCAGACAACACAAGAGAGGTGTTGGAGGAGGATGGTGTGCATGAGCACGTCCAAGGCTGCACAGGTCGAGAAGGATGAGGAGGGATGATGTATCATGGGCATAGAGAATGGTCATTTGTGACTATGGTTAGGACAGTTTCAGTCCTGTGGCAGATGTGGAAATCTCTGATTGGAGAGATTCAAACATGGAGTTGCAGGAAAGATGAGCCAGGATTCAGGGGACGACAACACGGTCAAGGACTTCAGAGGGAAACAGGGGATTGGATATGGAACAGGAAATTGGATATGGAGCATTAGTTTACAACAGAGGAGTCAAAGATGAGTTCTTGTCAGGAGATGGGGTGATGTTGGCAGTTTTGAAAGGGAGGGTACAGTACCCGAGGAGAGAACCATTTACAATGTCAACTAGCATGGGGGCTAAGCAGCGAAGTTGGATGGTCAGCAGTTTTGTGAGAATGGGTCAAGGGAGCAAAAGGGGGGTCTCAAGGACAAGGGGAGCACACAGAGAGCATGAGCAAGATGTGATAGAAACATGGCTTGGCTTGGGGAAAGGGAGAAGCAGAAACTGCAGCTGAACAGAATCTTTTTGAGGAGGTCACAAACATGGTGGTTAGTGTGTATGTATGGATGTGTGTGGATGGAGTGTGTATGGATGTTATCTATATGGACTTCCAGAAGGCGTTTGATAAGGTTCCGTACAAGAGATTAGCAAAAATTAGAGTGCACAGAATTGGAGGCAACTTTGTGACACGTTGGAAATTGGTTGGGAAGTAGGAGACAGTGGGGGATAAAGGGTACGGACTCTGATTGGCAGGATATGACACATGGTGTTCCCCAGAGATCTGTACTGGGGCTCAGCTTTTCACCATATTTACGACTTGGATGAAGATGACAGTTGTATATCGAAGTTTGCAGATGACACTAAGTTGGGAGGCACAGTAAATTGTGCAGAGGGGAGGAGGATGTTACAAAGGGCCATAGACATATTAAGTGAGTGGGCAAAACAGTGGCAAATAGAGTTCAAAATGGGGAAATGTGAGGTCATTCACTTTGGATCCAAGAAAGACAAATCAGAGTATTTTCTAAATGCTGAGAAACTAGGAATTGTGGATGAGCAAAGGGATTTGAGTCTCCATGTACACAAATCACTAAAATCTAGTGGCTAGGTTAAAAAAGAATCAAAAAGGCTAACAGAATGTTGGCCTTTATCCCATGGGGGTTGGAATATGAAGGGGGTGGAGTTATGCTCCAGTTGTATAAAGCCTTGGTCAGACCCCATCCGGAGTACTGCGTTCAGTTCTGGGTGCCGCACCTCAGGAAAGATATATTGGCTTTGGAAAGGGTACAGCGCAGATTCACCAGAATGATATTGGGGCTTAAAGAGTTAAATTATGAGGACAGGTTGCATAAACCTGGCTTGTATTCCCTCGAGTTTAGAAGATTGAGGAGTGATCTAACTGACCTGTTTAAAATGGTTACGGGATTCCATAGAGTAGATACAGAGAAACTATTTCCTCTTGTGGGGGAAATTCAGAACAAGGGGGCATAATCTTAAAATTAGAGCTAAACCATTCAGGAGTTAAATCAGGAAGCATCTTTTCACACTAAGGGTAGAAGAAATCTGGAACATTCCCTCCCCAAAACGCTGTGGATGCCGGGTTAATTGAAACTTTCAAGGTGGAGATCAATAGATTTTTGTTAGGTAAGGAAAGGGTGGTGAGTGTCTGGAACGAGCTGCCAGAGGCAGTGGTAGAGGCGGGTACAATTTTGTCTTTTAAAAAGCATTTGGACAGTTACATGGGTAAGATGGGTATAAAGGGATATGGGCCAAGTGCAGGCAATTGGGACTAGCTTAGTGGTATAAACTGGGCGACATGGACATGTTGGGCCGAAGGGCCTGTTTCCATGTTGTAAACTTCTATGATTCTATGATATCGAGGGATATGGAGCAAAGCCAGGTAAATGGCATTGAGGTACAGATTAGCCATGATCTAACTGAATGGCGGAACAGGTTTGAGGGGCTGAATGGCCCACTCCTGTTCCTATGACAAGTCCATGAGCTCCTTGCACTTGTTGGAAGTGAGGGTAGTGGGGCTTAAGGAAAGAAAGATCTTTCATTTATGTAGTGCCTTTTACAATCTCAGGACATCCCAAAGTGCTTTACAGCCAATGAATACTTTTGAAGTGTGGTCACTGCTGTAATGTGGGGAAACACAGCAGCCAATTTTCAGGTAAGTTCCTGAAAACAGAAATGAGATAAACGAACAATTAAACTGTTTTAGTGGTGTTGGTTGAAGGACAAATGTTGGACAGGACATTGGGAAACACAGCTAAAATTCCAGGAAAATTTAGTAGTATAAGAAAAGGTAATTTAATTTATTTAATCACTAAGTACCAATTGGCCCAATTACAAATGGCAGAACGCAGTATCTAAAAGGACCAGTAAAATGCCACAAGATTCAGAATGGATTTGACAGTGTAAAACAGTGCCCTGGTCTCCAGCAATTCGCCTGCATCAAATCTAACTCTCTTCTGGTTGAAGAGTCTATCTTTTCTCCTCCTCTCCTCTCCACCCCACGATCTATTTTAAGACCAACAGCTGTAGTAGAGGTGAAGTACTGCAGCCCCTCATTCCAAAGGAAACGCATCCTGCCTGGGATTACAATGCAGGAAGGGCCCCAACTGTTGAATTGTTCAACCCAGCCGTCTGTGTGCTTGCAAGCAGGATTCAAGTTATTTTGTTCAGTAAATGACTTCCTCTGGGAAGAACGTCTGGTTGAAGCTTCAGTTTTTTTTTGGATACTGTATTTCCAGTATTTCTCCAAGAAAAAAGTGGTAGAAAAATGATTGTTCTATCGAGCTCCTGAGACAAACAGACTAAAGGCTGGTGATGTCTTGCATACTACAGTAAAGGGAAAGTCAGCCATAATTAATGATTCTTGTAGGGGCTGTTTTGTACACAAGTATAAAACCTAAGCAGCACAGGTTTTGGGTGGGGGGGGTGGAAAAAGAGCGTGGAAGAGAGGATCGCTGCATAAGCTGAAGTACTCCGCCGATACCCTTTTCTTTTTCGTTGAGTATGATGTAAAAATGAAAGAAAAACGTTATAAAGATTAGAGATAATCTTTTTAGTACGGTGGATGGAATTCACTTGGTGTTTAGTTCCCATCCATTGTGCTCCACATGCAGGTCGACTACTATACATGCGTTTGGTTTGGTCTTTTCCTATAACAAGGAAGTACAGAGCAGTTCCTACAGGGCCCAGAAACTGAAGGTTGACGTATTGGATATAATGTAAAGTGTACTGAAAGCCTCTTACTCCCATAAAAAAGGAGCCACAGAATCAATTATTTGCCCCTGCCTGTCTCTAAACAATAAATTAGACTATACTCCCATCTCTGACAAGTGCTTTCAAAATCTGATTCTGTTGTGAAGTTAGGATTCTTTCAAATTCAGTTACTGCAAGTTTTGGTTGGAAAAAAAGCAACGTGTCACCTACGAGGCAGAGGATGCAAACTTACTGTTCTCTACCCCTGCAGAGACCTTGCATCCTTTAGGATTCAAATAATCCTTGAACACAAGTGCTCACTGCACTTCACATTTTTTCTCCAAGCCACTCCAGAAGATGTACATTTAATCAAAATACCACACTCTCGCCAGTGTCAGTCAGGTTCTAAAATAACTAACTAGATTCATAACCAAAAATTCAACAAGTAGGACACAAGGTGTCTCTTGTCTTTGGTTCCAAACAGTATTAAGACAGGAAGATCTTGGTTGGAAGACAGGTGTGCACAGCACCCACCTTTGGATCATTCAACCTGCAAATTGGACCATCTGAGGAAATATTAAGCCACTGATGTTTACCCCAGACAGCTCAAAAGCTAATAGGTTATTTAATCCGGTGGCCATAGATACAAGGACGGAACCACAAAAAGAATTTATGTAAAGTGGCCACAGTAAAAGGCATGATTTTTATTTATTTTCTTTACAGTTACACTCTGCTGACTCAGTTTCTTTACCCACAGTCTGCAATATGCCCCATGACTCATAGAATCATAGAATCATAGAAGTTACAACATGGAAACAGGCCCTTCGGCCCAACATGTCCATGTCGCCCAGTTTATACCACTAAGCTAGTCCCAATTGCCTGCACTTGGCCCATATCCCTCGATACCCATCTTACCCATGTAACTGTCCAAATGCTTTTTAAAAGACAAAATTGTACCCGCCTCGACTACTGCCTCTGGCAGCTCGTTCCTTTCACTTTCAGTTGTTTCACCCAGGGCCATCATGCTTCTCATGTTTGCTGTGTTGTCTATCTCTTTCACATGGGCACCAGACTTAATGAGCAATTAGTCTCTGAACTGTCTAGATTGCACATCAATGGCTTAATACTTTTCAGAAAGGCTTAATATTTCCTCATAGTCCAATTTCCAGATTGAATGATCCAAAGATGGGTGATGTTCACACTTGTTAACATATAAATGGAGGTTCTCTCTTTAATTAACTCATTAATACTGTTTGGATCCCAAAGACACGAGACACCTTCTGGCAATCGGACATGCTGGAGCCTAACCTTAGCTTTACATCCGACACTACGAAGTATTATTTCTATGCAAAGCTAATTTCACCTCTATCTACCTACATACAGTTGCAAGAGACTGATATTTGTTATAGATGGGTTAACATTTCAGGTCTGGAACTTCATCAGAACTGGCAAAAGAACAAAACTGCAGAAGCTGGAAATAAAAAAAAACAAAGTTCTGGACACGCTTAGTAGGTCAGCATCTGTAGAGACAACAGACAAGCTGAAGTTTCACATGTGGACCCTTCAATCAGGATTTGCAGACAGAATGGAGGTACCCAGCAAAGCGATTGTCTAGTCTGCGTTTGGTCTCCCCAATGTGCAGTAAACTGCACTATGAGCAGTAAATGGAACATACTAGATAGAAAAAAAGCATATGTAAACTGCTGTCTCACATTGAAGCATCTGGGACCCTGGACAATGGTATGGGAAATGAACAGATGTTGCATATGCTACAGTTGCAGAGTGCCAAAGAAGATCAGCCAGTCGTAGGGGTGATGGAAAATTAAAGTTTATGCGAAGCACATCTCTGAAAATATATCGCCATAGTTTAAAGTTAGAATCTGGATTATATTTTTGAATTGATCACAGCATTCTTCAATTAGAAAAATGTTAAATTACACATTCAGCAGTAGGAATCATACAAAGTGTAATCGTTTCAAAGGCAGAATAAGAAAATACTTGGTAGGACGAGGCCTGATACAATCCTTTAAACTACTCTATTTACACAGGAATAGGAACAGGAGTAGGCCGTTCAGCCATCCAATCAGATCATGGCTGATCTGTACCGTAATTCCATTTACTTGCCTTTGCTCCATATTCCATGACTCAGCCTTCAACATTTCAATTGATCCAGCATCCACAGCCTTTCGGAGGAGAGTGTTCTAGATTTCCACTACTATGAAAAAGTGCTCCCTAATTTCACTCCTGAATGGCCTAGCTCCAATTTTAAGATTGTACCCCCTTGTTCTGGATTCCCCACCAGAGGAAATAGTTTCTCTATCTATCCTATCAAATCCCTTTATCATTTTAAAGTCCTTAATTAGATCAAACTTCTAAACTCAAGGGAATACAAGCCACGTTAATGCTCTGTATAACTGAAGCATAATTTCCTCCCTGTTGTATTCCAGTCCCCTTGAGATAAAGGCCAACAATACATTAGCCTTTTTGATTACTTTTTGTAGCTGCGCACGAGCTTTTAGTGATGTGTACATGGAGACCAAAAATCCCTTTGCTCCTCCACAGTTCCTAGTCTCTCACCATTAAGAAAATATTCTGATTTGTCTCAGATTCAAAATGGATGACCTCATACTTCCTCACATGGAATTCCATTTGTCACAGTTTTGCCCACTCACTTATCTGTTTATGTCCCTTTGTAACTTCCTTCTCATCCACACAACTTCCTGTGCCTCCTAACAATCTTAGATATGCAACTCTATTCCTTCATCCAAATCATTATTATACATGGTTAAAGGTTGACGCCGCAGTACAGATACCCAGGGAACACCACTGGTCACATCCTGCCAATCAGAGTACACTCCTTCAATCCCTACTCTGTCTCCTGCCTCTCAACCAATAACCAACCCATATTACAAGGTTACCTCCAATTCCATTCACTTATTTTAAATAATCTCTATTTCTCAACAAGTGAATCTACAGATCAACAGTTATGACTGAACTCACTTAATCAAAATCACTACAAATCATCTACCAAAAAAATTACATGCTATGCTTCCCCATATCAGTTGGTTATCTTACTTAACTTGATGACTCCTACTCTCCGGCACTCAAACTTCTGAGCCTGGCCAAGCATAAATCTGAGCGGGCAAACTTTGAAGACCAGTCTTGAATCTCGCAATTGTTCATAACTGGAAGGGAAAGCTGCCAGACAACTATTGTTGAGCACAGGGGACCAAAAACTTCCCAACACCATGGGTGTGAGGTGTTTAATTGATAAGACAAGCTAATAAATTGCTTGTTTAGTGTTTTAACCAACTCTCGCCTCAGTGCCTTTTTCAAACTTGTGTGAATACACTTTGGTTTAAACCCCAAACATTTAAAAGTAACTCTTCATGGGAAAAATCCCAAAGCATGATGATCACCCCCTACTTTCCAAGCAAAACTCAGGGTAATTTTTAAAAAAAACAAACTCATGACCCGTGTGTTAGACGCCCAGTCACAGCGGCTCCCCATAATCCAGGAAATGAGACTCTAATGCACTCTATTCCAAATACAGACAGGGACACGGAGACCAGGTGCCTTGAGGGAGGGGAGAGAGCAGTACTGAAGGGTCCAGAGTAAAGTCAGCAGGACTAGATTAGAAGCAGAGAAATGAACTCCCCAGAAAGAGTTCCAACGCAACGGTATAACGTGACCCTGTTACTTTCAATCCTCAATGACCTACATTTCTGATCATACAAAAGCATATAAGCAACCAAATTAAAACCTTGGACATCCCCCTGTACTAACCTCATCAGGATACTGCATACATCAGTAATTTCCTCAATAATACCAGCATCCCCTGTATGCGTGTATGGCTCATTAGGGCACGAAGCATTTTTTTTAAAATATAAAGTTATTGATTTCACACTGGTATAAAGTCAAACTTTTATTCACTTTAGCTGCCTCCATGCAAGTCATTGAAAAGATCATCTTTCTTGGATTTAAAACCCAAAATGAATTTCAACATAAAATTTTTAATTGTAAACTATGTTTTGGCACAAATAAGCCCATTTTCTTACTGAGGTTGAATAAAGACACAATTTACTTCAAAGGATTAAAATAAGCTGTTGACCACCGTAGTATTTCCATAAATTCAATCTAAAACCAACAGGTTCAGAGAGTTTATCTAGTGAATAGTAGACTCGCACAAATGCAGAAAGTCCCAGGTTTGATCCCTGGTCTATATGGAGGTAGATGATCTCAGCAGGTACAGCATACAGAAGTCAGAAGACACAAACCAACATCCAGAAAATACAGACACATACCAGAGTGACATGGACAGAAAAACCAGGCAAAACCAACACAAAACTACAGGCAAACATCCATGGCTCTCACTAATCACTATTCAACAATCTCTAGTGGAACTAGGTGCGGACACCAAGAGCAGGATCAGACTTGGCTCCAATATCCTAGCTCCTGCCCCATGGTTAAATGGCCTGCACCACGAATGGCTACTTGGGTGAAGGCGGGTAATGCTTGGAATACTACTCCAACCACACCTTCGGGCGAGAAGAATGGTGAGACAAATAAAAAGCCAGAGGTTCTAAGAATACATATTCAAAGGCCCAAATAAGGGATATTTTGAATTCTAGGGTTAGAGCTTCTGCCCTATTCCCATTACGTTGCAGTGAGCAACCACACTAGGTGCTGCTACAATCATTAGCGTTGTTACAGTACTGCTAGCAAGATTTAGATTGTAATGTTACTTTGGGGATAAGACTGGAAACAGAAGAGTTCAGATTGTGAGATTAAACCAGTTTGGTTAGTTGCCCTCAGTATAATACTGTGGGTCAATTTTACTACATCAATGTTTTTGATTTTCAAAATCACGAGTGATGCATTTTAAGGCACCTTTATAATCTCTACATTTTATTGGCAAAACAGTAATTCCGTAAATCGAAGGGGCCACTAGTTGCGAAAGTTATCAATGTAGCTAAACCCAACAGGAATCTCCAGCTAAAAGCTGCGCTATTTAGATTTAATTTCCCTGCACCATGATAAGCGTATAGACCATATGAAATGTGCCTACATTTAAAAAAAAATTACACTTAAAAACATGTTTCAAAGGCTCATGAAAGTAAATCCATTCATCTACAACCGAAGAGTATTAAACTCTTGACAAGCTGAAATCCTACTGGTCCTTCAGATTTTTTTTTAAAGTTTCTCACCTTATCTGCCCATTTTGGGGAGGGGGACAATGATGCAGGAGTCTCATCATACACTGCTCAAGCTCAATCTTCTGATGAATTGACAAAGGTGAGTGAAGGAGGAGAGAATAAAAATGGGTTAAAAAAAACTTTGAATGCTTAATGGCTGATGCCATTGACTGACTAGTGCAGGGCTGAGGGGATCTGAACCCAGCAGTTTGCTCTAGCCCGATCTACATCACTCAATTGTTATAGGCTTCCTTTAACTGAAAGTTTTTAATCATCTTGCTGGACTCGAAGGAACAATTCTTCATTTTTTCCAGCTCTGACCACACCATAGTCCAAGACAAAAACAACCCAGAAAAGGGACACTTGGAATTTAAAAAATTTAAAACAAAAAAAAAGGCAACTAAAATCTTTAATCTTTACAAGTGTAGCAGTACTTGCAATTGAAACTGTTCAAAACTTCTCAATATCAAAGTGGATCCTGCACATTTGCAAGGTGTTATCAAAGGAATCCATGTATGTTATATTGTATTCATGTGTTAACACCAGTTTTGGCCTCTACTCCTCTCTCTCCCCTCCTTTAAGTCGCTCCTTATAACCTACCTCTGACCAAGCTTTTGTTCACCTGTCCTGATATCTCGTGGTTTGGTGTCAAATTTTGCCTGATAAAGTTCCAGTGAAGCACTTTGGGATATTTTTGCTACATTAAAGGCACTATATAAATGCATGTTGTTGTGATAAAAGACTTCCTTAAAATATACAGTAGCATTGAATGGTTAGTAGTTTGCAGCATCCAGCCTGCTTAAAAACACAATGGAATCATATAGCACAGGAGGCCATTCAGCCCATCGTGTCTGTGCTGGCTCTTTGAAAGAGCTATCCAATTAGTCGTACTCCTGTGCTCTTTCCCCATTGCCCTGCAATTGTTACAATTTCAACTATATAGCCAATTCCCTTTTGAAAGTTACTATTGAATCTGCTTCTACCACCTTTTCAGGCAATGCACTCCGGATCATAACAACTTGCTACATAAAAAAAATTCATCTCCTCTCTGGTTCTTCTGCCAATTATCTTAAATTTGTATCCTCTGGTTACTGAACCTCCTGCCACTGGAAACAGTTTCTCCTTATTTATTCTATCAAAACCCTTCATAATTTTGAACACCTCTATTAAATCTCCCCATAACCCATACTGCTCTCAGGAGAACAATCCCAGCTTCTCTAATTTTCCACGTAACTGAAGTCCCTCATCCAGTAATTTATAAAGGTTAAGCATAACCTCCTTGCCTTTCCACTCTATGCCTCTATTTATAAAGCTAAGGATCCTGTATATTTTCTTTTTAAAAATCAGACTTCTCAACTTGTCCTGCCACCTTCAAAGATTTGATTATGAATAGGGATACCTGGTCATCTGAATGCCTGTTAATTTTTTTTCAAACAATAACCAACTATATTTTAAAAGTACACCTGTGGACATTACTTACTGAAGATGGCATGTGTAAAAGTCTGCTCTGAGTTTGTTGAGTGGGGGGGTGGGGGATAATGATGTGATCACCATACTATTAATGCAATGTCTTCTGGATGGGTCATCCTGAGTGATGTTCATTCTCCACCAATTGCTGGATAGCAACAATTATAGTTTTTGCCAAAAAAGCCAGTTGAAGACTTATTATGTACAGTTTCTAACAAACATCAATACAGAGCAGGCAAAAGTCAGCTACAGTATCAGATGCTGCTCACTGAAAAACCATTTGACACTGATTACAAATTTGTGATCCATAGCAAAAAACTGTTCACCTGCAACATTCAATAACGAACAGCATCTCAGTCTAAAGGTTAATATGGAACAATAGGATTAGAAAGCAGCAAGACAATGGAGTGGTTCTGGTCAGATCAAACCATAAAAGCAAAATTCAAGCCATTAATCTCAATAATAAACCTCCAGGTTGGATTACTGGCTTTAACTCACTGCCAGCTTTGCTATTCTTAATAATACATTACCAAATTTATTCTTCTGTGGAAGGTATGCTGAGGCGAGTAGCAATAAGAATTAGGTGAAAGAGCAATAACAATAGAGGTTAATGTCTCATTTCTACTGCTTCCAGTGGAAGCAATTCTCCAGTTGTGTTAAATGCACTGGTGCTCAGAATTTGCAAGACAAGTCCTGATGGCAACACTGGACTGATTTTCTGTTCAAACTAATTGTGGCAACAAACTTTCCTCAATTTAGGGCAAGTACCATACAGACCAGCTATATATGTGGAATTACTAAAGATAAAACCAGACCAATGGGCTCCTCCAAGGATTTGAAGACTTCATCTAGTGAGCAACTAAGCTATGCAGAGCAGGAAAGTCTCAAGATTTGATCCCCAGTCTGTGCGGAGTTACTTTATTGCAGCTGGGCCTTAGCACCCCTGCATTAGGGCAGGGTGGGGGGAAATGGCCAGGGTCCCTATCCCTGTTAGGGAACTGCACACTGGGGGAGGACTAGATTGGGATCGCTTGTAATGCCCTATACAGTGGAATATCCTCCCAAAACTCACTGTCAAGGTTCACTAACAAATAATGGCCTGTTGACAAGGCACTGGGCAATACTCCAGCAAGGAGTGGATACCTTTAGGAAAGGGAGGGGAGGGGAAGAGGATGAGGACAGCAGTGAAAATTGGCAAGGGAAAACAAAAAGCTTAAAAAGGTGGTCAAAGCTGTCTGCTGGCACAAGGGACAGGATACATGCAAATTGTTTTAAAGAGCTAAGTGCTTTCATTAACCCAAGGTCCCTGATGCCATGTCAAAGCCACTTGGTTATTACAGTTCTGAATGGATGAACAGCAGTTTTCGTTTTTTTTTAACGAGACAGAAGAATGGAGTGTTGCTGAATTTCTCTGATGAAATGCTGTGCAATCAGATTATTGTGGGGATGGGGTTGGGAAAGAGAAAGCAGCCTTTAATAAAAAGATACAAAACCCATAAATATGAAGAGGTATAACAAATATATAGACCTAAGCTACATAATCTTAAATCAAAGACCAGCTTAGAGATTGATTACAGTACTTTTGTTTACACTCCCAACTCAAAACGTGCAACTGTCCAACACAGAGGCCCATTGTAAGATTCCAGCCGCATCCCCCTTCCCCATGACTGACATTAACTAACTCAGCAGTGACCAGCGATTGAACCTAGGGAGTTGCCAGTTCCTCATGGCTCAGTTTCTGCCTCTCAAGGAGGTTTCACAGTCATGGGGAAGGAGGAGAGTTGGGTTAGATGGTGGAGAGGACAGGCTCGATGGACTAACTGGTCTCTTTTTCACTTGCTCATAGTTCCACACTCACCGTTGGCAAAAAAAGATTCAAATCAGTTCCCATTTGCTATTCTGCAGTGGTCATAATTAAGATGCTGGGGTGCAAGCAGTGCAGGAATAAGCAGCCAACAACTTCAAATGTCACATAGAACTCCCCACATCCAAAGACAATGGATTTAAATCAAAAGGCATTTCCTCTGACATTATTTTCAATGTAGAATCTTTTTCAATGAACCAAAGTCCTCATATTTTGGCTCTAAGCATGTAACAAATGGTAAAAAGTCAATTTTGTGTTCAACGTTAGCCTGCAATTCCTCAAAACATGGTGCCATCACTTTCAGAGCCTCTAATATGTTGGCCATACCAACAACTTTTCTGCTTATCCAAGAAGCCATTTTGTTAAGTTATCCACTTTCAGTTTACTGAGAACGGGACAATAGCTACAACAGAAAAGCAGGTCACAGATCTTGGATTTGAACAGATACAAATTAGGAGCTCTAAGGATGGTGGCATAACCCATAACCCTGCAAGCCAATATCCTGAACAGGCAAGGTATTTCTAGCTGGACAAACAGCAGGAAGCTTATCTGTGCACACTGCTGGAAAACTGGATAAACTTCAGCAGTACCACTAAGCACACTTAAGGGGGGGGGGGGGGGGGGGCCTAAACCTTGGCTGTTCAGAACACAAGCTCTCTGAACTTAAATTATATGTTCCTTCAGGCAGAGACTGTGCACAACATATTAGGAAAACAAACTGCATGATTTTCAGTACTTTGGTTTGGAGTGTCAAGCACACCAACGGATTTCTACGTGTCAAGATACCCAGCTGACCTTTTGAAATAAAACCTGCAGCACACTAACCAGATTCACACAAGACAATTACACCAAATAAAACTCGGCAGAAAATTAGCAAGCCTCGAACAAGACTGGCGCAATTAGATATCCCCTCTCACACTGTAGTAAAGATATGGAATAACCTCCCACTAAACTCGGTTAATGCTTTGAACATCCTAGTCTCCCATGGCAATCAACCTATGAATCCATTGCAAAATGTTGCTGGGCCTTCTGAAAGTTAGCTGAATAGGTTGGAGACTCATCGGTCCACTCTGTTCACAGGAAGTGACTTCTCCTCCACGACTTAGTCACGCAGGTGAATTTTTAAAAAAATCCTGAATGTCAGTTATTTCACAACAGAACTAGTTTGGGCATGCAAGACACAAAACTATAACAGTCAGCTTTTTCTCTCTCCACTCCCTAACCCTAATCCCACCACCCCCCCAAAAAAATACATACAAGCTTAAATATTTGTAGCATTCAAGAACGAAAGCAGGACTTGTCCAGGCAGACAAAACAGAAGAGAATCCCTTACTGACAGGGTTTGTAGCACGTGGCCCTGCTATGCAATCAAGCAGATAACATGAAAAGAATGTTCAACACTTCTCTGCATCTGTTCATATTGCTGCAGTTAAAGTACCTCATACTGTTTAAAAACAAAAACTGTGTGAACGGCTGGAAATGTGGTGAATGAAAACTAAATTTCTAATGGAACTTGTACCCCACCCCCCTCATTTTGTTCCACACATTACAACACATTAAAACGCTGATGAGAACTCCAAGCTATTAATCCATAGTACTGGGTCACAAGACACAAAGATTGACTATTTGATAAAATATCAATGGAATTAGACAAAGTCAACATGGGTTTATGAAAGGGAAATCGTGACAAACCTACTGGAGTTTTTTTGAGGTTGTAACCGGTAGAATAGATAAGGGAGAACCAGTGGATGTGGTTTATTTGAATTTTTGGAAGGCCTTTGATAAAGTCCCACATAAGAGGTTAGTGTGCAAAATTAAAGCGCATGGGATTGGGGGTAATATACTGGCATGGATTGAAAATTGATTAACAGACATGAAACAGAGAGTAGGAATAAATGGTTCTTTTTCGGGGTGGCAGGCAGCGACTTGTTTTTTTATTCGTTCATGGGATGTGGGCGTCACTGGCAAGGCCGGCATTTATTGCCCATCCCTAGTTGTCCTTGAGAAGGTGGTGGTGAGCCGCCTTCTTGAACCGCTGCAGTCCGTGTGGTGAAGGTTCTCCCACAGTGCTGTTAGGAAGGGAGTTCCAGGATTTTGACTCAGCGACAATGAAGGAACGGCAATATATTTCCAAGTCAGGATTGTGTGACTTGGAGGAGGTGAGTCACTCGCCACAGAATACCCAGCCTCTAACCTGCTCTTGCAGCCACAGTGTTTATGTGGCTGGTCCAGTTAAGTTTCTGGTCAATGGTGACCCCCAGGATATTGATGGTGGGGGATTCAGCGATGGTAACGCCGTTGAATGTCAAGGGGAGGTGGTTAGACACTCTCTTGTTGGAGATGGTCATTGCCTGGCACGAATGTTACTTGCCACTTATGAGCCCAAGCCTGGATGTTGTCCAGGTCTTGCTGCAAGACTAGTGGGGTACCGCAGGGATCAGTGCCCCAGCTATTCACAATATTCATCAATGATTTGGATGAAGGAACCAAATGTAATATTTACAAGCTTGCTGACGACACAACACTAGGTGGGATTGTGAATTGAGGGGAGGATGCAGAGGCTTCAAGGCAATTTAGACAAGTTGAGTGAGTGGGCAAATACATGGCAGATGCAGTATAATGTGGATAAATGTGAAGTTATCCACTTTGGAAGGAAAAACAGAAAGGCAGAGTATTATTTAAATAGTGATAGATTGGGAAATGTTGATGCACAAAGAGACCTGGGTGTCCTTGTACACCAGTCACTGAAAGCAAACGTGCAGGTACAGCAAGCAGACAGGAAGGCAAATGGTATGTTGGCCTTCATTGCAAGAGGATTTGAGTACAGGAGCAAGGATGTCTTACTACAGTTATACAGGGCCTTGAGACCACACCTGTAGTATTGTGCACAGTTTTGGTCTCCTTACCCAAGGATATACTTGCCATAGAGGGAGTGCAGTCAAGGTTCACCAAGCTGATTCCTGGGACGGCAGGACTGTCGTATGAGGAGAGATTGTGTAGGCAAAGCCTGTGTTCACTAGAGTTTAGAAGAATGAGAGGGGATCTTATTGAAACATATAAATTTCTGATAGGGTTAGACAGACTGGATGCAGGAAGGATGTTTCCCCTGGCTGGGGGGTCTAGAAAGAGGGGTCACAATCTCAGGATACGGGGTAGGGCATATAGGACTGAGATGAGGAGAAATTTCTTCAGAGGGTGGTGAACCTGTGGAATTCTCTACCATAGAAGACTGTGGAGGCCAAGTCACTGAATATATTTAAGAAGGAGCTAGACAGATTTCTAGACACAGAAGGCATCGAGGGGTATGGGGAGGGAGCAGGAATATGGTATTGAGATAGAGGATCAGCCACGATCATATTGAATGGCGGAGCAGGCGCGAAAGGCCGAATGGCCTACGCCTGCTCCTATTTTCTATTTAATCAATGAGCATCACCCAATCTGATCCTCGCCTGACATCTATACAAGCTTGCCTTCCAGCAGTAGATAACGATTGGGAGCAGAAACTATTAATTTTGCCTCCTTTCCCTACTCAAGCGGTGCAGAGTTTATGCTCTCATTAGATTTAGGGTATTTTATATTAATAGAGCCTCCATTTACATGCACCCAGTATACTCAACATCAACGGATGAATGTAAACCACTTACAACAATGGAAACGCACATTTTCTTGGGTCTCATGAGCAACTGCTGCCTGTTGAATCGTATCCTAAGACAATGCCTGTCGGTTGGACATAGGGTGGGGAGAATCGGCAGAAGGGGAAAAACACCGCGACTGAAATTTATTTTTAAAATTGCCTGTTAGTCACTAACCATTTACAACTCGACAAGCACAGCACAGTAACTGGAGACCTGTGAGATATTAAAGCAGTCCATCCCCTCCCGCCAAAAGATTGTAAATACAGAGATAAAACAAACCACGCCATCAACTGGAACAGTCACTTGTGTCACGGGAATAATTTATTAAAAATACTTTGCTCTCTGTAAAGCAGAATTTTCCTCCCATTGCTGTTAAATCCCATCCACCTCATTCTGTTTGGTGAAGCTGCTAGACTTTTTTTTTTAATATATTTGTTCATGGGATGTGGGCATCGCTGGCGAGGCTGGCATTTATTGCCCATCCCTAATTGCCCTTGAGAAGGTGGTGGTGAGCCGCCTTCTTGAACCGCTGCAGTCTGTGTGGTGAAGGTTCTCCCACAGTGCTGTTAGGAGGGGAGTTCCAGGATTTTGACCCAGCGACGATGAAGGAACGGCGATATATTTCCAAGTCGGGATGGTGTGTGACTTGGAGAGGAACATGCAGGTGGTGCTGTTCCCATGTACCTGCTGCTCTTGTCCTTCCAGGTGGTAGAGGTCGCGGGTTTGGGAGGTGCTGTCGTAGAAGCCTTGGCGAGTTGCATGCAGTGCATCCTGTGGATGGTACATACTGCAGCCACAGTGTGCCGGTGAAGGGAGTGAACGTTTAGGGTGGTGGATGGGGTGCCAATCAAGCGGGCTGCTTTGTCCTGGATGGTGTCGAGCTTCTTGAGTGTTGTTGGAGTTGCACTCATCCAGGCAAGTCGTGAGTATCCCATCACACTGCTGACTTGTGCCTTGCAGATGGTGGAAAGGCTTTGGGGAGTCAGGAGGTGAGTCACTCGCTGCAGAATACCCAGCCTCTTGCAGCCACAGTATTATTACCTCCAGGATGTTGATGGGGGACTCGATGGTAATGCCGTTGAATGTCATGGGGAGGTGGTTAGACACTCTCTTGTTGGAGATGGTCATTGTCTGGCACGAATGTTACTTGCCACTTATGAGCCCAAGCCTGGACGTTGGGAAACAAACAGGAAAGACTCGAGGCATGAGCTTCTACAGAACTTCCCAAACAAGCAAGGGTCAGGGGTAGGGGGGGGGGGGGCGGGGGTGGAAATAGGCTGGGCAGTTTCCAGCAAATGTTTTTTTTATTTTGGACAAAAAAGCATGGAATTTTTTCTTGTAAATTCACAACTCCTACTTTTTCAGGTACTTTTATGCATCTTAAAAATACGAATTCTCCTGCAAAATATTTAGGAACAGAAATGCCACTAGTTTAAGCAGATTCAAAACTGCATGCACTTCCCCACTAACCTAGTGCAGCGCTAAGCCATAGAAAGCAGAAAGTCCCAGGTTCGATTCCTAGCCTGTGCCGAGTTAGACGGTGGAGCAGTGGTTAGAGGTTGCTTGGTCACAATGTCCCTCAGTTGTGGGGGCAAACGTGCTACAAAAATCAGCCGCGGTTTCTGCACCTGATGATTTCCAGCCATCTGTACTAGAAAGTGCGGGTGTGTGGACATCAGCCGAGGATCAGATTGGGCTAGGCTGCAATGCCAGTCTGATGCTCACCACCGAGGCTCAACCATGACGAACGGCTACTTAAGTGAGTTAACAGAGTGCAGCTGCTACCCACAGAGCTGTACTCCCAGCTTCAGAAAAGGAGAAGATTGGAGAGTGAAAAAAGGTAATGTGTTCAGCGAAACTGGTATGAAAAACTGTACAAACAGCCCACCCATCAGTTAACAGTTCTATAGACAACTGAGATCGGAAGTTGTATTAACTTGCTTGCATTTAAAAATACAACCCAAGTCTCAAAGAGGGTCATTAAAACAGGTTTTATTGCACCAGTGCAAAGACTGCACAGTAAACACTAGCAGTTCAGTCTGGTTTGGATAACAAACTCAGTGAGAGCACTTACAAAATCCGTGATCACTGCCATTTTAAATAACATTCATTTAGGTTAGCCCAGAACAAGAACTTGAAGTGTATGATAAAGGAAAATTTACTTCTGTATCCCCTTTTTTTGTTCTTGTATTTTGTGCTTCAACAGGCACTCTGGTTACAGATATTTAGTGTAGAGCCTCTCTTTTGGTAGCATGTGGGTGTCTAATGTTAGAAAGATTGTCAAGTACAACTTCAGTCTTCACCTCCAACACAGCAAGTTACTGATTTCCATCAATGCCATTGTTTCAGGTCATCAGACAAAGGCTCTCACTGGCTGATCTTGCACATTTCCCAACAGCTGCTGTGTCAAGGGCAGGGAAACTCGGGGGTGGGGTGGGGGATAAGAGAAGACAGGAGAGAGAAAGTGCTACAGAGGATCTGGTGGAAGTCTGTGTATTGTGGTGTTGAGCAGAGAACCACACTTCCCGACTTTAGGATGGGTGGGGAAAGGAGTCCCAAGCTAATCCAGAGCAGCATTAAAAGAGCAAACTGCCTGCGGAGAAAATTATAGGTTTATATATCAAAAAAATATTAGGCGTCTTTGAAATTAGTTACTACAAAACGGTTTTCTATCAGTGAGGCAGCATTTGGGTAAACAGCGACACAGTCTCTGTCTAAGAATCACTGGTACATAAGATTGCAGCCTCAAACCAGCACCAGCTCCACAGGGCGAGCCTCAGCCTGACCAGATTATTTTTGATGTGGAGATGCCGGTGATGGACTGGGGTTGACAATTGTAAACAATTTTACAACACCAAGTTATAGTCCAGCAATTTTATTTTAAATTCACAAGCTTTCGGAGATTTTCTCCTTCCTCAGGCAAACATTTGCCTGAGGAAGCAGATTATTTTTGAGCAGAGTTGCAATTTACTATTCTGCAGCTCAGATTGGTGACATTGCACAACTCTCTGCAGGGCTAGAATTTGATGGTGGTGGCTGATAACCAAAGAATGCACCAAAATACAAATACAGCTTTGGTTCTGTCTCGGGAGGGAAAACATACACATACCACATTTACACACTGGACTGGAGGCATGCCAGGCATTTTAGGAGTTTTCTACTCCGGACGGAAAGCACAAATTTTAGCCCTGCTGTACAGATAATCCTGGCATAATCAGCAAATGGTTGTGGAATTAACATGTTTAAG
The DNA here is from genome assembly GCF_035084215.1 of Heptranchias perlo. NCBI lineage: Eukaryota > Metazoa > Chordata > Chondrichthyes > Hexanchiformes > Hexanchidae > Heptranchias > Heptranchias perlo. The sequence continues at coordinate 35,989,216 of NC_090349.1, forward strand.
GAAGGGCATCATGCTTTATTACAGCACTTTGAATATTCAGAGTTAATGGGGGAAAAAAAGTTCTTTATATAGAATACTCAGCAGACCTGGGTGGGTGGTACAGAGAACACACAAATAACACGATCCCATGGCTGGAAAACATCAATGCCGAGCTGGCTGTTGGCAGCAACTGGCCTCAGCATCTCCAGGCTAAGGAGGAGAGGGGGAACAAATCTGGCTTCAATTCCAGCTCCTGATTATCCAATGATCATCGACATCCATGACAGCAGCTTGCATTTATAGTGCCTTCAATGTTTTAAAAATAAAACCAACGAGGAATAAAATGAGGAAACTGATGACTAGCCAGGAAGGGAGAAATTAGGAGAGGTGGCCTAAAGATGAAAAGGTTGTGAAAAAGTTTTTGAGACACAGAGAAGTTAAATGACAATTACAGAGAACAGGGATATGGCAGCCAAAATCTCTGCCACCAAAGGGAGAAAGAGAAATGCTCACAAAGACCAGAATGAGAGAACCTGAGCATACACAGGCTGGAGGATATTGCAAAGATAGGATGGGGCCAAGCCATGGGGTGGGGGGGGTGGGGATTTGAAGACAAGGAACTGTGAATGTGATGTGTTGGTAACAGGGAGCCAATGTAGGTTGGTGATGGATGAGCAGGACAATATGGACAGCAGAGCTTTGGATAAGTCAGAACTAGTGGCAGTGGAGTGGGGGATGGAGGCTAGCATAAGCAAATGGAAGCTGGATGGGAACCACGGCATTTTTAAAGGGTTTCCGCAGTGGAGGTATAATAAGGCGATCTTGATGGTGAATGCTATGCGAGATGCAGAGCTCTGCTGGGATTGATAAAGGCACAGAGTGCATGTGATCTAGTTCAGTCTCTAGGAGTGGCCATGGGGAGGAATGGAATATGTGGCAAGATTTGCGGCAGGAGCCCAAAACAATTTTCCCAAATGTCGAGCTGGAGGAGGACCTGCCTCATCCATGACATCTTGACAAGGCTGCAGCAGGATTAACAGAACTGAAAACTGTCTATCTACTAGGATAAATAGCAAACTTGAATAATGTAGTGGCACAGATGGTTGCACAACCAGCTTCACACAAGTCAGGCCACGACAAATCAAATAAGTGCCTGATATGTGGTCACTGTGGGAACCACGGGAGCTTATCTAAACATAAAAGATTGCATGAAGATGCTATACGCAACACGGATAGAGAACACATATTTGAAGCAGGCAGAACAAAGGGCTGGCCTTCTTCAATCCATGCACCAATCAGCCACAATGAATTATTTATCAAATCTTTCCACTTGTTCTGAAGCACAGGTTTACTGCAAGCTTGATTCACAAGACAATGTTCAGAACTTAAAAAAATGACTGCACCATTAAAGTCTACTGCAAAATTTAGTGAAATAAATTAAGATTTAATTCTATGTAAGGTCAGTACAGATGAGGATGGCCATTTGTACTGATTTTAACCAGTAACACGTGTACAGTAGTGTAGTGGTTAAGTGCCCAATGTATTATTCACCCCCCCATCCTTTTCCATTCTACTTTTAGCTATTTCTACATTATTCACAGAATACTTAGGACAACTATGTTTCCTTTCAGTGTGTGAGACCATGCATTTATCTGTACTGAATTTCATCTATCACTGTTCTGCTCATTTAGAAGTTTAATTCACACACTTCCAAAAATCACCCCTTGGAGTGCTAGCACCTCTAAACAGAATTTTTTCAAGTGCTGTGCCCAAATTAGATCACAGTACCACAAAGGGTCCATCAAAGCTTAAGACAGTCGAGATGCTACTACAGCAGAGCTTTCTCCAAATGCCAAACCCTGTAGTATTATCTTGATATATGGCACTGCATTCTATCTTTGGCCATGCAACAAATTTGCTGTACAACTAACACCAATGGCTCATTGGGTAAATGCACCATGTCGTACTTACTGAGTATTCAGTCAATACTCAGAGCCATAACTTCAAAGGTCATCATCCTGATTTTCAAATCCCTCCACCTTACTTGAGCATTCTTCTTCAGCCACATTTCCTAATCCACTCCCTTTCTCCTAACTCTGAATTACTACTAGAATCCTATTCCTTCTGCTCCGCATATAGCCAATCATTCAGTCGCTCCATCACTGCTCTTTGGAGCTCTCCCAAAACTGCATTGCCTTTGTACCTTCTCTTCTTTCAACAACCTCTGAACATGTCTTTGCTTCTTTCCTCTTCAATCTTTGACACTCCCACTCTGCATTTTCCTCCTTTTAAAGCAATAAAAGAGAGTCTTCTCCATGAGGGGGTGCAGAGGGAAATAAAGGCAAATTTTTGTACATCAACCACCAGGCCAGGAGTCGGTTTCCCCGCGCTCAACTTCATTTGGAAGTGCAAGCACAGGGGCATATCAAGGGCTTGATGTGATTCCCTCTGCCCCCCACATCTGCCTCACAGTATAGCACTCCGATACTGTCTAGCTTCACAAATCAAGAATGGCAGCTAGAGAAGATGTTTCCACTTGTGGAGGGCGACCATAACTAGAGGCATAATTATGAGATAGTCACTAATAAATCCAATAGGGAATTCAGGAGAAACTTCTTTACCCAGAGTGTGGTTAAAATGTGGAACGCGCTGTCACAAGGAGTAGTTGAGGCGAATCGCATAGATGCATTTAAGGGGACGTTAGATAAACATGAGGGAGAAAGGAATAGAAGGATATGCCGATAGGATTAGATAAAGAGGGGTGGGATGAGGCTCGTGTGGAGCATAAACACCGCCATAGACCAGATGGGCCAAATGGCCTGTTTCTGTGCTGAAAATTCTACACGATCAGTGGACCCGACACTGAAGGAGCAGGAATAAAAACATTAACTGTAAGAGTAAAACAGTAAGAGGGGATTTCTACATCTGTTAATTCAACTCCCTCGCTCTGGTTAGGCTTTGTGGTAAGTGAGGTCACCGGCACTCACCATAAAAACTCAACAAGGTACAGAAGGAGGTTTTGATCAGTTTTTAAAGCAGAAGACTGCTCCTGTTACTATCTGTCTTACTGTTACTGATACTATCCTATTAAGGATAATTATAAACAATTTTACAACACCAAGTTATAGTCCAGCAATTTTATTTTAAATTCACAAGCTTTCGGAGATTTTCTCCTTCCTCAGGCAAATGTTTTTCTCCTTCCTCAGGCTAACATTTGCCTGAGGAAGGAGAAAATCTCCGAAAGCTTGTGAATTTAAAATAAAATTGCTGGACTATAACTTGGTGTTGTAAAATTGTTTATAATTGTCAACCCCAGTCCATCACCGGCATCTCCACACTATTAAGGATAGTATTAGATTAAAAGAAGAGGCCTATAATGTTGCCAAGAGTAGTAAGCCTGAGGATTGGGAGAATTTTAGAAACCAAAGGACCAAATAATTGATAGAAAGAGAAAATCGAATATGAAAGTAAACTAGCAAGAAATATAAAGACTGATTGTAAGAGCTTCTACAAGTATGTAGAAAGGAAGAGAGCAGCAAAAGTAAAACATTGGTCCCTTTGCGGTTGAGACTGGAGAAATTATAATGTGGAAATCAGGAAACGGCAGATGCGTTAAAAAAAATATTTTGTATCTGTCTTCACAGTAGAAGACAAAAAACATACCAGAAATAGTGGGGAACCAAGGGTCTAATGAGAGTGAGGAACTTAAAGTAATTAATATCAGTAGAGAAAGAGTGCTTGAGAAACTAACAGGACTAAAAGCTGATAAATCCCCTGGACCTGATGGCCTACATCAGAGGGTTCCAAAAGAGGTGGCTGCATTATAGTGGATGCACTGGTAATGATCTTCCAAAATTCTCTAGATTCTAGAACAGTCTCAACGGATTGGATGGTAGCAAATATAACCCCACTATTCAAGAAAGGAGGAACAGCAGAGAAAACAGGGAACTACAGGCCAGTTAGCCCGACATCAGTCATCGGGAAAATGCTAGAATCCATTAAGTGGTAACAGGGCACTTAGAAAATCATATGATTAGGCAGAGTCAACATGGTTTTATGAAAGAGAAATCATGTTGACAAATTTATTAAAAGTTTTTTGAAGATGTAACTAGCAGGATAGATAAAGGGAACCAGTGGATGTAGTATATTTGGATTTTCAAAAGGCATTCGATAAGGTGCCACATAAAAAGGTTGTTACGCAAGATAAAGGCTTATGGGGTTGGGAGTAACATTAGCATGGATAGAGGATTGGTTAACCAACAGAAAACAGTAGGGATAAACGGGTCACTTTCAGGTTGGCAGGCTGTAACTAGTGGGGTGCCGCAAGGATCGGTGCTTGGGCCTTAGCTATTTACAATCTATATTAATGACTTAGACGAAGGGACCGAGTGTAATGTATCCAAGTTTGCTGACGTTACAAAGCTAGGTGGGAAAGTAAACTGTGAAGAGGACACAGAGAGTCTGCGAATGGATATAGACAGGTTAAGTGAGTGGGCAAGAAGGTGGCAGATGGAGTATAATGTGGGGAAATGTGAGGTTATTCGCTTTGGTAGGAAGAACAGAAAAGCAGAATATTTTTTAAATGGTGAGAAACTATTAAATGCTGGTGTCCAGAGAGACTTGGGTGCCCTTGTACAAGAAACACAAAAACTAAGCATGCAGGTACAGCAAGCAATTAGGAAAGCAAATTGCATGTTGGCCTTTATTGCAAGGGGTTTGGAGTACAAGAGTAGGGAAGTCTTACTACAATTGTACAGTTGTAAACAATTTTACAACACCAAGTTATAGTCCAACAATTTTTATTTGAAATCTACAAGCTTTCGGAGGCTTCCTCCTTCCTCAGGTAAATTTACCTGAGGAAGGAGGAAGCCTCCGAAAGCTTGTAGATTTCAAATAAAAATTGTTGGACTATAACTTGGTGTTGTAAAATTGTTTACAACTGTCAACCCCAGTCCATCACCGGCATCTCCACATCATTACAGTTGTACAGGGCTTTGGTGAGACCTCAACTGGTGTTCTGTGTACCATTATGGTCTCAACTAAAGAAGGATATACTTGCTTTAGAGTTGGTGCAACGAAGGTTGACTGGATTAATTCCTGGGATGAGAGGGTTGTCCTATGAAGAGAGGTTGAGTAGAATGGGCCTATATTCTCTGGAGTTTAAAAGGATGAGAGTTGATCTCATTGAAACATAAGATTCTGAGGGCTTGATAGGGGAGATGCTGAGAGGTTGTTTCCGCTGGCTGGACAATCTAGAACAAGGGGGCATAGTCTCAGGATAAGGGGTCAGCCATTTAATACTGAGATGAGGAGGAATTCCTTCACTCAGGGTGTTGTGAATCTTTGGAATTCTCTACCCCAGAGGCTGTGGATGCTGAGTCATTGAATATATTCAAGGCTGAGATAGTAAGATTTTTGGACTCTAGGGGAATCAAGGGATGTGGGGATCAGGCAGGAAAGTGGAGTTGAGATTGAACGGCTGAGCAGGCTCGAGGGGCTGTGTGGGCTTCTCCTGCTCCTATTTCTTATGTTCTTATATATACAGCACACCATTCACTAAGGATGCAGAGTATTCTACATACATTCATAAACTGGTAAAAAGCTATTTTCCAGCACTCCAATATAATTCCAACCCTGTACTTTGTATAAGGTCTGTGCTTATGAAAAAGCAATTGGAAGCTTTTTTGTTTAAAGTTCCAATTGAGGGCGCTTTTGATCTACAACCACATCCGGTGGTAGATCTGTGGTGCAGACAGAGAGCGCAGTTGCCAGTTTTAAATCATGTCGAAACACTACTTGCAATAAAGACAAGTGGAACCCTACAAGCCCCTTTTCTACTCAGTTACGTAGGCAGGACGTGGCAAAGCAGATACTTCATGGCATCTACCATCATCTTGTTTTAGCCAGAACAAAAGTGCAGGGCAGACAAGGAGGAGGCAGGGGAAGAAGAGGGGAAATGGTAGCATAGTAGGCCACAATGTTTGCCCTCTAATGCAAAAAAGAATGGAAGGATACAGGTTCACACCTGTGGTTCTCGTATGATGAGTTACTTATCTTAAATCATGTCTTGACAGGAGAAGCTTCTCCACAAGGGGGGAGGGCAGATGGCTGACAGGTTCCTGCACCTCCCGCCGGTGAGTCAGTGCCACATTAGCAGCAGCCAAAATCTCAGCATGTTATACAGTTTCTCCTGCTGGAAGTGCATAAATGTAGACATCGGGCAAGAGGGTTGAGCTCAGCTGTGATAGCACCCCCCCGTCACGGTTGAATACCCTGTCATCACTTGCTGTCAAAGGTCGGAGAGCAACCGTGGAATCATACCTCAGCAGGGAGCTGGCACTTTTAGGAAAGGAGGCGAAAAATTAGCGGGGGTGGGGGGAGATATTCCCCACTGGGTTACAGCAAAAATTAGCTGACAAAATGCTCGTCTAGATCACAAAATGAGTCAAAACTACAGGGCTTTGCTATAAAAAGTCACCCACCCAAGCCAAAAGAAACACCACAGTGCAGATTTCCAATTTCTTTTTTAAAAGTCTAAATAATTCAGAGATGCTAGTGGCCTTTTGTCGTTCTGCTTTATTATGCAAAATATAGAATAAATGAGCAAGAGAGCGTGAGAGAAAGAGAAAGATTTGAAATCTGCAGATAAAATCTGACCTTAAAATAATTCTGCAAAATGCAAGTGGAGCCAGCCATAAACAGCCTGTTTTAGCTCATCACTGGATAGCCAAATGCACTAGATGTTTCGAAGCCAATCAGCTAAGTGAATCACCAGCTTTGCATTCTTCCCCCATGCAACTCGCGTTACGGTCACTAGCCATCTCCCCCTCTCCCAGGTCACCCAACATGCTATCCTTAGCTAAACAATGATTTAATATATAATGGAGAACTATTAATACATTTCAAATCATTTCAAACCTTGCCAAATAGATGTTTCAGTTCTGAAAATCTTCCCCGTTATTGTACATTTGCAGTGCGGGAAAAAAAATGGTCTTAGTCCAGGCACCCAATCTAGGTACATATGACAGCTGATTCTATACAAAAGAACATGGTACTTAGTGGCACCACTGAATTACATAATCCTAAAGACAGTATTGCATTAAGAAATCAGTAATACCATTTTTTTTTAATAAAAATTATAACTCGAGAGACAGCACATATGGACTTGTTAACTTTTGAGAAGGAAGAGGACGCAGTTTCAATCTTCGCGTAGAGTTTGCCACCTCAGCCATATTGGCCCGGAATTTGTTCCAAAAATAACGGAGAGCCTAACAGCACTCACCGTTATTTAAGGGCAAATGGAAGAGCAACTGCAAATGTGCAAGTGCGCACGCGCAAATACGAGATTCGCTGCTCGTTTGAAAGCTGCGCGGGAAGGACAGCTCACCGGTGAAATGAATGGACCAGCGCACCGCTCTGCTGGAAACGGACTAATCTACACAGAAAAAGGTACGCTGGGTTTTTTAGGTCTAAACTAACTTTTAACAGTGATAAGTCTTAATGACTGACAAACAACCTCTCTGGCACTGAAAATTAACTTTTAAAAATGTGGAATCTCATTCCTTATGATTTTAATTGTTGACTTTGAAAAATGTTTTACTTTTTATTTCTGTCTCTTATCTCTGTCTTTTAATTTAACATTTCTTTATTTATTTCGCTTTCTCTAATTGATTTTACATTGAATTAACTGTTCTAGCATGCACTTCCTGGTTCTGACATCAAGGATGTTAAAGGATGCTTCAATCTGATTGAACAGGGAAAGGATCTCTGTCCTCAGCTACGCAGCTCACAGATGCCCGGGAGAGGATGCTGCACTTTTTGCAGCTCACCATTAGAGAACGGTCCTGCACTAAAGGCCATGGATCGTTTGTGGGCAAGTTTAAATCTAATGAGCGGCAGGCACTGTTCGGTCGCTGCTCAGAGCAAATTCCAGGCCATTGTCACAAAGAGCACTGCACTTCTAACTTGTCAGTGCTGCTGTAAAAACCCTTTAGTGACCCCCTCGCAAACAAATAATTATGCATGTCCCAGCCTGACAAGTTAGGGATTATGTAAATTTCCACATCATTGCTTTCCTGGGTAATGCACAATACTCTAGTGAAGCAGAACACATACCAACTCAAGGGGGTATGCTAGGGCTGGGATAGTTATTTTTTGATCTGTAGTAGTGGTCTATGAATTTGTATTACCGTTTCTTTCCTCCTTCTCCACCCCATCCACCCCCCCATCTAAAACTACACATGCATTTAGTAACCCCTAAGACACAGTAGAATTCTTCCAGCTATTTTGGAGTAGGACTTAAGGCAGGATTGAACTATAAAACAGTTTTTTTAACAAGACATTATGTACAGAGTACTGTACAAAACACTGTTCAAACAGTATCAACAAGAGCATGCATACTTAGGAACATTTAAAATAAATATCAAAGAAATGTACACCCACATATCAGACTCCTGGTAGCAGCAGCATATTGCTATAAACTTAAGCCATTCCTTTCCCCAACCACCCAAGTCCTGAAGCACAAAATTGGGGTAGAAGTGAGCACTGCAATAATCCTGAAAGGTTTTTTTTGAATGTGGCTAATTATACTGTGTTACATAATGTGTGAAATGAACACACACACACTTCCTGTCATAAGAGAAAACTTTTAGAAAAAGGTCTGGTCAGGGTAATGCTGTTATGTTTTGGAAGCTTTGGTTTTAAATGACCATTAGAAATGAAAAATGAAAGTGTTTTATTTGCTCTGATTGAGTTCTTTTCATTAACAGAGCAAAAAAAGACACGTCCGCACAAAATAGCTTTGAGTTTGAAACTCCAATGTAGCAACTGAAGTTAGAACAAATTCATGTCATAAATCTCGCAACCCAGCAAACTCAAAACTTTGTAGATACCACTCGCTGCACCAGAAGCAGCACTGCCTGTGCTTCGAAACCAATAACGTCTATTAAAATAGACAGCCAGCAACATGCAGAACGTCTGTGCTGTTTTCTCCATGTCTTGTGCACCTTTTTAAAAATAGGGTAAATTGGCTGGCTTAGGGAGACTGGTGCCACATTAGTTGTTGAAGTATCAGTTATTGTGCCACGTTAGTTGTTGATGTACATTGGAAACTACCAGCATTGTCACTGGGCTTATTTTGCACATTGGTACCAATAAGCTATATAGAGACAGGGGACCCGGGGGGGGGTTTACAATGCATCATCAAAAACTGGTTCCCAAATCTCTGGGACCCTAGTGATGTACAGCTCAAAAATGCTCTTACCAAAAATTGGATGGATACGTGGACACCTACCACCTTACTGAAATCCTAACGAGGGCACGAGCTTAACTATTGAAAAAAAGAAACTAAGCAGCACATGCTGATAACCATTACAGGAGGAAAAATGAGTTGTAGCATTAATAAGCCTGAATGTGACAAGAGCAAAATTTGCATAAAAGTTTAGATCGAAGCAGTCCAGTTTCATGGGTGAATGATTCAGTTCCTTACAGCAGTCCCGCTCAGCCTGTACCCCCTAATGAGAATCTCCGGGCTCACAGCCGAAATACTCAAACGTGACAATTCCTTTTTACACATTGTGAAAGCAACATCAGAGTTTCAGCCATCACACAAAAGCTTATAGCCAAAAAAAAAATCCAGCATGGAATGGGTTAAAATTGCACTGGAACACTGGGTCTCATTTTAAAATTGCTCTGTATAGGGCTCAGTTAAGGATCCCTGCTGTGTGCAATTGAGATGCTTTGAGACAAAAAAAAGCTACACTACGCAGACTGTGATGTCACGTTGAATGCTCATGGTTAAAATAATGCGGATCCGCAGGAGACGTGACACCTCTTCAGACACAAACAGGAGGCAGAAGTGACGAGGCCTGGCAGGGCTCCCTTCCCCCTCCTGACACTTGCTGGGTGTGGCTAGTTCAAAATATTCCACACAATGTTCTAATCCAATTTCCCTAACTGAGCAGTTGACTTCCGCAAACCTGCGTCAGCCTCATCAATATGAAGGAAGGGCTTTGTTCAAATGCCAAAAACTATTATAGAATCAATAACCTTTGCACTCAATCAACTGATTTGACATTGGTGTGATATTACATCGATAATGCACTGCAGAAAGCCGCAAGACAAGATGAAAAAGAGCTACAATACCCAACAGTTTTGTCATCAAAAGAATAAAGCTTGAGGGAATATCGAAAGTAGTAAGCTCAATGACTGCTTAAAACTTACTGCTAGGCATTTAGTTTATTGTTCCTTTCCTATCCCCACCCAAAACACACACACACAAAAACAGAAAAATTACAATTGTTAAGAGTCATTCGTGGATCTTAGCCAGGCCGAGATCATTTCAAAACATCAGCAACTGAGGTTAACCTCAACCCAGAGAATAATGTGGTGAGGAAGAGTGAAACATGACAGTGAGCCCATCATGCCTGTCCCTTAGGAGAAGCTGCCCAGGAGTAGAGTCTGACTGCTTGGGGCCTCTTCGTTATTTAGGATGACATCTGAACCACTCAATTAAAAAGCAGCAGAGCAACAGCCCGTCTGATACTTCAGCAACAACATGTCACCAGTCTCCCTGCTAGGCATCATTTTATTTCCACATACACCTCTCAATAAAAGGCTAATTATTCCATTTATTGGGACTCATTTCTTTTAAAGCATTAAAACACCTACAAACTGCAAATGAGGCTCAGCGCTGCATTCCAACCACAGGAGGACACAAAAAACAAGGCAAAATTCACAGCATCCAGAGGTTCATATATTGGCTCCACTTCTAGCAGAAGAGGTTTTGCAATATAAATACAAGCATCTTTTTTTCTTCCCCTCTACTATTTTTTTTTGACATGGGGGGGTGGGGTGGAGCTCTCCCTTTGCATCCATTTCATAATCCAAATCTCATTAAGTGCATCCTCATCCAGTACCTTAGGCTGGAGGGTGTATCTGACTAGTCTCACATTTGGAACTAACAGTGCGGTATTTGAACCAGGCCGACAAGAGTGGATGGCGCACACACACACAAAAAAAATTCCTTTTTAAAATGACATACACAAGAGCAGATTTTCAGGCAGTTACCAGGGTTATTAAATATTACAGTAACAACCTTTAAATACTCCTTACAGATCTGCTGTAAATTGTAATTATAGAACTCACTCCCCTGAAATCACAATCTAGTTAAGGATAAGGAAGGCAATTTGACTAATCTTAATTGAACCAATCAGAAAGATCCTAACATCTCCCCTTTGCAACATCCAATTGTTTTAAATAAGTCCAGAGTTTTCACCTCCATTACTCTATCTGGAAGTCAATTCCACACATTGATCTGTGCTCTTGACACCAGTCCTAAATTTACCTTTTACTAGTTTGAAAACGATTGTTCTACTTTCAAATTGAAGTAACACTCCAGGTTTAATTTTTTGATTCCCTTAACTATCTTGTATACCTCTATAATATCACTTCTCCAATGTCTCCTTTCCAGGGTAATAACCTAAAGTGTCTCCGGTCGTCCCTCATAACATAAGCCCGACACTAGGAATCAGCTTCGTGGCTCTGCTCTTTCTCCAGTGCTCAATTATCTCACCGACCACAACTGGGCTCCATATGTAAGCTGCAGTTGATTTGATCCTTACCTCCCCAACTTATATTGTGTTTTGCTTATGCAGTTCAACATTCTATTGGCTTTGTCAATTGATACTCTGAATTAGTTGGACCTGCTTAGTGTGGTCTGTTAAGTTTCCTAGGTGTTTTCCAGCTTCATCCATAGCTACAACACTTTCATGGAGTGCATGCGTGCCCTATTTTTCCTTCCTATGTGCAGTACTTCACACTCATCTGACCACTTCTTCAGCATTTTGGCCAGCACATCTCCTGCAATGGCTTTTCCTCCACACCTACATGGAGTGCGCAATGTTCCATCCTTGGCCCCTCAGCCAGGAGTCAACTTCCATGTGTATGCTAAATCTACCTCGCTGTCAATTTGCTGAACTTCAGGTGGCCAACGCGTTGTCTGACTGCTTGTCAAACATGTCGTGATTAAGTCAGAACTTTCCGTGCCATATCAGTGGCAAGTCAGAATTCATCCTGTCCAACTCTCACCACAAACTCAGCCCCCTAGCAGCCCACCTCAATTCCAGCCTCCCAACCACCCCCACAGACTAAACCCAACAGTAATCAACCTCAATATCCTGTTGGATCCTCAGCCCAGCTTGAAACGTTTTATCCTATCCATCAATAAGACTGCCCATTTCCACCTCCACAAAGCTGTCCACCTACAGCCATCTCAGCACTAAATTCTGGAACTTTCTCCCTAAACACCCTGCTTTGCTTCTTCTCTCCTCACTTTCAACAGGCACCTTAAAACCTTTGTTCAATCATGCCTTGTCATTTCTCCTAATTCTTGTAATGCTTGGTGTCCATTATACCCTCCATCCCTTTTGGGACTTGAAAAAGCTCCTACATACTTGACGTGTACTGCTCTTCTCACCAACTAGCAGTAAGTAGTCAACTGAATTCTAATAGTTTCAATAAGTCACCAGTGCCCACATGACAGTTTACATTTTACAAGTCTTACTGGAAGTAACACAGCAAACTGATTTGGTGAAACAATGCAATGCAGCAGCAACAGTCCGCGTGTCCCAAGTTTTGCTGAAAGCCATTCAGAAAATGGCACAGTAGTGTAGACAGCCATTTGGTAGCTAGTACAAGCAGCCATGTCCACATTAGAAGAGAGCAAATATCAACAGGCTATTTTACCCTGGATATGGCAAAGACATGTGTGAGGGTTACAGCAACAGTCGAGGAGGGTTAAGGATGGAGACAGGTGACATTGTGGAGTGGATATGGGCTGTCTTAGTGATTGATAGGATGTGGGGTTGTGGGATGAGGGTCAAACAGGATGGGGTGGCTTATGGCTGAACAAGCACTCAAGGAAAGGGATGGAATGAGGAGTGAGGGTGTGGTGTGGATCGAACAAGGTGGCTTCCATTCTAGTGACGAGGATTCTGGCTTATCCACAATTAATGTCCAAGTTCCTGTTACTGGGGGGGGGGGGGGGAAATGGAAAGAGAAAATATTAGAACAGCCACCTCTTACTGCAAACCTCTGGGGTGCTAGCTAGAGTAGCACTCATCCTTGCACAAAACAAAGCCTCTGGATTACTGTGTCAGCTCACAACAGCATCCAGCATGAACTATTTCAGCACAAAGCTACTGTAAATAGTATAATCATCGGAGATAATTTCAAACCAAATTATCCCATTCCAGTGCACAAGCATGTCAGCTTCACAACCGAAGTCAGAAAACCTCCTTCTCAGCAGAAGAATATTTTGCTGCTCATGCACTGTTTATATCATGGGTGTGGTCAGAAACAGTTGGATAATTTTTGCTATCATGCTCCTGAAGGGCTACACCGTTTCTCTCCTGGCCTCTGATGGTCAGCATTGGCTCAGCAGCCTTGCATGGAGCTTCACACTTCTCTTTATTTCCTTAATCTTTTACATCCTCCTGACTGGTCTGCTGAGCCAATTTGAACAAATACCACTCCTCTGACCAAGGCGATTCACTTCATTCCTGGTCTAAGTCTGGATTGCTCTTACAAAGAGCTGGCACAGGCACGATGTGCCGAATGGCCTCTTTCTCTGCTGTAACCAGTCTATGGTTCTCGAAGTCAAAGCCTCAATGGCTGAGCATGGCACTGAGTCAACAGAGCGGGCAGGTCCCAGATTTGATTTTAGCCTGCAATAAGTTAGCTGACCTCAGTGGTGGCAGTGTGCTACAACTGACCTCGCCATCATCGGTGGATAGAGAAAAATTATCCACAGTACCTGCTGCTGCTGAAGGCTATCCAATGACCTCTAATAGAAAATGCGCTCGTGGACATCAGCAGAGAAGAGGATCAGGTTCAACTGTGATGCCTTCCCAGGGAAAAATAACCTATTAATATTCAATGTCACGAAGAACAACTAGTTGGGTGAGATACCAAGGAGGGGGGGGGGGGGGGGGGGCGGTGGTCGAGTTCCAAGGAATGACACCCCAGCATATTAGCACCTTTAAAAACAGGAGGCTTTTTTCTAAAGTTAGCCTGTATGAAAAGTATGGGCCCACTATCACACCACTCCAGCTGTCCCGAAACACTCCCTTAGCAAGCAATTACCTAGCCCCCCAACTGGCTCACAGGCTTAATGGTTATGACTTCACTAGGGTGGGGACTATGAAATATACTTGGCAGAACTGCCAGACCACTTGTGTGGCACTGAAGTAAAATTAGGACTTCAGAAAAAACAATAGCCCTCCTGTGAAAAGATTCTGCGATGTTCCTATACCTGTATCAGCAGGCAGAAGTGAAAATTTCCAATCCCCCATTCTAAGGAAATGTTAAAAATGGTCATCCTAGTTAGTTTGTCTGCAGTGTGCAATAACTAAAAGCAGATCAGGAAGGGAACCTTTTTGCCATTTCTGCAGGAAAATCATAAGCAAAGAAGGAAATGAACTGTAATTTTGTGGTGCCATACCTGGGTTGGTTCCAGGATTTTCTTTCTTTACGTCAACAAAAAAAAATGGAGCTGATCTTTGTAACACTTCATTAGCCCAAGGCCTACCCAACAGTTTGGTATCACTAAATACACACACATCAGGCATCACTTCAAGCAGCTGGATACTTTACTGATCAGTAATCAGCAGGAACCTTTATGTAGCACTTTATCACACAAGTGTCTCAAAGCACTTTGCAAAATAAATTACTTCCAAAGTGCTAGGAATTGTGTAAGCAAATGGGACAGCCATTCTACACCAGTAATGTGCCACGAACAGCAATGCGATAAATGGTCAATTAAACTGTGTGTTTGCTGGTATTCGCTGAGAGAAGGCATTGGGAGAACTCCTTGTGCACTTCAAAGTCCAGTGGATGAGGACCTCCGTTTAATGCCTTGTACAGGGCAAAGCTTTCGATCTTCATGTAGTCACAGTTCTACAGATTCTAGCTATTCTTCTGGAATCTGATTAGCTGCACAAATACAGTATTTTAAATCTCAGATGTCTCCTCGTCCAGACAGGATATTGTCTTAACCTGCTGCTATACCATTTCCTCACTAAACCTTCGATTTGATGTCCAAATCTGGACCAGCAGGCTTTCACACCTACCGCCAGCTCAAGCTGTTACAGGGTGTGCAACTGATCAAAGTCTGATAGGTACTTGTAAAATTAGGTGGATGCTCTAAAATAAATATATACACGCATACAAAGCTCTGAGACATCGTGCAATGAAGTTAGCGTATACGCTTACATCACCCATGTGCTCGCTGACCTACATCAGCTCCCAGTCCACCAATGCCTCAAATTTAAAATTCTTATCCTTGTGTTTAAATCACTCCATGATCTTGCCCTTCCCTATCTCTCTAACCTCCTCCAACCCTCTGAGAACTCTGCGGTCCAAAATTCTGACCTCGTGTGCATCCCCGACTTCCTTCACCCCACCACTGGCAGTCGTGCATTCTGCTGCCTAGGCCTTAAACGCCATTTCCCTTCCTAAACCTCTCTGTCTATCACTCCTCCTTTAAGACACTCCTTAACACCTGCCTCTCCCCCGTCCTATTGTCTCCTTCTTTGGCTCGGTGTCAATTTCTGTCTGATTACGCTGTGAAACGTAGCAGCCAATTTACGCACAGCAAGATTCCACAGATAGCCATACGCACATACCTGCACCATTCACTCTTCTGACTCTGGATTACTGGTTTAATCACTCCATCATAGGCCAGTCACTACCCTGCCACCTTCTAGAATTCTCTCTCTCAAAAACCACTTGCCGTCTCTTTCTTTTTTGAGCACACCTTCAACCACCCCTTAAATTGCCTCCCTTTCCCTGCTTGGTGTCCACTTTTCGTCAAGTACTGAGGTGCTTCTTTTACAGGTGGAATATGATAAAAAGACAACCATTATTTGGCAGATCATTTGCAGAACAAAGATTTGCCATGTACATGAATAGAACATAAAAATGACACGAACTAGACCAAATGAGAAGAGCAACATACCCAGTGGACTGCACAGTAATGGAGAGACAGGATGTTGATTTTGTGTTAGATAATGCATTCTCCACCCTATGTTCTATACAGCCCCTAAAAGAAGCAGATGCACTGTGTTGTGTTTATATTAGCGAATCACTTCCACTGGAAGCAATGAATTCACCAGCAGCGACACAGTTTCTTTCCCAGTGAAGAAAATGCTTCCAAGTCACGTTTCCCTGACCATATTTCAGAGCGTGGACCTTCCCTGGAGTGTTTGGGCAGACTGTATACTGAATTAGAAAAAAAATATTAGTGGCTTACGGTATCTGTGCTGCCGCAGAAGCTAGTGTCAATGTTCCGGAGCTGCAACTGAGGGCAGGGCTGCCTCTGATAGCAGTACTGTGATGTAAACAGTATTGGAAAGGGTCTGTATATACACACATAAATCAAGCTCAGAACAGAGGTCCTAACCTTGTCATTCCAATACTTTCACTGTCTTGAATACCTCAGGAAGAATATTACGAGTTCCAAAGCAGATTTAGACTTGTGGCAGGCAAGGCAAATCATTCATACAGTTTGAAAGCAGCATACAAATGATGCCGAACATCATGGAAAAGAGTGGGGAGAGGGCATCAGTGCCAACAATTTTTAATCTCTTATTCTGGCACTGTACTACATAGTCACTGAAAACAAAATGCCTCAGTTAAAGAAAATACATATTCCACTCTCCAGCTAGCCTGGGGCAAGATCCTGGTCGTATTAATGATCTAGAGCAAAAGGGAAAGCAACAAAAAGTTTCTCCCTCTAATTTTCTCTAGCTCATTTTTAGCCTCTTGCAGTTTTCAGCCTGTACTAAAAGTAGTCAATTTTATTCCTTTTTGTTTTGAAAAACAGGATTGATTTTCTCTAGGTAAAATTCAACGGTGCTTTCAAACTTGAGTCCAGTGACTATGGGCAGCCCTTCGCACTTACACTGCTAAATTTGCTCGCATCTCAGTGACAATTGTAGGCCCATGAATAAGAAAGCCAAATTTAGCAGTGTAAATGCAAAACCACTGGATCATTTAGGAAACAACTGGATATAGCAGTGTGTGTTTGAGTGGGGTGGGGGGAGGAAAGAGAGACCTGAAGGGTCTTTCTGCACTCTCAGATGGACATAAAAGATCATGACACTATTCAAAGAGGAATTCACCCGGTGTCCTGGTCAATATTTATCCCTTAATCAACATCTAAAACAGATGATCTGGTCATTTATTTCATTGCTGTTTGTGGGACCTTGCTGTGCACAATTTGGCTGCCATGCTTCTTACTTTACAATAGCACAAGCAATGAAGTACTTTTGAAGTGTAGTCAAAGCACTTTGGGACGTCCTGAGGTCATGAAAGGCCCTTTAAAAACTTATAACTGTGATATTGTAAATGAAAATAAGGAAATGGCGGACATGTTAAATAATTACTTCGCGTCAGTATTTACAGTAGAGGACGAGGATATCCTGCCGGACGCCCCAAGGAAACTAATTTTGAATCAGGGACAGGGACTCAGCACAATTAACATGAGCAAATTAACAATAATGAAGAAAATAACGGCACTGAAGAGTGACAAATCTCCAGGACCAGATGGTTTCCAACCCAGGGTTTTAAAGGAAGTAGGAGAGAACATTGCAGAAGCCCCAACTATAATTGTCCAAAGTTCTCGCGATTTAAGAACTGTTCCTTTAGAATGGAAAATAGCGGAGTGACATGTGCAATTTAAGAAAGGTGAGAGGGGGAAACCAGAGAATTGTAGACCAGTTAGCCTAACATCTGTTGTCGGGAAACTACGAGTGTCTATAATTAAGGAGAGAGTGACTGAACACCTTGAAAATTTTCAGCTGATCAGAGAGCACCAGCATGGATTTGTGAAGGATAGATTATGCCTGATGAACCTGATTGAATTTTTTGAAGAAGTAACTAAAGTAGTGGACAGTGGAATGTATATGGATGTTGTTTATATGGACTTCCAGAAGGCATTCGATAAAGTCCCTCATAACAGACTGTTAGCTAAAGTTGAAGCTGAGAAGTTGAAATTATTGACCTGGTTAGGAAATTGGCTGAGCAGCAGGAGACAGAGAGTAGAGATAATAGGCAGGTATTCAAATTGGCAGGATGAGACAAGTGGTGTCCCACAGGGATACAGGGCCTTGATGAGACTACACCAGGAGTAGTGTGTGCAGTTTTGGTCTCCTTACCTATGAAAGGATATACTTGCCAGAGGGAGAGCAGCGAAGGTTCACCAGACTGATTCCTGGGATGGCAGGACTGTCATATGAGGAGAGATTGGGTTGACTAGGCCTCTATTCACTAGAGTTTAGAAGAATGCGAGGGGATCTCATTGAAATGTATAAAATTCTGACAGGGCTTGACAGACTGGATGCAGGGAGGATGTTTCCCCTGGCTGGGGGTCCAGAACGAGGGGTCACAGTCTCAGGATACCGTGTAGGACATTTAGTACTGAGATCAGGAGAAATTTCTTCACTCAGAGGGTGGTTAACCTTTGAAATGCTCTACCACAGAAGGCTGTGGAGGCCAAGTCACTGAATATATTTAAAGAGATAGATTTCTAGACACAAAAGGCATCAAGGGGTATTGAGACAGAGGATCAGCCATGATCATATTGAACGGCGGAGCAGGCTCGAAGGGCCGAATGGCCTACTCCTGCTTTCTATGGATCTGTGTTGGGACCTCAACTATTCACTATTTATTAACGACTTAGATGATGGGATAGCGAGCCACATACCCAAGTTTGCCGATGACAAAGATAGGCAGCATTGTAAGCAGTGTAGAGGGAAGCACAAAATTACAGAGAGATATTAATAGATTAAGTGAATGGGCAAAACTGTGAACAGGATTTCAATGTAGGCGTGTGAGGTCATCGACTTTGGACCTAAAAAAAAATAGATCAGAGTACTTTCTAAATGGTGAAAAGCTCAAAATAGTGGACGTCTAAAGAGACTTAGGGGCCCTTGTATGTCGACAATTAAAATGTCACGGACAGGTACAGAAAATAATCAAAAAGGCTAGTGGATTACAGGCCTTTATATCGAGAGGACTAGAATACAAGGGGGTAGAAGTTATGCTACAGTTATACAAAGCCCTGGTTAGACCACACCTGGAGTACTGTGTTCAGTTCTGCGCACCGTACCTTAGGAAGGATATACTGGCCTTAGAGGGAGTGCAGCGTAGATTTACCAGAATGATAACTGGACTCCGAGGGTTAAATTACAAGGCGAGATTACACAAACTAGGGTGTATTCCCTGGAATTTAGAAGATTAGGGGGTTATTTGATCAAAGTTTTCAAGATATTAAGGGGAACTGATGGGGTAGATAGAGAGAAACTATTTCCGCTGGTTGGGGAGTCTAGGACTTGGGGACGTAGCCTAAAAATTAGCACCAGGATTTTCAGGAGTGAGGATAGGAAACACTTCTACACGGAAAGGATAGAAGAAGTTTGGAACTCTCTTCCACAAACGGCAGTTGATGTTAGCTCAATTGTTAATTTTAAATCTGAGATTGATAGACTTTTGTTAACCAAAGGTATTAAGGGATATGGGGCTATGGCAGGTATATGGAGTTAGGTCACAGATCAGCCATGATCTCGTTGAATGGCAAAACAGGCTTGAGGGGTTAAATGGCCTACTCTTGTTCCTATGTGTAAATGCAAGTCTTTCTTTATGAATGAAGGATGGGCTGACTGGCAGTGCTCATCCATATTTACCCCGTGATTTTGTAAACAATGTAAAAAAAAAAGTAAAAGCACCTCAACTGACTACGTCCCACTAAGGGTTCCTTTACAGCACAATTATATGTAAAATCACATCACCCAGCGTCCTGAGGCTGTGGAATCTCACCCTGTTAATATTAGAAAGCAGACTCTACAGCAACTGAACAGATAAACAAGTGCAAGCACAGGAATTTTACAGTTGTGTTTTTCAACTTCATTTTTGCCCAACATCTTCCTTAATGGCTGAGGAAACCACATACTAACCAGAAGACTGCTCAAGTTGTCACCAAAAATCACGGCTGTACCTCCAGCAGCACTGCTTATATTGCCACCAAGGATACTATTGCCTCTGGCGACACTGGCAAAACAAAGCATCTCTTTTGGTGGGGCTGAGTCTCTGGAGGTAGCAGTACCTTTTCAATTATTTTATCACACCATCATTAAAGTCAGGATTGGTACCTGCAGCTGCAACAGACAGAACCAGCATTTAAAAGCTATTAAAAAATGAAAGGACGGCAAATATTGATTTCAAACTTTAGAATGCTTGGATTACATGTTTTCATTAAAATATTGGTAATCAGACTTTAAAGAGAGCAATCGTGTAATTGACAATCTGTTGTCAGATACAAATGAACCGGGGGGGGGATCCACGCAATTGCTCTTCAGCTTGCTTTAGCCCAAGAGTGCAATATATTGACCACACACACTTCAGGAGACTGTGGCAAGAAACACTAGAGTCAAAATTCAGGAATCAGTTATAACCGATCCCTCACCGCAGTGAATAAGGATATTTACAGCATTTTATTTAACAAAGATATTTCGTAATTTCTGCACAGTATACCAACAATGAAGCTCATTCTAACTTCCTATGACTCAGTCGTGCTTAAACGGTATATTAAAACCACTTTTTAAATGAACAGCAGCAAAGGGCAATTCTTATGCTAATGTGGAGCAGTTTATGTCAATGTCATCATCACCACAGAGTGCTTAAGGCTTTTCAGTTTTGAGGATCCAGAACTTCCTCTTACAAAAGGAAGGGGAGACCCAGTGGAAACACTGGGCATTCTTGGCAGCTCAAAACAGTACACACATTATATCACGATCACCAAAGACAGCATTTTTAAACCAAAAACAATGAAAATATTCTTTTCCACTTTAAAATTCACAGGACTGAGTCACTCATATTTGAGGTTTTGGTCAATTTGAGATTCTGTTTACAACAGATTTTGCTGATAACTAACACAGCTAGGCTGGCGTGGTGTAAAAATGAAACCTTTGGCACTGACATCTCAATTAGTAAGAGCACTGCTTGGCATGGAACATCATGACGCAGACCAAGGTGGTCCCAGGTCTGTGTTGAGTTAGCTGATCTGAGGCAGGGAGGCTCACACAAGCTGTGCGTTAGCATCTAGCATCATCTCAGTTTACTTTGATATAAAATGTTTAGATACTTGGAGATTGTATTATGGTGACAACAGCTGGCCTGGAAAAAACATTTTGAGTGCTCAACTACACATCAGTAAGTCACAGGTACAAGTACTCAAGCTACTTTTCATGGGGTAGACTTCATCCACTGAAAAAAAACACCCAGTGATTCTTCCTCCTAATCATTATCCAGCAACGACTGTTGGAACCATACATGTGGACAGTGGATGAAGACAGCTTTGAGCTCTGTTGTGTTGTCAAATGACCTGTTGACACTCATCAGTCTCGCAGCAGGGAATCAAATTAAAATTTGCACTTTAAGTATCTTTAACTCAATGAAATGTCCTAAGGCACTTTACTGGCAGAAGGGAAGGTACGAGGAGTGGAGAGAGAGAGAGAAGGGGGAATCTGAGCAATAAGGGAAGTACAAGACGTAGATTTTCAGGAGGTGCCAAGAGGTAGCAATGATGTGGAGATGCCGGTGATGGACTGGGGTTGACAATTGTAAACAATTTTACAACACCAAGTTATAGTCCAGCAATTTTATTTTAAATTCACAAGCTTTCGGAGGCTTCCTCCTTCGTCAGGTAAATGTTCAGGAGCTCCTTGAACATTTACCTGACGAAGGAGGAAGCCTCCGAAAGCTTGTGAATTTAAAATAAAATTGCTGGACTATAACTTGGTGTTGTAAAATTGTTTACAAGAGGTAGCAAGGCAGTGGATTTAGGAAAAGAATTCATAATGCAGGGATACGATTGCTGGATACACAGTAGACTAGAGCTAGAAGGGCAGGGCCTGCCTGCTGGGATACAAGGCTAGACAAGACCGCATAGGTAGGTATAAGTGTGACCAGAGAAAGGGTTGAAAATGGGGTCAAAGTCGACATGGTGGGGAACAAGGTTTGGAGTGCAGAAGACAGTTAGCAAGAAATAAAGTGGAACAGACAGGATCCTTCTCTGGAGACACAGAATAGGAACAGTAAAGAGGCCTGAATTAAGAAGTTTCAAATACGACTGAAGCATCCTATGCTAATGACTAAATAATGTTAATGACTAAATCATGTTAATTCAGTTTTCATTCAAGCCCAGTAACTCCTCCAAGCTAATCTCTCTTCTTCCATCAACCCCCTCCATTATACAGGAAGCAATGATAAAAAGTGCGCATCACTAATGATGAAATTTCACATCAACTGTATTTCACAGTAATTAACAATTACATCTGTAGCTTTTTATCACAACCCTTCAACGTGAAAATTGGTAGAGACGCTTTGAACTTTTGAGGATACATCAATGCTATTTAAGCTTTTTTGCAACATTCTTAAAACATTAACAAACCCAAAAGATCATACAGACAGCATAAGGATCAATCCTGATTGGAAAATTCATGATCAGACCAGCTGTCACACATGCTGAGCACTTAACAATCCCATGTTAATCCTGAGACAGATAGGTCTAGCCTGTTGACACTATGGAAGGTTACAAGTCTAAAAAAAACTGAGGTGACAATGCAGCCCCTGGACCTTTTATACATATATTTTTTTTAATGCATTAAGTTTACAGAAACTCAAAACACAATGTCAATGCAACAACAAGGATGAGAATTACACACCCAAACTATTACTTGCAGTTCAAAAAACATACCACGCCATGTGGTCACAAACTGATCAACCCTTCAACTTTCTGTAAAAGCTTTCTATCTCTTCCCCACTCCAGATTTTTCCATTTTCTTTCAATTAAGCCTGTACATTAGTTATAGGTTATTAACCATGTTTTACATTATAAAGCCTAATACAAGCAAATTTCAAGTGACTACTCAATTGGTACATAGGACACTCCTGACCATTTCCCATGCAATGGGTCAAAGATACAAAACATGCTCACAAAAAGTTGGCATGGACTTAACACTGAAAACTATAACTCATCAAAAAAGAAAAATGCATTACTTTTTATTAAAAAGATTCACACTAAAAATGTTTGCTTTTTTAGATAAAATAACCTGTACTTTTCACCACCAAGGTGTAATTTATTAAATCAAATATCCAAACTGCACATGAACTCAGAATTTAGACAATTCTCGTCTCGATCGTCAACAATGTATTTAACTTAGATTTTAAAAAAATCACAGCACATCCTGCTCCTAAAAATAATGCACTTCTCTTCCTTAATCTGCTTCTGCCCACCAATATTGAGTCCCGACCAACATCCCCAACAATTGAAACCAATATAGTTGGAAACCTTTTAACCATTAAATTGCCAATCCTTGCCAAAAACACGCGGACGACAACAAAAAGGCTTCGGCAAACACATTGAGGGTTAATTGCAGGGACCCCCAGCTGAGCAGCCCCTGGATGCAGCTCATTCATTCCCATCAGTGTCTCTGCATCGCTCTCGTGGTCCCCACAGTAACTATGCCAACTATGAAGCGCCAATGCCAGATTTACACAATTATAAATATCCCCGTTTACAATAAGCGCCCTCCCCGGAGTATTTTGGCCTCTCTCGCCCGAGTTCTTGGTCCCATTTACCTCAAGTTTTGACTCTCTTTTCTCTCTCTCTCTCTCTCTCTCCCCTCGCTCGCTGTCGCCGGCTCCGAGCGCTTCGCTCCTCACTCACACTGCCACCGACCTGACCGGAAGCAACGCCCTGCGGCCAATGCGCCTGCGCGACCTCGCCTCCCCGACTGGCCCCGCCCTCGCCTGATTGACAGCCCGGCCGGCCAATCGTCGCCTTCCCTCCGGCGGCATCCGAGAGACCTAATATGGAAGCGGCAAGTCGGGTCTGGATGGAGGAATGAGCGAAGAAGGAGCCAAAGACGGGTGGGGCTGTTAACCACTGCCTTTTGGCGGCGGCTGGTGCCGTACCTCACGTCCCGCGGCCGTTGGTTATTGAAAAGTGCCGCTCTGCCCCGATCCAATATTGGTTCGAGAAATGAGAAGGTTTTCCACACGATTAACCGACAGCAGGCCACGATTTACGTCGTTTAAATTTTAGAGTTAGGTGAGCGTCCAATGGTGCGTGGGTTTGGGCGGGACCAACGCCTGATGGACACGCATTTCAACCAATCACCGTTTGACTGAATGGAAGTGAGTTGGGTTTTGACTTTTCTTAATAAAACCCCTAAGGAGATATTGCCCCAGTGTCATCGAACAAAAAAAACCTAACAAAAGTGCCCCTTAAGGAACTAAACCATAAAACAAAGAAAATTTATAAAATTAAATAATAACAACAACACCTAGTGTCCACTATGCCCACCATAGGCTTCAAGCGTACTGTCGAACACTGCGTGCACCTTCTCCAAGGCCACCTGGGGGACGGACGAGGCCACTGAAGAGAGGCAAGCAGCCAGAGCGACCACCGCCACGGGCCGGGGCGAGTTGGGTTTGCGATTGACGGATGGACTGTTGGTTTATACTATGTACGAGTCACAGTGACCAACCGTAGCTGGGTCCAGGTGATTCCATTGACTTTCCACTTCTACCACCTCACCTCTCGAAGTTGCCCACTTTTGCTGAAATATGGTTCCACTGGCGTCCGCCAGTACTTTGCCCATTCTTCATTAGCAAGTCTCGACAATGAATGCTGGCAGACTAGTTGTAGGGTTGCTAACTCTGGTTGGACGTATTCTTGGAGGTTTGATCGTGTGATGTTTGCCCACAGTTTGCGAATGTTATTGCACTGAGCAGCCTGTCCGTGACCGGCCTATCCTGCTCATTGAGCAGGTGTGGACAGCTCTATTGGACATTGTTCCTGCTCCAGGGTTTTGGGATTGTTGTCGTCGTTCATGAACCTTTCAGAACACGTGCAGACTAATGCAAAGGAAGCTTCAGCCTGACCCCCTGACAGCACCTTAGCTTGCGCTGTGGATAGGGTTGCCAATTCAGCTTGGACATATTCCAAGAGGTTTCATCACAATCTCCAACCGTCATTGGCCGTCCGACACGTCCATCCTTTGGGGCGCACCGCCTTCCCACGCCAATTAAAAAAAGAACTGAGACTTCTTTACCCGTTTAGATGAATCTTGACTTGCTCCAACAGCCATTTTTCCCCATTCCCAATATTTTTATAACTAACTAAAGTGTTCAAAGAAATGAAGATTCACATTTTTTTTAACACTATAATTTTTCTCCTGGGTTGCTTGCAGTGTGTCCTAGAGATTAATCTTTAATTCCTGGAGACTCCAGGTTGGCAACCCTAGCTGTGGAGGAGAAAAATTTCAAACCAACGGAGCAAGAAATCTTGCGCGTGTAAAACAGTCCTTTAAACACCAGCACCTTCATCGGAAACTCTATAGCAAATACAGAGTCACAGCTGATGTTATATCCACACATATGTCCATACTTCTCTTTAAATCTTAAATCCTTAAATACAATAATAACACAAACCTTAAGCTATAGCTTCTCGTTGACCCAACTTCTAGATGCCCAGACACACAATAGTCAACAAATACCAGCAAACGGTCTGGGACCCACTCACTTCCCCTGTCTGACTGTAAATCCACCTCTCATAGGGAGCCAATTAAAATATAAACTTGCTGCCATTGGCAAGCCATGCTAACAAATCATAATCCACTAAAAGGAGAGCTTGTTTTTTTCTGTCTTGTTGAGTGACGTAAGAGAAGGAGTTGAAGAGCAACTTAAATTACAACGTTAGCACTCTGATAACAGAAATTATTGTCACTTTTTCAAAAAGGAGAGAATGGCTGGACGCTCACTAATTGGCTCAGTTGGCAAAGTGTACAGAGTAGGAAGACCAAAATTTAATTGTCAATCTGCTCTGAATTAATTGGAGAGGTAGTAGGTTGCCACACTTGGGCTCAGTGCCCCTTGGTTAGGGAAGGGAAATCAACCATAGTTCCCACCTCTTGAATGCTATCCTTTGATACTTTGATAAAGAGCGCATTTATGTGGACATTAGATGAGTACAGGATTGTCTTGGTTTTGATGTGCACATGGCCCCTGAATAGTATGTCAACATTCAATGTTCAGGCACATAGGTGAAAAATTACCACTTGGGAGAAATACTGGAGGGTTGTTGATGCCCATGGAAACCGTACCCTCGCATGAGTGAGCATCTTCAAGACAGAAACCGAAAAAAAGCAATTTTTTTCTTTTAAAAGCACTTCAGACTTTCAGCTGGCCTAGTGGGTAAAAGTACCACCCAGTGTAGCACGAAGACATACAGATCAGAAGGTTTGTAAGTTTGATTCATGGTCTGTGATAAGCTGATATCAGCTTGGACTGCAATTAAAGTGCTAAAATTGGCTTCAGTACCCTGGACTAGGGAGGGGGAGGAACCAACCAGGATTCCAACATTTGAACACTGTCCAATAACTTCTGCTGGAAAATGCTGTACGTGAACATCAGGTCAGGTCAGCTGTGAAGCCCCTGCTTAATGGCGAGCCTCACACATGAAGAATGTCCACTTGGGTGAAGTAAATTGAGAGCTGCCGGTGTCTTGGAACCATATTCCAGCAACAGTCAACCTTTCGGGAGAAGAGGGATGAACTTGACAAAAAAACTCTCAACTGATAAAAATGGTGGAAATAATAAAACTAACAGAACTGCTGATGCCTCTCTGCAGTGTGTGATACCTAGTACATGGAGGTTGGGATACTTTGTTGATTTTAACTCAGTGACAAATGCTCGAGTTAATTTAACCCTGCAATTTCTCTCGAATGCCAGTTCATAACCTATACATCTCAGTTTATCAAAAAAGTCTTATTTATGTACAGTCATTTCCCATTAAGACAGATTGTATCAAACAGCAAGGACAACTGGACAAAAACACACTTTCAGGCCATGTTCTTTGGTTCAAGATCAATCAGCAGCAGGAACACCAAAAGCATGCATTCATATAGCGAAATTAATGGAGTAAACATCCCAAAGTGCTTCACAGAGGCAAGAATGGACTTTGAGTATGAATTGACTGAAGGTTTAGTTAAGGAGGTATGTTTTGAGAAGGCCTTTCAAGGCTGAGGGATTTACAAAGAGATTTCCAGAGTATGGGACCAAGACAGCTAAAAGCTGTGCCGCCAATAGTAGAACACAGGGAAATAGAATGCAAAGGAGGGTGTAGTCTACCACGTAGAGTTGGATGAAATTGCAGAGGTAGGGTCAGGTGAGCCCTTGGAGGGATTTGTAAATGAGGACAAAGATGTTCAATTCAATGTGTTGGGGGTTGTGGAGCCAGCAAGAACAGGAGTAATAGGCAAGTGGGACCTCAGTGTGGATTAGAATGCCAGAGGCATTGATTTGGAGAATTGGTGATTGCATAGAGTGGCACTCAGGAGAGCATTGCAGAAATTGAGCCTGGAGGAGACAGAGGTGTGAATCAAAGTTATCAGTCAGAATTGATAGAAAATAAATACATCCAACAGCTTTTAGTTAGGAGGCAACAGGAATTCAAGCCTGGATGAGAGCAGTCATGGGAATTCAAGACTGGATGGGAGGTATTTTTGTTTTCCACATGCCAAGTAACAAATCCAAAAACTTTCATATTGAGGAAGAAAATACTTCCTTCATCCTTATTAACCAAGCACACGCAGAGTGGAAGTATTCCAGAGAGTGACTGTACCCACCCAGCTTTGTTTATCACTCACATAAGCTCTATAAACCCTTCCAAAGTATGAAAGCAAACTTCACTGTCAATCTCTGTGAAACTCTATCCAATATGCTTTACTGTTGGCACAAGTAAAATCTACGACATATCTACTACTAATGAAACCCAAGTGTTAAAACCGAATATTAAATTTTATATGAAAAGAAAATGAACTTCCACACACATTGTTTGACAATATGACAGATTATTTTCTGAAGAATTCCATTGGATCAGATATAACATTATTGCAGCTGTGTGGAACTTTGGGCTGCAGCTAATGATGTAATCACATCATGTAATGATTAGCTGATCGATGGTGTTGAAGTTGCAGAAACCTACTTCCATAGAATCGGATTCTGGCAGTAAAATATAAAAATATTTTACGATGAGTAAGCACATCTCAGTTGGAAAGTTTCAGGCAGCTTTGTTTCCAGGAACAACAAGGGTCCACAAACTGTGCTGTTACAGAGCCATTTTGGCACAATTTTAATCTTGGATTCTATTGAAAAAGATAGATTTAGATTCCCCAATGAGTCAGTCAGCAAATGTACCATGTAGCAGAGCCAGAAAATCCCATATTCGATGCCTCATATGTGTGGAGTTGATGACCTTGGCGGGAGCAGCAGTAGGGAACTAGAATAGGCTTCAATACCATGGCAGGGGGAAAGAACTCAGCCAGAGTTTTCATCCCCAATTGTTATACAGTGACCCTGTCATTGTAAACGTGTGAATGTCAAATAAGGACTGGATCAGGCTGCAATGTCTCCACAGTTGAATTATACTGACGATGTTCACCGATACTGCAAACACAAAAATATCCATTTGGGTCAGATACTAGAGGCCTGTGGAACCATACCGATTGTGAGTCAATGCCTTTAGAAGAGCGGTTGGAAAATAAAAAGTTTATAGCGGCACAGTGTTTGAAAGCCTATTCAATTTTTAAACGATGCAACAGTGTCCATCCAACTTCTTATCATAAAGTCATTGGGCCAGAAATTGCTTTCAAGTTCAACAGCACATGTTGCAACTGCACATGCGCAGTCAAATGCAGAAATCCGGAACTTGCTCTTCCTGGTTCGCCAGCAATCTGACAGATTCACCTTAAAGGGATATCGGTGGCTGTAATCAATAGAATCAATGGGCCAGCGCCAACTTGCTCTCCTGCCCACCTGGAAACTAACTAATATCGCCATAAAACAGGTACGCTCAGTTTTTTATTTCTAAACTAAGCTTTAACAGTGTGGTAAGTCTTAATGACTGCCAAACAACCTCTCTGGCACTAAAATTAACATTTAAAAATGTGGAGACTCATCACTCCTGATTTTAATAGTTTTAGGACATTTTTTAAAAATTAAATTATTTTTTACTTTTTCCTTCTGTCTCTCTTATCTTAGTCTTTTAATCTTATTCTCTCTTTATTTCGCTTTCTCTATGTCACTTTATCATAACTTACGAGGTACATCCGATTTTTGGTCTGCGCTGTTTGTCTATCAACTGTACTTCCTGGTTCTCACAGAGTGGCTTACTTCAAGCTGATCGGCTGAGAAGCCTTGGAGCTCCTTCCACCACTCACACAGCCCGGGAAAGAATGCTAATGGTTTTTGAACTTGCAGTTCAAGGACGTTGCTGCCAAAAAGAACACGGTAACTTAGTGGGTCAATTTAAATCTAATGAGCGATGACCACTGCTGGTTTGCCGCTCGGAGCAATTTACTGGCCAATAATATATTCTTCCATTTACTGACTTGAGTGGTCTTGCCTCTTGATAGTGCCCCTGTAAGCACAGATGCTTTTTATGCACAAGGTAAATACAAAATGTCACAATAACTTGCATTAATGTAACATTCATTACATCAGAAAGGCATCTAATCATGTATAAAACTTGCTGCACCACACAGTGGTGGGATGCAGGTACTTACTGACTTAGACTTTCTCTTCTCTTCCGTCCGCTCACCACCCCCCCACCCCACACACACAGACACATTCACACACACACACAAAGTTCTGACCCTTGGTAAAACCCAAGTTACGGAGCAAGATTGGTAGAGGGTTTGGATCAATCACCTGGGCAGCCCCTTGATTAGACAATGTCACAGAGTAGAGTGGAAGGAAAAAAAATACTTGCATTTAGGTTTTGCACTGTCACTGCTAATTATATCTGTTTCCCACTAGTGGGCAGAGGTCTGCAGTGACACATGCAAACTCTGCTCTTCACCTGAATAATATCCTGAAGTAGATGTTTTTATATACTATAGTATGGAGGGTTATTAGCTGAAACTTCAAGCCTCACTGTTTAAACACAACCCTGCAGTGCTCTTTTTAAATTGAGAAACCAAAGTAAAGTGCCAAGTCTCTGTCAAGTTTGAAAAGAGTATGAGGGATGACAGGCCAATGAGGAAGGTGTGATTAGGCAGCACCGAACCTAAGAAAGAACAAAAGAATATGCATTTATAAAGTGTCTTTTGCAACCTCAAGACAAACCAAAATGGTTAGCAGCCAATGAAATACTTTTAAAGTGTAGTCACTGTTGTAATGTAGGGAAATGCAGCGGCCAATTTGAGTACAGCAAGGGTCCCACAAACAGCAGTGAGATAAATGACCAGGTAATCTGTTTTAGTGATGTTGACCAGGACACCATCAGAACTCCCCTGTTCCTCTTGAAATAGTGCCATGGGATCTTTTATGCCCACCTGAGAGAGAAGACGGGACTTCAGGTTAACATCTCATCTGAAAGATGGCACCTCTGACAGTGAGGGTTGAACCCACGACCTTCTGATTTGGAGGTGAGTGTGCTGCCACTGAGCTGAGGCTAATATCCTTGATTTTAAAAGTGTGTAAATTGAAAGGGGAATGAAAGACTGAGGGAGATAAGGAGTTCCACCATTTTTTTACATTTATGTAAGACTATATAAAATAAAACTTTGGTTCCCTAGTTAGGCTTGACTCAGCAGGAAAGACTTATAGACCAGGAAAGTGCCAGGTCCATCCTACGTGTGTACTGAATTTGTGATCTCAACTGGATGGCAGTAGGGATGCTACAATTCACTTTCGAACCAATGGGTTATGAAGAGAGGAAAAACAGCCAGGGTTCCTACTTCTGCTCTCTATTCAGTGAATCCTGCTGGAAAGTATGTGTGTGTGGACGCAAGGTAATACAGGAAAACTGGATTGGGCTTGGATGTGAAGCCTCCTACAGTTAATTAACCTACCAACACTCACTGTCAAGTCTGACACAGGAATGATCACTTGAGCAAGATACTGGATGGATGCTGGAGCCCGTGGAACATACAAGCATCAAGAAGTTAACACTTGCAATAATTTTTTATATACCTGTATAAAATATATTGAAATATCTGTATAGAAATATTTTCTATATCCTATTACATGTACTCAAACCCTTCCAATATAGAATAGAATGGTTACAGCACAGAAGGAGGCCATTCGGCCCGTCAAGCCCGTGCCGGCTCTCTGCAAGAGCAATCCAGCTAGTCCCACTCCCCCGCCCTTTCCCCGAAGCCTATCTTAGTGACTGTCTTATATTTATGACCTCTAGTTTTGGACTCCCCACAAGTGGAAACATTTTTTCTATACTACCCTATCAAATCCTTTCATTATCTTTAGGACCTCTATCAGGACACCCCTCAGCCTTCTCTTTTCTAGAGAAAAGAGCCCCAGCCTGTTCAGCCTTTCCTGATAAGTATATCCTTTCAGTTTTGGTATCAGCAGCCAGTGCACAATTTTCCAAGCTGAGCATGCTCAGGTCCATACAAGTTCCATAAATAATTGATCATTAAAACAAATCCATAAAAAACACATTCTGTCAAATATGCATCAAGTTGATGTCAAATAGAATTTCTTAAGCCAGACAGCTTGATTAAACAATCACCTGTAGCAGAACAGGTAGACAGCTATTCAACAGGAGTTTCAACCAATTGGTGCATGTAAATGAAAGCTACAGAAATATTTGAACAGAGAGATTATGGCAGCTGGCTTGGGAATGTTTCAGGAAACACCCAGTACGTGTTACAGCCTGGTCTGAAATCTCTGCTACACTGAAAGTATGCATCATAGCCAGCTTCTCATCTTCCATCATTTTTATTTCCCTTGCCAATTTTTCTCTGCCAATTTTGATTCATTGCTGGGGTACTGTTCATAGGCAATGGTTGCCCTCTAGTACTTTTCCCAGTAGGAGTTGCTGGAGAACCAATCAGGAATAGAAACGCCAGTTCCCTCCCCCCTCCCTTCCTTGAGGGCAGCTGCAGTGCCGCTACCTCCACCATCCTTGCCAAGATCAGCTAACTGAGCACTCGTCAGGGATATCTGGTCTGTGTGACTCATTTACTCACTGTGCCATCAAAGGGCTCAGCCCCATTTGAATTAATTTTTAAACCAGTTATACTTGACCGGTGATGCAATAACACCATCATCTCACCGACAAGGTCAGGCAGTTCTGTAGATATGCAGCATGTTAAAATAGCTGTGTAGGATAGTTAAGCTGAAACCAATTGGTGAGATTTTATACTTTGGCGCCAAACTGGTGCGATATTGGCAGGGCATCCGCGGCGTCAGCCCAATGCAGCAGTCGGGATGCTTGACCCATTTTCAGGTTCGAGCCCATTAACATTTTTCCGATGAGCTGCAGGCGTCAAACGGGCAGCCATCAGCCGCTTGCTGGTTTCCTGTGACGGAAAATCCTGCACTTTTGCTCCTTCTGGCTCCACAAAAATTTAAAATAGAACAAAAAATTTCACTTTTTTGGCGAGGCCTTCCTTTAATGAACGTTGGCTCGAGGCCTTCCTTTAATGAACGTTGGCTCGAGGCCTTCCTTTAATGAACGTTGGCTAGGCCATTCAACGCCTGGAGAAAGTGAGACTAGTGTGCACCGTGCATGCTCCGCCCATTTCTCAATTAAACCCCGATTTGCACATTTAAATGGTCTCCTGTCTATTTTGGGCAGTAGTTAATTGAACAGCCAGTGCAAACGGAATTGTTAAATCATTAACTGCACCATTATGCATATAAGCAATCAGTGTTAAATCAGTCTATGAACTGTTGCTAAAAATCTGAAAGTCTAGAACCCAGATCCTAAATAATGTAAAATCATAAAATGTGCACAATAAATTTATATACAAAAAAAATCCGTAATGTCCTGTTACCAGCCCTTTCTCAACATGAAAGCACAGCACCACCTGCAGGTAAATACCAAGCAATCTGCAATTAAATACTACCAATTTATACTGTTCTTTAGGTTCGGGTGCATGCCGACAATCCACCTAAAGTGAATTCATCCATGATCACAGCTTTGGGAAAGTGTACTCCACAGGCAGCCTGGACTATTTATCCTGGTTATTGTAAACTAAAAGGCTAAAGAAATTGGAAAATGCTCCAGTTTTCAAATGCCAATATAAACAGGGATTGTATGATAGAGACCACATCAAAGGTTGATGCAGCCATTTTCTTAGCCTGAATGTAAAGGATGAGCAAAACTGTTACCCACAACAGTAGCAGCAGGGACCATCGCTATAGTTCTATTTGATTGCTGCGCATTACAGTCAAGCCCAATTCTGCCCCACCCGATGTCCACGCACGTGCGTGCACACACTTTCTAGTGGTTCACTAGATAGCAATCAGGAGTAGCTAATTTCCTCCTTCACTAGCCCAAGGATAGATCCAAACTCTTGTGTATATATAATAATCTGAGAAATACAATCTAAAATGACTTCCTCTCACTTGTGCTTTTTGCTGGTTAGCTGCTGGGACTACTCTGGGGTCCAAGGTCCTATGCAGATACCAAATAGACAGAGATGGGTAGTGAATGATTAGCGACCAAAGTGCATAGACTGTGGCTGGGCACACAAAGTGTGTAATAGTCAGGCACAGAGTAACTAGAGACCCAGAGGGCAGAGTGTGGCTGAGCACAGCGACTAGCTACGCTGGATGTATAGCAGTAGTACAAGGCACCAAAAACCCAATACGGAGGAGTCCCCAGCCAGCAAAGTGACCATAGATACAAACAACAGCAACCAGAGTTTTTTTTAAATTCGTTCACGGGATGTGGGCGTCGCTGGCGAGGCCAGCATTTATTGCCCATCCCTAATTGCCCTTGAGAAGGTGGTGGTGAGCCGCCTTCTTGAACCGCTGCAGTCCGTGTGGTGACGGTTCTCCCACAGTGCTTTAGGAAGGGAGTTCCAGGATTTTGATCCAGCGACAATGAAGGAACGGCGATATATTTCCAAGTCGGGATGGTGTGTGACTTGGAGAGGAACGTGCAGGTGGTGTTGTTCCCATGCGCCTGCTGCTCTTGTCCTTCTAGGTGGTAGAGGTCGCGGGTTTGGGAGGTGCTGTCGAAGAAGCCTTGGCGAGTTGCTGCAGTGCATCCTGTGGATGGTGCACACTGCAGCCACAGTGCGCCGGTGGTGAAGGGAGTGAATGTTTAGGGTGGTGGATGGGGTGCCAGTCAAGCGGGCTGCTTTATCTTGGATGGTGTCGAGCTTCTTGAGTGTTGTTGGAGCTGCACTCATCCAGGCAAGTGGAGAGTATTCCATCACACTCCTGACTTGTGCCTTGTAGATGGTGGAAAGGCTTTGGGGAGTCAGGAGGTGAGTCACTCGCCACAGAATACCCAGCCTCTGACCTGCTCTCGTAGCCACAGTATTTATATGGCTGGTCCAGTTAAGTTTCTGGTCAATGGTGACCCCCAGGATGTTGATGGTGGGGGATTCGGTGATGGTAATGCCGTTGAATGTCAAGGGGAGGTGGTTAGACTCTCTCTTGTTGGAGATGGTCATCGCCTGGCACTTATCTGGCGCGAATGTTACTTGCCACTTATCAGCCCAAGCCTGGATGTTGTCCAGGTCTTGCTGCATGCGGGCTCGGACTGCTTCATTATCTGAGGGGTTGCGAATGGAACTGAACACTGTGCAGTCATCAGCGAACATCCCCATTTCTGACCTTATGATGGAGGGAAGGTCATTGATGAAGCAGCTGAAGATGGTTGGGCCTAGGACACTGCCCTGAGGAACTCCTGCAGCAATGTCCTGGGGCTGAGATGATTGGCCTCCAACAACCACTACCATCTTCCTTTGTGCTAGGTATGACTCCAGCCACTGGAGAGTTTTCCCCCTGATTCCCATTGACTTCAATTTTACTAGGGCTCCTTGGTGCCACACTCGGTCAAATGCTGCCTTGATGTCAAGGGCAGTCACTCTCACCTCACCTCTGGAATTCAGCTCTTTTGTCCATGTTTGGACCAAGGCTGTAATGAGGTCTGGAGCCGAGTGGTCCTGGCGGAACCCAAACTGAGCATCGGTGAGCAGGTCATTGGTGAGTAAGTGCCGCTTGATAGCACTGTCGACGACACCTTCCATCACTTTGCTGATGATTGAGAGTAGACTGATGGGGCGGTAATTGGCCGGATTGGATTTGTCCTGCTTTTTGTGGACAGGACATACCTGGGCAATTTTCCACATTGTCGGGTAGATGCCAGTGTTGTAGCTGTACTGGAACAGCTTGGCTCGAGGCGCAGCTAGTTCTGGAACACAAGTCTTCAGCACTACAGCTGGGATGTTGTCGGGGCCCATAGCCTTTGCTGTATCCAGTGCACTCAGCCGTTTCTTGATATCACGTGGAGTGAATCGAATTGGCCGAAGACTGGCTTCCGTGATGGTGGGGATATTGGGAGAAGGCTGAGATGGATCATCCACTCGGCACTTCTGGCTGAAGATGGTTGCAAACGCTTCAGCCTTGTCTTTTGCACTCACGTGCTGGACTCCGCCATCATTGAGAATGGGGATGTTTGCAGAGCCTCCTCCTCCCGTTAGTTGTTTAATTGTCCACCACCATTCACCATAATGTGAGCATTAGTGAGGTTAAGGTAGCCAAGTTCCCAGAGGTCAGCAGTTCAGTTCTACTTTCATAGAATCATAGAAGGTTACAGCACGGAAGGAGGCCATTCGGCCCATCAAGTCCACGCCGGCTCTATGCATGAGCAATCCAGCTAGTCCCACTGCCCCACCCTATCCCCGTAGCCATGCACATTTTTTCATTTCAAGTATTTATCTAGTTCCCTTTTGAAGGCCATGATTGAATCTGCCTCCACCACCCCCTCAGGCAGTGCATTCCAGATCCTAACCCCTCGCTGTGTAAAAAAAGTTTTTCCTCATATCACCTTAAATCTATGCCCACTGGTTCTTGACCCTCTGGCAATGGGAATAGTTTCTCCAGGTGACTTATCTATTTTAAGTCCAGCTAGCCTTTATAGTACCTCTTCTATCTCAATTTTTAGCCCATCCAGTATCTTAACTGTATCTTCCTTTACCGAGACTCCTTGGTAAAGACCGATGCAAAGAACTCATTTAATACCTCAGCCATGCCCACTGCCTCCATGAGCAGATCTCCTTTATGGTCCCTAATAGGCCACACCCCTCCTCTTACTACCCGTTTACTGTTAACATGCCTGTAGAAGACTTTTGGATTCCCTTTTATGTTGGTTGCTAGTCTATTCTCATACTCTCTCTTTGCCCCTCTTATTTCCTTTAATGGTATTTTCCCATCTGAAAAGATGCTGCGCTTTCCCCAGATGATGACAAGATATTTTAAGATAATAAGAATATTTAAAGTGCCTGTTATTTCCTTTGTTGTGTCAAGCAATTAGTGACTTTTGTGCAATTTTATTACAATACTTTGCAGTGCTGCTTGTGGGCCAGGAGGAGCAGGAATGCTTCTCCCCGGCCCCCCCAAGCTAACCTGCCGCGATCTGCCGACCCCTTGGGGCCCTGGTGTCTGTCAGGGGGAAAGGCGAAGGTCCGGCCGACTTTAATGGCACGACCTCATTAGAATTTTTTTCTCCGTTTTCCGCCTGGCAGCCAGCCAGTTTGATGTGTGTGTGAGAGCACTGAGTGGGGGTAGGGAGCATCCAAGATCAGGTTGTAACTTTGACTTTTGTGATTGATTCTTAAGTATATCTCTGTCAGTCTAGAATTCAGGGATCAGAATTTAGAATGTTTACATTTCTAACTATCATCAAAACATAGATGATAATTAGAGGCTTTTTATTTGTGTTCAAAATTCAACTCAACTCAAGATGAGGAAAGGCATGATGTGTGTGTGTGTGTGGGTCTCTCTCTCAACTTAATGTTTTCTGATGACTGGACAAAGTAAATTTTCCTCAGAATGCATTAGAGATGGTATAGGAATAGAGTTCAGCAGATTTAAGCTTATGAAGTTCCATCTTCTGGTGGAAGTGAGCAGCAGCAAGATGATTGTGTGTCACAGACTGGTGATGCCGAAATAAGGAGTGGACAACATACATAATAAATCTAATCTATTATAGATTTATAATTCAAAACCAACAAGAAATGTTACAGATGTATAATCAGTAATCTGTCATGTTTTTCTTTCTCTGTTGCTCTCACACATAGCCTCTCTGTTTTAAAAAAAACCTTTTGAAATGTGTCCTCTGTCAAATCTGATCAACTGATCAAATTTTAGTGTGTGGTATCTTTCTAAAGTCTTGGGTATGCCATTGTTGCTTTCCCTAATTCATAGGTCCTGAGGTCAATTATTGTGCCCCCAAAAAACGTCAGCTATTTCAGCACAGTGCATAAGTTAGAATTGTGTTTAGAAAAAGCTCAGACTAGACTGGTCTAAGTAGAATCTAGTATTTAGGCCAAATGGATAGATTTTTAATGAGTGGCAAGGGGATTGAAATCATGCTGTTTAATATTAATAACGAAGTCAACACTGCATTCATAAGAAATTTCTAATTTCTTATGAATGCAGTGTCATTCTAATTTCTTATGATGAAAGTATTAGAAATTTTGGCTAGGGCCTTTATCAAAAGAGCAGAAAATGAATTTCATATGAATACATTAACGTGTTTTTTTAAACTAATATTGCACAGTACAATTTAAACCCCTAAGTGTCATGCAAGAGAAATTCATAGAATCTACAAAGGGGACACTGACAGGATCATAGCACCAACGGCATCCATTATTGTTAGAAATTAGTAACAATATAAAGAAATTGTAACAGTTAGTGTTTCAGCAAGTACGTAGTGTCTTTGCAGTATGAACATTCCGGCAGAGGCAACCCGGCAGGTTGGTTCTCAGAATATCATTCCGGCAATAGAGTGTAGCATGATCGTCATCAAGACAACACATAAAAATAGATTCTCCCGTGCCTCCTAACGACATTAGAGGAGAAATTGGACCCCGTTTGTCTGTTTCTGATTAATTGATCACAAATCGATTTCACCCATCCCCTCCGATCTCAGTGGAATCCTGTACACTCAGACTCAGCCTCCATAATCATTAGAATTTTTAAATTCGCTAGTTAAAAACATTGCACTTCAGTAGTGGGGCACTCGATTGGTCTCCCACGCTGAGGGTAAGGGAGGGGGGTGATGTCAATTCTTCAATTGTTCCTGGCCCTAATCTCTAATCAGTAACCCCCCTCCTCCTCCCGCAGGAAAGAGTGCAAAAGTTGGACAAGCACAGGATTGGACTCAGCTGGTATGCAACTCCCTCCCTCAACCTCAGCACGGGAGGCCCA
Organism: Heptranchias perlo; assembly: GCF_035084215.1. Classification (NCBI taxonomy): domain Eukaryota; kingdom Metazoa; phylum Chordata; class Chondrichthyes; order Hexanchiformes; family Hexanchidae; genus Heptranchias; species Heptranchias perlo. The sequence continues at coordinate 36,027,514 of NC_090349.1, forward strand.
CTACTCAGTCAAATAGGCTTCAATTAACATTCAAAGAATGTGGATCATTGCCAGCCACCACTCCACCCACCGCTACCTCCCCCCAGCCACCACTAACCACCCCCCCTTACCGGCCACCACTACCTCCCTCCCCAAAACCCCACCCCCCAGCCACCACTACCTCCCCCCACCCCCTTCCCTCAGTCACTGCTACCTCCCCCCCTGCCCACTGCTTCCTCCCCCCACCCCAGCCACAGCTATCTCCCTCCACCGCCGGCCACAGCTACCTCTCCCCCCAACCCCCCACCCCCTGGTCACCGCTGCCTCCCCACCCTCACCACCGGCCACCGCTACCTCCCCACCCCCTGGTAACCGCTGCCTCCCTACCCCCACCCGCCTCTATCTCCCCCTTACCAGTCCTGGCCACCGCTACCTCCCCTCCCGCACCCACGGCCGCTGCTACCTCCCCCCGCCCACCACCGGCCACCGCTCCCTTCCCTCAGTCACCTCTACCTCCCCCCTGCCCATTGCTTCCTCCCTGGCCACCGCTACCTCTCTTCCCCCAACCCCGGCCACAGCTACCTCCCACCGCCGGCCACCTCTACCTCTCCCCCCCCAACCCCAATCCCCCGGCCACCGCTGCATCCCCCCTTACCACTTCTGTCCCCCGCTTCCTCCCCTCCCCCACCCCCGGCCACCGTTTCCTCCCCACCCCACCCCTGGCCACTGCTACCTCCCCCCCCACCAACTCCCGGCCATCGCTCCCTTCCCTCAGTCACCGCTACCTGCCCCCTGGCCAGTGCTTCCTCCCCGCTCCACGGCCACCGCTTCCTTTCTCCGCCCCTGGCCACCGCTACCTCCCCCCGCTCAACCCATTACTTGGTGTCGGGTTGTACAGCAAGTGTGGTAAATAGGGTGGCCAGGTGAGCTCCTACCGGACCAATGCAACACTGCTCTAAACCAACTGCCAGGACGTACATAAAAGTCCCCCAGTGATCAGTTGACTCTCCCACTCCTGATATTGAAGGAGATTGACAACATACCAGTACCAGTATAGTGGCAAAAAACCTCCATATTTAGCATTCCTTGGTACCATGCATGGATGCTACAAACTATTTGTAAAAGAAAATTACCAGGTTTCTTCTGGACATCTGGCCTCTTCTCCTTTGTCTGCTCCTTTGTCTCAAATGCTTTTTTAATATTAGAAACATTAATGACCTCCTCAATATCAGGCTTTCTCTCAATCAAATTTTCTGCCATCTTGGACCTCTGCTTTTCTGCATCTGCAGACCCCACATGATGTTCTGGCAGTTTATGCTTTGCAGCTGCATCAACAGCAGTTTTAATCCCAGTGTGTGAACGTGTAGCCCCTGGCTTGTAGACACGCTCTTTTTCTTGCCCAACTGTCATGGCCCTGGAGTCAGTAGCTCTTCTGCTTGGTTCAGGTGCACTGGTCTGTCCACCCTTCAGGTTTTGACCAAACTTAACCTCGCTGCTGATGTTTTGGGTAGATGATCCACCAATGTCTGCTTGGTCATGTCCATCAACTGGCCTGCTTGGAGGAGTTTTACACAGTTCACTATCTTCTGAAGTTTCGTCAACCTCCCTAACTTGCCCCTTCTGTGGGGTTTGATCAGTTTTGCTAGCCTGATCACCATGTACAAGAAGATTGTATTTCAAGCCTTGTGTTGTGTGATCTGATTGGTTGTCTTCAGTCTTGTAAGAGTTGACATGCTTCACATTGAGTTCCTTCCTCTGTATACTCTGTACTATTTGATCAGATTTATTGAGCTGATCTCCTTGCTGGGACAGATTGTCCTGTCCACTGCTGTCAGTATTATGAGATGGACTGACCTCTTTGATATTTACGTCAAAGCTGGCCTCTCCACTACAGACAGTTTGGGCTGCATTTACTTTCTCTCTAACCAGTGCAACATGGTCCAATCCAAACCCATGCGCACTTTCCAGAACTTGGTATGGTGAGGCACCTTTTCCGTTCTGATCAGACTTGCTGGCATTCTCATCCCACACAGCTTGCTCTAGATCACTGCTCCGTACCCAATCAACTTGGCAAGATGTGCTGGGCTGTCCTTTGATATTAAATCTGTCTACCTCGCTACATGGTGCACTTGGGCTTAACGAACTGCCCAGTTTGGTCTCCTCAGCCTGGCTGAAATCACAACAAACATCAGTCTTCGAAGTTTGGTTTGACTGACTGATCTGCTCACAGACCATGGCATGGCTGGACATGTTATCCATTTGTGCCTCCTCTCCAGTAATGGAAGAGCTGGATTTCCTCTCAGGATCATCATCTTGTGCAACATACCTACTCTCTTCAGCAGACACAGCTCTCTTCAGCACAAATTTATTTTTATCTATTTGATTCCATTCACCAGCTTCTAGACTTAGTTTTCTGTATTCGGAAGGACTATATTGATCCCTTTGTGGGATCTGATTGCACACACCTACATCTCCACAAGGAATTGCACTCAGATCTGATGAATAGCTTGCTTCATTGAGTTGGCTAGCTTGTTGATTTGGCTTCGTGATGTATAGCTCAGTCTGAGAGAGAAAACGATTTAGACTTCGTTCACTTCCACACACCTTTACTTTTTCATCCATAGTGTGGTCACCTTCTGGATTTTCCCCCAAGGTATTCTTACATGAATCTGCTGTTGTGTTTTCAGTTCCTTCTCCTTTGACATTTTGTTTTTCTGCTTCCTGCTTACTGTGCTTCTCCACTAACACAATCTGGTTTACGGCCAACTTAGACAGGCCTCCATCTATTTCACCTACTGTCTCAACAATCTCTTTTTGCTCATTTACAACAGGGTTTGAGGAGATCTCACCTTCCTGAGTGTTCTGTTCTCCAGGTGGTGCCATGCTCAAGCTCTCAGTAGTTTTGCAGTTACCTTCTTTCTTCAGCCACTGCTCATTCAGTGGTCTCTCCTCAAACAATCGTTCAGTGGGTTCTGGAACAGTATTGTTTGGTTCTTTGAGTTTCTTCATCTCATTGCCACTCACACTTTCTGAGCTACTTTCATTCTGCTGGACAGCCGGACATTCACCTTCCTGCTGTTGCCGAGCGGGCTCATTTTCCACAACTGCCCTGCACGTTGAAACAATGCACGCATTTTCCTCGATCCATTTCTCCCCAGCTAAACCCAAACCACCTTTAATTTCTGCTTCCATTCTGTCATGAATGGAAGAAGCTTCCTCTTCAGAGTTAGCATTTTCTATACCCTTCTCACTTTTTACAACAGTAGAATCCGGTTTCCAAACAGAATTCTCTTCATCCATTTCCTCAGTGTGAAGCTGTCTCTTGGCCTCCTGGTGCTTCACTCTTTCTTCAGGGAGTGAAGTTTCTGTGCCACGCTGCTTCTCACTGCTGTGGAAGGGAGCAACAGACTCCACTTTGTTCAGGCTCACTTCAGTATTAGTACTTATTGCTTGGTAGAGGCTGTCGTCATCTAGCCTTTCCTGGGTTTCCTCAACGTCTTCAAAGCTTTTTATTTGTTCCATTTTAACTCTTGATAAAGAGGGAGAAAAAAAATACAAGTTGTAACAGAAAGCAGAGCCAGTTTAAGAGACAACCAACCTCCACTGAATGTGCAGCAGACACTGTCCTTTTAAAGTTATGTATTTGGATGCCTTGCCATAGTGCTCATCCCTTTCCTACTAAGGTGATGTAACAGACTAGATTAAGCAGAAACTAACCAGGAGACAGCTGATTGGCTGGGTTTAACTGAGTTGAGTAATACAGAATGACTTATGCCAAGAAAATCCGCTGCAGTAAAGATAAACAGGCAATGAAAGCCAGTTAGGAGGCATACACACTCTTCATGTTCGACTTCCTCCAACCCAGTTTGTTTAATGTTCCTCGCCCATGGACTCTTACTATTTTTTTGCTGGAGCTGAACCAGAAGCAAGTTTTGCAGAGAACACACACTGAGAGCAGCTGAGGTGAAGACTCTGGCAAACTGTGATGCAGTGGTATGCAATGGCACAATCCCTTATCTTGATCGCTGACCTCTAGTTTACATATCAACATGGCTTGCTTGGAATGTATCAATGATCAGAGTAACCCCTACATCTGTTCATTGGTTAAAACAAATATCTGTGTTCTTTAAAGAGATAGAATCTCAATTATTTACACTGGTTGTTGGCTGTGAAATTTGTTGACTGCTGCAATCTGTGTTTGACGGACACAGTGCAGTTACTTTCAATCACAGAGAGATTTAACTGTCTTGAATATGATCTATTTTCTCCTCCCAACCATCATTCATACTGAGGCCTAGCTCGTCAATTTGTGGAGGAATTAAAGACTTGCCCAACTAGAATCTGATGCCTCAGTTGGTAAATGTAACTGAGCCATATAAGCCATAAACGCGCCAGGTTCAAATCCCAATCTGTGATAAATCAGCTGATTTCAGCCGGGGAGCTCACGTTTTGTCTCAACTGCCAAGCTAAAAAGGAGGAAATACAAAGAAAAACTCAGCTAGATTCCTCCCTGATAGCTATCCAACAGCTGTGTGAGAGAACACATCTGCCTGGACAGGGTTAGGTTTGGCTGTGATATGTAAAGAATATGTATTTGGGTCAGGTACTGAGAAGAGAAATGATAACACGTGTGCTACTGTACTCTAGTTTGAGTAAGCACCTTGAGAGAAGATAAAGGCAGGAAGTACTCACATTCTTCACTGCCGACGGCCACATATTGGCTCTCTATTGTGCTGCATCACCACATTACCTGTTTTACACTCTTGCTGCTGCATCCAGTGAATTCTACCAAGCACCAACCTCCGATTATCCTATTATCAGGTCATCATTTCTGCTTACTGAACAGAAAACAGGCATGTACTTAGAATACTCCAAAAGACAGTTAATGGATTAACCACCTCAATGACCAGCTCTTTATATTTGCCTTGGAATAAAACTAAACAAAACCCAACATTCTTAGAGTTTGGTTGGAAAAAGGTCCTCCACCATAGGTGGAAGGGTAGCCCCATTTATCAATGATCAGTAGTTCAAAAGGAATGGAAGAAAATAAAATCTTTGTTCCTTCCTATAAATCATGCTATCTTCCACTGCTGGAAAAAGACTATGAATATCAGATACAGAGCTAACTCAATGGATTGATTGGTAAGCTGTTCAGACCAGGTTAGGTCCCAGGCTTGATAATCAGCTGATCTCAGCCGGGTCAACAATTGGGGCACTCCAACTGGTCTAAACACTCTTTGTTTAGGGAGGGGGGGAAATCAGCCAGAATTCCCACTTCTAATCCCATGATTTATTCCCCCTCCAAGAAGTGCTGAGGCTAGTTGTAGTATCCCAATCACCATAAAATCAGTTAGCAGACAAGTGATGGAACCTGGGACCATCCTGCTTTGTAAGTAAGGGAGGGGAGTTCCACATTTGTACTTTAACAGGTTTTTTTGTATATATAGTCCACACCTATGCAATTAAGACAATACTACTATAATTTAAATCCCACACACATGTGCCACGTCACAGATGGTGGGCCTGAGTCGAAATCTCAGGCTTTCAGGATTTCCCTTCCTCCACCCCCAGAACCAAATGTTACAATTCAGTTAATACATAGAAACAATTCATAAGTAAACCTCATATTTTCCTTTTACTTTACATAGCCTCCAGCTGCAAACCATTCTGAGCTTCAGATGCGAATAAAGTGTGTAGGTTTCACTCCAATTGGCTCTGTAATCAGATAGTGTCAGCCACTGGGTAAATGAGTGGTAGGCCCTCACCTTTGTCTATATGGCAGAGGAACAGGTAATTTGCCACGTGTTTCATCCCAATCCGATCACACACACTTTTATTATTCTTTTACAAAACAGATTTTGTGTAAATTCATTAGTACAGAAATTCTCCTCTATTCCTCCTCCCCAAGAAGAGTATCCTGTGGGTTAACACTCTGCAGCAACAAAGCAATTTGTTGAAAGGTTATTGCACTCTGAAGTTTCTATGGCAACAGCAGTTTAAACAAGTCCAACACAACCTAGAAAAAAGCCAAAAAATACTGCACTGGTGAAGTGTTTGTTGGGTAATGTTGACATTAGCTTAGCTGGTAAAAGCCACACTATTTTTTTCCTCATCTTGTGCTTCAGTTGGCAAAGTCTGTAGAATAATTTAGTTCAGCCAGCAATGTGTAACACAGGGTCAAAATTTCTTTAAAAAAAAAGGGGCAAGTGGGCTAGTGGATTGCTCCTCCAAAAGCAGTGCAAATTGGTGTACATCAACAGGGTTTAGAGCATGCTGGCCCTGAAATTCTGCGGAGGTTCTCCCCGTCTCCTGCTGTAACTCTGACAGGAGACCAGTGGAACCCCAGTGGAATTTATGGGCTACTCCCCCACTTTCTTTTAAATGAACATTTTCTGTGCTTAGCAAGGTGAGTTAGAAAGGTTAACCCTTCTTTTCTCTTACAGACCTTCTGTGTATTCCCAGCGTTATCCGTTTTTAGTTCAGATTTCCAGCACTTGCAGTACTTTCTTTTTATTTCAGGGACATTAGTGCTAGGGAATGGAACGCATCCCCATTTCAGGCGCTCAGCGTCAGCATCAAGCACTTCCAATTGAGGTATAGCAAGTACAGCCAGCATTCGCTCTCTCTATTTTGCCCCAACAATAAGCTCTGGCCCCCATCTCAGAAGACATCCCCATTACATTGCACCTATCCTTGTGGTGTGAGATTGTCAATTTAGCATCAATTGGGTGTCAAGTTGGTGCCAATTTTATACTGTTGGCTTACATCCCACTAAGAACTGTCTTGAGACTACCCAAATTCATTTCATTTAGGATCCTTATAGCCAGAAAGAACACATTGGGAATCTGTGAAAATTGTAGCCCTCCCTACAGGGAGCAACTAGCTATCTCCCAGAACTTACCATGCTATCTCTTTCTTCCAGCCTGAGCACCAGCACTCTTCACCTTCTTGAAGCAATACTTACACAACTAGCCCTTCACATTGCACTTTAGTTATGGAGCCTCCAACTCTTTATCCTGCATTATGACTATATAGTCTCCTAATACACAAGAACTGCCTTACACAGCCCTAAAACCCCTTCTCCACTTTAGCACTCTCATACTCCCACATCTCCTACTTTATTTCTCCTGTACCACTTGGCATGCACTCAACTACCAGTCTTACCTCATTTACTTATGTTTGCAGGATAAATTTGTGCAAAATGTCCACCAAAGGTAAGCCACCAGAGGGGCATCCCCATCTTGAAACCCCTTTGAGGGCAAGGCCATGCAGCTCATGGGCACCCACTCAGCTATTGTTGTGGCAGATGGTAAGGTCAGTGGCAGGTTAGTAACTGAGCACCTACACTGTCACCCTGGCAGCCCTCTGAAGCATTTCACACACGCAACATTCCACCCCCTTGTTATGTCTCCTTAATCTTGAGGGGGCCTTCTGCCATCCTTTCCTGCAGATCTACCACAGCAATAGGGGACAAAACTGGAGGACAGTGATAATGATGAGGAGAAGCAGCAGGAAGAGTAGGAGGAGGAACGCGATGAGGGGGAGGATGAGGAGGATGACCTGGGGTGTTTTTTTCTTCCGTAGCGTATGGCGATGATGAGGACCAGTCCACTCACCACTTTCAGCTGCTTCATTGTGACCTGTATTCCTCTGCCCCGGCCACTTCCAACTTACTTACCACCTGCAGCACTTGGTTTTACTCTGGGGCATCAGCTCAGAGACTTTTACCAGGGGGAAATTGGTAGTGAAGAATTGCCACCGGATGATTCACTGAAAATGAGGGCGTTGGAAGTGTGGAAAATGGGGGAGGATATGCCCCCTTCCCAGTGGAGGCTGAGGATAAGGGATTTATAGGGTACCTGCCTGAAAAGAATGAAGTTTGAAGAACATCATACCTATGTGCAGGCTCTGAAGATAATCTCCCTGGATGTGCAGCAACTGACAAGTGCGACTGTCGAGTCTACAGCTGTCCTTTGAAGCAGTATCATGGTAGCTTTGTCTTCCTTACAGGCACCAATGCAGCAAGTGGCAGCTGCATTGAAATCTGCAGCAGTTCCCCAGCTAAGGAGCAGCAGGGACCAGTTGATGCCTCCATCTTCATAGTTCTGAAGGGACTAGGGGACAGATTGGAGTACAGAATGAATCGTGGCTTCCAGAACATGGTGACTGCCGTATCTGAGGGCTTTCAAGATCAGATAGCTGCCGTTAGACCAGGCATCCCACTTATCTGTGGAGTCACAGATCCAGCACCCAGTGGAATGGCAGTGGCTGAAGTCCACCTGCCTGATACAGACATATATCAGGTTCAGCGCATATGCCAGGCCTCTGGCCTTCCTCCTCAGAGCACCATGCTAGTATAACATGGGAGGCGAGACTAGGCTGCCCATGAGCACCCTTCAGCCGTACAACAAGCAGAAGCTCCATGCCAGGAGCCAGCTGCCATGAGATTACAGCCACCTTATTCACAGGATCCTTCTATACAGCATGAGGAGTCAACCATCTCCCCTGCTCCTGGCCCTCAGGTGGCACTTAAAAGGAGCACTAGGAGATAGAAAGACAAATGGTGGCACCCGAGGGAAGCACGGCAATAGGAAAGAGTAGGGTGACTGTTATTTGGCCATTGTTGTATTAAAGTGGAATGTGCACATATCTTATGCTTTGTTATTCATGGAGATTACAGGCATACAGGAAAGGGAGCGCTCATTTGGTGCTGACATTCACTCAGGTAATGATTATTGGCAAAGAAGGCTGATGTGTTGTCATGTACGAGGTTGAATATTGGTTTCAGAGAGTATCTCTTTATTTGCAAGAGGCGAAGAAGGAGGTCAGACCGTGTTGTACAGGAAGACTAAATCATATAGTGAAGACTTCTCTCTGATGTCCCTTATACTTTTCAGTGAGGACTGCTCTGTGTGGATGATGCCCTGATGTTCCGCTCTCTGAAGTTCAGGTTTCTTTGGAATAAGTGCCTCCTCTTGAGTCCACAGTCCTTTCAGGATGGCACAGGATAATTCTGGAGATCCTATCTGGCATATGCTACAGAACCCGACCCATCTGATCCAGGCAGCAAAAGTGGGCTTTCAACACCCTACTGGTCCTTTCAATCACACAGCTGTAGTTGCGTGTGCTTCGTTACACCAGTCCTCTGCTTCTATTAGAAGTGGGGTCATCAGCTATACCATGGGGTATGTCTCGACATCCTGCAGCCAGCTGTTGATGTGGTTTTCTTCCTTGAAGAATGCTTACTGTTCTCCGGCTGATATTGCAGAGACCCCTCTTACTGCACTCTGGTTGATGTTGAAAAGAGCACCATGGCTGCCTAAAAGGATTCTGAGCTGTAAAAGTTGAGGGCAGTACTGACCTTCAATGCCACAGACAGCAGTGTTGGCAGATGAGCATGGCTTGAGATCTACATGCAGTGATGACTTACTGCATCTTTTGAGAAGCAAACTCTTCAGATACAGAGCTCCTCAGAGAGGTCCTCATAGGACCTATGCTGCCTATAATTTCTTTGCAAAGGGTAATATCTGATGGGCTGCATTCTTCTGGTATCCTGACTCTTCTTCCCTTCAACCTGTGTTGCTCTTCCGTCAGTTGCAATAAATATTTTAAAAAACTTTCCAAATAGCGGAAATTAACCAAACTTTCCAAAGCTCATAAATGCTTCATTTCTGCCTTGATCAGGTGATACATACATCTGCTGCACCTCATTTTAGTCTAACATACCCAGAGTGCAAGAATGGGCTAAAATCAGGAAACTCGTGTGCACAGCGCCACTGGTTGAAAGGTGCATGTATGCAAATGAAGCCAGTGGCAGGCAATCGCAGGAAAGGTAAAAAATGACAAGGAAGGCGGTGGTGTTTCAAAGGTGCACAAACGGCACCAATCACTTACACCCGATTTTCTATGTAAAAAATAAATCCTACGCCATTACAATGCCACGAATGCACCAAATCGGTGAGGAAATTCACCCCCATTTCCAGAAGAGGGGACAAACTGGGGTTTTTTTAGGATAGGGTTTGCAGCAACAATTATTTAGTTGCAGACTCTTCAGCAAAAGTATTGGAATAACTTGTTTTGTTCCTTCCAAATTTGCCACGAGTCTAAAGACTTCTTAACTTCACATAAAAATGCCAATAATCAATATCTCCTGCATGATAAAATGTGCAAAAAATACTTCTGTCGCAAGGAGAGTCCATGATAATCAGTTTTAACTGAATCGTAGCACAAGCACTGTGACTGTTTAGTTAGAAACCAACAGGCTTGGCTCAATGGAAGGAATGATTTGCAAGTTATACATAATTTTATTTTTAGCTCTTGCCCTATGATCACGTCTCAACAATTTGATCTGGGTGGCTCCCTGTCACTACATGCCAATGTCGAATTGCTGTAATGGCACCAGAAGGACCTTCTCTACCCACACACCAGTGCTTGGGATTCAGTTATAACTAAAAAATATACAGCCTAAACTTTTTAGCAGCAGAAATTCTTTTCAGTCTGGTCACAAATCAGAGAATATTGTCCGACATTAGTTTGTGAGGAGTGCTGCAATGTGACTAGTAGGAGTATCTGTAAAGGGGAAACTGGAGTGTAGGTCATCTAATTGACTACACTGGTTCTAAAGTTAACACTTGTAGATGTAGCTCTTTAGAAGTACAACAGTGCTTTTTGCTTTATTTGTAATAGTAGCAGATTTCCTGTTGTGGTGCTTTTGGTGAGTCAGAGGATACACTGGGGTAGGTTTTCACCCGCACTGCTTGAGCAGCAATCTGGTGGAGCGAATTGCCCATACACCGTAGAACCCATCTGATTTTCATTCCTTGATTTCTACAACAGGCCATTAATCCACTCCACCAGATTAAAGCCCAGGTCGTGGGCAAGAGTTTACCACGTTGTTTTATAAAATTAGAGGTGTTTATACATTAAGGGCGCATTAATTTACACTGACTGAATGAGTCAAATTCTATTTTTAGTAAATGTTATGGGATTTTTAACTGGTGCCTAAGGGATTAAATTCCATGACTATGTAGATGAACGACCTTCATTTATATGCCAATTGATCACCTGTGGTATTGCACATGAAGAATAAAGACCAAGTGAAGTATTCAGGTCAAGCAGCAGAACTGAAGGCAGAGGGGCAGGGAAAGGGAGCAAGAGAGTGTGGCTCTGGTATTTTGTGTTTCTGGCACATTTCCACACATTTTTTAAAAAATATAAAAAAATTTGCAATGAAAGTTTGATCAGGAAATTTTCACGTCAACATTTGAAGTGTTACAGACTGGAAGTATGTGCATATAAAAAGATTTTAAAATATCATATATAGACATTTAACTTTATGGGATATGTATAAATAAGCTGTAAAGGGTAAGTTCCACTTTTTAAACAAAGACAGGAAAATGCTTGTTAAACAAAATTAATGGGATACGACACTTTGAAATGTGAAATTTGAGAGAGAGGAGTGAAGGGAGTTGAGGGGAGAGAGCAGAGAATAAGAAAAAACGGGAAGGGGAAGAAAGTGCGAGGAGGTAGAGAAAGACGGGAGAGCGAGCGAAAGGTGTAGAGATGGAAAGAGAGGAAGAAGGGAGAAAATGAGAAAGGAGGAGAGAGGGAAGAGACAGGAAGGGGACGGACAGTGATGACGGGGACAGTGGGGAGAAGTAGGAGGGGAAGAGAAAGCATGTATGGGGAAGAGATAGGGATCGGGAGGAAGAGGGAGGGTGAGTAGACAGAGGAAGAGTGGGACAAGTAGATAGGAAGAGAGAGTGAGCGGTTGGTAGGGAGAGGGGGTGGGGTGGGAGAAAGGTTAGAGAGAGAAATGGGGGTTGGGTGAGAGAGATGGAGGGAGGAGAGGAGGGAAAGAGGAGACAGAGAGGGAGGCAGGTGGATAGAGAGGGAGAAAGGAGAGGATGGGGAAGGGGCTGGGAAAATGGGGAGGTGAATGAGAGGGCAAGGTGGCTGGGGAGAGGATAATTGGAGAAATGGAGAGTGTTGGTGGACATGTGGGAGGAGGAAGAGGAAGAGGAAGGGCCAGGAGGTTGTTTTGATGATTCGTGCTATGGGAAGGGGAATGGTATTCCATGGCCACGATTTGATGTTCTGAGCCTGTTACTGCATATTTTCACCACAACCTCTCAATACTATATATGAACAATTGCTTTAGCAGCGAACATTTCACGACATTTAACATTGAAAAGCGGTCACAGCACCACCTACAGACGTAACTGATACTGCAGATAAATTTTGATACTTTTGTAATGCATTTTTCCATGGAGGCTGTATGACATAGGACTTCATGTATTTTCCAAACACACACATTTACCACTGTATTTACATTTTTATCCCTTACCGGTTTTAAAGTTGAAAATACACAGCAAGATGGTATGCAAGATATATAGACATTGAGAGAACTTGTGATGACATTAATACCATCATGTTTTTTTAAAAATCCAGAAAACAATATGTAAAAGGACTAGATTCCAAACTTTTTAAGCCTCATGTGAAAACAGAAGAAATGATTCCCCACAGGACAAAATAGATTCCTATCCAAAAGTAGTCAAATGATAATTCTTTGATAAAAGGAACTAGATGAAAATATGGTTGAGTATTGATGTAGATGATCACGTTCTCTATGAAACTCAATGAACGCAGTCCCATGACGACCATACAAAGGAGCCGCTGTGAAATCCACAGGCTTTTATTCAACAATGTGGACTGGCAAGTTAGAGGGGGATTCTCGAGCATTTGCTTCATTGCCTTAAGGCCAGGGAGAGACTTCACTTAATTTTCATTCTCTTTGAAATGTTGCATCTTCCTCAGGGATTACATTTTGGAATCCAAGACGGTATAAGTGGTCCACTACAAATGCTGGGCTTAGTTATGTCAAGCGGTCTTCTGTGAGTGCACACTTCAATGTTCTTAAAATCTTTCTAATGAAACTGCAATAAAGTGGTTTTATTATTTAGTAAGAGTGTACTGTAAACAAAATACCCAAAGGTAGTCATTTGTACAGTTCAGTGAAGTTGTCACAGTTACTAATTCACATGTCAAGACCCTTAGAACTAGAACACAAATTCCTCCTCAGGACAGTGCCAGGGAAATCTAAAATGAAAACTACTTAAAAATCCACTACCTTACACAAAACAATTAAATTACAGACAGCAAACTTTTAATATTGACAAAAACAATGGCAGAGGCAATTAAACTAGCAAAATAAACAAGCAGCTGATTCTACTGGGACTAGACTATTGTGCCATAGCTTTCAGCACTTTTTCCAGCTGGTGCTGAATGAATCCTGTTCACATCTTATGTTGACTTCAGTTGCAACATCTTTCACATTCCAAGCAGAAGAGGCTGCAATGGTTTATGGAGAACAAGCACCACAATTTGGGATCAGATGCTCATTGTACTATGCCCACTTTGTGACTACTTCCTAGAAGTTCCCTTCTATATTTGTCTTTCTGGATCAGGTTGGGCAAGAGGGGGGAGAGGAGGAGAGTAGCAGCTATTTAAATAAAGACTTGATTTTTATTTTTGCACCATTTCAAATTACTGCTTTTTCCTAGCCCCCCTCCCCAACAAAGATTTTTGAGTGGTCTCAGGGGTCTAGTTTCACTACATTTTCATGTGTTTTGATGTCATTCGTGTCCCATTCGTCACTACTTCCCAAAGATATACTTAGCCAGTAATAAAGGGCCACCTTCTCAAATAACATGCTTACCAATGTTCTTTGGGCGAATCTGTTTTTCCAATATTATAACAGTGTTTTTTTGCTTGTAAACTCCAGCATGATCAGTTTCTTATGCGCTTTTGTGCCTCCCTATTCTCTGGTCAGTTATTCAATAGCGCAACATTATTTCTGCATGGTTTCATCTTTAGCAATAAAGGAAGATATTCTGCTGCTTTGAATCGCAGAGAATGACACTCCCTCTAATTGATGCACCTATAATGTTAAAATCTACAGTGAGGGATGCAGGTCAGCAGCATCACGTTGGGATTGCTATTCCAGTGTCTGTATGAATGTTGAAAGAACAGAACGTGACCGTGAATGCTGAGTTATCTTCCAACCTTGAATAGCTTGCTGACACTGGGCTTACACATGAAGAATGGCCACTTGGCCGAGCAGCGGAGGATTACTGGTACCCCAGTACCCAGGAAAGGGGAAAAATTGGGGGGGGGGGGGGGGGGGGGGGACCTAATCCATATCTGTATATACTGTGACATCACCATGAGCCAATCTGCACTTCAAAGTTTGCTCTACTTCCTAGACCCTGAGAGATCAGCATAAAGCCAATCCTGGAAATAATACTCCTGCATCTACAAGAAGTACTTCCTCTCCATTTGGTGAGCTGATCTCCAAATGACTCCTTGGAGTACATCACCAGTCAATCCCATCAACACTGGTGGTGTTTTTATCTTTTATTTTGACAAATTCTCCTGGACCCATCAAATTACTAGCTCCTTTTGAATTGAATCCCGGATAGTTTTCTAGGAGATTCTGACAGTTAGTTGTACTTAGCCACTATGGCATCACAAGGCTACTGTAAGTAATATGGCCTTAGCCCACATGTTGAAGCCAGCTGTACCTTTATACCATTTTAATTCTAAAACAGAAAAACTGAAGTAGGATCCCCTGTACGGTGCAGGAATTGGATCCTCTGAAGTCTGAAATTTTTCCTAGTAAAGTTGCCATACCAAGTATGACTAAAGAAAAAATATATATAAATGACCTTTAATACACAATAATTTGAGATTTTTTTTCTTTCAACTTAAAGATTGTACACCTCTCTTTTCCTGATCTGCCCTATTCACAATGCTCAAAGATGACGTGGCACAATTAGAGAGCCTAACATACCGTGCCAAAAAGTTGTAGCCAGGTTTGGACCCTTGGACTCCCTCTATGTCCACCCTATTAGGAGATATAAAGCATACGCTAGATTGTTCCCTAGATGGTAATCAGACTGGATCAAAACGGTTTGAAGATCAGGAAGTGGTTGTCATCTTTGTCAGATAGTGGTGGTATACAGAACCCACAAAGACAGGAGAAAAATATAATTATGATTTTGCCCTAATAAACACTGAGGTATAGAAATAAGGCTGATTTTTCTTAGATTTGTGAAATCTGCTCATCAATAACGCCACCTTGGCTCAATTGATAGCACCATGGATTTGGAAGTTAGATGGTTGTGGGTTCAAACGTCAGCCCAGGATTTGAGCACAAGGCTGACACATCTGTGCAATACTAAGGGAGTGCTGCATTGATGTGCTGTCCTCCATTGAGATGTTTAAACAGAGGCCCCAATCGTCTTTGAGCTGGACGATAAAAATCTCGTAGCATTTTCAAAAAGCAGAGAATTTTCCTCGTGTCCTGGTCAACACTTGTCCGCAATCAACAACAAAAACAGATTAACTGGTCATTTATGCTACTGCTGTTTGTGGGATTTTTCTGACTACATAACAATTACTGCATTTCACAATAATTATTTGTGACATGCTATTGAGATGTTTGAGAGATGTGGTACATTTTTCTTTCAGCAGGAACCTGAAACAAACAAAGTTGACATTTAATTAACTTGCAGGAAATCTACTGCAGATATGGGGTTTAAAATGAAAAAAAAGACCATTTATTTCCAACATACACCTGTACAGTACACGTTAACAAATGTAAAAAAAAAGTGCAATATGCATACAACTACTGCAGGGTTCACAGTAAAAAATCACTTCCTTTTTAAGTAACAAAATTGAAACTATATGAAAAGAAAGCTGGAACATACAGCAAATAGCTTTGTACATAAATTTGAACACCATTGTTAGACTACTTTTCAACATTACACATTCGACTCTGGACAGTGCATCCGTACAATCGTGCTTTCTCTCAACAACCATCACACATACAGTATTCACAAAATTAAAGGCACTGAAGTATATCTGTACAAATTAAACAAAAACATCTTAAGCAGCGTTTTCATTAAAAAAAAATCACAGCACAGCTTCTACTGCAGGTCATCTCGTCTTAAAACATTTCTCTCATATTGACCCACTTTTGATAATTTGGTACATTATATTAACTCACAATGAAATCCTCACGGTCAAGTTTTGCAGGGGTAAGATGGCTAACTGTATTACAAACACGGACTAGAATATGCACATGATTAAAGTAGCCACATGGCAATAAAAATGGATAAATAAAAGTCAGAACTGCATTCAGAGAGTTCCATACATATTAAATGTCTCACTTTTAACCTGAAATGAGAATTAACACGGTTACCATCAGCTTTTTGTTCCCCAAATAAGTGTCTTCCTTGGATGAGAAAAGTTCCGGAAAGAAATGAACTATTAAACCAGTAATTCAAGTCACAGGGAAACAGATATTGGAGAGTTTAGGTGCAACTGTATGCACTTCAAGAGGGATAAGTGGAGCAGGAGGACACTGGCTATTTCCACTGTTTTGGTTAGATTCAGGGCAATATCACCTCTACAAAGACAAAATTAAAAAGAAAGAAATAATCCTGAATTCTAAGTTTAGGAACACAAGCTTTTCCGATGGGATGCTCCAATTGGAACTATCTAAATAAGAGCTATATTTTTATTAGCACTATTAGGTTAATAATATGTATTGTGAACAGTCCCTCCTCTATTAATAGAAAAGTAGCCCAAATGTTAAATTATCTCAAGTACTTGTCACAGATTCTGGTCTTGGTATAATAAGAGGAAAAACATTGAATGCCACGTTGCATTTCTGGTAGGGGCTAGCCTGTTAACAGTAGCAACAGAGTATGTGACATTTCCCACACCAGTGTTGCAGATGGCAGAGTTCATATTCATGTGCTGCTGCAGATGTACACCAATAGTTCATATATACTGGCCATTACTGTTGCCTATTTTCTTACAGGTTTTTTTTAAAAAAATGTTGACAGTTGGATCTGAAGAATACCTTTTAGTTTCCTTGAATTCTAAATTTTATTTTGTCTCTGTGCTATGATGTGATTTGCAACCATCAATAATCTTTTACATTTCTAGGATGTGAAGTACCTCAATGAAAAATAGGAGAATTTCCCCCACAATTAATGGTTGGTTAACAAAGTTACATTCTCAGTAACTGCACACTTCAAAGCCTTGTGTTCCAGAAATTTTGTTGGTGGGTTATTAAAGAGCAAAAACACAGGCATTCTCCTAACTTTTTGTTAAAAGTGGAACTTCTCCTCTAAGGCTTACCTGAATACAATTCTCATCTTGTAGAGTTAAGCCTCATAGCTGTCTACCTATAATATTTTAAAATCTTTTCATATGCACACACATCCAGTAACATTTCAAATGTTAAAACTTGTGCAAATTTCTGTGCCAAACATTAAAGAAAAGTATAAAGAAACAATTGTAATGTATAGACAATGCTCCTGAAACAACAAAATACCAGAGCCACAGTATCTGCAAGTTCTTAATTCACCTTCCCACAAAGGGTTCTGATCTGCAACTTAAATAGCAATTAACCTTTGAATGAATTTACCCAGCCTTTACTTATCAATTAAACTTGGTAGCCTTAAAGGGACACACACCTACACTTCCACAGACATCATATAATGTTCCTGTCCATATAAAATAGCACTTCCTTTGACTTGCTGTGAGCAGTGTCACAGGAGATTTGCAAGTATATACAAAAAAGTTTTGAGATCATCTGTCACACTTCAAAGTTTTAAAAGTATATAAAATGACCACGACAGACAGTAATTGCAGTATTTTCCCCTCCTGATCTGGAACCAGAAATTTACAAGCATCTTTCAATCAGCAATTAAGCCGATTGACCTTGGCTGTGTTCACTGAATTTAGCAAAAAATCATGGATATCTAAGGACTAAGTAATTAATTGCCCTTTTCTTGTCCCACCTAACCCCCTACCCCATTCCTTGGGCAGTGAACATTATACATTACAAAAGGAGCATTTCTAAACCACTCAATCTCTGATCACTAACTTCAGCAGTATTAAAAGCAACAGTTTAATATCTTCATGGTACGCTTCACACACTGATGCAACTCCCCGACAGAGGACAGGGAGCTTACCTCCCGTATGTAAACGACTACAGATAATTTTGAGCAGGAGTCAGTGGCTAGCAATAAGGAGCGGGAGTCCTGGCTGATTTTTTATCCCCCTCCCTGGCAGCAAGGCCACTGTAACATCGCCAAATGCTGCTCTTGCTGAGATCAGCTAATTTAGCGCAGACTGGGACTCGAACCTGGGACCTTACAGTCTGTTATGTTTCGTACCAGACCATGTGGTGTATTTGTCTACTTAGCCATTATAGGGAGCTGCTCAAACCTAATGGATAATTTTGAAGTCTAAATGCAGTTACATTGGCTTTCATTACCAACATTTTCAGGCTCTTATTATCTAAGTATGCTACTTTCAAGCTGCAAGGGTTTCCATCCTCAAATGGTGAGTTTTGGAATCATTTGTCTCCAAGCCTCTTGGATTGAGTTTTTTTTTAAAAAAGTGAACTTCGGCAGAACTGAGAATCCTGCCTCCTAGAGCAGACTTTTAGCCAATCTTCCGGTAGAGCACAAACCTATCTGCGTCACAAGATCAAATAGAAAAAACCTATAGTAATATAACTACATCATCTGATGTGTTAAAATTGAGACTTTACACATTAATATAAGAAACTGTCATACCTATATAGTTATTTAAGCAATTACAGATTCATGTTAAAACCTCTGTCTGAAAACTGCTTGACCCCAAATTTGGAAGTTAGTCCATTATCGTGCTTCAATCCTACCTTAAAGTTTTCTATTTTTTGATGTCCTATGTTTCAGTATTTTGAAGCTGTACAATACTTGATATTATAATCACCATCTATACTTGAATCAGTAAGATGATGCAAGTGCATTAACACATCGCCATAGCATATATAATGAAGTTCCACCATCTTCCTCAGAAATTTGAAAATATACTAGTGAGCTGTAAACCAAAGTATTTCTGCCTTCAGATGGATGTAGATAATTCCTATCACCAGTAGAAAAATGCTGAAGAAAATTAAGGAAACACAGGGATGCCACATTGCATTAATACATATGAAGTTCCATGCAGATTTACTGAAATACTTTAACCATGATTAAGATTTTTTTTGCAAAAAAACTTGATGCAATCTCATCTGGCATTATTACAATGAATTACATCTTGCCTGCCACACAGTGGCCATAAAATATTGCAGGAACATTTCAGTGTCATGGAATTAAAGTCTCCTGTGCAGCTATGAGACTAAGTACAGCTGTTTAAGGAGCAATTAAACAAATTCAATTCAGAAGGACGTAAGCAAGATGGTATCTCCCTACAAAACCCCCCAGAATTTTTGGGGCATGGAAAAAAAGGGGAAGATGCAAGGAATAGTCTCTTCAGGTGGGTTTTGAGGCATGGTAATGCTATTAGTTGAAATTGTTTGTCTCCCTTTTAACAAGCAGACCAGAATGTAGAACTGTATCTAGGATGTTTTCTTTTGGCAATCCATTCCCCTTTTCTCCCCTCCACTCTTCTGAATGCATTGAATCATGCTGGGGTACACTCCATGGGCACCAGTCACCCGCTAGTACCTCACCCAAGTGGTCATTTTTCATCTGTGAGCCAAGCCATTAAATCTCAGCAACCTATAACTGTAAGGGGTATCATAACCAAACCAGGTTGTGTCCTCAGCTAAAACCAGTTACTGGATAGCAATCAGAATTGGGAACTCTGGCTGATGTTCTCCTCCTTTGTCAAGGGACACTTACCTATTACAGCATCCTTTCAGATACCTTGGCTAAGATCAGTTAACTCAGCACAGATCAGGAAGCAAACCTGGGACCTCCTGCTCTCTATGGCTCAGCGTCATGCTGTTTTTATCAATTGGGGCATCAGGGAATCACACCCCAGGGATTTTCACACTGCAACTGGTTTATAATGATAGTCTATTTAATACATTGTTTTAAAGAAATTACCTGTTCTCCAAAGAATGCAACAGGCTGAGAATAAAGACTTAATAGCAAGGCGACTGATTTCCAATTTTCATGGAAAAATGGACTGAATCTCTGATCAATTCCCCAAAATGCTAGTAAAAATCCTTGAAAACTATCACATGTAATAACAGCAAAATTTGACTTAAATCAGTCACTGTAAAACAGGGGGCATGCTTACATGTAGCTGACTATCCAAGTGGACTCAGTTCAGTGTAAAAAAAATTCCTCAGATGTACTAGAGGTGGGGGCTTTTCACAAAAACAAATTCTCAAATGCATAATTTACCCATGATTTGTAGGAAGAAACATAAGTTATGGCAGCTTAGTTGGGATAAAGAGGAAGCACGAAGGAGTCTGGCCAGAGGAACAACAAACAAGTAGGAAATAATCACAATATTTACATGCATAATGCAGTGCATCAAGGAGTTACAGGGAAAAATATATAAAACCTAGTGGGAAATGTTAATTTGAAAAGACAGATACCACTTCACTTTAGAATAATATTTAACAGCACCTATTAAATAGAGAGGTCACAATATCACTAGTAGAGAATCAATGAAGGAGTAGAAAAGCATTGAAGTCTGCTGTGTACTTACTCTATGCCATTCATTGTCTCTTTTGAAAACATTTTCAACAGCATACTCTCACAGAAAAACCATTTTACACAGAACTACATTCTACACTACTTCAGCTTAAGGCAAATATGGGGAAGAAATTATTTACAGAACTAGGTCCAAAAAGGGAGCCTCTCTCAATTTGTCTTTGTTTGGACGGAATGAATCATTGCCAAGCTTATAGCACAAGCTCAATTTTGGCCCCCAAATCAACAGAACTTGCAGAAAACAGCAGAGCTTATTTATTTCCCCTCCCCCCCCCCCCCCCCACCAAAAAGATGGTTATAAAAAAATGGTGCAAGTCCTGCAGGATCTAGAGACAGGCGATGTATGTCAATTACACCATGAAGCTGCTTCTTTATCCACGTGACTTTCTATTCTAGTTTTGCTGCTGGGTTTGGAGAATGTAACAAATGACATTGTTAGTCTTCAGGGCTTAGGCCTCAAGGAACATTCAAGTTTCATGACAATCCTCCCACCATTAAATAGGCCCATCTGAATTGGTTCTTTAAATCTAGCTTTTTTTAAAAAAAAAAGATACCTCTGAACTGCTTGAGGTTACAAAGTGTGACATTTCATTTCAAAAATAAAAATGCAACTTCAGAAATTCTAGATTCAGTCCAAAGTAGCAATCTAATCAGCATTAAATTGTACTTGCCAACAAAAGTTTGTTTTTGAAAATTTTTGCTGAGCTGTTACAAGAGATTGTACAACATAGGTTAGAACTTCAAATATTTTTGGCTTAAGGTTCTTATGCTTAAATAGATATTGGAGTGCATTCTCTTTGCCAAGAAATCACATGGTATTATAGAACGGGTTGCTTGTTCTATTTTTCTCACATGTCTTTCTGAGTTTCCGGATAGGATGAGCTTGGCCATGCCGTTCCCGAGGAGCCAAGGGGTAGAGTTCGTTGTCACTCTGGGTATGGAACTGACTTAGTCCAAATGAAGGAATGGAGATAAAGTCCATACACTGCCGTGTAATCTCTGGATCAGTAATACTGTATTTGGTAGGAGAAAATATCCTACAAAGATGTTCAACTTGATTTGCGCACTGAATGTCAGGCAATCTCAGGGTTTTATGTTCCAATATAGAACTGGAAGTCTCAATTGATTGATTCAGTGGCTTTCTGAAGAATACCTGTTCTGTTTGCATATCTGTTTCCCCACAGAGACTTCTTTTCCAACTCATTTTCTCAACATCGTTGTGCAACAACAAACTCTCAGCTAGTTTGATGTGACTTGACCTGATGAAAGTTTCAGCTTCTTTCTCCCTAGATGACAGATCCTCACTGGATAAGTTCAGGCTTCCAAGTTTGGCTAGGGAATGAGACCGCTTCATCTCTGAACAAATGGTCAGTCCCGCTTGGCGCATCCTGGCTTCAATTTCCTGTGTCCGCAGCTCAACCAAACCAGGCTGTCCTCGAATACTGTGAAGGCTATCACTGCTGGAACTACGAGTCAAGCTTGAAGTATGAGGAGATGATATCAATGTTGCACAGATTTGCTGCAAGCGTTCCTTAGTGAGAAATCCTGACCCACTCCTATTACTTATATAAGGTGTAGATGTTTTCTGGCATAGCCCATCCATAAAATTAAACTCATCACAGATAGCCTCAGGTAACACATTGTTCTCCACATCTTCATAAGCTTGTGCTAGATCCGGAATGTCTACCACTGGCTCATGGGTAATCAAGTCCAGGGAGTCATGCTCTGCAAACACAGGTTTCCCATTTTCAGAGTTTTCTCTCTGCACTTGTTTAGTTGGAGACCTTAGAAAGGTTAGTCTTTCCAACTCTTTGGTATGTTTCCTTACCAACCCAGCCTTCTGAAGCTGAAGGATAGATTCTTGATGCTGCATTAAGTAGCTTTGGACTTTTGATCTTTCCATCTCCTGGTTATATATTAGTTGTTTCAAGTCTTTCATTGGCTTAGTACTCATCTTTTCATTACTGTAACTAGGAGATACCTCTTGATTATCTTCTATTGATTGTCTACAAGGTGGCATAGAGTTTTCTGTTATCCCTGCCATATTATCCTGTTCATTTCCTAAAGTGAGGACATTACTATTGAACTGACTTAATTTGAATTCTGTTTGTTCTGGCTGATGTTTTCTGGAATCTGGCAGCTGCAGCATCTGCTTGTCAGCCTTAGACCCTGGATGAATAAACCCAGTCTTTGAATCTATTAAAAAAGTTTTGAGATAGTCATGGCTGCCCATACATGGACTTATTATTGGCAATTGTTTTAAGTCCTGGTGTCTATCAGACTGTGAAGACATCATATTAAGAACCAAAGTTTCAGCATGGAAGTCATTGGCCACATTTCTGCAGTTGTGATAAGCCTCTACAGTTTCTTGCTGCTGTCTTTGCTCTTCACAATTTGTTCCTAAAGCTATGCCTGCTTCTGCAGTTTCCTGCAAAAGTGTTGTAGTTTCAGTTGTGTAAATGGCATCAGAACTACTAACAGGCTTTTCTGTCACTTGATATAGTCCTGGCTCATTGGGAATTCCATAGGATATTTCCGTCATTGGCACATCTGAAGCTACATTTGATAAATATCCCAAAGTATTGGACTCAGTTGCATGTGTGTCTTTAGTGCTGGTATCACATATCTGTGCTTGATACAAGTTTTTAGAATGGTCTGTAAATTGCTCACACACAAGTTTACTTACGGAGTCAGAGCAGTCCAAAGGAATTTTATAAATAGGATTCATACTGTTGGGAGTTTCAGTAGTAGTAACATCCTGGAATAAATTTAAAAGCATAGCATTATTTAAAAAAGTCAGATTGAATGAAAGCTGCAGGTGAAAAACAGCGATGTACGACTAAACTTTAGTTAAACAAATAAATTAAAAATAATGGAGAACAAAATCACAATGAAGTAGTTTCAATCCAAAATACTCCATCAATAAGTTTTTAAAAATGCAACCTGTTTGAGACCTAATCTCCCATGTCATGTCTCCCAGCTGGAAGAAAGATATTTACAGGGGTCCACTAGTGCAAAAGCCAGCATCCTTCCTGGTCCTGGATGCAAAACTAGTGGTCCAACTACATTTGGAAGTTCAGTTTGTTTTTAGACTGCCTGGAAATTGGGGCTACCATCAGTATTAGTACAGTTTTTGTGGTCATGCAAATGAGTTAAAAGACAAGTTAAATCTGGTGAAGTACAGAAGAATACTAATGCCAGCATGTCCAGAAGAGCATTTGAGTGCTTTCACAGAGAATTTGTCTTCTAGGAAAAAAACTGTTGCAATGCAAAAGTTGACCTGGAACTATACCGTGATTTATATTTGAGTGAATCTGGTATCCAATTGTTGTGAAATCAAGTTGAACCTTGATAGGAATCACCCTGTGTTTTATTTTAAGTTATATATGTTTACATCAGTTACTCAATAGTTATATTATGTATTAAACTACAAATTGAAAAGTTGTATTGGTGAGAACGAGAGAAGTTGGAATGTACTAAAACGGTTAGAGTCATTTTATTATTTGTACTTACTTCATCCTCTTCCAAACAATTCCTTGTGGCGTTGTTGTTATTGTTCACATTGTCTTTATCGAGCCGATTTTCAACACTGGTTAGGTTTGTTAGGTTTGCAACTGCCTCTGCATCATTTTCTGTATTAGATCCATTAACCACGATGTGGTCAGCTTGATCATACATACCAAAGTCCAGAGTATTCTCATTTTCCTCTTCTGACTCCTCTACTGCTGTAAACATCAGGTAAGTATTTCCCTGCTGGCTTAATACTCTGCTTTCGCCTTCATAAGTATCCTGAAGCTGAGGCGACACAAGTATCCCAGTGTCACAGACACCATCTTTTGTGTATCTAAAATCTGCATTATCCATCTGAAGTGTATCTCTTTCCACATCGTCAACTTGGTCTAAAAATTGTTGCAGCTCTCTCTGCTGTTTGATGTAGGCACTGTCTATAATGGGATCTGACAGACATCTGAAGTAGTAATTGGAATTAACTGGTTCACTTTTATCCTTGTTGGTTACAATTGCACTCTGAGATGGCTCAGTACTGCTATATTTCTGCTCTCCTGATTTGTGTTGAACTCCTGCGTTACAGATGTTCAAGTCTTGTTGGATAGACACTCTACTGCTCTGGAACATCAGATCCCTCACAGTCTCCTGTAAGTCACTCTCAGAGTTGCGTCGCCACAAGCTATTATGTCGATGCTTACTGTTTAAAAAAAATGGGAACAAGAAGGCATCAGCCACAGGATCAATACTAATAAAAGAATGCATAGTGGCCTAATGGGAGAGAAAGGAAGATCTTGCATTTATATAGCACCTATCTCGACCTCAGGATGTCGCAAAGCCAAATGAAATACTTTTGAATTGTAGTCACTACTGTATTTAGGAAACATGGCAGCCAATTTGCAGTCAGCAAAGCCTTACAAACAACGAGATGATGAACACATAATCTGTTTTAGTGATGTTGGCTGAGGCATATATATTGGCCAGAAAACTCCCCTTGCTTTTCTTCGAATAATGCCATGGGATCTTTTACATCCATCTGAGAGGACAATTTAATGTCTCATCGGAAAGATGGCACCTCAGACAGTGCAGCACCCCCTCAGTGCTGCATTGAAGTGTCAGCCTAGATTGCATGCTCAAGTCTCTGGTGTAGGACTTGAACCTACACCTTCTGACTCAGAGGTGAGAGTGCTACCACTGAGCCAAGGCTGACACCTTAAATGGAGGATCATTGCAATGCAGGTTCAATTGTTGCCAGGAAGGGAGAAAATCCTGTGCATATTCAGAGCAGCATTGACACAAATGGTGTGTGACCTAGACGCATAGGGAGAAGAAAAAA
This sequence comes from Heptranchias perlo, assembly GCF_035084215.1. Taxonomy (NCBI): domain Eukaryota; kingdom Metazoa; phylum Chordata; class Chondrichthyes; order Hexanchiformes; family Hexanchidae; genus Heptranchias; species Heptranchias perlo. The sequence continues at coordinate 36,052,909 of NC_090349.1, forward strand.
GGTAAAAGCACAAAGGGTTAAATACCAAAAAAAAGGAGGGGGGGTGCGGGAAGCAAATGTACTGATATCCTTTTTGTATTGGATTGCAAGGTTCTCAAAGTTGAAAAAAAAACACACAAGCAAGAGTTTTAAAAACAGTAAATGGCAATTTAAATGAAGAGTAATAAAATAAGAAGAACTTGGTGGTGACTGGTCTTTTACCACAGGGCCCTGGGTTCAATTTTAGACCACAAAGATGGGATGAAAGTCTCTTTAGTAAAGCACTTGGGTGAAATCAGTTTGGTCAGTTACAATACAGTTCCTAGTAGGCATGGGTCCATAAGCAAAAAACTGCCTCTAATTTTGCACTAAATGGCAATATCCCAGACAGGTAACTAGATGGATGATGTGGTAAATGAAAATGTTGCACTGGTGCAGTAAGTGGTGCTCTGAGGTTGGGGCAGAGTAGAAGTAGCTATGTTCTGCATCAAACCATGCAATACCCAAGAGTAGTGATTGATATTGACACTAGCTGACCAAAACAGAAAGTGTTCCATTCCCAGCAATAACATGGGGATGAAATGTCTCCTGTCAATTTTTAAATGGAAATCCAGTCACATCAACCTTTTTATTAAAACTATCAACAATTAAATAAGACATGAACTTCCTTTTTTAAAATCTTAGGTACAGAGAAAAGCAAAATAACATGGGCCTGATTTTAGCAGGCCTGCGGGTTTCCGGCGGGTTGGGTTTCGGGAGCGTGGTCAACACGCTTGGAGAAATTAGTGGGTTGCCCGCGCGATCGTAGCAGGCAACACACTAATAGGAATCAATTACCTGATCCTCTGGGGTCCGTGGCGCTGGCCTGCGCGTCGGGCGGGCTGCGCATGCGCAGTACGATCTGTCAGCTGGAGGCTCTCTAGTTAAAGGGGCAGTCCTCCACTGACAGATGCTGCAACCAATGGAACAAATTGCAGCATGGAGCAGCCCAGGGGGAAGGCTGTTCCCAGTTTAATGATGCCTCACCCCAGGTATCATCAGATGGGGTGAGGAGGAGGGGGAGGACACAGATCTTCCACCCGGCGGTCGGGAGGAAGCGGCCTGCCTCTGCCACCAAGAAGGCCTGGCTCGAGGTGGCAGAGGGGGTCACCTGCGCCACCAACATATGGCCCACCTGCATACAGTGCAGGAGGCGCTGCAATGACCGCAGTAGGTCAGCCACAGTGAGAACACGAAGTCTTTCCCCTACACTCCGTCTGCCACATCACTGCCCCCACCCCACATCTCCTTCGGCACCGCCAACACTACTCTGTCACATCACCCTTCATACCCACTCAAACCCCATCCTCATCTTACCTCCACCTACTCACCTCGTCAGTACTCATCCTGCCACTAACACGCAACCCAATCCTCATACAATCTTATTGCTCCATCCCATACTCAACCTCTCGTGCATCTCCCTCACGGCCAGCCTCACTCAAACTGCCACCACCTGTGCTGCAGCCACAGGGCATGCATCACATATGTGCAGTAGGCAGCGTAAGGCAAACGTGTCGTGAGCATGAAGGGGGTGCACAAGGGTGTCTGAGGGTTTGTCATGGGTGTTACCTATATTGAATTTCAGAGCAACAAACAGCACACATTATATTGACACCACCACTGCCACGTCTCCGCGAATCCTGTCCGCTGTGTCCAATAATGCCCGCTCCTGGGTATCACTATGAGGACCCACCACTGATGCCACCCATCGTGTTACTGCAGAGTAGGTGCAGGTGTATTTGCAGGGCTCGTCCGCGCAGACGACTGAGAGACATCGGCGGTGTAGCCGGCTGCACCCCGGAAGGATGCGGAGGAGAAGGTGTGGAGGGCAGTGGTGACTTTGACAGCGACAGGTAAGCAGTTGGTGCTAGGGCCAGCCAGGAGCAGCTCGGCATGAAAGAGGCTGCAGATCTCCACGACTACATGTCGAGCGAATCTGCGCCTCCCTGTGCACTGCTGCTCGGAGAGGTCCGGGGAGCTGCGCCTCGGTCTGTGGACCCTGTGGCGAGGATAGTGCCCTCTGCGATGCGTCTCTCTCTGCGGTAGCCCTCCCTCCTGCTGTGCAGGTGGGCGTGCAACACCGTGTTGGGGGGCTCCACGTCTCTGCGGCGGACGGCGTGGACTGCGAGGCTGCTGGGGCTGGTCATTTTGTTCGTCCTCCGAGGGTGTCCACACACCACCCATCTGGCAGGTGTTGGTCTGAGGGGTTGTGCAGGGTAGGTGGGTGGTTCCTCGGACTGGGGCTGCGGTTTCGTGTCGGTCTGTCCTCTGGCTTGGCGGGGGGTGGTGGGGGCCAGGGGTTGCCCTATGTGACGCGGTGGCCTCCTGCGTGGGTGAGGGCTCTCCCCCGTGGAGTGCACCTTGGCACCTGCCACAGGCTGCTGGCTGCAACACGCCTGGTTGGAGAGAGACTGTTTCACCCAGTGTGTGAAACTCACTGCCTTGAACCTAAAATCCCACACTTCCTCTTTTGACAGCTGATTCAGCTCATTAACTGACCTCAACAAGCAAGGTAAGTACTCTCAAGTGGAACCCCGCTGGCTTTAATTGCCTGCGGCATTCCCACCAGCGGGGCTTGCGCGCGCAGCCCCGCACGTCAGCGCGGTACCCGGAAGTGGCCGGGATTTCGTCGCGATCCGGTCACGTGACCGGATATCGGGATTTTCGGGGCCCCCCCGCTGGAAACCCGCCGGAAACCCGACGCCAAAATCGAGCCCCATCTGTTTACGAGCAAAAAGCTTTTACGTGGTGTTATTTTTCTGTCTTTAATAACAAGCTTGTATTTTTTTTCACTTAGTCATGCGACTACCAGGATGGTAGAAGGTGAAGTGGATGGATCTTGGTCTTTTTTTGTCCAGTAATTCCTTTGTTCTCATGTCACTGTCTAGAAATGGAATGTATTTTGCACAACATTCTAATTTACACTGGACTGTTTTGTTTTCCAATGGAAGCCTCTTACCAGCTTAAAACTACTCAGCCACTGCTGCTTAAACAATTATCCAGATGTTAATCTTTGCCACTGACCCATGCTAATTCAATAAACATACTTGCCAAGCAAAGAAACAAAACCATATTGTACTAACAGTCCATGAGATTTTAACTTCTACATTAAAAGTGCTTTCCCACTATCAACAAGGGATTGCATACATCATTTTTATTGATGGAACTGTCAAATCATTGCTTAGGCCATTCAAAAATCTTCAGCCTGAATACCACCAACTTTATGCAACCTACTATAATTTGCTGTCTCATTTCCAAATTACAGCAAATATCTAGTTTAACTACTTTAGTTACTGACTAGTCACACATGGTGTTGACAGTTGGAGTTCTTCACTGTTCTTATGGGCAACTATGGTCAATTTCCAAGTATCTTAAATAAATTCTCTAACATAGGTTACTGATGGCAAACTTTAAATTCTGATAAGCATTGCAGCCCTCTTTAAAATGATGTTCAAAGCTTTAAATTCTTCCAACATTTATGATACATTAAAAATTCTACCTTTGCGGCACAGCCTGTCAAATTTTCCAACAAATTTATTAGTTATAAAAATATTGGAGATGGGGAAAAAGGCTGTTTGACTGACAGTCAAGAATCATCCAATTGGGTAACAAAGTCTGTTCACCTTCCAATTGGCGTGGGAAGGCGGTGCGCTCCAAGGATGGATGTATCGGGCTACCAATGGCGGGAGCGCGAGGGCAGGGCAGTTGGAGACGGGAAGTCATGTGACGAAACCTCGAGGAATACGTCCAACCAGAGTTGCCAACCCTACCTATAACCCCACTTGGTCTTGACTCCCCATGTGCAACACCACAGATCAACTAGTATACCTTTACTTTTATTGACCTAGATGAGTCATCAAACTATCTGAATCTCAAAATTAAATTCTAACTAATTTGACATCCTTTTTAATTTTGTCTTTGTCAATTCTGTGAACATCTTTATTTAAACAATGAATGTTGATAACAGCAGGGGAGCTGGCTAGAGGTTGCTGAATGTAACAGAGAGTTGACTTTGCACACACTGTTCAAATTGTGTCACAGCTAGATCAATTCTGGCTTAACTGAATATTCTTGGGTAAGGCTTTATAATGACCTAGTCCTCTGAATATTTGTGGTGTCCCCTCCTCTCTTACTTACATTATGAACAATTTTTAAAATGCCTCATGAGCCCACGGCTTCCCCCTTTCATCACATTTCAAAGGCTACAGAGCAAATTAGGAATAGAATCAGATAAAATAAAGATTTATATCACTTTGAAACTGGAAAATACAGTGAATCAATACTAAATTGGTTCCTGACCCAATAGATTAACTTGTTGGAAAGTAAATTGCAAAGTTAAAATGTGGTTTATGTGCCTCATCAGTATTTTATACTGCATATCCCTGGGGCCTCACATTTATTTATGAATGTGCATTATGTCCACCTATGAGTAGAGAAGCAGGACATAGCTTTCTCTTTAGAGTTCCCAACATGTTGGGGCATCTATCTCAACTGGATCATTGTGGGATTCCTACAAGGAATGAGGAAAACAAATCTAAGGGTGAGTCAACCCACATCATTTGACTAATTCTCAGCAGTTAACTTAAGGCTACCACATGAAGAGGCTTGCTGACAGTACATCTGTGTACCCAGGAAAAGGTTCATTTCTACTGCTGCCACTACTATTGCTTCAATAACTACAATCACAACAGTAACAACTACAAGTGGCTGAATAATGTCTTTAATGTGGAAAATGTCCTGAGGTGCTGCATGGAGATGTGAGCAAAAATTTCATTGGAAGACAGCAAAAGAGAAAATTGAAAAAAAAATTCAAAATCCATGCCCTTTCTCTGGCTAGTGATCTCTTGGGTTTATCACATGGTACATAAAGCTATGACCAGTTAAAAATCATTGATCATCATACAAATACCCAGCCCTCCAAATAGTCTAAATCGAGCAGTGCATTGACCTTTTGATGTCTGGAATTTGGTTACACAAGAACAATCCCTCTCAGCAATCATAATACTCTCCAATTGATAAATTATTTCCCCTTGCCTTAAATTTATTCCCACCACCGTACCATTTTCCTGCAAAGAATGCACTAGTGTTCTGCTCATACATCTTTCATCTCAATCCTTGTATAGACTAAGAGAACGGCAGAGAGACTTATGTTCAGATCTCCCCTTCCCTCCTGTCTTTGGGGAAGCACCTTAGGGCTTTTTCCAACTGGGCAAGTATGGGCATTCATGGTATGGTGAAAATGCAAGACATGGGTCTATCTTACCATTCTGTGGCACAGCAGTTGAAACACCAATGCATGCCACCACTGGCCTACCTTTTCAGTAAAATCTTTTTAAAATGTGCATATAACAAACCTGGCAGTTGCAGCAAGATTTCAAAATTCTGTTTATGATAACAACCAACCAGCAAGGGAAGCAAAATCACTGAAGGTCAGAGAGATTGGGAATTCAAAATTTAAACCAGAATGTAACCCTGAACCTGAAAGTAATATTGAAGAGATGGAGGGCAGGGAGGAGGAAACTGAGAATTAAAGACATAATACTTTGTAGCAGTGTCATTTTTTGAAAAAGTGTACTAATGATATAACTAGATTCCATTTGCTCCATAAGTAGTTAGTTACCTGGCATCTAAAATGCCTTCATATTCTGCCAGCTGCCTCATGAACCCGGCATTTGGCTGTGCAACACTCCGTTTCTCCTTCACATATTTGTAGGCTTTCTCGAGTGACCACCTATATTCCTTCATTGCATATGCAATGACTGTTGACGCAGACCGGCTAACACCCATTTTGCAATGCACCAGACACTTGGAGTGATTTTTCCTGAGCATAAAGAAAGATTAGTTTAAAACAGTTGCATAAATACTTTTCTTAAAAGCCACAGAAGGCCTAGAATGGAAATCAATGTACTGAAAGTGTCAAACAGAAAAGTAATGAGTGATCAGAAGCATTAAATAAGTATTGGGTCCTTTTCTGATCACTAACATGCACTAAACACCAGCTTTAGCAATAGTTTGGAGTCTTGCTAAAAGAATATGAATCTATAGAAAGCCCATTGAGACCACTTAATACATGCCTTCTAATGGTCTCCAATTTATTCAGGAGGTATACAAGCAGAAATAAAACCTCTAAGAGGTGAAACCACTGAAATTGCTTCCTGACCTCAAAGGCAATCAAGAACTAATTCCAGGATATTCACATTTACCAACACAATATTGCAGCATGCATTTATTCAGTCCTTATTGGCTGCATTCCACAGAAGACATATTCATGGTCCCAACAAGAATGAGCCATTGTATTCTATATTAGATTATCTGTATCTATAGTTATACTCCAATTATTCGAGACTCAATTTGTCCAGAAAAATCAGACAACTGGGACAAACCTCATCTACTCAAATGCGATTACAGATGTAAAAGTTTTGTTGCTTTAACTGGACAGAATAATTGCTTTGTCTGGACAAACCATACTTCATGCATGATTTCCCCCCCATCCCCCCGCCAACTTCTCTCCAGGCTACAACTCTCCACAGTCCTTCAGATCTAATATGTCCAATTATAATAGCCATTGGACATATGAGATAAATCAGGTCTACCTCGAATGTCACTTTAAGTGGTTGCTTAACTGTATCTATATCATAGAAATTTAAAACATTAAATTTAGACAAGTCAGAAAATCTTGAGGTAGGAATAATAAAAGACCATACAACTAATTCACTCCATAATTCAGGAACCCCTCAGACTATTTTCCCCAGCTTTAGTGTGAAGTTCATATCCCTTTACATATTCAATCAAGAATCTATTGATGCCCTTTTTTGAACACTTAAGCTAAAATTATTCACTGTGCTAAGTGGCAGTCTCAGATTTAGACTGAAGTAATTACTCCTCAAACTATGATGAGGACAAGGCTTTCACCTAATCATGTCATGGATTCTGTTATCATGGTTCCTCAATTACCTATCAGTTAATGTTATTTTTCAGCTTCTGTGGTTACAATATTCACTGTACTACATCACTGATAGCTTCCGAATTAGCTTTTGCACACACCAGCAACTCACTAATTCACTAGATATTTTGACCCTGGTGGCTCAGCTACTGAAACCAAATGGTCATTACTGCCATCATTGGTAAACTTGTTTAAGGATCAGAATGTTCCTCTACCTACTTGGCTTTTGTTATGAAGTTATATGTGTCATTCCAATATGCCAGTAGGTCTGTAGTATCTTCGTCAAACACCCGTATATTGTGATAGCAGAACAATCCTGGAAAGAAGTTATCTATTTCTCTGGTTACATTTAAGATGTACCCAACACTGTAAGAGACCAGAAAAATTGTGTTGAGAAATAGAATCAGAAATTTCTTAATCATTTTTTGGGGCAGCTGCTTGGGGTCCTACAATTGACCTCAAACACCCTATATGAAAAAAAATCTATAGTTCCCACAAATTGTACATACACATGTGGACGAGCCTGAGATACCTTTCATAGTCAAACAACCGTCCGTCACTCACTTTCTACGTTCCTATCTTTTTGGCAACCAAAGGTATTAAGGGATATGGGCCAAAGGCAGGTATATGGAGTTAGATCACAGATCAGCCATGATCTTATCAAATGGTGGAGCAGGCATGAGGGGCTGAATGGCCTACTCCTGTTCCTATGTTCTAGTCTTCCACATGAAGAATATCACTTGGGCAAGTGTAAAGGTTATGATCTTCCATTTTGGTAAGATGCGTAAGATCTATTGTGGCATTGATGGCCCTTTGCTTTTGTAATGTCAGTTGACAGAAAGATACTCAGTTTTGTGAACTGACAGTAGTAATTAGAGAAAAAGTGAAATAATAAAAACATACTGTACTAATTACTTTGTCCTAAATGTAGCAGCACTTTTATACTTACCCTGTACCCTGAAGCTCTTCCAAGTTTGAAGCATTCCACTCTGAACCCTAAAACGGCAATGAATACAATCATTCTCTGGTATACAAGAATTATTTTCCAGATTGGAAAACTGGCCTTTAAACATTGTAAACTTTACTATATTAGTCACACTGTTACTTTGCAGTTGCAGTAAAAATACCAAATGACTTACTGCTCTAAGTTCCACCCCAATACTCAGGGAGCATTAAAAACATGCATGAAGTTTTATTTATATACCAAATTTTAAAGTACAACCAGCACACTCATTTAACATTGGTGTTAGAAAAATACTTTGACTCAGCTTTCTTTATATTAAGGTATTCAGCAAACTGGCATTCAACTGCATCTGAACTAAGTTAAATGCAGTTTATGGGTACTGGTAGGGTTTAAATATGTTATTTCAGAAACATTTGTTGGATTGCAGATAATCCAAACTGAGCCAAACAGGGTCTGTGTAAAATTTTGGTTAAAAATACTGAAAAGGAAATACTTGGACATTCTTTGTTATACTCCCCTTCAACAGTTGTAGATTAGAGGGCTGATTCCACCATTGGGTGCTTCCGATGAAGAGTGGTATTTGCCAATTGGGAAATTGTGGGCATGCAATTTCTCCTTGCTGGGAATGCCCGATCCTTAGAATCGGTCCTCAGATTTCCTCCCATTTAATTTTCTTATGTCACCAACCTCACTGACTATCAAGATACCAGAGGTACAAATGGGTATTTGCTTCTTTGAATTGTCCCTTGTATAAAGCCACCATCATGACTGATCACCACAGAGTATGTCCACTATATCACTACAAGCAGGTATTTTATATCTAAACACAAAGATTGTATTAACACATGTAAAATAATTCAAAGGTCCATGAATTCTCAGTTGCTGAACTTTGGGCTCCTCGTTGTGGTAATGTTTGCTTTTTCATTGTGATCAGCTGTGGAAAATGCTACCCCGGCACTCTTAAAAAGTTAGCTTCAGGGTTTAAAGGCAAATACAATTTTCTCTGCTTAACATTCTGGGATGAGTGGCCAGGCAAATGACTTTCTCCAAGGTGTCTGCAAATACTGCATCTCAACTTCCTGTCAGAGGAGTATGAGAGCAATGCAGGTTGAGTCTCTTTTGCCTCCATGTGGGGAAGCACTTCATCTCTATCATCTTGCCCAGGTGAGATAAGCAACTTCAGTGTCCTTCAACTTTATGGTGCAGTGAGTCTCTTGCAGGGCCACTGAATAGTTAGATTTGAGCTTTTCTGCACACTGTTAATTTCTAATTATCCAATATAAAATACTTACATAGTGAAAGCTGCCTGAAACAATCTATTAGAGATTCAGAACAGAGCTTGCGTTAAAAGATTACCCATCTATTGACACCACCTAAATTTAGCCCCAAAGGACTACTTTACATTACAAAATATTTCACTCTAAATTTTTGAACATACATCGCATTCTTGGCTAGCATATTCGAGTATCTGGAACTACTGGGATATCAAACCTCCAGCTAAATCGAAGACATATTTTATTTAAACATATCACAAATTAATTAGCCCATTTTGCACAAGTTATTTATGGGTAGCTATCAGTTTACAGATGTGATCCATCCACTAAGTCCATATAATTTACTTATGAAAATACACTAGCCATAATTGTACTTTGAACAGACAAGAAATGCTTATTGACATAATTTGGTATTACTGAATACTGCAGAACTGGAGAGATAAAAGCAAGCTGTTGCCTTGGAGATAAACTGCAGAAGTCAATTGGCACTCATTGCTGCAGCAACTTTCCTGGCACTTTAAAACAAACTCTTAAATGGAACATTACAGGTGCAAGGTCTGTTGGCATCATCAACTAAAGTGTACAAATGTACTAAATGATGAAGAACAAGATTATTATGTGCAGGGCTCCACTTCTGTGGAGGCACACATGCTTGATGCATGTGTATGAGCTTTCTCCACTCCACTTTCCCTACACATGGCACCTGACCCCACTTGATGCCTTCCTACCGATAGAAACTTACCCAACTGGGAACTGGGCACTGTGGGCAGAGTCTTTGTCCTTTGTCCCTGATCATGCGTGCAAGTTTATTAGTTCAATATGCCGTTTTTGCCTTGTGCACTGGAGATTCCAATTATTTACAGTCACATTTGTTTTGTAAATTTTTTTCTCTTCCTCTGCTGGAGGTACTAAATCATTCTGGGTATGATCCATGCACTATTAGATCAAAGGACAGGATCACAGCCAAGCCTAATCCTATCCTCACCCAGCATCCATACAAGCAGACTTTCCAGCAAGAGTCACTGGATAATGATCAGGAGTGGGAATCTTGGCTGAAAATATAGCCAGCCACCCTACTTGGCTATTCTTTCCACCGCATGCACCCACCCAAATCACCTCAGCCACGGTGTGGCCCTCATCAACAAGTCACACTTTGCTTTCTGCTCCTCTAGTACCTTCTACTGCTTCAAGCACCTCACCTTGTTCACTCTTCTTGTCTCTCACTGAAAATTCTCATTGTCTACTGCCCTGCTAAGCCCCACCTGTTTCTTCTCAAGACTTCCTCAGCCTCTGCTCTGAGCGACTCCTCTCCCTCGATGATTTCAATCTCCAGCTCAGCTCTCCTTGCCCCCTCTCCTCTAAAACTCTACCCCCTGTCCTCCCCAAGCATAAACGTTCCTACCCATATTCACAGACACCCCTTCGTTCTTGCCATCTCCTGTGGCTTCTTTACTCCAATGGTCTTAATCAATGACGAGGCCATTTCTGACCACTTCCTTGTATCCCTCACTATCCACATCCCCTTACCCCCTACCTTCTGAGTCCTCCTGAAAAAAAAACTCTCCCGCTAGTCACTTACAAATGCACTTCAAAAATCCCAACTGCCCTCCTTTCACCACAATATTTCTGCAGCCATCAACTTGCTCAACCATTCCCTCACCTTCATCTTTAATGCTCTTGTACCCAGCAAAACCTTTACTCTCTCTCATCCGGATCATTCCCTCTGGTTTGGCCCCATCTTCACTCCTCAAATCGAAGGGACACGGACTTAATTGTATCTGGGGTACAACTGATTTAGCCATTCATCACTAGATCAAGCTGGACCACATTAAGCACTATCAGGCCGTACTCTGCCCAAAAGCTCAGGACCATCCTGGAGAACAAACATAATTTCCCGGCTTCTTTTCTCCACTATCAACCATCTCCTTAAAACCCTCTCCCCTGCCCCCTTCATCCTCACCAACAAGTGTGAGGAGCTCATGGGACTTTTTTGGACTGCCTTTTGTAATACATCTCAATCCTGCAGAGATTTTAAAAAAAATGCAAATCCTAGAAATTTGAAGTGAAAAAAATGCTGGCAATACACAGGTCAGTAAGTCAATATATCAGTCAGATATAAGGCAGACTAATGGTTCAGGTGAGACATGATTCGCTATCCTGCCTTTCTTGTTCAGATTGTGATGGACCTGCTGTGTATTTACCAACATTTTCTGTTTTTATCAATTATTCTTTTAAGTTTTTAACCAAGCTAAAATTTTCTAAAAAAAGTGTAATTCTTGTAATGTGCATGTTCATAACGTCAAAGGATACAGATTTTACTCTAATTTTAGGACCCTCCCTCCAGTTTTCCCAGTTTGTTTTGATTCAAATATCTCAATATTATAATGCTCTAGCGTTCAGAAAAAACAAAACTGCAAGGTCTGACACACTAATGAATACTGACTGAGTTGCACAAAAAAGGTTATGTTGCATGTGTTCCTAGTAATTAAAATCAGCAATTCCATGGGAATATCTGACACTAGATGGGGGTATTCCATATAGGTAGCTGGAAAAGGTGGCAATGAGCAAGAGCAACAACTGATGGGACATGAATGTGTATTTTGGGAGGGGGAAGGTAGCAGCATGCATGGAATGGGACACTAACAAACACTTAAATTGGGGGTGGGATTCAGACCTAACAGGATCAGCTGTTCTTTTCCAGAAATTTCAAACATATACGCCTCTAAAACAATGGTTTTCCATTTTGCACGAATACATTGGTGTAAAAAATCTCATAACATTCCCTGTAATTAAACAAATCTGGAGAATAGCAAAAGAAAAACATTACCAGATAAAGATGATCAAATATTAGGGAAGCTTTATCCATTTGTCCTAAAATGATCAGCATTTCATTATCAATAAATCCTTTGTACTCTTTCAGATTACAGTTCATCTGTTGTTCCAACTCATTACGAATCTGTAAACAAGAAATCTTCAGTAGCACGCATAATGCAATAATTATTTACACCTCTTTAATAATTTTTTTTGTCTGCATTTTCTCCCTTCCTATCTCAACAGCACCGACTCTTCTTGGGATATGGTTCTATGGGCGGTGACAGTTCTACTTATATAAGTAGCAATTCTTTGTGCGTGAATGTCAAGCAACCTACTTGACTACGGAGGGCATCTCAACTGAGCCCTATGCGGTCTTCACCAGATATCCACGTGTGTACTTTCCAGCGGGAGTCAGTGGAATGTGATCGGGTTGGCGAATCTGACTGATTTTTCTCCCCTGCCCTAGCTGAGAGCACTGAGCCAAATTGCAATGCCTAACTGCCTCAGCACAGACCAGGAATTATATTTGGAACTTTAGGTCTATGGACTACAGTGGATGGTGCCGTAATACACCAGGCCATCAGATGAACTTTCCACAGATTTTTAAGCCAGTAAAATATATATCCTTTGTTCCAATTTTTTTAAGTTGTTCTTCCCCTAGAACCTAGAATTTTACAGCACAGAAGGTGGCCAATGCAACCCATCATGTCTGCATCAGCTCTTTGCTAGAGCAATCCTAAACCGATCCCACTGACCTGCTCTCTTCTCAGATCTGAATCTTCTTTCATTTCAAATGTTTATCTACTCTTCTCTTAAAAGATGCAAGAATCTCTGCCTCAACTACACCATGAAGGAAAGTCTTTCATGCTCTAACAAATCAGTGTTAAAAAATCCCCATACCTCTGTCCTCACTCTGTCACAATTTTAAATTCAATACCCCTCGTCACTGACTGACTGCCCAACCAGAGGAATTAGTTTTTCTATAATCCACAACAAAATTTCAGCATTTTAAAACCCTTTGTTAAACCTCTGCTCAGCTTTGCCTACTCCTGTGGATATAGTCCCGGTCTCTCCTCATAACTGTAGTTTCTCATCTTTGGTGTCATCCTTGTGAATTTACACTATACACTCTCTACGGCTTTAATGTCCTTCTTATAATGGGACTCCCAAAGCTGTACACAGTATTCTAACTTTGCCTAAGCATTGTCATGTAGAAATGTATTACCTTTTTGCTATTGTACTCTATGCCCCTATTTATAAAACACAAAACGCCATTGGCTTTTTAAAAAAAAAACTGCTTTATTTACCTGCACGTGTACTTTCAAGCAGATCACCTGCCTGTCCCCAGCCAAGAGGGATAGGCAGGCAATCTAATTCAAGCATCAACAGTGCTTTGTGACTCGGTTACAAAAAGAGCTGAACAAGAATAATGCAGGCAGGATCATTCTCCTACTTTCCTCTTCCGGCTGTCGACACACACGCCAGCTGTATACTTTCTGCCTTTCTCTTTTACAGGTAAAAAGAAAAAACTGCGAATGTTGGAAATCTTAAATAAAAGCTGAAAATAGCAAGGCAATCATCTGAAAAAAGACAGGTTCATGTTTCAAATGTACTCCCTTCTGACAAAGCATGAATTTACCTTTTCTCTGTTCAGATACTGACTGACCATATTTTAATGGTTAGGAGAAATCACACACATTTTTCTTATTTTCTTAAAATGGATTAATGGAGATCAGTATTGGTTAAGATGCAAACACAAAATAACTTATCTACTTCCCCTAAACAAGTGAAGTATAAATTGCTATTCCCGATGTAATTTTTGTAAATCACTGATAGAAACCTCAATATTCCCCAAAGTAATATTTGTCTAGCACAATTGCAAACTTCTTACTTCTTTAGAAGTGACATTTTCCAAATCTTTGCTCATCATTATGTATCTTAGTTTGGTTTTTATTAATCGTTCTGTTAATTCATTCTCTGTTGGTCTGTAAAAAAAAATACAAATAAATTTATCTCAAAATTTATCTGTCTTACACGAATACTAAAATTCAATATATTCCTAACAAATAAAAAGGAGCTGAGTGGGTAAATGTGTCACTGGCATGTAACCAAGCCATGTGCACCAGGTAAGTTCCAGTTTTGATCCCAGTGTATGCTGAGTTAACTTATTTCAGCCAGGATCACAATTGGACTGCAACAATTGATCTCAGTACCTTTAGATTGCTGGGGTGGTGGGAAATTAAGTAGTGTTCCCACTACTGATGGTTATCCAATGAGCCACGCTGAAAGTGAGCACATGAACATTGAGTAAGAACGGGTTCTTACGGTATTGGGTTTGGCTGTGATTCTCTTCATGGATGAAATGCCTGACGCTCAATGTTGACTTTCTGATTTCTCCAATGGAGTGGTCTTCAGGAGAACAGGGGAGAAAATTGCAAGAGAAACTTCAAAAAAAATCCCTGAAAGTCACTTAGCAGAGGGAGGGAGGGGGCAGGGTGGTGGGAGGAATTTTAGTGCTCGTGAAAATTAAGACAGAATGCTGCAGAACAGAACATTTTTCTACTCTTTATCCTTATTTTAGATCTAACACTCTCTGATCAGATGCAGCACAGGTTAGAATTAAGGGTACAGCTCTCTCTGAACTGCCTTAAACACAGACAAATAACTACTGCTGTGCTGTTATGGCATTTTCATTCAGCACTCTCAGTGAGAGGAGAGTTTCAACCCAGGTGCTGGAGACAAAGGAGAACAAAACTCACTGTTCCACTTCGTCGAGCTTTGCTTATTTTTGTTTACACTGGGTACTCAGAAAATCACCAACATCCAGCTGATATTAATATATTCTAGAATATAGGCTCATTGGGAAACTATGAATACACCATACTTCTCATTGTTCAATGTACCATTTCTCTTGCATTGTTTCAGACATCAGTATGAGTTTAATTTATGTAAGGAATCTTACAACACCAGGTTATAGTCCAACAGTTTTATTTGAAAATCACAAGCTTTCGGAGATTATCTCCTTCGTCAGGTGAGTGAGTGAGTGAATGAGAGGTTCTCAAATCGCATATCTTATATTAGGCTGGTATATGCGATATGCGATCGCAAGATATGCGATTTGAGAACCTCTCATTCACTCACTCACCTGACGAAGGAGATAATCTCCGAAAGCTTGTGATTTTCAAATAAAACTGTTGGACTATAACCTGGTGTTGTAAGATTCCTTACATTTGTCCACCCCAGTCCATCACCGGCATCTCCACATCATGAGTTTAATTTAGACAGCATTTTAAATATTTAAATGAAAGCTCCATCATCCTGAGCAACTTTCTGCGCTATATGACTGGGTTTTCTCTGTACTCCTTGTTCAAACTGCTACAAAAGCAATGAAAGGGAAAGAGATAACATTTTAAAACAAAACAATGGCCAAGAAAAGGAACAGACCAACATATTGAATAAACAAAAAAGTGAGTAAGGAAGCAATAGCAAATTTGTGCCACTTTATATCATAACCTCAATAGTTTTCAGTATTTTGCTTTTTGTTTCAATAGTTATCAGTTGCTCTTCAGTGAGTATTTTTTGTCAAAAATAAATTATTCCTAAAAATTGGACCTGGGGAAATGGGGTGATCTCAACTTGACCACTGACGAAAATTCTGGGGAACAAACAACTTAATGAAGGGGTGTAATCTTTACTCACTTATCGACAAACATTGGAGGTGAGTCAGCCCGCGTGGACTGCAGGTCTTGCATTGTATTCCATTCATTAATACAACTTTGCTCAGAGTTAATGCAGCTCTCATAGTAACTGGTCCAAGTCAAAGCAATTCCCGATGGATAGTAATTGTACCTACGAGCTACCTCGCAGGATTTGTGGAGAATTTGTAGTGCTGACCTACAAAACACAAATAATAGACGTGTTTTAAACCTTTCATCTCTGTAATTGTGGAAACAACTATGTTTTTCAGGTCATCTTCATTGACATCTGACTTAGAAAGGAAATCTTACTATTCATGCCCCCTTTGAAAATGAAACAGTTGACTCCTTTGGAATTTATTCTGTTGATGTTTTGTGTTATGTTTATTTAAATTGCAAGTGTGAATGTTGGACTTAGATGAGTTACTGAGCTTAACAGTATGAGTCAGGGGAATTAATATCAACAGAGGCAATCATTGACCTGGGGGTGCTTTGGCAATTGTGCCATTGCATTGATATTAATTCATCTCTCTCACTCCACGCTATTTTTTTTTTATATACGCAGGTTGATCCAGCCCATGGACACATCCACATGCACCTTTAAGGAGTTTTCTTGGTCTGCTCACAGAGAGATCTTTTCTAGTTAGTTTTCCCTTTCTCTCCTAAGTAACATCAGTTTGGTGAAATGGCTACTCAAGAAAGCTTTCATCCATTTTACAAGCCAAATAATTATTGTGACATCGATGTGGACATTTTTCTCATATTCCAGGTGCACATATCAGAAAAAGGACCATTCTTCCTACAAAATCAAGTAAATTATATAACCAATCAATAAAACAGTAATAGGGAATAGGATACATTACTTACCACATGGCTTGTACAGAAACTGGCTTGAAGATAAGAATACGGTCTGCTGTACTCACACTGAATCCACTGAAGCAAAAAATAATTGTTATAAAACCAGATATCAACAGGTTCTATAAAGCACTAGAGACAGTGTTCTTAAGTGTCATTCTAGAGTTACTTACTGTGAACATACTCCTAAATGTATTTACTGTGGTCAGTGTATTTTGCTAGTGGATTCAGTTAAAAATGTACATTTTATCAGTTCTTCTGTGAAGGCTTCAAGACACCCAAGAGCACTTAAACCATTAGCCAAGGGGAACCCTTGTTGAGCAGATCTACTAGCCATCACTTCTGTTATGTACAAAACGATGGCTACGAGCAAAAACTTAACAAGAACAAAGTCTAAAACAGCTTCTGAACAATACAGAAGTAGTGAAAAATATAGTAACAGCCAAGAATGCATGTCTTCCAGTAGAACCTCTAAAACTGCCTTCTCCTTCACAGTCAAACCAACATTTTAAACTCTTAAGTAATGCATCACTTAACATTGTAATGTTCAAAGTTTTAAAATAGCACAGATAAACAGCAGTGCATTAGCATGAAACAGTAGAACGTGGGTAAGTGCCAAGCAATGCTCTAAGTCATTGTGGAGAAGCATGAAGTAGGGACCAGGTGCATTGTTGCAAAAAGGGAGAGCCACTCTACATTGATCCTATACAGCTCCTAGATCTAAGCTATCCGTACCCCACATAGGTTGGGTACATCACTCGGTGGTGCTGGGAGGAAATGTGTGTGTGGGACAGATGCCCCCGTGACCCTCGCTGACTTTCTGGTCTCAGGGTCGTTATCATATAGGAGGTGGGATCCCAGGCCGCCAATGGAGAGTCCCACCAAGAAGAGGGCGGAGTTGGGAAGCAGCAGGCCTCGGGAGCCTGTTGGAAAGTAGACAATGCAAAGCAGCATTTTTTTTAAACCTTAAAGTTCTGATTCGTCTTGTAGGGCTTCTGCAAGGCAGTGCCCTGAGCACTTGCACACTCCCTTGTCTGCAAAGGGATGTTTTTGCCACGCCTTCCGCCGCCTGTTGAACACTGAACACCTAGGGCAGTCAAGTCGGTTTACTGAAATCACTAAATAAGCACTGATGTGTTTACTTTGTTGCACTTTTCAGTGCTCCCCTGTGTAATCCATGTACTACGTCTTGCCTTGTTCCTCTTTCCGCCCACAAACCGTTACCTCTGGAGTCCCCAGAGATCTATCTTTAGCCCCCTCCTCTTCTTCATCTATATGCTGTCCCTTGGTGACATCATTCGAAACACGAGGTCAGTTTTGAACTCTCTCTATTGAGATTAGAATATCAACTACCCATTGAACACTTGGAGATATGTCTAGATCAAACACTGAAGGGAGCTCTACGCTGCATTTAACACATGCTATTCTTGATTTAATACTGCTCAATAGAATCACAGGTGCAAATGCAAATGCTCCATACCAACATTTCTCTCCATTGCTTCAATTGTTATTCCAAAAAAATACAAATCATTTTTATAAATTGCATTAGAACCTTGAAATCTTATGAAGATTTTACAAATACTGCTTTGTACAAATAAACCTGTGATCTTAAAAGTCATTTGGCGCATCTCAGCAATGTGCTAAGTTATTTTTTTTACTAGCGAGGTTCTTTATTGAGACATTTATCAATAAACACGACTTAAAATATAATCTATATTAATGACCTCCACTTTCAAGTCTTTGGAAACCATGCATTTTATGCATTACAAAAGGTGCACACTATAATGAACACCTAACATTATAAAACGGAAATGGAAAAAGTTAGCTGAAGCCCAGAAGTAGTCTTATAACACAAAGTTTAAAAACATTTTCAGACCAGGCTATAGAATGAATATTGTGACAGGAGTTTATTGGAGGTTAGATGATTGTAGAATTTCACAGATACAAGGCATCAAAAAGTTAATTTATAAAATACTGGGGGAATTTCAGTGCAGGAGATTATGAATAATGTAGGTTTTCTTAAACCCCCCCTAAAACTGGAGGAAACTCTGTATTACCCATATAGTGAGTAAAACCCACTAGGCTGAACATGAAGTAATTCTTTGTATTTAAATGCAGGAGACAAAATTGTAAGCAAAGGACACGGAGATGAGCATTATATTATATTAAGAAAACAATTAAGATTTTAGTCATTCCTATTTTTTCTTGTTTAATAATGAAGAAGCAATCTAGTTCCTTACCCATCTCCATCCAAGTGAATCTTTGTGTCACTCCAGAGAGGAAGGGTCATTCCTATAGTACAGGTATTACTGGAGAGAATGAAAGGTCGCCATTAAAAATATGATGATCCGTTTAGTAACACGTCATGCATTTGTTTTATAAAAGGTACATCTGACACTTTAGAAAAGTATTCAGAGCAGGCAAATTGCTAAACTAGGGTTCAGAAACAAAGTGACTCAAATGAACTGGTTACCAAATTCTGTGTGGTAGTTAACAACATCTCCAGTGGCCAAAAGAAAAAGAGCGCAAGCCAGATGGGTCTATGTTAATAGATGAATGATACATTGTGTGTTATAAAATATAATGTTCCAGTCCTTACAAATTGCATATTCTCTGCTTTACCACTCTGATTTAATGGGAGGTCATTGAGTTAACAAAAAAACTTGATGACCTCTTTTCCTAATTTATTTTCCACACAACTTTTGTATTGGCAGTGCTCAATGAAATATTTCAGAATGAGGACCTACAATTGCCTTATTCATATTATTCATTGGAAATAGAAAGCAGCATATGAAAGTAGAACATTTATTTAGAACTAGTTGATTTCCCATGGCATTTGCACAGAATTTAAAAAAAAATCTTGACTTCTTCCATCATCTGTTTCTAATGTACCTCTATCTCCAAATACTGGGGGCATTTCTAAGATTAGGCACTATAACATGACATGCCTCAATACAGCCTCAGCTTTTTGGTGGAGTAGTTTGGAAGAAGATATTGGGGCTAAGTCTGCAAAGGTGCATATTGCGTCAGTATCTTCAATCACAGAACATGGAAGTTTACAGCACAGAAGGAGGTCCATGGCATCTGTTCTGGTGCTTAGCTAGAGTAATCCAAAACTAATCCCACTACCCTGCCCTCTCCCCACAGCTCTATTTTCCTCTGCTACATATATCTATCCAATTTTCCCTTAAAAGATGCAATGGTCTCTGTCACTATGGTAAAGCATTCCATCCTCCAACAACCCTGTGTAAATAAATTTCACCTAAACTCTCTCCTTATTCTTGATGACAAGTTTAAATTATGACTCCTTGTGACTGACTCTCCAGCCAAAGGAAATAGTCTTTTCCTATTCACCCTGCTTCAGTGGAAATAGTCCCAGTATCTCACTTTCCTCACAACTACCATTTCTCATCCCTGGTATCATCCTGGTGAATTTTGACTATACACTCTCTGTGGCTTTAATGTCTTTTTCTATAATATGTGTCCGAAACTACACATGCTATGGCCTAATCATTGCCTTCTAGATATTTATTATTACTTCTTTGATCTTGTACTCGTGTCCCTATTTACAATTTTAAAATCTAAGTGAAATTGAAAAACTGTGGACTGAGCTTCTGCCATCTCTGAGTTTCTTCAACGGCCTAGAGTATACGGCATCAGGACCCTGTGATTTATCTAGTTTGAATTCTGCTAGGCGTCAGCTTTGGCTTAGCGTTAGCACTAGTCTCCGAGTCAGAAAGTCATTGGTTGATGCCCCACTCCAGAGACTTGAGCACATAATCTAGGCTGACGCTCCAGTGCAGTACTTTAGGAGGGGATGCACTGTTAGAGGTGATGTCTTTCGGATGAGACATTAAGCCAAGGTCCTTTCTGTTTTCTCAGGTATAGGCAAAAGATCCCATGGCATTATTCAAAAAGAGCTGGGGATTTTTCCCAGAGTCCTGGCAAATGTTTATTCCTCAACCAACACCATCAAAAACAGGTTATCTGGTCATTTATCTCATTGCTGTTTATGGGAAGTTGCTGTGCACAAATTGGCTGCCACATTTCCCTAACATTACAACAGTGACTTGCATTTCATTTGCTATAAAGCACTTTGAGACATCCTGAGGTTGTGAAAGGCACTATAGTTCTTTCTTTCTTGCCAATTTTTCCAGATCCAATTCCTTTTTTACAATTATCTCTAAGAATTATTCCACATCCTCCTTTGAACATCTGCATTCTCACTTCCACCATCATTTGTAAAAACTGACAAAGTATTTAATCTGTCGTACCGTCGTCCTTTATAGTTAGATTTCCCCCTTCATTCCACCCTCTCTTTCATCATTCTTTCATTTTTGATATGCTTAATGTTGTCTTAACAATAGGTTTTGATTCATTTTAATGGACATTTTTAATCAATCATTTCTAGCCTTCGATTTGATTTCTTGCTTCACTTTCGCAAACAATGAAAAAAAAATCATTTTTGGTAGGATCAAAATAGAGTACTAACTCCTAAACACTGAACTGTTTGCAGCAGTCAATTCAAGTTCTTCAACCAAATTTATTGGTAGCTGTATTAAGAGGCAATGTACAAATGCACTGTTCCATAAAGTGGTATGGCAACTACCTTACAGGCAATTCTACCCAGTAAATTCTTCATCATGGTCTACCAGACGAAAAAAAGGGAACAGAAAAACTAAACATTCAGCGCATGACAACCTAGGACATTCTTCCAGACCTTTTAAAAGGTTTGTTCTAGAAGGTCATCAACAGAAGTCAGGGACCAAATCATTTATCTACCCTTTCAGTGAAGTCATGCTGTTTTATACAATAAAAAGAAATAAATGTAGGATATGGGGGTAGATAGAGGGGAGTTTTAAAGACCATTGGCAACAGTTAACTCGACAATTAATTCACATTAACCGATCAAAATATCAAGACACTTCTTCATGCAAGAGGCTAAAGATTCTTTCTTGGCTCCCATTACCTCCAACTTCTTCTCCTCCTTCCTGTCTCATCCCCATAATTACTTACACACTACATACCTCTCTTTACTTGCAAAGTCAATTCCCAGAAGAACGTTCTCCTCTGTATCCTGGTGTCCATTAGTATACACAACTACCATGTACCGGATTCGATCAGCTGACATGCTTTCCAGACGCACAGCCTGTGGAAGCAAAGCATTTCCAAAGGGTTTCAGCAAGAGATCACAGCTCTGATTAATTGTAAACAATTTTACAACACCAAGTTATAGTCCAACAAATTTATTTTAAATTCCACAAGCTTTCGGAGGCTTCCTCCTTCCTCAGGTGAACGGTGTGGAAATGAAATTTTCGAATCCTTCGCATTTGAAAATCACAGAACAATGCCTGGTGATTACTGCCCGTTGCCAAGGCAATCACAGTGAGCAGACAGAAAGGTGTCACCTAAAAGGCCACCGAATATACAAACCCCCAAAAAAAAGAGAGAGAGAAGGAAGACAGTCAATGACCCGTTATAATAAAAACAGATAACATTTGTTCGCTGGTGGGGTTACGTGTAGTGTGATATGAACCCAAGATCCTGGTTGAGGCCGTCCTCATGGGTGCGGAACTTGGCTATCAATTTCTGCTCGACGATTTTGCGTTGTCGTGTGTCTCGAAGGCCGCCTTGGAGTATGCTTACCCGAAGGTCGGTGGCTGAATGTCCATGACTGCTGAAGTGTTCCCCGACAGGGAGAGAACCCTCCTGTTTGGCGATTGTTGCGCGGTGTCCGTTCATCCGTTGTCGCAGCATCTGGTTATCGAAGGTGAAGACATTGTGATCCAGGATGAAGCCATCCTGGATCACAATGTCTTCACCTTCAATAACCAGTTCTTTACCCAAACACACGGAACAGCCATTTAGGTGACACCTTTCTGTCTGCTCACTGTGATTGCCTTGGCAGTAATCGCCAGGCATTGT
Source organism: Heptranchias perlo (assembly GCF_035084215.1). NCBI lineage: Eukaryota > Metazoa > Chordata > Chondrichthyes > Hexanchiformes > Hexanchidae > Heptranchias > Heptranchias perlo. The sequence continues at coordinate 36,075,397 of NC_090349.1, forward strand.
TCTGTGATTTTCAAATGCGAAGGATTCGAAAATTTCATTTCCACACCGTTCACCTGAGGAAGGAGGAAGCCTTCGAAAGCTTGTGGAATTTAAAATAAATTTGTTGGACTATAACTTGGTGTTGTAAAATTGTTTACAATTGTCAACCCCAGTCCATCACCAACATCTCCACATCACAGCTCTGATTAAAGCAGCATTAATCCTATTGTCAGCTAGCTTTGGTCACTCCCCGGCTCTTAGCATTGTAATGAGTTGAGAAGTTATGTCTGTAAATACTATTGGTTAATGGGTGAAGACAATGTAGCTTGGTTAACCCAAATACAGATTAGTGCTGCAAAAACATGAATAATAATATACCTGGGATACATGAAATTGCCACCACTTCTGCCAGAAAAAAATTGAAGTTATCAAGCTGGTTCCCTCAAATGCTTAACACAAGGACGAGATTGTCTTCTCTCCACAAATTTTCTCTCCTGCCCTCCCTTTCTGAAAGCACTAAATCTGTGATAAGTGTACACTTCCATGGACACCGTTGCCCTCTGGTACCTTCCCAAAGTGACCATTATTTTTGTGTGAGCCTTGACTGTGTTAGCAAACTATTTGCCAGCAGGGTCCATCACACACAATCCTAATCATGTCCTACCCCAACATTCACACATACCAACTTCCAGTAGAAGTCACTGGATAGCAGTCAGAAGTAGGAACTAATTTTCTTCTCCCAAACTCTAGGGCGAAAAGGCTAATTATATCCTACTGTCGCTGTGGCTGAGATCAGCGAACTCAACACTGACCTGGGATCAAACATGGGTCTTCCCTGTCTTGTATGGCTCAGTAATTCATTGGAAAAACTCAGAACTATTGGGAGGGATAAAAGCTAGGACCTCTGATTAACATTGGTGAAGCAATAGCCCAGTAACTGACAGGATGACTGCTCCAGTGAATGCTTTCCAGCAGCAGCGCACATCCACTTTTTTGCGCTTCAACAGTTCATCGCCCATTTAATATTCCTCTATTCTTGTGCCCTTACTATTTTTCAAGAAAGCACCATGCCGTTTGGTACAGCTCAACAAGTATACCATACAGAACCAGAAAAATCTGACTGGACCAGATTTGCATCTTTGGCCACGCTCCTACACGTTCAATTCTGAGCCTACTCTACTGCTTCAATCCTATACAATAATATCCTTCCGATAGAGTGGCTGGTAATCTTTGAGAAATCTATGCACCCAACACTTAAAATATCCCCCAGCAAGCAGGAGACCAGAGCTCCAGCCTCTGAATACTGGGTTGACATTCAGATGGATATTCCTGTCATTAAATGGGACATGGTGTTGTTGATTAATCATTGGGGCTGGAATTTATCACACTCAGCTCCAGATACATTTTAGTTGGTAAGATGGTAAGCAACAGGTACTTCGGTGCTCTGTGGTGATAAACAATGCAGTTTTAGCTATGTGAAACTCGAGCAGTATCCCAGCTATTACCTGCGTGGATTTCAGTAGCTTGGTTTGGACGCTCTTAAGCATAGCGATGTTTCCACACATGTCAGTGACCCTATTGACCAAAGAAAAAGTTAGGATACTGTCCCTTGTTTCTCTTACCAGCTTTATCCTGTCTTCAGGGCGGAGGTGGTTGATCATCACTTGAAGATGTAGCTGCAGATCTCCTGCAGCAAATTAAGAAAAAAATATTTAAAAAGCACAAAGATTTTAATATAATTTTTAACCTTTCATTTCAAATTGGCTCAAATCTTGGAAAGAACAGCTACAAAGGGACAGGACATAGTACAGGGCATTTGTTTACCAATGGGCTACACCATGAAATAGTGGGGCAAAGCATGTACAGGATACTCCCCAAGGTATATTCTGTATCCTTGCTATGCGTAATTATTGGGGGGGGGGGGGGGGGTGGTGGGAAGACAGGAAAAATAGAATCATAGAATGGTTACAGCACAGAAGGAGGCCACTCGGCCCATAGAGCCTGTGCCGATTCTTTGTAAAAGCAATCCAGTTAGTCCCATTTCCCTGGTCTTTCCCTGTAGCCCTGCAAATTTTTTCCCTTCAAGTATTTATCCAATTCCTTTTTGAAAGCCACAATTGAATCCGCTTCCACCACCCTTTCAGGCAGCACATTCCAGATCATAACTACTCGCTGCATAAAAAAGTTTTTCCTCGTCACCTTTGGTTCTTTTGACAATCATCTTAAATCTGTGTCCTCTGGTTCTCGGCCCTTCCGCCGACAGGAACAATTTCTCTTCATTTATTTTATCTAAACCCCTCGTGATTTTGAGCACGTCTATCAACTCTCCTCTTAGCCTCTCTGCTCTAAGGAGAACAACCCCAGCTCCTCCAGTCTAAGCATGTAACTGAAGTCCCTCATCCCTGGAACCATTCTAGTAAATCTTTTCTGCACCCTCTCTAAGGCCTTCACATCCTTCCTAAAGTGTGCTGCCCAGAATGGGACACAATACTCCAGTTGTGGCCGAACCAGTGTTTTATAAAGGTTCAATGTAACTTCCTTGCTTTTGTACTCTATGCCTCTATTTATAAAGCCCAGGATCCCATATACTTTTTTTCTGCTTTCTCAACCTGTCCTACCACCTTCAAAGATTTGTGCATATACCCCCAGGTCTCTCTGTTCCTGCCTCTCCTTGTTCTTCCTGCCAAAATTGTATCACTTCGTACTTCTCCGCATAAAATTTAATTTGCCATGTGTCCACCCATTCCACCAGCCTGTCTACGTGCTCTTTCAATCTATCACTATCCTCCTCACTATTTACTACACTTCCAAGTTCTGTGTCATCTGCAAATTTTGAAATTGTGCCTTGTACACCCAAGTCCAAGTCATTAATATATATCAAAAAAAGCAGTGGTCCTAGTACCAACCCCTGGGGAACACCACTGTATATCTTCCTCCAGTCCGAAAAACAACCGTTCACCACTTAGCCAATTTCGTATCCATGCCGCCACTGCCCTTTTTATTCCATGGGCTTCAATTTTGCTGACAAGCCTATTATGTGGCACTTTATCAAATGCCTTTTCAAAGTCCATATACAAACATCAACTGCATTGCCCTCATCTACCCTCTCTGTTACCTCATCAAAAAACTCAATCAAGTTAGTTAAACACAATTTGCCTTTAACAAATCAGTGTTGGCTTTCCTTTATTAATCCACAGTTGTCCAAGTGACTATTAACATTGTCATGGATTATCGTTTCTAAAAGCTTCCCCACCACCGAGGTTAAACTGACTGGCCTGTAATTGCCGGGTTTATCCATACACCCTTTTTTGAACAAGGGTATGACATTTGCAATTCTCCGGTCCTCTAGCACCACCGCCATATCTAAGGAGAATTGGAAGATTATGGCCAGCACGTCTGCAATTTCCACCCATACTTCCCTCAGCAACCTAGGATGCATCCCAACCGGACCGGGTGACTTATCTACTTTAAGTACAGCTAGCCTTTCTAGTACCTCTTCTTTATCAATTTTTAGCCCATCCAGTATCTCAACTACCTCCTCTTTTACTGTGACTTTGGCAGCATCTTCTTCCTTGGTAAAGATAGATGCGAAGTAATGAAGAAAATAATGGTACTGAAGAGAGTGACAAATCCCCAGGACCAGATGGTTTCCTTCTCAGGTTTTTAAAGGAAGTAGGTGAGAACACTGCAGATGCCCTAACTATAATCTTCCAAAGTTTTCTCGATTCAGGAACTGTTCCTTTAGATTGAAAATTGCACGTCACTCTGCTTTTTAAAAGAAAGGTGAGAGAGGGAAACCAGGGAATTATGGACCAGTTAGCCTAACATCTGTCGGTCGGAAATTACTAGAGTCTATAATTAAGGAGAGAGTGACTGAACACCTTGAAAATTTTCAGCTGATCAGAGCCAGCATGGATTTGTAAAGGGTAGGTCATGCCTAACAAACTTGATTGAATTTTTTGAAGAGGTAACTAAAGTAGTGGACAGGGGAATGTATATGGATGTTGTTTATATGGACTTCCAGAAGGCATTTGTTAAAGTCCCTCATAAGAGACTGAGAGCTAAAGTTGAAGCTCATGGAATTGAGGGCAAATTATTGACCTGGTTAGGAAATTGGCTGAGCGGCAAGAGACAGAGTAGGAATAATGGGCAGGTACTCAAATTGGTAGGATATGACTAGTGGTGTCCCACAGAGATCTGTGTTGGGGCCTTAACTATTCACTGTATTTATTAACAACTTAGATGACGGGATGGAGAGCCACATATCCAAGTTTGCCGATGACACAAAGATAGGCAGCATTGTAAGCAGTGTAGATGGAAGCATAAAATTAGAGAGGGATATTAATAGATTAAATGAATAGGCAAAACCGTGGAAAATGGATTTCAATGTAAGCAAGTGTGAGGTCATCCACTTTGGACCTAAAAAGGATAGATCAGCGTACTTTCTAAATGGTAAAAAGCTCGAAACAGTGGTGGTGCAAAGAGACTTAGGAGTCCATGTACACAGATCATTAAATGTCATAGACAGGTACAGAAAATAATCAGAGGACTAGAACACAAGGGGGTAAAAGTTATGCTTCAGTTATACAAAGCCCTGGTTAAATCACAACTGGAGTATTATGTTCAGTTCTGGGCACTGCACCTTAGGAAGGATATATTGGCCTTGGAGGGAGCGCAGCGTCGATTTAGTAGAACGATACCTGGACTCCAAGGGTTAAATTACGAGGAGATATTACACAAACTAGGGTCATATTCCTTGGAATTTAGAAGATTATGGGGTGATTTGCTCGAAGTTCTCAAGATATTAAGGGGAACTGATAGGGTAGATAGAGAGAAACTATTTCCGCTGGTTGGGGAGTCTAAGACTACGGGACATAGCCTATAAATTAGAACCAGGACTTTCAGGAGTGAAGTCAGGAAACACTTCTGCAAATGGCAGTTGATGCTAGCTCAATTGTTAATTTTAAATCTGAGATGGATAGATTTTTGTTAACCAAAGGTATTTAGGGATCTGGGGATAAGGTGGGAATAAGAAGTTAGGTCACAGATCGGGAATTTTCTTTTTTCTTCGTTCATGGGATGTGGGTGTCGTTGGCGCAGCCAGCATTTATTGCGCATCCCTAATTGCCCTCGAGAAGCTGGTGGTGAGCCGCCTTCTTGAACCACTGCAGTCTGGGGACTTGTGCCAAAATTGGGAGAGCTGTCCCACGGACTAGTCAAGCAACAGCCTGACAAGGGCAGTCACTCTCACCTCACCTCTGGAATTCAGCTCTTTTGTTCACGTTAGGTCCAAGGCTGTAATGAGGTCAGGATCAGAGTGGTCCTGGCGGAACCCAAACTGAGCAGGTTATTGGTGAGTAAGTGCCGCTTGATAGCACTGTCGACGACACCATCCATCACTTTGCTGATGATTGAGAGTAGACTGATGGGGCGGTAATTGGCTGGATTGGATTTGTCCTGCTTTTTGTGGGCAGGACATACCCGGGCAATTTTCCACATTGTTGGATAGATGCCAGTGTTATAGCTGTACTGGAACAGTTTGGTTCGAGGTGCGGCGAGTTCTGGAGCTCACTGATCTCACTGAATGGCAGAATAGGCTCGAGGGGCAAAATGGCCTACTGTTGTTCCTATGTTCCTAATAAAAAAAAACATAATTTGACATTTAGTCAAGTAAATCAGTGGCCTGGATTATAGGAAATAGCAGCCCCGTTGTATATTATACACTAGGTCACTCATTTTCTGTTTTGAGAAAACATGGAAAGAAATGTGAAATGAAATCCTCAAAACACTGATAAAAACCTCGCAAAGCCAAGGAATGAAAATGGAATGACTTATTCCAATGAAACTAGTAGCTCTGCCCATCATTCTCAGCAGGATAACCATCTTGGCAATCCAGCAGGTCTAAAAGAACAGAGTGTTCTGAACATTAGCAGTTAAGATCTCAGTAAAATCTGCCCAGAAAACAGAATAATTGCAATGAAAGGGATGACTATACCACTTGGTTTTAGTTACTCTTTAAACAAGTTTGAAAGTTTAGATTGATTGTTTTACTTAACACAGCTTCTGTCAAAACATGGAGATCAGCCAGCAATTCAGTAATGAGTGTTTGCAGGTTAGCTAGAACATTGGACGCAGAACCTTAAAACAAACCTTCAAACTGTACAGCAAGGCTGCAGTTTCAGTATGTTCTGTACTTAAAAAGTAATTATAGTAAAAATGCTAACATAATTCATCAGAAAAAAAGCCATCCATCCCACTCTGCAATTCATAGGCAGTAATTAAACAATGGGAAGACTGAAGCCACTGTCTTCGGCCCTCGCCACAAACTCCGTAGACCAAAGCCATCCCACCACAAACTCCTTACCCTTGCCACAGAGTCCACCCCCCTCCCTGGCCACTGTCTCAGACTGAACCAGACTGTTCACATCTTCAGTGTCCTATTTGACTGAGCTGAGCATCCTGCCACATATCCTCTCCCATCACCAAGACCTTCCACCTCCATAATATCGCCTGTCTCTGTCCCTGCCTCAGTCCATCTGCTGCTGAAATCCTCACTATGCTTTTGTTATCTCCCAACTCGACTACTCCAATGCTCTCCTAGCCAGTCTCCCATCTTCCACCCTCCATAAACTTAAGCTCATTCAAAACTCTACTGCCCGTATCCTAACTCACACCAAGTCCCATTCCCCAATCACCCCTGTGCTCACTGATCTACATTAGTACCGGTCTCTGAACGGCTCCATTTTAAAATTCTCGTCTTTGTATACAAATCTATGGCCTCGCCCTCTCCCTATTTATGTAACCTCCACCAGCCCTACAACCCTCTGAGAAATCTGTATTCCTCCAACATATAAGGAAACATATAAAATTCTGACAGGGCTAGATACACTGGATGCAGGGAGGATGTTTCCCCTGGCTGGGGGGTCCAGAACGAGGGGTCACAGTCTCAGGATACGGGGTAGGACATTTAGGACTGAGATGAGGAGAAATTTCTTCACTCAGAGGGTGGTGAACCTGTGGAATTCTCTACCACAGGAGGCTGTGGGGGCCAAGTCACTGAATATATTTAAGAAGGAGATAGATAGATTTCTAGACACAAAAGGCATCAAGGGTAGGGGGAAGAGAGCAGGAATGTGGTATTGAGATAGAGGATCAGCCATGATCATATTGAATGGCGAAGCAGGCTCGAGGGGCCGAATGGCCTACTCCTGCTCCTATTTTCTATGTTTCTATGTAACTCTGGCCTCGTCTATGCCCACTTCCTTCACCCTACCATTGGCGGCCATGCGGTCAGCTGTCTAGAACCTAAGCTCTGGAATTCCCTCCCTAAACCTCCATCTTTCCTCCTTTAAACCTATCTCTTTGACTAAGCTTTTAATCACCTGTCATAATGTCTCCTTCTTTGCATCAATGTCAATTTTTGTCTGAATACGCTCCTGTGAAGCACCGTGGGATGTTTTACTACATTAAAAGCACTCTACAAATGCAAGTTGTTGTGATGACATTTTCTTGCTCATGCTACAATGGTGTACATATTTGATTATTATAGTAATTCCAACTGTCATTAGCATTCCTTCACACTACTATAGTGCCTCAGCAGCACTGCCAGAACACTACGGGTTACTAATTGAATTTATCACTTCAGAATCACAAGAGCAATGTAATGGTAATGACAGTACAGCGATGTTGACATAGTCTTCTCAGGTCTTCCTTCTGCACTGGTCAAGGAGTTCTGGTACATAAAAGGAAATTACAATTTTCCCCTCTGGGGAAAGCAGTTATGAATATTAAAATAATTTTAGAAATTGTTCTGTAGTATTTTAAAAATATTTATTAGGAGTTAATGTAATGAATGATATCCTCGGTGACTGTGATCATGGTGCATTTTCTCTCCTCATCCTTCTCAACCTTTCCGCAGTGTTAGATACAGTTGACTATGCCATCCTTCTCTGATGCTTCTCCTCCTTCGTCCAGTTCTATGGTTCCATGCCTACGAATCCAAACGTAGCCAGTGCATCATCAGAAGTGGCTTTTCTTCATTTCTTCACTGTTATCAGTGGAGTACCCCAAGAATCTGGCCTTGGCCTTTCTTCCTCATCTAGATGCTGCCCCTTGGTAACATCATCCTTGAGAACAGATCAGCTTTCACACTTTCGCTGATGACATCTAGCTGTACTCTGCAACACCTCTCTTGACTGCCTCCGTGCTGTCAGACTGCTTGTCCAACAATCAGTTAAGATGTTTTCCAGCTCAACATCAGGAAGACCGAAGCTATTGCCTCTGCCACAAACTCTACTCTCGCTATTGACTCCATCCCACCTCCCATCTGCTAGCTCAGTCTGACCCAGACCTATTGCAAGCTTGGCATCCTGTTTGATCCTGTCCATCCAAGTGACCCACTTACTTCCACCTCCACCCCATGCCCTGAAACCCTATACACGCCTTTCTTACCGCCACACTCATCTATTCTAATGCTCTCCTTGCTGGCTTCTTAATCTCCACCTTCCATAAATTCCTACTTATCCAAAACTCTGCCTCACATATCCTGTCTTGTACCAAGTCCTGCTCACCCATTATCCCCATCCTCCGTGATCACAGTCACAGAGGATATCATTCATTACATTAACTCCTAATAAATATTTTAAAAATACTGCAGAACAATTTCTAAAATTATTTTAATATTCATAACAGCTTTCCCCAAAGGGGAAAATTGTAATTTCCTTTTATGTACCAGAACTCCTTGACCAGTGCAGAAGGAAGACCTGAGAAGACTATGTCAACATCGCTGTACTGTCAACACATTAAATTTAAAATCCTCAACTTGGTCTATAATTCCTCCATGGCTTCACCGCACCCTTTCTCTGCAACCTACATCTAGCCCTATATCTTCCCTCGCAAACACTCCGTCCTTCTGTCTCTAGCCTTATGTGCATCCTCTCCTCTTTTCGTCCCACCATTGCATCAGCCCTGCTCTCTAGAACTCCCTCCCTAAACATTTCTCTCCATTTCTAAAAATGGATCTCTTCACAAAGCTATTGGTCAGCGCTCCTAATCTTTCCCGTCCTGGCTTGACATCTGTTTCCTCATGCTTATTTGTGAAGTGCCTAAGGGTGTTTTCTTTACGTTAACAGGGCAATACAAATGTAACTTGTGTTTAAATGCTGTAGGAAATGGCAAATCACTTGATCGTTCAAAACACAATGAAGTAGAATAAGCATGTAAAATACAAGAATGCCATCCAGCCAAAAAATGTGAACGGGGAACATAAAATTATAAAAATTTATGTAGTACATCATTTATCTAATAAATTATGGCTGGACATGAAAGGAAAGAATAGGAACCAGCAAGAAAATGAAAGGACTCAAACACACCTACACCCATCGAAATATATGGGGAAAAGCCTAAAAGAGGAATACACAGATGAAGATGGGAGTAAGAGAGAAGAAACTGGCCACGGTAAGGATGTGAGGGCACACTGTATAGAACATAACACAGAAACCTCAACACCCTGTTACTAGACCTAACTCAGCTATGCTGGCCCCCAGCTGCTAACTGAGAACCCTGCAGCTAAGCACTCCAACCAGAACTCCCATTGGAATCATGCTGATAAGGTGATCATACCTGAAGCAGTTTGTCCTGAAATAACCTCAAAGAAAACATGATTTTCTCAGAGATATTTTCCACAGCCTCTGAACCCAGGCCACGCACAAAGTCAGTATGGCCAGCTGCTGGAAATCGGGAAGATACTGCCGCACCAAAATAAATTCCATAAGGTGGGCCAGGCCATAATGGAACCTCAAGTAAGAACTTGCATTTATACTGTGCCTTTCACGACCTCATGATTCCTCAAAGCACTTTACAGCCAATGAGGTACTTTTTTTGAAGTGTAGTCACTGTTGTTACATAAGAAATGCAGCAGCCAATTTGCACACAGCAAGGTCCCACAAACAGCAATGAGGTAATAATGTGTTTTAGTGATGTCAGTTGAGGGTTAAATATTGGCCAGGACACCAGGCAGAACTCCTCTTCTCTTCTTCGAATAGTGCCATGGGATCTTTTACGTCCATCTGAGAGGGCCGACAGGGCCTCAGTTTAACATCTCATCCAAAAGACGGCACCTTTGACAGTGCAGCACTCCTTCAGCACTGCACTGGAGCGTCAGCTAGATGATATGTTTTCGTCTCTCGAGTGGGACTTGAACCCACAACCTTCTAATTCAGAGGCAAGAATGCTCCCACTGAGCCAAGGCCTCAAAACTCAGTGTAATACACACGCTGTGCTCTCATCACAAACTATAGCTCAGTAAGATTGGACAAGTGCAAAGTGAGCAATAGGAAGCAAATGCCTCCATGGCCCTAACAGTATATTTCAGACATCTTAGGGTCTTAATGGTATAAATGAACTGGTACGGGGTAAGTACAGTGAAGTCTTTTCAATTGGGACTCCTGCAGGCAGCTGCTTGTTGAAACGCATGGAACAACTCACTGTCTTCATCCGAGATCATATAATTTAGCTTGGCCACACATGTCTCATGAAGCTGAGGGGAGCTCACTAAATCCATGGAAAGAAAAATGTAATATAGTTGAGAAATCAGCTCAACACGTGCAACTGCGGTCCAATGATCCCTGCTAGAAACAACACGTGGGGACATCGGATATGTATCCAATTAGGCTTAGCCTGCTGACATGCATTGTCTAGGCTTCTGCATTCGATGGCCTCTTGAAAGAGGTACTTTGGAATGGTACCCCAGCAGGAATCTGCTTTAAGGAAATAACATGGATTTTTGTAAATGGAACAAGTACAAAGGTAAACACTTTTTCAGCAAGTCACATTAAATATATAAAAAGTTTAAATAAAAAAGCAAACATGGTACAAATTCACATCAGACTATTACAAATCAATATGCCTGCATTTATTGAAACACTATGTAATTCACTTTGAAAATTCTGTTTTGCAACTTCATTGTCTTGAATTTCTAGTGAACAAATTCATCTCTCATCTATAGGCTGTGATCCATGGAACTGACTCAATCATCTCCAAACCCGCACTACAGATAATCGTACTATATTTTTGCTTTCTGGCCTTTTTAATTATAATAATATGCATCTGTACATAGTGATTCCCAATTATATTGCCAGACACTGTTACAATATGTTTTGCTGATGAGAGGTTGGAGGAGTATTTAAAATGATAAAGGGATTCAACAGGGTAGATACAGAGAAACTATTTCCTCTGGTGGAGAATCCAGAACAAGAGGGCATAATCAAAATTAGAGCTAGACCATTTAGAGGTGAAATTAGGAAACACTTCTTTTATACAAAGGGTAGTGGAAATCTGGAACACTCTCCCCCAAAAGGCTGGATGCTGGGTCAATTGAAATTTTCAAGATCGAGGTCAACAGATTTTTATTAGGTAAGGTTATCAAGGGATATGGATCAAAAGTGGGTAAATTGAATTGAGGTACAGATCAGCCATGGTCTAATTAAATAGCAAATCAGGCTCGAGGGGTTGAATGGCCTACTCCTGTTCTTATGTTTTTTTTCCAAATAGTACTGTACCCCACCTAGACTTCCCTTCCTATTTAAATAAAATTGATCAACTTCACCAAATCTGTATTATTTGTGCACTGAAAATAAAGCATACCTAAATGAACTATGGTGGTAAATTGCAGTATAAATCATTTAATAAGCCAGGTGTCTGTTTAGCCAAAGTGGCATTTAGGAGAGTTCTGACTGTAGATGGCTCACCTGCATATTTGTGGTGATGGTGACACCGTGGGGCCTGTGGGCTGCTTCCCTGCTGTAGAAAAAGTGCTGCACCTTTAACCGTGAAGAAACTGTCACTAAGGCTGAATAAGAGACAGAACAAATAAAATGGTCAGAGCAGCTACTGAAAGATACAGTTTCATTTAATTAATGTACATTAAATTTTTATTACCAACTTTCTCCCCCACTCCTTTCCTAAAGGCATCTACTCCTGCTGGTGCACAGTTCCACAGGTGCCAGTAGCCCACTGGTGCCTCGCTCAAGTAGGCATTCTTCATGATCCTAGACTGAGTGTCAACATGCTTTTTGATTGGGGAGGGAGATGTGCTGTAATGGTTAATGGATTGCTGTGGTGTAGAATTGTATTTTATATGCCTAAAGTAGTTGTCTTTTCTATTTTCTTTATCATATTACTTAAAGCTAGTTACAAACTGTGAGAATAAATGAAAATGTGAGAACAAATGATTGTACTCTGTGTTGTATTGTACATTATTTTTTTTAAAATGGCAGTCCAGCCTATAGCTGTGTGTTAAACTAGCTGAAATTCAAAGAAGAGTGATTTATAAAAAAGATGACATTTTGGACTGTAGCAGGACTTGCAACCTGTCCTTGACAGGGAATCCTCCAATGCTGCTCACAGCTGGACCACCAAAGGGAGCTTACATCCTGACCAGCCAATGAGTTCTCCAACATCGCTAGCAGAAGGGTTACCGATAGAAGTTACTGCCCTCAGTCGAAATAGGTTACAGTAAGTGTTCGTTAAGTATAATGATATTCATGCAAATCAAGTAAATAACCTTTCATCAATAAATTTGTTGAGACTAAATAAATAAGCGTTGGTTTATGAGATACTGTGATATGGTTTTCTCTGGGTTCGGACTAGGATTGTAGCTGAGCTGAACGGTCAGGAATTTAAAATTTAACTACTTCATACTCTTAACAGGTGGTAATCACAGCCAAAGCCTGATGCCATCATCACTTTTCACTTTTGATAAGTGAAAAGTTATCAAAATATATGACTTATAAACTTAATTTTACAGGTAATGAAAAATTTGGTGAATAAATTGGATAGCACCTTATGGAGTGGATTTTGTAGTTTTTATTTAAAAATAGTTCAAAAGCATTATTTTTTACGGCAGAAGTGAGGTATGCAACAAGCATGAACAATTCCTTCCAAATGGTAATCATAGCATCTGTGCTATAGCATTTTCAAACCTCATTAAAACAATGCAACATCCATTTAATACAAACACTAGAAAAGACAATTAATATTCAAACTTATGTATTAAGACATTATTACAAGGTAATGTATAAACTGTTAGGGTAGTTTAACATGAGTTACAGACCATCCACCATATTTCAACTCATCTCATCAGTATTTCATAACAATTTTACCTCCATAACCATCCACACTATCATTTGATTTGGTAATAGAATGTTGGATAAATCCATGACCTATACATATATATATATATATATATTAAAGAATGGGTTGTAGAATGTACTTCACTGCGTTGCAGCCAGCTGGTTGTGAACTACTTGTGCTCATGCCGTAGGCCAATATTGCAAATGGTTTTTCATGACTCCTCTTCGAAGTAGCTACATGAAATAGTAATCCATATGCTTTATTGAGCATTGCCGTCATACCCAAGATGACTAGTGCTGTTGCACTCCAAACTATTCTAAAGCTTAAGTCATAGAATTGTCTAACTCCATTTATTGCACTCTTTTAGTACAATTCATTTACATGTAGAGGATAAATAAAGATGAATGTTTCTAACTTATCCTTGGTCAGGTCTTCCTCACTTGTTAATGCAGTGTATCCCCTAAATACAAAATTCTCTCCTTCCACTCAGTTTCTCTTGCTCTCTTTTTAACCTGGACTGCTTAAAGATTGATCTTTGCTGTGTATGTAATTACGCATATAAAATTTGCCATTTACAGTTTTCACAGAACAATAGACAATTATGAAATCAAATCTCCAAAACACCTGTAAAATTCCCAGAATACAATTTAATAAAAAAGGATGTACTGAAAAGGAAAGGACCCCAGTACAAATTAGGCGAATGTCACATTGGGAAAGGTGAATTACATTGTTAATGTTAAATGCAGTACGACATTGCCTTGGACTCAAAAATCTAGACCAAGAGTATTATTTTATCAAACTAAGAAATAGCTTGATGTCTGAAATTTGTAGATCACATCACTGATCGAATCAAGTATCTGGACAGTAAAATGTGGTTGACAGTGTCAAAGGCTGCAGAGACATCTAGAAGGTTGAGGAGGGATAGTACACCACAGTCATAGTCACAGAGGATGTCATTTATGACTTTGATTAGGGCTGTTTCAGTGCTGTGGCGGAAGCCTGATTGGAGAGGTTCAAACAAGGAGCTACGTGAAAGATGGGCACGGATTTTTAAAATGTCAAATTTTAAATTTTTTTCTTACTTTTCCTTTCAGTCCCTTTTTCTCTCGCTCTCAAATCTTTCTTTCCTTCTCTTTATTTCTCTTTCTGTACCTGCTTTGACTCTAATTCATCCTCCTTCTCGGTCATTCCTCTGTTTCTTTCTCAATCCTTAAATCTCATAGGTTAAGGAGATACATTGTTGGTCCAGTCATTCACTAGTCATCGCGCTGTTATCAGCTCACACGTCCAGCAAGTTATGGAGCAAAACAAATTCGAGCGGAAGGGTGCAGCAAAAAGTCTAACTAAAGGCACGCAGTGAGAGATGCCCCATTCCAGCAAGATGCCTCGCTCCAGCAAGATATGTTTAATGGTTTTTTTTAATATATAATTACCATCTGATCTCACAGAACAAAAAGTATTTTTGGATGGTGAATTACAAAGAACTTTACCATTTTCTACAAACTTCTTCAATATTACAGTAATTTAGAATTAACATGTTAAATTAGACGATTCACAGTATTCTGGGCATTTATTGCAAAATATAGGAACATCTGCAGCATGGCATCCTGAGTTGTCTCCAAGACCAGATACATCTGCAAAGTTGGTGATATGACCTTTGTGGCCTTAGTAAAAGAACACTTGTAGCCCTGAACAAATCAAGCTGTGGAAGTAACTCCAGTCAATCTTCTCATTGCACTGCATGTTTTCATTGTATAACAAGCTTCAGTCCATGGTTACACTAGGAAATTTGTTACAAATCTACATAATTGTAATAAAACTACTGAACGGTCTAGCTTACATATAACCTGTCAAATCAGTAAGTTTGTTTAATTTGAAGAATTTGGTTTCAAAGTAAAATAATTTTTAATTACATTAAAAATTAACATTTAAAAAATAAATTGAGCTCTGTATTCCAGTTCTCTAATAAGTAATGTTACCTCTTGATTTTGCAGCATGATTTACGATGATAACAAGGTGTGGTTGCTATTTCAATGTACTGGTTGCAGCTTTTTTCTGTAACTTATGCCATAATGAACAAAAAACATACAGCCCGGTGATTTATGCAGAGGATTGACTCCGAAGCCTCTAAATAGGTTCCCATTCAAACTTTCGCCCAGACCTTCACAAGAGCATGGGGTCATAAAAGCTCCTTCACAAACAGTGCTTGCTGGTTCTCATATCAATAGGATAGATAAAATTCCCTATGGAAGAACAAGGACCCAATCAGCTTGTTAAATTCTTAAAGAACCAACAATGAAGGATACTACGAGTAGCTCAGCACAGTGCTCACTGTATATTCTTTCTCCTCTCCTTTCAGCCTGTAAGGAGTCGCACAACACCAGGTTATAGTCCAACAGCTTTATTTGAAATCACAAACTTTTGGAGCTTTGCTCCTTCGTCAGGTGGTTCCTGGTTCACATGCAGGACAAGGGCGAGGAAGTCCTATACCAAGCCAAGGACACTGCTTACTGAATGTGGAAAGTGCTGCATTTCATATAAATACTCTATAGCCAACAGGCATCCTAACCAAGACACATGCAATAACACATCCCAATTAAAGTGGCCCATTTAGAGGGACTTCAATGAGTCACCACAAAGGGACCATTAACAGATATATCAACCTGAAGGGACCCAACTAAGGGGAGCTATGAGAAACAAACCTCAAACAGAATGTATGTAGTTTGTTGCTAACACTCAACATTTTCCACTGCCTTGTTATTTTACTGCAAAAATCACTTTATTTCTAAGGTCTGTACTTAAAATGCATAAATATATACGTCATTTTATTCAGTATAAAGCTACATACAGGTCTGCTGTACATACCATTAGGGCTGCATTTGGTTTAAAGTGAAAATCAGTTTCATGTAATTGAAATGAGCACAACTTACACTGCAATTCCTTTCAATTCACTTCCAATTTCAAGTTATTTTGTTCAGGAATACACTATAGCACACAGTATCAGAAATGCACTGAACAAAGCATTGTTCTAAAGACATTACCAGAATAACAACTTGCATTTATACAGCGCTTTTAACATAGAAAAACATCCCAATGTGCTTCAAAGAGGTGTAATCAGACAAAATGGACATTCCAGAGGAGGCAATAATGGAGTGGTGACCAAAAGCTTTGTCAAAGAGTTGGGTTTTAAGGAGGGTCTTAAAGAAGGGAAGAGATATGGAGAGGCAGAGGGGGTTTGGGGTGGGAATTCCACAGTGTGGGGTCGAGATGGCAGAAAGCACAGCCACCAATGATGGAGCAATGGCAGGGAGGATACACAAGAGGCCAGAGTTGGAGGAGTGAAAAGTTCTGGTGGGGGGGGGGGGGGGTTGTAGGGCTAGAGGAGGTTACAGAGAAAGGGAAGGGCAAGGCCACGAAAAGATTTAAAACACAGATGAGAATTTTAAATTGGAGGCATTAGGGGACTGGGAGCCAATGTAGGTCACAATAGTGTGAAAAAGTAATTGAGGTATTTCAATTCTATATGATCTTGGTAATAAAATGTTTCAATAATATTTCAAGGAGAATTAAGTGACTAAGAGCCAAACTAATACACAAAGAATTTAAAAATCTACAAATGATGGAATTGGAAATAAACAGAAAATGTACAGTGGTTCAGTCATCAGAACTCAAAAGTCTCAATCGAAACATTCGATTTGCAGTATTTTCAGTTCTTATTCACGATAGGAACATAGGTGAACAGGAGCAGACCATTAAGCCTCGAGCCTGCTCCACCATTCAATTAAATCATGGCTGATCTGTACCTCAACTCCATTTACTCGCCTTTGCTCCATATCCGGTGACACCCTTATCTAACAAAAATCTAGCGATCTCACTTGAAAATTACAACTGATCCAGCATCCACAGCCTTTAGGGGGAGCGAGTTTCAGAATTCTACTAACCTTTGTGTGTGAAGAAGTGCTTCCTGATTTTACTAGTAAATGGCTTAGCTCTAATTATAAGATCATGCCTTCTTGTTCTGGATTCCCACATCAGAGGAAATAGTTTCTCTGTATCTATCCTATTAAATCCCTTAATCATTATAAACACCTTGATTAGATCACCCCTAAACCTTCTAAACACAAGGGAATACAAGCCAAGTTTAAGAAACTGTCCTCATAATTTAACTCTTTAAGCCCTGATATCATTCTGATGAATCTGTGCTATACCTGTTCCAAGGCCAATATATATTTCCTTATTTTTGTTAATAATCTCTTGTGCAGAACTTATCAAAGGTCTTCTGAAAGTCCATAAAGATAACATCCATAGACACTACCCAATGCATCATGCTCGTGACCATCTCAAAAAATTCAACTTGATTAGTCAGATGTGGCCTACCCTTCACAAATTCATGCTGACTCTCTTTGATCAATTGATATTTGAGTCAGTCTCTGATGATAGATTCCAGTAACTTCTCCACAATTGATGTCAGGTCTGTAGTTACTTGGTTTCTTTCTCCCTCCCTTCTTAAATAATGGAGTGACGTTTGCAATTTTCCACTCCAAAGATAAAATGCATCTTCTTATAATGGCGCTGGTATACTGCATCTTATTTTTCATGTGCCATTAGGCAAGCTATTTTGAAATGATGTGGAGATGCCGGTGATGGACTGGGGTTGACAATTGTAAACAATTTTACAACACCAAGTTATAGTCCAGCAATTTTATTTTAAATTCACAAGCTTTCGGAGGCTACCTCCTTCCTCAGGTGAACGATCCGCATCGTTCACCTGAGGAAGGAGGTAGCCTCCGAAAGCTTGTGAATTTAAAATAAAATTGCTGGACTATAACTTGGTGTTGTAAAATTGTTTACAATTATTTTGAAATGGGTAGTGGCTAGCACATAATCTATGTTTTTTGTAGAATACAAAGATCACACACAGTACCATTCCTTTCAACTGGCAGGAACAGTTTTTTTTATCCTGAAATTCGATCAATTAAACAAAGCACAAAATATTTATTGCTCCCATTTTTTGTTGTGCACCAAAGCCTTAGAGCATCAATTTGCCCAAGAATTTTTTTACAAACATGGTTGGCAAGCCACCCATGTTAATGATGGCAGTGACACGGTCTTTCTCAACAGTCCTCAACAGCTCAATGACTGACGGACACTGGAGTCTGTCCACCATAGTTATCAGTCTTTGTTAGAATGGGTGGGAAAGAACTGGTGCAGTAATTCAGTATATTCTGTTGGTTGATGGGAGAATAATATTCCTGATACATAGAATGTATAGCACAGAAACAGGTCATTCAGCCCAGCAGGTCCATGCCAGTGTTCTTGCTCCACACGAGCCTCTTCCCACCCTTCTCCATCGACATATCTGTCTATTCCTTTCTCTCTCGTATGTTTATCTAGCTTCCCCTTAAATGCATCTATGCTAGTCGCCTCAACTACTCCTTGTGATAGTGAGTTCCACACTCTAACCACTCTCTGGGTAAAGAAGTTTCTCCTGAATTCCCTATTGGATTTATTAGTGACTATCTTATATTTATGGCCCCGAGTCTGATCTCCCCCACAAAGGGAAACATCTTCTCCACATCTACCCTATCAAACCCTTTCATTATCTTAAAGGCCTCTATCAGGTCACCCCTCAGTCTTCTCTTTTCTAGAGAAAAGATCCCCAGCCTGTCCAATCTTTTTTTGATAGGTATAACCTCTCAGTTCTGGTATCATCCAAGTAATTTTTTTTTTGCATTTTCTCCAGTGCCTCTATATCCTTTTTATAATATGGAGACCAGAACTGTTCACAGTACTCCAAGTATGATCTAACCAAGGTTCCATACAGTCTAACATAACTTCCTGCTTTTCAATTCTATCACTTTAGAAATGAACCCCAGTGCTTGGTTTGCTTTTTTTAAATTAAATTAACCTGCATCGCTTCTTTTAGTGATTTGTGCATCTATACCCCCAGATCCCTCTGCTCCTCTACCCCATTTAGTCTCTTATTATCCAAGGAGTATGTGGCCTCCTTTTCTTCCTACCAAAATATACCACCTCTCATTTACATTGAAATTCATTTGCCAATTACACGCCCACTCTACAAGTTTATTAATGTTCTCCTTGGTATTAACTATAGCCCCCAATTTGATGGCATCCGCAAAGTTTGAAATTGTACTTCAGATTCCCGAGTCCAAGCTGTTTATTTGGATAAACAACAGTGGTCCCAGCACTGATTCTTGTGGAACACCATTTCTCACCTTTTGCCAGTCTGAGTAACAAGGAATGCATTGTAGAGAAAAGGGAAGAGAATGAGAACTTCTAGAGGGGTCATAAATGGCAGTAAATGAGATTAAAATGTTCAAACATTCAGCTGTTTTTTCAAGGTTAGGATAGCAGATAATAAAAAGTTTACTTTTTGAAAAGAAATTTGGCCAAATTTCAGTACAGCATCTCCTATATCACAGAGGAAACATAATCGGTTAAAAAGTACAATAATATTCAAAGGGATTATGGATAACAAGTGCCAATTCAATTGAAACATTGTTCAATAAGATAAACCAGGTTTTTAAACAAAGACAATTAGAACCTGACAGTTCAATCTAATCTACACATTTTTCTATATCTAATCCACCCACACAGTACACAACATGTTAACATTTTTAGAATCCTTTAGCAAATTCAAAAATCCTGG
Organism: Heptranchias perlo; assembly: GCF_035084215.1. Classification (NCBI taxonomy): domain Eukaryota; kingdom Metazoa; phylum Chordata; class Chondrichthyes; order Hexanchiformes; family Hexanchidae; genus Heptranchias; species Heptranchias perlo. The sequence continues at coordinate 36,095,177 of NC_090349.1, forward strand.
CAAGTTTTCAAAGGCTTGTTAAGAAAATGCCCTGGTCAATCTGTTTTTAAGTCTTACAGTCACAGTTCTATGAGTGTGATTGTATTGTTGAACTGAAATGTGTAGGCTCGGAAGACGTGAGATTCAGAAGAAAACTACTTTAAAACACGTTATTAGTCACAGATGAAGTTCATTCTCTTCTGCAAACCAGAAATGAAATAAAAGAGCCCAATTCAAACATTACAATAAAGACCGATTAATATTGCTTCAATACACTAAATGGAAGAGCTCAGATTTTGTTTTTAAAGAAAAGCACTGTGGCCAAACAACTTTGGATAATATGTGAATAGTGTTTCTGAGTTGTCCATAATACAAAATAATTGACAAAAAAAATTGACCAGCTTTAAAACTTTCATCCTAAGGAATTTCACCATTAAAAAGTCACTTGAATAACTAGAAATGGAAGTTCTGAAACTTTTCAGCAAAAAGGGATAACAGGGAAAATAATATCATTGTTAGCCACTAGCCACATGTGGCTAATTGGGAATCCAGATGTGGCAAATTGCAATTCTGACTGGTATATAAATATGAATAATAGACAGTCATTGGGCATGTGATCTCAATACTCACATTTGCATGGTGTATGCATGTGTATTTTAAAGTCTGTGCATTTGTTGGTAAAAAGGTAAGATAAAAAGCAGAGCGTGCGAGTGTTTTTTTTAAAATCATGAGTGCTTTACTTCCTTGGTTATTGAATGGTAATAGATGTTTGATAAGTAAATATACATGTGAATTGTGTTTACCTGTATTGAGAGAGTGCATGTAAGGCTTTTTTTACTAAAATTAGTGCATGTGGCTAAAACATTGTTGCTGTAGCTACAACATTGCATCATTGCTGTAGCTAGTCATCAATTTCTATTGGACAACGCTGATCTAACATTACTGATCAGCCTCATTGCTCTTCTCTGATCTTCCTCTAGGGCCTGAATGTTTCCCTTGTGTCTCAGTATCCAGAACTAGAGACAGTAATCAAGGTGTGGTTCAGCTTGACTTCCTCTGATTTGCAATCTATGGTTTTGGATGAGAGTTTCAGCAGCTGATGGGCTGAGGTGGGAGCAAGGCAGGCGATGTTACGGAGGTGGAAGTCGGCTGTTTTTGTGACGGAGAGGATATGGGGTTGAAAGCTCAGCTCTGGGTTAAATGGGATGCCAAAGTTTTGAGTCTGGTTTAACCTCAGAAAGTGACCACGGAGAGGGGTGAAATCTGTGGCAAGGGCAAAGACAATGGCTTTGATTGCTTCAATGTTTAGATGGAAGATTAAAGCGTATCCAATGCTGAATATTGGACAGGCACTCTGACAACACAAGTCTGATCAGGAACGTCTCAAGAATATCGTAGTATGGTACAGCACAAAATGCACGTTGCATCAGTGATCTGGACAGACTAAGATAAAACAAGTTGAAAACAGCCATGAGGAGAACTCTGGTTTTTAACATGAATTCTATAGTCAGTAGTCGAGTAGTAATGTAACAATAGCTGAGAATTTTGTTTGTTTTCCCTTTACTAAGATACTTAGTTTAAAATAGCTTCTTTTTAAAAGGTTCCTTTAAAAAAACACACATTTGGCCCATCATGTCTGTGCCAGCTCTTTGGTAGAGTTATCCAATTAGTCCCACTCGCCTGCTTATTTCCCATAGCCCTGGTCTTTGCGGAATTAGCCAGAACCACAGTTGGTTCAGTCTCAACAGTGGTGAGATGACGAGGTGAAAAAAATGTATTTCAAACCAGGCAAACAAGGTAATAAACTAATAGTTTTCTAAATTCAATGGATGAGCAGCAGTGTGAAAACACAGTAGGAAGTGTTCCAGTGAGGCACCAACTCAAACAATTTTGCAATTAAAACATTAGCATGTTCAGAGTTTCTGTAGCTGGCTTTTTTCCTGAATATCGAACTTCAGTTTTAAGTGTGTTTTTTTTTTTAAAAGACCTATTTTAAACTAAGTATCTTAGTAAAGGGAAAACAAACAAAATTCTCAGCTGTTGTGTTACATTACTACTCGACTACTGACTACAGAGTTCATGTTAAAAACCAGAGTTCTCCTCATGGCTGTTTTCAGCTTGTTTTATCTTAGTCTGTCACCAGATCACTGATGCAACATGCATTTTTTATGACTTCCTTGATCAACCACGAATTCATATAAAACATCCTCTGTTAAACATGATCCTGGCTATAATGATGTTTTCAATGGCTTTCAAAGATAGATAGTCTTTTTGAGGGAATCTACAGTTCAAATTAATTTGTAATTTGCTACTGGGGCCAAATCACCTTGTAGCCTGTAAAATACTTTATGGTAATAAAGTACCTCATTGTCTCTTACCATTCCCCCTCAATAATTTTGAAAATAATGAAGTGATGCCGCAATTATTCCATTACTCTAATTTTGGAGGGATGGGGGTGAGGGGAGAGACAGGAGGAGAGAAAAAGGTGAAGAGGAGTGAAGAGTACTCCATCTTCCTCCTGGGCACTCTGCAGCCCTCTGGTCTGAACATGACTTTAGTAACTTCAGACTTCAGCTACATCTCCATTTTCTTTACAGCAGGGAATGCTGATGACGTAGGGCAAGGTTGTCAGTGCCCTGGGGGCGGAAAGAGTTTTGTGTCGGAAGTATTGGCTCACTCTTCTCTTTTCAAGACTAGCAAACAGACTATGTTTTGCCAGCATTTTCAGTTTTAATTTCAGACCTCCTGCATTTGCAATTACTACCCAATTCTTTTTCCCCTGTCTCCATCTCCACCAAATTTTTCATCTTTTTTATTTTTCTGAGCTTTACCCATGTCTGGTCATCCTCCTACTTATTTGTAGTAGCATTGTCACGTATTTAATTGGTTTGTTCTTTTAATATCTTTCCATTGCCTCAATTATATATCATTTAACACTTTTCTATCAAGCAATTTGCAGGTTATTCAGCCAATTAACTCCCTCGCCATGATTGGAACATTTCTATTCCTATCACTTTCTCTTTGTTTCACTCATTTCCAATCTCACTGAAATGTTTGCTTATCGTTTAGTTTTCAGCTCTGATGAACCTAAATATTAAATTCTCTTTACAGACGCTGGCTGGCCTGCTGTGTATTTCCAGCATTTTCTGCTTTTAGCTTAAATTTTCACTCAGTCTGTGTTTGGCTCAAAAACTTGAAAAAAAATGTGCTGATTTGTAATTGATTACTTGAATATCTTTCCAATAGGAGCTGCTAGGAATGACATTAACAAGTATGCCTGGGGTAGGGGAATTCTGCAATCATGGGAGTATTTATTTTCATGTATATATTATATGTCAGTACGTAGAATATATATATGATCAACCTGCTGTTGATTAGTAGCATCCTTGTGGATGCTTCTTTGTTATTCCTACTGATCCTACACTTGCATTATATGACACCTTTAATATAAGAACATAAGAAATAGGAGCAGGACTAGGCCATACGGCCCCTCGAGCCTGCTCCGTCATTCAATCAAATCATGTCCGATCTTCAACCTCAACCCCACTTTCCTGCCCGATCCTCATATCCCTTGATTCCCCTACAATCCAGAAATCTATCTATCTATCTATCTATCTATCTCAGCCTTCAATATACTCAATGACTCAGCATCCACAGCCCGCTGAGGTAGAGCATTCCAAAGGTTCACTACCTTCTGAATCAAGAAATTCCTCCTCATCTCAGTCTTAAATGGCCGACCCCGTATCCTGCAACTATGCCCTCTAGTTCTAGACTCTCCAGCCAGGGGAGACAATCTCTCAGCATCTACCCTGTCAAGCCCTCTCAGAATCTTATAACTTTCAATGAGATCAACTCTCATTCTTCTAAACTCCAGAGAATATAGGCCCCTTCTACTCAACCTCTCCTCATAGGACAACCCTCTCATTCCAGGAATTAATCTTGTGAACCTTTGTTGCACCGCCTCTTAGATAAGGTACGCAGTACTCCAGGAGAGGTCTCACCAAAGCCCTGTACAATTGTAGTAAGACTTCCTTACTCTTGCACTCCAACCCCCTTGCAATAAACGCCAACATGCCATTTGTTTTCCTAATTGCCTGCTGTACCTGCATGCTAACTTTTTGTGTTTCTTGTATCAGGACACCAACATTTAATAGTTTCTCACCATTTAAAAAATATTCTGTTTTTCTATTCTTCCTACCAAAATGGATAATTTCACATTTTTCCACATTATACTCCATCTGCCACCTTCTTGCCCACTCGCTTAACCTGTCTATATCCTTTTGCAGACTCGTTGTGTCCTCCTCATTGCTTAATGTCCCACCTAGCTTTATATCGTCAGCAAACTTGAATATATTATACTTGGTCCCTTCATCTAAGTCATTAATATAGATTGTAAATAGCTGAGGCCCAAGCACCGATCCTTGCGGTACCCCACTGGTTACAGCCTGCCAACCTGAAAATGACCCATTTATCCCTACTCTCTGTTTTCTGTTGGTTAACCAATCCTCTCTCCATGCTAATATGTTACTCCCAACCCCATATCTTGTGTAACAACCTTTTATGTGGCACCTTATCGAATGCCTTTTGAAAATCCAAGTATACTACATCCACTCGTTCCCCTTTATCTACCCTGCTAGTTACAGCCTCAAAAAACGAATAGATTTGTCAAACACGATTTCCCTTTCATAAAACCACGTTGACTCTGCCTAATCATATTATGTTCTAAGTGCCCTGTTACCACTTCCTTAATAATGGAATATAGAAAAACATCCAAAAGGTGCTTCAGAGTTGCAAGGAAAAATCGATGCCAAGTCAGGGAAGGAAAGATTAGGAGGGGTAACCGAAAGTTTGGTCAAAGAGGCAAGTTTTAAAAGGAGGGTCTGAACGAGAGAGGGAAGTGGAAAGGTTTAGGGAGTGAATTCCAGATTGGGTCCTAGGCAGCTGACGGCATGATTGTAAATGATGTGGTAAAAGGAGGGGAGGGGGGGGTGCAAAGTTCTATGACAGCAGGAAGTTACAGAGAATAGGGAAGGGTGAGGCCATCAAGATATTTAAAAACCAAGGATGAAAATTTTAAATTTGATGCGTTGGTGGAGGGGGGGGGGGGGTTGAGTCAGGTCGAGAATCAATCTAACGTCAGCGAGGATGGGCAAGTTGCATAGGATACAGATACAGCAGTAGTGTTTGGATGAGCTGAAGTTTGGATGTGAGGGCAGTCCAGTAGTGCACTGGAGTAATCAAGTTCGGAAGTGACAAAAGCACAATGAGAGTTTTAACAGCAGATGGGGTGAGATAGAGGTAAAGGCATTCAAAGTTATGGAGGTGGAAGCAAGCCGTCTTTGTGCTAAGAGGATACACCATCAGGAATGCAACTCAGGGTCAGGGAAGCTGAGGTTGTTAACAGCCTGGTTCAGGCTAAGACAGTGACTGAGGAGGAGGATAAAGTTGCTGATGAGGGTACGGAGTTTCTCCCAGGGGCTGACGACGATGGCTTCAGTTTTCTTGATGTTTAACTGGAAGAAATTACATCTCATCCAAGACTGTTTGTCAGACAAGCAGTCTGACAGCTCACAGGCTATAGAGGGAAAAGGTGTCATTTAGAAAGCTTTCCAACATCCATTAACCAGCAAAGTCAGAAACAATCTAATTCTATGGAAAGATCCAAATGAAAGACAGAGAACTGACAACAGATGCCTGAAAAGGGGGGGGAAAAGGATGGAAGCAAGGGCACAGCTATCAGTACACCGCCCCTCCTTTCTGCCTTCCCAGCCAACCCAAAAATGTCAATTTAAGCCAGGAGTCAAAGCCAGATCAAGGGGAACCCCTTGATGCCCAACTAATCCCAGAGTGAACTTTGTAAACTATTAGGGATTTCACAACAGCACTCCAGAAGGAGAAACTGCCCCTATAAAAACTAGCCCTGAGAAAAGTGAAGGGAATTCATAATTCTCTCCCTTTCAGATATCTTCCATAGCAGTTTGACCCAGGTGGATTTCAGAGATGACCCCAACTGACATCAAATGAGCTTTAAACAGAAAAAAAACATGAAAACTATGTACTGTCAAAAACTGTACAGCAAAATACTTCTCCATTTTCTCCAGACTCTGATCTTTGGCACGCGTTGCAAATGGAGATGGGTTTCATATGTCTACAATTTTACCACAACAGGTTCCTTAAAACATAGTCTAATTGTTTTTAACAGAATAATATTTTAGAAAACAATTATGTGGAAAATATTTCCTCATACAATACAAAGACCTACAATCCCAGAGGGTTAATAATTCCAGTATTCAAATTGCTAACCAGAGCAGAAATCTTCCAGTACCCTTACATTAGACGGAAAGCCAAGTCCTTGCTAGGTGACTCAGCATCCTATTTCCTGCAAGAACAAGAGTCAGCAACTGCAATCATCAACAACCTGGCTTACCTCAGTTGTGTTTCATGTATCCGTTAGTTAGATTTCTGACCCATCACCATATGTTTTACTTTTTAAAAAGTCCATGGATTCCCTATTATTGCAGTCTTCAAAGCTTTTTTAAAAATCCTTAGTTTATACCTTAAGTGCTATTTCTAGATTGAGGTTACTTCTCGCTTCGTATGAGCGATTCCACTAGGCATCTGTAGGAAGCAGCACCAAATCCAATGTTGAGCAATTCAGAATACTTATGCTTCACTAGCATTTTTTTAAAACCGAAAAGGCCAGTGCACAACATGTCCCTCTTTGCAGATGTGCCATCGCTTTCTGTATGTTCACAGCGGCTCTGTGGACCTCATTTGTTCGGGATGCCAGGCAAGTGGATACAGAAACAACCACATGGGTGCCTTTCAGGATTTTGGAATGGATTGTAAAAGAAATTTAAGGCTTATGTTTTTAATGTTCAAGTCTAGAAGTTCTATTAAAGGTCATCACAATTTAGTATATTTTTGCTTAATGCCCTTCTAAAGTAATTGTCTGAACTACTTTGAGGCATTTTGATGTGATAAAGCTCTACATATGTGCAAGTATAATTATATTACAGTAATCTGAATGTTAAAGGAGCAGGGCTATAAGGATAAATTTTGCAAGATATTTTACCTCATCTATATACAAAGTATGATATGATCAGCTACATCACTGCATTGCCATTCACCCTACTACTACTATTTCTTAGTCTTAATTCTAAAATTCCCGTGTTGAAAAAACATTTCTTGTGCAGTAGAAATAAAGCCTTCTGCAGCACAAAGTAATTGCAGCAATGAACATAGTGGTACAAACTCTGCTTGGTTGTTCCAGGAACCCCATCCCCACCCCTTTCTAATGAAGCCAATAATGATGCTTTATAGGCTGGTCAAGAAGTTTAGTTGCTCCTATCATAGAATGGTGACAGCACAGAAGGTGGTAATTTGGCCCATCGAGCCCGTGCTGACTCTTTGTAAGAGCAATCCAGTTAGTCCCATTCCCTTGCTCTTTCCCCGTAGCCCTGCAAATTGTTTCCCCCTTCAACTATTTATCCAATTCCTTTTGGAAAGCCATGATTGGATCAGCTTTTACCACACTTTCAGCAGTCCAGATCATAACTACCCACTGAGTAAAAAAGATTTTCCTCATGTCGCTTTTGGTTCTTTTTCCAATCATCTTAAATCTGTGTCCTCTGGTTCTCGACCCTTCCACCAATGGGAACAGTTTCTCTTTATTTACTTTATCTAAACCCTTCATGATTTTGAACACTTCTATCAAATCTCCTTTCAAACTTCTCTGCTCTAAGGAGAACAACCCCAGCTTCTCCAGTCTATCCACATAACTGAAGTCCCTCATCCCTGGAATCATTCTAATAAATCTTTTCTGCACCCTCTCCAAGGCCTTCACATCCTTCCTGAAGTGCGGTGCCCAGAATTGGACACAATATTCCAGCTGTGGCTGAACTAGTGTTTTATAAAGGTTCAACATAACTTCCTTGCTATTGTACTCTGCCCCTATTTATAAAGCCCAGGATCCTGTATACTTTTTTTAAATCGCTTTCTCAACCTGTCCTGCCACCTTCAAAGATTTGTGCACATTTACCCCCAGGTCTCTCTGTTCCTGCACCCCCTTTAAAATTGTACCATTTAGTTTATATTGCCTCTCCTCGTTCTTCCTGCCAAAATGTATCACTTTGCACTTCTCTGCGTTAAATTTCACTTGCCATGTGTCCGCCCATTCCTCCAGCCTGGCTATATCTTCTTGAATTCCATTACTACCCTCCTCACTATTTACTACACTTTCAAGTTTTGTGTCGTTTGCAAATTTTGAAATTGTGCCCTGTACACCGAAGTCCAGGTCATTAATATATCAAAAAAGCAGTGGTCCTATTACCAACCCATGGGGAACACCACTGTACACCTTCCTCTAGTCTGAAAAACAACCATGCACTAGCCATAAGAACATAAGAACATAAGAAATTGGAGCAGGAGTAGGCCAATCGGCCCCTCGAGCCTGCTCCGCCATTCAATAAGATCATGGCTGATCTGATCCCAACCACAAATCTAAAGAACACAAGAAGTCGGAGCAGGACCCGGCCACACAGCCCCTGGGCCCTCTCCGCCACCCACAGGGCATTGACTGATCCGAACTCAGCTTCATGTCCAATTTCCTGCCCGCTCCCCATAACCCCTAATTCCCTTTACTTCTAGAAAACTGTCTATTTCTGTTTTAAATTTATCTAATGATGTAGCTTCCACAGCTTCCTGGGGCAGCAAATTCCACAGACCTACCACCCTCTGAGTGAAGAAGTTTCTCCTCATCTCAGTTTTGAAAGAGCAGCCCCTTATTCTAAGATTATGCCCCCTAGTTCTAGTTTCACCCATCTTTGGGAACATCCTTACTGCATCCACCCGATCAAGACCCTTCACAATCTTATGTTTCAATAAGATCGCCTCTCATTCTTCTGAACTCCAATGAGTAGAGTCCCAATCTACTCAACCTCTCCTCATATGTCCGCCCCCTCATCCCCGGGATTAACCGAGTGAACCTTCTTTGTACTGCCTCGAGAGCAAGTATGTCTTTTCTTAAGTATGGAGACCAAAACTGTATGCAGTATTCCAGGTGCGGTCTCACCAATACCTTATATAACTGCAGCAATACCTCCTTGTTTTTATATTCTATCCCCCTAGCAATAAAAGCCAACATTCCGTTGGCTTTCTTGATCACCTGCTGCACCTGCATACCAACTTTTTGATTTTCTTGCACTAGGACCCCCAGATCCCTTTGTACTGCAGTACTTTCCAGTCTCTCGCCATTAAGAAAATAACTTGCTCTCTGATTTTTCCTGCCAAAGTGCATAACCTCACATTTTCCAATATTATATTGCATCTGCCAAATCTCCACCCACTCACCCAGCCTGTCTATATCCCCTTGCAGGTTTTTTATGTCCTCCTCACTCTCTACTTTCCCTCCCATCTTTGTATCATCTGCAAATTTTGATATGTTGCACTCGGTCCCCTCCTCCAAATCGTTAATATAGATTGTAAAGAGTTGGGGACCCAGCACCGACCCCTGTGGAACACCACTGGTTACTGGTTGCCAGTCCGAAAATGAACCATTTATCCCAACTCTCTGCTTCCTGTTCGATAACCAATCCTCCACCCATGCCAGAATATTACCCCCAATCCCGTGATTTTTTATCTTAAGTAATAATCTTTTATGTGGCACCTTGTCGAATGCCTTCTGGAAGTCTAAATACACTATGTCCACTGGTTCCCCTTTATCCACCCTATACGTTATATCCTCGAAGAACTCAAGCAAATTTGTCAGACATGACTTCCCCTTCATAAAGCCATGCTGACTTTGTCCTATTAAATTATGCTTATCTAAATGTTCCGTTACTGTCTCCTTAATAATAGACTCCAAAATTTTACCCACCACAGATGTTAAGCTAACTGGCCTATAATTTCCAGCCTTCTGCCTACTACCCTTTTTAAATAACGGTGTTACATTAGCAGTTTTCCAATCTGCCGGGACCTCTCCTGAGTCCAGGGAATTTTGGAAAACTATCACCAAAGCATCCACAATCCCTACTGCCACTTCCCTCAAGACCCTAGGATGGAAGCCATCAGGTCCAGGGGATTTATCCGCCTTGAGTCCCAAGAAGCTAATGGCCCGTACGGGGATAGAATCCGCGACCTTGGTATTATTAGCACCACACGCCAACCAACTGAACTAACCAGCCACAAATACATTACATCAATCTGATGTCTGTCATGCGCCCCTTTTTCTTGATGTTACTCTCTAATCTCTTTTGTCATCCCGGGAGCTCTGGCTTTGGTTGCCCTACCTTTCCCCCTCATGAGAACGTACCTAGACTGTACTCGAACCATCTCCTCTTTAAAGGCCACCCATTGTGCGATTACAGTTTTGCCTGCCAATCTCGGATTCCAATTTACCCGGGTCAGATCCATTCTCAACCCACTGAAATTGGCCCTCCTCCAATTAACAGAGAGAGGGTAGATGAGGGCAATGCAGTTGATGTGGTGTATATGGACTTTCAAAAGCCATTTGATGACAAGCCTATTATGTGGCACTTTATCAAGATTGAAGCCCATGGAATAAAAGGGGCGTAGCAGCATGGATACAGAATTGGTTAAGTGACAGGAAACGGAGAGTAGTGGTGAATGCTTGTTTTTTGGACTGGAGGGAGGTGTGCAGTGGTGTTCTTCAGGGGTCGGTGCTGGGATCACTGCTTTTCTTGATATATATGTTAATGACTTGGACTTAGGTGTGCAGGGCACAATTTCCAAATGACACAAAACTTGGAAGTGTAGTGAACAGTGAGGAGGATAGTAATAGAATTCAAGAGGATATAGACAGGCTGGTGCCTTGGGCGGACATGTGGCAGATGAAATTTAACGCAGAAAAATGCAAGGTGATGCATTTCGGTAAGAAGAATGAGGAGAGGCAATATTAACTAAAGGGCACAATTCTAAAAAGGGGTACAGGAACAGAGATATCTGGGGGTATTTGTACACAAATCGTTGAAGGTGGCAGAGCAGATTGAGAAAGTGGTTAAAAAAGCATACTGGGTCCTGGGCTTTATAAAGAGGCAGAGAGAGTACAAAAGCAAGGAAGTCATGATGAACCTTTATAAAACACTGGGTCGGCCACAGCTGGAGTATTGTGTGCCGTTCTGGGCACCGAACTTTAGGAAAGATGGGAAGGCCTTAGAGAGGGTGCAGAGGAGATTTACTAGAATGATTCCAGGGATGAGGGACTTTAGTTACGTGGATAGACTGGAGAATCTGGTGTTGTTCTCCTTGAAACTGAAAAGGTTGCGAGGGGATTTGATCGAGGTATTCAAAATCATGAAGGGTCTAGACAGAGTAGATAGAGAGAAACTGTTCCCGTTGTCAGAAGGGTCAAGAACCAGAGGAAATAGATTTAAGGTGATTGTCAAAAGAATCAAAGGTGATATGAGGAAAAACGTTTTTACACAGCAAGTGGTTAGGATCTGGAATGCACTGCCTGAGGGGTTGGTGGAGGCAGATTCAATCATGGCCTTCAAAAGGGAAGTGGATAAGTACTTGAAAGGAAAAAATTTGCAGGGCTACAGGGATAGGGCGGGGGAGTGGGACTAGCTGGACTGCTTTCGCATAGTGCCGGCATGGACTCGATGGGCCGAATGGCTTCCTTCCATGCTGTAACCTTTCTATGATAAGTATTTTTACTCTAGATTGCTCCTTGTCCTTTTCCATAACTAATCTAAACCTTATGATACTATGATCACTGTTTCCTAAATGTTCCCCCACTGACACTTGTTCCACTTCGTTCCCCAGAACTAGATCCAGCAATGCCTCCTTCCTAGTTAGGAAACATACGGATTAAAAAAGTTCACCTGAACACACTTCAGAAATTTCTCCATCTCTTTGCCCTTTACACTATTAATATCCCAGTCTATATTAGGACAGTTGAACTCCCCGATTATCACTACACTATAATTCTTGCATCTCTCTGTAATTTCCCTGCAAATTTTCTCCTCTATATCCTTCCCACTAGTTGGTGGCCTCTAGAATACACCCAGTAGTGTAATGGCGCCTCTATTGTTTCGTAACACTAACCAAATCTTATGTAAGGATTTTCACTATTTAAAACCGGATAATATTTACTCTTCAGGGCAGCACAAACACGGAAGACCATAGACAAGGATAGGTATTTGAAAATGTTTGTTTTTAAACTGGGAGGTTAACTAGTTACCTCAAACTTTATACAGTACAGAACTTCATTGTTGCTTACACTGTAGAAAATACAAGCTCCCATTCAGAAATCACTTTCTGTAGTTCTTTCTCCAATAAGGTTTCCTCTGAAGCATCATTTAAGTTTACTATCATTGAAGTTTGAACTCCATATTTCTATAGTTGTGTTTACAAAAAAAACTGGTCCCCTCCTAAGTTATTGCCAGATTTAAACATGCGGTAACCGATAAAATCAACTGGACGGACTAAAACAGCTTTAATGAGGGGCCTTTTATTTTGACACCAAAAAACATAAATCACCAAATTAACTTTGTTAGTTATTGTACTGATTTTTTTTTTGCAATTATAATACCAACTAAATTCCATACAGTACTCATATGGACTAATTTCTAAACCAGAACATTGTGATCTCTCCTATTACAAATGCCTTATGATGTTGCAAGCATTTATATAAAAAAAAATATAATCCAATATCTTCAGCTCACTGCAGTTTAAACTTTTCAATCTGTTTTGTTTTAGAGAAATTTCTGGAATTACTATTTCTATTTTTTTTAAGTTTACAAACTAAGTATAGTACTCTTATCAATACAGGAACCACTAAACCAGTGTTGTCCAATACATTTGTAAACAATTTTACAACACCAAGTTATAGTCCAGCAATTTTATTTTAAATTCACAAGCTTTCGGAGACTTCCTCCTTCCTCAGGTAAATGTCCAATACATTAGCCACATCTGGCTAATTGGGAATCGAGATGTACCGAATTGCATTTCTGATTAGTAAGTAAAAGCTGAGTAATAGACACCGTCATTGGGCATATGATCTCAAAACTCATTCACACGGGGTATGCGTGTGTATTTTAATCTATTTGTGCGTTTACTGTGGTATGGCAAGACGAAAAGCAGAGTGCGCAAATGTTTTTTGATGTTGAATGCTTTACTTCCTTGGTTACTGAATGGTTGTAGATTTTTTCGAAGTAAATATACACAAGAAATAAATTGTGTGCATGTAAGTAAGGAGTTTTCTACTAAAATCTTTCATAAGGGAATTGGATATACATATACATACACTTGAAAAGAAAAAGCTTGCCGGCTACGGGCAAAGAGCAGGGGAGTGGAACTAATTGGTAGCTCTTTCAAACAGCTGGCACAAGCATGATGAGCCGAATGACCTCCTTCTGTGCTCTATAATTCTATGATTAGTGCATGTGGCTAGAATGGTGTCGCCATAGTCACACCTATGGTTCATCAGCAATTTCTATTGGACAAGACTGCACCAAACTGATCTGCTGTGCATCCATCCCCACCCAGTGGCCAATAGAAGAAATATATGAAGAATTCTACACAATTGTGGGAAAGGATGCAAAATACCAGCAATGAAAATAAGAGATGTCAAGTTGTTTGTGTGCTGGATAAAAGTGTCAGTGATTTATGGAATTTAGTTTACAGCAAAAAAAAATCTATGGATAAGAAAGCACTGACGCAGATGGGTAATTCTCCACACAAGTTTTGTCTCAATTAATTAAAAAAAAATCTTCATAGCCCAATTTTTCTACTCCTCTCCTGATTCATGCTGGGGTACAATTCCATTGACGCTGGTAAACTTTTAGTACCTTGCCAGAATGGCTGTTCTTCATGCATGAACCTACACAGCAAGTGTTGACAGGCTATTTGCCCATTGACAAACATCGCAGCCAAGCTCGATCCTGCCCTCATTAGACACCTACAATTGAAACTTTCGGTACTGATCACTTGATAGCAATCAGAAGCAGGGAGCTTGTCTGATTGATCCTCCCTAGCACCTGCAATCAACAATCAATTCAACATGTCATCGATGACGACGAACACCTTGCTAAGGCCATCCCCATGCCTCCACTACTCGCCTTCAAACAGCCACCCAACCTCAAACAGACCATCGTTCGCAGCAAATTACCCAGCTTTCAGGAGAACAGCGTCCACGACACCACACAACCCTGCCACGGCAACCTCTGCAAGACATGCCAGATCATCGACACAGATACCACCATCACACGAGAGGACACCACCTACCAGGTACATGGTTCATACTCCTGTGACTCGGCCAACATTGTCTACCTCATACGTTGCAGGAAAGGATGCCCCGGAGCATGGTACATTGGCGAGACCATGCAGACACTGCGACAACAGATGAACGGACACCGCGCAACAATCGCCAGACAGGAGGGTTCCCTCCCAGTCGGGGAACACTTTAGCAGTCAAGGACATTCAGCCACCGATCTTTGGGTAAGCGTTCTCCAAGGCAGCCTTCGAGACACACGACAACGCAAAATCGTCGAGCAGAAATTAATAGCCAAGTTCCGCACCTGGACGGCCTCAACCGGGATCTTGGGTTCATGTCACGCTACACGTAACTCCACCAGCAAGGGGAAAAAAAATTATCTGTTTTTAATACAACTGGAAATTCTCTCTCTCTCTCTGCCTTTCGGGTCTCTTTCTTTCTGTCTGTGTAATTTGACACAATGTGTATTCAGCATATTGGGACCTACTGTTTTCCGTGGCTAACCTGTCTGAACACCAACGACACCTTTGATTGGTGTGATGGTGTCCCAGCCTAATATAAGATATGCGATTTGAGAACCTCTCATTCACTACTCACCTGACGAAGGAGATAATCTCCGAAAGCTTGTGATTTTAAAATAAAATTGTTGGACTATAACCTGGTGTTGCAAGATTCCTTACATTAATCAACTAATTCAGCAGAGACTGTGAATTGCACCTGGGATCTTTTGGTCTGCATAATTTAGTTACAAACTGCCTTCCAACTGAGCCATCAGGAGAGCTGCTCAACTGACATTCAATGGGGAAAGAGATCACATGAAGGCTAACATTTCCACTCAAAGCAGAAGAGAGAAAGAAGGGAGAAGACATGGGTAAAACAGCCAGCCCACTTTGAGGATTTTCTAGCAGCCAGTTACAGAACAAAATTTTTGGAAGGTTGCCGAAGGATTTAAAAATGGTAAAATATATTCAGCAGATCAGGAATTCAAAACAGGAGATTAGAGTTTTTGACTGGTCAACATTCACAACACTAAATCAGAGGCTCAAATAAGCCTGGTCATTTGCTATATATACTCCAAATCAATTCAAAAAATAAAAATCATTTTCTCGCACAGCACTAGATTACAATTAAAATGATCAGCTAAAAAAGGTACATAGATGATGGGAATAATGCTAGAGTTTATTAGTACAAATTAATTAGTCAATTATTCAGATTTCATTTTACACAAACATGTAAATCTGCTTGCAGATAAAATGCTGCATACCAGCAAACAGAACAGCCAAAGTGTAAGTTAATGAGAGATTACAGAAACAAATGGCAGGAACGTTAAGAAGTGCAAGTGAAATTACATTGTGCTACAGGATTTATACCATAACTATGATCATTTAGCTGTTTTATACCACAAGTTTGATACAGCAATGCCCTGAACTACTGTTGGAATTTCTCTTCCTCCCTCATCCCCATTTCTAAGCCATTGCAAATGTGTACATAGCAATAAAGTTGCTTAAAAAATGACTCAAGCACCAAATCTTCACCCTAGACAACGTTTAATTATAATTCTTTGTTGGATTTCTTTACATTTTAAAATATGCAATCTCCCATGAAACTGAGAAAAGAAAATCCATTACTAGAGAGAATTTTATGACACTTCTCTCGGAACATAACTATTCAAACTGAAAATATACATGCTTCCTTTGAGGAGATGACAGGCCTAGAAGGGGAGAGACAGTGGATGTTATCTACCTGGATTTCAGGAAGGCATTTGACACTGTCCCACATAAGGTCCAAAGCCATGGGATAGATGGGAATATATTAAAATGAATTAGCAAATAGCTGGTTGGTAGACATCAATGAGTAATAGTGATTGGGCAAGAATCTGGTGGGCAGCCACTTAACCAGAGGACTGCCACAGTGGACTGGTGCTGTTGTTTATAATTTTTATAAATGATTTGGAGGAAGGAATTGCATCCAAAATGTCCAAATTTGCAACCAATACCAAATTGAGAGCAGCGACAAATGATGAATGTCAATGCGTGCAAATTCGAAAAGATCTTGACAAGCTTGATCAGTGTGCAGAAAAATGCAGATAACATTTAATAAAGGGGAATGTAAGATTATAAGATTTGTCAGAGGAAATGTTGATGATGTGTTAAATGGGAATGTACTTCAGGAATCAGAGCAGGAGAAAGATCTTGGGGTTTTAGTGGACACGTCACTAAAACCCCATCAGCACAATGTTCCCAGGCTGTTAAAAAAGCAAATAGAATGTTGAGATGATTAGGGAGGGGCAAAACATATAAAATCGAGAGACGTAATTTTAAAACTGTATTTGGCCCTGGTGAGAACACACCTGAAGTACTGTGTGTAGTATAAGTCACCCTATTTCAAAAAGGACATTGAGTTATTGGTGGGGGTAAAGCAAAGGGCTACATGGTTGATCCCATAAATTAAGGAAATGACATATGAGGAAAGATTGACTCGAGTCATTTCTCTTGTGAAAAGGAGACTGAGGTGGGATATGATAAAAGTGTTTAGAATTGGGACTGGAATCCTTGAATGTTGATAAGTCACCAGGGCCGGATGGATTGTTTCCTAGGCTATTGAAGGAAGCTAGGGAGGAAATAGCGGATGCTCTGAGGATCATTTTCCAATCCTCACTAGATACAGGGGAGGTACCGGAGGACTGGAAGACTATAAACGTAGTACCGTTGTTTAAAAAGGGTACGAGGGAAAGGCCGAACAATTATAGGCCGGTCAGTCTTACCTTGGTGGTGGGCAAACTATTAGAATCAATACTGAGAGATAGGATAAACTGTCATTTGGAAAGGCATGGTTTAATCAGGGATAGTCAGCATAGATTTGTTCAGGGAAGGTCATGCCTTACAAATCTGATTGAATTCTTTGAGGAAGTGACAAGGAGGATTGATGAGGGTAGTGCAGTGGATGTTGCCTACATGGATTTTAGTAAGGCATTTGACAAGGTCCCACTCGGCAGACTGGTCAGAAAGGTAAAAGCCCATGGGATACAGGAAAATGTGGTGAATTGGATCCAAAATTGGCTCAGTAACAGGAAACAAAGGATAAAAGTCGATGGATGTCTTTGCAAATGGAAATCCGTTTCCAGTGGTGTGCCACAGAGCTCAGTGTTGGCTCCTTTGCTGTTTGCGGTATATATTAATGATTTGGACTTGAATGTAGGGGGCATGATTGGCAAATTTGCAGAGGACTCAAAAATTGGCCGTGAAGTTGATAGTGAAGAGGATAGCTGCACACTCCAAGAAGATATCAATGGGTTGGTGGACTGGGCGGAAAAGTGGCAAATGGAGTTCAACCCGGAGAAGTGTAAGGTAATGCACTTAGGGAGGGCAAACAGTAAAAGGGAATATATTGAGAGGGGTAGAGGAAATGAGACACCTTGGAGTGCATGTGCACAGGTCCCTGAAGGTGGCAGTACAGGTAGATAAGGTTGTGAAGGCGGCATACGGAATGCTCTCCATTATTAGCCGAGGTATAGAATACAAAAGCAGGGATGTAATGATGGAACTGTATAAAACACTGGTAAGGCTACAGCTGGAGTATTGTGGGCAGTTCTGGTCACCACATTACAGGAAGGGCATAATTGCTCTGGAGAGAGTGCAGAGAAGATTTACAAGAATGTTGCTAGGGCTTGAAAATTGCAGCTACGAGGAGAGATTGGATAGGATGGGGTTGTTTTCCTTGGAGCAGAGGAGGCTGAGGCGTGACTTGATTGAGGCGTAACTTGATTGAGGCGTACAAAATTATGAGGGGCTCAGATAGGTACTTCCTGTCTACTCTGTTTCCCCAGCAGAGAGTTCAAGAACGAGAGGACATAGATTTAAGCTAACTGGCGGAAGGATTAGAGGGGACATGAGGAAAAACTTTTTTACCCAGAGGGTGGTGGATGTATGGAATTCGCTGCCCGAATTGGTGGTAGAGGCAGGGACCCTCAACTCTTTTTAAAAGTACCTGGACCTGCACCTAAAGTGCTGTAAGCTGCAGGGCTATGGACCTGGTGCTGGAAGGTGGGATTAGAATGGGCACCTGGTTTTACTTTGAGCCGGCACGTACACGATTGGCCGAATGGCCCCCTTCTGTGCTGTATCTTTTCTATGGTTCTGTAGAATTATAAAAGGTTTGGATAAATTTGATCCAAGTTATCCAAGATATATATTAATCGCAACTCTCCCTCCGAACTTAGTTCAGTCTCTTGCAGCCAATTTAAAACTCCCCTTTAACCTGCACTTCTTGTCTGAAAAAACCTCAGTATTGACATGTAAAGATACTTATGGGCACAGCTACTGCTTTAGTGTCTGAATAAGACTGGTTCTCTTTTATTACCTTAGATGTTTACCGATATTTTGGAGATTGCATCCCCTAGGTCCAATGGTTTTGATCAGGACCAGTGATTTAATATAACTGAACCTTAGCTTTTATTACATAGGATTCCACAATTTTCCAAGATTTTTACCAGTTTTTTGGAGACGGCCCTCCATAATTCCATCTATTTTTCTCTGAAAATAAAAAAAATGATCTTACTTATTAACTATCTACAGTAATAAAAGATAACCAGATTTATTCAGTCACTATAAAGCAGTAGCTGTGCCCATAAGTATCTTACTTTACCTGTCAAGATTGAGGTTTTTTCAGACAAGAAGTGCAGTTTTAAATTGGCTGCAAAAGACTGAACTAAGTTGGGAGAGAGAGTTGCAAATTATATATCTTGGATCAAATGTATCCAAACCTTTTATAATTCTAAACACTTCTATCATATCCCACCTCAGTCTCCTCTTTTCACAAGAGAAGAGAAATGACTTGGGGTAGTCAATCTTTCCTCATACATCATTCCCTCAAGTTCTGGGATCAACTATGTAGTCCTTTGCTGTACCCCCTCCAATAACTCAATATCCTTTTTGAAATAGGGATTTACATTCACAATTTCTCATATGGCAGGTTTGTGAACTTAGCCTGGTCTTTCTCAAAAGGGAGAGAAAACTGGAGGCTGAGCCTCCCCTGCCATTGTCGGCTGTCAGTTATACACAGAGGTATGAAAACAACTCGTTTGGTGAGACTAATTGGTGATAGAGAACTGAAGTGGTTATAAATGATTTAAAACAAAACTTCAAAAATAATCACCTTAGGGTAAGCAAACATCTTTTAGTTTTTCAGTAAGTGAAAATTAAAAGCTACAAATATCAATATGTAGAATACTATTCAAATGATGCGATACAGTTCTAACATTCTACGCACTCACCTCTGTTGTAATCTACGGTCATCATCACTTCCAACTTCCTGTATGAGAAAAAGAAAGTAAAAAAGTTACCAACTCTTGAGTACCAAGTCTGCTTTAAATCCTGAGATACATAAGGATTGCTATAATTTGGGCTGAAGCAAGTTCATGGTTTCTTGGGGAGATCCAAAACAAGAATCTGTTTTTTTTTAAAAGCCTTCTGCTGCACACCTAGTTTAGTAGACAACTCTTGGTACAGATGCCCTTTCAATAAATACATAGCAGAATTCAAGTGTACCAAACCACTTTCCATTTTCCAAATGTAGAGAGCTCTTGCTCCCAACAATGTGCCTTGGCAAGTGCACTCCCTCCTACACTAGTGTGATATTTTTTTCATTTCATATACCAGCTATCCTGTAGTCTCCAAGTGAGCTTAAAAATTTCATATGAAATTATGGGTAGTTTTGTATTATAAAACTAGATACATGGCCTGAAACTGCCCAAAATTATTTCACATTGGACCCTTACAGACTGACGCAACTTCTAACTCATCAGTCTGGATTTTGACCCCACATCCCAGAGGTGAAACGCCTGTGCACCACACATGGGAATTTTATCTCACATTTTATGTCAAATTAATTTTTGTTTGATAACATTTTTGAAATCTGCAAAATTAAAATCCCCGTGAAAGGAACAGAGTTTAGAATAAATTAAAAATACAGCATTCTTTGCTGTATACAGTTCTCGATCCAGTATTTTACATCAATATTTTTACATTGCATCGAAAAATATATAGAAATTTGATGGAGGTTTATTGACTTACAGGTACAAAAGGCCAGCTTTTAAAGAAGGTCAAGGAACAAAAACACCAGAAGAAATATTCTTGACATTAATGTTTACCTACCTGACAAAATAGGCCAATTTCTATATTTTATGTTCTAAGATTTAAATGGATAGGGCAAATCAGATTTAAAATGGCTTCAGACAATAGATTTCTGAAGTTCTTTTTAAATTGCTGTCAGTGGGGTGTTAGTGCCACTAATTGCCAAAGCATAGGCAAGAAGGGGGCAATAACATTGATTGCAGAAAGTGAGTCTAGCCTAGTTGACCAATGTCCAGATCATTAATCATAAGCATAAAGAGCTTTAATTTTAGGGTAGACCAACTCTGGATAAACTTACTGTAACTTGAGGAGGATTCAGGATATTGCCACTTTCTTTGTGGGGTGGGTTATGGGCTTCAAAAACCCTGCTTCCACAATCCTTTCCCAAAACACCTTTGGGAAGGTAACTCAACTAGCATCTTGGATAGAAGGCACTTCTGTATCTTGTATGTACACCAGGAATAACAACTTAAAAAAAATATTGATCACTTAGTAGTTAAGAAGCGGAATTTTTGGTACTACTAATTGGTGAGCATTTTGAGGACAAATGCACATTAAATCCATTTGGTCAGCCTAGTGATAATTTGAAATCATGAGAGAATATTCTAATTTTAGAATGTCATGTTGTGACATTTTTAATACTGTTTGGCAAGACGTACCCACCATTTTATTTACTCAATTGGAACTATTTATGCAGATCAAAATTTCAGTGATGTAAATTCTCTCACAACTTGTATACACGTGTTTATATGATAAAAAGTTGCAACATAAATAGAATAATTTGAATATCAGCATGAGGTACAAAAGCAAAGCTTCAATGACAGATAGTTATCAGGCCTCCCAAGAATCCATAACATGTTCCAGTTTTTTATTTTATCCATTATGTGGAAGGATGTATAAATGATTCAATTATGAGTTGCTATTAGCACTGAAGAACACAGTGCGCAAGTCTTTTGAAGATGACGGTAGTTTGTCACTTTAAATAGGATGAGCTCCAACACAGTTTATAGCAAAAGTCTGGTACTCGTGATAGATTGGAATGCAGGAAAACATTTCCTTATGTAACACTGAAAATGATATGCAGTGTGTACACTGACCAAGAGCATGGGCTATTTTGGTTGCTGCAGGAGTACTGCTAAGTAGTGTTACCACCACAAATGTGCAAAAGGACCAGAAGAGCAAGATCAGTCCAGGGTGATAATACATATGTAATTTGTTCCACTTGCTGACCTGGTCAGAGGAGAGATAAAGAGAGACTGTGGTAATTATAGCAAGGATGATGTTTGGTCAAAGAAAGCAGACATGGCTTAAGCCCAAAACCTTAACAATGGGAATAAAAAGGAAATCAAGTAGGGTAAAGGGAGCATGAAAACAAGTTGATTAGACAGGCTATTATTTTCAAGGAAGTGATAAAAGTGATGAGGAAGAGTGGTTTAAAGAGAGATTAAGGGAAGGGGTAGTGACTGAAAGATTGCCGCTGATGGAGTGGAGGACAAGCAGTTAGCCAGAGTGAGAGTAGAGTAGTGGACGGTACATGCTGTGACGCAAGGTTGGTGGAGATGAAGTACATTTATGAAATCCCACATTTACCTCCTAACCCTAGTAAATCTGCTGGTCAGATGACCATTTGCCTACATGTCAAAACAGCACTGCTATGCTCAAACACAATAGCATAAAACTGAATAATATCATTAATTACACGATACATGTTGTGCTTAATTAACCAAGGTCCATACACCCATCGGCCCAGCCTTTGCTAGGCTCCACTAGCTCCCCATGCACCACTCAAGCTCAATGGGCTCACCTACAAATCCTTCCATTGCCTTGCCTCCCAATATGTTTGTAAGCTCCTTTAACCATATATCCCTACACAAAACTTCCAGCTCTCCAACACCACCTTAGTTCTCATTCCCTATTCCCTCCACTTGAATGTTGTTGGCCACTCCTTCGCCCTCTGGAGCTCCCTAACAAAAAAAAAAAAATCAGCCTTTCTACCTCCTTCCATGACTTCATGTCTCCTAAAGAGCCTCCCCCTCAGAACATGTTTTTGCCCTCTCCTAACCACTCTTGTTTCTCTCTCCCTCCTACGCTGTCCACTCGTTATCTACTGCCTGTAAAGTGTTCTGAGACATATCTGTACAGTTGTGGTGCTACACAAATGTAGAGTGGTGTTTTAGATATAACTCTCCTACTATCCAGCACAGGTATGGAGCTGACATTAGACTCTTGTAATTCTCCAAGCCATTTGCCACAATCTATACAGAAGAGACAGCAGCCTATTACGTAGTATATAAAATTGCAGCATTGGACTGTAAAATTAGACGGCATTCAATCTTGAACTTCCCCATGGGCTCCACAAGCATTTCCTGCCAGATCATTGCAAGTGGGAAGAAATAAGTTGTTTCCTATGATAATTATAAACGTGCCTGTGACTGAAAGGTTCTGCGCAAATCTTTCGTATGAACTCGTCTAATCTCATGACGAAGAAGTGCTTGGAAGCACAGAACAATAAAAGTATGAAGAGGTTCTCCAAACTCATATATAGGGAACTCATGATTGGTTATATTTATTGGTGAAAAAAAATGCCTCCTGATAGACCCATAGACAGCTGAATCACAGTACATTTCCCCTTAATATATCCATTCTTGTCCACTAGGGCCTATATTTTTCACTTCAGTCATATTACTGTGCTGTTCATGCAGTACTGAATCAAAATTTGGTTTACTACAACAAAAACTTGCATTTATATAGTGCCTTTAACTTAGAAAAACATCTTGAGGTGCTTCACGGAGACGTAGTCAGACAAAAATGGACGCCAAGACAAAGATGGAGATATTAGGAGTGACTAAAAGTTTGACTAAAAGAAGTGGTTTTAAGGAGAGACTTGAAGGAGGAGAGGGAGGTGCAGAGGTGAATGGGTTTATGGAGGAAATTCCAGAACGTGGGGCCTGGATGGTACCCAATGGTGGGGTGAAGGGATGACGGATGCACAAAAGGCCAGAGTCAGAGGAATGGAGAGCTCGGGAAGGGGTGGGGGGGGGGGGGGGGGTGGAGGAGGATACAGAGATAGGGAGGGGCAAGGCCATGAAGGGATTTAAATTTGAGACGTTGTGGATCAGGGGCCATTGTAGATCAGCAAGGACAGAGGTGATGGATGAGCAGAAATTGGTGTGCGATAGGATACAGACAAGAGTTTTTGATGAGTTGAAGTTTATAGAGGGTGGAGAATGAGTAGCCGGCCAGGAAAGCATTAGAATAGCCACATCTGGAAGTGACAAAGGCATCAATGAGGGTTTCAGCAAAACATGGGCTGATGCAGACAATGCTGTTACAGAGGTGGAAATAGGCAGTCTTTGTGATGGTGCGGATATGGGGTTGAAAGCTCAGCTTGGGATCAAACAGGATGTCGAGACTGAACAGTCTGGTTCGGCCTGAGACAGTAGCTGATTAGGGTCAAAAACAACGGATTCAGTCTTCCCGATGTCCAACTGGAGGAAATTGCGGCTCATCCAAGACTAGATATTGGACCAACAGTCTAGACAACAGAGATGGTGGAGGGGTCGAGAGATGTAGTGGAGATGTAGAGTTGGGTGCCATCAGTGTATATGTGGAATCCGTCCCTATTTCTGTGGATGATATTGCTAAGGGGCTGCATGTAGGAGGAGGAAGGGTGGGTCAAAGCAGATCCACGGGGGACTCCGGCAGTAACTGTATGGGAGCAATAAGAGAAGCCATTGCTAGAGATGCTAAGGCTATGACCAGATAAGTAACCAAGCGAGGACAATCCCACTGAGCTACACAATATAGGAAAGGCATTGGAGGAGGATGGCGTCAGAGCCAAGGCCAATTCTGTCCTCGCTTGACATTCACTTTCCAACAAATAGCGATCAGGTGTGAGAACCCTGCCTGATTTTTTCTCTTCGAAAAGTGATGAGGTTGATTGTAGCATCCTGCCTACTGCCCCAAATTAATTAACACAGCACAGATCAGGAATTGAACCTCTTTCCTTCTGACATTACGGCTTATGCAAAATGAAGTAGAGTCCCTTATCTACTATACAATCGGCAGAGTTTAATTGAACTGGAATCTCCAGTTTGGAATGCCAATTTGAGTAAATTAAATATTGCAACTGCCAAGAATCAGGCAACTAATGTAAAAACAGCTTTTATTATGACTAATATGGACAATTAAAATTAGCTGTGGAATTAAGTTCAGTCATAAGACATAACTAACTGAAACTACATGGCACGTATCAGTAAGAAATGAAGGACTACTTCACAGACAGAACATTAAATGAGTAATACATTAATTATAAAGCACGGGTTACAGTGCATGCAACAATTGATCTCTGACATTGAACTCTTGTGTTGCAGTCACTGGCACCATATTCTGGCATTCACTGCCAGAATTAGACACAGGTACAGAATCTTTGAAGACAAGCAAGCACTCCAACCTATTCAGCATCAGCACCTGCAACCCCCATAACTCAAGTGGACAGGGGTGGGGTGAGAAAAGAGAACCAAAGGTTCCTCTAAAGGAACGAATATACCTAATAATTTACAAACATTTTTTACAATATTGCACTGTCTGACAATTCTCTGCCAGCCACTTCCTTGCTGATCAAAGGTGTGACAGTCAAATAAATTACCAGGGAAAGGAAAATATCTTTCATTTCCTTTCGCAAAATAGTAAGACGCAGAGAAGGACCAAACACAATCAAATCGAGGTCAGCAATTGTATAAAAGAATCTCTGTCCACCTGATAACAGCCAACTCATATCTAAACCTCTTCTCCAGCTCTCCACTATGTTACAAAATGTGAATCAGGCATGAGACTTGTTACAACATTTGCTAAAATAGTAGTGTATTTATTACAAGAATGAACAATGTCACTATTCATGCTTCATATTATTGAAATGCACTGAAGTGCTTTGTAACACCCTCTAATGCATCATAAACTCAACTACAAAGTACAGGTTTAGTTCTCTCACTACGAGCAATTCTAAATATGTACACTACTATTAGCAATTAGTGCAACAGGTCTTATGCCTGATTCATATTTTGTAACATAGTGGAAATCTGGAGAAGTGGTTTGGACAGGGGTTGACCTTTAACAGACGGACAGATTCTTTTATACAATTCCTCACCTCCATTTGATTGTGATGGCTCCCAGATCAAATCAAATGCTGTTAATTATGACAAGGGACACGATGGCTTTTACTACAAATTATTGCACTCATTTTACACTATAGTTTACCAACTGTTTAATTGAATAATTTTTTAAACTTTGATTTTTTGATATAGTGTATACATAACACAAGGCCATATTTCAAAACTATTACAAATATGCTGTGTATCTAAAATTGGTGGGTTGTAAAAAGTAAATCATCCAGGTGCATTTACCATGCAATTGTCACACACAACAGATGGGGTTGGATTAATGCCATCGGAGACCCTATGCTATGGAATTTTTAAACATTATTACCCGTAAGACCCTTGAGTTCAGAGGCCCAGGAGGAGCAATCTATTGTTTGTGGAAAGGTGGGGGAGGGGGGGAAGATTGTTTATGCATAAGCTTGTGATTTATTTTAGCATTTCTTCCATGATAAATTTTTAAAAATGTAATCCTGATCCTGCACCGCTGCAGCAATTATAGCACAAGTGTAATCTTGATCTGATTTCAGGTATGAACAAGTCACGTGGACTATATAGTAAACAGTTTATTTTTATAACTTACCATTTCCTAATGTGCTCTGTTTGTGCAATACATGCATTTCCTATGTATATTTTTTATTTAACAGTTTACCAAAGCACCCAGCCCCAGTGGAGTAGCCTGTTGGACCGTAACCCTAACCCTAAAATTCTGCTGTGTTCCAAAGGTTACATGCTATGTAGGGAAATATGATCTGAGAGGATATTCCAGTGAGTCAAAGATTACCAGTACTTACCTTAAGTAATCTTAGCAAAGGGTTTCTTCTTCCTAGCTTCTGCAAGTACCACACATACAGAATAAAGAAACTGTGAATGATTATGGATAGTTAGGAGTAATTCCAAGCCAGTTATCTAAATTCAGATATCGTCATCTCAACCACAAGAGAACATTACAGCTTTGAAATGACTCCAGAGTATATATTACTTTTCTTTTATATACACACACACATAAATTGAACTTAATAGAGTGCTATTAGGTGCGTATTGAGGCCAATTTTAACTTTTGGCACACAATGGGTGGTCTTCAGTCAGAGCTCGCACACCACCGTCTTGAGGCCTAAGCCTCATTTGCATTCAGGCAGAGAGTTGTGTGCCCCAAAATGGTGCTCCGAGGCAGCTTGCCTGTTGGGGAGGGCAGGAAATCAGCCAGCTTTGGGTGGGAGAAGTTGCATACGGCCGTAGAATTTTTGCAGGGCCAGGTTATAAATTTCTTCGAGAGTGCTTTAAGCGGCCTCCAGTGATCCCTTTAAGGATCACTGTTCAGGCCGCTCAATGCCAGAAAAAATGGGCGGAGCATCGACGGCATATGCTATGCTCATTTGTACCTCAAAATTGCAATCAGAGTCCGATGTACATCATGGGACCCATATTTGAATATTACAAGTGGTTTCCTGCCTGAAACAATGGCCGTTCTGGCCACCCAGCTGAGGGCCCTACCCAAGATGCCAGCAGCTGGAACACCAGAGTAAACAGGATGGTAAGTGGCTCAAAGCCATTTTGAGGCCACTACCACCCAATTTATGCCAGGCAGAGGTAGTTAAAATTGGCCCCATTGTATCCAAGAGTAATTTAGGGGTATACTCACAATCAGTATACTCTGGTATTGATGATACCCACCAAAGGTGAATGACTGTGCTGCAATCATTCCAAGTTTATTGAAAAATAATGAATAGTTCTTTGATAGGACATTATAAGGCCAATATATAGTATACAATTTGCTTCAACTCCATTATAGCCTTAAACTTGGCAATGAAAATATGTTAACTCCAAAGAATACATTGGATTACCAACCAATGTCTGCATCACATAGCCACAGCAGCCTGCAGTAGGCCTTTATTATAGAACTATCCCTGCTTAAAAAAAACTCATTAAATATTAGAAGATGAGATAACTCCCCCTGGAAAAGGACCATTTTCCAATTATATCTCAGGCTTCCCTAATTTTAAGTTCTCCATGCTGTAGCAGGATCTCGCTGTTAGCCACATCACAGTATTAGGTTTCTCAATCAGTATTTTTGATTAAACATTTGAAAATAAAACATAAAAACAAGTAGCTGCCCAATAAAAACGAAACAACCATACACAGCCCTCCTTTTTTTTTAGGAACACGATTAGTATTGCAGGATATTGTGATCAACAAAGAATGCAAAATAATTTTGTTAAATCGAGAATACTCTTTGGCATCTCAATATTTCAATGGACTCTGAATCTATTACTTGTGCATTTTCCTTCCTCAATGATAATATTAACATCACTATGCATGGCCCACTATTACAAACACAAATTGAAGAACCGCGCATGGGCAGATATATTGACAATTAACACAGCTATATACAAAAATAATTATATGGTTAAATATGATCGATGATAAGGCCATAGAAGAAATTAGCTGGTTTCTGATTGTGGCAAACGTTAAATCTTCATTTGACGGCTCTATATTTTGCCAACATAATATTCACATTGTAAATATTTTTTTGCTTTCAGGTATAATAAACATGTCCCAAAGAGGCCTGGAGCCATTCGTGTAGCCGGCGATTCCCAGCCGGTCGCATCGGCCTCAGGAGGCTGTCAACCCAGGGATGATGACTACCATACGAGACTCACCGAGACGCTGGGGCTGGAGGAGGCGCTCGGAGTCGGAGAACGCTGCACCGTAACCAGGGCCATAATCAGGGCTCAGACAGGCAAGAAGAAAAGAGGACAGCAAGGGGGGTACTTCAGCAGGTGAGACTGAGGCCAGAGACAGCTGGATTATGCAAGCTTCATACCGCTACCGCTTTTCTTCTCTATATACCGTTAGAAACGTACGGCTCGCGAGCATGGATTGGAGAGATGGGCGGGGCGATGTGGACGCGCAAGGGAAGGGCGGACCAGAGGCAGAGCGGTTAGGAGCGCGCGAGCGAAACGCTGGAACTGGGAGAGGAGCGCGCGAGCGAAGAGGGAGGGAAGCGCGCGACGCAGCGGGTGAGTGAAGAGGGAGGGAAGCGCGCGACGCAGCGGGTGAGCGAAGAGGGAGAGGAGCGAAAGGGGAGCGATGGAGTTGGGCGGGCGAGATTAGGTGGGAGCTGCGTAGACAACCCTCCAGGTTCGGCCTGGCGTCTCCAGGAATTGGAGATTAATCTCCTGGACACCGCTGCCAGTAAAATCCAGGAGAAAAGAACCAGAGGAGGTAGATTTAAGGTGATTGGCAAAAGAATCAAAGGTGATATGAAGAAAAACTTTTTCACACAGCGAGTGGTGAGGATCTGGAATGCACAGTCAGAGGGTGGTGGAGGCAGATCCGATCATGGCTTCCGAAAGGGAATTGGATAAGCACTTGAAAGGAGAAAATTTGCAGGGCTAGGAGGATAGGGCTGAGGAGTGGGACTAGTTGGATTGCTTTTGCATAGAGCCGGCATGGACTCAATGGGCCGAGTGGCCTTCCTGCTGTAACCTTCCTATGATTCTATGAACAATCATAAGGACATTAAAAAATTGTTTTTTCCCCAATATCTTTGACCACTTCCATTTATTAGTTATAAAAATAGTGGATATAGGGGAAAAGACCGTTTTACTGGTTGGGGCAGTTGGAGGCACAAGGTCAAGTGATGAAACCTCTGTTTAACATTTCATCTGAAAGAAAGCACCTTTGATAGTGTCAGCCTAGATTATGCGCTTAAATTCTGGAGTGGGACTTGGAGGTATGACATTCGACTCAGGTGAGAGTGCTACCATTGAGCCAAGTATGGCACAGTCTGTCAATTTCAGAATTCTGGCACTTTGAAAATGTTGAATGCGTGAAGCAGAAAATGCTGGAAATATACAACCGGTCCATTAGCATCTGTAATGGATCTGTTACATGACATTTTTGGTGTGTAACCCTTCATTACAAGACCTGCTGAAGGGTTACACACCTGACATGTCAAAACCTGTCTTTTTTTCTTCACAGATGCTACCTAACCTGCTGTATATTTCTAGCCTGTTTTTATTTGGTTTCTAGCATTTTCAGTTTTTTTTTCTTATTACTTTACCTTGTGAACAGCAATGTGTCTGGATATTAAATGACCATTTAAAAAAAATAATAATTTTTATCCCAATTCCCTGGCCTTCATGGGCTTCACAATGGCTATGTCTAAGAAGGTGAGTTGCAGGGAAACCTGCTTCTATATTCTGTCTGTGTCACTCTGAGAAGACCAATCTGTTTTTTACTTCAAAATATACTTTATTTCATAGAATTTAAATGTACACACAGTTCAAAGTAAATATCACAATTCCAAACCAATACATTATATCAGACTAATATATGTTGCATGATAACACCCTGGGGACAACAGTTCCTCACCTCCCCCTCCCCCCATGAATGTAAGGAATCTTACAACACCAGGTTATAGTCCAACAGTTTTATTTGAAAATCACAAGCTTTCGGAGGCTTTCTCCTTCGTCAGGTGAGTGTGGGATTCCATGAAGGTTACCGCATATATAGTCAGCTTGGTGATTACAGATAATCTTTCCAACTGCCCGTTGTTAAGGCAATCAAAGTGTTCAGACAGAGAGACATTACATACAGGACTACTGAATATACAAACGGTCAGAACTCAAAGACAGAGAGAGAGAGAGAGAAACATCCAAAAGGAAGAGAAAGAAAGAGAGAGAATGACTAGTTGTATTAAAAACAGATAACTCTTTTTTCGCTGGTGGGGTTACGTGTAGCGTGACATGAACCCAAGATCCCGGTTGTGGCCATCCTCATGGGTGCGGAACTTGGCTATCAATTTCTGCTCGACGATTTTGCGTTGTTGTATGTCTCGAAGGCCGCCTTGGACAACGCTTACCCAAAGATCGGTGGCTGAATGTCCTTGACTGCTGAAGTGTTCCCCGACTGGGAGGGAACCCTCCTGTCTGGCGATTGTTGCGCGGTGTCCGTTCATCCGTTGTCGCAGTGTCTGCATGGTCTCGCCAATGTACCATGCTCCGGGGCATCCTTTCCTGCAACGTATGAGGTAGACAACGTTGGCCGAGTCACAGGAGTATGAACCATGTACCTGGTGGGTGGTGTCCTCTCGTGTGATGGTGGTGTCTGTGTCGATGATCTGGCATGTCTTGCAGAGGTTGCCGTGGCAGGGTTGTGTGGTGTCGTGGACGCTGTTCTACTGAAAGCTGGGTAATTTGCTGCGAACGATGGTCTGTTTGAGGTTGGGTGGCTGTTTGAAGGCGAGTAGTGGAGGCGTGGGGATGGCCTTAGCGAGGTGTTCGTCGTCATCGATGACATGTTGAAGGCTGCGGAGAACATGGCGTAGTTTCTCCGCTCCGGGGAAGTACTGGACGACGAAGGGTACTCTGTTGGTTGCGTCCCGTGTTAGTCTTCTGAGGAGGTCTATGCGATTTTTCGCTGTGGCCCGTCTGAACTGTCAATCGACGAGTCGAGCGTCATATCCCATTCTTACGAGGGCGCCTTTCAGCTTCTGTAGGTGTCCATCGCGTTCCTCCTCGTCTGAACAGATCCTGTGTATTCGCAGGGCCTGTCCGTAGGGGATGGCCTCTTTGACGTGGTTAGGGTGGAAGCTGGAAAAGTGGAGCATCGTGAGGTTGTCCGTGGGCTTGCGGTAGAGTGAGGTGCTGAGGTGCCTGTCTTTGATGGAGATTCATGTGTCCAGGAAAGAAACCGATTCTGAGGAGTAGTCCATGGTGAGTTTGATGGTGGGATGGAACTTGTTGATGTTATCATGTAGTCTCTTCAGTGATTCTTTGCCGTGGGTCCATAGGAAGAAAATGTTGTCGATGTATCTGGTGTATAGCGTTGGTTGGAGGTCCTGTGCAGTGAAGAAGTCGTGCTCGAACTTGTGCATGAAAATGTTGACGTATTGGGGTGCGAATTTGGTCCCCATGGCTGTTCCGTGTGTTTGGGTAAAGAACTGGTTATCGAAGGTGAAGACATTGTGATCCAGGATGAAGCGGATGAGTTGTAGGATGGCGTCTGGAGATTGGCTGTTGGTGTTGAGTACTGATGCTGTTGCAGCGATGCCGTCATCATGGGGGATACTGGTGTAGAGTGCCGAGACATCCATCATGGTGAGAAGTGTTCCTGGTTCAACTGGTCCGTGGGTGCTGAGTTTTTATAGGAAGTCTGTAGTGTCACGACAGAAGCTGGGGGTTCCCTGTACGATGGGTTTCAGGATGCCCTCGACGTATCCAGAGAGGTTCTCACACAGGGTTCCGTTGCCTGATACGATAGGACGTCCGGGTGTGTTGGCTTTGTGTATCTTT
Organism: Heptranchias perlo; assembly: GCF_035084215.1. Classification (NCBI taxonomy): domain Eukaryota; kingdom Metazoa; phylum Chordata; class Chondrichthyes; order Hexanchiformes; family Hexanchidae; genus Heptranchias; species Heptranchias perlo. The sequence continues at coordinate 36,126,975 of NC_090349.1, forward strand.
GGGAGGCAGTAGAAGTCTCCCACGCGGGGAGTACGTGGGATGAGAGCGCGTAGGATGCTTTGAAGGTCTGGGTCGAAGGCCTTGATCAGTTTGTTGAGCTGGTGGGTGTGTTCTTTGGTCAGATCTGCGGGTAACCGTCTGTAGTGTTCCTGGTTGTCCAGTTGTCGGTATGCTTCTTTGCAATAGTCCGTTCTGTTCTGTATGACGATGGCTCCTCCTTTGTCCGCTGGTTTGATGACGATGTTGTGGTTGGTCTTGAGAGCGTCGATGGCGTTGCGTTGTGCTCGGGTGACATTCTGGACTGTCTTGTGAGTGCGGCTGATGAATCTGGCATTCATGAAGAGGGACCTGGGCCTCATTTGGCACCTTCCACAGTGGAAGGAACTTAGTAATTTCTCAAATATTTTAATATATTTTGCATGCTGGATAACCATTGATTTGAAGTTGAAGTTACATTTTGTAAGAGTAACATTTTGTTGCTTTTCAGCTGCCTTAGTGTGATAGTGCAGCAGATACCAGTGTGCTTTAACTAAGCATGTTCCTCCACTTGACAAGCTGTTGTGTATTGAATCACAATATGATTGTGTATTGAGTGTGGGTGGGTATGGCAGCCTACTGGTTATAATCCTGTCCACTGATCCAGGGACCATGAGTCCAAAGCAAATTGTGAAATTAAATTTAATAAAACTAGTAATTTATGGGTTAGCACCAGGAAAAGTAACCATGAAAGCTGCCTGATTGTTGTAAAAACACAATTGGTTCACTAATGTATTTCATAGAAGGGAATCGGCCACCTTTACCTGGTCTGGCCTACACATGCTGATAGTCCTACGCACTGTGGTTGATTCTTGAAGCTCTCAGTGATGGACAATATTTACTGCCTTGCCAGTGTTGCACATATCTCAAGGATATATATATCTCAAGGATGGATCTATATATATGTTCCTCCTGTTCTGAATATGAACTAGAGTTCAAAATGCAGAAACCCATTAGCAACTGGAGGAAAATATATTTGCATGTTCCCTATATTGATTTCGAATTCATCATTTTTCACTGCTGTCGATATATGGGTTTCATTCTGTTTGTGGAGGACCTCCAATTGGTATAAAGGCCCTACGTAAAGTGAGTTTTGGGTCATTTCAGTGCAGTCCCTAGAAATCACAGTCCTCAGCACAAAAATCCAAAAATTCAGCAAAAAATGATGATACCTTGATAAGTTTACCCAAAGAGATCATAAGTTGGTTATTGTGGAAAATGGAAAAATTCTTGACCCTGCACCGAGCCTGTGCTTTCCATGATTTAGGACTGCTTGATGTTGACCTTGCGTGATAAAGAAAGGATATGCATTAATATTGCATCTGGTCACATCCACAGGACATCCCAAAGCACGTTACACCCAAATGATTGCTTCTGAAGTGCAGTCACTGTTATGCAGGCAAACACAGCTGCCAATTTGTGCACAGCAAGGTCCCACAAACAGCAAATGAATGAATGACTAGATGATCGGTTTCTGGTGGAGTTGGTTCAGGGAGGAATGTTGTTCAGGAGACTTGGAAAACTCCCTGCTTTTCTCAAAATAGTGCCATAGGATCTTTTATATTCAGAGAAGGCAGATGGGGCTCCATTTTGATATCTTATCCAACAATGCAACACTCCCTAACTACAGCACTGAAGTGTTAGCCTAGATTATGCGCTGAAGTCCATTTGAGGGCTTGAACCCACAACCTTCTGACTTAGAGACAAAAGTCATACCAATTGAGCCAAGCTGACACTTAAAAGTGGCAAACGTGTGCCATTCCCTAGAACTGTTATCTTTCACTTTCATAAGCACAAAGAAACGTAGATTCTGCTCCTTGAGCCTGCTCCGCCATTCAATTAGATCATTGCTGTCCTGTACCTCAACTCCATTTATCCGCCTTAGCTCCATATCCCTTGATATCCTTATCTAACAAAAATATGTCGATCTCAATCTTGAAAGCTCCAATTATCCCAGCAGCCACAGCCTTTTGGGGAGAGAATTCCAGACTTCCACTACCCTTTGTGTGAAAAAGTGCTTCCTGATCTCCCTCCTAAATGCCCACCTCTAATTTCAAGATTACGTCCCCTCGTTCTTGATTTCCCCCACCAGAAGAAATATTTCTCTGTATCTACCCTATCGAATCCTTTTAACATTTAAACATCTCAATCAGATCATCCCTCAATCTTCCCAATACAAGCCAAGTTTACACAACCTGTCCTCATAATTCAACCCTCTAAGAACCGGTATCATTCTGGTGAATCTGCACTGCACCCCTTTTTAAGGCCAATATATCCTTCTTGAGGTGTGGTGCTCAAAACTGAACACAGTGCTCCAGATGGGGTCTGACCAAGGCTCTCTATAACTGAAGCATAACTTCCATTTGTAATTCAGCCCTCTTGAAATAAAGGTCAACATTCTATTAGCCTTTTTGTTTGCTTTTTGTACCTGTCTACTAGCTTTAAATGATTTGTGTACTTGGACTCTGAAATCTTTTTCCTTTTCCACAGTTTCTAGTTTCTCACCATTTAGAAAATACTCCCGATCTATCTTTCTTTGGTCCAAAGTGGATGACCCCATACTTGCCCACATCCATCTGCCATAGTCTTGCCCACTCACTTAATCACTCTGTGTCCCTTTGCAACTTCCTGCTCCCATCTGCACTGCTTACTGTCCCTCCTAATTTAGTGTCATCTGCAAACTTGGATATAGTTTAAACTAGAAAATCAAGGGGCAAAGGGGAGGGAGGAACTAAAAACAATCACTATCACTACAGAAAAAGTACTAGGTAAACTAATGGGTCTAAAGGCTGACAAGTCCCCTGGACCTGATGGCTTGAATCCGAGGGTCTTAAAGGAAGTGGCTACAGAGATAGTGGATGCATTGGCTGTAATCTTCCAGAATTCACTAGATTCTGGAAAGGTCCCAGTGGATTGGAAAACCGCAAACGTAACACCCCTATTCAAGAGGCGAGTGAGACAGAAAGCAGGTAACCATAGACCAGTTAGCCTAACATCTGTCATTGGGAAAATGCTAGAATCCATTATTAAGGAAGTGGTAGCAGGACATTTGGAGACTCATAATACGATCAAGGAGAGTCAACATGGTTTTATGAAGGGGAAATCATGTCTGACAAATTTATTAGTGTTCTTTTGAGGAAGTAACGGGCAGGGTGGATAAAGGGGAACCAATGGATGCAGTATATTTGGATTTCCAAAAGGCATAAGACCATAAGAGATAGGAGCAGGAGTAGGCTATTTGGCCCCTTGAACCTGCTCCGCCATTCATTGAGATCATGGCTGATCTGATTTTTACCTCAACTCCACTTTCCTGCCTTTTCCCCATATCCTTTGACTCCCTTGCTGATCAAAAATGTGTCTAACTCAGCTTTGAATATATTCAATGACTCAGCCTCCACAGCTTTTTGGGGTAAAGAATTCCAAACATTCACGACCCTCTGGGAGAAGAAGTTCCTCCTCATTTCTGTCTTAAACGGGTGACCCTTTATTCTGAGACTGTGCCCCCTAGTTTTAGATTCCCCCATGAGGGGTAACATCCTCTCGGCATCTACCCTATCGAATCCCCTCAGAATCTTGTATGTTTCAATAAGGTCTCCTCTCATTCTTCTAAACTCCAATGATTATAGACCCAACCTGTTCAATCTCTCCTCATAAGGCAACCCTACCATACCAGGAATCAACCTGGATAAACATAATTTAATAGGACAAAGTCAGCATGGCTTTATGAAGGGGAAGTCATGTCTGACAAATTTGCTTGAGTTCTTTGAGGACATAACGTACAGGGTGGATAAAGGGGAACCAGTGGACGTAGTGTATTTAGACTTCCAGAAGGCATTCGACAAGGTGCCACGTAAAAGGTTATTGCTCAAGATAAAGAATCACTGAATTGGGGGTAATATTCTGGCATGGGTGGAGGATTGGTTATCTAACAGGAAGCAGAGAGTTGGGATAAATGGTTCATTCTCGGACTGGCAACCAGTAGCCAGTGGTGTTCCGCAGGGGTCGGTGCTGGGTCCCCAACTCTTTACAATCTATATTAACGATTTGGAGGAGGGGACCGAGTGTAACATATCAAAGTTTGCAGATGATACAAAGATGGGAGGGAAAGTAGAGAGTGAGGAGGACATAATAAACCTACAAGGGGATATAGACAGGCTGGGTGAGTGGGCGGAGATTTGGCAGATGCAATACAATATTGGAAAATGTGAGGTTATGCACTTTGGCAGGAAAAATCAGAGAGCAAGTTATTATCTGAATGGCGTGAAACTGGAAAGTACTGCAGTACAAAGGGATCTGGGGGTCCTAGTGCAAGAAAATCAAAAAGTTAGTATGCAGGTACAGCAGGTGATCAAGAAGGCCAACGGAATGTTGGCTTTTATTGCTAGGGGGTATAGAATATAAAAACAGGGAGGTATTGCTGCAGTTATATAAGGTATTGGTGAGACCGCACCTGGAATACTGCATACAGTTTTGGTGTCCATACTTAAGAAAAGACATACTAGCTCTCGAAGCAGTACAAAGAAGGTTCACTCGGCTAATCCCGGGGATGAGGGGGCAGACATATGAGGAGAGGTTGAGTAGATTGGGACTCTACTCATTGGAGTTCAGAAGAATGAGAGGCGATCTTATTGAAACATATAAGATTGTGAAGGGGCTTGATCGGGTGGATGCGGTAAGGATGTTCCCAAAGACGGGTGAAACTAGAACTAGGGGGCATAATCTTAGAATAAGGGGATGCTCTTTCAAAACTGAGATGAAGAGAAACTTCTTCACTCAGAGGGTAGTAGGTCTGTGGAATTTGCTGCCCCAGGAAGCTGTGGAAGCTACATCATTAAATAAATTTAAAACAGAAATAGATAGTTTCGTAGAAGTAAAAGGAATTAGGAGTTACGGGGAGCGGGCAGGAAATTGGACATAAAGCTGAGGTCGGATCGGTCAAGGCCCTGTGGGTGGCGGAGCGGGCCCAGGGGCTGAGTGGCCGGGTCCTGTTCCTACTTCTTGTGCTCTTTAGATTTGAGGCTAGGATTAGATCAGCCATGATCTTATTCAATGGCGGAGCAGGCTCGAGGGGCCGATTGGCCTACTCCTGCTCCTATTTCTTATGTACTTATGTTCAACCTAGTGAAGCTTCTCTGAACTGCCTCCTATGCAGGTATGTCCTTCCTTAAATAAGGGCACCAGAACTGTACGCAGTACTCCAAGTGTGGTCTCACCAGCACCCTGTACAGTTGCAGCATGACTTCCCTGCTTTTATACTCCATCCCCCTAGAAATAAAGGCCAATATTCCGTTTGCCTTCTGGATTACCTGCTGCACCTATATGTTGACTTTTTGTGTTTCATGTACGAAGACACCCAGATCCCTCTGTACCACAGCATTTTGTAGTATTTCTCCATTCAAATAATATTTTGCTTTTTTATTTTTCTCCTAAAGTGGATGACTTCACATTTTCCCATATTATATTCCATCTGCCAAATTTTTGCCCATTCGCTTAACCTGTCAATATCCCTTTGCAGACACTGTGTCCTCATCGCAACTTGCTTTTCCACCTATCTTTGTATCATCAGCAAATTTGGCCACAAGACACTCTGTTCCTTCATCCAAGTCATTGATATATATTGTAAATAGTTGAGGCCCAAGCACTGAGCCCTGCGGCACCCGACTAGTTACAGATTGCCATTTTGAAAATGACCCTTTTATCCTGACTCTTTGTTTTCTGTTAGTTAGCCAGTCCTCTATCCATGCCAGTATATTACCCCCAACACCATGAGCACTTACCTTGTACAGTAATCCTTTTATGTAGCACCTTATCGAATGCCTTTTAGAAATCCAAATATACTGCATCCATTGGTTCCCCTTTATCCACCCTGCCCGTTACTTCCTCAAAGAAGTCTAATAAATTTGTCAGACACGATTTCCCCTTCATAAAACCATGTTGACTCTCCTTGATTGTATTATGAGTCTCCAAATGTCCTGCTACTACTTCCTTAATAATGGATTCTTGCATTTTCCCAATGACAGATGTTCGGCTAACTGGTCTATAGTTACCTGCTTTCTGTCTCACTCCCTTCTTGAATAGGGGTATTACATTTGCGGTTTTCCAATCCACTGGGACCTTTCCAGAATCTAGTGAATTCTGGAAGATTACAGCCAATGCATCCACTATCTCTGTAGCCACTTCCTTTTAAGACCCTTGGATTCAAGCCATCAGGTCCAGGGGACTTGTCAGCCTTTAGACCCATTAGTTTACCTAGTACTTTTTCTGTAGTGATAGTGATTGTTTTTAGTTCCTCCCTCCCCTTTGCCCCTTGATTTTCCACTATTATTGGTATATTATTAGTGTCTTCTACTGTGAAGACTGATACAAAATACCTGTTCAATTCCTCTGCCATTTCCTTGTTTTCCATTATTATTTCCCCAGTCTCATCCTCTAAGCTACCCTCTTCCTTTTTAATATACTTGTAGAAGCATTTACTGTCAGTTTTTATATTTTTATATTTCTTGCTAGTTTACTCTCATAATTTATTTTCTCCCTTTTTCTTATTCTTTTAGTCATCCTTTGCTGGTTTTTAAAGTTTTCCCAATCTTCGGGCTTACCAGTAATCCTTGCCATGTTGTATGCTTTTTTCTTTTAACCTGATACCATCCTTTACTTCCTTAGTTAGCCATGGTTGGTTCAGCCTTTTTGTGGAGTCTTTCCTCCTAACAGGGATATATTTTTGTTGCGAGTCATAAAATATCTTTTTAAATGTCTAATCTGTTTACCCAGTCCACTTTAGCCAATTCCGCTCTCATTCCTTAATAATTGCTCTTATTTAAGTTTAATACAGTAGTTTCAGACCCAATTCAATAAGGTGCCACATAAAAGATTACTGCACGAGATAGGAGTTCATGGTTTTGGGGGTAATATACTGGCATGGATAGAGGATTGGCTAACCATCAGAAAACAAAGAGTCGGGATAAAAGGGTCATTTTCAAAATGGCAATCTGTAACTAATGGGGTGTTGCAGGGATCAGTGCTGGGGCCTCAACTATTTACAATATATATCAATGACTTGGAAGAAGGAACAGAGTGTCTTTTGGCCAAATTTGCTGATGATACAAAGATAGGTGGAAAAGCAAGTTGCGATGAGGACACAAAGTGTCTGCAAAGGGATATTAACAGGTTAAGCGAATGGGCAAAAATTTGATGGAATATAATGTGGGAAAATGTGAAGTCATCCACTTTGGGAGGAAAAATAAAAAAGCAAAATATTATTTGAATGGAAAAATACTGCAAAATGCTGTGGTACAAAAAGTCAACATACAGGTGCAACAGGTAATCCAGAAGGCAAACGGAATATTGGCCTTTATTTCTGGGGGATGGAATATAAAAGCTGGGAAGTCATGCTACAACTGTACAGGGTGCTGGTGAGACCACACCTGGAGTACTGCGTACAGTTCTGGTGCCCTTATTTAAGGAAGGACATACTTGCATTGGAGGCAGTTCAGAGAAGCTTCACTAGGTTGATTCCGGGTATGGAAGGGTTGTCTTATGAGGAGAGATTGAATAGATTGGGTCTATAATCATTGGAGTTTAGAAGAATGAGAGGAGATCTTATTGAAACATGCAAGATTCTGAGGGGACTCGATAGGGTAGATGCTGAGAGGATGTTACCCCTCATGGGGGAATCTAAAACTAGGGGGCATGGTCTTAGAATAAGGAGTCGCCCGTTTAAGACGGAAATTAGGAGGAATTTCTTCTCCCAGAGGGTCGTGAATGTTTGGAATTCTTTACCCCAAAAAGCTGTGGAGGCTGAGTCATTGAATACATTCAAGGCTGAGTTAGACAAATTTTTGATCAGCAAGGGAGTCAAAGGATATGGGGAAAGGGCGGGTAAGTGGAGTTGAAGTAAAAATCAGCTCAGCCATGATCTCATTAAATGGCGGAGCAGGCTCGAGGGGCCGAATGGCTTACTCCTGCTCCTATCTCTTATGGTCTTACAGTATCAGAACTGAACAATCTTTTACTCCCCTCCCCCCCCCCCCTCAAAGGCAGCTATATATGATGATTCGTTCACAAAAATTTTTCTTTCTAAAAGATTGGTTATCTCCTTCTCTGCATCCCTCATGCAATCCAATTTTTTGTCATCTGGGAAGCTGACAGGCATTTAGCAATCTTGCTGTGTGACCGACCATCTGTTATGAGGTGTACAAGAGATCCATGGAGAGATCAGCCTGTTAATTTTCCTTTGATTTTTATGGGGAGCACTATACCAATGGGCTGCCAAGATTTCTGTTTTTTCCAAACAGATAAATGATTCAGAGTGGTAAGGTGCTCGTTCATGCCCAGAAACCGTTACACACTGCATTCAAAATCTCAGCTATGTCATTGCAAGAAGCATCAAGTGGATGCCAGGTACTTCTCTACAGAGAGGGAAGGTCATCTGGATTAGGTTTTTTACAACCAATTTCACAGTGACTTTGTTGCAGGCCAATAAGTTCAGGCACCCAAGCAGAGTGAAGGCAGTTAAATTTGGATCACACTACTCTGGCTGGTCCAATACACAATACTACCATATCACCTGATTTTATTACAGTATTGACCCATAACCTAAATAAAAACACAGAGAAAAAGAAAAGAAGGAAGAACTTGCATTTATATAACGCCTTTCATGATCTCAGGATGTCCTAAAGATCTTTACAGCCAATGAAGTAATTTTGAAGTGTAGTCACTGTTGTAACGTAGGAAACGCAGCAGGTAATTTGCACACAGCAAGATTTCACAAACAGCAATGTGATAATGACCAGATCATCTGTTTGTGATGTTGATTGAGGGATAAATATTGGCCAGGACACCGGGGTAAATGTCCCTGCTCTTCCTCCAAAAGTGCCATGAGATCTTTTGCGCCCACCTGAGAGGGCAGGCAGAGCCTCGGCTTAATGTCTCATCCAAAAGACGGCACCTCTGACTGTGCAGCATTCCCTTAGTACTGCGCTGAAGTGTCAGCCTAGATTACTTGCTCAAGTCCGTGGAGTGGGACTTGAACCCACAAGCTGCTGATTCAGCGTTAAGAGAACTACCACTGATTCACGACTAACATCGTGAAAACAGCCAGAAACAACCAGAAGGTTTCATGTTCTTGACATTGCAAACAGGTTAGTTAATAATTAGAGCAACTACTACTTTATTGCAGAAGCAAAGGTCAAAGACTGTATTCTGATTATGTGAAACTGAAGTCGGTCCTCAGCTGCAACATTTTGTACTGAGTAAATGAGCCATATTCCTTTGTTCCTTTTCAGCTCTTAGGTGGTCGACATTCTTGGGCAGGAAAATGCGTGTTGCAGTGATTGGAGCTGGCGTGATTGGTTTGTCTACAGCACAATGCATCATTAATCGCTTTCACTCCATCGTCAAGCCATTAACCGTTGTGGTTTACGCAGATAAGTTTACACCACATACCACAAGCGATGGAGCTGCTGGCTTGTGGCAACCGTATGAGCTCGCTGAAGGGAGCCTGGTGGCAGAGTAAGAAGAATAATTTTTGAAACTAAAAATAGGAATGTGTCTGATTACATAAGGAATAAGCTTGATGCAGGGCTCATTTAGCAGTTTCTTTTACTTTATTTTTTAATATTTACTAATTTTCCTTTATTTTTCTTTTACTTTCTTTTCTTTTTCTCCCTTGCTGAAGATACTGGCCGCTGCTGGGATATGGTTCTATGGGCACCAGCAACCTTCTGGCTGAACATTCTTCCTGGGTGAGCATAATCAGTCAGCGTTGGCAGGTTATTTGAGCACAATGGGCATCACTGCCAGGTCTGATTCTATCCTCACCTTTCTAGCAGAAGTTTCTGGATAGTGGTCAGGAGCAGGAATCCTAGCTGATTTTTGCTGCCAGCCCAGGATCACTGAGCTTGATTGTAGCACTTCTAACTGCTGCCCTTGCTCAGATTGACTAATCAAGCATAGACCGAGAACCAAACCTGGGATGTTGCTTGTGTTTATCACTCTATACCACATCAGTCAACCATCAGGGGAGCTCCATTCTTTTCGGTCAGTGTCACGATTTTCTTTCTGGGAGGAATGGTAGGTAACCTGTTCCCAGACCTGTTCTGTCACTAGCTGTCAAGAGAAGCCTAGAGTGACCCAAAAAAAAAATTAAACGCTATAAGAGTGTTACTATTGTAGATGGATGAGTTTCAATGAGCCAGATGGCCTTTTATTATTTTCTTATGATTCTGCTTTCAATTTTGTCTGACTACATATGGGGAGTTGCTTGGCCCCTCTCTGGTGCCCCCTCCATGTACACAGCCAAGCCAAGAAAATTTGAATATGGAAAATCGAAGGTGTAAACCCATGTCCTCGTACTAGATGGTGTACTGAATTGCAACCTTAATGTCTGTGACACAGCGGCAGGCCATTTTATGGGCTCTAAAGCCCCTTTAAGGAATTCAGTAATAGTTTAGCACTATACATAATAAGTGTAACAGGATAGAAGTGTTCTTTGTAATGGTGTATTAAAGGTTGCTCTGGCCCACAGTAGTTTCAATAACAATGCATGCATTAATAGTAGGTAATATTTACTTTTGATTTTTTTTTCTGTTATGTCAATGGAATTTTCTGCAGATGGTAAACAAATATTTGTGGCATTGCTTAAGTGCAGCAGTGGTTTGTGTCATAGTTTCCCTATGTTTTAATTGTAGCAAGTGGAACAAGGAAACATTTGATTACCTACTGAGTTATGTGAATTCACCTGATGCCAATGAGATGGGCTTGTTTTTACAGTCTGGGTACAACATCTTCAAAGAACGAGTGCCGGTATGTGTTTGATCTAAATATGACAATGTTTAATTAAAGTAACAGTCTTCCCACCCTGCTCCTTCCTTATCAGCCCCATAATTGTATTTTCCTCATGTATGGTTAAGGACTAATGAACACTACTTTTGGATGGGGAAAAGCATGTTCCTCCTACCATATGTGTGTGAGAGATTTAACTTTTTAATTTCAATATTGTAAAATTTGTTTACTCATTGTGAACAGCAGAAAGGATAAATATGGCGGTGCATAGGTCTTTAAACTGGCAAGACGGGGGGAGGGATCTGGTAGCAATAACAAACGCTTAAAGATAATAGAAATAGGAGATGAGTGTAAAGATCAGACCAGAGTAAGGAATAAAGATAACATAAATGGTCAAGGAGCAAATACAGTTATAAAAGCAGAAGTCTAAAAGGACTGTTAAAAATAAAGTAAAAGGAGCAACTGTTAAAGATGAATTAAACTGCCTGCACAGCAATGTACACAGCATCCAAAATAAAACGGGGGAGCTGAAAGCAATAATCCGTAACAAGGAACCAGATGTAGTAGGAATAGCTGTAACATAGCTATATAAAGAACAGGACTAGCAACTAAATATTGCAGGCTATAACATAATCAGAAAGGATAGGAAAGGAAGAAGGGGTGGAGTGGCTGTACTAATTAGAGATAACTTAATGGCAGTAGAAAAAAGGGACATAATTAACAGAAGGATGGAAGCCGAATCCATATGGATTGAAATAAAAGATAAGGGATCGATCACTCTAATAGGGGTGTACTACAGACCACCTAATAGTGGAAAGGAGGTGGAGGAAGAAGAATCTAAGCAAATATGTGAAATGAGTAAAGGACATAGAAGAATAATCAGGGGAGATTTTAACTATTCCCAAATAAACTGGCAAGAAGTACAGGGAATAGAGTTTTTACTATGTGTGCAAGACTCCGTTCTTACCCAGCATGTAAAAATCCCAACAAGAGAGGAAGCACTGCTGGATCTAGAAATGGGAAATGAACCAGAACAGATAAGAGAAGTAAGCATAGGGGAACATCTAGGCAATAGCAATCACTACATAATAAAGTTTAAGATCAAGATTGAGAAGGATGTAATGAAGACAAAGAATAAGTAATAAATTGGAAAAAAGCTGATTTTCAGGGGATGGGAATGGAACTAGGGAAAATAGACTGGAAAAATGTATCCATAAACACAGAAATAGAACAGCAGTGGGAAACATTTAAAATGGTGACCGATGGAGTCCAGGAGAAAAATATCCCACTAAAAAGCAAGAACAAACTAGCCAGTAATGATACACCATGGATGAATAAAGAAATAATGGCAAAATTGAAACTAAAGAAAAAGGCATACACTAAGTACATAGACAACAAAGGAGAGGATGACAAAAGGGAATACAAAAAGGTTAGAAAAGAAGTTAATAAAACAATTAGGAAGGTAAAGAGAAACTATGAAATGAAATTATCAAGGAATATAAAAAGAAATAGTAAAGTATTCTACAGACACATACATAACAAAAGGAAAATCAGGTTAGGGATAGGGCCACTAAGGGATACACACGATAAACTCACAGGTAATGACAACGAAATGGCAGAAATATTAATATTAAATAGTTACTTTGCCTCGTATTTACCAGGGAGACTAAAATAGTGAGCATGCCATTAGAAGAAGAGACCAAAAAAGACATTTAAGATAGAAAGGGGGGAGATAATAAACTAATCAAACTAAGAGAGGATAAAACTGCTGGTTCGGATGGATTGCATCTGCGCATATTAAAAGAAGTTAGGGAAGAGATAGCAGAGGCACTGTTACATATATATAGAAATTCATTAGAAAAGGGAATAATGCCAGAGGACTGGCGGACAGCTAATGTTATTCCTATATTTAAAAAGGGAGATAGAACCAATCCAGGAAACTATAGACCAATTAACTTAGTGTCGGTGGTAGGAAAGATAATGGAATCCTTTCTTAAAAATGTAATAGAAAAACATCTAGAAACCGAAAATATAATGAATAGTCAGCACGGATTTCAAAAGGGAAGGTAATGCTTGTCCAACCTTATTGAAATCTTTGAAGAAGTAACAGAAAGGGTAGACAAGGGTAATGCAATAGATGTAATATACTTGGATTTTCAAAAGACCTTCGATAAGGTACCGCATAATAGACTCATGACTAAGGTCAGAGCATGTGGAGTCAGGAGACTAGCAGCAGAATGGATTGCAAGCTGGCTAGAAAACAGAAAACAGAGTAGGGGTTAATGGTAGTTACTCAGACTCGCAAAAGGTGGGAAGTGGTGTTCCACAAGGATCGGTGCTGGGGCCACTGTTGTTCACCATTTACATTAATGATTTGGACTAGGGAATCGGAAGTACAATTTCAACATTTGCGGGTGACACCAAATTGAGGGGTATAGTTAATACCAAGGAGGACTGCGCTAAAGTATAGGAAGACATTAATAAACTTGCAGAATGGGTGTGTAAATGGCAAATTAATTTCAATATAGATCAGTGTGAGGTACTACATTTTGGTAGAAAGAATAAGGGGGTCACTTATACTGCTTGGATAATGAGTCTAAATGGGGTAGAGGAGCAGAGGGATCTGGGGGTATAGATACACAAATCACTAAAAGTAATGACAGTTTAATAAGGCCATAAAAAAAATGCAAACTAAGCACTAAGATTCATTTCTGGAGGGATAGATGTGAAAAGCAGAGAAGTTATGTTAAACTTGCATAGAACCTTGGTTAAACCACACTTGGAGTACTGTGAACAGTTCTGGTCTTCATATTATAAAAAGGATATAGAGGCACTGGAGAAGGTGCAAAAAAGATTTACTAGGATGATACCAGAACTGAGAGGTTATACATATCAGGAAAGATTGAGGAGGCTGGGGCTCTTTTCTCTAGAAAAGAGAAGGCTTAGTGGTGACCTGATGGAAGTCTTTAAGATAATGAAAGAATTTGATAGGGTAGACGTAGAGAAGATGTTTCCCCATGTGGGGGAGACCAGAACTAGGGGCCATAAATATAACATAGTCACTAATAAATCCAATAGGGAATTCGGGAGAAACTTCTTTACCCAGAGAGTGGTTAAAATGTGGAACTCACTACTACAAGGAGTAGTTGAGGCGACTAGCATAAGGGGAAGCAAGAGGGAGAAAGGAATAGAAGGATATGCTGATAGTGTTAGATGTAGGGAAGAGGCTTGTGTGGAGCATAAACACCGACTGGCAAGGACCTGTTAGGTCGATTGGCCTATTTCTGGGCTGCTTATCCTATGTAATTCTATGTAATCTCCAACATGTTCAACATAGGAAGAAAAACAGCAATATTTCAACTCACCTTTTTGGGGAGGGGCTTCTGTTATTTTCAGCCTGATTTTCAACGGTTGCCTTTCTTTTTGAGAAGCTCAAATGGTACTGCAAACTGTTTACAGCACTCATTGTCATGGGCTGCTTAAGTGTTTGGTACAGAGTGCATATTCTTACCATTTGTCAAAATATCCTTACAGCAATGACATTGTTTCCCAGTTTTCATGTATGTTAGTGTTTACAGGGTAACACACAGGAAATTAATGAGTGATTTATAGGAAAGACATTTGGTTGGTGCTACGGTATCCAACTCCTCTCCAACGTTAAAATCTGAATGAACCAAAATTTTCCCAGCTTAATGTCAGCAAAACTGAAGGCGACCATCTCATGAAGCCCACTGTCAGCTTTGGCCTTGACTTGTTCAACCACCCCAACCCAACCCCCTCCCCCACCCTTAGACTCAGTCTGGTGATACAGAACCTCAGTTTACTGCTTGACCTCAAACTGAGCTTCCTCCATATATCTGTTCCATTGCAAAGACTGCTTTCTTCCATGCCTGTAACATCACCCACTTCTGCCCCAACCTTTCCTCCACTGCTGATGAAACCCTAGCCCAGGCCTTTATCATATCGAGGCTCAACTTCTCTGACACTGTCCTAGCAAGCCTTCACCTCCCACTAATCAAATTCATTCAGAATGTCACTGCCCATGCCTTCATCCTCATCACCACATCCTCTCCCAGCATTACCTGCTCTCTGTATCCCAGCATATCTCAGATTTCAAGATCCTCATCCTCATTTTAAAATCTCTCCAGGGCCTCAACCACTCCAGTTCACCCATCCTTCCAGTCATGCATACCTTCTGCTCCTTTAACACCAGGTTACTCTTTATTTTCCACTCTCACTGCTCCTCTTAACACTGGCTTACTTTTCGTTCAGTACTCAAAACCCTTCTCTTTGACAGTGCCTTTGTCCCCTTCCTCAGAGTTTTTCCACTTTCTCTCCTTTTACTTTTTTTTATTCGTTCATGGGATGTGGCACACTGGCAAAGCCAGCATTTATTGCCCATCCCTAATTGCCCTTGAGAAGGTGGTGGTGAGCCGCCTTCTTGAACCACTGCAGTCTGTGTGATGAAGGTTCTCCTACAGTGCTGTTAGGTGCAACGATGAAGGAATGGCGATATATTTCCAAGTTGGGATGGTGTGTGACTTGGAGGAAAACGTGCAGGTGGTGTTCCCATGTGCCTGCTGCCCTTGTCCTTTTAAGTGGTAGAGGTCGTGGGTTTGGGAGGTGCTGTCGAAGAAGCATTAGCGAGTTACTGCAGTGCATCCTGTAGATGGTACACACTGCAGCCACAGTGCGCCGGTGGTGAAGGGAGTGAATGTTTTGGGTGGTGGATGGGGTGCCAATCAAGCAGGCTGCTTTGTCCTGGATGGTGTCGAGCTTCTTGAGCGTTGTTGGAGCTGCATTCATCCAGGCAAGTGGAGAGTATTCCATTACACTCCTGACTTGTGCCTTGTAGATGGTGGAAAAGCTTTGGGGAGTCAGAAGGTGAGTCACTCGCTACACAATACCCAGCCTCTGACCTGCTCTTGTAGCCCCAGTATTTATGTGCCAGGTCCAGTTAAGTTTCTGGTCAATGGTGACCCTCAGGATGTTGATGGTGGCGGATTCGGCGATGGTAACGCCGTTGAATGTCAAGGGGAGGTGGTTGGACTCTCTTGTTGGAGATGGTCATTGCCTGGCACTTGTCTGGCGCGAATGTTACTTGTCACTTAACAGCTCAAGCCTGGATGTTGTCCAGGTCTTGAAGCAGTCCGTGCCCATGTGCAGCATTATCTGAGGGGTTGCAAATGGAACTGAACACTGTAATCATCAGCGAACATCCCCATTTCTGACCTTATGATGGAGGGAAGGTCATTGATGAAACAGCTGAAGATGGTTGGGCCTAGGACGCTGCCCTGAGGAACTCTTGCAGCAATATCCTGGGGCTGAGATGATTGGCCTCCAACAGCCACTACCATCTTCCTTTGTGCTAGATATGACTCCAGCCACTGGAGAGTTTTCCCCCTGATTCCCATTGACATTTCTGTTGCATGTCCACTGTTTTTCTCCACCTTGTAAAGTGCTTTGAGATGCCTCCCTGTGTGGAGAAGCACTATGGGAACATAGGATATTGTTGTTGAAAGCCTTGATTGTGATCTAGTCGGATTATGATCCAGAGGGCAGGGGCATAGTGACTGAAAGATCTGGTCACTGATGGAACAGAGAGTTCATGTCATTCACGGACGGTGGAACCAAAGATCAAAGAGTGAAGGTAAGAGACACAAATAAACAAAAGACTAAAATCAGTAAACATAGTTACATAGGCCCCGATATTACCAGGGAGGCGGGTTGGCAGCGGGGAGGGCGACTGGCGCGTGGGTAACCGCCCAGTAAAATCGGTGAGTTCCCCATGCGATCGTGGGTAAATTGAAGCCACTTACCTTGGTTTCCGGATTTCCCGTTGGAAACCTGCTCAGCAGGCGGACTGCGCACCCGCATCACAGGCTGTCAGCTGGAGGAGCCCTATTTAAAGGGGCAGTCCACCAATGCTGCTCCTGCAGCAAACAACCAAAAGAGCAGCATGGAGCAGCCCAGGGGAAAGGCTGCTCCCAGGTTTAATGATGCCTCACTCCAGGTGTTACTGGATGGGGTGAGGAGCAGAGAGATATTCTACCCAGCGGACGGGAGGAAGTGGCCTGCCTCTGCCACCAAGACGGCGTGGCTCGAGGTGGCAGAGGAGGTCAGCAACAGCACGTATCCCGCAGCTGGATCCAGTGCAAGAAGCGCTTCAGTGACCTAACTAGGTCAGCCAAAGTGAGCACACTTACTCATTCTCCTACATTCTGTCTTCCACATCACTGCCCCCACCCCACAACTCCTTCTGCACTGCCAACATTACTCTATCACATCATTCCTAACACCCACTCAAACCTCATCCTCAACTTACCTGCACTTACTCACCTCCTCAGTATTCATCCCACCACTACCACTCAACCCAATCCTCATACAATGTCATGGCACTGTCTCACACTCACCCTCTGATGCATCTCTTTCACGGTCAGCCTCACCCAAACCAATGCATTCAGCGGTTGGCCACGTCACCATCCCTCACTCACACCTCTCTATTTTCTCCCCTTATAGGAGAAGAGAGCTCAGAATGCATGGGAGAGGGCGAAGTCCGGAGGGGGGGGCCGCAACATCAGGTCGTCTTCACAGACACGGAGCAGGAGGCTCTTGAATTGAGCCGCACCCTCGAGTGCCTGTCCATGGGGGATGCCGAGACTGCCACCCGACAAACGACTGGTGACAGAACTTTAACATTCAGCACTCGCAATAGCAAATGATGTTAACATGCCTTGCCATCTTCAGCACCTAAACATCTGTCATCATGCTTAATATTGCCTTCTGTTCTCTTACAGGGCCTTCAGCGACTGCCGGCCTCTGAGGGGGCACCGTCATATCTGAACGAACCATTCACCAGCGCAGATACATACGCCTCAGTGGGTCCCCGTTGTCACTTAGTTGGGGTTGCACATGGTGAGTCACCACACACGTGAGCACGAGCAGACACCGGTGGCAGGGGCAGCTGTGGAGAGTCCACGTCGGTGGGAGCATTCTTCCCCAGGCTCTGCTCAGCTGGACAAAGATGCTGAACCCTGGGGGCCATCCATGAAAAGGAGAATGATCGAGGGGCAGTAGCACATTTGCGAAGTGCTGGAAAAGGTGCCAGGCGCGCACTCCACAATCGCGCAGAGGATGGAGGAGTCCAACTCCTGCATGAGTGGAATACTGTCACAGGGACGTGAGGGCATCTCTGAGATAGTGTCGCGGGTAAGCGCAGGAATGTCTGCAATGGAGCGAAGGCGAGCCTCTATTGAGCTTCAAACACAGCTCAACAATGAGGCCATTGAGGCCCTGACAACGGCCGTTCGGACTCAGGGTGAGCAACTTTCTGCTGCCTTAAACAGGTAGGCAGATACACTAACACTAGCCTTACAAGGCTTCACCCATGTCATCCAAAATGTCATCTAGCAGAGTGATAGGAGTGATGTGGGCCTGGCTCAGGAGAGGGATGATAGCAAAAGGGGACATGAAAGTGGGGATGCCACTCAAAGCGCTTCCAGGTCTCACCCGTTGCCCCCCTCTCAACCAGTACCCGCAATGCTGCCTCCTCTCCAGGTGGTCGAGTCTGCCCTTGCACTAGGTGCAGGTGGAGCAGTCTTTGGAGGGGCTCTCACGGGCACCGAAACCAGAGAGCGCCGGCCCAAAGCATCTAATCGGTCTGGGCATGAACAAGAGCAACCTGCCACTACCTCTGCCGCAGCCACAGGGGAAGCACCACGTAGGAGTAGCCAGAAGCGTAAGGCAAAGGTTTTGTGAGCACAAAGGGGATGCACAAGGGTGTTTGACGCTTTCTCATGTTTTTTATTTATATTTGATTTTTTTTTCCACTCACAATAAATCTTATTATTATCACCACTACTGCCACGTCTTGCCCATTCTTGACTGGCTTGTGCAATAAGTCCCTTTCATGAGGTTCATCGTGAACACCCACTCTTGATGCCACCCATTGGGTCACTCTACAATGGGTATAGGTGTAGTTGCACGACTATTTTGTGCGGGTGGCGGGGGAGGGGGCTGGTGTGGCCGCTCCTCTGTCCAGGTGGTGAGGCCTGGAATCTTCACGCTGTCTGATGTTAGGAGAACCGTTCGCATATCAGTGACTCCCTGGCCTCATGAGCAGTCAGGTGAGCCGCTGTTCTGCCCATGGGTTGCTCCTCCTCTTCCTCCTCCTCAATATGGGTGGCAGATGTGAATGGGGCCTCCTCCAGCGGCACCCCTCTCTGTTGTGCAGGGCACAACAGACGACTATAATGCGTCCCGCTCTGTCTGGCGCATATTGAAGCGCTCCCCAGAACGATCAAGGCACCTGAAGCGCATCTTGAGGCTGCTCAATTGCATGCTCAATTGTAGACCTCGTAGCGATGTGTCTGTCATATCGACGCTGTTGCTCGGTGGTGAGGTTCCTCAGAGGTGTCAAGACCACGTGTGCAGGGGGTATCACTTGTCCCTGAGGAGCCAGCCCTTGCGGGTGTTGGGTGCGTGGAAGAGGGGCAGGATGTTGGACTCCCGGAGGACGAAGGAATCGTGGCAGTTGCCAGGGTATCTGGCGCACACGTGAAGGAATCTCTTGCGGTGATCACAGATGAGCTGAGTGTTGATGAACAGTCCTGGCTCATGTGGAGGTCCTCGTATTGCTATATGGGTGCAATCGATTATACCCTGCACCCGTGGGAAGCCAGCCACAGCGTGGAATCCAACTGCCCTCTCCGTCTGGCTGAGGTCATCCATGGGGAAGTTGATATAGTGCGAGGCTCTGCAAAACAAGCCGTCAGTGACCTGCCTTATGCACTTGTGTGCAGACGACTGAGAGACCCTGGTGGCACCCTGGAAGGATCCGGAGGCGAAGAAGTTGAGGGCAGTGGTGACTTTGACAGCGACAGGTAAGAAGATGCTGCTCGGGCCAGCCGGGAACAGCTCGGCATGAAGGAGGTTGCAGATGTCCGCGACTACCTGGTGACTGAGTCTGGGCCTCCATATGCACTGCTCCTCAGAGAGGTCCAGGAAGCTGAGCCTCGGTCTGTAGACCCTGTGGCGAGGATAGTGCCTCCTGCGATGCTGCTGTCTCTGCTATTGCCCTCTGTGCTGTTGTGGAGCTCCACATGGCGAAGGTGGACAGCTTGCCTGGCGAGGCTGGTGATGTTGCTCGACCTCGGATGAAGTGATGAATGCAGCAATGGCACCCCTCCATCCTGACGGTGTGAGTTTGAGGGGGTCCGGAATGTAGGTAAATGTGTTTGCATCGCAGAGTTTAGGGTATAAATTAATAATTTTGAGTGGAAAGACAAAGGTGTTGCATCCAAAACTTTGTCTGAAGTGACACAGTGCCCTGCTGCAATAAATGAGGTTTTCCCCCCACCCGTCAAAGAATCCTTTGCATCTCCCACTGGCTGCTGGCTGAAACACGTCTGCTTCAACAGGGAGTGTTTCCCACAGCACAGGAAACACGCTGAGGATACTTGAAAATTGCACCCCTGCCAAAATCTCCTGTCAATGAGGTCTGTCAAGGACCTCAACTATCTAAATAAGTATGTGAATTGTCATCCCGCCGGCTTTAATTGCCAGTGGGAGTCCCGCATGTGGGAGCTGGGGAACCTGGAAGTGGGCGGGTTGGAGCTGGGCCATCCGAAAATCGGCCCCATAGAGTCTACGGCACAGAAACAAGCCATTCGGCCCAACTGATCTATGCCAGCGTTTATGCTCCACACGAGCCTTCTCCCACCTCTCTTTTCATCTAACCCTATCAGTATATTCTGCTAAAACACTGCATAATTCAAGGCCACTATAAGGAAAATGACTTGTGGATACTCTAGCCTGTGGTTAAAAAAAGTGGCATTGTGATTTTAGCAGAAGATCACTCAGCTGACCCTCCAGCCTACATTGTACGATCTGTCAGGAAGATAGGATGAGGTGTAGGCCATTTAGCCTCTTGAGCTTGTTCAGGCATTCAATTAAATCATAGCCGATCTGTACTTCAACTCCATTTACCTGCCTTTGCTCCATATCCTTTGATACCCTTACCTAACAAAAATCGATCAATCTCAGTCTTGAAAATTTCAATTTACCCAGCACCCACGGCCTTTTGGGGGAGTGAGTTCCAGATTTCCACTACCATTTGTGTGAAAAAGTGCCTATTGATTTCACTTCTAAATGGCCTAGCTCTAATTTTAAGATTATGCCCTCTTGTTCTGGATTCCCCCACCAGAGGAAATAGTTTCTCTGTATCTACCCAATCAAATCCCATATTCATTTTAAATACCTCCTATTAGATCATCCTTCAACCTTGTAAACTGAAGGGAATACAGACCAAGTTTATGCAGCCGGTCCTCATAATTTAACCCTTTAAGTCCTGGTATTATTCTAATGAATCTGCGCAGTACCCCCTCCAAGTCCTGAGGTTTGGCGCCCAAACCTGAACGCAGTACCACAGACGGGGTCTGACCAAGGCTCTGTCCAACTGAAGCACCACTTCCTCACTTTTGTCCAATCACTTAGTCTTTCTATATCCCTTTGTAACTTCCTGCTCCCAGCCACACAAATTACTGTGCCTCCTAATTTAGTGTCATCTGCACACTTGGATATACAACTCTATTCCTTCATCATACAGTGAAAAGCCAAGGCCCCAGTCCAGATCCCTGGGGAACAACACTGAGAAAAAACCCAATAACAGCTAAACAAGAAACACAATGGCAAGTTATTGTGTGATTTGATGTCACGTTAAACAAGGAACTGAAGCAGATTTTGGTTATTTCTATCGCTGGCTCTGCATTCCAACTGATAGAGATGAGAAAAATGTCTTACTTCACAAAGGCAAATGTATACGGTGAAGACAGGCATGGAGGATCACAGATCCAAATACCAGTTGGTCTTCAATTCCAAGAAGGTACAAATGTCAGTTTCTGGACGAGTTAACTTTCATTACTGTATTTGATTTGGTATAATGCCAACATGAACATAAACAATTATTATGGTTAAAACGTGCAAACTTCAGTGTGTGATTTATGCAATGTTTACAGTAAAGAAATTTTATTATGATTATCTTTATCATCCCTGTCTTTTATGGCCTCCTTGATCCACGGTTTAGTATTCCCTGACATAATGTGGTATTGAGGAAGGGGAGAATTTATATAAGAGCTCTACTCATTTTCTGTTGACATTTGTATGTAAAACAACACACATTTACCAGAGTTGATTGCCAAAGTCTTCATGTCACCAATCACATTTGACTCTGAAAATTGTTAAAAACAAAAGAAAATCTCCCAAATGAAAAGATATGTGCTTAGAAATTACCATTGGTGTTAATAGTGCATCAACACTTAATGAGTTCATATGACGTTCCTCTGTCCACCAATTTAACTCTGGCATTAAGCAGTTTATTTTCAATGGGCTAATATCTTTGCTAAAGGAGTGAACAGAGGAATTTAATGTGAACACATTAAGCATTCATCCACTAATATTGCCATCAGTAATTTCTAGGGTTTGATGTCTGCAAATTGAGCCCACTGACCAACATTGAGAAGAGATTTCTGAGCAGGTTATATCCTGATAGCTGAAAACTCCCTAATATTGCAACACTGTCAATAGTTCAAGCTATATACGTACTCAGATTAGGTTAAATATTCTTCAGAAGCTGGTGACATTTTTCAGAATTGTGATACTGATTTCTAAAAATGTTATTTTCTTATCCAGCACATTGATACTTTCTGATAGGTGTGGCACTACCACAGTCCACAACATGCTGATCATTTCTAACTGAGGATTTATTTTGAATTACTGGGCAAAACTTTGTACAGCAAACTGATTACATTCCTCCTAGTATCATTTTATGTCAAATAACGCAATACCAATGGACTTATCCCAACGACATACTAATCTCAGAGAGGCAGGTAAACAGCAAGATAGACAAATAGGATATTTTCTTGTTTATCAACACTCATATAGTGTTTGCCTGTGTGTAACTGAGATTAAAGCAGCCAAAATCAAGGAAACAAAAATATATATTGTATGCTTTTGATCTTTCAGGACCTGAGTAAAATGTATCTAACAACATTTTTTTGCTCATTCTTCCTCATAGGACCCATCCTGGAAAGATGCTGTTTTGGAATTTAGACACTTGACAGAAAGGGAACTCAAACTGTTTCCTGGATTCAGGTATTTATTTATCCTAAAGGCTCTGAACCATCCTAAAAAGACTTCACCGTCAGTGACATCGCCTAGGGCTCTGTTCCTGGAATGCAGAAATTCAGTGCAGAGCTAAACCATCACTAGTTAAACCATGGTTATTGGTGTACACTTGAGGTTAATGGGAAATCTTTCTGAGTACAACTGCTCAGCAAGGAAAGTTCAAACTGTTGCACTGATTTGAAAAAAATGCCCCTAGTTAATTTTCTTACGGCTATGATTATCAGTGATCCTGAAAATCCTGCAGGACCACTCCGTCAATGCAAGTGCAGAAGAGCCCGCCCCTGCTGATAGCACTAGATCTCATCCCAATTCATACAGACTGAGGTCTTTATCAAAGCTGGGTTGGGCCACTGGCGTGTACAAGGGCTGTAAGGTGGAGCGGGTCACAGCTACTCCGCCTGAGGTCCCATTACGTCCAGTCAGGCTGAAGACAAAAGTGATTATTTTTGATGACTTGGGCTCCAAAAGGAGGCATGTATTCTGACAGACAAGGTCCCCACCGGGATCAATTACCTTATTCAAGTAACGGTTTGGGGTATTCCAAAGGGAGTTCCACTGAGGCCTTTTAAGGGCTAAAGGGCGAAATTTCAGGAGAACACAAAAATTCCCCCCAACACACCCCTTTAACATGCAGGGTTGAGCGGAAGATTAGTATTTCAATCCAAGCACATGAGAAAACAAACTGTTAATGACAGTAAAGGGGGAAGATTTTCTCTGTGTCCTATGTGTAATGAAATTGCAAACTCATTCATAAATAATGGGGTTTACAGTTTAGTTAGACCTAGCACACAGAGCAAATCTTCCCCACCATTGGTTTTTGGTGTGACCCATCAACCATTACAACAACAAGCTGATCAGTTTATCTCCCATGGATGTTGTCTGTTTTGCAGCTATGGTTGGTTTAACACTGCAATAATGTTGGAGGGAAAGAGCTACTTACCGTGGTTGATGGAGAGGTAAGTTGTGATGATTTTTATTCATGCCGTTTCTGCTCAGATTTGGCCAACCTCCAATGGTTGGCCAAGGATCTCAATCCCTACAAGAGCTACAATAAATGCAATAAAATAAAATGAAGCCTTCATCTAAGGTTTGAGGGGGTTGAAAATTTGTCTGGGCCCATTTCTGAGCCCGGAATTGGTACTATGCAGACCCAAGGTTGGTCAGAAATTTATTGCGCGGGCCGCCGGTGACCATGTCTCCACAGCGTTTTTCCATTTGAGTTACAGCTTGGCAGCATTGCCATGATGAAGAAAAGGTGAGAGGATTACTTTTAATAGCGTTAGTAGAAAGTTTATTCCTCTTTCATAAATGTTAGCAAGACACATAGAAACGTCATTCTAAATGAGAACATGGATTTCAGCAACAAACTTCACAGACATCTTTCATTTCATTTAAGGTTAAAAGAACACGGAGTCCAGTTTGTTCAAAAGAAAATTACTTCCTTCCAAGAGGTAACCTTGATCTGATATGTAATTAATTCTCAGATAATCCCAGAGTTTTTTTTCCTGGTCTCCTTACCTAAGGAAGGATATACTTGCCTTAGAGGCGGTGCAACGAAGGTTCACTGATTGATTCCTGGGATGAGAGAGTTGTCCTCTGAGAAATTAAGTAGAATGGGCCTATACTCTCTGGAGTTCAGAAGAATGAGAGGTGATCTCATTGAAACATATAAGATTCTGAGAGGGCTTGACAGGGTAGATGCTGAGAGACTGTTTCCCCTGGCTGGAGAGTCTAGAACTAGGGGGCATAGTCTCAGGATAAGGGGTCGGCCATTTAGGACTGAGATGAGGAGAAATTTCTTCACTCAGAGGGTTGTGAATCTTTGGAATTCTCTACCCCCAGAGGGCTGTGGATGCTCATTTGTTGAGTTTATTCAAGACTGAGATCGATAGATTTTTGGACTCTAAGGGAATCAAAGGATATGGAGATCGGGCGGGAAAGTGGAGTTGAGGTCAAAGATGAGTCATGATCTTATTGAATGGCGGAGCAGGCTCGAGGGGCTGTATGGCCTACTGCTCCTATTTCTTATGTTCTTATAATGTTGTCTTGTTTGTCTGCGTGTCTGTTTTTATATGTGTAGGCGTGTTCTTACATGCTGTTTGTTTCATGCGTGTATCCATGTTAGTTATCTCCAGCCTTTGATGTGATAGTGAATTGTACAGGCATACGAGCTCAAGAGCTGCAGCCAGACCCAGAGCTGAATCCCGCTCGAGGGCAGATCATAAAGGTGAGTGAGTTTACTTGGTATCTTCAAACCACTAGGGCATCAGGGGAGAGAGGAATTATTATTTTTCTCTTCCTATTTCATGAATTGTTCTCAACAGATGCCAAGAGGGTGGCAGGAGCCAACACTAGGCATTTCTTGATGTGGCTCTGAACCAGCTGTTACGAGTTAAGCATCAGATGCTGGAGTTCCAGTGTACTGCCCTGTTGTGTCTATCCCCCCTCTCTCGCATCATAGACTACACGGGGTTGCTGTAAATGGGTTAGAGATGAGTGGTGAAGACGAAAGTAAAATAAAATAAATTCCACAGCACAACAAAGAAGCCACAAAGCATTGTGCTTATTTTCTGCTTAATTGCAGTTACTAGCTCAGGTTGTAGTGAAGGTGATTACACTAATATGTATATTGGTTTTATAGTACAAGTGGATATTTACTTTACCTGGTTCTTGAAGTAAAAAACTATTTCTTGTTATCACTTCTCGCTCCATCACCATCTTTCCCTTCATGATAGTTTTTCAATCCCATTTCATGCGTAGATTGGACCCTTCAGCATTTTGCCTGTTCTTCCTGGAGGTAATTAACTGGCACATTCAGTCACTTGTGACAATCTTTTATCCTCTGAATATAATTTATAATGCTAGTAGGGTAAGCTACATCACTGTTCAGTGTATGTAGCATAACATAAAACGGGAGGGGTACCTTTTATTCAATCCCCCGTTGTTATATCACAAAAAAATGTTTCTAAAAATATTGAGTAATCTAAAACAAAAGCTTCAATTTACTTCCAACGGTGACCCATCAGGTCAGATCTCCTTGCTGATCGGCTGCTTCATAATATCACCAGCAGAAAGTATCTCAGAGTGCCTCTACTGAAAGCAGTGGGAGTGACAACTTTGGACTGACCTGAGAGCCAAACTGATGCTGGGAAACCATGCTATCAAATGAGTCTGTAAAGTACTTCCTTTAGACTTCCCTTTGCCATTAAGTTATTTGGATCCATCCACAATAATTAGATTCATTAGGATTTTTAGTCCACTGAAATAAAACCTTCGCTACCATTTTAAGACTTAGATCAGAAATTGTGAACCTTAATATTAGATTACTATTTCCATATAGTAGTAATTTGGCAAATAATTTACCCAAGTCCTAATATTGCTCCCAATGTCTCTGGAATTCAGACATACAATAGTTTTGACTTGTTTCAAGTTACTTAATATTGCAATTGTTTAATCTCTCACCCATTTAAAATTTTTATCAGGTTTATGCACCATGGCTAAAGCACTTCATTCTGTCACACAATATGAATTCTGGGAATTACTGCATGCCGTATATTATACCAGGGTAAGAGCAATCAAAGCACTTAAAGGATTGAAAGCTGCAAATTTAACTGTGGTGAAGATTGATGGGAGAAGTGTTTGGCTGAATGGAGAAAATAAATAAATGCTACATTTATCCTTGAATCTATCCACTTCTCTGGAACTTTGTTCCTTTCCTCTTTCTGTCAGGCTGCATTATCTTTGACTTTGATCCCCTGCATCTCCCTCCTTCTCCTCTCAGCTCTGCTGCTTTTCTTGTGTGCTGTTTATTCTATGTTTTTCCGTACGTCAGTTGAATAAATGGTAAAAATGGGCTGTGACTGAAAGATTTATAAACTGATTATTATTTTCTCATATTTATAAATATGCTAATCCAGAAACAATATTGTCACAGAATACTGTATAACAAAGTTATGTCCTTTCCCCCCCCCCGCCCCTGTTTGAGGATGAGACACTTTTGTTTGGTCTCCCCACCCCTGCACTGATGCTGGTGGGTGTGCAATATGAACCTGATGGCTAGGAGATGTGAAAAAACTCACTTAAGCCAAGATCACTCTCCCTTTACTTTTTCTTTCTCTCCCTGTGGAGAAGCATCAGTTCGCTGTGTCGTACCTTCCCATGCAGCATGGCTGGGGTATTCAATGAGCCAAGGATCTTGGTGCAACCCAGGCCCCGCAACATTGGTGTGGTTAGACTCAGGATTGTATTTGTGGTCCCTCACATAATGAACTTTCTATCAGCTAATCTGTGGCGACAGGGATTAGAGTGAGGGTTGCCAATCAGAACTAAAATATTTCCTCCCCCGCCCCCTCAGAGGACAGTGCAAATGGAAGGGTGAATTGACAAAGGATGGTCTAATACACTTGCTGCGTAATAAATAAAAGGGTTCCCAGCCCAAAAGGAAAAGAAGTGAGAATACAGATTGCTTCAGCAGTACATGCTATAACACCATTACTGGTTGAGAAGTAAGTTTAGTATCTGGGGCAAAGGTTGTGTGCCACCTTCAATCTGAAAACTGCATTGCAATCAGAATTGTTATTGTCTTATTTCAGGAGCAAGTTAGTAACCTTGGGAGGGATCTTCCAGTTTGGGAATTGGAGTGAGGAGAATGATCCCAAAGACCACAACTCAGTGTGGGAGGGTTGCTGCAAACTTGTACCTAGTCTAAAGGTTGGTTCTCAGAATTTAATTCCATTATATGGGAAATTAGAATTTCCTTGGGGGGAAGAAAACATGGAAGCCATCTGTACGATTGATTTCTGTTCATTCATTAACAAATTAACTTCTTGTAGAATGCCAGGATAGTCGAAGACTGGACTGGACTTCGACCTGTTCGTGACCAGATCCGTTTAGAAAGACAGACCTTTGATGCAGGAGCAGCGAAATTTGAGGTACGACACCAAAGCAGAAATAATAAATTTTTAAAAGGGGGAGGAAAAATGAAGTAAACTTAAAATAAGGCATGAAATTGTGTAATTTTTCCCTTCAGTGGCACCATGAAGTTTCACTCTACTATAATCACTCAGGAATATTTTTCCTTAACTTGCTTAATTACAACTGATGGGACATGCACCAGATTGTCAAACTGTCGTATCCACATTCAAAGAATATATTAAATCCATTGATAATTGTTTCTAAACTATTCATTCTAAGTTGTATTTAGCTTATCAGTCTTTCTGTGCTATTGAAGAAAGAACTTTCATTTTATAGCGCCTTTCATGTCCTCAGGATGTCCCAGAACAATTCACAGCTAATTAATTGCTTTTGAAGAGTAGTTTTGTATGCAAACATGGCAGTCAATTTGTATACAGCAAGGTTTCACAAACAGCAATGAGATAACTAACTAGTTAATCTGTTTTAGATGGTGTTGGTCGAGGATAAATGTTGGCCAAAGCACCTGCTTTCTTCGAATAGTGTCATGGGATCTTTTATGTCCACCTGAATAGGCAGGCAAGCCTTTGGTCTAACACGTTATCTGCAAGACAGCATCTCCAACAATGTAGCACTCCCTCAGTACTGCACTGAGGTGGCAGCCGACATTATGTGCTCAAATCCTGCAGTGGGGCTTGAGCCCGCAACCTTCTGACTCAGATGCGAGAGTGGTACCACTGAGCCAAGCTGACCGTTCTACTGAGAAATGTGACACATCCATTGATTCCATCAAGCTAACTTAAAACTTTATCTAACGATTACGAGTGGGCAACGCTCCATTCTTATGATGGCAAAGGAGAGTGGAGTTTTGTCATGCCACTGCAGGTAGACTATTGGACTGCTCTCAGATTGGCCCTGACCAGCACTCTTAAAGCTTACAATATGAGATTAAGGAAGACTCAGATACACTTTTATAACAGCCAGGAGCCTGCAGATATTCAAGTGAATTTGCTTCCCTTTCATAGTGAAAAGTACTTATGGAGGTTGAGTTCCAGCAAATACTGAATTTTAAAAATCATTCTGCAGTTTTTCTGATTGGAATACAGTCGGTATTCCCACAATGAAAAAGGCATGCTCACTGACCTGGTGCATATATCAGTCAATAAAGCCTGTTAGCTTTTGTCTGTGTGAGACCCACAAGCAGGCTGCTGACAAATAAGAACATTTGTAATTTCTTCGAACAAGTAGGACAAAGATAAAACAGTATTTTTGAAGAAGCTATGGGGGAAGGGGCACGTTATATTGACACAATGTTTTCTTTCCATGGTACGGTTCACTTTTAAGAAAGCTGCCTTTAATGTGATGTTTTTGAAAAGTAAATCACATGATAGGGTCATTTCAGCAATGGTCACTAAGTGATAAAGTGTAATATCACCATCTGCTGGCAGAACAGTGTTATGCATGAAAGAAACCTTGTGAGAATCTCTCCAAAATATAACGAAATGGGGTCTAGATTTGACATTGTTGCACCTGTTTTATTGCCCTAAAATAGGCAAAACAATAACCAATTTAGCAGTGCAAAGGCTAGTGCTTGATCTGCATGGGAGTTCGGGCCACTGCTAAATTGGTTAGGGCCTCTTTTTAGTCGGTCCTGGCGGCTGCCTGAAATTAGAGCAGCCTCACTTCAATATTGAAATGAGGCTCCTGCGCTCATTTTAGACACGGACTCCTAAATTTGTTTGTCCCAGTCGGAGCTTGTGATGCGAAAAAGGTCTTAAAACTTCCAAAATGTTGTTTTTTGTGGAGTCGCAAGGAGCAGGACCACTCCTCCTGGCTCTAGAAAACAACTGCAGATCACTAACTGCCTGCCCTAGAGCTCTTCCGATCGCCCTCCCCTTCCCGGACCTACCTCTGGACTTCAGCGCGGTTCAAAATTCTTAAGGCCCCAACAGGCGATCTGTGTCGGGCTGCCTGATTGGTGCCTGCAGCCTCTTGAGTTATTTTGATGAGGTCTGAAGAGCAATTTCCTTTGGCGGCGCACCACCAAAATATCGCCCGGTTTATGCCCCTGCGACTTGGCACTTTTGTGACTAGGTTTTTTCCCAATTGAGGAACACAGGGAAATATAGCAGTGTGCACTTCTTTTTAAAAAAAAAGATAGGTGATTAAGTTGTATTTCCACTATCTTCTGTTTTTATGAAGTGCACACTGCTATATTTCCCAATGTTCCTCTGTAAGGAAAAACCAAGTCACAAAAGTACCAAGTGGGCCCATTATCACCTGAAAAGAGAAAACACAAGTTAACCTTTTGAATGGAGACCCTTCATCAGAACCTGTCTTCTTATATGCTGATGGACCTGCTGTGCACTTTCTGTTTTTATCAAATTTCCAGGGTGTATTTTACTTATTTCCCTTTGGTACATTTTTCATGATGTTCTACCACATCATGTTTTGATATGATGCAAAGAGATGGCAGAATCCTCCCCAAGTTTAATCACTGTCTTTTTATCTTGTAGGTGATTCACAACTATGGTCACGGAGGTTACGGCCTGACCATCCACTGGGGCTGTGCCATGGAGGCATCAAACATCTTTGGCAAGATCCTTCAAGAGAAAAAACCCAGCTGGAAATCACCATCCCGGCTGTAGTTATTCAAATCCACACTTGCCATTCTGCCTTACTGTGACTTCTGCTTCTTCAAATAATGATCTGATATGTGGCCTCAAAATCCATTGAAATTTTGTACCTGCTGCATTCAGTTGTCATTGGCAGGTGGTGGATCTATTACATTCTCCAAAATTCCCAAACTACCCTCCCTCCATGCCCTCCAAGCTTCTCCCCTGTTAGTCTGTAGCTAAGTGTCTTTGTTCCACATGGTACCTCCCCAGATACTCCTCCGCTAACACTGGGAACTCGTAAGTGGGGAATTAGTGTGTCACCCAATCTACGGCACAATGCATTGGTACAAATTTGTACTTAGGTGATTTTTGTGTCTTTGTAATCTGTATTTTAGATCAGTTCATGTCTTCTAAACTGGGCTATGATGGGTGGGCAACACTGCTCTTGCCATCCAGGCTGCCCGGGTGACCCAGATTGTCCTCGTCTGTCCCGGTAAATTGTCCTGAAAACAGTGTCAGGAAAGATCAGTGTCCTAATTTTAAATCATGTTAATCAATTTCTTTGAGCAAATTGAAATTTTTTTTAAAATCTAGAATCTGAATTTCATCAAATGCTACAGTACTTTTTGTGTTAAATTTGTGCTATTGTGAATTGTATCTTCGCTGACTGAGTGGTTTTCATAGTATCCAGTCATTCAATTAGATACGATCAGGTAGCATTAACAGTGTTTTTAGTGAGACCTATAATGGAGTAAAATAATCCATCCACAGTCAATAATGACTTTAATATCTAAACTACCTTGGATGAATTTAGTAACCAAGTACAAATAGCAAGGCAAATACAGATTTTAAAATTCCTGCTCTCAAAAATCCATTAACATAAACATAAATCAAAAAATAGTATATTCATACTGCCTTTTTTTGAATTATCACTATCATAATTGTATCAAATTTCAAGAGCAGAATATCATGACATCAGAATATAAAAAGGTGAAAAAGGCCAGTTGGCCCATTGAAGCCACTGCTATAACGTCATTACGTTAGCAACAAGGAATGAACTATCATGACAATTATTTGGTAATAGTGCATAATCTGTTATAAGATCATTGATTCTGCAATGCAGAATGGTCTATTATAGTATTGTTCTTAGCAACAAGGAATGTTGTGTTATGACATCGTTGGCTTAGTGACAAGGAATAGTTAATTTTAACAATTCAACAAGCCTTCCTATGGAATTTTTTTAATTCACTGTAAATGAGCTCAATAAAACTTAATGAATTACAAAAAGAATCTTTATTTAATAAAATTATGATCTTTTTATATTTAAATGCAAACATTGATATCATTAAGTACATTTGTCCTGCTAATTTGAAGTAGCTTATTTACATCAATCAGAAAAAAACTGCCTACTTTTGACAGGCTTTCATGCAAACACTGCATATATTTTGTAAACGGTAAAATGCTCCAGTGTCACTGCTTGGAGAACAAGTAAAATACATTCGAACACAAGACGGTAGTTACCTGATATACACAAGCATCTGTAGGTGCACGTTGAATATCAAAGCACAGTATTCATTTATTAACACGTTGTGCAGGTCCACGTTTGAACTCACATTGAACATGTTCTTACAGTTCGGAATAAAAAGAGCTCTCAGGAAGCCCAGATAATTCAGGACTGGCATTCACAAACACAATTTGAAACAAGCCAACACTGATACCCGCACCACGGACAGAGTGAACACAGAGAGCCCAAATCCTCCCTGATAATTCCATGGAGTCTCCATGGGGTTTGGAAATCAATTCTGCCATGTCCTGCTTATAAACAAACACAAACGAAATCACCAAGGACACAGCCGTGAATTTGACTGAGCCTCAAAGCTCCCCTCCTTTCCCAGAACATGGGTGGTCAAGGTTGTATCAATTGAACATAATGACATTTGCAATCAATCAGAATTGCCCAGATAATAGTGCTAAATGTGCCTATTTCCACTTGGCCCTCAGAGATTTGCAAAATCCTATGGGTTGTAATTGTGTGTGATATTAGTAAAAAATTACATGTTTGTATGAATTCTCCATCCACTATTACTAATATTACACAGCCCAATTTCAATCCAATGATCTTTCTGAGGTTGGTAATATGGCTGTGCAGCATCTATATATATATACACACACACACACTTGGGAGTGAATTACAGGTTGTCATCTAATTGAGAGATTCAGATGGTATAATATATAGAATAACATAACCAGAAGCGAATTAAAGGCTGGAATGCAAGCAAGGGTTTGGGGTGGTTTATATAGCACATAACAGATAACTGAGAGTGAGTTATAGGCTAGCATCTATTCGAGGTTTGAATGATGACCTGAACCACAGTTTATAACCGCTATCTAAACCCTCAGAATTTGTTCATATTTTAAACTAATAGACCTCTTGTAGTGTTGGTCGTGAGTAGTCCAGGACCTGGAGTGCAGTTTACCACAGTCCTGCTTCAGAATCAACAGCACAGTTGCCTGTACAGTAAATTTAGTGATGCAATATATCACCAACTCGAGGTATCACACACCTTACTGATACTGAAAGATACAAGCTTTGCAAAAATATTATTTGTAGTACTAGCTACCTACCATTTTCCAAAACTTGTTTGATCTGATTGTTTTTCTCGTTCCTTCCATCTTAGTTTTGCAGTTTTTGCTTAAGATCCATGTACCTTATATAGTTGTTTATTTTCCCTTCTCCTTCTCTTAAAATCTTTTATCTTCGGTTATTTATATGTTTAGAAGAGAGTTTTTTCCCCTCCCTTGCATGGTAGATTTATAGTTCTTGCTTGAACTGTTATTGGTACAGCACTGTCCTGGGAAGTTTTTTTTATTCATTGTTGAGTCTCCAATGACCTGCGCCTGAACATGTAGCCATTGTTATGGTCAGCCAGGCCCAGCTGAGCAACTCCAGCCACCCAAAGACTGAGATCAGCATCACAGCACTTAATAAATATTCCCCCGTGGCCTTGGTACACATGTCAGCACCCTCAGCAGCACAAAAAAAATTATCTCCAAAAATACGGTTTGGTCAGTATTTTTATTTAATGGCTTAAACTACAATATGCTGAAAAATGGAACTTCACTTTTGATGTTTTTTCTTCACTTGTGCTTCATAGTTGTTTGAAAATTTTCTACCAAGTTGTCACGGTACATTCTAGGTATTTTAATTCTGCCACCGGAGCAGAGTGAGAACTATGATGCATTTCTCTCACACACACAATTTGTCTACATAAGTTAGAAATCTCTTGCCTTAGTCTACCTGGTCATTGCAACATTAGGAAGCCATCAGCTTCGGCTCAAACACTGTACCCTTGCCACCAATTCCATCCCCCTCCCGAGACACTATCTCAGACCGAACTAGAGTTCAATCCTATTTGACCCAAGCTGAGCTTCCGACCCCATATCCTTTCCATCACAAAGACCGCCTATATTCACTCCTGTAACATCACCTGCCTCCAACCCTGCCTCGGCTCAATCTGCTGCTGACACTCACAACCATGCCCTTGTCACCTCCAAAACTGACTATTTGAATTCTCTCCTGGATGGCCTTCTACCTCCACATTCTGTAAATTTCAGCTCATCCAAAATTCTGCTGCCCATTTCCTATCCCGCATCAAGTCCCACTGATCCATCACTCCTGTCCTTGCTGACCTATGTTGGCTCAGTCCCTCAAAGCCTCCAATTTAAAATTCTCCACATCGTATTTAAATCCCTTCATGACCTTGCCCCTCCATAATTCTTAACCTCCTCCAGCCCTACAACCTCACTAGAACTCTCCATTCCCAGTCTCTGGCCTCATGCATCCTCCCTTCTCTTCGCCCTACCATTGATGGCTATGCCTTCAGTCATCTCGGTCCCACATATGTGGAATTTCCCAACCCTCTGCCTCTTCACCTCTCTCTCCTTTAAGACCCTCCTTAAAACCCACTTCCTTGACCATCCCTCCTAATGGCTCCTTCTTTGGCTCAGCATACATTTTTTGTCTTATTACTCCTCTGCGAAGTGCCATGGGTCATTTTTTCTACGTTAAAGATGCCACATAAATGGAAGATCTTGTGGTGCACTCTGGGTATTGTAGTTCCACAGAAGCTGGGTGAAACTATGACTCCCATAAGCATCACATACACCTAGAACTGGCAATCCTCCCACCCAAGCCCCAGGTGAAATTTTGAATTTGAGCTCCAGAAAGAAGGACAGACCTTTATGTTGGAAACTTCTTTGAAGCATTAGTAACATTAAATAATCAATTTTATGGGTGAGTTTATTGAGTTTCTTTCAAAACTGTTTTTTTTAATGTGCTAGTCATGTTCTAAGTGCTATTTCTAGCTGTAGGCACTTCACCTGGTTGAGGAAGGAAAATAGCAGCCGAAAACAATGTGAAGAAATTATTTGAGCCATATGATTGATATTTGTTTCACAAAAGCAAGCTTTGAAAATAATTTCAGGGATTTGATGCTTGGTTTGCTGCTCATTACTCATTTCTCCTTGCTGCTTTTGATTTATTCATGTTAAATTACCAAATATCTGATTGATTAAACAGATAAGTAGTAATTTGAGCCAATTCTTTTTTTGCCCTGCAGATTTGTGATGCCCTGAGGTGTGACATTTTTGAGATGTAAATCCTCTGAGGTTATGTTTTTGGGCGTGACACAGCCCAGTTGAGAAATGACCAAACTTGTTCACAAATAGCTGCACTGCACTGTGAGCAGCATATTTGTTGCTTTCATTTCACAATCGCATCATAGAGGAGATGCACAGTGTGTGGAAATGAGGCCTAATCAATCAAAATTATTGGGGTGAACTTTAATTTAGCTACACCGTTGAGATTTTAACTTCCAGGCCTAACTAATGAATTGTATCCCTGTCCTGCCTGAGGAGCAGTGGCACATGAGACAGGGCAATGCCTGTTCTGATAAGCCCAGTGCATGCAGCATATCGCTAAATGTTCAATCGGGGAGGCACAGTATAGAAACAAACTGGTTCCCCACAGGGAGAACAGGAGAATTTAGAGAGTGAATCAACCATGCATCGCTAGACGTCTGAGAGCAGGCCACCTGCCTTCTTCTGGACTGGGAAAGGAGATAATTTTTTCGGGCAGAGGAGTAGGACATAAGAAATAGAAGCAGGAGTAGGCCATATGGCCCCTTGAGCCTGCTCTGCCATTCAATAAAATCATGGCTGATCTTCGACCTCAACTCCACTTTCCTGCCCGATCCCCATATCCCTTGATTTCCCCTAAAGTCCAAAAAAAATCGATCTTAGCCTTGAATATACTCAATGACTGAGCATCCACAGCCCTCTGGGGTAGAGAATTCCAAAGATTCACAGCCCTCTGAATGAAGAAATTTCTCCTCATCTCAGTCCTAAATTTCTTCTCATCTCAGTCCTTATCCTGAAACTATGCCCCCTAGTTCTAGATTCTCCAGCCAGGATCAGCCTCTCAGCATCTACCCAATCAAGCCCTCTCAGAATCTTATATGTTTCAATGAGATCACATCTCATACTTCTAAACTCCAGAGAGTATAGGCCCATTCTACTCAATCTCTCCTCATAGGACAACCATCTCATCCCAGGAATCAATCTAGTGAACCTTTGTTGCACCGCGTCTAAGGCAAGTATATCCTTCCTTAGGTACGGAGACCAAAACTGTAAACAGTACTCCAGGTGTGGTCTCACCAAAGCCCTGTACAATTGCAGCAAGACTTCCTTACCCTTGTACTCCAACCTCCTTGCAATAATGGCCAATATACTATTTGCCTTCCTAATTGCTTGCTGTACCTGTATGTTAACTTTCTGTGTTTCGTGTACAAGGACACCCAAATACCTCTGAGCACCAACACTTAATAGTTTCTCACCATTTAAAAAATATTCTGTTTTTCTATTCTTCCTACCAAAGTGAATAACTTCACATTTCCCTACATTATACTCCATCTGCCACCTTCTTGCCCACTCACTTAACTCTATAGATCCTTTGCAGACTCGTTGTGTCCTCCTCACAGCTTACTTTCCCACCTAGCTTTGTATCGTCAGTGAACTTGGATACACTACACTCAGTCCCTTCATCTAAATTAGAGAGGGTAGATGAGGGTAATGCAGTTGATGTGGTGTATATGGACTTTCAAAAGGCGTTTGATAAAGTACCACATGGTAGGCTTGTCATCAAGATTGCAGCCCATGGAATAAAGAGGGCAGTAGCAACATGGATACAGAATTAGCTAAGTGGTGAGCGGTTATTTTTTGGACTGGAGGGAGGTATACAGTGGTGTTCTCCAGGGGTCGGTGCTGGGACCACTGCTTTTCTTGAGATATA
Source organism: Heptranchias perlo (assembly GCF_035084215.1). Lineage (NCBI taxonomy): Eukaryota > Metazoa > Chordata > Chondrichthyes > Hexanchiformes > Hexanchidae > Heptranchias > Heptranchias perlo. Next base: position 36,163,851 of record NC_090349.1, read on the forward strand.
TTAATGACTTGGACTTGGGTGTATAGGCACAATTTCCAAATTTGCAGATGACACAAAACTTGGAACGGTAGTGAACAGTGAGGAGGATAGTGATAGACTTCAAGAGGATATAGACAGGCTGGTGGCATAGGTGGACACATGGCAGATGAAATTTAACGCAAAAAAATGCGAATTGATACATTTCGGTAGGAAGAACAAGGAGAGGCACAATTCTAAAAGGAGTACAGGATCAGAGAGATCTGGGGGTATATGCACAAATCGTTGAAGGTGGCAAGGCAGGTTGAGAAAGTGGTTAAAAAAGCATATGAGATCCTGGGCTTTATAAATAGATGCATAGAGTACAAAAGTAAGGAAGTCATGATGAACCTTTATAAAACACTGGTTCGGCCACAACTGCAGTATTGTGTCCAGTTCTGGGCACCGCACTTTAGGAAAGATGTGAAGGCCTTAGAGAGGGTGCAGAAGAGATTTACTAGAATGGTTCCAGGGATGAAGGGCTTTAGATAAGTGGATAGACTGGAGAAGCTGGTGTTGTTCTCCTTGGAACAGAGAAGGTTGTGAGGAGATTTGATAGAGGTATTCAAAATCATGAAGGGTCTAGACAGAGTAGATAGAGAGAAACTGTTCCCATTGGCAGAAGGGTCAAGAACCAGAGGGCATAGATTTAAGGTGATTGGCAAAACAACCAAAGGTGACATGAGGAAAACCTTTTCTACACAGCAAGTGGTTAGGATCTGGAATGCACTGCCTGATGGGATGGTGGAGACAGATTCAATCATAGCCTTAAAGGGAACTGGATAAATACTTGAAAGTAAAAGATTTGCAGGGCTACGGGGATAGGGCAGGGGAGTGGGACTAGCTGGATTGCTCTTGCATAGAGCCGGCACGGACTCGATGGGCTCAGTGGCCTCCTTCCATGCTGTAACCTTTCTATGATTCTATAAATCATTAATATAGATTGTAAATAGCTGAGGCCCAGCATACTGATCCTTGCAGCACCCCACTAGTTACAGCCTGCCAACTTGAAAATTACCTGTTTATTCCTACTCTCTGTTTTCTGTCCATTAACCAATCCTCTATCCATGCTAATATACTACCCCAACCCCATGAGCCCTTATCTTGTGTACTACCAATGAGTGATCTAAAACTGCACACATTTTGATGGTCAGTTTTTGTGTTTAGCTGGTCACCACAGTAATCACAAAAAGCCAACTTCTGAGTGAGGACTCATGCCTGCAGTACCTCCATCTATCTGTATTTTAAGTGTTAGCTTGCCTCATTTGGTAGCAATTTTGCCTCTAAATCAAAAGTTTGAGAGTTCAAGCCCCACTCCAGGTCTTAAGCACACAACCTATGCTGACACTCCAGTGCAGTACTGAGCAAGCGTAGCATTATAGCAGTTGCCATCCTTCGAATGAAACATTAAACCAAGGTTCCATCTGCCTGTCAGATGTACATTAAAGATCCCCACCTGGAATTTCCCCAAAGGTTCTTCAGCTGGAGATCTCCAGAACCCATGGAGAAACAGCTAAAATGGCCATTCCGGTGTTTCCCTAAGGATTCCACTGCTTTTCCACCAAAGTTACTGCAGGAGATCAGGAGAGCCCTGTGGAAATTCCGGGCCAATATTTTATTCTTTTGAACAAGTGCAGAGAGTTCTCCTGGTGTCCTCACTAACAGTTCAACCTCAAACACCACTACCATAAACAGAATACTCGGTCATTCATCTCATTGCCGCTTGTTGGATCTTAATGTGTGCATAACAACAGCGATTGCACTTCAAGTAATTATATGCAAAGTGCTTTAGGATATTTCTGAGACATTTTAAATCCTGTACAAATGGATGTCATGATTTCTAGTCACATTGGCAACTTCTCTTGGGCAAAAGTGAGCATGATTTGCATATCTAAATGCCCACCTTACTAGCCGAAATTAACTGTAAATCAGCACCATTGTTTATTCTTAATTCTTGCAAATGAATGAAATGTGAATTTAATCCAGCTATTATAGTGCCAGGTAGGGGTACATACACTCAGGCATTCATGCATGGTATGTTGAGCACATGTTCAAAGGTTGACACTGAGCACTGGTAGGGTTTTGTGACCTGCAGTCATTGGACCTTTATATTAAAAAAAACACAATTGTTCTTGCTACTGCCCATTTCTCAGTCTTGAATCAGTGTCACTATTGCTACTTCCCGCTCTCCCAGTGAAAGAGTTAGATTATGCTCTTAAGAGAGGCTATCCCAACTTCATTCCTTAGCGCTAGTAGATGGCTCTACGATTATCACAGGTTATAAACTGCATTCACTCATGCAAATAAGATTGGTTAATGTTCCCTGATTCTCAATGAGGGAGTGAGAGTGATATTGATTCAATCAGAGATATGGAATAGATGGAAGAGGGGACTGACGAGTAGACTCATAGAATGCGTGGGTCGGGGTTCAGCCAATCTTGTCGGGTAAGTACACTCCACATTTACCAAGTACAATCATACATGTAACTGACAATGGTTGTACCTGTAATATTCCTCTCCCACGTGACTGAAATGTGCTACTTGAGAAATACCACAGGTTAGGTTAAAAATTCAAACAATTCTAACTTCTGGAAAATTTGTTGGAATTTACTTAAAGTGTAGCGCTCAGTAAGTTCAAATCAAGAGAACCCTTATGACATCATCGCCTTAGCATCAGGGATTGGCCTTTGGCAGAGCAACAGGGAATAGCCAATCACAATGTTGTTGGTATAGCTACAGTGAACGTCCTATTATGATTTTATTGACTTCCCAACAAGGAGTGACCAAGTCTAAGAAAGTTGGATTAGCAACAAGGCATGACCTATTGTGACAGCTAGCTAAGCAACAGGAAATGGCACCTTAGAACATCATTGTTTTACCAACAGGATATTTATATTATGACATCACCTGCTTAGCAATAAGCCTGACACAAGACCAGCTTGTTGAAGTTTAGCAGGTAGCCATAGTGTTGTGTTAATATGGGTTAATATACAGAAATTTCCTGTTGGAAATATTTATGTTCTCAGTGTATAACTGAGTTTCCTATAAAGAGGTGCAACCCCAAACACGTTTTTTATTATTTTAAAGTTACAGGTTTATTAAGCAGTCCCGTTGCATGGTACAATATTACAGACAAACCTTGCTAATACAAACTGTCTGGTCTTTAATGAAGTTGCTTGTTGTCATGAAGATGACAGGGGCTTCTCCCTTCACCTGCCTAATATTCACATTGAGACTATTTCTCTTTTAGTTCGATCTTCTGTGCAATGATAAAAGCAAGTCCTTTTGCATCAGCTGTCCACACATAGCATCACATCCGCAGAGTTTACTTGAACAGTGCACTTTTGGTGCACACTTTCTGGATGCCTTCTGTGCAAAAGAGTTATGACTCATTGTGGCAACCATAAGAGATTGCTTAGACAAGCTTATTGAAGTTTAATCAATACCCATGATAGTTGTCAGTTCATTTGTTGATTAACGTCATATTTCATGTTACAGGTATTTCCAGTCTCAGTGTATGGGGTTGACTCACGGTAGGGGTGATGAATGTATGGTAGCAGTTTGTAATAACAAAGCTTGTCTGTATCATGGCTGGGTAAATGGCAAGGTATGAAAGGCTGGTCCCTCCCCTTACATTCTACTTTCGTTTCTACCTTTACTTTCCAATCCTTTATGGGTGCCCTTTGGTTGAACATCACAAGACTGCTGGGAGGGTTCTTTTCCAATTTTTTTTATATATATGAGCAACACACGACATTTGCATCCCACCTTATACTCACGCTGTCGTTTTTTAACCAGCAGAATGGGTGTATATTAGTAATGATCACAATGTTGTCTGCTTCCTGCGAGGCCACTTTCTTTCATGAGCTGGTTGTTCTTGCGACAAACTCACTCTAGGTGCTCCTGGTTGAACTGCTTGAGCGATGTGTCCTGCCCACCATTTCCTGGCCCCACTCCCGCTGGCTGGACTCTTGTAGACCTCGCCCCTTTGTCTCAATCGGTAGGAAGCAGGAAGCAAGAGCTGCTAATAAACAGCATCCACTGTACACTGAAAGCGTCAGGTAGATCGAGGATTCCAACATAACCTGATTGAGAAAAACAGGATCTGTAAACTAATATGTTTTCCATCACTCCCCTATAAATAATGTTGCCGCCATATTACAAAGTTTTCTGGAATGTGTTTTATTTGCCCTTTGTCTTTATTTCCTTGTGGCACACGGCATCTGCAGCCAAAAGCACAAACAAACTGCTTCCAAGCCACTCTAAGGTCAGCCGCTAGGATGAGCTGCTGCAGGGGTAACACTGTCTGCATTGCCTTCAATCCCTGTGTGGAAGCCTGCAGCCTCACTTAGTATGGCAGCATGGTTGAGAAAAGGAAACAGGTGTGGAGATCATTGGTGTATTTCTGCATCACACTGCGCTATGGCACAGTACATTGGATCCACCATACTGTGCAACTTTGCTACCATGGCAGTGATTTGTAAAACTTTATGGAGCATTAGACTTATTTACTGTGTTTCCCCCAAACTTTCTTTCCTATTTCCCCCTTCCCTCCTGAAAATAGTGACTCATTATGAAGCACAGTTCCACTGTTATAGGCAATTCTCTAGTAGTTCTCCTAAGTGACCATTTTTCATGTGTGAGCATAGACAGTAAGTGTCAGCAGACTACTCAACAATGGGAACATCACAGCTGAGCACGATCCTGTCCTTATCAGCCATCCACATGCACGCATTTTCCAGCAGGAGTTACTGAATAGTGATCAGGAGCAGGAACGCGGAAAGATTCTGTCCCCTTCAGGGACACAGAGACCAAATGTCCTCCAAACATTACTCTCTTGACATTAGCTAACTCAGCACAGAGCAATGATTGAACCTCAGACCTTAGTGCATGCTACATTTACTCACTGAGCAACTGGAGGAACTATTTGAGATGCACTAAATGTTTTCATGTGTTGGGTGGGGGAGGGGTGGGCGGGGGAGTTATTTTCATTAAGTTTGGGGATGTCATTTCTGGAGAAAGGAATATTTTTGCATCTGGTGTAAATAACAGGCATCCAGATCAGTTGTAACACACTTTAGTTAAAGCAACCACTATACTGCCCAAACATTCTTGCACTTTAACTCCCATCTTAGACCATCTCTCCACTCAGTGCAACTAGAATGACATTTCCATTTCTCTCATCCTTGTAACTCCAATGGGCTCATGCCAATATGTGCTGAATTGTGGAGCTTTTTCTGGGGTTCATGTTAAGTAGCACCTGTATTGACGCTGTCTAAACTTACTTCACCTGAGAACTAATTACGTGAGAGAGGAGACTTTCATCCCATCATTCTGGGCCGGATTCAAACTGAGGCCTTAGACGTGAGAGGACAGTGTCTAATCTACTGCCTCACCCGGTCAGGGCAATCTAAACCTGTGACACAGTGACATCATAACATCACTGATGTTGCAATTGTGCGCAGTTTTATTTTCAAACTTGAAGACAATTAAGCTCCTACCACCCAGATATCTTGCAGAAAGCAGGGAAGGATTAGATGGGGGTCACAACTTGGTTCTGACTATTGAATTATTGGAAGGTGAACTTGTGATGGGCAAAAGACAAGGGCCTGACATTATATGAAGGGTCTCCCGATCTCCCACTGTAACTTGGGTGGGAGATCAATGGAACCCCAGAGAAATGATTGAAAATGGCCGTTTCTCTGGGGTTTCCACTGGTCTCCTGCCAAAGTTAGTCAGAGATCAGGAGAAGCCCCGTAGAATTTTCAGACCAAGCAGTTACTCTCTAAATGGACATACTGTACTTAGTGACTCCTCATAGGAATGTCATGAAAACCATCACTCCTGAGTCTTACAGCCGCAGCCACAGGACTGTGGCACGCAGTAAGTGCACACTAAAGGTTGACTCATCATCTATGCAAGAAATACTTGTGTCCACTGCTTCTGGACAGACTGAGTGCACCATGGATAGATTGAGTTATGACCTATTGAAAAAGATGGGCACGTTTTCATCATACCTGTGCAATGAAAGGAGTGATGAGAGCTCCCACTCGTGCCATCCCACTGCATGTTCCTAAACCCAATGCACGGGTGGCAGTCGGGTAAACCTGAAAGAAACAAACAGGAGAGAAATAAAGTGAAGAATGACAACTGGGACTGTTCTCCAACAATTTTGTATTTCTACAGTACTACTCAAATGCAGGAACACATCTCACAGTGCTCTACAAAAGAAAAACAAAGCAGTGGATCACGAACAGGAGAGGAAAAGGAAAATAAATGGAGAGGATTAGGGTGGGGGAACCAAAGGCATGGTCGAAGAGAAGGGTTTTTTTTTAAATAGGGAGGTGGCAAAGTATAGGGAACGGGTTGAAACTCCAGAAAGCAGGAGTGTGATGATTGATCATGCAGCCACCAATGGTGGAGTGTAAGTGGTGAAGGTCAAAGAGAAGCTCAGTGTTAGAGGAATAGAGGGTGCATGTGGGGATTTAAGACAAGAGGAGATGAGTGAGGCCATAGAGGGACTTGAAAGCGAGAACAAGAATTCTGAAGTCAACTCACTAGGGAACGGGAAGCTAGTGGAGCACGAACAGGATGTGTAAGGACATAAGTTGCAGTGTCTTAGTTGAGTTGAAGCTTGTGGAGGTTTGAGGTGGGGAGGCAGGTTAAGATATTGTCAGAGGAGTCGAACCCCGAGGTGATGAAGCTATGGGCCAGGGTTTTGGCAGCAGAGGGGGAGAGACAGAGGTGGAGGCAGTGAATGTTGCAGAGGTAAAACAGAGTGGTCATAGTAACAGAGTGAATTTGGGGGAGAAAGCTGGGCTTAGGGCTTGCAAAACCACTTTGCACCAACACTACAATTGTAATGCACATACAACCTAAGATCCTTGTCATCTTCCTGCTTGTCCCAACTCTTTTCCTCATTCCTCCCTCTTGACATATGCAAATTATTTGAGGGAGTCTGAATTTAACTCCTGGTTTGAGAATCCCAGTTCTAACTTTGGTTGCCACTCACAGGTGAAGACATTTCTTAAAAAACTGTCAATCAAATAAATTCAAATTGGTGAACTATACCCAACTCTCCCACTTCTTTCCTCATTTATATCCTCCACCTTTTTGTTATTCATTCTCAAGATGTGGGCAAGACTGGCATTTATTGCCCATCCCTTGTTGCCCTGAGAAGGTGTTGATGGGCCTTCCTGAAACATAGTGGTTTCATACAACTTAGTGGTTTGCTAGCCCACTTGAGAGGGCAGTTAAGATCAAGCATGTTCGTGTGAATTACATAGCATCCACAGTACAGAAACAGGCCATTCAGTCCAACTGGTCTATGCCAGCATTTATGCTCTACACAAGCCTCCTCCCACCCCTCTTCATCTAACTCTATCAGCATATCAGCGTGGGACTAAAGTCATATATAGTCCTGACTAGATAAGGACGGCAGGTTTCCTTCCATAAAGGACATTAGTGAACCAATTGGGTTTTAACGACAATCTGTCACTTTCACTGATTATTTTTAAAAACTGAATTCAAATTCTCAAACTACCATGGTGGGATTTGAAGGCACATTCTCTGGATTACTAGTCCAGAAACATAACCACTACACTACTGTACCCCTGAGAAATGGACTGCTTGGCACTAGAATTTGTGCATGTAACAATATATTGGCCTTACCTCAGGAGTATAAACATATGCGGCCTGAAAACCACCTGATATGAAAGCCCTGGCAATAAAAAGGAATGCTGTGAGGGCCAACCTGTAAAAAAGAAACAAGGTTTTGGTCATTCTCATCCTTGTTTTCAAATCCCTCCATGGCCTCGCCCCTCCCTATCCCTGTAACCTCCTCCAGCCCTACAACCCTCTGAGATCTCTGCGCTCCTCCAATTCTTGCCTCTTGCGCATCCCCGATTTTAATCGCTCCACCATCGGCGGCCGTGCCTTCAGCTGCCTAGGCCCAAAGCTCTGGACTCCCTCCAAAAACCTCTCTCTCCTCCTTTAAGATGCCCCTTAAAACCCACCTCTTTGACCAAGCTTTTGGTCACCTGTCCTAATATCTCCTTATGTGGCTCGGTGTCAAATTTTGTTGATAACGCTCCTGTGAAGGGTCTTGGGACATTTTACTACGTTCAAGGTGCTATATAAATGTTGTTGTTGTTGTTCCCACCAGATAAAGAAATAACTGATATAGAAAAAGAATTAGAAACAGAAAACACACACACATAAACACCTCTATTCATTCTGACTAAAATGCTTCTTATACATGTAGCCCTGCAGCCAATGTGATACTCTCACTGCCTCACAGCACCACCGGAGCCTAGCAACAACTCACAGGAGGGATGGTATCAAACACAGATCAGTGTTAGGAGTATCAGACCTCCATGTGTTGGTAGCCCATCAAATTCAGTGTTGTCACAAGGGCTAATTTTGTACAGTATAATTCTGGCCTTGTGAAATGTTCATGTAAGCACACATTTTTTTTATTAAAGTAAAATGCAATGGTGAGTGCAAGAAATGTTCATACTTAAATTGAAAAAAAAAAGCAGTACATTCATGTGTCTCTTCAAACTTAGGATATGTCTGCAGATGGCATTTTGAGTTGTATAACACTAAGGCGATCTGCCACTGGTGGTGAAGGTTGGAGCAATTTGAGGTAATGAATTAAAGATTTTGCACAAGCAGCATATTAGCACAATAGATCTCCCATAGTGTTGCTCAAGGTTGTAGTCCAGGACTTGGAGTGCAGTTATTGATGTTTACCCTGCAGTTTAAACACAACAGTAGGTTGCTCATCACTGTAATAGAACAAATTACTGAAGCAATGTATCACATGGTAAAAATACCGATACTAAAAGGTATAATATTTGTAATACTGTTTACCTACCTCCTTCCAAAACTTACTTATGATGAGAGTAATCTGTTCTTCCCTTTTCAAAACCTCTTATTCCCAGTTATTTACATTATAAAACCTTCCTTCCTTTTTATCAGTTATTTACATGGTTATAAAAGATATTTTCTCCCCAAAGTGGATTTGAGTGTTTTTGATATATAACTTGTTCAGGGAGGTTTTCCCACTGTCGAGTCGCCAGCGACCAATCCCTGAACTGGTGCCCATTTGCTACGGTCTGAACATGACCCTGGCTCCAACATCAGTCCCCCTCAGCAACGCCAAAAATATCATCCAAAACAATACTCAGAATCGTTACTTAATGGCTTAAACTATAAAATTCAGGAAAAAATAATTTTCATTTTTTTTTGCCATGTATGGCTTGCATTACAGCATTGTGTGAACAGCTGTAACCAGGGTAAATCTCAAAGACTGCACTCCAGGTGCTGGACCACCTGTCAAATAACTCTTCAAATAATAAAGTTACAAAGCAAAACAATCTTTAAAAAAGAGCAAGAAAGACAATCATTTTCTGCTGTTTTTTCTGACCTTGGGGAGGAGTCAATTAACCTCCATCTGACCTTAGGATGTGCATATTCAGAGCAGACCCAGTGCCACACTAGCAGCAGAATAACAGATTGCGACTTACATGACATAGTACCTCTACCCTAGGAAAACTATGTATCATGTGACTTACTATGAGCAATACCACAGGAGATCTGCTAGTATTGATAAAACAGACAAAGAAAGTTAACACTAATATTCAAGAAGAGATATGAATCTCACCTCCCAACACATGCGAACAACAGCAGAGCAAAAAATGAAAAGATAAAGAAAGACACAGCCATCGTCTTCTTACGCCCAATCCGGTCAATAATCCATAAGGTCACCAAAACACCTGCAGAAAAATCATACACCCTATGTGAATGATGAACCCAGATGTTGTGACATGGACCCTGACCTAGGAGGCATGATCTGTTTCTCCCTGCATTGATTTTTAAAAATGTATTTCTCCTTCCTTATTTTTTCTTTGTGACTGTGAATTTAACAAGCTATTCAACCGTGGGATATCACAGCTGAGCCCAATTCTACCCTCACCCAGTGTTCGTGCACGCACACTTTCCAGCAAGGGTCACTGGACAGTGGATAGGGAGGAGGAACTTTGGTTGATTTTACTTTTCACTAGCTCACACCAATTGTAATGGTGGTGTCTGGTTAGCTCCCTGGTGGCGTTCTCAGGAATGAGTCAGAGGTTGTGGGTTCAAGCCCCACTCCAGAATGTGAGTACATAAACCTGGTGCAGTATTGAAGGAGTGCTGAATTTCAGATGAGACATTAAACCAAGGCCCAGTCTGCCTGTTCACGATTACAATGGCACTTTTTCAAAGAACAGTGAGTTCTCCTGTTGTTTTCTCCAACATTCATCCTTCAACCAACAGATTCACTCACCATTCATCTCATTGTTGTTTGTGGGACATTGCAGTGTGAAAATTAGCTGTTGCATATGTCTATAAAACAGTGACCACACTACAAAGATATGTACGCTTACTAACAGCCATCAGGAGCGATCTTCTCCACCTCTAAGTATCACAAGCCACATAGGATGAAAATTTACAGGAATATGCAAAGATTTATAGGACAAGTATTGTATGGAAAGAAAATAGTGCCTGTGCTATTGGAACTATGAGAATGCCAAATGTTGTCACTGGAATTATTCAATATTGGATAATGTAAATTATATATGATATAAATTATATTAGACTAATATCCTGGAGTTTTGATTCAACTTTCTTCCCTCTCCACTGAAGATAACTCCCTTCAGTGCTCCCCAGCATGAATGTAGAATAGAACACCTCCCAAGTGCTTACCTGGAAACTCTGACAATGTGGTCCAGAGAAGGTCCGTGTAGTCGGTGGCATTCAGGTATTTACATTCCAGGGTACACCTTCCCTCAGGTTTCTTCCCACCTGTCGACACTGGAAAAAAAAATTAAGTAAAATTATCTTCTGCCCATGTACTCTAGCCAAGTAAATATTATTCATACACCAATTTATTTTTTCTTGCCAACTTTGCCTCCTCCTTTCTCTCCTGAAGAGACTAACATGCTGTATTCAAAAGTAATATTTATGATTTTACTCTACATAGCAACTAGAGCAATCCTCCCCCTAGATTTGTAATTGAACAACAGGAGAAATATGCAATGGTTTGATTGGTGACTTGATTTATTTTTATTATAAAACTTAAATGTAGAGCCAAGGTCTAAAGTGCCATAGATATGCAGACAACATAAATCAAGAAGTAATCAGTAATACCATGGTTGGGCTTCAAAAGCCTGTCAATGGAAGGAGGAAAGTAAGACTGGGGGAAGATAAGAAATTCCACACATTTGAGGTCCTGAAAAGACTGACTTAGAATAGGAAATGGTGCAATGAGTCTTGATATCAACGCAGAGGTGATGCATGGAGAAGGGAGGATACATGCAGTTGGGAAGAAGAGAGGAAAGTCCAAAGGAGCAATGGCAAATAGAAGTATCAATCAAATAAAGACTAAAAAGGTAACAACAGAGAGAAAGGCAGGGGCCAAGAATGGAGAGAAGTGTTGCCTATCAGATTACAAGCTACAATTTGCTTGTCTATATAAAGCTTAACTAAAAGGCTAACATCAGATTGCTAAAGGGAAACGCAGCAGCACTTGAGATTAGTTTTGAGGCTGTTCCTGGCAACAACACCCGTTAAAAATTCATCACAAAAGTGATATTGCCCATTCTCATGGATTAATCCACTATATGGTGCCATGACTTTAATGGGTAATGTTAATACCATGGCTGAGATTCTCACAGGATAGATCAGTGGAACAGTCCATTGAGAATGGGGGAGCAATAGATACGAATGACGACTCACTCCAAAAAATACTTTGTGTGGAGGAATGAGTTTGGTTCCATGTTATTGGAGTTAAGCTTAAGATCTATATCATTATCTAGGGAGAGTGGTTTCTTTAATATTGATTCATTTTACCCGTTAGTCCATTAGAGCAGCTTTCAGAACAATAGTTAACGTGGATCAACAAGATTTCCCCTCTCCTCCATCCCTATATTGGTAAAATAGGGAGATGTACTTACTGCTACACACATCGCCTGCCTGGAAAAGCTCTGTGGTTAATAGCACCAGTCCATAATAAGAGAAAGCATTGGAAAACCTGGAAACAGAAGCAGATGCCATTGCATTACTATTCACAATCACTCAACAACGTAACCTTCCCTCCCCCACATTATGAACCCATTCCACAGTGTCGCCGAGATCAACACTAGCTAAGATTATTCCAGCTAACAGGATTGAACAATATTTATCCAGCTGATATATTCTTTTGGACTTTTAATTTCTGTTGAAAGGAAAACATTCCTAATTTTGTGCACTTTTAATCAGCTTGCTGAAAATTTCTATATTTCCCCATCATCCCTTGAAAACTCAACAAATTTGTGATTTTTTTTATATAGATGAAGAATAATACAGTGAAAAAATGATGGGTTTGTCAGGGAAGAAAGTGAATATTTTTTCATATCCAAATTGTCAACTGATACAAAAAGCTAAGAAATGTCAAACTGAACACACAAGAACAAATCAATAAAAGAACTAATATATGTCACAGGGGTAAACAGCAACATGAGGGATATGAGAGATAGAGTAGCATATGGTATTTTTCAAACTTTGACACAGGCAAATGGACTGAAAGGGTCCCTTTTGGTTCTGTGCACTCCCACTTAAATGAACGTATTTCTGATAAAGGTAGTATTTGGCTTGGCAGCAGAATGGGACAAGGGAGTTGGGACAAGTTTTTCTTTAGTAATGGCACATTTTACAGATTAGCTGACTCTCCATCTGAATAACTAGCAACAAACTAATTACTGTGGATACATAAACAATGGATGGAAAAGTAGTGTGTTAACTGCAGCACAGAGGAAACTGAGTTAGTAACTGCTGAGAACGATTGGCCATGGTGGTTCCCACTCAACTCGAAATGGCACTGAGCTCTCTTCAGTTTAGCTCCTTGGCTTATTATTCATGCGGAGTCTTTATTAGTGCAAATAGATGACAAAAGAGGTTGGAAAAGTTGGTGTAAGAATGGGAATACTCAAGAAAGCTTGGTTTTTCTTATCTTCCATGGCACGTTTAGAGTTCAAAAGGCCTAAGCTGGCTAGTGATCAAATATTGTAGTCAATTTGGCAGGCTGCTAAGAATATCCACCTCTTCTTCCTGATCCAAAACCAGGAAGAATTGTGGACATGATGTGGATTGGTGATTCCAAGTGCTTTGCTTTGGCACGACATCCTGTGTCAAATCCCGCAAATTTCTACACTTGCCACGTGTGGCATAGTTTGATTCCTCAGTCCCAGAGGCAGCAGAACTCCTGGTTTAATGAGTGGACATCTGAGCAATCAAAAAGTTATTTTTCCTATCAATTGGATGTTAATATGGCTGGAGTTCCCAAAGGTAGCAAGGACAGTACCAATTTATAAAAATGCATATTGAATTGCATTAATTTGATATAAAAAATAGGCTTACCAAATGAACCATAAAAGGATGGTGGTCATTCGAAACTGTGGTGTGAAGAGGTCCCGGATACGACCACGGTCCTCCTGTCTCAAACAAACATTTGCTAGGTTTAGTTCAGTGCAGGCTGAGGCAAAAGTTTGATTTTATTCATGATCAACCAGCAAATCACGACAACTATAATCAAAATTACGGTGCTAAGCAAACTATTAATTTCTTAAATAATCATTTTTAAAAGTAGAGTTCCAACTCATTTATTTTCTCCCTGACTTGTCACTCAGTCAGGGAAGGGGTAGATGGTGAAGGAGGGGGAGGAAGGCGAACCTTTCAGATGAGTCATTCCCAGGCCTCTGCTAATGCACCTTTTGAGCTTGTTGGTAGAGGGGGGAGGGAACGACTTCTGCCTGGTGACTGCTTCCCGGATGATGCAAATTGCAATATCACCAATTGACAGCACTGACATTTAAAAGTTTTTATCCGCTAATATATACCACTTAATATCCACTGATTCTGCCCCTATGGACATTAACATCACTACAATTTCTAAAAGATAATGGGACAGTACATTTTTAACAAATATGCATATTTAAGCACTTTAATAACAACTTACGGAGCACCATTATAGAGCACTGTTATTTTCCAGTACTGTGCACGAGCACTGGCAACTATTTGGGATCCTTCACCAAATGGCCATTCATCACGTGTGGCATAGACAGTGAGTGTTGACAAGCTGGAAGACCAGGAAGAACATCGCAGCAAAGTCCAATCCTGACCTTTCCTGTCAACTACACGTGCGTATTTTCCAGCAGGAGTCATTGGATTAGTGATCAGGAGAAGGAACCCTGATTGACTTCTTCCCTTCTTCATCCAGGTACAAGGAGATCAATCATACTGCCCCCACAGGTGCTCAGCAAACACCAGCCAACCCATCAGGACTGAATTCAGGATCCTCCTGATCTGTAATGGTTTCACATTGGGCAGTCCATTTTACCTATTAACCATGAAGATATGTTCTTTATTTTCTGTTAATTATTTTTTCTATTTCTTAGGTCTTTTTCCCCCTTCCTCACTCCAACCCACATTTCCTGGCTGAGAAGGCAGGTTGGCATCATGCTCGTGAATCGACTACCATTTATGTTTGTGAGCTGTCTACCACGTAGTGCATAACTGTGTTGCAGGTTAATCAGCTCTTGGATTTTTCCTTCTGTCCACCTTGGACCCCATGCAGTAATTGTGAAACTCATTTGGCAAGAAACTATAGGGTTAAACAGTGCAATAGTGCACACTGGAGTGTAACATTATCAGGATCAACCATTATCATTTCTTTCTGAATAGATGTGGAAGAAATTACCAATGAAGGCTGTTGAAGCAAGCAGAGTGAATGGTTTCAAGAGGCAACTAGATGCATATCTGAAGAAAGAACAGATTAAGGAAAATAACTAGAAGGTAGATAGGTGGGGTTGAGATTAATCGAAAGAGATATTCTTGTTGAACCTAATGCCCGTTTCCTGTTGCTGAAAATTAACAGAAATATAACTTTTTAAAAATAACAGTTATCCCTTACCTGTCTGGCAACTATCAATTTTCCAAGGGGCATTGGCGCCCCATTTTCTGTAGCAATGCGCTTTAATGTGGCGAGGGCTTTTTCTTGGTTCCCAGACAGTACGTCATAACGTGCACTTTCTGGAAGCCACTATAAGAGAGAAATAGAGACCACCTGATAAACTTAATTTTGCTGCATAATGGTGATGGGGGTAAGGGTGGTTAAGCCTTCTCTGCTATCTGATCAGGTGATTTTACAAATACAATTTGGTTAAAAATAAATTGGTCAATTATCAAACCATACTAAGACTATTCATGCCTGTTTGTCTGTCTGTCTGTCTGTCTCTATACATACATCACTCACACTATCAATCTCTTGCTCAAAGTCTCTCCTTCCCATGCGCTCTCCATCTCTCTCACTCTCAGACCTTTCCCAGCTCTTATTTCTGTGCCTTTGTGCCACAGGCTTGCCAATATTACAACAGGAACATTTACTGCTGCTCCCTTTACAGCTACTGTATTACTTTACATATATTAAACTTTACTCTTTATTTTTTCCATATTAGCAAATCGAGAACTCCTCAAACTCAATGTTAAATACACTATTAAAACCTCATCTTTTACATAATATGCATAATATTACATATTAATTGATTTATTTAAATACACAATCCAATTCCCCAATAATTCCAGTTGACGAAATCCTTTCCTGATTACTTTGCTGTACAGAATTCCAATAGATCAAATCAATTTCCAGTCAGTTTCATTACAAAGCAAAAGGCTTAATGAAGAATCCATGATATTCTATGGTGTCTGGTAGTTTTATCCCTGCTATCTGAACATTTCCTCTGTCAATGATTTATATGAGGTAACCAGGCTGAGAATTGTTGACATTTGTTCAATGAGGTTAACAGAGGGTTGACAGGAGGATTTGAATTTGGGTCCCCTCTAGTTAGGAGTCCAGTGATCTACTGCTATATCCATTAAATCATTAATTATCCCCCTCTCACATTATAACACCCATTTCTTTTTTCTTTCTCCTCCTGTTCCCTATCCTCAGTGACCAGCATCAATTACCTAAAGTATGAGCAGAGGGCATGCCACTAGGCCTCTACCAATGCTCCTGAAAACAGCTGCTACAAGGTGTGCCAGGTGTACCTTGGATAGCTGCCTTGTTGACTTTCTCTTCCTTTTCACAGGAAAGAGCCAGCCTCTGCTCAACCTTCCTCCTGACAGTTCAAATCTGAGGCTCACTGTGTGAGGACTCATAATAACCTGGTCTTGCCACCATTGAGTGTACCAAATGAATTGATTACTTTCTCCCCTTCCCCATCAAAAATTCATACATTCCTATCATTTTCTATTCAAACTTTACTTTCAGTGGAAATACCTACAAAACACAAGATGGCGAATATCATAAGAGGCACTGCAGAAAGAATGAGCAACCAGCGCCAGCCTAACGTGGGCATCACCACCACTGCCAGCAGCACCTCAAATACTGTCCCAAAGGCCCAGAACACCTGAAAATGAAGAGACCTCCAATTAAGCATGCTCCACAGATGCTGGGGAAAACAGCAAATTCAATGTTAAGTGTCGATAGATTGTATTTTTCTTCCTTTTCTGTCCTTGGGTGTCTCTGTGTCATGTACTACTTCTCAGCCCTGAGGCATGCAGTTGGTCATGTTGATCAATAATTGGACTTTAGGAGGTGCACTGGAATGGCCTGGGAAATTATTCAAAATTTGCATTTTCCCCATGCTCCTTGCAGGATAAGTGTTTTGCTTCACCTTAGTGAAAGGGAAAGTTTTATTTTGCACCTTACCTATGCGGCACTTGACTTAGGAGTGCTTGATGGGCTAGTGTAAAGGGGGCTTTACTTTCTATCTAACCCATGCAATACCTTACATAGGAGATTGAAATGACAGTGTAAAAAAAGCTATACTCTGCATCTAACCTATGCATTATCTGGTTTGGGAGAGATTGATGGAACATTGTGGACAGAGCATTATACTGCATCTAATTTGTGTTGTACCTGACCTTGGAGCACTTGCTGACACCCAGTGTAAAAGTTAGAAATTCCTAGCAGTGACATCCCTCATCTTGATCAACACAAAGAAAAATTCAATATTCCACCCCCCGCCCAACAAAAAATATAAGACAGTACACATCCCAAGACAGTGATCATGTCCACTCACCTCTATTAGTAAGATACACTTTGCTCTTGACTTCATTGGGAGGAATTCTGCATATAACGTTACCCTGTGTGGAGCAACCAAGACTAGAAATAATTATTTATTAATTCATTTAGAACTGAGAAGTTTAAGTAATCTTAAACTTTAATGTGATGCACTCACGATTGCGGAACACCTCCAATCCCAAAGCCCACCAAGCCTCTGAGCACAAGTATCCAGCTGTAGATTGGTGAGAAGGCACTAAGCACTCCATAGTACAGTGTCCAGAGTACGCTAACTTTCAGCCCCTGGAATTAACACATAGAAAGATAGATGGTTAATTCTAGACTCTAGCAGTGAACAGAGATTTAATGTCTGCTCACCTCTGGGTCAAAAGGTTGAGAGTTCTAGTCCCACATTAGGAATAGAGCACATAAACTAGGCTAACACTACAATGCAGTACTGAGGACGTGCTGCATTGTTAAAAGACATACTTCAGATGAGATGATAAACTAAGATCCTCTCTGCCAGTGGAGGTTAAAAAGTGGAATGGTTGGTATTCTGGAAGGATGAGGTCAAATTGGCCAAAGTGTGTATTTCATTTAAACCGAACTTCCTTCAATAGTTGGTGGCATTCAGTCAGCAGATGTTGCAGACTCTGTTGTTTAGACCGTTCTGGTTACAAAGAGAACATAGAATATTGGTACTTCAGGACATTAGGCACTCCAGCACTGTGCTGTGGAATAGTAAGAAGCAGTTTCACACCTATGATTCCCTACATGGTGAATAGAAACTTTAGCTCTGCCATTGTGTGGGACACTCAGCTTCAGCACTAGATTTACACACACTGAATCTTATCGCAAGACAAGATATTGTTCCTGAAATTTATGTTGAGGTTGGTTGGAACAATGTAGGAGACCAATGTAGGAAATACATCTTCGAGTGCTGAGCCACAGGAAGGTCAGGGTCACATTTGTGGACAGAATGGAAGTGTTTGGTCACCTAATCTGCAAGGAGGCTATACCATAAGCAGCAAATGGAGTTTATTAAATTAAGAAGAAATTGCTATCTCAAACAGAAGTTGCATGAGTGTTGCATTTGCTGTGATTGCACAAGCAGCCGCCAAGAGAAGGGCAGCAGGAAGTGAGAGTGGTGGGAGAGTGAACAAGGGAATTCTGAAGGGAATGGTCTCTCTGGAAAAAGGGGAGAGTCAGAGGTGTTTGATACTGGGATCATGTTGTAGGTGATGGACCTACAAATTGACCTTGCCAATACGGAGGACGGTGTACTGAAAGGTGAGGACAACAGGGACCATGTACTTATAAGAAGAAGGGGAAGGGGAGAGGATGAGTGCAGAAGCATGGAAAATGGGGTAGATGCAGTCAGGGGTCCTATCAGTCACAAAGAAAGCTCAGTGAAGGAAAAAATACATTTCAGAAGCTCGGGTGTGGAAAATGAAATCATCAGAGCAAATTAAATGGTGAAACTGGGAGAAAGGGATGGGATTATTACAAGAAATGAGGTGTGTTTCTGTTTTCATTTTAAGCCTTTTCCATTTGCAGATTTTTTTTCCTTCTTTTCCCAATTTCTCCCATTTTCTCGCCTTACGTGTGGTCTCACCAGAGCCCTATATAATTGCAGCAAGACCTCCTTACTCTTATAACCTCCTTGCAATAAAGGCTAACATACCATTTGCCGTCCTAATTGCTTGCTGTACCTGCATGTTAACTTTCTGTGTACAAGGACACCCAAATCTCTCTGAATAGCAACATTTTTTAGTCTCTCACCTTTTTAAAAAATTCTGTTTTTCTAGTCTTCCTACCAAAGTTGATAATTTCACATTTCCCCACATTATACTCCATCTGCCACCTTCTCGCCCACTCACTTAACCTGTCTAAATCCCTTTGCAGACTCTTTGCGTCCTCCTTACAGCTTACTTTCCCACCTAGCTTTGTATCGTCAGCAAACTTGGATGCATTACACTCGATTCCCCCATCAAAGTCATTGATATATATTGTAAACAGCTGAGGCCCAAGTATTGATCCTTGTGGCACCCCACTAGTTACAACCTGCCAACCCGAAAATGACCCGTTTATTCCAACTCTCTGTGTTCCATCCGTTAACCAATCCTCAATCCATGCTAATATATTACCCCAAATCCCATGAGCCCTAATCTTGTGTAACAACCTCTTGTGTCGCACCTTATCGAATGCCTTTTAAAAATCCAAATATACTACATTCACTGGTTCCCCCTTATCTACCCTGCTCGTTACATCCTCAAAAAACTCTAATAGATTTGTCAAACACGATTTCCCTTTCATAAAACTGTGTTGACTCTGCCTAATCATATTATGATTTTCTAAGTGCCCTGTTACTACTTCCTAATTCTAGCATTTTCCCTACGACTGATGTCAGGCTAACTGGTCCATAGTTCCTTGTTTTCTCTCGCCCTCCCTTCTTGAATAGCGGGGTCACATTTGCTACCTTCCAATCCACGGGGACCATCCTAGAATCTAGGGAATTCTGGAAGATCAAAATCAATGTATCCACTATCTCTGCAGCCACCTTTTTTAAAGCACTAGGATGTAGCCCATCAGGTCCAGGGGATTTGTTGGCTTTTAGTTCCCTTAATTTCTCCAGTACTTTTTCTTTATTAGTCTTAACTGCTTTAAGTTCCTCAATCTCAATGGCTCCTTGGTTCCCCATTATTTCCGGCATGTTTTTTGTGTCTTCTACTGCGAAGACATACAAAATATTTGTTTAATGTCTCTGCCATTTCCTTATTCCCCATTATAATTTCTCCTGTCTCTGTCTCTAAGGGACCCACTTTTTCTTTCGCTAATCCCTTCCTTTTTACATACTTGTAGAAACTCTTACAATCTGTTTTTATATTTCTTGCTAGTTTACTTTCATATTCAATTTTCTCCCTCTTTATCAATTTCTTGGTCATGCTTTGCTGATTTCTAAAACCCTCACAATCCTCAGGCTTACTACTCTTCTTAGCAACATTGTAAGCATCTCTTTTTAATCTAATACTATTCTTAATTTCTCTAATTAGCCATGGTTGGATCAGTTTTCCCATGGAGTTTTTATTTCTTGATGGAATGTATATTCGTTGAGAATTATGAAGTATTTCTTTAAATGTTCGCCATTGCTTATCTACTGTCATACCTTATAATCTAATTTCCCAATCTGCCATAGCCAACTCGCCCCTCATACCTACGTAATTGGCTTTGTTTAAATTTAAGACCCTAGTTTCGGACTTAACTACATCACTCTCAATATGAAATTCTATCATATTATGATCAGTCTACCCCAAAGGATCCTTAACTATAAGGTTACTAATTAACCCTCTCATTACACAATACAAGATCTAAAATAGCCTGTTCCCTAGTTGGTTCCTCAACATATTGTTCTAGAAAACTGTCTTGAGTACTTCCATGAACTCATCCTCCAAACTACTTTTGTCAATTTGATTTGCCCAGTCTATATGAAGATTAAAGTCCCCCATGATTATTGCATTACCCTTGTTATATGCTCCTCTAATTTCTTGATTTATACTCTGTCCAACACTGTATCTACTGTTAAGGGGCCTATAAACTACTTCCACTAGTGATTTCTGCCCCTTGTTATTTCTTAGCTCTGCCCATACTGATTCCACATCCTGATTTTCTGGTTTTAGTTCAGATTCTTGGTATTTGCAGTTTTTTTTTCCTTTTTAATTGTGCTGCATCTAAGCTGGGAGTGCTTGATGCTGACACAGGGTGCCTGAAATGGAAAGCATTTCCATTCCCCTAGCACTAACATGCCTCATCTTGATGAATAGAAAAATAATCTCAGGCTAAAAATGTTGGGTCTCCATGGAGGCACAAAGATTATGTTAAATTGTGACTACCTCCCATCAGGTAGCAGATAATTTATAAATTGTTCTTTTACTTGAGTCTAACCGGACCTGGTTTGGCTTATTCTTTGACTTTAACCTTTAAATAAATAATGTCTGATTCCATCTCTGCACATCTGTTAATAAAAACAATGTGAGCTCCCCCAATGGTTTAGTGGATAAATGCTTACAGACTGGGAAGGTCCCAGGTTTGATCCTCGATCTGTGCTGAGTTAGCTGATCTCACCCAGTATGGTGTTGGGGTGCTACATGTAATCTTAACCTCCCTGGACTAGGAAGCGGAAAATCAGTCATGCGCTAAATTGCTATCCAGTGACCCCTGCTGTAAAGTGGGTTTATGTGAATGTCAGGTGAGGACAGGGTTGGGCTTGGCTCTCACATTCTTCATGGGCAAATAGCCCTAGACTCTCACTGTTTAGGATCACAAATGAGGAATGGTCACTCGGGTGAGGTACCAGAGTGATGCTGATGGCCATAAACTGTACCCCAGCAAGTGTCGGCGCTTTCAGGAGACAAGAGGAGAAAACGGCAAAGAAAAAACAACAGGCATGGCTGACACTCACTGTCTTTCTGCCATACTGGTCCGATATGTTTCCCCATAGTGATGAGCTGGACATCATTCCAATGAATACCACCTGCAGTGGAAGAGAAGGACAGGAGAGGAGGGTTGAGAGAAAAAAGGGGACATGATCAAAATGGAACTTTAGTGCAATTTCTTAGCATGTGGTCAGTGACTAATGAGACCATTCACTGAGCAGTGATGCTAATCATTAACATTTCAATGATGTTATCATACCGAGGTGAGGAGGGCAACCTGCCAGCTCTGCAATCTCCACTCGCAGTGCAGCTGAGGTGCCAGAATACTGAGGATCATCATCTCCATGGCATCGGCCATCTAAAAAGAATTAACATACTCAGGACATGTAATACAGAATTAGCAACAGGCAGCCAATATAAAAAGAAGATAAGAAAGCTTGGAATGAAAAAGGGCCACTTAGCCCATCAAGCCTATTCCTTCTGCGGACTACATCCAATCTGTTTTATCTTATCCATTTAATCTTCTGAGGAAAAGTCTTGCAAAGTTTCTCCTATCCCCAAAGATAAATCAAGTGAAATCCTAGAGTACCCACCTAACCTTACATCCTATAATGTACAGTCTTCACTAGTTGCCTTACTTAGCCAGATATTTTAATGGTTTGAGTTGTCATCTGAGGAGCCATCTGATCATCTCTGTCTGTCCTTAATGTTATATTCGTCAATCCTATTCTTAACCAGGTATTCATCCAGCTGGTTTTAAAGGTGCTAATTGATTCATCATTATTTACTTTAGCTGGGAGTTTATTCCACATTTCCACTTCTCTATGAGGACATGTTTCTAATCTTAAGATTTATTAAAGCGTCTTAATTTTGTACACCCATCATAATCCTTCTTAGTCTCTTTTCCTGTCCCCCCATCATCACTGTGCAACAACTATGATCGTCCTTTAACTGCATGGACTAAACATATGAGGTTGTAGAGAAAAGAAATAGTGAGTGGATGTTACTTACCCATGCCAGTCCAGTAAGGACCGAGAGCTTCCACTGAAACTTCCCAAATCCAATGGCCTCCACAGCATCCTCCACCATGAATACATCTAAAGAAACAGGGAATGTTGAAAATTGCACAATCTTTTTTTCAAATCATTTGTTTCCTGTTTCTAATTTTAATGTTCACTCTCCCTTTATCTCTCCTCCCATGGAATAGTTGATTCATTTCCCTGCTAGTTTTCTCCCCATCACTTCTGAAGTGCTGACTCTGTTGGGGTACAGTTCCGGAGACACCGCCTGCCCTATTGTACCTCAACCAAGTGGCCATTCTTCATGTTTGAGCCAAAATATCAGCAGGCTATTCTACCGTGTAATGCATCACAGCTGAACCCAATCTTGTCTTGATCAGGATCTACACATTTCCTAGATAGTGATCAGGAGTGAGTACCTTAGTTGATTTTATTCATCCTTCGCAAAGGAGCTGAGGCCATTTGTGGCTGAGATATCCATGTTGGCTGAGATCAGCTAAATCAGTACAGACTGGAAATTGAAGCTGAGATTTTCTAGTCAGTATGGTTTGTACCAGGCAATTCCTTTATCACTAGGGCATCTAATTTTAACGTAAAGTACAAACAACACGTTATGAAAAGTTGTTGGCTATTTGTAGCATATAAGTGATATTGCACAAGTCTCCATTCTATATGTTACACACATTTTCATGATGGTATATGCCTCTCTTTAATAACAATATATACTCTACCATCTGTAGGGTTTGCAAAATCTTTGGGGACAGTGGCTCCATCCTCCAGTTCAACTTGCTCTAGCTCAGACCGCACTCCTTCTATCTCAATCTCATGCTCTCCAGAACATGTATCATCTTCTGACCTTGCACTTTCACCCGTGCGACGGAACTTCACCACACTGAAAAGAAGCAAGCAACCAAAGAATCAACACATCGTCGCCTTAAAGACTGATTTGCATCTTAAAGAGGGAGTATTCATCAGCACCACTTTTTAAGAGGAATGCTCACCATCGGGACCATTTTTAAAGAGGGATCTCATCATCAGGAGTTCTTTAAACAGGGAGTCTCACCATCCTGAGCCCTTTTAAAGAGGGACTCTCACCATTGAGACTCTATTGAAGAGGCAGTATCACTCCTTTTAAACCACGAATCTCACCATCAGGACCCTCTTGAAAGAGAGCATCTTGTCATCAGGATTACTTTTAACAAGAGATTTGGCCATCTCTAATCCCTCTAAAAAATCAATTACTTTTGGTTAAATACTTTTGCTTAAATTGTGTGTGTTGATTAGGGAATAGACTGACTGGGAGAACTTATTCAGTCTGATGTATCAGGGGCTGATTTAACACATAGCTTAAAAAGCAGCATCACTGAAGCCCTCTGGATAAATGGCTACTGCTGATAATTCATCTCTCTGAGACTGTCAGACTCAGTACCCTAGAAATTGGATCGGCCCCAATTTGGACACAATCTGCGTGCAGCACAGACTACATGTGCCTAAAGAGGCCGGTGGCAGGACCGTGGGAAATTGGTCTGCTGGTCTCATTTGTTTATTACCGGCACGCTGCATGTGCCAGTCGCAGCCTGGGAGGCACCAAGATCGTGCAGCTCGGATACCGGCCTAGGTTGTAAGGAAAGTCCAGGAAGAGGAGGGGCAATTGTGAGAGGGGGCCAGCGATGGCTGGCAGTGGCCCACAGATTTAATGTGGAGCCGGGAGGAGCAGGCGTTCTCCACAATAAGGTAAATAAAAAAGTTTAAACTTACCTTTCCGGTGGCAGCTTCCAGCGGTCCCTTTAAGGAACACTGGTTTGGCTGCCAAGCACCTGACAAAACTTACCGCTGCATGCATGCAGTGGTCATGCGCAATCGAATATGGCAAAGGGGCCTCAAACAGGTGCAAGGCCCTCAATTTGCACATGCAAAGGGCTTAACGCCTGTTTCAGGCATGCGCCCTGGACGCCTACGGAGGATCCTTTACCAATATGGCGACTATGCTGGTCCAGCACAGAATGAGCGTGTGCACATATTGGACACTTAGTCGCCCGTTTTACGCCTGTAAAACAGGTGCAGTTTTATCCAATTTCTAAGCCAGTTCACGTCATCAGCAAGCACTACTCAAACAAAGATATTAGGGAAAAAACAAAAATGGACAGATATTCCATGTTAAAGTTAAACATTATTTTTTTTTAAATAACTCGAATGGGAAAATCTTTAAGCTATTCAGCTCCAGGGATGTCGTACATCGTACTCTCAGATTAGTCTGGCTTGAAAAAGAAACATTACCAATTCCCACTTATGAATAAAACTGACAGTAATTGGGTAAATATTTTGTAGGAAACAATTTGAATTATTCTTAGTCTATACACATCTTAGGTTTATTTTAAATCTCTTTGGTGGACATTTTTGCTCAAGATGAGGGATGTCAATGATGGAAAATTGAATACTTTCCACTTTTGGCACCCAATGCCTCAACAATGTCCTTTAACCTCAAACTTAGAAGAACATGTGTGTTCCACTTTGGGATTTCAGACTAAGGCATGAGGATATTAGTGTAATATATGTTAAGATGCTACTACTGAGCTAAACTTAGTTCTCAAAGGCTGGAAGAAATAGGATAGGGTTCAGATTTTAAAATTCTAGTGATCATTCACACGTATTGCTGCTATGACCACACTATTCATTTGAACTCAGTTAGGCCAGTAAGAGAGTAGTCAATTTGATTAAAGTCTGACATTAGAGTCAGGCTGATGGAAAAAGACAGGACTACAAGGAGAGGAGGGTCTTCCCCTGGCAGAACAACATAACGCACAGAAGTTACTCTATTTAAGTCAAGTAAGATGACCCACAGATGTGAGGACGTATAGCAAGTTCTTTCTTTTTCCACCTTCACTGGGTTGAAATCAAGACTCATTGCCTCGCCTTCTCATGCTAATTTATTTTTTCTTAGAACCTAAAAGATGGAACTTCTTACATTCCTCAATCTTCTCATCCTCCTACAATTTGCAGGCTTTTAAAACCCAAGTATGGTATTACCTAACTATTACTTCTTTATTTTTCTCATTTTTTTTCTCTTATTATCAACTTTAGATATATCCTGCATTGTGGGCCTTGACTCTTCATCTAGGTTAGTTAATAAAAATAAATTGTTAAACCGGCACCCAAATTCCAACTTTGACTCCTTAGTGATCAATTAAAGTATGATATTTCCCTGTAGCATGCAGTGAAACAAAACCTACTATCACTTCCATTCAAAGCCCACAGTAATACAGTGCTTCAGTTCAAGTAAAGTGATTAAATCATTGTAACACACCATTCGTCTATTCTGATGCCCTCGATTAATTTTTTTAAAAGCCTGAAAAGACAATATTATTGGCCGGAAAGTTCCTCAGCGCTGCTCCCGCTTCGCCGGCGTTACTTACATGGGTAAATGGGCTTTCGGGAAGTATCGCTGGTGGAGCAGGAGCAGCTCTGAGGAGTTTCCTGGCCATATAAATCTGCCAACTTTCCATCCAAAAAAAAGAGATCAGCATGGAAAAGGGCAAAAAGTTAACAGCCCCCTCCCAAACTTCCACAAAAGTCAGTAAACCAATCATGTATGATCAGCCCACCACTTAAACAAGAGCCTCGCTTTTCCTACAGCAAAGCAGAATCCCAGGGACAGTCATCAAATTATATTGACTCCAAAAGAGTGCACTGTTTTCCAACGACAGGCCCTGCGAATACACAGGGTCTGCTCAGACGAGGAGGAACGCGATGGACACCTACAGACGCTGAAAGACGCCCTAGTAAGAACGGGATATGACGCTCGACTCATCGATCGACAGTTCCGACGGGCCACAGCAAAAAATCGCATAGACCTCCTCAGGAGACTAACACGGGACGCAACCAACAGAGTACCCTTTGTCGTCCAGTACTTCCCCGGAGCGGAGAAACTACGCCATGTTCTCCGCAGCCTTCAACATGTCATCAATGACGACGAACACCTCGCTATGGCCATCCCCACACCTCCACTACTCGCCTTTAAACAGCCACCCAACCTCAAACAGACCATCGTTCGCAGCAAATTACCTAGCTTTCAAGAGAACAGCGTCCACGACACCACACAACCCTGCCACGGTAACCTCTGCAAGACATGCCAGATCATCGACACAGATACCACCATCACACGAGAGGACACCACCCACCAGGTGCATGGTTCATACTCCTGTGACTCGGCCAACGTTGTCTACCTCATACGTTGCAGGAAAGGATGCCCCAGAGCATGGTACATTGGCGAGACCATGCAGACGCTGCGACAACGGATGAACGGACACCGCGCAACAATCGCCAGACAGGAGGGTTCCCTCCCAGTCGGGGAACACTTCAGCAGTCATGGACATTCAGCCA
This sequence comes from Heptranchias perlo, assembly GCF_035084215.1. Lineage (NCBI taxonomy): Eukaryota > Metazoa > Chordata > Chondrichthyes > Hexanchiformes > Hexanchidae > Heptranchias > Heptranchias perlo. The sequence continues at coordinate 36,190,844 of NC_090349.1, forward strand.
CCGACCTTCGGGTAAGCGTTCTCCAAGGCGGCCTTCGAGACACACGACAACGCAAAATCGTCGAGCAGAAATTGATAGCCAAGTTCCGCACCCATGAGGACGGCCTCAACCGGGATCTTGGGTTCATGTCACGCTACGCGTTACCCCACCAGCGAAAAAAGAGTTATCTGTTTTTAATATAACGGGTCAGTTGCTGTCTTTTCTATGTTTCTACCTCTCTATCTCTGTTTTTTTTTTGTTTGTTGTTTTTTTTTGGTGATTTGTATATTCAGAGACCTTGCAGGTAACACCTGTCTGTCTGCACACTGATTGCCTTGGCAACGGGCAGTTGAAAAAACTGTCTGTAATCACCAAGCATTGTTCTGTGAATTATAAATGCGATTTCATTTCGAGGATTTCATTTCCAACAAATGTTCACCTGAGGAAGGAGGAAGCCTCCGAAAGCTTGTGAATTTAAAATAAAATTGCTGGACTATAACTTGGTGTTGTAAAATTGTTTACAATTGTCAACCCCAGTCCATCACCGGCATCTCCACATCACAACTGTTATGGCAAGTCCAATGTACCAACGTACTCTCCTTTTGGTACCATGAGACAAAGCTGTACAGTGTCATCACCAAATATGTTTACAAAAATAAGAAAAATTGCCCCCAGTAAACTCTACCTGTCTGTAGTGTAATGTATGTCTCAAGGACATTTTCAAGTTCAGATAACATTGGCCTTCAGTGTAAACATCTCAATGTGCTGTTGCCTTCCTATAAGTAGAATTCCATGTGTACAAAAAATAGTTCTACCCTTACTTGTCATGACAAGCAATAGAATGTCTTGCATTTATGTAGCATATTAAACCAGCTGTCAAATGTCGGAAAACACTCCACGTACAAGGTGTTAATTTGAAGTGCAGTAATTTATGTAGACATGGGTATCAGCATTTTGAATACAACAATAACTCACCAAATAATGATGGAACTAATGACATGGCGTTAGTTAAAGGAAGACTGTTGGCCAGGACACCAGGGGTACTCCCTACTCTTTTTTGAATAGTGCCATGGGATCGTTAATGTCCACCTGAACCACTGGAACAGGCAGAGGGGGCCTTGTTTAATGTTTCAGGACAATTCCTCCAACAATGCAACACTCCCTCAATACTACACTGGATTATCAATTTATATTATGAACTCAAACTCTGATATACAGTTCAAATCTACAAACTTCTGACCCAGAGATCAGAGATGCAACTGAGCCAATCTGACACAATAAATATCTCAATTAGAATGAGGCTGATCAGCTAACTGGTGGTCACCTTATAAATGGAGATATTTTATCACATTACATCTCCAACTGCAACACATTCATTTACTCTATTCTATTAAACAGTCAGAGCAGGCCTTCAACTAAGAAATATGTTAATAATTTTATCGCTGAAGAAAATCAGTTGAAATTGCTTTGTGTTGCCATTTTTCATTGTGTTGTTGCGTTGCTAAAATATCTATAATATATTAAAAATCTCACATCTTATACCAATTGCCACCAGTTTTACTACTTAACCATAAATAATATAAAATTGAAGTATTAAACAACAATAATGACAGAATGTATGAGTTTAAAAGGGGGACTGAATTATATTTGCAAACCCTGTATCAATTATCCCCCACTCTCACCTGAAGACTACACTTGGTCTTGACTGCCTGTGTGCAATGCCATGGGAGATTAATTCATTTTTTTTATTTCCATAACTTTTTAAGATCACATAACCCACAAATGAATGATGGATTCTTAATCTCTTATATGTGGATTGAGCTTTTTTCATCCCACATTTCTCATTGTGCAGTCAAGTCATTCCACTCGTAAAAATGTAGATATAAAATTAGTAAAGTGATATCACAAAAGATCACATTTCCTTCAATGGAAGGCATTATGGGTAGAATAAGTCATGACCTTTAGTGTGATCTCAAATGTTGCAACTTCCTACTCTGTAAAGCTCAAGTTTGTCAAACATTTGAATACTGCTCCCATTTCTGATGAGATTCTTTTAACACCTCTCTCAAACTCCTGGGGAGGACACAAGGAAAAGCTACCATTTGATAAGTAATCATTTGTTTACACCTACCCTCCAAACTTTCTTTCTCTTTTCTTTTTCTATTTGTCAATACTGCAATGGTTATTGTTTCTCTGCACATTCCTCTTTTTCTGAAGCTCCAAATTACTGTTCTTTATGGTATTTCTCCTTCCCGTCTCTTCAATGTATTAAAATTGTCTCCTGCTGTAACTCATTATTTCATGTGACTCAGAATTGTGGAGCTCTTTATACTCCTGTGCATTTCCATTCCTCATACAAAGTATAGATTTTTAAAACCCAAGCTTAGCATTAAATGCCCGCTACTTCTTCATTTATCCTATCTTCTCCCAAACATTTTCAACCTTGGTGGTGTCCTGTACTATTGCCTTTGGCCCTTCACCTTATTTTCTTAATAAAATTAAAACCTGGGCCTGTTGTCTCAGTTGTGAAAAAACTGATAATAAGTTATTGCTGTCAGGATCTACCATCCATATAACACACTAGACTCTTAGGCCACAAAATTTTGGGGGATTCTAGACTGACAGAAGTGCAGTGCAATGTGACTCCTGTATGCCAACAGTCAAAGCCATAAAACCTGTCCTAAATCAGTGGTATTGATTACCTTTCTCTGGGGCAGTCTTGGGACCTTTGGAAAGCTATGTCCTGACCTGCATCAGCTGTCAGTTGGAATAGGTTCTGCTCGACTTATCGGATGGCACGCTGGATGGAATTCCCAGCATAGCCCAATACCGCTCCAGATACACCCACAAAGGCTCTTTCAGACATGTGGGGAGTGAATGGAAAACTTCCTCCCCAACCAGGATTTCTCAGGTAAGTTTCACAATGTGAAAACTAGGCAGACCCAGCTCCCACCTCAAAAAGTGCACCTCCCACTCCCCTTCGGTGCTTTGTGCTTGTGCTTCCCAGCGGAATTTCAGGCCCTTGGCCTCTTTCCAGTCCTAATTTAGAATTTCAGGATAATTCCATTATACTGTTCTATGAAGTCTGAGATGATATTGACCTGCAGTTACTACTACTCCAACAATTTAATGAATGGAATATATGCACTAGTTCCAAACATCACAAACTCATTGTCCGTCCAAAGTAAACCCATGGCATATCCTGATAATACCAAATCCCCTCACTTCTTATGGCTTCCTCGAAATTATATATTCTTCTACTGGCACGATGTCAAACCACGGTCTTCAATCAGCTCTACTTTATCTGTAATTTTACTGAAGTTACAACCTATATTTTATTTTAAAAATATATTGATGGTGAAGAGTGAGTACAAGGCTGCAATTTAAGATTGGTATGTGATGCCTGCCATCAACCATCCAAGTTTTGCTCTCTTGATTTTTGATGTCCGATGAACACCCAGTATAAGTCACAGCCTTATTTCTTACACAAAGCCATCTACAGGTCAATACATTCTGTTTATCGATACAAGTCGAACTCATGTTTAAATAGAATATCGGTGTTTCTGAGATTCAAAATAACCAGCAAATAACTTTGTTTCTCATTGGTTATCCCAGCAGCATCAGTTGTGGGGATAGTTGCCAGCTCACACGCTGTGTAACGTAGCCAATGAAGAACCAAAATCAATAGGGTAGCTAATGAGGGAAAGGTAATTGCAGTGGGAGATTTCAATTATCCACTCATAGGGTAGATAAATGAGGGGTAGTCACAAGAAATGGAAGGCTCCCAGGAGGTATTTATTGATACAATCAATGCTTGCTTCTTAATTCAACATGTTAAGTTGATTACAAGACGAAACAATATATTGAATTTAGTATTTAGTATGAGCTGCAGCTGATAGCTCACCTGGTGGTGGACATCTTGCCAATTCCGAGCATTCTATTATAGGTTTTAAAATATGGGGCTATAGGAATAATAATTTTCTGGTCCCATTTTTTTTTAAAAGGCTGAAATTACAGAAATGAAAAGAGGCTTAATAGTGGTAAAGTTGGAGAAGGTACTGTGTGAAGATGACGGCAACAAACAAAACTGCAATGCTTTTAAGAAAAAGTCCTTTGGGGAAAAGCAGCCTTATAGATCCCTGTGAAAAAGAAAAGAATATATATATAGAGAGAGAGAAAAAGCAACAGTGATTGAATGCAGGTTTAAATTGGCAACTGGCACTCAAGAAATATTTTATGAGCTCTAAACAGAATTATAATCATATAAGCCAGAGATGGGTACAAGAAGCAGTTAGCATTAACAAAGAAAAGTATTAGAAAAGCTAAAATGAATCTAAAGATAGTAAGTAACAGTCGGGACAATGGCAAAGCATTGTTTGCTTATGCTAGGAGTCAAAAGTCAGTTGAAGAACAAATCAGACCATTGCAAGATGACTTGTGGAGGATTATAAATTATGACAAAAGCAAGGCAGAAGGGTTGAAGAAATACTTTGTTTTTAAACTGAAAAGGTTGAATCTGCCTTTTGCTTAACAAATAGAACTAAAATACAGATAGATTCCTCACAAATCATAAGGATTATGGTGCTAACTAAATTAAAAGGGCTGAAAGTAGAAAATATAGCAGGGTCAAAATTGATTTATCCCAAGGCGCTCAAAAACATGGTGGAGATCTTGTGTGATACTCTGACAATATTTTCAATACCTCACTGAAATTTGGGATAGTTCCAGATGTTTGAAGAGAAGCACATGTGATCTCCTTATTCAAAGGGGAACTAAAGTTAAACCTAGGAACCATAAACCAGTGAATATAACCTCTGTGCGGAGGAGGTCAATGGAAAGTATCAGAAGAGGATCATACAGTGGTTACAATGGATACCCAACACAGATTCAAAAAATAGAGGTCACGTTTGACAAATCTAATCCAATTTACAAAGAGGCGACTAGAACAATGGATCGAGGAGACCTAGCAGATGTCATCTAGTTGGATTTCTAAAAGGCTTTTGATAAAATGCCACACTCATGGCGTGGGAGATGAAATGAGAAAGTGGATAAAAATAGGTCAAGTGAGCATAAACAAAGGATGGTTTTAAATGGGGTAGCTTACCACAGCACAGTAATTAAATTTGCAGATGACACCAAATGGTGCGGAAGAGTCAGTAACTCAGAAGAGGGAAATAGATTGCAACTGGATTGGGATAGATTGGGAAAAAGGGTCCAAGACTGGCAAATGCACTTTAATGTAGACAAGTGTACAGCTATGTACATAGGTACACATAATAAGGGCACAGAGTGGATGTAGGTTAAAGGCTAATGAGAGAAAGAAAAATTTGGAAGTTTACATTAACCATTCGCTCAAGGTTCAGGCTTGGTTTCATTGTGGCCAAGGCCAAAGTAAACAGGCCCTTCGCTGTATTGCCTAGACCATTCATTGCAATACAAAACCACAATACTTGCGTTATATAGGCTTTCATAACAACAACTTGCATTTATATAGCATCTATAATGTATAAAACGTCCCAAGGTGTTTTTCTCATAAGATCTCATTGGAGCACCGTGTCCAGTTTTGGTCCCCACACCCCAAGAAGAACATTGTGACTCTGGAGAAGATGCAGAGAAAGACACCAAAAATGATCCCCATCCCGGGATCATTGAGCCAGAAGAATAGACGAGACCTTGGGTTTGTACCCAAAGGCACAAGTCAGGAGTATGATGGAATACTCTCCACTTGCCCGGATGAGTGCAGCTCCAACAACACTCAAGAAACTCGACACCATCCAGGACAAAACAGCCCGCTTGATTGGCACCCCATCCACCACCTTAAACATTCACTCCCTCCACCACCGGCGCACCGTGGCTGTAGTGTGTACCATCTACAAGATGCAATGCAGCAACTTGCCAAGGCTTCTTCGACAGCACCTCCCAACCCCGCGACCTCTACCAACTAGAAGGACAAGTGCAGCAGGCGCATGGGAACATCACCACCTGCACATTTCCCTCCAAGTCACACACAATCCTGACTTGGAAATATATTGCCGTTCCTTCATCCTCACTGGGTCAAAATCCTGGAACTCCCTACGAAACAGCACAGTGGGAGTACCTTCACCACACCATAATATGATTAGGCAGAGTCAACATGGTTTTATGAAAGGAAAATCGTGTTTGACAAATTTGTTAGAGTTTTTTGAGGCTGTAACTAGCAGGATAGCTAAAAGAGAACCAGTGGATGTAGTATATTTGGATTTTCAAAAGGCATTCGATAAGGTAGCACCTAATAGGTTGTTACGCAAGATAAGGGCTCATGGGGTTGCGGGTAACATATTAGCATGGATAGAGGATTGGTTATTGGACAGAAAACAGAGAGTGGGGATAAATGGGTCATTTTCAGGTTGGCAGGCTGTAACTAGTGGGGTGCCGCAAGGATTGGTGCTTGGGCCTCAGCTATTTACAATCTATATTAATGACTTAGATGAAGGGACCGAGTGTAATGTATCCAAGTTTGCTGACGATACAAAGCTAGGTGGAAAAGTAAGCTGTGAGGAGAACACAAAGAGTCTGCAAAGGGATATAGACAGGTTAAGTGAGTGGGCAAGAACGTGGCAGATGGAGCATAATGTGGGGAAATGTGAGGTTATTCACTTTCGTAGAAAGAATTGAAAAATAGAATATTTTTTAAATGGTGAAAAACTATTAAATGTTGGTGTTCTGAGAAACTTGGGTGTCCTCATACAACAAACACAAAAACTAAGCATGCAGGTACAGCAAGCAATTAGGAAAGCAAATGGTATGTTGACCTTTATTGCAAGGGGGTCAGAGTACAAGAGTAAGGAAGTCTTACTACAATTGTACAGGGCTTTGGTGAGACCTCACCTTGAGTACTGCGTACAGTTGTGGTCTCCTTATCTAAGGAAGGATGTACTTGCACACTCTTAGAGGCAGTGCAACAAAGGTTCACTACATTAATTCCTGAGACAAGAGGGTTGTCTAACGAGGAGAGGTTGAGTAGAATGGGCCTATATTCTTTGGAGTTTAGAAGAATGGGAGGTGATCGCATTGAAACATATAAGATTATGAAGGGGCTTGACAGGATAAATGCTGAGAGGTTGTTTCCGCTGGCTGGAGAATCTAGAACAAGGGGGGCACAGTCGCAGGATAAGGGGTCGGCCATTTAAGACTGAGATAAGGAGGAAGTTCTTCACTCAGAGGGTTGTGAATCTTTGGAATTCTGGACTGCAGAGGGCTGTGGATGCTGAGTCATTGAGTATATTCATGGCTGAGATAGATAGATTTTTGGACTCTAGGGGAATCAAGGGATATGGGGATCTGGCAGGAAAGTGGAGTTGAGGTCAAAGATCAGCCATGATCTGTTTGAATGGCGGAGCAGGCTCAAAGGACTGTATGGCCTACTCCTGCTCCTATTTTTTATGTTCTTATGTTCTTATGGACTGAAGCAGTTCAAGAAGGAGGCTCACCACCACCTTCTCCAGGGCAATTAGGGATGGGCAATAAATGCTGGCCTTGCCAGCGATGACCACGTCCTATGAATGAATAAAAAAAAATGGAAGGATGTAGACTTAGAAATGATCTAATCAAGGTAGTTAAGATTATTTAAGACATAGACATCATTAAATATTATGTCTGAAGTGATGGACTCAGGCAGATCTAGAACAAACTAAAGGAAGCAGGGGCTGAGGTTTGATGTCCAGAAGTTTTACTTTTCCCAGAAGGTCATTGAACTGTGGAACAGGATTCCGGAGCAGCTATTGGAAACTCATTCCTTACAATCATTTAAGATGGTGTTAGATTGATTTCTGGAAAGTTAGGCGATCGCAGCATAGAGAAAGTAAGAGTAAACTATGTCTGGATAATAATTGGTGGTAATGGAGCCTCTTGGGGTTGTCTGATCACCTATGATATGTCAGAGAGGAATCTTTGCCAGGGAACTCCCAAAATAGCTGGAAGTTTTCGTTTCTGGAGGTGGTAGTGTGCTGCTCAAAGATGCAATCAAATAAAAGACAGGGGCTACTACTTATCAGCCTGATAACCTTTTCTTATCCTGGATACCTAAACATACCAGTCTATAAGTGGTGTACAAATGTGCTAACAATCTGATAGTCAATTAACAGGGATGATTACACAGCTCTAGGATTGAATAAATGAAGAAGAGCGCTGAGATTTCATAAAAGCTTTGCTTATGTAGTCTCTGTGCATCAGATAGGCATAGAAATTAATTGGATTGGATTCTAAGTATTTGTTTACATTCTCAGAGACAAAAGATAGTGTCAAGGCCTGATAGGTCATAGTCACATTCCACTGTAATTAAATTTACATTAGTAATTGTGATTTTTAAAAAACACTATATATTATAAAGGATATCACTGAATGGGTGTAGGACATTATGCGAGGGGAAAGGGAACAGCCAGAAGTTGTGGTTCATGTTGGAACCAATGACATAGGTAGGAAAAGGGTTGAGGTCCTATAGGCAGAATTTCAGGAACTAGGAAAAAGATTGAAGAACAGGACCTCAAAGATGTTAATCTCTGGATTACACCCAGTGCCACAAGCTAATGAGTACAGGAACAGGAAGATAGTGAAGGTGAATGCGTGGCTGGAGAAGTGGTGCAGGAGGGAGGGCTTTAGATTCCTGGGGCATCGGGACCAGTTCTGGGGCTGGAGGGACCTGTACAAGCTGGACCTGAACAAGGCTGGGACCAAAGTCCCTGCAGGGAGGTTAACTAGTGCTGTGGGGAGGATTTAAACTAATTTGGCAGGCGGAGGGGCACCAGGACACAGCAGCAGAGAGGAGAGACGAGGTGCACAGAAAACTAGGAGGGGCAAACAGCAACAGAACAAAAAATAATGTAGAAAGAGCAGGAATCAAATAGTGGAAAAAAGCAAAGCCAACTAGCATGGTGTTGGAATGCATGTGTGTTAATGTGAGGAGTGTAACAAATAAGGTTGACAAGCTACAGTTGCAAGTTGCCACTGTATCACTGTTTATGATACAGTGGCTATAACGGAGACCTGGCTTAACCTGGGCAGGAATAGGAACTAAATATTCCTGGCTACAATGTATTCAGGAGGAATAGGGAAGGAAAAAAGAAAGGACTGGGTGTATCGGTATTGATCAAGGATAATATTACAGTTCTACAGAGGGACAATATACTAGGGAGTTCAAAGACTGAAACTATTTGGTTAGAGTTAAGGAACAGAAAAGGAGCTGTTACATTGCAGGGTGTTTCTATAATCCCCCAAATAGTGAGAAGGAGATAGAGGAGCAAATCTGTAGGCAAATTTTGGAGAAATGTAAAAATAATAGAGCGGTAATAGTAGGGGACTTCAATTATTCTAATATAGACGGGGAAAAAAACAGAGTAAAGGGCAAGGGGGGGTGGGGTGAAGAATTCCTAAATCGTGTACAGGAGAACCTTCTTTATCAGTATGTTTTTAGCCCAACAAGGATGGAAGCAGTGCTGGATCTAGTTCTGGGGGATGAAGTAGGGCAAGTGAAGTGTGTTTCAGTGGAGAACATCCGGGTAATAGTGATTATAATATAATTAGATTTTTAAAGTAGTTATGGAAAGGGACAAAGAAAAATCAATGGTGAAACTACCAAACTGGAAGAGAGCCAATTTCAGTGATTTGAGAAGGGATCGAGCACAGGTGGGCTGGAAACAAAGATTGGCCAGGAAAACAGTAAATGAGCAATGGTAGGCCTTCAAGTCAGAAATAGTTCAGGTACAAACCAAGCATTTTCCCTTAAGGAGGAAAGATGCGGCATCCAAAGCTGGAGCTCCCTGGATGGCAAAGGGAATAGAAGTTAAAATAAAACAGAAAAAGGAGGTTTATGACAAATGTCAGGTACAGAATACAGTCGAAAACCAGGCAGAGTACAGAAAGTGCAGGGGGAAATTGAAACAGGATATAAGAAGGGCAAAGAGAGGGTATGAGAAAAGATTAGTGGGTAACATAAAAGGGAACCCAAAAATCTTTTATAAATATATAAAAAGTAAAAGGATAGTTAAAGGAATGGTGGGGCCGACTAGGGACAAAAAAGGAAATCTTGTGGAGGCAGAGGGCGTGACTGAGGTACTGAATGAGTACTTTGCATTTGTCTTCACAAAAGAAGAGGATGAAGTTAATGTCTCAGTAGAGGAGGGTGGAGTAGAGATATTGGATAGGATAAAAATAGAAAGGGGGTGCTAAATAGGTTGGCATCACTCAAAGTTAACATGTCACCCGGTCTAGATGGGATGCATCCTAGGTTGCTAAGGGAAGCTAGGGTGGAGATAGCAGAAGCTCTGACCATAATCTTTCAATCCCCCTTGGATATGGGAGTGGTGCCAGAGGACTGGAGGATTGCAAATGTTACTCCTCTATTCAATAAAGGGGAGAGGGATAAACCTGGTAACTACAGGCCAATCAGTCTAACGTCAGTGGTGGGAAAACTACTAGAAACCATTGTCAAGGACAAAATTCATTCTCACTTGGAGAAGCATGGGTTAATAAGGGACAGACAGCATGTATTTATTAAAGGCAAATCATGTCTGACTAACCTGATTGAGTTCTTTGATGAAGTAAGAGAGGGTCGATGAAGGTAGTGCAGTAGATGTTGTATATATGGACTCTCAAAGGGCATTTGATGAAGTACCACAGAACAGATTTATTTGGAAAATAGAAGCACATGGGATTAAGGGGGCAGTGGTAACTTGGGTACATAATTGGCTAAGGGATAGGTGGCAGAGAGTAGTGGTGAATGGATGTTTTTCTGACTGGCGAGAAGTATGCAGTGGGGTTCCCCAGGAGTCGGTATTAGGACCATTGCTTTTCTTGTTATATATAAATGACCTGGACTTGGGTATAGGGAGTACAATTTCGAAGTTTGCAGATGATACAAAACTTGGCAAAGTAGAAAATAGTGAGCAGGATAGTAGCAGACTTCAGGAGGACATAGACAGACTGGTGAAATGAGCAGACACAGGGCAGATGCAATTTAATGTGCTAGAATCTATCATTAAGGACTAGTAACAGTGCACCTAGAAAATCATAATATGATTAGCCAGAGTCAACACAGTTTTATGAAAGGAAGTGTTTGGCAAATCTATTAGAGTTTTTTGAGGGTGTAACTAGCAGGGTAGATAGGGGGAACCAGTCGGTATTGTATATTTGGATTTTCAGAAGGCATTCAATAAGGTGCCACACAAGAGGTTGTCACACAAGATTAGGGCTCCTGGGATTGGGGGTAATATAGTAGCAGGGATTGAGGATGGGTTAACGGATAGAAAACAGAGAGTAGGAATAAACAGGTCATTTTCGGGTTGGCAGGCTGTAACTAGTGGGGTGCCGCAAGGATCAGTGCTTGGGCCTCAGCTATTTACAATCTATATTAATGACTTAGATGAAGGGACTGAGTGTAATGTATCCAAGTTTGCTGACGAAAGTAAGCTGTAAGGAGGACGTAACCTGTCTGTATCCCTTTGCAGACTCTTTAAGTGAGTGGTCTAGAACATGGCAGATGGAGTGTAATGTGGAGAAATGTGAGGTCATTCACTTTGGTAGGAAAAATAGAAAAAGCAGAAAATGTTTTAAATGGTGAGAAGCTATTAAATGTTGGTGATCAGAGGGATTTGGGTGTCCTTGTACACGAAACACATAAAGTTAACATGCAGGTACAGCAAGCAATTAGGAAGGCAAATTATTGCAAGGGGATTGGAGTACAAGAGTAAGGAAGTCTTGCTGCAATTGTACAGGGCTTTATGAGACCACACCTGTAGTACTGTGCACAGTTTTGGTCTCCTTACCTAAGGAAGGATATACTTGCCTTAGAGGCGGTGCAACTAAGGTTCACTAGATTAATTCCTGGGATAACAGGATTGTCCTATGAGGAAAGATTGAATAGAATGGGCGTATACTCTCTAGAGTTCAGAAGAATGAGAGGTGATCTCATTGAAACATATAAGATTCTAAGAGGGCTTGACAGGGTAGATGCTGAGAGGACATTTCCCCTGGCTGGAGAGTCTAGAACTAGGGGACATAGTCTCAGGATAAGGGGTCGGACATTTGGGTCTGCGATGAACAGGAATTTTTTTCACTCAGAGGGTTGTGAATATTTGGAATTCTCAACCCCAAAGTGCTGAGGATGCTCAGTTGTTGATTATATTCAAGACTGAGATCGATAGATTTTTGGACACTAAGGGAATCAAGGGATATGGGGATAGGGCAGGAAAGTGGAGTTGATGGCAAAGATCAGCCATGATCGTATTGAATGGCGGAGCAGGCTCGAGGGGCAATATGGCCTACTCCTGCCCCTATTTCTTATGTTCTTATGATAAGTGTGAAGTGATGCACTTTGGGAGGAACAACATTAAGAGGCAGTATTAACTATATGGTACTATTTTGAGGGAGGTGCAAGAGCAGAGGGGCTGGGGATGCATATTCATAAAGTTAAGTTAAGAAAGCATATGGGATACTTGGCTTTGTAAATAGGGGCACTGAATACAATAACAAGGAAGTCCTGCTAAACCTTTACAAATCACTGGCTAGGCAACAGCTGGAGTATTGTGTACAATTCTGGGCACCACATTTTAGGGAGGATATCAAGGCCTTGGAGAGGGTACAGAGGAGTTTTACAAGGATGATATCAAGGATAAGGGACTTCAGTTATGTGGAGAGATTGGAGAAGCTGGGCTTACAGCAGAGAAGGTTAAAGGGAGACCTAATAGAGATATTCAAAATTATGAGAGGTTCTGATAACGCAAGTACGGAGAAACTGTTTCCTCTGGCAAGTGGGTCAGTAAACAGAGGTCATAGATTTAAAATAATTGGCAAAAGAATTAGAGGGAAATGAGAAGAATTTTTTTCACACAGAGGGTTTTTAAGATCTGGAACGCACTACCTGAAAGAGTGGTGGAATCAGATTGCATAGGAACTTTTGAAAGGCAATTGGACATGTACTTGAAGAGGACTAATTTGCAGGGTTATGGGGGAAAAAGCTGGGGAGTGGGACTAAATTAGACAGCTCTTTCAAAGAGCCGGCACAGGCATGATGGGCTGAATAGCCTCCTTCTGTAAGATTCCATGATTCTATTTGAGGGCTTGAGGGCTGAAGTGCTTTTTATTATAATCTCCCTTGAAATAACATAATTCTTTTTAGTCTCATTTCCAAATCACACACCATTCTTTACTTAACAGTGTGAACATATAACCCACTCCTCAATGCCTCTCTGTAACCCACTGCTAGGATATGTTTTGAATTATTTGATTTTCAAAAAGTTAACTTTTGCAAATGCTAAAAACCATCTGCATAACTTGAAAGCCAAAAAGAGACTTTGGTAGTACTCCAAGGGTTAAAACCCAATTTCATATCCCAGTCTCAACACAATGAGAACAAAGCAAGGCACCTGGGCCATGTCTGATGCATGGCCTACATACACTGTTTATATACAAAGCTGTTATACACTCAATCAAAAACAGTTTTTAACATTCTGCTCAGAGACAAACACAGAACATTAGATTGACACTGGTTTTAAAATAGTTGCATCAAAATTCACATTTAGTTTAAATTAAGAAAAATATTTTATTTTAAGTTACATATTGAAGCTACTAGAGAATTTCGATTTGCGAGGGGTCGTTAGTAAAATACACGTCTTGTATCAATATTTAAATAATTTACTTTTCAAATCAATAAGACATTCAAAGAGACAAGGGTTGTTTCGATTTGTCTATGTCTGATGTACCTGGGAGTTAAACCACGGCAACTATTATTAATTCAAGGAGTAACCACAAGCTTTGAGTTGTCCCTGTTCTTGTTCACAATGTAAATATCGGAATTAATTCCGTTAGCGATTTGTAATTACTGCTGCCCCTGTGAAATTATTTAAAATACAGAATTAACTCACTCGGTACGTACAGATACAGATAAATACATTTTAAAATTCAAAATAGGAAATAAGCTAAAATAATACCTGGTAATACAAAATAAAATAAATTCCTGGATGACATATTTTTCAATGAAGGCAGTCCACAGTCCCATTCAATTAGTTTAATACTAATAAGTAATGTTTAAACTGACAAAACATCAAACCATATAATCAGCCATATTTATGCCTTTTATTTCCTGATTTTTTTTTGAATAACATTAAGAATCTAATTTATTTTGACAATCAATTCACTGACAACCCTCTCCCGTTCAACAAAACTGCAGACTTTCAAATACGATTAAAGATCAAAATTATTGTGCGCTTTAATCATTGGTTTAATTTCAGTCAATGTTACTTCACCTGGTCTGGGCGCAGCTGTTTATATAATCGTGCACGGTTAATAGAATCTGAATGAGGGGCTGATGTTTCAGACTGGTTTGGGGGATGCACAGGCCTAGTGCCTGTGTCCCCGAACACAGACTTATTCGTGTGTATCCATTTGCATGGGTTGGGTGCGGTGCTTCTACTTACGGTAGATGCCGAAGCTGAAAGAGGTCCTCGTCCATGGTGGTGCGGTGCAGATGCCGGGTGTCCCGGTCTCATCGCTCAGTGAGTGGTAGCGAGGAGATACCGCCGTTTACATTCTCACTGGAGTCAGTGGGGATTGACGGGAGTGAAGCAACACCGAGCCCAAACCGGCTCCAGATCCAACACCGGCGCCACAGCGCCGGATAGCGGCGGCGCCAAGACTCAGCAATGGGACTCAGCACCGCAGCGCCGGACAGCGGCAGGGATGAGCACCGAAGCGCTGGAATGAGCACTAAATTCAGCACCACAACGCCGGACAGCGCCGGGGTTGATCAGTCGGATGCAGTGCTGAGACCTATCACCAAGGCTGCAGCAACATGACTCAGGGTTCAGAACCAGAACACCAACAGCGATGGAACACAGCGGTATGGTATACAGAACCGATTAGCAAAAGAATTCAACACTAGTATTCTTGGAATCAATTCCACATTTACAGCACCAAAAGCAATGGTATCCAGTGACACCATGTCAAAAACGAACTCCATCAAGCTGTGACTAGATTTGGCAACGAATATCTAGACAGTGTTCGAAGCAATGTCCAGAGCGCCAGATAGAGACAAGATGAGATTCACTTTAGGAAACAATAATTAGATTCATTTTCAGGTTAAGTGATGGTATTCTCCATATTGGCAGAAAGCAAAAAAACTTGCATTTATATAGCACCTTATCACTTTAAAAAAATTGTTGGAAAGTAGGTGTCGCTGGCAAGGCCAGCATTTATTTCTGATCCCTAATTACCCTGAGAAGGTGGTGAGCCACACACGAATGTGTGGTGAAGGTGCTCCCACAATGTTGTTAGGTAAGGAGTTCCAGGATTTTGAGCCAGCAATGATGACGGAATGGTGATACATATCAAAGTCAGAATGATATGTGACTTGGAGGGGAACTTGGAAGTGGTGGTGATCTCATGCACCTGCTGTCCTTCTAAGCGGTGGAGGTCGTGTGTTTGGGCGATGCTGCCAAAGAAAGCTTGGTGATGCTGCAATGCATCCTGTAGACAGTACACACTGCAGCCACGGTACACTGGTGGTGGAGAGGGTAAACATTCAGACTAGTGGATGAGGTGGTTTGTCCTGGGTGGTATCGATCATTGAGTGTTGTTGCAGCTGCACCCATCCAAGCATTAGGAGAGTATTTCATCATACTCCCAACTTGTGCCTTATAGATGGTGCAGAGGCTTTGAGGAGTTAGGAAGTGCCACTCGCCGCAGAATTTTTAAAAAATTTGTTCATAGGATCTTCCCATCGCTGGCAAGGCCAGCATTTATTGCCCATCCCTAATTGCCCTAATTTGACCTGGTCCAATAGCCACAGCATTGATCTGGTTGGTCCTGTTGGGTTTCTGGTCAATGGTGACCCCCCAGGATGTTGATGGTAGGGGACTCAGTCATGGTAATGCAATTGAATGTAAAGGGGAGGTGGTTAAGCTTGTTGGAGATGGTCATTATCTGGCACTTGTGTGGCATGAATGTTAATTGCCATTTATCAGCGCAGGCCTGAATGTTGTCCAAGTCTTGCTGCATGTGGGCATGTATTGATTCATTATCTGAGGAATTATGAATCGAGCAGAATGTGCAATCATCACTTGTGACATTATGATGGTGGAAAGGTCATTGATGAAGGAGCTGAAGATAGTTGGACCTACGACTACCCTGCGGAACTCCAGCAGCGATGTCCAACAACCACAACTATCTTCCTTTGTACCAGGTATGATTCCAGACAGTGGACGGTTTTCATCCTGATCCTCATTGACTTCAGTTTTACTTGGGCTCCGTGGTGCCACGCAGTCAAATGCTGCTTTGATGTCAAGGGCAGTCACTCTCATTTTACCTCTGGAAGTCAGCTCTTGTGTCTATGTTTGGACCAAGGCTGTAATGAGGTGTAGAGCTGAATGGTCCTGGCAGAACCTAAACTGAGTATTGATGTGCAGGTTATTGATGAGCAAATGCCACTGGATAGCACTGTTGATTATTCCTGTCATCACTTTACTGATGATTGGGAGTAGGATAGTTACACAGTAATTGGCCAGTTTGGATTTGTCCTGCTTTTTGTGGACAGGATATGCCTAGGCAATTTTCCACATTGTCAGGTAGATACCAGCATTGTGATCTAGGTGTAATAGTTGACATTGGATGTGTCATCAATCATACAGACTGGGAAGGTTGCAGGGTCGATCACCAGTCTGTACTGAATGAACTAATCTTAGCCAGAGTGGCAGTAGTTGTACCACAGTTGGCCTCAATGGCCCCTGGGCTAGGAAGGAGTAAATGAGTGCTATCCAGTGATCCTGCTATAAATGTGTATGCAAGTGGACATCGGGTCAACGCAGTATTGGGGTTAGCAGTGATGCCACCATGGTGAATAGCTTACTGTGTAGGCTCACATTTGAAGAATAGCCACTTGTGTGAGGTACTGCAGCCTGCACCTGTGGAACAATTCGCCAGCATGAGTCTGTACCATCTGGAGCGAAAGGGAATAAATTGGGGACAAGGAAAGTATCAACGCAGTTTATGACAGCTGTGGCAAAGCCTAATCAAACACTGAGGGTGTAAATAGAGCCATAGAGGAAATTATACTGACATTCTATAAAATATTGATGAGACCACATGCCAAGCTGCTGTAATTGTGCTTACAAACAGATATAGATACAATGGGGAGATTCAGATACGGGCAACAAAAATAATTTCAGATTTTAGATCAATGAGGCATGAAGAGAGACTGTTGAAACTAAATTTATTCTCACTGCAATAATGATTAAAGAGGGCTACAATCCAAGTTTTGATGAAGGGAAATGATAATGTGGATGCTGAGAGATATTTTGTGAAGAACAAGGAACCAGACAGCGTGGCCAAAAAAAAAGAAGCCATGAGCTAAACATGTCTTAAGTAATAATTTCATAGTATCATAATATCATAGTAGGTACAGCACAGGAGGAGGTCATTTGGCCCATCGTGCCTGTGCCGGCTCTTTGAAAGAGCTATCCAATTAGGCCCACTCCCCTGCTCTTTCCCCATAGACCTGTAATTTTTTTCCCTTCAAATATTTATCCAATTCCCTTTTGAAAGTTACTATCGAATCTGCTTCCACCAGCTTTTCAGGCAGTGCATTCCAGATCATTATAACTCACTACATAAAATGTTTCCTCATGTCGTCTCTGGCCCTTTTGCCGATCACTGTAAATCTGTATCCTCTGGTTACCGACCCTTTTACCACTGGAAACAGTTTCTGTCAAAACTGTTCATGATTTTGAACACCTCTATCAAATCTCCCCTTAATCTTCTCTGTTCTAAGGAGAACAACCCCAGCTTCTCCAGTCTCTCCACATAACTGAAGTCCCTCATCCCTGGTACCATTCTACTAAATCTCTTCTGTACCCCCTCTAAGGCCTTGACATCTTTCCTAAAGTGTGGTGCCCAGAATTGAACACAATACTCCAGCTGCGGCCTAACCAGTGTTTTATAAAGGTTTAGAATAACTTCCCTGCTTTTGTACTCTATGTCTCTATTAATAAAGCCCAGGATCCCAAATGCATTTTTAACAGCCTTCTCAACTTGTCCTGAAATCTTCAATGATTTGTGTACATACACCCCCCAGGTCTTTCTGTTTCTACGCTCCCTTTAAAATTGTACCATTTTGTTTATATTGCCTCTCCATGTTCTTCCTACCAAAATGTATCACTTCACACTTCTCTGTGTTTAAATTTCATCTGCCAGGTGTCTCCCATTTCACCAGTCTGTCTACATCCTCCTGAAGTCTGTTACTATCCTCCACATTGTTTACTACATTTCCAAGTTTTGTGTCATCTGCAAACTTTGAAATTATACCCTCTATACCCAAGTCCAGTCATTAATATATATCAAAAAGAGCAGTGGTCCTAATACAGACCCCTGGGGAATACCACTTTAGACATCCCCTCAATCTGGAAAACAACTGTTCACCACTACTCTCTGCTTTCAGTCCCTTAGCCAGTTTTGTAACCACACTGCCATTGTCCCTTTAATCCCATGGGCTTTAATTTTGCTAACAAGTCTATTATGTGGTACTTTATCAAATGCCTTTTGAAAGTCCATGTACACAACATCAACCGCACTACTCTCTCCGTTACTCCATTAAAGAACTCAATCAAGTTAGTCAAACATGATTTTCCTTTAACAAATCTATGCTGACTTTCATTTCTTAGCCAGGTGCCAATTAATTTTGTCCCAGATTATTGTCTCTAAAAATTTCCCCACCACCGACGTAAGGCTAACTGGCCTGTAATTGTCGTGTTTATCCCTTTCCCCTTTTTTGAACAGGAATGTAACATTTACAATCCTCCAGTCTCCTGGCACTGTCCCCATATCTAAGGTGGATTGGAAGTCTGTGGCCAGAGCCTCTGCAATTTCCACCCTTACTTCCTAGCATGCATCCCATCTGGACTGGATGACTTTTCTACTTTGAGTACTGCCAATCTTTTAATTACCTCCTCTTTATCTATTTTTATCCTATCCAATATCGCTACTACCTCCTCCTTTACTGCTACAATGGCAGCATCCTCTTCTCTGGTGATGACAGATGCAAAGTATTCATTTAGTATCTCAGCTATGTCCTTTGCCTACACAAGATCTCCTTTTTCGTGCCTAATCGGTCCCACTCTTCCCTTGTCTACTCTTTTAATATTTATATGTTTATAAAAGACTTTTGGATTCCCTTTTACGTTAGCCACTAATCTAGTCTCATACTCTCTATTTGCCTCTCTTATTCCCTTTTTTAGAACTCCTCTGTACTTTCTGTATTCAGCCTGGTTCTCTAGTGTATTATGAACCTCCCATTCATCATTTGCCTCCTTTTTCTGTTTCATTTTAATCTCTATATCTTTAATCATCCAGGGAGCTCTAGCTTTGGATGTCCTTCCTTTCCCCCTCGTAGGAATGTGTCTACTCTGTACCAGAACCAACCCCTCCTTGAAGGCCTCCCATTGTTTAATTACTGTTTTGAATTTCTTCACATTCAATCATTATTTTATGGAACAGACTGTATCCTGATGAAGGGAGCATCGCACCAATCACATACATTCTTGCTGTTCACAACTGACTGCTGTTCATTCGTGCATAACAATAGTGAATGCATTTCTAAAGTAATTCATTGGTTCTGAAGTGCTTTGAGATGTCCTGAGGACATGATAAGGTGTGATACAAATGCAAGTGCTATCTCTTTTCTCTTTGGTAATGATATTGGCAGAGAAGGACCAGAGCAGCAATGTCATGGGAACACCATCACCTCCAAGTTCTCCTCGAAGTCACACACCATCCTTGGACACATGTTGCTGTTCCTTCATCTTTGCTCAGGCAAAATTCCTTGCCTAACACCATCACTGCAGGGACAGCAGCAGTACAAAAAGAAATCCCATCGCCACCTCCTGCAATAAATGCAGCCTTCCCAATGTGGCCGCATCCCAAGAACAAATAAAAAACAACTGGATTTTTTCACACACACACAAATACAATGAGATAATCACACAAAAAGAGATGCACAGACGCACGCGTACACACACACACACACACACATATACACAAACACAAACACACAGAGGCAGATGGGTTCGGTGTCAAACTATATTCTTTTGAGGTTTGGGGCCAGTGCAGTTGGATGCAGTGTGAGTGCTAATCAATCAGTTGTATGGTGTTCATAATTTAAACATTCGTTTCAAATGGATTTTCAAAAGAAAATTAGTTTCTGTGATTATAATCTGATGTATTCTCAGCTTCAGCTCTACCAAGCTGAGCCTGGGATTTGGTAAGTAGGTGATCAGGGATGTAAATTCATATGCTGGCACACTGACCAACCTCTTCTATATCTATTTAGCACTGTCTACATAATTGTTTTTAGTAGTACATTCACTCCAACGTTTATCGTTTTGTCCGGTTGACTAGTACGCTACCTTTGATGTCAAGAACTATTGAGCAATCTCAACTGGTACCAGATCAATTGCAATTTTCCACTGGGCTTCAGTACACTAGTCTGTGGGAATCAAGGGGAGAGTTATCCCCTGGGACATTCTCATACATCTCCTAATGACTTGTCACCAAGCACGGCCAGAACTATGAATGGAGGGAAGAAGTGAAGAGAGAAAGAACGGGGGGAAATTAATTGACTGCCTTCAAACAGCACAGATCAAGCTGCAGGGAAGGAATGGGTTCAATAGATGGCGCCATTATTCAGCACAGCAGTAGAGCTCCGTCCATTTGGTTCACAGTGAGGAGACATGCAGGTTTAGAGGCATTTCAAATGGTTTTACATAAGTAAAGACATTCATGAGACTCCAGTTGTAACTTTATCCTTAGACTATGAAAATACTATGGAACAAAACTCATTCACACAGAACAAAAATACAGGAAAACAATTTCTTAAAAGTGTTGTCTATTTTTCTTCTCTTCTGTTAAATTCTTAATCTGTTGGATGGCCTCTACTATACTCTTTCCTTGTGTGTCCCAATTCTAGAGATGTTCAATTCTATTATTTTATATCTTGGAAGGTAAAGTTCCCCCTCAGTAAGGTACTTAGATCGTCTCCCCTTCCCCTTGCATTGGTCTCCCGGTAACTGCCTCCTAAGACTCTGCCAATGCGGTGTGGGGGGGGGGGGGGGAGGAATTATCTCAGATGAGTCCAAACTCATCCTCAACTAACATCTGCACATTTCAGAGAGTGGTGAGAATGTGGAACTCGTTAACACATGGAGCGGTTGCATTTAAGAGGAAGCTAGATAAGTACATGAGGCAGAAAGGAATAGAATGATAGGGTTAGATGAAGTAAAGTGGGAGGAGGGTCCTGTGGAGCATAAACACTGCCCCCTATTCAGTGATCCCAGCTGGAAGTATGCATAGAATTACATTGAATTTACAGCACAGAAACAGGCCATTCAGCCTCCCAAGCTCCAGCCTACACAAACTCCAACTAATTCAAAATTCTGCTACCGATATCTACTCCAGCATTAAGTTCTGCTCACCCTTCACCCCGACCTGGCAAACCTCCATTAGTTTCCTGTTCCCCAAAGCATTGAATTCAAAATTCTCATCCTCATTTACAAATCTCTTCATAACCTTATCCCATTCTACCTCTACAAACTTCAGTCCTCCAACTCTGGCATCCACCTTCCCACTGCTCCAACATTGATAGTAGAACCTTCAGTCATCTTGACTCTACCTTCTGGAACTTTTTTCCTCAACCCTTCTGCCTTGCTAACTTCTCTCCCCACCTTTAAAAGCCTTCCCAGAGCCTTTCTCATCGACTAAGTTTTCAGCCATCTCTTCTAACTTCTATTACAGATCAGCAAATATCCCTTCTCCATGAAGCACTTTACGTGTTAAAGGTGCTATTTAAATGCAAGTTGTTTATATTAGGGGATGCCAATTTTTGTAATATTTCTTTGAATTTTCACAAAGAAGTACATTGTCATCACAGATATTTTGACAAGTCAGCTGCTCCAGTGTACAGTCATTGGAAGTTACTGACTGGGAAGTTTCTTTGGAGCAGCATAAAATTAATGGCTGAAATTTACAGCTGATGTCTCTCAATTGGAAATCACTTTCTCCTTTGTCAAACATCTTATTTTAGGCCTTGGCTTGTAACAGAGAGAAAAAAACTCATTATTATTCAACCCAAGTTTTTGGTTCAAACTAATCACCCAGCATAATCCTTCCATCCAGATTAATATCATGGCTGTATGGATGTTTGCTTCACTTCACATCTTCCACACAAGCAGGAAGCCCCCAACTTTGTAAATAACTGACGACTAGATAGGCACAGTCAAACTTGGTGAGTGGGCATAGAGGCAGCAATTCATTAATATATGGTCTCGATATCTACTCCCTCCACCATCGACATATTATGGCTGCCATATACTATCTACAGGATCCACTGCACCATCGCATCAGCCCTGTCACCTCTACTACCGAGATGGACAAGAACAGCAATGTTATGGGAACATAACATCCTGACTTGGACATATATTTTCATTCCGTGATGGTTGCTGGGCCAAAATCCTGCAATTCCCTATTTAACATCGTTGTGAAAGTACCACTATCACAAGGACTGCAGTGGTTCAAGAAGAAGGCACACCACCACCTTCTCAGGGTAACTAAGGATGGGCTATATATACAGCCTAGCCAGTGTTATTCATATCTTACAGCAAATAATAAAAATGATGCTGTTTTATAGACATCTCTGACCTCATTCTCTCTTCATCAAAACTTTACTTGTCTCTTGACTTCATTGACACTACTGTGGTCATTGCTCCTCCGAATTTTCTTCTCTTGATCCTCTTAAGCTCCAAAAACTCCAGCCTAAATCATCTTTCTTTCGTTCCTTATCCTCACTATGTTGAAAAATTCATCACATTGTCTCCTACTCATTCTTTCCTAAGACCGCATATCTATGGAACTCCCTATCCCCTGGAATCTCCCCTTCCTGCTACAATCTGCAGGTTTTTAAAGCACAATGTTGGTATTGCTTAACTATTATTTCTTGGTTTATCTCATCTTCTCTCCTACTCTTTTCAACCTTGATGGTGCCCTGCACAATGGGCCTCAGCCTTTCCATTAGGTTTCTCATTTTAAAAACCACTGCCCTAAAGGACTTATAAGTAACTTTGTCCTGTCTGTGGCTATAAAAGTCTGTCCAGTTTCTTTTGCCAATTTTCAAGAGAGTATGAGGTAATACATTTTGGGAGGAAAAACAAGAAATGGAATATATGCTGAATGGAAAGACAGTGAAGGGCGTGGGTCAACAAATACTTAATTCTCTGAAAACATGATTGCAGATAGTTATAGGCACAAAAAAGGCCAATAGCATTTTGGGTTTATATATACAGGCATAGAGTATAAGTAATGGCAAATTTGTACAAATCATAGGTTAGGCCACAATTAGAGTAGTGTGTGCAGTTTTGGGCATCCCATTATAGAAAGGACATTAAAGCCATACAGAAACCACAATGTACATTTACCAGGATGATACCAGGGATGAGAAACGATATTTATGAGGAGAGACTTGAGATTCTGGGACTATTTCCACTGGAGCAGAGAAAGCACAGAGGAGATTTGATAGAGGTTTATAAAATTATATGGGGTTTTGCTGAAGGGAATAGGAAAAAACTATTTCCTCTGGTTGAAATTCAGTGACAAGTTTCTTGGACCAGTTGTATCAAGATCACCAGTTCTTCAGGGGGTAGGAGTGAAAGAGGCTTTCAAAACATATTAAGTAAAAATAATAAATTAGAGTGAGTAAAAAGAAATAATTCAATAAACAATAACTTAAAAAAATAATTATTGGGTTAAATATATAAATAGGTCAGAGTGTGGAGTGATATGTGCAGCATGCATGATGTGTATCTGCCTGGTCTCACGTACCATGCAGGGTGAATACATATGTATGGAATGTTTGAAGGTTGCACTCCTCGAGCAGGTTGCACAGCTTGAGAGTCACTCTGCAACATTTGGGAGGGAGAAAGCTTTCTGAAGCAGATGTTAAATGGGTTAATAGGAGTAGAGAAGCTGGTATGGGAGACAGGGCGACCATCGGCAGGCAGGGCAGGAAGCAACAGATGAGAACAGGATAGAAAGTGAATCATCTGTGAAGCTGGATTTATCTAATAGGTTTACCTGTTTAGGTACCAGTTATGTGGAACAAAAAGAATTGCACAGAGGAGAGTGATCATGAGCAACTACAATGCACCGAAGAGCAAGTGGTTACCCATGGGGGAAACAGAACAGGTAGTAAGAATAGACAAGTGATGATTGTGGGGATTCTATTGTTAGGAGGTTAGCTAGTTTCTTCTGTAGATGTGATCTAGAGTCCCGAATGGTATGTTGCTTCCCAGGTGTCAAAGATTGGGACATCATGGAGCGAATACAAAAGGTTTTGGAATGGGGAGGCATGTTGCCAGAGGTCGTGGTTCATGTGCAAACCAATTACATAGATAAGAGTAGTAATTTCAAGGAGTTAAATTCTAGATTAAGGAGCAGAACTTGCAGAGGAGTAATCTTTGGATTGCTCCCAGTGCTACACACTGGACCTGACAGGGAGAGAAAGATTAGGATTTCTTTCTGGTTTTGCTGTTGTCTAAATCCTTCCTGTAGGGAGCTTCTCTGGTTTGGAGTTCTAGCTCCCTTTGAATTAGTTGCTCATTAACTTCTATCGTCCTTTGAGACGACTGTTGTTTATATTGTAGCTTCATTTCAACTAAATCGGTTTCTTTAACCTGGACTTCTAGAGCTGACCATTGGTTAAATTCTGCTTGTAAGACAGGTTCTTTAGTCCGGAGTGCTTGCTCCTTATGTTTAATTTCTGTTTACAAGGCAATTTCTCTAGCCTGAAGCTCTTGGACCAGCTGTTGTACAAACTCCTGTGAGGCAGTTTCCTAGCCTGGGCTAAGTCCCCCGTTAATTTCTCAGTCACACAGTACAGCAGTTCTGCAGCAAAGGCTGCAATCACAAATTTTCCACCTTTGCTTTCCGTCATGTCAAACCTGTTCATTGACTCCTGCTGTCCCATCAAGGTTATTTCCCTTTCCCCAGCTGTGTATTTATTTTCCACCACTGATTTTTTTTAAGATACAGGGCTTTGTTTTGGACCAAGTAAGCTCACATAATATCAAATGAAGCTTTTCATCCTACAGGGTTGACATTGAATTTGTTTCTGTCACGGCAGTACCTTTATTTCAGGATCTGTTCTGTTCTTTGTTTAGACCCGAGGGCCGTAACTCTGCCCTTAGATTTCGAAACATTCCTTCATCATAGGGATCGCTAAATAATGCCTTTTTATTCCTTAGTGTTGTACACAGCTGCCGCCTTAGCGAACACTTCAGCATATAAACAAACAAGAACTTTAAAATTGTACAAACACTGCAATCTTTGATTCTTCAGCAAGAATTCAGTTCACTCCGTTGCACAAGTGATACGTTTAAACATTTGCCCATATCTGACTGGACTTCTGAACTTTTCTTTGAATCTATCCAATCTTCTCCAACTTGTAACTTCTCTTTCTCGGAGACTTAATGTTTGTCTGAGATTGTCTGCAGCCATCTGCCTTAGACTCTGTTATACTGGAGCCAGTGTAAAATATAAGTAATGCAGGTCTATGTCTGGGAGCTGGTTTTACACCAATTGTCTACATTTGATTCAGACAGTTTCACATTGATGCAAACTGTGAAGTGTAATTCAATGAAAAGCTAAAGCCACGTTGCATGGTTGCAAACTGCATGTTAAAACGAGCACTTAGGTCTTCTTGTAAAAACATGTCAATCCTAAATCATAGAATGGTTACGGCACAGAAGGAGGCCATTCGGCCCATCGAGCCTGCGTCGGCTCTCTGCAAGAGCAATCCAGCTAGTCCCACTCCCCTGCTCTTTCCTCGTAGCCCTGCAAATTTTTCTCCTTCAGGTACCTATCTAGTTCCTTTTTGAAAGCCACAATTGACCCTGCTTCCACCATCCTTTCAGGCAGTGCATTCCAGATCCTAACCACTCGCTGCATAAAAAAGTTTTTCCTCATGTCGCCTTTGGTTCTTTTGCCAATCACCTTAAACCTGTGTCCTCTGATTCGCGGCCCTTCTGCCAGTGGGAACAGTTTTTCTTTATTTATTTTGTCTAGACCCTTCATGATTTTGAACACCTCTATCAAATCTCCTCTCAACCTTCTCTGCTCTAAGGAGAACAATCCCAGCTTTTCCAGTCTATCCACCTAACTGAGATCCCTCATCCCTGGAGCCATAGTAAATCTTTATTGCACCCTTTCCAAGGCCTTCACGTCCTTCCTAAAGTGTGGTGCCCAGAATTGGACACAATATTCCAATTGTGGCCGAACCAGTGTATTATAAAGGTTCAACATAACATCCTCGCTTTTGTACTCTATGCCTCTATTTATAAAGCCTGTATACTTTCTTAACCACTTTCTCAACCTGTCCTGCCACCTTCAATGACCTGTGTACATATGCCCCCAGGTCTCTCTGTTCTTGCATCCCCTTTAAAGTTGTACCCTTTATTTTTTACTGCCTCTCCTCGTTCTTCCTACCAAAATGTATAATTTCATACTTCTCAGCATTAAATTTCATCTGCCACGTGTCCACCCATTTCACCACCTTGTCTATGTCCTCTTGAAGTCTATCACTATCCTCCTCACCGCTTACTACACTTCCAAGTTTTGTGCCATCTGCAAATTTTGAAATTTTGTCCTGTACACCCAAGTCCAAGTCATCAATATATATCAAGAAAAGCAGTGGTCTCAGTGCCGACCCCTGGGGAACACCACTGCATACCTTCCTCCAGTCTGAAAAACAGCCGTTCACCACTACCTCTGTTTCCTGTCACTTAGCCAATTTTGTATCCATGTTGCAACTGCCCCTTTTATTCCGTGGGCTTCAATTTTATTGACAAGCCTATTATGTGGCACTTTATCAAACACCTTTTGGAAGTCGATGTACACACTATCAACTGTATTGCCCTCATCGGCCCTCTCTGTTACCTCATCAAAAAACTCAATCAAGTTAGTCAAACATGATTTGGCTTTCTCTTATTAATCCACACTTGTCCATGTGACTATTCATTTTGTCCCGGATTATTGTTTCTGAAAGCTTCCCCATCACCAAGGTTAAGCTGACTGGCCTATAGTTGCTGGGTTTATCTTTACATCCTTTTTTGAATAAGGGTGTAACATTTGCAGTTCTCCAGTCCTCTGGCACCCCTGTGTCAAAGGAGGATTGGAAGATTGTGGCCAGTACGTCTGCAATTTCCACCCTTACTTCCCTCAGCAACATAGGATGCATCCCATCCGGACCTGGTGACTTATCTATCTTAAGTCCAGCAAACTTCCTGTACTTCCTCTTTATCAATTTTTATCCCATACAGTATCTCAATTACCTCCTCTTTTACTGTGGCTTTGGCCATATTGTCTCCCTTGGTAAAGACAGATGGAAAGTACTCATTTAGTACCTCTGCCATGCCCTCTGCCTCCATGTGTATATCTCCTTTTTGGTCCCTAATCAGCCCCACCCCTCCTCTTACTACCCGTTTACTATTTATATGCCTATAGAAGACTTTTGGATTCCCTTTTATGTTAGCTGCCAGTCTATTCTCATACTCTCTCTTTGCCCCTCTTATTTCCGTTCTTAATTCCCCTCTGAACTTTCTATCCTCAGCCTGGTTCTCACTTGTATTAACAACCTGACATCTGTCCTATGCTTCCTTTTTCTGCTTCAACTTGCTCTCTATCTCTTTCGTCATCCAGAGATAAACCTAAATTTTACATTTGGGATGTCGAGGTCTGGCTTTGGTTGTCCTACCTTTCCCCCTCGTGGGAATGTATCTAGACTGTACCCGAACCATCTCCTCTTTAAAGGCCTCCCATTGTTCCATTACAGTATTGCCTGCCAATCTTTGAATCCAATTTTCTCGAGCCAGATCCGTTCTCAACCCACTGAAATTGACCTTCCTCCAATTAAGTATTTTTACTCTAGATTGCTCTGTGTCCTTTTCCGTAGCTAACCTAAACCTTATAACACTATGATCACTGTTCCCTAAATGTTCCCCCACTGACAGCAATTCGTCCTTCCTCATTGGGCCGGAAACATACTGATCAAGAAAGTTCTCCTGACACAGAAATTCTTCCACCTCTTTGCTGTTTACAATATTACTGTCCCAATCTATATTCGGGTAGTTGAAGTCCTCCATTATCACTACTCTATGGTTCTTGCACCTCTCTGTAATTTCCCTGCAGATTTGCTCCTCTGTATCCTTCCCACCTGTTGGTGGCCAATAGAATACATCCAGAAGTGTAATGGCACCTCTATTGTTTCTTAACTCTAACCAAATAGATTCAGTTAGAGTTAAGAAACTCTTGAGATGAAAATAAAATGTCCTCAACATTTTATGTGCAAAATCAACTTTTTGCTCTCCTCCATGATTAATGAGTAATTATCCTGCGACTGCTGATATCAGTGAATTGCAACACACAGCATCTTTAACATAGCGAAATATCCCAAAGTGCTTTACAATCAGGCATAGACCCAAGCAAGAGCAGGAAGAGGACCAGCAGTGTTGCTGAAGGCATAATGAAAGCAGGTTGTAAGGAGGCTTTTAAAGGTGAGGAGAGATATAGGAAGGGAGTTCCAGAGGGTGGGGTAAAGATAGCTGAAAGCTTTGCCACCAATGGTAGAGTGGAAAGAGTGGGGAATGGAAAATAGATCAGAGTTGGAACAGCAGAGGGTGTGGGCAGGAATGTAGGACTGGAGAAGGTTGCAGAGTTAGAGAGGAGCAAGGTCATGGAGACATATGAGGGCGAGGATTTTGAGATCAATGTACTGAGGTGGCAGGAAGAAAATGGAGGTCAGCATGAATAAGGGATATGAGTGAATGGGATTATGTATTGGAGAGGATGTGGGTGGCAGAGTTCTGAATGTGTTGGTGTTTATGTAGGCTGAAGCTCAGGAGGCCAGCAAGGAGAATGTTGGAAAAGTCAAGCCTGAAGCTTACAAAGGCACAAATGAGGGTTTCAGCAGAGGGTGAAATAGGGATGAAGATTGACGATGTTTCAGATCCAGAAGTAGGGAAGCTTGGTGACAAACTGGCAGTGTTGGCGGAGGTGTAGGAAAAGGTTCACTAGCTGTCTTTTGAATCAGGGAATGGTGCGGGCACAGAGGAACCTAAAAGAAAAGAGGATAAATTAATGGAAGAATTAAATTGATTATCACAATGTAGAGGTACATTACGGGGTTTAACTTCACTATCGAGCATGATAATACAATGCACTCATTCCTGAAGAGCTTATCAAAACTAATAATAATCCAATACCAGTGCAATTTCCCAGCTCTCTCAAACGCTGTCAGCATTTCATTGCTGCTCTCTGTACACATCAGCACAGAAATGAAACAAAAAGAATACAGATTTCTTATGAATATTGTGCGGGGTGAGGGTATGCGCCTGGGGTTCAGAAGAGCTGTGTATTTTACCACAAGCACCAATTGATCAGATTTCCATCAGTTTATTGTTCCTGAATATTCACAATTGTCAGTCTCCTTCACACTCCAGGCAAAGTAACATTTGATTGACAGCAGCTCTGTCACATGGTAAGCACAGCAATTTAAGAACTGTCCGTTCCCATCATTCACTTGGTGGGAAATGAGACTCAATTAAAAGAGACAAGGCCATTGCTTGGCTTACCTTGACTGCATCAAATTAAATTTTTAAAACATATTTCAGGTGAAGCAACATTGACTTCAATGGAAATAAAAATCGGGAATGATGTAAAAGGGGCTGCCAACTTGCTATTGCCCGTTTTACACTATCGCGCAAAGTCAAGGTCTACTCCATCTTGTTTAAGTCCAAGTCAGATGACGCACTGATGTGGAGGAATGTGCTGTGTTCTTTATCTTGTATCTTTACTTGAAAGTAAATGGGATTGCTTGAACTAAGTGAATATGATCATACCTATTGCACTGTATGTTCATTTGCTGTGAAATAAAACAGTTTAACGATTAATATCAAGCCTTCCCTACCAAGTGTTTGCTTGGTTCACCATCGGAGAGGCTGAAGAAGTATACGTGCATGAGCAGAATTGGTGGAGACCTGAGAGTCAATCTTCTGCCTGTCCCTATGGCATGAGTTCAAATTCCACCATGGCAAATTGTGAAAATGAATTCAATAAATCTGGTAATTTGTGGGTCGCACCAAGAAAATGACCACGAAAGCTGCTGGATTGTTGTCAAAACCCAACTAGTTCACCAATATGCTTCAGGGAAGAGAACTACCCTTACCTGGTCTGGCCCACATGTGATTCCAGTCCCACTCTATTTTGTTGACTTTTAATGCCCTCAGGGTAATTTGGGGGTGAAATTGGCCTTGGGTGGCAGTGCAAAACAGGTGATAACAAATCAGCAGCCCAGGAAGTCAATGAAAAAGAAATTCAGACGCCGTATAAAAGGGGCTGCTGTTTCGCTATTGACCATTTTGCGTTACCGTCCAAGATCAATTTCATCTCCTCAGTTTCACCCACATTCCAAGAACAAATATTTTTTTTAAATTAAGGATCAGATGCACTCTCTGTGCAACTAATCCCCAATAGTTCTAAGGGTGATAAATATTTCAGAACTTCCACCCCCACTCCCTTTATTATCCAGAAGACAGGATGAAAGTGACTTATAAACACTGAGATCATTTCACTTTTCTAATTTTGCCTTTTCCCAATAGTGCTATTTAAGACTAGGCAGGGCTTAAGGTTTAACTATGGATTTATGCCAGCGCTACTAGAAGTAAAGTTATTTTCAGCACCATAGCTGATAATTACTTTTGTCGAGGTGGACCAGCACTTTCCTAACAGAGCTCTTTTTGCCAGAACCACTACCCACGTAATATCAACGTCATCAATGTCTGTTCTATGTAAAGGAAATCATTGTTTCCTTGCAGTGGAAAATAAACATCAATGTAGTGGGAGTGTATTCATTAGAACACTCCCTGTATAAAACAGTTTTCCCTTCATGCAATCATTCCAAATCCGTGCTGTAGGATGCATGGGAAATGAGTTGTGACTGGAGCAAAATACTCCTTTTATACAGTTGTTCCCCATAATGAAATGTCCATTAATTGGCATGTGCAGTTCTCTTGTGAATAAGTGATCTAAAATTGGGTTTTCTGTTTTGTTATTGGTTACAATTTATAGCTTTCATGAACAATCCAATGAACAAATGATTTTTTTCTCATTCTTGGGATGTTGGTGTCACTGGCAAAGCTGGCATTTATTGCCCATCCCTAGTTGCCCTTGAGAAGGTGGTGGTGGGCCTTCCTTTGGAACCGCAGCAGTCTGTGTGGTGAAGTTGCTCTCACAATGCTGTTAGGTAGGGAGTTCCAGGATTTTGACCCAACAACAATGAAGGAATGGCGATATATGTCCAAGTTAGGATGGTGTGTGACTTCAGTTTTATTAGGGCTCCTTGGTGCTACACTCAGTCAAATGCCGTCTTGATGTCAAGGGTAGTCACTCTCACCTCAGCTCCTAAATTAAGCTCATGTCCATGTTTGGACCAAGGCTGCAATGAGGTCTATAGCTGAGTGGTCTTAGTGGAACCCAAACTGAGCATTGGTGAGCAAGTTATTGGTAAGTGCTGCTTGATAGCATTGTGGACGACTCCTTCCGTCACTTTGCTGATGATTGGTAGTAAGATGATAAGGCAGTAATTGGCCAAGTTAGATTTGTCCTGCTTTTTGTGGAGAGGACATATCTGGGCAATTTTCCCTATTGTCAGGAAGATGGCAGTATTGTAGCTAAACTGGAACAGCTTAGCTAGGGGTGTGGCTAGTTCTGGAGCACAGGTCTTCAGCACTACAGTCGGGATGTTGTCGAATCCCACAGTTTTACTGTGTCCATTGCACTCAGCCATTTATTGATGTCACATGGGGTGAATCGAATTGACTGAAGACTGTCATCTTGATGGTAGGGACCTCAGGAAGAGGCTGAGAAGGATCATTCACCCTGCACTTTTGGCTGAAGATGGTTGCAAAAGCATCATTCTTGTCTTTTGCACTCACGTGCTGGCCTCTGCCATCATTGAGGATGGGGATATTCATGGAACCTCCTCTTCCCATTAGTTGCTTAATTATCCACCACCATTCACGATTGGATATTGACAGAGCTTTGACCTGATCCATTGGTCATGGGATCACTTAGCTCTGTCTATAGCATGCTATTTTCCCTGTTTAACATGCATGTAGTCCTGTATTGTAACTTCACCAGGTTGGCACCTAATTTTCAGGATTACCTGATGCTACTCCTGCTATGTTCTTCTACACTCCTCATTAAACCAGGAAGCAAAGGAGTCAGATAGGCAACCCAAATAGCTTTTAAGGTAGACTCTAACAGCACAGAATTGGATTCCTATGCAGAACATCCAGTAACTTCAAACTAGAAACCCAATCTGAGTGCTCAGAAGCTTTAGCAGGAGAGTATTGGACCTTTATTCAGGATTTAATAGCTCTTAACAGTATCGACTTACTTTCCATTCAGAAATCACAATCATCAATTAAAATAGTCTTTTTACAACCTTGTGGTTGAAGGCTTAAATCTCTGGCTTGCCAGCCAAACAGATCCAGCAGCCATTTTCATGATCGTGTCCATTGTTGGGTCAAGTGCCATTTTTTTCTCCTGCCCTCTTGTGGTCTCTTCACTCACACCCTATCTGCAGGCACGAGGATGGGAAGGCAACCTGCTCCCAGGCTTCTCTCTATGCTGTTCTGTTACTGGGTGCAAGGAGGCATGAAATGGTAACACACTCAAGGTAACTCTCCTTCTGATTTTCTCTCTTTTCCTGTGGGGAAACACCTGGCCTTTGCTCAGTAACTCCTGCTATTAGCAAGCTGTGGTCTGTAACTTGGTATGTGGGGAATCAGGGATGTAAACCCATGCCTTACCAGTCTATTAAGCAGTATGTTGGATCTCCACCGGTTAGGGCCACCAAGCTATCTAGTCTTGTGGGAAGGTTAAACTAACACGCACAGATTTTCCAATAGCATTTGGATTATGAGAGAGCAGCGTTACTGTTTTTTTCTGAAGGCTCTTTTAACTAACTGCTGCAGTGCAAGAAACCAATATAGTGGTGCAATCTCAAATGATTTATTTAGTTTGACCAATGATGTCACCCAATTTGTTTCTTGCCGTGCGTTTCCTACTTTGCTGCTACACATCACAGCTCTAACTTTGCAAGCTCGTCATAAGTTTGCTGCATGCTGAGAATGAGATCATCATAACAACCATGCCTTGAAACCACATGAATAGTGGTTTTTGTGACTTGCTTGGATCTGAATCAGTGAGATGCTGTCCCACAGTAAAACGGAAACACAGATGACTTAAGACTGAGGTCCGGAAGCTGAGAGAAAGGATCACATGCCAAAGAAAGCACAGCAGAAAGATTATGTCATCCTACAGACTAATCTCAGCCTGTAATTATTGAACATGGAGAAAAAGTAGCAGAACCCAAGCTCAGGATTTCAATTATATAATTAAGATTAATTTATATAAAAATCAATAGGCTTAAATTCAATTTCCCATCTAGGACAGAATTCCAACACTGATACTAGAAGCTGCTTTTTAATCTTTTTCTCAAGTTAACTTTTATTGATATTATATGGAGCACTAACTTTATGTCAAAGGCCACAATCTCAACCACTATCTTGCTCAAGGGCTACTGTCAGGTTTGCTGCACCATACAGGGATGAGATGCAGATTTGTACCTGTGATTCCCTACACAATGGGGTCCTGATTTCAATCACATCACGGTTGCTCGCTGTAACAACTTCTGAGGAGGAACTCTGCATTTCTCCACCTCTGACTGGTGTGCACCCTCCTCTCCCTTAGCCCCACCATTGTCAGCCGTGCCTTACAGCTATCTCAGCCCTAACCTGTGAAATTCCCTCCCTAAACCTGTCCACCTCTCTCTCTTCCTTTAAGACCTACCTACCTCTTTGACCAAGCTTTTAGTCACCTAGCCTAATATCTCCTTCTTTGGCTCATTGTCATTTTCTGTCTGATTATACACAGATGAAGCAACTTGGAGTGTTTTGCTACATTAAAGGTGCTGCATAAACGCAAGTTGTTGTAATTCTGTCTCACTTTAATTGAGGGAACAATTAAAGGGGTTTCTTTTCTGTTATTATTTACTGGCAACAATGGTGGAGATGGATGTTAAAACAAATAGGATACCATGAAATCATCTGATACGACAGTTTTTATCAGTTTCAGTGCTACTCTCAATTTTCTGCCTAGTGAGAAAACGACTGGATTAGTTAAGGAAATTTCATTGTGAAATCTGCCTTAGCTTGTTAAGACCAATTAAGGCCCTGTTCACTCATTTCCAGTAGAAATTTGAATTATGTTCTGCTGTTTTTTTATGAAAATGACATTGAACTCATCTGCTAAGTTGGAGTTATTTGAATGGACGAGCAGCTCAATATGGATTTTGGGCGGCACTGCCATATTACTGGTTAAGTACTTGTGTCAGTTGGAGAGAGCTACCTGGGGGAGCAGGCAATCCCACAGACTAACTACCTACTCCAGCAGTTACCATCTTGGCTTTTAAACAGTTTATTGCACCTTACTCAGCACACTTTAAACAGATGAGCAGTAAACTCTTTAAAACCTCTCAAGTCTTGCTCAGTTTCTCCTTATGTTACTCAGTTGCATATTTCATTCTCCCTCATGGCAAATTGAGAATCTCAAGGCTCGCCTGCTTAAATAAATCATTACAAGTGCAAAGCAATGCAAGAAATTAAATATCATTCTAATTACAAACTGCACAATCAGATGATTTAAAAAAAAAAAAATTTTATCTTACATCTTTATTTCTGATTTGAGAATGCAGAGGTTGCAATACGCATAAGATTAATACATATATTAATCAAATACTTTGATTCTGATACCTCTGGATCGGTAAATTAGTTTTTCAAAATCAGTGATCCAGACTGTACAAATTTACTGTTCTGCTTAATTTCCTACAGTTTTCCAATTTTCCAGACTGGATTAATGTATGTGGCTGTTACTTGACTGGTTAAATGATCTTTGAGCCACTTGAGAAGCCGAAATTGAGAATTCTTATAGAAGTTCCTGGTCGGCCAGGTTTCTGGCATAAGTATCAATGAAATCTAATGGGCAAACTGCCAGGGGTAAACAAAAGGAAATAACAATTCTATTTGTTGTTGTTAATATTTTTAAAGAGTAAATTTAACATCCCTATTTCTAAAAGTGGAAAATATAGTCCTGGTCAGCTGCTACAGAAGGTACAATACAAGGGAACTGAATGGTACAATGGGTAAAATACTCTTTTCTTTCACTTCCAGGACCTGGGTTCAAAACCTGCTGATGAGGTGAAAGTCACCTGTCTGTTGGCTGTAAGGTGCGTCATGGAATGAGTTTGAGTAGTGTGAATGCTGTTGGGTCTAGGCCTACAGTGCAAAACTGATCCTGATTTGGCACTAAATTGTCAATTTCATTTAAAGACGACATAAGGCTACTAGCAAAGGAAATATAAATGTGGGGTACAACAGGGGGTGCTCTTCTGAGGCATGGGCCAGGACAGAAGTAGGCGGCTTTACTCTTCAGCTGCTATGTCTAATCTTGGAGTGCTTAATATTGGCTCTGGATGCATAAAATAGTAATGTGTTACATTTTACGTTACTAACGTCCTTTACCTTGTTGATCAGGAAAAAAAATCACCAAACAAATTGGGCCAAATAGTACAGTATGGCAAAAGATGAAGAGGTCAGGGAAGAGAAATAAGGGTAGAAATTTGTAAGGAAGGAACAAGGAAAAGTGGTAGGAGTAGAGGAAGAATATAGAGAAACAAGAAACTCCAAAGAAAATCCAATCCTTTTTAACTTTAAATGAGCACATAGAAGAAATAAGTACAACTAGCATGCTGCCACTTGTAGTATGGGTTTCAGAGTTTTAAATTGAAGAATATACCTTTCACTGATTTGACAGTTGCAGCATGAATTGAGTGTGGGTGAGTGCATTGGGACTCAACTCCTTGTGGGCACCATGGTTGGCTGGCCAACTGTAGCAGATGTGGTTCGGAGCTCCAAAGTTCACTTTTTCAATTTGGCCAATTTCACATAGTTTTCTGATTGTTGATCATCTGACAGCAGACTCGCCCCAGGCCCTAACCTGTCATAGTTTGTGGTCTACTGAAATGTTGATATTTAATCTGGAGTGACACAGGGAGTTCTTTTGGCTGTTCAGTGCAGCGATGGAGAGTGTTTTGCTAGGAAAGAAAAGTTATATAGCTCTTTAAAAGAGCTCTATCACCAACCCTTTGTGTATATATGTTGTACCTTTTCTTAGTGAAACCTGTTAGGGCTCACTAGTACAGTCCTATTTGCATCCATGAATACCATATGTTTGTATGTATATAGGCATGCTTGCATGTTTGCATGTACACATTTCTCTTCGTCAACATATATGTTTATGTGTATTTATGCCTGCGTTTACATTTGCATATATGCAGTAATAACTCAATCTTTTCCAGCACCTCAAAACTGTGAAACTTCTTGTCTCCTTCAATCTTCCTCCTATAATTTATTGTCTAGAAATTCCATGAGGGTTCTCCCAATCTCCCGCTGTAACTTCAGTGGGATAGTGACAGGACCCCCAGAGAAATAGGGTAATGAGAGATTAAGAGAGGTCCTGTAGAATTTCAGGGCTAGTATGCCTTCAAAACTCAATCTTTTGTTTGCTGATCTTTGATGATTGCAGAGTGTTTGTGCAAAACTTTCCCTAAGAGGGGTTAAATGTGTGAGTAGAGTCCCTATTAGGCAAGATTGTGTATGATCTCTGGATGAATTGGGTTTTTAAAAAAATGTCTTTTTTCTATTCCATGCTTTATTATATTCTGGTGTAATTTAGAAATCTCACTCAGATAGGCCACAAAGATGGCTGGTATGAAAGTAGAAAATGTCACATTGGTGCAACAATGCTCTTCTATGGTTCTGGTTTAGATGCATTGTTGGAACAGAGCAGAGACAGCTTTACTCTGCAATTAACCTGTGCTATACTTGACACTGGAAGAAAAATATTCCAGAGTTCACCTGATGGCTCAGCAAGTTTATCCACTGAGCAAGCTGTCCTATTCAGGTCCCTAGTTCAATCCCTGGCTTATGTTGAGTGAACTGACCTCAGCTGCAATGGTGGTAAGGGCTAGAAGTGTCCTCTGCAAACCTAGATTATTAACCAGTGATTATTATTACATTGAGGATTTTGGGTAAAAAGAGGATCAGGCTTGGTTATGATCCCTCTCCCTTTGTTTCCTGCAATGAAACTCACTGCCTAGGTTCACACATGAATAATGGCTACTTGGATTAGTTATGGGCAGCCAAGGAACCATACCTTAGCAGAGAATATTTGCTTCCATAAGAAGAGAGAGGGAAGAAAAAAAGTGAGAAAAAATACCCTTGATGAACACAAAAAAAATCATCCCCCCTAAAAGAAATGTAAAAACACCAGAGCTTTAGTCATAACCAAGGACATCACTATATCACAAATCATGCATCCAGAGCTCAGAATAAAATTAGCAAACAAGACCCTTTACCACTACAACAATACGGCCAAAAACTCTGACTATATTCAAAATGTTGCTGTGCTGTATTTCTTTTTTCATATATTTCTATCGTAATTTTATGCAAAAATGTAAGTTAAATATATAAATACAAATATTACAGGAAAGTTGATCTGAGAATGTAACAGCTAACTCCTGGGAAGAGGGGGCAAGAAGCCAAAAGGTTTTGGCATAAGCTGCCTCTTACTCTCCTCAGCTTACCCACTTCATGGAAATGTGGTCCAAACCCTAATATCGGAGGTACCTCAGGCCTAACCATTCAGGCACAGGGGCTGTATCCTGGGCCGCCCGCATGCCCAAGCACATAAGAACATAAGAAAAGGAGCAGGAGTGGGCTGTATGGCCCCTCAAGTCTGCTCCGCCATTCAATAAGATCATGGCTGATCTTCTACCTCAATTCCACTTTCCCACCCGATCCCCATATCCCTTAATTCCCTTAGAGTCCAAATATCCATTGGTCTCAGTCTTAAACATACTCAACGGCTGAACAGCTACAGCCCTCTGGGGTAGAGAATTCCAAAGATCTACAAACCTCTGAGCGAAGAAATTTTTCCTCATCTTGATCCTAAATGGCCGACCTCTTACCTTGAGACTGTGACTCCTAGTTCTAGACCCTCCAGCCAGGGAAAACAGCCTCTCAGCATCTACTCTGTCAAGACCTCTAAGAATTTTATACGTTTCAATGCAATCACCTCTCATTCTTCTGAACTC
Organism: Heptranchias perlo; assembly: GCF_035084215.1. NCBI lineage: Eukaryota > Metazoa > Chordata > Chondrichthyes > Hexanchiformes > Hexanchidae > Heptranchias > Heptranchias perlo. The sequence goes on from NC_090349.1 coordinate 36,229,158, forward strand.
CAGAGAACATAGGCCCATTCTACTCAATCTCTCCTCATCGGGCAACCCTCTCATCGCAGGAATCAATTTAGTGAATAGAGGTATTCACATGCACAAGGCTCAACAAACGTTGACAAAGTGAAGGGGGAACTCTACAATAACATTTGCTCTAAAATCCCTCTGACCAGTTGATTTAAAGTGTGCAAAAGCAAAGAAACAAGAGATGGAGAGGCACCAGTAACTGCAGATAACTCTCCCTTTATAACATTTATGGTTACAAAGCAATTCAGATGAATCCACTTGCCCTTTAACTAGTGAAGCTTGCTGAACTTTCAGTGCCTCTGAAGGTAGTAATTTCTAAAAGATATTGAAAAGTCAGTGAGATAAACTGATTGTGCATAATATTCCATCAAAATTGATCAAGAATGCCATCAGCACCAGCATCAGGATCCCTGTTTTCATCTTGTTTGTCCCTGTTCAGCTCTTTTCACACCTTCCTGCAAAGCAGAAGCTTTACTCTATGTGATAATAAATAGGTGCATTTTAAGTGCAGGTATATTTCCTGTTTGAGTTTCTGACTGAGCTTGTTGATGTGCCAATTGATGCATCTGTTAAAATTGAAGGATTATTGTTTTTGCTTTATTCAGTGTTTTGGCTCAAAATTCCAGTGGGGTGGAAGGGCAGAACATTTGGGGTGGATCTCAGATCTGCCTGGGATCTGCCTCATTTGCACTCCATTCAGTTATCCGCATGAAGTGAAGACCAGTCTAGAAAAGCACCTCCCGTCCAAAGTATGCAGCCATGCAAATGACGGGTTTAGGACAGGATGACGTCACCACTCCTAAATTATTTCATTTCCGCCTTACAGTACTCCTCCATAAAGAACACTTAAATGGAACAGGCATTTTTGCCAAGACCTAATGAAGCAGGAGGAAGTACATTTCTAAGGTTTTTCAGACCTACTGCTGATGGGAGTAATGACAATGTGCCCAGCATTATACTAATCAGCTGACCACAGGATTTTGGATTGGCTCAGCATCTGTGCATAACAGCAAACCCCACCCCACCGCACTTTCAGCAGCAAATTCCAGAAGTTTTAACCCATATATTTTAAATCCATTAATGCCTCTGTTAAAGTAATGGTCAAAGACACTGCATACAAATGTGTTTTAGTGTTTCTACGTTAATCTTTAAGTAGCATAATTTCAAGGCCATGATTCTGCATAGGATGAGTTTCTATTTTCTCCAGTTGCCACTGAGAGGCACTGAGTGGATACTGGCCATTTCTGTACAGGAAGAGTAAAAAAAAAAGAGGGAAATTATCCACGACCAATCTCACACGACTCACAGAAGCCAGATGCAAGGCAGTGCTGCACAAAATCAAGGAACAGGTTGTCTATGCACCCTTGCCCAGGTACATGATACATGACATCACAAAAAGGAAAAGAAAACATTTTAATGGAGGAATAAAATGAAACAAAACCCCATCAATGCATGAATCCATGTTGGGTTTCTTGAAAATGCCATCTGAGATCACAGAGAGTTATCGTGTTATATCATACTGCCCTCTGTTGGCTCATACCAATTTATACCATGCACGTGGACTGAATATTAATGGATAATGGTCCATATAAGGTAGTAGAATACAGGAAAGACAAATATGGAACAGTACTTCGTGTAAAATTGGGGAAAGAAAAATTTAGGATTGATGTCATGAAGTTCTTCACACAAAGAGTGATCAACACATGGCTGGACTTGGAGCACTGTAGTGGAGACAAAAACCTTGCAATAAATTAAGAAATGGTCAGATTCTGTATGTTTGTTCTGAGTGGATGAGTTGGAATGTGCCGAGTGACCTTTCTCATCTATACCTAACCTGTGTGTTATTTCTGAACTGATCATTTTCCAACTTCCAAAAATTCTTGCCATGCATGTATGTACAGTAGTTAACAAGGATGGCAGCATTTTTAATCTTCTTTTCTGATTACTGTAATTATAAAAGAAAACATTTAAACATGTGAAACACTTCCCCAATAGCTCAGACAATAAATGCACTGCTCAGTGTGGTACTCAGCCATTCAGACCAGAAGGCCCCAGCTTTGATCTTGATTTGTAGTAAGTTCATCTCAGCTGGGGTGGAGGTCAGAGCAGTATATTGACCTAGCTGTCTATGGGCTAAGGAAGGGAAGATCAGCCAGGGTTCCCTAGTCACTTTCCAGCGATCCCTCTTGGAAGTTGCATGCATCTGGTAGAATCGGCTGGGCGATGTTGTGCCCCCAAAGTCCAGTAGCCTCACTGATTGGCCCAGAATTTGCTGTCAAAGTAACGGATAGGCTGACGGCGCTTGCCGTTATTTACACACAAATCACACAGCAACTTCAGGCGAGGGCAGATATGAGGTAAAAAGCAAAAATCCGGAAGTTGTTGTCCGAGATGCGCTGCTCCGCCGTTAGCTTCACGAAGACGGCATCTCACTGTCTGACTCGCGATTAAAATGCAATGAACAGCGTGAAGTTCCTCCACTTGCACTGTAGATACGAACTAAACTCACCACAGAAAGTTAGGGCTCGTCCATTTCAGTCTAAGTATCCTTTTTAATGGCCTGATAAGAACTACTGCTAAACAAACTCTCTGGCACTGAAAATTAACTATTACAAGTGTGGAGTCTCATTCCTTCAACTTTTGATTGTTGTTGGAGATTTTTAAAAAATGTAATTCATTTTTTTTTAACTTTCTCTTTCTATCTCTTTTTTCCCTCTCTCTTAATCCATTCTTTCTTTCCCTCTTTTTATTTCTCTATTTTGTACGCAATTTGACATTGAATTCACTATTCTAACTTACATTCCCTGGTTCAGACTCTGCCCTGTTCATTTCACATCCTTCAATCTGATCAGTTAAGGAGATACACAGTTGCTTGCTCTGTTCACACAGATCCCAGATGCCCTGTAGAGGGCGCCGTGCCATTTCCATGTCCCATTTCCAGCAACTTTAAGTGCAAATCTCATGGAAATTAAATGGGAAAGGGAAAGTCTAACTCAGGGCGGGTGCCGTTTGTTGACCGGCTACAGGAAATCTGGGCCATCATGTTCACACGTATGAAGAACGGCTACTGCAGCGAGGTACTAGAAGGCTGCCACATGTGAAAGAGTCATTGCACTTAGGAGGGAAAAGAAGAAAAGTGGAGAAGGAATAAATAAGATTTGCAAAAGGACTCAGTGGTTCACCAAAAAATAATCTGTTAGAGAGGCCTGTGTCTGTAATCCACATCTGTCAATGCTTTACTGTTTTTAGTAAATGACAAAGTCCTTTCGTGGATCTTGCGTATAAGTTTGCACTGGTAAAATGGACCCTTTCCTCTTTATGGTCAGGAAACAGGCAAGACTAAATTTATTCAGCTTACAAATCACAAATGAAACCCAATATAGCTTTGGAAAGGGTCACTAGATTAAAAATAGCAGAACAGTGCACTGTATAATGTAAACATTCATTCATTAACTACTTTGTCATCCAAAGACTCAGCTGCAGTGATTTCAACACACCCATGAATGCATCATTACTCCAGTTTCCTCTCACAGCCACAGTAATGAACTCATGTCACGGGCAGTGAGTTTCATTGCTCTACTCCTGCGACTGACAGACTGGTAGAGAATAAGCCTCTCCTTAATGATGGCATGAGGATGTAAAAGCAAAGAAAAGTCTTTTAGGATTTTGATTCTGTTCTTCATCAACTTTGTGAAATAATCTCAGATTAGATGAGGAAGATAATTCAGCCAATCAAGCTCATCCTTTCATAGGAATCTGTAGTCTCCCTATCACAGGATCTAACTGCCTCTTGAATGTTTTCAGAACTTTTGCCTCAACTGCCCTCCCTAGAAGACCATTCCAGGTACGAAATGGAGAAGTGCTTTCTGACATTACCCTTAACTTGCCTTTTATCACCTTATCTTACCTATCCAATTGTAGCCAAAGCATCTCCAGCAATGGCTTCTCTTCCTGCCCCCGCACAATTAGCTCTAGAGTCCTCCAAAGATCTATCTTTGTCCCCTCCTCTTCTTCATCTACATGCTGCTCCTTGCCAACTTCATCAGAAGACATAGAGTCAGCTCCCACGTATACGCTAACGACACCCAGCTCTACCTGTCCACCCCTGTTGTGACCCCTACATTGCCTCTGTGTTATAAGATTGCTTGTCCAACATCCAATCCTGGATGAGCTACAATTTCCTCCAGTCAAACATTGTGGATTTGGCTAAGGAAGGAATCATAGCCAGTCCAGAATAAATCAAATACTGTAGTGCCACAGGAATTTTAACATGCAACTAAACAAATGATTAACATCTCATCCAAAGGATGCCATCTCCAACAACAACTCAACGAACACTACCATAAACAGATTAATTGGTCATTCATCTCACTGTTGTTTGAGGAACCTTGCTGTCTACAACAGTGGCAGCACTTCAAAGTAATTCATTGTAAGTTTAAATGCTTTGGAACATCTCTCAGAGAGGCAATAAGATGCTAAAATATGCAAGTTCTTTTTTCTTCTGGAAGACGGACATTGAACAATGAAAAGGGTAACTCATGGCAAGCTATAATCTACAATATAACATTTAAAGCTCCAAAAATTGATTGCAATCAGCAACCTTTCTAAAATGTAAAAATCTGATAAATTTCTGAATATACTTGTAGTTTATTTTATACATATCTTTACAATGTAACAGTTGGTTCCTCAGAAAATGAGAAAAACCAGTCCTGACTCATGGCATGGGCATTATTTATTTCATACCTCACTGACCAATCAGCTTGCTCAAAAGCAACATTTACTCAAGATACGAATGACACTAAGGGCAAAGGTTAAAGGTGCATTTATTCCGTTTGGGGCCAATTTTTATGCAGGCAATTACCATGAGTGCAAATGCCAACAGAAAATGGACTACATATAATTGATGTCTAAAAACATTCACATCGAAGGATTAATGACTATGATGTCATTACTACAAGTTTATTAACAATCAATTTGCACTAGAAAATTATATTGCCAGGATATATTTTCAACTTTAATTTTACCACTATACACAATTTTATTTTCTGTAAACCCTAGCAAATTGTGCTGTGGTACTACGCAGTCCATTGGTCCCTCTCTGCCGTTTGCCACAGATGGGTTCGGCACATATTTTTGGTGCCAACTCAGTACACCCCTTACCTGGTGCGTGACCCAGGTGCTACTTGCAAGACTTTCTATATAGATAACTAGATCGATAGAAATATTAGACGTAGATGTGAGTGTGCCACTGTATGTGATAGTGTAATTATTAATGCCAGTTTATCCTTCTGTACAGAACATCTGATGCTATCACGTCTCTCCACTTTATGTGCTGATCTGTTTGTTAGTATGGTCGCCTGTCTGCTATTCAAATTATTTAGGACTGACACACACTGGTTATCCAAGTTAATACAAATTTTGCCTCGAATCTCTTCTTTCCCTCCTTATTTCCTCTAATCACTTACCATGCACGTTGTATAAAAATATTTCCATAGCAAATCCGTGGGGAGCAGTTCAGGGTTGAGCTGATCTGTGGCGGCTTTGTTTGGCCCTCAAAGAATGGGTGACCCTGGAAGACAGGAGTAATTCCGAGATGTGTAAGTCGCTTATGAATTTTACTCTAATTACAAAAAATAAATAATTTGTACCCATTTACTTTGTTTTTAATTAAAAAATTTGATAAAGATCCAATGCATGAAAATACGCTTCACAAACTACTATTTGTATTTTCATTTAAAATAAAACCGACCTCACGTTTAACAAACATTTAACAGTGACTCTCTGCGCCAGTGAGCTTCAGATATCTGGCTGTATCAGATCTGAACAATGTACTTCACTCGCCTGTTAATGTGGCACTGGTTACACAATTCGTGAATTTAGAAGACGTCGTTTATTTGTTGTCGCACAGCATTATAATTGAACGTAATATGTTTTAAATTCAAATAGAATGCCACCTCCTTCTCGGGGCCTTTTTTTAAAATTGAAAAATCTAAGCCCAGACCCTCCGTGCTAGACATTGCCAGGGTTAAAAAGAGTTGGAGATAAGCCCAGGTCACTCAAAAAAAGTAGTGATTAGGTGAAGCCAGGTTTGAGTATTGTAAGGTGCAATGGGGATGAGGAACTCTAAACTGTGTGTTACCCTTGTTTTTTTTCTATTATGGGACTGCTTGATGCTGATACTAGATGCCAAGTACTCTCCCAGTCTTCAGCACTCTCCATCACTCACACTGACTCTCACACAAACGTTGAAAAATTGTTTCCAAAACGCATTTCCAAAATGGTACTTCAGGGCGTTGAGAGTTTATGTTTAAATGTATATGAATGCTGAGGACAAAATAATTTTGTTGTTCAGGTTTCACTGAGGTGAAATTCATTTAGAGCCTTAACAGCCAAGAATTAAAATACAGATCCATGAAGCACAACGTTTTTGACTCAGTGGGTCTTTAGCTATCACTGGGGCCTTCGAAAGGTGATATTGAATATGTCTGTATGAAAAAATAAACATATAAAACTTACTAAATCAAATCCTCACAAGCTGCAAGGGCGTAATTCAGGTTCTATAATAAATTCTCAAGGAAGGGCCTCATTTTTATTTATTTTTCCCAATGTAATTTTCATTTATTTAAACCATTGTTCGTGAATTATTGCATTTAACAATGTTTTTACAGCCAAATATTGTACCGCAAAGCGCAAAGGTTAACTGAACGAATTAATGACCAGATCAAGAAATTATTCCCTTCTTGATAGGCAGATAGACATTTGTTTGCAACGGTGGATATTTAATCAGAGTAGAAATAAAATGAACCTGGAAATCTGAAATAAAACAGAAAACGTGGAAATGATCAGCACTTGTAAGGAGAAAGGACGGGTTAGTGTTTTGAGGTGTAGACACTTCGTTATGACACAACACTTCAATGAAGGGTCAACCCCCAAATATTAACCTTCCCCTTTCTCTTTCAGGTGGTGTTCCACTTGCTGAGCATGTCCACCATTTCTGAATTTAATATATTTTAATCAAAGTCGTAAGTCCAGCTCTTTGCGGCTAGGTGATTGGGTTCCTAATTCAGCAGTTTACCTGGGGTTAGTATGGGGTTTCTTTGTGAGGGCATGGCCCTTCCTGGTCTGACACGAAATTTGCATCTCTTCAAGGTCGCTGGAAGCTGTGAGGATTGGATTGATTATAATTAGCCAAGCAGGAACAAGAAACCGAGAACTATGCACAATTCTTGTTAACACCCACATGTCCTCCCACTGGTCTCGGTGCAAATCCAGCGGCAACGGTAGCATGTTTAGGAGGAATGAGATGAATGAGTAAGATGAGATGGATCGAATTGTCTTCCTCATCCCCCGTATTGATCTTGTAATCTTATAAAATCAAAGTGTGTATAGGGGCGCCACCAAATAATTCGGCCATGTATGGCTGAAGCTGTTTGAATGCAGTGCACGTGGGATCAGCAAACAGGTACCCTGAGTGATTGAGGGGAAATATGGTTACACAGAATGAGACCTGCGAACCGTTTGAGTGCCCAAAACGTCCAAATAATTATTTAAGGGCGTTTATTGGTCCAGTATGTTCCGTTTGCCATAAAATTATTAATTCCGGTCACATCGGCCCTTCAGTTCTCAATACTATGTGGCATTTCAGTGACGTTTCTGGTTATTACTGCAATTAAAATGTGCTTCATTTTAATTAGATGTTTTAATCCGTATATTTGTTGCATTTAGAGGGGTTTTAAAGGCGTAAAGCAAAGACCACACGTTGGACCTAATGCGGATCGTGAATTGGATGTGGAAATTGTGAAAGTTTTTTTTAAACGACCGGAGATTTCATCTGGAATAATTTAGTGAACTGAACTGAACAGGACAGTTCTGATTCCTCAACATTTGTGCTTCAGTGTTGAGAATATGGAATATTAGTTTGCCAGATGCTGACTTGCAATTTGGTCAGTGTAGTCTGCAAACCCGTCATCACTGTTGAAATATTAAGAGCAAGATTTATGATAAGACTGAGACAGGTCATAAACCCATTGAAATACATGGAGCCAAGTTTATTTTTAATAGTCAATCATCAAAATAGATTTTTTTTAGAATAAAGTGAGTGAGTTTCGATCCAAATGCGTGAGACCTGTTGCCAAGGGAAGTGAAACGGATTTTAACATTTCTGTGATGGACATTTTGCTGAAGTTTTAAATTGTTAGATTGTTCTATTTACTCGCAAAAATATTCAACGACAAATTTCGTTTTATATTATTTCTAAAATGCATTTTAAGTATTTAAATCATTGGTAAATTCACCTGTGAATTTGTTGATTCTCCTTCAGAGGTTCTTTCCGTCACCCTCCCTGGTCTATCCGTTGCTGTTATTTTCTTGCTTCTTTATCCCTTTTGTATTGTCTCTTCTAACCGTTAACAGAGCTGGTCCTATGAATTCAGCTCTGTAAGAATGAACGAGAAATATTTCCTAATATAGGACGTACAATTTAAAGGTGCGATTATCAGGTACCAGTCCGTCTTGAAGATATATTTAGGCTTTGCAACCCGTCAACATAACTAAAAGGGAGATCGAACTAATATTCACACCATCAAAGAGAATGGGATTTAATGTTGGTCCTGTATATTTAAACCGGTTCATATGTGGATATTCGGGCGAGAACGATGCTTTATGTTACAAATATAAATAAGACATATTTCTATTCATCTCTGAATGATCATTCCATGCACCTTTTATTTATTATTTATAAATGCAGTTCTGTGCCCTTGTTAACATAACTCATGCTAAATATAAGGGTAAAAACTTGAAAAACAAGTTAACCGCTAGACGAAAAATACATATAAAGTGAGTGTAAACATTCTTTCCAAATCCAGCAAGGTTTTTGAAACATGTACGGGTATAAACATGGGAAAGACGCTACTTTCTGTGCCGCGCGTACTATAGCATCTGTCTCAAGTTGCTATGGTTTCCCTCACAGATAAGGGAGGGCCACTTATTTTTGTTACCTGTCTCGATAGATGGATCCCCTCTATCAGAGTTTAATTAACGTCATGTTACAATCACAGTGACCTTCATTTATTACTAGTCTTCTGCAATGACCTGTTGATGTGAAAGTTTAGAAATAATTAATTTTTAAAACAATTAAGAAAAAAAATTGCAACCGGGACTTTGTTTTGTTCATTTGCTTCGCATGTGCCCATGCACAATTTTTCCTAGAGTTCCTCCAGGTGTTCCTGTGATGTTGGATGTTTTAGATGATTTACGTCACATCGTCATGGAAACCTGTTAAATATGTTTGCAACAAGCTGTATTTTTATTTGCCTCTTTTGTTGGTGCTTTAATTACCGATCCGGGGACGGCTGGAAGAGCTGGGGTTGGATTTTGCATTCTCTTGGGAGTTGGAGCTGAAATTGATGAGCTTGCATCTTTTGGACTCCCGCACCCAAAAAAGGGAGGGGGATAGTTTGCGTGATCCACCTTCGAACATAAAGCTTTTCACTTGGCATCTTCTAGGCCAACAGTGTATTGGTGGCGAGGGATCCACATGGAGAGCAACAGGCACAGCAACACACCGGATTGTGTAGACCTTGCCATTGGGAAACGTGGCACCACTCCAAAGGGGACCCCGTCAGCCAACGGTCGATCCGAGTCGGGCAAGACTTGTACCGGAGAGAACGGACTCCTGATGCCGGCCAAGAAGGTCAGGGATTGCGTGGCGGTCGGGGACAACGATTTCCCCTGTCCCGAGCGCCGATTCTCCCGAGGCTACGCGGTGCTCTCGCACAACGAATCGCCGGCAGCAGCTGGCAATGTTGGCGCGCAGAGCGCCACCAGTCCCGACTACCAACCCCAACCCACGCCGTTCCGGGCCCCGGACCAGAGGGACAAGTGGGGCAAAAAAATGGACTTCTTGTTGTCAGTTATTGGGTTTGCGGTGGATTTGGGCAATGTCTGGCGGTTTCCTTATGTTTGTTATCAAAACGGTGGCGGTAAGCTTATGGTTAATACATTGTATATAAACTTCACTGCAAACACATTTTACAGGTATATGTGTTATGTCTGAACAAATTAATCCAAGGGTTAAGTTTTACCTCCAATAATTAATGAATTGAACAAATTTCTTGGAACAAAAGACAAATTTTAAACTCATTAAAAAAAATTCCAGAATCTGCAGTTTTTTTGGCTTTTTGTTGAAACTTATCTTTCTATTTAACTTACATACGTTTTAACGTTTACAAAAACATTTTAAACTTTTTTAAAAGAAACAATGCTGCTACTCATGGTGTTCCTAATATTTTAAAAAGTAACCGTTTTCAGCGGCGCTGTTATATTGTACAAAACGAGTCCTTTATGTGTCTTGGTTTAGATTTGTATTAATTTCTCTTCTGTCCATGAGATGTATTTGGGTGCAAATGGCAAATATGAGTTATCACAAAACCAGAAAAGTGATTTTAATTTAAAAAATGGTCGAGGTGTGTTGCAATGGATAAAAATGTACGACCCAGGAATGGCCATTCCACCTCTTCATGATCCCCACTGATCAGTTTCCATTCCCCTCTAGTTATTCATGAACCGGGAATCTGTGCAGTTCCCTTTTCATTTACTGTATTATTGTATGTTACTGATGTCGTTACACTTTGGCACACGTACCAACACAAGATTTGCAGCACAGTGGTACCAGTATAAAACTACCTGGTGCAGAGTAGGACAGAAAGTACAATGTCAGTAAGCAGCTCTGTTTCTTTCCAACATATATGTGGACTGATGCCTTTGTCCACTCCGCAACAACTTCACAGGGCGGTGTCACCGTGGCTCTCCGCTGTTCTCCCTATCATTACTATACTGGTAGGTGCAATGCAAAGGCAGCAGTATTGATTATCATAGTTAAACACGTAAAATACATATCACAGTAAAAGATTGTGTTGGGAAGTATAGAATCATTAAAATCTAGCATTTTATAGATAGGTGGATGGATGAATAGATGGATGTTGGATGGACAGAGATCTGGACGTTCAGATAGATAGGTAGATAAATGGATGAATAGGGATCGATCTATGGATACACATATAGACAGTCGGATGGATATAGTTGGACAGATAGATAGAACGGATAGGTAGATAGAAGTAAATGCAATGCTAGATTCAAAGCATTTTTACTGACTACTTAGTGCTTATTCCTGATCCCGCTGAGTTAGTATTTTCGTTCGCAGGGACAGGAAAACGCGCCAACCAAAGAAAACGGGAATCGCCAATTCGGCGACAGTTTGATTCATTGCAGCTGGAATAATTGTTATAGTCGGTTAAATAAAATAAAACACATTTAGAAAAGGTCGGGAGTGTAAAATCTAGAAAATGGGGCTACCCAGATTACTACTATTCACATATGAGTTATCTCAAAACCGTAAAAATACTATTAATTAAAAATAATTAATGGAAATATTGGTCCACTTAAAGTACACCTACGCCACTATAAACTTCTCTCCATAAGGATCTGTTACTACTGAAGATTTCATTTTAAAGCGTCATTTTTACGTTGTAAAGTGCGGACCTCTGATCTCACACATTGCCAAATAATCTGGGTTATAGATGTGACAATTACAACATATCATATAGCACCTTAACCTATATATATATATGAAAGTCACTGACAATATGAGTTCATATCGACGTTAATGGATATAAGGTGAGGTGGACCCTGAATATCCGCCCTGAAGAGGCTGCAAATGTGATACGTTATATGGGCTCACTGGGCATTTAACAGCTCCGAGTCCGAATTCGACCCATCTCCTTCCCCCACACACGAGCCGGAGCTCTTGTCCAGGTTTTCAAGGCGATATTCCCCTTAAACCTGTGCCTGGGAGCAAGCTACTTGTACTTATAATGATCCCGAAGGAGCAGGAGTTGATTCTTCTTCATTTGGAACTGTATAATAATTGGCGCTTATAATAATTTTCATTGTTTATCACATTGAAAGAATAACTGCAAGAAAAATACCCCAAGTAATTAAAAAGAACACTTGTTCTATCTTTTTATACCGGAATCTGAAAACGATGTGTTTGAGTATTTTTTGATATTATCTAATAAATGTAACTTTCTTTCAGAGTGCATGTCCTGAGATATATAGTTATAGAACTATTTTGCTCTCTCTATCTCTGCTATTAAATACAAATCTATAGGTGATTGAAAATAAACACAGATCTCCCAATTGCGCGCCTTTGTGTCCATATTTCCACATAAATGTTCCAACTTAAACATTATGTACTTTTAATCAAACTTCGCCATAAATCTGGAAACCCCCGAGAGGAACAGTTTCCTTTCATACAAACAACTTAGGATTTTCTATACAATGATTAGTATTATCACTATATACAGGCGATATTTCAGTATCAGGATTCTTTTATTTATAATTATTTTTAAGATTTGAAAAATCCATAAGGTTTCGAGCTTCTGTTTCGTAAGATCTCCTAAACCTAAATACTCCCGACAACTGTCCTTTCCCAAAGGTCAACCAGCATTTAATAACCGATTAAAGCTTTCACCGAGGAAATAATCACAAGATATGACGCCGACATGTGTGTTTTCAATCCAACATTCATAGGACCAAACTAATACAAATTATTGGTGCAGTGTGTGTGTGTGTCCGAGAGTAGGGTAAACACCAGTACCGTAAACAGGGTTCTATCAATCGAGCTCTCTTACATTGTCAAGTTCGCGATTTTTCCGACAAAGTTCTTCTCATAATATCATTAATTCTAACAGAATAATGAAAAAAATCCTATGAAAAAATTCACACGCTCATTAATTCTTTGGCACCTTTTGATTTTAAAAAGGATGTTATACCCTTCCTGCAGTGTTGAAATCGAGCAGTTATTGCAGCCGCTATTCACACTTAGCAGCTGTCCTTGGGGATTGGATAGTTATCATTCTACACTGGGTGGTTGTCATTGCACCTTAGGGTAATTGTCACTGTACATTGGGCTAATTGTCATTGCACGTTGGGGTGCTTGACTTTGTACATTGAGACATTAGTCGTTATACAGTGGAGTGCTTGTCATTGCACACTGGGTATTTGTCATTGCATAGTGGGCTAGTTATTATACATTGATGTATTTGCCCACTGTACATCAGATTAAATGTCATTGCACATTGGAGTAGTTGCCATTTTACAGTGGGCTAGTTATCATTAGTACATTGTCATTGTGCATTGAATAGGTATATTAGAAACTGGGCAGTTACCGTTATACATTAGGCAGTTTCTATTTATCTACAGCTTACTCTTAAGTGTACTGAATCCCGAGTTTAATAGATTAGTGCTCTATGGCTTAATTATTTCTCATACTGTTTTCATAAATTTGTTTTCTGTGTTAATTCCAGGTGCTTTTCTCATTCCCTACACCTTAATGGCAATGTTTGGGGGAATTCCTCTGTTCTACATGGAGCTAGCCTTGGGACAGTTCCAGAGGACAGGCGTCATTCCAGTTTGGAAGAGGATATGCCCAATATTTAAAGGTGAGCACATTAAAAGCAGTCATCATTATAGCATACAGCAGTAATAAAATCATAACATTTTGTTGTTTACAAACAAGTCACACAGAAAAAAGCATTGAAACGATAAACTGAAAATCTATTCAATTGGTAAGTGATACTGAAGTTGTGTTTACAGGAACTAAAGATTCTAACAATTCGAACTCTGGATTTTAAGAAGTGCAAGTTTTTCTCAAAAATTAACATTTGAAACAAATTCTTATATTTGTGAAAAAAATCTAAATTTCAGCTATTTACAGACCTACTAACATGTACATGCGTATTGTTACTGAGTTAAAGAGAACCTGTTTCTACTAAATTTCTTCTCTCTTCTTCCACTGACCTTATGATATGATAACCTGGACTCAGTATTGTAATCTAGTTCAAATGTTGATGCATTGGTTGTGATCTTGTAAAATTCCCTAGATTCTAAAATGGTCCCAGCAGATTGGAAGGTAGCAAATGTAACCCCTCCATTCAAGAAAGAAGAGAGAGAGAAAACAGGGAACTACAGGCCAGTTAGCCTGACATCAGTAGTCAGGAAAATGCGGGAATCCATTATTAAGGAAGTGGTAACAGGGTACTTAGAACATAATATTAGGCAGAGTCAACATGGTTTTATGAAAGGGAAATCGTGTTTGACAAACTTATTAGAGTTTTTTGAGGATGTAACTAGCAGGGTAGATAAAGGGGAACCAGTGGATGTAGTATACTTGGATTTTCAAAAGGCATTCGATAAGGTGCCACATAAAAGATTATTACGCAAGATAAGGGCTCATGGGGTTGGGGTCATATATTAGCATGGGTAGAGGATTGGTTAACAGTCAGAAAACAGACAGTAGGGATAAACGGGCCATTTTCAGGTTGGCAAGCTGTAACTAGTGAAGTGCCGCAAGGATCAGTACTTGGGCCTCAGTTATCTACAATCTACATTAACGACTTAGATGAAGGCACCAAGTGTAATGTATCCAAGTTTGCTAACGATACAAAGCTAGGTGGGAAAGTAAGCTGTGAGGAGGACACAGAGTCTGCAAAGGGATATAGACAGGTTAGGTGAATAGGCAAGAAGGTGGCAGATGGAGTATAATGTGGGGAAATGTGAGGTTATTCACTTTGGTAGGGAGAATAGAATAACAGAATATTTTTTAAATGATGAGAAACTATTAAATGTTAGTGTTCAAAGAGATTTGGTGTCCTTGTACAAGAAACACTAAAAGTTAGCATGCAGGTACGGCATGCAATTAGGAAGGCAAATGGCATGTTGGCCTTTATTGCAAAGGGGTTGGAGTACAAGAGTAAAGAAGTCTTACTACAATTGTACTGGGCTTTGGTGAGACTTCACCTGGAGTACTGTGTACAGTTTTGTCTCCTTATCTAAGGAAGGATATACTTGCGATGCAACAAAGGTTTAATAGATTGATTCCTGGGATGAGGGTCCTATTGAGTAGAATGGGCCTATACTCTCTGGAGTTTAGAAGAATGAGAGGTGATCTCATTGAAACATACAAGATTCTGAGAGAGCTTGACAGGGTAGATGCTGAGAGGTTGTTCCCCCTGGCAGGAGAGTCTAGAACTAGGGGGCATAGTCTCAGGATAAGGGGTCGGCCATTTGAGACTGAGATGAGGAGGAATTTCTTCACTCAGAGGGTTATGAATCTTTGGAATTCTCTACCCCAGATGACTGCGGATGCTGAGTCGTTGAATACGTTCAAAGCTGAGATAGATAGATTTTTGGACTCTAGAGAATCAATGGATATGAGGATCGAGTGGGAAAGTGGAGTTGAGGTCGAAGATCAGCCATGATCTTATTGAATGATGGAGCAGGCTTGAGGGGTCATATGGTACACTCCTGCTCCTATTTCTTATGTTATATCTTATTTTTTATAATTGCTCTCCCGGCTCCCCCAAATGGCTTTGTGGGTAACTGCAACACCTAGATTCGTAAGGAGTCATACAGAGGTCCCAGTGTTGATCCCCAAACTGTGCTGAGTTAGTTCATTATGACCAGGACAGCAGTGGTCGCATTAAATTGTCTTTAGCACCGCTGGGCTAGGGAGGGGAAAGAACACTCAGAATTAGTGATCTTCGCTGCAGGGCTGCCAATAAAATCACCCCTAAACAAAATAACTAAAAGTTAAGCCCCAAGTACAAGAAGAAAAAGGAACAATTTCTGACTCACTTGGTCTTCCATTGGAGAGATCATCTTTGAGCTATTATGTTGCAGGTAAACCAACTAGTTCTAACCAACTAATCATTCAGCAAGGGGCACAATCCCAACCAAGTCTTCCTTGAGAGCTACTCTCAAGAAATATCCTCCACCACACAGTGTTGGGAAATGGGTCTATGCCTGTGATTTTCGGCAGGGTGGACTCCTGATTTCAATCATGCAGGGTGTTTCCATATGGAGGCCATTAAGGAAAAGTACTATAGAACCTACAACTCTATTAAACAGTTATATTTTTATACGGGCCTTTTCACTTCCTTTATGGAAACTGGGATACCAGGGGCAAGCCTACCTCCTAATAATAGAATCATAGAATCCTGGAGCACAGAAGGAGGCCATTTGGCCCATCGTGCCTGCGCCGGCTCTCTGAAAGAGCTACCAATTAGTAATGTTGCCTTGTCTTCATTTGCTAAAGAGCTGAAAAGGAGAAGGAACAGTACTAAATTTAAGCTTTGTCAATATCAGATAACCGGGCAGACTATGAATAGTGGCACAGATGCATTTAAGGGAAACTAGATAAGCACATGAGGGAGAATGGAAAAGAAGGGTATCCTGATAGCGTTAGATGAAGTAGGGAGGGAGGCGGCATGTGTGGAGCATAAACGCCGGCATAGACCAGTTGGGCTGAACGGACTGTTTCTGTGCTGTAGTTTTGATGTAAGTCGATGAAATAGAGCAACAAGGTGGTTGGGAGCCACAGGTAGAGGTGAAGCAGGTTGCAAACGGCTCCTAGGCCACACTATGAGTACAGTATTATGGTTGTAACCCATTGCTAAATTCAGCCTCTCCAAATTACCAACATGTACCCTTTTTTAGGGATTGGATATGCAATCTGTATCATATCGCTGTATGTCTCCTTTTACTACAATACCATCATATCCTGGGCTCTCTACTACTTCTACTGTTCATTCACGGCCACCTTGCCTTGGACTAACTGTGACAATCCTTGGAACACACCCAACTGCACCAACTACTTTGGCAAGAACAATGTTTCCTGGAATCACTTCTCCAAATCTCCAGCTGAAGAGTTTTATATGTAAGTGCATGTAAGTGGCTAATGTTTAAACAGTGGTACTGGTTTCAAAGGGCTAAGTGAGTTCTGAGATGGGAAGATTGTTGTATTTTGGGATATAAGTTCTGGGGAATGAAACATTTTCATGAAGCATTCATCCAAGTGGCCATTCCACCTGTCCGAATCACAGAGCGTGCTGTCAGGCTATTCAGCATGTGAATCCTCACAGTTGAACAGATTTCAGTCCTCACTCAACATATCTACGTGCACATTTTCCAATCAAAAGTGGGACCCTGGTTGATTTTGCTGCTCCCTAGCCTAAGGGCACTGAGGCTAATTGTAGTGCTCCAACTGCTGTTTGGGCTGAGATCTTAATTGAGCACAGACCAGGAATCAAACCTGGTACCTACCTGGTCTGTAATGCTGAATACCAGATTGGATATTGCATTTAACCACTAAGTTATCATTGGAGT
This sequence comes from Heptranchias perlo, assembly GCF_035084215.1. Lineage (NCBI taxonomy): Eukaryota > Metazoa > Chordata > Chondrichthyes > Hexanchiformes > Hexanchidae > Heptranchias > Heptranchias perlo. Next base: position 36,246,402 of record NC_090349.1, read on the forward strand.
ATGTTAATCTGCCATGTTCTGTATGTCGCTCAGTGGATATGTATACCATTGAGTGAAACCACTGAAATGATGCCAACAAGGTAAACCGGAGCTGCAAATTAAGTGACAGTACTGTAGCATCAGTATATAAACTGCTCACTGCCAATGGAGGCAAATAATTTTGTCACTTCCAAGACTGTGGTTGAAGTCCTGCTCTCAGGAACCATCTGCATTTTATAAAGTGTCTTAGCACATCCTCAAAATGTCCCAATGAGCTTCACTTCCAATGAAAAAAGACCTTGCATTTATATAGTGTGTTATTATGTGCTCAAGAAATCTCAAAGCACTTTACAGCCAATTAATTATTTCCTGAAGTGTAGTCACTGTTGTCATGTTGGCAAACATGGCAGCTAATTTGAACAAAATGTGGTCCACAAATAGCAAATGACTGAATTGTTAGATAACCTGTTTTTGGTCGTGTTGATTGAGGGAAGAATGTTGGCCAGGATACCTCCCTGCTCTTCTTCAAATAGTACCATGGGATCTTTCATAGCCACCTGAGTTGGTAGATGGATTAACATCTCACTCAAAAGACAGCACCGCTGAGAATGCACCATTCCCTCAGTACTGCATTGTAGATTTAACCCAGATACGTGGTCAATTCAGTAGTGGGCTTTGTTACCACAACTTTCTGAGTCAGAAACAAGAGTGCTGCTAAACTGACACTGACAGATTAATTACTTTTGAAATGCGATTAGTTGTTCAATAGAAATTAGTGATGTATATTCTTTATGTTTTTCTCTTGCTTTTAGACGGAATGTTCTGGAGATTCATAAATCCAAGGGGTTGCATTATGTGGGTGTGATCCGCTGGCAGCTTCTCTTATGCCTCTTCGTCATATTTACCGTTGTTTACTTCAGCCTCTGGAAGGGAGTCAAAACATCTGGAAAGGTTTGTTTGATGAGTCAAAACATCTGGAAATGTCTAGTTGATAAGATATCTATTGTTATAATCCATGATATCTTACATGATCACAGTAAAATTGCGACGAATAAGCCTCCATAACAGTTTTTTTGGGGAGCCATAAAAAGTGTTACAGGTAGGGGCATGTAACAGAAAGGGGTCAAAGGGAGAGGCATGTCATACAAATCAGTGTCTTATAGAGAGAGATGTGTTTCAAAGAGCAACATGTTTCAGAAAGGATTGCGTTACAGAGAGGAGTGCATTATAGAGAGAAGTGTGCTTTAGGGAGGGGTGCATTATAGAGATGGGCATGTTACAGAGATATTGTGTTGCAGAGAGGGGTGTGTTACAGAAAGGTTCCAACTTTTTGTTTTTTTTATTAAATATCTTGCATCTGTCGCAGATAGTCTGGGTGACTGCCACACTGCCGTATCTGGTGCTTTTCATCCTTTTGATAAGAGGAGCCACTTTACCTGGAGCATGGCGAGGTGTGGTCTTTTACCTCAAACCAAACTGGAAGAAGCTGTTGGATACAGATGTGAGTACACAGTGAAGGAGACAGAGAAACTGTGAATTATTGAAATAATTATTTTGAGGTCAAGGATTATTGTGTTTACAGTTTTAACACCTTATAACATCGATATTTTTGTAAGGATATACAAGTCTCAATTTCTGTAGGGGTGTGTAGGCATACATTCTTATGTTACATAGAAGGTTGAATGGTTATTCACTCTAGCTTAATGACTGTTTTTTGGGGGAGGCGTTTTGAAGCTCATGGTGTTTATTATCTAAGACATAGAGCGAGACCAGTATCAAAGTATACTCATCTGGCTCAATATTCCTGTACTACTTCGATCTGGTATTAGTTCCAAGAACATCATTGGAAGAAGTAGGAAAGAGAGTGAATGTTAACATTTCTTGGAAAGTTGAAACTTCTCTTATAATGGCCCTGCACATATAATCCAAGTATTGCCTATACAGGTCAGGTACCTGCACAATAATCTGCAACAGCACTGGTCCATCTTTAGCCAGGACTAGTACTTACAAGCTGCACTGTGATCCATTTTTACAAGCACAAACCCTCTTATTTCTGAATAAGATTGCAGTTGCACAGCTAGAAGTTCAACTACAAAAGCAATGAACAGGACAAATAGCAACACCATTTCATGTTCCCTTGGATGGATCAAAACTGGTGAAGAACTTGCCACTCATAATCAGTGAAGATCTAAGCTGCAGTATGAAAAAGATGGGATGAAAGTACAGTATTACCAAGTTCTGCAATCTCCATTATTTCTCAGAGACAGTACCACCCAGAGGCTTTATCTTCTCCATGTATTTGAATGAATGGACAAGTTGAGGGAGGTAGAGTTGCTGAGTCATCTTCAACAAGAAAGACCACTGCAGCATCAATTTTTTTTTAAACTGAGTTCTGGGTTCTTGTGTCCACTACTCTATCTCAAAGTTTATTCCATGAGATAATCACTCTTTGTGTGAAGAACATCCTGATATGTCCTAAATTTACCTTTTACTAGTTTGAATCTGTACTCCCTTGCCCTGCTCTCGCAATTCTGTTAACTATCTTAAATGCCTCTATAAGATCACCTCTCAGATGCCTCCTTTCCAGGCTGAAAAACCCAAGTGTTTCTTCATAACTCAAACCTCTAACACCAACAATCAGCTTCATGACACTTCTTTGCATCAGTGGATAAATGTCTTCCTCCTGTCTCAGCCACCAGCATTGGACTCAGTATTCAAGCTGTGGTCTGAACAAAGCCCTTTACAGTTTGATCATGAATTCCTTTGACTTCATTTCTACTGTTTTGGCTATATAGTTCAGAATTGTATTAGCTTTGTTGATTGCTGCTCTTTATTTGTTGCACATATTCAGCATTAAGTCTACTTCATCCTTAGCTATTTCTACACATTCATGCAGTACGCATGTCACCCTTTTTTTCATTATATGTGCATTACTTTACACGTGTCTGCATTAAGTTTCATCTGCCATTGCTTTGCTCACATATGTATTTTTTCCAACTCATTCTGTAGTTTCTGAGCTGCCTCCTCTGATTTGGGCTGCTAGGCAAGAATTAGAGTGGGAGATGGAGCAATGAATCTTGATTTCAATGCAGTGAGATTTCAGCAGAGGAAGATAAAGTTAAAAAAAAACCAGAGTGATATTGATAAAATAGAGAAAGAGAGAAATGAGAAAAGTTGCAATAGAGAGGCTCGAAACTAGAGTTAAGAAAAGTATTATCTATAATGCGATTAACTTTTCTTGTATTCCATTTGTTTGGTCTCTACTTCTGTACAGCAATATATTGCAACACTTGTGCCTTTTTCTAACCTTCCATTAAAAGTGGTACTCACTTCATAAAAAAAGAACTGGTTTACATACATATGCCTTATATATATATATATATATGCATCACATCAAAACAGATCATACTATTACTTCTTTTAATGCCAACATAACAAAAATGATCCCTATCCCTTCCAACTCTACTTTCTCACTGGACAAAAAACTTTTTCAATGAAGATAATGCCCTTTAGTATATCACAAATCTAGTTAACTTGCTGCACATTGCTAATGGTTTCCAGCATCGCTTATAACAGGGACAAGAGCTGGTATCATTGCCATCGTAAACACATTTGTGAACATTTCTTTTGGTGAGTATTTCTAGTAAAATGAAGAATGTTTTTATGAAATACTGACCAGAAAAATTTTTATGATGTCATTACACATTGCAAAATGAGCCATCCTTCTTCAATGTTGGTGTTCGTTTCTCCCAAATATTTTTATTTTTTGATCAAATTAAGAGAAATTTAATTGCACAATTTGGCCTGGATTGCAGCATCTCGTTACATGAATTACTGTTGCAGTAGCACTCTTGCTCTCACGTTCATTATGTGCCTCATCCCTGTAGACAGCTGGGCTCTTTTATCCATTAACCACAGCCTCTGCTACAGACAAGTACTCATCCCTGGGTGGATGGGAGCTCTGAAAGGTAAATGAGTTTATTATTCCATCGGAACAAGAGAGAGGCCCTTGCAAATGTAAATCATAGGTTGAAACACACATCTGGTTTATGTGCAGGCTTTGTTCATGCGGTTCTTGCTTTGTAATGACCGTTTTTATAATAGATTTGCTTTCTGTAATTAAAGACTGCTACCCGAGCATTTCTCAACTGCATCTCCCAGTCTTTCCTTCCTCCGATAATCTATAAATTTATGCAGGCTTTTAAAACTCAACCTTAGTGTCATCTAACCACCACCTCCTGATTTATGTCATTTTTTTGCTACTCTTTTCAACCTTGGTGACGTCCTGTACTATGAGATTTGGCCCTTCACCTATATTTCTCAATAAAAACATTTTTTTGTCAAATATAGCTCAACCTCTGTCCATCTGGAATCTGCAATAGGGCCAACACATACAAGGATGTTTAATGCCTCCTCGTGGAATATTATTTTATTTCCACAAGTGTGGCTGACTAGATAACTGACCAGCAACAAAGTCGCAAATGCGTTGCAACAATCTCAAAGAATAAGTTCCCTCAAATGGTCTTGTGTCTGAGTGCACCATCCAGTACAATACCGAAGCATACAGACTAGAATGCCTTATGATTGAATCTCAGCCTATGCTTAGTTTACAATAACAGGCAGAGTTCCTGCTTCTGATCATCAGCCAGTGCTGTAAAGTGTGCATGTGTGGATATTGGCTGTGAGCAGGATTGGACTCAGCTATGATGCCTTCCATAATAGAATAGCCTGCCAGCAGTCTGTCCAGGGCCACATCTGAAGAATGGTCACATGGGAGAAGTCTTGTTGGCACTTATGGAACCATAATGCGGCAAGAGTCAGCACCTTCAGGGGAGAAGAGAAAATCAAGGGGAAAAGAGACACTAGCAAAGATTCCCTCTGACTTCTATCTATTGGCAACATTGGAAACATAGTGAGACGGTTTCCTTTGTTTGCTATTTCTAGTGAAATAGTAAATGAATTTTGCAACATGTTTATGATTTTGCTAGAAACAGTAACCAGAGGAAATCTTCCCCCATTGTCTGCAACTAGAAAGAGAGAACAGAAAAGCTGCACCTCCTTTTTGTCATCATGATGTCACACATAAATGGCACAATGATATTTTTGTGACACAGCACATGCATTGCAACATCACCACATATGGTTTAACAAATATGTAAAGAAAGCTCCATTTAGAGAACACCCAGGTTTACAATGAACTGACAGAGCCAATTCAAAGGAGCTAGCTTACATTGTTTATGAATTTAAAATGTCACTTACATTCATGCGTTTTTTAAAAGTTTCCTCTAATTCTTTAGAGCAACAATGTGCAGGGGAGGCCGTTAAGGGGCACTTTGCTCTCCTTCCCCAAGTTTAGGCGTGCACGGATCTCTTTCCCCAGGTGGTAGTGGACAAGGCTAAGGATACATTGGTCTCCTTTTTAAGATGTGGAGATGCCGGTGATGGACTGGGGTTGACAATTGTAAACAATTTTACAACACCAAGTTATAGTCCAGCAATTTTATTTTAAATTCACAAGCTTTCGGAGGCTCCCTCCTTCCTCAGGTAAAAGACAATAGGCGAGGAAGTTAAAGGTCACATGGATTAAAGGTCACAGGGAAGGAGGCTCGGGTTACACATGTCTTCTTCCTCACTCTAGAGCACATAGGTCTCGTATTTCAGCTGATAGGGGAGAAAGTTAAAGGGTCCACGGGACTCCTTCTCCCGTAAGAGATATGATTCAAGCACCATGATCTGGATGATACAAGCTTTCTTTCTACCTATAAACTTTTCCTTTATTTAAAATAGGGCCACTCTTAGAGTCATGTGGTGCTCCAGCCAGCAGTTCAGCGTAAACCTAGGTAAGACAAGTAAGCTGAAGTGACAAGAACTTGCTGTTTCTCTGGCTGGGGATCAAATGCTCAAAAATTACATGACAATCATAGGAACATAGGAACAGGAGTAGGCCATTTAGTCCCTCGAGCCTGTTCTGTCATTCAATGAGATCATGGCTGATCTGTGACCTAACTCCATAGCCCCATATCCCTTAATAGCTTTGGTTAACAAAAATCTATCAATCTCAGATTTAAAATTAACAATTGAGCTAGCAGCAACTGCCGTTTGCAGGAGAAAGTTCCAAACATCTACTACCCTTTGCTTGTAGAAGTGTTTCCTAACTTCACTCCTGAAAGTCCTGGCTCTAATTTTAGGCCATGTCCTCTAGTCCTAGACTCCCCAACCAGGAGAAATAGTTTCTCTCTATCTACCCTATCAGTTCACCTTAATATCTTGAAAACTTCAATCAAATCACCCCTTAATCTTCTAAATTCCAGGGAATACAACCTTAGTTTGTGTAGTCTCTCCTGTAATTTAACCCTTGGAGTTCAGGTATCATTTTAGTAAATCTACGCTGCACTCCCTCCAAGGCCAATTTATCCTTCCTAAGGTGCAGTGCCCAGAACTGAACACAGTACTTCAAGTGTGGTCTAACCAGGGCTTTGTATAGCTGTGGCATAACTTCTACCCCCCTGTATTCTAGTCCTCTAGATATAATGACCAGTAAGTAGATCTGCAAATCAGCAAGTAGAAATTCCCAAAAGAACATATACTATCCATCCATTATGTAAGACTCTACAAGTCAGTTAGCTGCTTGCTAGGCCGATTAGATTTTAGGTTGTAAAATCGAGACTTCAAAAATAAGTCTCTCCAATATTAGCACATTAACTCGATCTGCACAGGTAATTTCTGATCTTTTACTCTTTCCTTTAGGTTTGGGTGGATGCAGCTACACAGATTTTCTTCTCTATGGGCCCTGGATTTGGAGTCATCATGGCTTTAGCGAGCTACAACCAGTTCAATAATAACTGTTACCGGTAGGGCTAAATAATAAACATTGTCCAAAGTTTTTAAAATGACTACACACTTCCCTGATTGCCTAGTGAATACATGCATCACATCATGTGATACTAATCCGAACAGACCAGGAAGGTTCCAGGTTCAACCTTTCATCTGTACTGAGTTAGCTAATCCCACAACAACATGAAAATGAGGGAAGTATAGCTTTATTGTGTTATTTACAAGGCCGGAAATATGCCTGGGGTCAAAGGGGTATCTCTGGGGCTGGCAGATATCTCACCCGACTGGAGATCTGCCCCAATCAAGTGGGAGGGGGCAGAAAGCCTAGGCCACCATATACAGTACTACCAAGGCCAAAAAGTCAAAGTTTGTTTGATTCCCCATGATGAGCACAAAAAGCGACATTATATTAGAATGTCATGGAAACAATCATTACCACTATTTTGCATTAATTTGTGTAGAAACATTGTGAGTACTAATCAAGGTTAAATGAACTCTCAGCAATTAATGCTCCTTGAAGCTTTTAATTATGAACGTATTTGATGCTTGTGTTACATCCCCATTAACAATGCAGGTCTAAACTGGATACCTCCAATTCTCCTGACACTCAGGCCCCAAAAATCCAGGATCAGGGTGCAATTGGGGCAGGCGGGGATGGATTTTGGAGTGGGGCCTGGTTGCGCTCGGTCTCTGCCCTGTTTGTGCAGCACTGGGGTTTCCTGGGATGGGGGAGGTGGAAGTGGACAGTTCAAGCATTCATGCCCATTGAACCTGATGTCATGGAAGGAAGAAGGATTGGCGATGACATGACCTGCTGGAATTCTCGTCAGTCCCGCCTCTGGTGCCTGCAACATGATGCAAGAATACAGTACTTCAAGAGAGCAGAAGTGGGGTCTACCAGATTCAGAAGGGCTGCAAAGCAGTCAGATGCTGCAAGGAAATGATAATCCAGGACAGAATTAGCAGTCACTTGGACAAGTGTGGATTGATTAGGGAAAGCCAGCACAGATTTGTTAAAGGCAAATCGAGTTAACTAACTTGATAGAGTTTTTTGATGAGGTAACAGAAAGGGTAGGTGAGGGCAATGCAGTTGATGTGGTGTATATGGACTATCAAAAGGCGTTTGATAAAGTGCCGCATAATAGCTTGTCATCAAGATTGAAGCCCATGGAATAAAAGGGGCAGTAGCAGAATTGGCTAAGTAACAGGAAACAGAGAGTAGTGGTGAACGTTTGTTTTTCAGACTGGATGGAGGTGTACATTGATGTTCCCCAGCAGTCAGTACTAGGACCACTATTTATCTTGATATATATTTATCTTGATATATATTAACGACTTTTTATATACTATATATTAACGACCACTATTTATCTTGATATATATTAACGACTTGGACTTGGGTGTACAGGGCACAATCTTCAAATTTGCAGATGACACAAAACTTGGAAGTGTAGTGAACAGTGAGGAAAATAGTGATAGATTTCAAGACGATACAGACAGGCTGGTGGCATGGGCGGACACGTGACAGATGAAATTTAACGCAGAAAAATACGAGGTGATACATTTCGGTAAGAAGAACAAGGAGAGGCGATATGAACTAAACGGCACAATTCTAAAAGGGGTACAGGAACAGAGGGAACTGGAGGTATATGTGCACAGATCGTTGAAGGTGGCAGGGCAGGTTGAGAAAGCGGTTAAAAAAGCATACGGGATCCTGGGCTTTATAAATAGAGGCATAGAGTACAAAAGTAAGGAAGTCATGATGAATCTTTATAAAAACTGGTTCAGCCACAGCAGGACTATTGTGTCCGGTTCGGGGCACTACACTTTAGGAAAGATGTGAAGTCCTTAGAGAGGGTGCAGAAGAGATTTACTAGATGATTCCAGGGATGAGGGACTTTAGTTATGTGGATAGACTGGAGAAGCTGGGGTTGTTCTTCTTGGAACAGAGAAGATTGAGAGGAGATTTGATAGAGGTATTCAAAATCATGAAGGGTCTAGACAGAGTAGATAGAAGAAATTCTGTTCCCATTGGCAGAAGAGTCAAGAACCAGAGAACATAGATTTAAGGTGATTGGCAAAAGAACCAAATGTGACATAAGGAAAACCTTTTTTACACAGCGAGTGGTTAGGATCTGGAATGCACTGCTAGAGGGGATGGTGAAGGCAGATTCAATCCTGGCTTTCAAAAGGGAACTGGATAAGCACTTGAAAGTAAAAAATTTGCAGAGCTACAGGGATAGGGCGCGGGAGTGGGACTAGCTGGTTTGCCTTTTTATAGAGCCGTCATGGACTCGATGGGCCTATTGGCCTCCTTCTGTACCGTAACCTTCCTATGATTCTAAACTGGAAAAAGGGCCCATCTTAAAATAGTCTTCATTCTTCAGCACATGTTGAACACCACAACTCCCACCCTCCCCCACTGAGCTGGGGCCTCAACTGCACTGATACCAATATAGGCACCTGCCACTTTATTTAAAATTGCCTGATCCAGGGAATTATGATGGGGTCAGGCATGCGGACAGCCAGAAAAAGAGAAGTCCTGTTCCATCATTGTTGTGGCAGCGGAGTGGGACCGTGAGCCCTCGGTCTTTAGCCAATCAGAATGTTAATTGACAATATATGGAATAATACACATTGGAGGTCATTTCCTGAATGCATGCTGTCAGGCCAACGGGAATCCTTTCCTGCCAGTTGCGCAAATGAAGACATCTCAGATGCGCATTGAAATCAATGGATGGAAACCTAGGGCACCGCTCCTGCGATTTCCTGATATGTGCAACCAGTGGTTGAAGATCCTTACCTCATAAAATCGACCCTAAGTAGTCAAAAATATTTTGTTGTTGGTTTATCAATTTGACTGCATTTTTGTTCCTTGCAGAGACGCAATTGTCACCAGTTTAGTGAACTGTCTGACTAGTTTCCTGTCCGGCTTCGTAATTTTTACAGTGCTGGGGTACATGGCTGAGATGCGCAATGTTGAAGTGGAGGATGTGGCAAAAGACAAAGGTGTGTGAATTTGAGCGACTCTCTAACAAAGCTAACCTCTGCCAAACGTAGGCCTCGACGCAAGAAAGAGACTTGGAACAAAATCATAAGCTAGTTGAAAAAGTGTCACTTTTCTGAAATGAACTATACTCCGTTTTCATTGAAGAATCTGTGTGTGTTATAGAAACAGTGAACTTGCGGCATAGTTGGAGGCCATTCAACCCATTGTACCTGTGCCCGTGTTAGCTCTTTAACCGGAGCTTTCTATTCTGATCAATTTTCTTGTTCTTTCTCACATCCTATTATATTCTTCCTTTTTTAAATACTAATCCAACATTTTAAACAATGGGAAGTCAGCCAACCAGATTTAAATTAGGCCCCGGAGTTAAAATACCCCAGGCCTCTTTTCTGGAGTAGTGGATGAGTTTTGAACTCAACCCACCCACCAAAAACTGGCCCGGAGTTAAAATCAGGCCACTTCAGCAGACCAACCAGACCATCACGTCCCAAAAAGCTACTTCAAAAGTCACTCTCCCACATCCAACCTACCAATCCCAGTTTACAGAAGCACTTTACATCCTCTGTACCCAGTTCACAGAGACAGTGTACCCCATTCAACTTCTTTGCAGGGACTATCAACCCTCCTAGTTCATACTGGCCTGTATTTCCCTCTGCCCCCTCAATCCAACCTGGCACTTTTCTACCCCTCCACCCAGTTCAAGCCGGTACTACTCTTTCACATCCCAGTTCAAGCTGGTACTCTTCCCTTTCCTCTCCCATTCATGTTGAAACTTTTCTCTCCCTCAATTTATACTGGCACTCTTTCTCCACCCTCCCTTCCACAACCAATTAATGCTAACGCTGATCTTCCTTAAACACCCCAAAGCCCCACTCCAAACTTCTGGCCCCTCCCCTTCATTTCTCACTTCTCTCTCCCTTCCAGACATTCATTTCTCCTTTCCCCTTCTACGGCATGGGTTGAATGCAAATTCATAAATAAGAAAGTAATAAAAACATCTACATTTATGACCACTTATAGTACAGCGCCATGGAGTCTACCACTTTACTAACTTGCTGTGTCTTGATAAAAATATGTCTTTTTTTTTTGGATGTACAGGTTCCGGCCTCCTGTTTATAACCTATCCTGAGGCCATCGCTAACATGGATGGCTCCCCCTTTTGGGCAATCCTCTTTTTTCTCATGGTAATAACTCTGGGCTTGGATAGTACAGTAAGTAAAATCTTTAGTAAAGCCAGTTTGAAAAGAAACTTCTACAGTTAGAGTGTCTCAATTGGAAGAAAACAGATTCCAATTGAAAAAATAAATATTTCAGATGGAGTTTTTTTTGTGAAGTCCGTGCTCATCATAATAAATGTTAACCATGAGAAATATCTGTGTTGGCAAATGTATTAATTGTTGGCAAGTGACAGCATTCAGCACTCCCAGATCAAGTAGAGTACTTGCTATCCAGAGACCCTTACTAGAAAATGCATGAAATCAGCACATCAGGCATTTCTTATGGAGGCTATTGTGGGGGCTAAAAAATTGGCACATCTTTAATGGCAGCCAGCTGGATTTTAACAGGTGCTACTGCTTAATAACCCACCCCCATGATTGTGGCACTCTCCTAGTACCTCTCCCAGTGCATGTGTGGAAGTCAGGTCAGGGCAAAAACAGGTGCACCTGTTGTTTTGTTCATAATCAAATAGTCCGCTGACATACTGTTTAGGCTAATACATGAAGAATGACCACCTGGGAGAGATACTGGAGAGTAGCCAGCATGCATGGAACACAAGGAGTCAATGTCCAGGACAGGAGGAGAAAAGGGAAGAAAAGAAAATCAATCCACTCCATGTTCTATAATATATCCAGTCTACTAGGTAGCTTTTTAAAAAATTATCTTTATTTTGGGCAACACTGGCAAGGCAGTAATTAATGCCCATCAGTACTTGGTCCTGAGGACATTAAGAGTCAAACACATAGTGTTGGACTAGAGTCACATGTGGACCAGATCAAGTAGGGGTGGCAGGTCCCCTCCCTGAAAGGGGTTAGTGAACCAGTTGGGCTTTTGCAACTATCCAGCAGCATTCATGGCCATTTTTCTCGTGCCAGACAAATTTTATTGAATTCAATGTCACAACCTCTGGGTTGCTAGTCCAGTACCACAACTACTAAGCTGCCATACCCGACACAGGAATATTCAGCGCATTGTGAGTTTGGAGAATGTGACAGAAGAAGATGGTGTAACAAACAGCAGGCATAATATATCAGAGTTATTTTCAACAGAAGCATGCTCTATGTCCTTTATTTGCTGCAGATACCATGGGCCAATAATCTAGTGCACCAGAAGCACTGGTCCTCAGACGCAGAGAACACCCACGCCCCACATAGCTGACACACCTGATAATGCAAGGTCAATTTATTTACATATTTGGAAGGCATTTCCAGTGATGTGTTGGGAGAGTGCCAAGACTGCAAGGGAGGGTTACCAGGAATTAGCAACTGTTAAAAGGCTGGCAGCTGCTCTTAAAGATCTCATTTTTGGGGGGCCACACATTGGCCTCCATAAGAAATGCCCAAATGCTAATTTGGGCATAGGAGACCATTGACAGATGGACTTTCAATGAGGGTGAGAGAGCCACCCAGCAAGGCAGAACATAAAAACATATGAAAAAGGATCAGATGGTCCATTGAGCTTGTCCCATCCTAGCATAAAGTAACTCCTGCACACCATCACCCCCCTCCACAGCCACACAATCTCCTGGGAGAGACGCAAAAAAGAGAATAAATCGTAGACCAATTTGGGAAAAAACTCTGGGAAATTCCTCTTCAAACCTCAAAGGCAATCAAGCAAGGTCCAGAACACCTTGGTGATTGAGTGACACATCCCCTGATGGCTCACCCTACCCTCTATGTGTTAACCACTCTCAGGAACTCATCTACCTCCCTTTTTGAATGCTTGCAGTGAATCCACACTCATTGCACATGCCAACATCGTATTCCAGACTCTCTGCAAAAAGAGGTATCTCCTAGTATCTAATTTAGATCTTTGCTTTTATAATTTCTACTTATTGCCCCTGACCCTCCCTAAGCTATCTAGCTTGAATAGTCTAACCAACTGGCCTGGTCTAATCCTTTCATTATTTTAAAAACCTAATTCAGATCTCCTCAAAATCTATGATTTTCTAAAGAGCGCATCACAAATGAACACTGAGCATATGGAGTACTGCTCAGTCACTCCAGCTACATTATTGGGATTGCCCTTAATGTGAATAATGAGCCTTGCATACAGCGTTTGCACAGGCTCTGAGTGGTGATTGACTCAGAGCTGCATTATGGGATGCTGAGCACATCGAGCACTGAGTAGGTCTCAGCCCTAAGCGCCTGACAATGCAATGCACCAAACCCGATGCACTACAATGTTTGGGCATACCAGGCTTCATTATCAGCCCTCACTTTACATTCTGTAAACAGATGGTAACCATTTAGAGTTGGGCAGAAAACAAGGAAACATTCCACTCTCATTGATTCAGTGGTTTTCCCATTTTCTTGTTTCTGTCCAGATTGGAAATAATATTCCTGTAAACTGTAGCAACCCTGTAGATACCTGAAGGTTGATAAATATGTTGCTTTGTTTGCATGTCCTTCTTCCATATGGAAGGGGGATCAACTTACATTTGTTTTTTTTTGGAATGAGACACAGGGTGATACATTATGGTATTCTTGTCAACAGTATGGAGGACTGGAGTCTATCATCACGGCAGTGATAGATGAGTATCCTCATCTGTTTGCTAAAAGGAGGGAGCTGTTTGTTTTGGGACTGGTCACTGTGTGCTTTATGGGCTCTCTCAGCACTCTTACTAATGTAAGTATAATTCTCAAAAATACCTTATGGTAATTTCCTACTTTATGTGATTTCAGATTCCCTGTGATATCAAAGAACATCCAATGTTAGTTGTTGATTTGCAGAAGAGAGAGAGAGTCTGTATGTTTGGAAGGGGTGGCAAGACAACAGACTTGCAAGGCAGTTGGTATAATGCCATACCACATCCTCAGGACTTCCCAAAGCCCTTCACAGCCAATGCATTACTCTTCAAGTGTAGTCACTATTATGTATGCAAACATGGCAGCCAATTTATACACAGCAAGATCCCACAAACAGCAATGTGATAAATGACCAGTTAATCTGTTTGGATGGTGCTGGTTGAGGCATAAATGTTGTCCAGCAAACCAGAACTCCCCTGCTCTGCTTCAGATAGTGCTATAGGATCTTTTAAGTCCACCTGAAAAGGCAGATAGGACCTCAGTATAACACATCATCCAAAAGGCGCCACCTCCAACAATGCAGCACTCCCTCAGTACTGCACTGAACTGTCATTCAAATTATGTGATCAAATCCTGGATTGAACCCATGACCTTCTGACTCAGAGTGCTATTCCTGATCTACACTGACCTTTGGTAGGCCATAATTAACCGTAGAACCCCTGGGGAGGAAAATGAGACAGATTTCCCACTTCACATCAACATCCAGTGATCCTCTACTGGAAAGTCTGCATGTATGGATGTCGGGTGAGGATAGGATCCGGCATGGCGGTGATTCACTTCTCCACTGTCAGACATCATGCCAATACTCATTGTCAAGGCTCACACATGAAGGATGACCATTTAGAAGAGGGCTGTTAGCAATAGTGGAAACATACCCCAGGTTGCGTCAGTGCCTTCAGTAAAGAAAATTGAAAAAAATAAATCTATTATTTTCTCCCTCTTGGTCGCTCCTTGCCATGCAGCTTTAGAGAGAATGGACAGGTGACCAGTTCCCAAGTATCTATCTATGTGTAGTTTAGCAACCCTGCTAAAGGTACCACCTAAGAGTAGTTCTCAACAACTCCGTCTCTGATCTTCTCTCCCATACCTCTCTCAGTTTCACCCCAAGATGGTATGAATAAAACTGTGAAGTTGCTCTGCAGGGAATTTCAGATGTAATAATTACATGGAAGAATGTTAATTAAGTAGGCAGCTAGTAAGAGTCTAGGTAGTTGATTGACGGTCACATCCTTGTTTGTACATTATATGGTTGCACCCAGAGTGGGCTAGCAGTAATGAGTTGGTATGATGGAATGAACTAAGACACGAAGTAAAGAAAATGAACCCAGACTTCCTGAATGTGAGAGTTTAGAAGTTACTTTCCAATTATTACGATGGGTTCACTCGATGGTCCAGCATCTTAAATTCTCCACTATTATGTCATCTTAATAAACCTTTATCTTATTTCTCCTAGACTCCAAATACACCATCCTCCATGCTGTTCCTCCTCCCTGGGCCCCCACTATTTTTGAAACCAAAATTCATTGCAATTACTATAAATCATCTTCTATTCTAACTCATTACCGAGACCATAAAACTTTGACACTATTTATCTTCCCAAGTCTTTCCTTCCACTTACAGACCAAAGGCTTTTAAAGCCCAAGTTGGTGTCATCTAACCACTGCTCCTTGAGTTATCTCATATTCTTATTCCATTCTTGTCAAATATGGTGATGTCTTGCACTATGGATCTTGGCTAACACAAAAAAAAAATCACACATCTGTTTTTATTAGAGATGTATGTTTTGGGGTCACTATTTTTTGGTCATGAAGGTGAAGGGGTGCCAACTGAGGAATAGGTCACTTGAGACATACAGGGGGAGATTTTGCTGTTGTCAAGCCTTTGTCTCAGAGTTAAAATACCAGTGTGTTAACAAATAGTCCCCCATTACATTTTTTTAGTTATAACTCTGGTTTGATTTAGAATGCAATTGAATTTTTCAGGGAGGAGCATACGTGGTCAAACTGATGGAAGACTTTGGATCTGGCTCCTGTCTTATTGCTGTGGTATTATTAGAAACCATAGCAGTGTCTTGGTTTTATGGTAAGCGATCCACCATCACATCAATTACTCTGTTTGGTTACATAAAAGACATAGAAATTAAGCAAAAGGTCAAAATAACAAATTGTCAAAAGGCCCAAAACCACTTAATAAGAGACAGATGCACTTAATAAGGGCATAACAACTCAATGAGAGAGAGCATTACAAACTCAATGAGAAAGCACAACCAAGTTGTGTGTGTGCGCATGTGCGTGTGTGCACAATCATTTAATGAGAGGGAGCACATCCATGAGAGAGAGTGTAACTATTCAATGAGAAAGAGAAAGCATAACCACTCAATGAGAGAGGAAGCACACCATTTAATGAGAGAGAATAACCATTCAATGAGAAAGAGAGTAAAACCTCTCAATGAGAGAGCATAACTATTCCATGACAAAGAGAGAATAACTATTCAATGAGAGAACAGAACCATTTAATGAGAGAGAACTGAACCACTCACATAACTACCCAGTGTGAGAGAGAGATAGAAACACTATGACCACTCAAATAAGAGAGGGAGCATAACCGCTCGGTGATAGAGGGAACACAAGCTTTCAATGTAAGAGCACAACCACTCATTGAGAGGGGAAGCAGATCCACTCTGATAGGAAAAGCATTCAATGAGAAAGAACATGACCATTCAGTGACAGAGAGAGAAAGAAAGAGTTTAATCACTGAAATGAGATAGAGGGCACAACCATTCAAGAGGAAGCACATCACTCAGAGAAAGCGTATGAACATTCAATCAGAGAGAATACAATTAGTAAGTAAGACAACATACCAATTCAATGGCCTTGAAATTCCTTTAGGCCATTTTTAGAGCGGCAATGGGCACAGGGAACATCCCTGCACCAGAAGACAAAGGCTTGAGTATTGCTAGAGATTGGTCCTCGGGCCCTTTTTAAATACTTGGGTCGAGCTGCAGCTATGCCAACAGAAGAATTCAGTTTCGAGCTGCCTGCCTCACTGGCAGCAGCCCTCGGGTAAGTCCTGAGAGGGGCATGGAGGACAGTGGGTGAGTGGCTGATTGTGACCGGCAGCAGCCATCAGGACTACTGTGGAGCCAGGAGGAGCATTTGCTTGCCTTTTTGATGGCAGATGCCTGGTACATGCTCCGCTCAGGACAGCCCAATTTGGCACAGAGGTTCTTCAACAAGGCGTTAGGCCCCTAATTAATATATGCAATGGGTGGGAGCACATAAACCACTCAACAAGAAACAGAACATAACCATTTAATGAGAAAGAGCACAAGAAAACCATTTTAAAAAGGGGCTATCTGGTGTCATAAACCACTAAATGAAATTTGAGTAGCTTATTTTCACAGGATCCTAAACATCAGATTATTTTCAATATAATCATTTCCACCAGCATTTTTAATGTAAAAGTGTTATTTTAAATTATTATAATTAAGTGTGGCTCTGCTAATTGGTCAGTTGGTAAATGTGAAGCTAAGTCATAAGGATTGGAAAGGCCCCTGGTTTGATCACCAATCTGTGCTGAGTTAGCTGGTCTCAGCCTGGGTGATATTAAAGATGCTACAATTGGCCTCAATGCTTGTAGGCTACAGAGTGGAAAGATCAGTCAGGGTTCCCACTACTAATCACTGTCTAGCAATCCCTTACTGGAAATGCACATGTGTGGATGTTGTTGAGGACAGGCTTGCAATTGGCTGTGAAGCCTTCCATAGTTGATTAACCTATGGACACTCATTGCCTAGGCTCATACATGAAGAATAGCCACTCAAATAGGGTACCAGAGGACGCTGGTCTTTGTGGATTTCCCCTCCAGTACAAGTCAGTGCTACAGGAAAGGTAGGGAGAAAACTGGAAATTTTTTTTAAAGGGTTTTAGATAAATATAAATATTCTAGTGGGACAGAAATCCAGGTGTAGGTGATATGACAGTGTGTATTATGTGTAAAGTTTTTATGGAAAGTGATATTGATGTGATTTTCACATATAACATGTGCCATTTTACATTGCAAGATGGGTCCAAACCCCAGCTAAGGTACATGCAATTTATAGATAAAACGTAAAGTATATATAGATGCATTACCGCTGCTTCAAATGTACACTAAGAAATATTACCATTGCTCAACTGAGCTGAGAATGTTTTAAGATTTTATTATCAATATTTTTACTAGCTGTGACAAATTCCCTCTTTCTCTCCTTGATTTATGTTGCAGGTGTCCAGCGATTCTGCGATGATATCCATACAATGTTGGGCTTCTCACCTGGTCTGTTTTGGAGAGTTTGTTGGGTGGGCATCAGCCCTGCCTTCCTAGCCGTGAGTAACAAGCTTAATGTCACCAGTTGGTTTGTATATCATAAGGAAGTATCCCTCCACTCCCCACTGAAGACCATTCCTCCTGCAGCATTGCTGATGTTGTATCAATCACTCCCAAGTCCGTGCTCACTTGCACTGTAGATACAAATGATGGGCCCAAAGTTCTTGGGCTGCTGAGGGCACTTCTAAAGCATAAGTTATATGTGGCGGTTGGAGGGTGGGGATGGTGGTGGTGAAGACTAGAATTTGGGGCAGGTCTTGGGTTATTGATCACTCCGTGTGAAGAAAAATATCAGTCCTAAATTTATCTTTTGTCCTATTGACCTATTGTCAGTGTCCCGTTAACCAGTTTGAAGTTGTGTTCATGATTTATCTTCCCTGTACAGCTTACTATCTTATACACTTCTATGAGGTCCCATCTCAGTATATTTCTTTCAAGGATGAAAACCCCATATTTTCTCAGTCTTTCCTCATAATTCAGTCTTCTGGCTCTAGGGATCAATCTTGTAGCTCTTTCTGCACCACCTTCAGGGTTTGAATAGCTCTCTTGTGTCTTGGTGACCAGAGCTGGATACAGTACTAAAGCTTTTTGTAATTTTCACATTAAATCTCAGTTTCTTCATAAAACATTATAAACTGGAAATCTTGCTATGAAATATTAATACATGAATGCTTTATCTTAAATGAGTTATAACACCTATTTTAACAGTTTAAAATAGCAGACAAAGGAACTTGATGGGAATGTGTTAAGCATCTGTAAGGTAATATTGCACAATGTAATTTCCAGACTAAAGTTTGTATCCATGCTGAAAAGAATCTGCTCATAAAAATAAGGTAGTTTCCAAAGGAGCTGTTCAATACAAAGGCAGAACACTGTCATGTGGGCAAAGTGAGATTGCTGGGTATGTAGCCATTTGTGAGGCTTAACAGTGAATGAAGAAACATTTTTAGAAGGCAAAATCCTGCCAGTCCCTGTTTCATTTCATAGTTTGAATATTTTTTTTAAATTGCTAATTTAAATAAATATTTAAACTATTGTTGTGCTTCCTATTAAACTTACTTAGTTAATTTATTAATCATTCAGAATTGTTATTCTGCTCACGGTTACACAGTCTCAACAAATAATGGAAGACAATCAAGAAAATGGTCAGAGACCAGACTTCTCCCTGCAGGCAGTTGAAGGGGAAATGAGACAGCATCACATGATAGATTTAAAAAATTAATTCTTGGGATATGGGCGTCATTAGCAAAGCCAGCATTTATTGCCCATCCCTAGTTGCCGTTAAGAAGGTGGTGGTGAGCAGTCTTCATGAACCGCTGCAGTCCGTGTGTTGAAGGTACTCCCACAGTGCTGTTAGGTGGGAAGTTCCAGCATAGGGATGAGAAAGCCTGTTAAGCTCATCCGAGCTCCAAGAAGGCCCTACAGTCCCCCATCAGTGTATATAATGGCTTGGAATTTGCTCTGAGCGGCGATCGAATGACACCCGCCACTCATTAGATTTAAACTTGCCCACAAACAATCCATGGACTTTAGTGCGGGAACTTTCTCTAATGGTGAGCTGCAAAAAGTGCAGCATCCTCTCCCGGGCATCTGTGAGCTGCATGAATAGGAAAAGGATCTCCCTGTCCCCTCAACCAGTCAGACTGAAGCATCCTTGACAAACCTTGACAATCCTTGACCGAGTCAGAACCAGGAAGTGCAAGCTGCAACAGTTAATTCAATGTAAAATCAGTCGAGAAAGCGAAATAATGAGAGGGTAAGAAATACTGAATTAACGGACAGAGATAAAAGAGACAGAAATAAAAAGTTTTTAAAAATTAAATATTTAAAAAAAATCTCCAACAACAATTAAAATCAGAAGGAATGAGACTCCACATTTTTAAATGTTAATTTTCACTGCCAGAGAGGTTGTTTGGTAGTCATTAAGACTTATCATGCTGTTAAAAGTTAGTTTAGACCTAAAAAACCCAGCGTACCTTTTTCTGTGTAGATTAGTCCGTTTCCAGCAGGGCAGTGCAGCAACTGTGTCATGGTCCATTCATTTCACTGACGAGCTGTACTTCCCATGCTGTTTTCAACTGAGCAGGGAATCTCATAGAGCAACTTCCGGATTTGTGCATTTGACTGCACATGCGCACTTGCCGGAAGTCGCTCTTCTATTTGCCCTTAAGTAACGGTGAGCGCTGTTCGGCTCTCCATTATTTTTGGAGCAAATTCCGAGCCAATTGTTTCTTAAATAATTACATAGTTGTAGTCTCCACTACCCTACTTGGAAATCTACTTCATGTCCTCACCGGGTCACTCCTCAAGGTGGTCAACCTGAGAGTGCTATTGTTGCCAGTCTAGGAACAGTACATCCAATTATACTCTTTGTACGAATGAGGAGTGACTTAAAAAGACCCACAAAAAGGAGAAAACTGGAAAACCCTCATCCACTCTCATTTAAGAAAAAATATGGTATTATTCATTTGATCTGGACTTAAGATGTCCATTTTGTTTTGCTTTGCAGTTCATTACAGTGAGCTCGCTTGTGTACCAACCTCCTTTCAGTCTATTTGGCTATGATTACCCAGATTGGAGTATAACAGTAGGATATCTGATTGGAGCTTCATCCTTTGTATGGATCCCAATATACATGGTGTATATATTGGTATGGACCCCTGGATCTCTTAAACAGGTAAGAGTGTCACACTTGAAGTAATAACACTTTCCTTGTGCTCTCTTTATACCAATACAACTATGGTCACTGCTTCTCTGGTTTCCTTTCTTGTTCCTCTCAAACAGCAAAAAATGCACTTTTTTTACACTCCATCCTCGCTTTGCTTAAATCAAGACTCATCACAATGTCTTCAACTCTACCGTAGGACCTCAAAACTGTTGAACCCTTTACATCCCCCAGTCTTCCCTTCTTCCTGCAAATGATAGCATTTTAAAACCCAACCTTGGTGTCATCTACTCACTACTTCCTGAGTTACTCATGTCTCTTCTGTTCTGTTCATTCTTGATGGTATCCTGCATAACGTCCTTCAGCAAGGATTCTCAGTAAAAAAAAAGTATCTGCCTCTATTTCCTCTTTCTAGTAGTACAAGTAGTATAGTAGTACAGGTATATGTAGCTGTTAATAGATGTAATTTGTTGTTAGTGTAAAGGGTGTATTGCCCAGGATGAAGAGGCTGCTGAATAAGAAATTCAGAGTTTGTCTCATTCTAGGAGCTTGAAATGTCACTGAATATGAAACATAGTACTTGTCTAATTCAGGTATACATTTGATTTAAGCTCTGCTGCTGTTTGTAGATAAAGCATAGGTTCAAATTTAAATTTTTTATTCTTGGGTTTAAATCCCTCACCCCTCCTGATCTCCAGCCCTACAACCCCTTTGACTGGCTTCTTTTGCATCCTCCCCTTCACCACATTATAGGTCCCATTCTCCAGAATTCCCTCCCTTAAACCCATGCACCTCGCCACTTCCCTCTCCTCCTTTAAGATCCTCCTTAAAACCTACCTGTTTGACCAAGCTTTTGGAGACCCCGCCTCATCTCTCCTTTCACTTCTTGTCCATTTTCCTCACTCTCTTTGAAGCATTTTGGATGTTTTTCTATATTAAAAGGTACTATTTAAATGCAATTGTTGTTGCATATTTAATCTGTTATGTGTCTTAATAAACAGCTTTTTGTATTTAAAAGAACAGTAACACAGAATGTGAGTGGGCAAAAGAAATTTTGCTTGTTCATTTGGTAATGTTAAAATTGAAGTTTCGTGGTAGCATATGTTTTACAGGAGAGGAACATGTAGGCTGTTCCTCATCCACAAAATCTCACACAGAATATTTCCTCATCTTGCATTCCTGAGTAGAGCAGATAGGAAGCCAGGGAGGGAAAACTGGAACATGGAAGTCAATTGTGGAGCTGCTTTTGAGCATTTATTGGCAGCTAAGTTGAGAGTGTCATTGATAGAGACCTCATATACATCCCAGCAGGGGAATGGTACACAGCCACAGGTCACTTAAAAAACAGGGGAGACAGAAAATAATAAGAGGAGTAATCATTTTAAACATGAGATTCCAAACATATGTTTGACTTGCATTGTAGGAAAACTCTGTGTTCACACATATGTTAGTTCAACATGTTCAACCAGCAATTTACAAAAGCTACCATCTTCATGGAAGAATGTTTGGAATTTGTTTTAATCCGTTCACGTACACATGATGTGATGAAATTAATCATATTGACATATTAGATTTAATTTCTGGGCTCATGAGGGTGTGGGATGTCAGTTCTGGGGAATGGAATACTTTTCAACAGTGTCAACATCAAGCAATCCTAGGCCTATGTACAAAGTAAAACTCCTTCTACATTCTCTCATTAGAAATGTTTTGTGGCATACTTTGAGGTAATTGTGGGGGAAAGGTCCCTCTACCTAATAATAGACCATAAGACCATAAGAGATTGTGCCAACAATGTGTTATAACCTCAAACTGTGATCAGCACCCCCTACTGCACTAGTGTGATGTTTCAATTTCCTCCAGCAACCATCCACGTGGTCTGTCTGAGTGAGACTGGCAGTTTAGTGCTAAATTATGGATAGTTTTGTGCTGTGGACTTTTGCCCATTAAGAACTGGGTGGAGACTACACAAATTAATTTAATGTGGAAGCCTTACAGTCTGTAGAGACAGGAGATTTTCATCCCATCAGTCTAGGTTGGAGTCAACCCCAGTTCATAGGGGGCAAACTGATCATATCATCCAATGCCCTCCAAAATTATTTTTCCCATTGAAACTCCATTCATATTACCAATCAATCGGCATTTTAAATTGTGCCAGCTGGTGCTCCCACTGTAAATACCTTTAGAGATTCTGAACATATTCCACTCTGCACAAAGTTCCAAGTTTAAGGAGCAAAGCTGCCAGATTCCTTGCAGATTTTACCATGAATATAAATATTTTCTTTATCCTCAGCGCCTGGCAGTCTGCATCCGTCCAGAGAAGACGATCAGAGACCAGAAGCCCGACTCACTCTGCATGAATGCCATCCCATAATTGCTTGTACATATTGTATATAGAAACTTGACTTTGGGATGTACACGGATTTTTAAAAATCCATGACAGAATTTCTGTGACATGATAATGAAGACACTATTGTTGCTACACTTAACACTCCAACTTCAGCAAGAACAAAAATATGAACTGGATCAAGGAATTCTGCAGAAGCCTTGAAAAAGAGTTTTGGATATTTATAAACTCATTACTGGTAACTTATATAGATGGCAGGACCTTTCACTTTGTTCCTTTGTAATTCCCGTGGATGCAGAAGAGAATTCAAGAAAAACTGCTGTTGTGAAACTGTTAATAACATTTTGCTAACTCACCTAGAACTACCACTGAGAAATTCTGATTTGTCAACTATGTAAGCCAAGTATTCGAAATTTGAGTTAGTTACTGCCACATGAACTTGTATCTCCAAGTACCCCTTCTATAAAGAGATATAAAAGGATAATTTGTAGTCTAGAACTTAAAGAAAAACCTGGCTGTTGGGGCAGCAGTACTATCAGTGACCAAAACTTGCCCCACCCCAGATCTTCTTCATTAAAAATAGTTTTGAAAACTTCTGTTCCCATGTAGTGGAGCAATCTTTGTTTAAATCATTGCCCTGTGTCCCTCACTGTAGAGACCCGACATGAACTCGCTGGGGAAACACACAGTCAATCTGAACTGCTGATTCAGCAGACAGTTGATTGGCTGTTACTTTTTTTTTCATTTTTGAATATTAACATGAAGCTCACAGATATTTTGTAACTTGGACTTGGCAAAAGTGTTTCACAGTTGATAAGATGTCATGCCACAACATATTCTTGGCGTCTGTGTGCTGCCTGCCATCAGATTCAAAAAGATGCTTAGTGACAGAGCTGGTGATGTCAACTGTGTACAACTCTGGCAGACCCAAATTTTCCGGAGCTTGCAGTGAAGCAACTGAAAAAGTGTTTCTGTAACTCCCCCCCAAAAGTTTAGTTGGTAAAAGCATCACGCACTGTGGTACTGAGCCATACAAACCAGAAAGGTCCCAGGTTCAATTCCCGGTCTGTGCTGAGTTAGCTGATGTCAGCTAGGATGATGGAAGGTGCATAACAATTCGCCTCAGTTTCCTGAGCTCAGCAGAGGGAAAACCTCAACCAGGTTTCCCACTCCTCACTGCTATCCACTGTCCCCTGCAGAAAAGCACACATCTGATCTTTGAGTGAAGAAAGGATTGGACTTGGCTGTGATACCTCCCATGATCTACTAGTCTCCTGACATTCGCCATCTGGGCTCACACATGAAGAACGGAAACTTTAGCACGGTACCAGAGGGCTAAATGTGCCCATGCAAATGAACCCCACCATAAGCTTCAGGAGAGATGGGGAGAAAATTGTAGGGAATAAAGTAGGAAAGATGAGTGTCTCTTGCCCGAATGGAACTCTATTCCCTTAATTTCTCTATATGACTCTTTACTTTCACTTTTTCTATCTGTCTGTCTACTCTAGCTTCTCTCTTTTGTTCCTGTTCCATGTCCTTTTATGTTTTTCCTCTTTCTTTTCCACTCCCACTGTCTACCCCATCTCTCAAACAACTCACACATCGAGCAACTAAGTCAGAAGTTTGTATTACTAGCAGCATTCAGAACCTCAGCAACCCCTCAGACTCCAGAAATACAGATGTTACACCAGTGTATAAGCCAAGTCCACTGAAACCAAAAGCAACAAAGTACAGTGCTGTCACCTGGTGTTTGAACAGTGGTACAACATCAGCATAATTGATCTCAGCCAAGCAGTAGAGGGCATTTACAGGATCTCCCAGTTAAATAGCCTGCTGACAGTCACTGTCTCAGCTCACATGTGAAGCATAGGTACTTGGGCAATGTGTTGAAGGACAGCTGCTCCAGTGAACCCAGCATGAGTTAGGAAAGAAGGGGAGAAATTTGAGTGAATTTAAAAAAGAATTAAATCATTTAAAAAGGCAGTGCCTCCTGAAATGTACAAATGATTCATATTTTGATAGCTATAGCAAGCAAGCCATCAGTGGACTGATGGAGTAGGGGAACAAATTAAATCTTGCTCCTTGACTTGAATTAGCTGACTGTCTCTTATTCCACTATTTAAAACAGTTGGATTGTTCACTATAATCTTTAATCAATCAATAGCAAAACTCATAATGCCGTTTTAGTGTATATATAAAATGACACCAAGTAAAATGCTGTTATATTTTTTCTGCAAATAATGTGTTCTTAAACAACAATTGAAGGTTATGATCATTTTTTAACTAAGATTTTGTAAAATAACAAATATAATTGAAGAGTGTACCTAGTTAAACCCACTCATTCCCATTGTGTGCATTTTTTAAACTGTAAACATTCTCAAACTATGAATAAAATATAAAGTGAGTGTTAATGGCTTATATCTAACTGTTGCAACCATAACATGTATGAGATGTTTCATATGCAAAGAGTAATTTGAATTCATCTGTCTGACTGTGGCTTTCTAAAAGAATGTTTCACAATAATCTCTGACAGTCAAAGGTTAAGGCACATTCAGGTTACCATGTCAACAGGATGCCACATGGTGTTGATGCATTGATGCTGAGGGTTGTTGGAAGGGGGTTGTGGCCACTGTTCCTCTTTCTCCCCTCCCAGCTCTTGGCCATGGCATTTAAAGGAGGTGCAGAGGTAGAGACAGCATTTTCACAAAGCAGGGAGAATTAGATACCATAAACCACTGACACGTGCCTCCTTATGATTAGTTTGAGATCCTGCCATTTGCAAAGGCTTGGGACATTTGTGTCTGGCATGGGTCCAGGAGACCCAAAGAGTGGAAGAAAGAATAGAATGAACACCCTGAAAATGTTCACTGAAATGCAAACTTTTTAAAAACCAAATATATAGTATAATTATTTTAACTCACTGACAGGAGCAATTAATGGTAATGGTAATGTCATTAGGCATATGCAAAGCTGTTGGAGTGCATGACAATCCACAGCTTCAGACAATTGACGTCTACCCGTTCCTTTTTTCTGCAAGTTTGGATCTCTTCACTTTGAAAGTCGCCAGCTTTGATGTTTCTAACCAACTGTTTAGTTTCCGCATTGACTTCCCTTCCATCCTAAAAGCACTGATGCTGGGATTTGTCTGTATTCCAGCAGACCTAAGTGGTCATTCTTCATCTAGCCGGCAATTAAGAGGATGCTTTTAACCATGCAAAGATTCACAGTCAAACCTGATCCTGACTTCACTCATGTGTCAACACATACATTCTGTAGCAGGAATCACTGGACTGTGATCAGCAATGGGAATACTGGCTGATTTTTAAAATTCTTCTCCCTAACATTGCAGTGCTGTAGCACCCCATCACCCCTCTGACTGAGATCAGTTGACTCAGCACAGACCAGAGGTCAAACTTGGGGCCTTTCTGCTCTGTGTGGCTTATCACAACTGGTAGTGCAACTATCCAATGAGCCATTTGAAACAACCTTCTTTCTCCAGCTAAAAAAGCTCCAGACAAATATTGCAAAAGTTATATCACTGAAAAATAGCAGCTGTCCTCCACCTGTGTGCGGAAAGAGAACTCTGTCGAGGCTTAGAATTCTAAGTTAATCTTTTTCTACTAAGCAACCCCCCTCCCCCCACTTCATATTTGAAGCATACATTTTATATTATTTAACCTAATTATCCTGTTACTTCAATACCATTGACATCACCAAGCTAGGTCAAACAAGTTTCCACACCTCTCCCCCAAACTCAAACAAGTTAAAAATATAGTAAATCAGCTCAATCATATCATAAACCTATTAAGCGTGTGGGTTTTTAAAACAATCTCTGCCTCCTTGTCAGACAGAAGATCGTGGGTTCAAGCCCCACTCCAGAGACTTGAGCACATAATCCAGGCTGACACTTTGGTGCTGTACTGTTGGAGGTGCTGTTTTTCGGATGAGACGTTAAACTGAGGCCTCGTCTTCCCTCTCAGGTGGATGTAAAAGATACCATGGCACTATTCGAAGAAAAGTAGGGGAATTCTCCCTGTGTCATGGCCAATATTTATTCCTCAACCAACATCACTAAAAACAGATTATTGGGTCATTTATCTCATTGCTATTTGTGGGACCTTGCTTTGCACAAACTGGCTGCCAAGTTTCCCTCCATTACAACAGTGACTACACTTCACAAGTACTTCATTGGCTGTAAAGCAAATTGGGATGCCCTGAGGTTGTGAAAGGCACTATCTGAGTGCAAGTTCATTCTCTTTCTTTCTTTACTTGATAGGCTATAACGGGCAATGTATTGTTAATCAAATCAGATGTGAAAACACGTGCGTTTCTCTGAACAAAATATTAACACTTAAAAATTTACAAAGCAGAAAGGTTGTGATGAAAACTTGGGTTGGACGTCCACACCATCTCCACTGAGGAAAGCCAATGGTTTGGTTGAAAACATAGCATAAGAACATCAAAAAGCATGGAAAAAGACCATTTGATCCATCAAGCCAGCTCCTACCGCAAACTGTGTACAAACTACCCTTTATGGATAGTACCGCACCCATTTTTTGACATTTGTTCTTGGAATATGGACAATGCTGGCAATGCATTTAATGCCCATGCTACGTTGCTTTGAGAAGGTGGTGGTGCGCCTACTTAAACCGTTGCAGTCCTTGCGCTGATGATACTTTTACAATAGCGTTAAGTAGGGAATTTCAGAATACTGACCCAGTAACAATGAGGGGGTGGGGGGAAGATAAGCACAAGAGAAGATGCTTTAGTTTTGAGTACTAAACTCTTTACTTTTGAAACAACATGGCCACAGTCTCATTTGTAAATAAAGTTTTTAAATGAATATACACTGAAACTAGTGATAATGTTTTTCTATGGAACCTGACTGATTTTCTGTGGAAATTCTCATTGTATGTTGGCATGAAGAACAGGTAAATAACATCATCACAGGTAGACAGCACATAGTCACTGCAACCTCACTGTGTTATCAAGCTTATTACACCATTTCTTACTCTAACTTATACTTTCACAGGACTTCAACAACATTGAATGTCTTACCTCCCTCAGGCTTCATTTTAAAATCTTCAGGGATTTAAAACAAAAGATTTATCTTCTTTTTCTACTTTTATCTCCTAAGGGTGTGTCCTGAACTATAGGGTTAGGCCCTTCGCCTTAGCTTTATAATAAAACAAATAACAATTAATGGCACCTTAGCCTCAAGCACACTGGAAGACGAACAAGGTCAGTTGCCGCCCAAAAGGTGTGAATGATGTCATCGCGTACAGTGGCGTTAGCTCAGGTATGCGTGACGTGATTACGTGCGTCGTTAGTGGTTGCGCGCGCATCAGTCGGGCGCTAGGACCCAGCTGCCTCGCAGGATGGGCTTTTTCTCCCTTGGCCTTCTTGCCGCTTTACCCGCGCTCATCCTGAGCCAGGACGAACCTCCGACCCTCCGGGACCGGCCCTTCAATGTCCTGAAGCACCAAAACGTGGGTAAGAAGCTTGACGGATAAACTGGGCCGCATGCCTGCGGAGTGGGAGTAGCCCACGGAACCGACAGCCGGAGCCCAGCGGCCGAAAAGATATTTGAGGATTTGGCTCATTGATTGAACGTCAAGCCCACGGCCAGCTCGTATTAAACAGCGGCGGCGGGAATGGAGGTCGGTCCCCGTCCCGCCTACCGCGAATGCGTCGGTGGGATTGAAATTGGCTCTTCAAAAGGAGTTAAAGGGGAAGTAAAGCCTTTTTTCATAAGCGTTCCCGATCTTTCCATAGGGCAGGAGAAGTCTCCTGCACAGGCACGATGGGCCGAATGGCCTCCTGTGCTGTATGATTCCATGATATAATTATCACAAGTGACAGAGCTGGTTGAGTAGCTGAGCCACAAAAGGCCAGCAAGGCCCAGGGTTCCATCCTTGCTTTATCTTGAGTTATTTTACATCTCAGCGGGGGCAGTTGTACAGATGTTATAATTGGACTCAGTTGTAGAGTTGCCAACCTTCCCGGATTGCTTCTCTAGGAATTAAAGGTTAACCCCCATGACATTGCTAAGAGCAACCCAGGAGAAAAATTACAGGGGCATTAAAAAATGTTACCAATTATTTTAAATCTGTGACCTCTGGTTACCGATCTACTTATTCATCATCTTTGAATGCTTTTATTTATTAGTTATAAAAATATTGGGGAGGGGGGGTGGTGTTTGTTTGGAGGGGATGGTTGGAGGTCATGTGATGAAAGCTTAAGGAATACGTGCAACCAGAGTTAGCAGCCCTTCTCGGTCTTCCCAGGCCAAGAAGACAAAAAAAATCAGCTAGGGTTCCTGCTCTTCTTTGTTCGCCTCTGCGTCCCCCTGAAAAGTGAGCCTGTGTGGACAGAGTTGCACAACCTGAGCGTGCCTTATGCATGTGCAACTGCACCTCAGCAGAATACGCCTTCGGGAGAAGAAAAGCAATGACATTTTCGAAGTTTGCGGATGATACAAAACTAGGCAACGTAGTAAATAGTGAGGAGGATAGCAGACTTCAGGAGGACTTAGGCTGGCGAAATGGGTAGACAGATGGTAAATGCAACTTATCTGTATAAGTATGAAGTGATGCACTTGGGAGGATCAACATAGAGAGGCAGTATAATCTAAACGGTACTATTTTGAGAGGGGGTAGGTGCAAGAGCAGAGGATCCTGGGGGTACATAGTCACAAATTGTTGAATGTGGTAGGGCAAGTTGATACAGCGGTTAAGAAAGCTTATGGGATACTTGGTTTTGTAAATAGGGGCATTGAATACAAAAACAAGGAAATCGCTGGTTAGGCCTCAGCTGGAGTATTCTGTACAATTCTGAAAGGGTGATGGAAGCGGATTCCATAGGAACTTTCAAAAGGACACGTACTTGAAGAGGATTAATTTGCAGGGCTATGGGGAAAATGCTGGGGTGTGGGACTAAATTCTACAGCTTTTTCAAAGAGCCGGCACAGGTCCAACGGGTATCTTTCTGTGCTGTACGATTCTATGATTTTGCTTCTCTAAAAGAAAATGAATCCCTCCATTAATTTACCTGTCACTGAACCAAGTGATCAGCACATAATATTTCATACAAAACACCTTTTGCCTCTGTTATAGTTTTTTTAATTAAAGGTGGTTTGCTTATAGTATAAAAAACTAGCCTCCCATTTTACTCCAGCACATGCTAAATTGAATGATGGCTACCATTTAATTTCATGGTTTACTTCGTGGCAGAGTCAGGGGACAGGAAAAGATCACTGCAGAATTGATGCCCTTTTCTATTACGGAACCAGTTCCCATCATGCTGAATTCAGCCCATTTATACTATGCACGTAGCAGTCACTTCCATAATTTTTCCAATTTCTAGTTGTGGATCTTATCTAATTATTTGGGGGGATTGATGTTATAAGGTCCATACAAGCCACCAAAATGTAAAGCATTGTTGTCCTGTAGATGTGAGCTGAGAGTTCAGGTTTCATATGGGTAGAGAACAAAATGAAGGACCTGACATTGGTGATTGCCATTTACCTTTGCCATTGCAGGTACTTTGCTTCAGTAGACGGTCCAAAAACCATCTTGGAGGTCTAATATTCCTCACCTTAATGAACACAAAATTCAACAGAAGTTTTATTTTAAAAATTGCATCGGTGGTTAATTTACTCCATTTGTTTTTCTCTTACAGCCCTGAGTGTCACTGTTCTGATCATTCTGCTACTCATCATGACTGTAATGATGATCTGCGTCTATAAACCCATCCGTCGGCGGTGAAGGATTCAGAGTTTCTTCGTGGAATGTCCGCTGAATGGAGTTTTTTTTTTAATATTTAGAAGGATAAAAACTGCATCCTGTTGGCAAATCAACTACTTGTGCAGCATATCTCTCTGCCACAGTGTTTCATTTTGACATCATTATTTGCTGCACGGTGAAGGATTGGACCATTTTTAATGACCCAGCTGCTCTCTTACACAAGAAGTGGTTGTGAGTCAACACTTACAGATCTGGTTGCAACTGCACTTGACAACTGATCAAATAACCTGGGAATGTCCTGTGAAATTAAACTTATAAAGAACTATAAAGGTGGGAGGGGAGGAAATATATACAAACTAATTTTCTTTTTTTAAACATTTACAAAATAGTCATAAGCACTGGGAACATGGATGTAATGGATATTGTACTATTGCCGTAAGCTATCAGATATTTTATCCCTTTGTGATTTTTAAAAAAAAATTAAGTTGATAAATATTGAAATTGCTGATTGGAAAATTAGATTATGATTGACTAGGTAAATCTTAAACTAAAGAATTGGATCAGATTTTCAAAAAATTCATAAAGCAAAAAACTGCAGATGCTGGAAATCTGTAAACAAAAACAGAAAAACCTGGAAATACTCAGCAGATCAGGCTGTACCTGTAGAGAAACAGAAGTCAGTTAGTCGATGTTTCAGGCCTTGGGAGCCTTCCTCCAGTCCTGAGGAATGGTCTAGACCTGAAAAGTCACTGACTGACATCTGTTTCTTCACATGCTGCTTGACCTGCTGAGTATTTCAAAAACTTTTGTTCAGGTTAAACTTTCAAAATGTACTGGAGACAATTTGTGGCAGGTAAGTAATGCTGCAACTTTTAATTTTTAAAAGAAAATTATTAATGACACTGACTTATCATAGAATCATAGAAATGTACGGCACAGAAGGAGGCCATTTGGCCCATCATGTCTGTGCCAGCTGAAAAAGAGCTATCCAGGCTAATCCCACTCTCCAGCTCTTGGTCCGTAGCCTTGTAGGTTACGGCACTTCAAGTGCACATCCAAGTACTTTTTTAAATGCGATGAGGCTTTCTGCCTCTACCATCCTTTCAGGCAGTGAGTTCCAGACCCCCACCGCCCTCTGGGTGAAAAAAATTTCTCCTCAGCTCCCCTCTAATCATTCTACCAATTACTTTAAATCTGTGCTCCCTGGTTATTCACCTTTCTGCTCTATAATAGGTCCTTCCTATTCGCTCTATTTAGGCCCCTCGTAATTTTATACACCTCAATTAAAATCTCCTCTCAGCCTCCTCTGTTCCAAAGAAAACAACCCCAGTCTATTCAATCTTTCCTTATTGCTGAAATTCTCCAGTCCTGGCAGCATCCTCCTAAATCTCCTCTGTACCCGCTCTAGTGCAATCACATCTTTCCTGTAATGTGGTGACCAGAACTGCCTAACTAGTGTTTTACACAGTTCTAGCATAACCTCCCTGCTCTTATATTCTGTGCCTCAGCTAATAAATGAAAGTATCCCGTATGCCTTCTTAACTACCTTATCTACCTGTCCTGCTACCTTCAGGGATCTGTGGACATGCACTTCAAGGTCCCTCTGTTCCTCTACACCTCTCAGTATCCTCCCATTTATTGTGTATTCTCTTGCCTTGTTTGCCCTCCCAAATGCATTACCTCATACTTCTCCAGATTAATGTTAAACTTTCACACCTTGTCAGACATTACCCATGATACTCAACATGTTTTCCCCTTTTATGTTGAATAATCTATGTTGAGATGTGTAAATAATTGATCTATAACCTAAAGGATTTTCTTCATTCAGTGATCTGCTTAACATGTTGCACCATATGAAGGAAAACCTAGGCTCTTTTGGTACATTCCTGTTAATTGAAAACACTTGCTGAAGAAAATGTTCTGATTGGAAGCAGACCTTGTCCTAGAGCCAGTTATAAATGGGTTGTGTTCTCCATAACTTCAATATTACAGATTTGAGACGTCCATTAATGTGTTTTGACTATTTTTGGTGTTTTTTAAATGTATAAGTAACTTCTTATAAGTCTTAATTTTTTATTGCTGCTTGTTTTCTGTTCAGTTTTGTCAGTAGTCATGTTTTGTGATGGATTTTACACATCACTCAATGTTTTGTTGCAGTGATATTTCGAGAAGTTGTTATCTGTTCCTCCCAGAACTTGTTTCCTTTCAATGAGCCTTCATTGTTTGTGCAGATAACAAGATGTCTGTTACAAAGTCTTCCTAAGGTTCGAGAGAAACACTAAGCTGTTTTTAGTACAATATGCACCTTTTAAGATGTAACTAGTGGCTCGTGAGTTTGGTTTGTACTTCAAAAAAAAAATCTATCTGACTGGAAAGAATAGAAGAAACAAATTAAGCACGTTACAGATCTGAATGCTCTTAAAATGTGTACCATATCTGGACTTCCTTTGTTCATCGGGTTAAAGCTTATCTCTTGGCGCACCTGAGTTTAAAGGAGTGTACTGTAATGTCTGATGTTAGTTACTAAAGCTAAGCACCTAATTTTATTTTGCACTGTTAATGTTTTAAACATAACAAACATGAACTGGAATTTTTGTTTTTAATTTTTGCACACTTGACAAGTTATTTATTTTTTTAATAAAGTTTAAAATTTCTGTCATTAAAGTAACTGCCCAACATGGAAATGTCCAGAAATCCCATAATGGCCTGTTTGAAAGACCAGTAGTGTGTGGGTTTTACCTGTATGGCCCTGCTGTTCCTTTTTTCTTTGGAGACATTGTTAAGCAAGTTTCTGTTCTCTAGGTACTATAAAAGCTTTTTTAAAAAATGTTGCTGCTGCTCCAATTTCAGCAGGGTGATGCTATACTAACCTCCTGTATTGTTCTGCCTGTTTACTTCCCACCTGGTGCTCTTTTCTGACCAGAAATGGAGCAGGTGAATTCAGTGGAAATTTACAAGATCCATGAAAAATTGAGTCTCTGCTACTGGTAAGGTAGATCAGTGTGTTGGTATTGTCAAGTGCTATCAGCTGCTTTCTAATAAAGTAAATATACTTTGTGTAATGGATTCATTACACAATGGATTCATTACATAAATGGGTTCATTGTTCAAGGTGCTGCTCTTTTTATTTTTGTTGAGTAATTTTTAATTCCCAGCAAACATAAGTCCATTTTGCACCCTTTGTTCCAACCATTTTAATAACCTTGCTTCAAATCTGTCTCCTTTTGGTCTTTGTTCTAGTTAGGTTAGGTTAGGAGTCTGGA
This sequence comes from Heptranchias perlo, assembly GCF_035084215.1. Lineage (NCBI taxonomy): Eukaryota > Metazoa > Chordata > Chondrichthyes > Hexanchiformes > Hexanchidae > Heptranchias > Heptranchias perlo. Next base: position 36,280,410 of record NC_090349.1, read on the forward strand.
GAGGATCTGCTCGATGAATTTTTGGAATAAGAAATTAGTATGGAGCTGGTTGGTTTAGTATTAAGAGGAAGTGGTTTGAGTTATGAAGATGAGTTAATGGATTGAATTTAGATTGGGAAAGTGCAGTAGTTTAGATTAGGATTGAGAGCATTAGAATCAGGTATATTGAGGAATAAGGAGTAAATGGATTTGCCCATGTTAGGAGGAAGAGGGGGTGAGAAGTGCAATTTTTTAGATGTGAGGAAAAAGAGGAAGGAATTTATCTAAATTAGAAGAGGAGGTAGAGAAAGTAAGGAAGAAGTATTGAAGTGAAGGAAAGAAAGGTGGGTTGTACTTAAATTGAGAGTAAGTAGTTTATAATTTAAAATACATAAATTTCTTATTTTGTAGCAGATGAGTTATCCTAGATTCCAGAAAGGAGATGAGTATTTGTTCAGATCAGAGTTTTGTTTCATATAAAGCCAACTATTGCTGTGTATGTTGTTAAGGAAAGCTTTGAACTGAAGGATTGCAAATTATTTATCCATTTTTTTCTGTTTTGATAGTGATTTTTTTTTGCACCCTTAAGCTTGATGATTAACTTCAATAAGTATCAGCCAATGGATTAGTGATTGGTGTTTGTGAATCCATTTAAAAGTACAGTGTACTTATTAAGCAGACTATATAACTGCATATTTGCCTTTGAAAACAATATATATTGCCTCAGTATGGTTGAGAAATGGTTTCGCGGGTGCTGCTGGTTGTCATCTACAATTTTGCCCAGACAACCATATGTGTGAGGCCTAGAAGTGAATGATGGCAAGATGTTCAGTCATGGAGGCACATCATAAGCTGAGTCTGAACCTGTTTTCACCTGTCATCCACACATGCACACTTTCCAGCAGGATTCACTGGATGTTTTCCCTTCCCTCTCCCATTATCCCATGGGTGATCAAGCCATCTTAGTGCTTCTAAAGCTGTTCTTGGTGTGATCAACTAATTCAGCATAGAACAGGGATTAACTTTGGCTCAGTTGCTCATTGGACAATGACTTACAAAATAATGGTAGGAAATCTATTCTGTGTATGCTTTAGTCAACCTGTCAATTCTAAAAGGTCTAGTCTGGAGGCTATGCAATTAAACAGAACCTATTGCACACCCTATATAAAACAATTGGTGCTTTTCAAAGATCCTTTGACTTTTGTAAAAGACTAAGACAATTTATAGGATTTTTACGCTAGTGAAAGGACAGTTATAATGTACAGTTACTGGTACAATATCCTGTACGCAGTATTACCTTGGCACTGAAGTTTTGAATATGTGTGGAAAATTGGTGGTTACTTGGTTTTATAAATGTGCAGCATTCATTAACTTTGTAAAAGGTTTTCTTTTAATGTTAACGTTACTGTTGTATTTTTCCCCTCTTTTGGTATATTTTGTCGATCATTAAGGTTTTAAAATGGGAGCATCATCTTTGGACCTTCTCCCTTTATATTGGTTTTTGAGTTTTGAAAAAAAATCAAGTCAATTCTGTGAAACAATAAACTTAATGTTTACTAGTATTTGCAAAATGTTGTGTGGTTTCTGTCTTTAAAAACTAGCCTTAATGCTCCAGTGCTGTAACTGACTATTTTAAATGTGATTTACCCATCCAAAAATGTTTTGTAGAACTTTCTTTTGAATGCATTTTCAAATTGTTATTCTTTAATGAAAAAAAACTGGGATTAAATTAAATTTGGGTTCCCTCCTTGGCTTGTGTTGGCATCAAATACTTACAGGTGAAATGTGGCCTCGGTCACATGTCGAGCATAGGTTTTCAAACTGGAGTCCCCCTTTTGTGGTCATCAGATTCTGTCCATCCATCATTAGATGTGTGTTTGTTGACTTATTGGCACTATTTCTGTTGCTTTATACTAATATTTCTGTAATGATAGCACTGTTTCCTTTTCATAACCGAGCTTGTCTTTCAGAAGCTATGACAGAGGACTTAACATTTATTTAGGGTTCCTATGAATGTCTCCATATTTGTGAGGCTAACACTTCAGTGAAACCCTGAGGAAGTGCTGCATTGTCAGAGGTTTCAGATGAGATGGTAAACCATCCATTTGTTCAGGTGGATGTAAAAGATCCCATGGCACTACCTGCATAGCAGGGGAGTTTTGGTGTCCTGGCCAACATTTATGTCTCAACACCTCAAAAAACAGATTAACTGGTTATTTATCTTGCTGTTGTTTTTGGGACTGTGCAGTGTGCAAATTGGCTGCAGCATTTGCCTACAAAACAGTGATTAAACTTCAAAAGCAATTAATTGGTTGTGAAGTGATTTGGGATGTTCTGAATATGTAGAAAGTATTATTTAAATCCAATTCTTTCTTTACCTATCATTTGCCTGTTCTTCGAGTACTTTTACTTTACTGTCTAAGAGTAATTACTTGCTCCTTGCGATTACTGAGCTTGTTTGCATCATTGGCAGCTAGTTTTAGACAAATTTGGACTTCTGGTTACCCACTTCCCTTTCTTTGCCTCACTCTTGCTCTCAAGTGACCATTTTCTGGAATGGATATTCCTGAAGTCCTCTGCACATAAGTTAGTGTCTCCAGCACTTGTTCAAATGTGCTGAATTTCAGTTTGAGTGAATTAACCTGAAAACATTTCTTGAACACTTCTGGCTTCCAGAAACTCCCACCATCATGCCAGTTCCACACCATACTGGCCTTCCTTATCCTCTCGCATTAATATTTTGCTGAGTGACCACTAAGAATCAGTATTCCTCCATGTTGTACATCACTTGGGGCAAGCTCTGAGGGAAGCAAGAGCATAGAATGTACTCTGGGTGGAGGATTTCAATGTGTGTCATCAAGAGTGGCTCAATGGTACCACCACTGATTGAGCTAGTGGAGGCCTGAAGAATAGAGCTGCCAGATGGCCTGTTTCAGTTGGTGAGGAAACCAACATGGGAAGAAACCTACTTGAACTCATTCTCATCCATCTATCCACAACAAGCATTGGCAGAAGTGACCATTGCATAGTCCTTGTGAAGATAAAGTCTAGTCTCCACTGTAGGGCATCCCCATTCATGCAGGGTGGCATTACTGCCAATGATAAGCAGGACAGATCTAGCAGCCCAAACCTAGGCGATGTAGGCCATCAGCAGTAGCAGAATTTTATACCGTCACAGTCTGGCATATCCCTCACTGAGATCACCATCGAGACCAGGAGACCAACTCTTGTTCAAAGTTGAGGGTAGAAGGGCATGCCAGGACCAGCACCAAGCATACCTTAAAATGAGGTATGATGTACAGGATTCAGTACAGCAACTCCCTTCCCTGCAACCTGTCCCATCAAGAACAAGGGCAGCAATGTGTGGGAACCTCCCAAGTTCCCCTCCAAATCACACACCATCCTGACTTGGACATATATTGGCATTCCTTCAATGTCACTGGGTCAGAATGCTGGAATTCTCTACCATTGGAGTACCATCACCACAAGGACTGCAGCGGTTCAAGGGGAAGACCCACCACCACCACCACCTTTTCAGGGTAACTAGAGATGAACAATAAATACAGTCTTGCTCATGTTACCCAAATCCCAAGAACATTGCATATATTTTAAAGTGCAGACACTGAAACTTTGGTGTTATGATTTAGGATTTATTCACCAAAAAGGTAACTGTGTTAACAATAGAAGTTCACACCACAAGAGGCGGCCATTTGGCCCATCTTGTCTGTATGAGTCCCTTGCTTAGGAGCCCAAAACTGATATTTGCCCTGCTTTCTCTCCATAACCCTGTATCTTCCTCTCCTTCAAATACTTATCCAATGTCCTATTAAAAGATGCAATGGTCTATGGTTCAACTACTTCCTGTGGCAAAACATTCCATGCTCCAATCCTCTGCATAAAGAAATTTCCACCCAACCCCTCAACAATTTTGAATTGACGACTCGTCACTGATTCCCTAATAATTCTTTCAAAGCTTCAAAGTCCACAAAATCTTGACAGGACAAACCAGGGAATGAGAAAACGAGAACAACTAGGATGAAGTTGTCTTCAAGGGCTAGATTGCTAGGTATTAAGACTGCATATGGCTCATAGGCTAGTTTGGATATCCCCATCTTATAGGATAGTGAGATTCCCTTAATGCTTTGTGGAAATCAAGAATTATAAAGGGAATAAAATAAGCTACCACAAGCTGGTGAAGCCACCTGGTGTTTTGAATTGGCAAATACAAGGTTGTTCACCCAAGTATCGCATTGGGCCAGAGCTTGTGCACAATGGCGTGGCAAGGCTCTCCGCACATCCTGCAAAAAAAAAGGAACTAATATACTTACTGCGGGGTCCGCGACCTAAACTTCCTCCATCTTGAAGTTTTCTCAAGCTGTGCGTTGTCAAATCAATGTAAGTATGGGGTAGACTGTGGGAATGGAAGCCACGCCCATAGAGTCTGTCAGGAAGAGAAGTCACGCCCAAAAGCAGGCAAGTAGGAATCATTCACTTGAACTAAACTTCTGTATGTCAGTTTAAATAAAAATTTAATTTTTTTTTATACAAAGCCAAGCAAATAATTAAATTTAATCAGACATAAGTTAAAGTAAAAAAAAATTAACTTTAATTTTAATTATTTCTTAATGAAATGATCAAAAATTTTACAATAAGTAGTAATATGACATTCCACATTTTTAAAATTTAATTTTTAGTTGTTTCGCAGTCATTATTAGTCATTGTGCTTTTAAAAAAAAGTGTAGACCTGGTATTTTTCAGCCTACCTTTTGGTGGCGTATTTTCGTTCCAGTTGGGCCAGTTTACGATTTTTCAGTGATTTCCATGATTGTAGCGTACCATGCCCCTTTGATTCGCAGCTGGCAAACTGCCAGCGAACCAATGGGAGCAAGTTCATGATTTCAGGGGTTTAGTGCGCATTTGTGAACTTGCTACATCGATTCGCCGGCGGAGAGCGAGGATGCCATTGAGGAACGGCGTCCCGACCTGAGTAAGTTCTGCCCCAATAGGTTTGGATGAAGATCTTTCCGATCGCATCTCTCCACATTACAGCCTTTTAATCTCCACCTGAACAGGTTTAACCGCACATTTGAAGGGTGGCACGTCTGGCAATGCAACAGTTCCTCTGTATTATAGTGGAAGGTCAGTGAAGGTTATGTGTGTGGGTCGAGTCTTTGGAAATAGGAGGAAATAGTGATCCAGCTTCAAGAGAGGATGAAGGGTCGTATACACCCTACGTGTATATACAGACCTACCTCCTTGAGAAAACAGCAGGACTGAGATATGTGGAAGAGAATGCTGGCAAAAACAGCTGAGGCTGTCCATTAGTTCCTTTCAAAAAAAAAGGAATGATTTAATCTGTGTCTAGGGATGGATATATACAGAGATAATCAAATAGTCCAGGGGTCATGGTAGTTACAGTGGAGTGGGAAGAGAAAGAGGGGTGTGCACTGATCTGTGGAAAACAGCAAACCGGGATTGAATTATGGAGATAGAGAACTATTCTGGAGTTTTGATTGATTGCCTTTGGGGACCAGTGAGTATTTATGTGGAACATTCCTTCAGGAGATTGAAATATCAGCAAAGGAGGAAGTCACGTGAGTGACGTAAAGTCTATGACCAGGTAGATTGTATATGGTCTGCAGAAGAAGCGCGCTTTCTAGAAAGAACCATCTTTTCTTGTTTTTATGTTAAAGCAACCAACAATTCATTAAAAGAAACTCACTAAACTAAGGCAGGTTTAATTTTTTTTTACTAATGTAATTACATAATTCAGAGAAAAAGGTAAAAGCACACATCTGCAAAACTACAATCAGTGTACAGTTTCATTTCAAAGATAAGTTAAACATTTTCACGACTAGAAGAGGTTATGATGTCTGAAATGATTGGAATGGCTTTTCTTTCCCTCCCCCTCCACCACCTTTATAGATGGGAAAAAAATAATTTCACATTGCACCTGAATCAGAGCTATGTACGGGAACATGGGAGTGCGAGGCATTACTTTTCTGCAAAACAAGAACCTGGCAAGATCAAATGCTACATCCATCGGTATAGCCCCACGGTCTCCTCACAATAAATCAGTTTGTCTTTTTTTTGTAACTAATGCAAGCACTGTATCAGGCCGCTTCTCACTCTTGCTCTCTCTCGTCCCCCTTTATTTTCTCTTTTTTGCACCAAGTTTCTCTTCCGGCTCTGCAGCACATCGTGGACATGATACCCCACAAATCTTTAGCTGCTCACTAGATATATGAAAGCGATTCACGATTTGTATTTTTAAGGTCAAGTGGGAGATGTACCCACTGTGCAACATCCACCATATCTCCGACACTCCTAATAAAGAATTGTATGCTTGTGGATACACGTGTGCTCATCCCTTCTTACCATGGAGTAATCTGCCACTGGACTCCTCTGAGGAAGTACCTGAGATAGCAACTTCTAAAACATATAGAAATCCATGCTCCTCTGGTCCAGTCTGCAAACTGAGCTCCAGGGATCACTCAACAAAATCCTCCTCATTGGGTATTTGAGCCTGTCCCAATATTTTGCTAGTATAGACATGAAAGATCCTAGAGGTGGTCCACAGTGCATGTTTTTAGCTTATATCAGCTGGGGGGAGGGGTGGAAATAATCAGCCAGGGTTCCTGCTCCTAATCACTATCCAGCAACTCCTATTGGAAAGTGAGCGTGTGCAGAGATTGGGTGAGCACAGGATGAGACTTAACAATGGGGCCGTCCCCTCCCCATGATCAAATAATCTGCCAACACCAACTTCTCAGGCAACTAGGGATGGGCAATAAATGCAGCCTTGCCTGCATCACCCACATCTCTTGAACAAATTAAAATTTAAAATGGTCAATTGGGCAAGGTGCCAGAGGGTGGTTGGCACCATGTTACCCCAGCAACCATCAATGCACTGAGGAAGGGAGCAAATTTATTTTTTTTCCCCCAAAATGTTTGGTAAAGTTCCAGGATTTTTGCTTCTCAACTCCTCCCTACCCCCAAGTCATAGAGAGTTTTGCAATCTCTTATGGTGGAATTGGGAAAATTCTATCTTTAAACAAAATATACTTTTATGAATAGATGTAAAAAGACAGAGAGAAGGGTTCCCTGTTAGACAGTCAAAACCCACACTCATACCGTAAAAACTTATGAAAGACCTAAGGTATAAGGTATAAGGCATTTAGTCGATAGGAATTAAGAGGGAAAGGGGAAGAAAGAGAAAAATCTAGGGATGGAGGGAATATTTTGAGAAGCAAGATGCTCAGATGACATTACAAACCCCAAGCACTGGATCTATCCTTAAATGTCCTCCCAGCAAGTGGCACTGTTGTCATAAAGAACCAACATTGTCAATAATGGATGTGTTTATTGCTTAATATACAGACACAAACACAACTTCTACACTCCCATAATGTTCATGCAGCATACTGACTACCCTATAGGCTGCAATTTTTTTTTCCCCAAAGCAAAATAATAACTAGCTTGATTTGCAGTTGCAACCCACGTACAGGTTATTTCTTCCCCCCCCACCCCCCACCGTCAGTAGGGTCATAAGTGCAACTGTTTGCGTATGTACGTCTGATTGGAAATGTCTACATGTGTGTACTTTAGTAATGGGGGTTTAAAGCTGTATGTTGTCTGCTTGCTGATTGGGAAGTTTGTTTCAGTACAGGAGCAATCTGGCTGTTTCCAACAGCAATGTACTGTCTTACACAGCACTGTGAGATGAGCGTGCAAGTGCTCGGCAACAAGACCATCAAGCCAGAAAGCTCACTGAAGTGCATTTCCGCTCTGCAAACAAGGCAATAGATGATACCGTTGCTTCTGCTTGGGGGTGGTGGGAGCCTAATTCTCAAGGCTGCTGAATGTTATATTCTCATCAGTCCACTGCATCGGGAGGGGGAAGAAGTGTCAACACAATCTGCTGGGCAGGTGGAGCTTGTTCACTCAGATGACAAAAATATGGAAAAAAAATATGCTTTTTGTTTAGAAAACAGACTGATTAATTTCAGGGTCATAGATTAGTAAAGTGCTGTGCACCCGTTTCAAATGGCCCACGAGGAGCCTTCACTTCTCCTGGAGGGAAAGCTCCAATATCTGCTTCAGCGTCGCCTCCTCTTCTCTGTGTCTTTCCTCTTGCTCCTCAAGCTCTTTGGCAGAAAGCTCCATAGCAAACTGCAACTGAGTGTTATAGCTGGAGTACCTGTCTGTGGAGTGAGAGCCATGGGAACCCGCTAAAATGCTTTCACTGATCGCCCTAGAAAAGTTGAATCCATAGAAAGGTGATGGGAACACTTCAGGACTGTTTCAGCAGAATAGTTCAATTAAAAGAGCATTTTTCCCTGGATCTGTTGGTAAATGTACTGATCAGAAATTTCAATCCCCAGTCTCTGTTGACTCAGCTGAGCTCAGCAGGGTAGTAGCAGTGGTGCTACAACTGACTATAGTGCTCCTGCATTAGAGAGGGAAGACACAACAAAATCGCCAGGGTTCACAGACCACATCAATGTCCGGTGATTATCCTGCAAAGTGCTTGCATGTGGACATCTAGCAAGAACAGGATTGTCCTGCTTTCCCCTGTCCCCCCACCACCCACCCTCAGTTAACTACCTTGTCAGTATTTAGTGTCTGGGCTCAAACATGAAGAATGTCCACATGTCCATGGAACAACACCCCAGCATGAGCCAGTCCCTTCAGGAGGAGGGGAAAGAAAGCTTTTTGCTCTGTCGTACAATATTTGTCTCAGCTTACACCCCTCCCACCTCAACTATCCTCGCCTGTAAAAGTGTGAAAAGCCCAAAAGGACATCAGTGCTGCTCTGCCCAAAGATGTATTTCAGGAACAAACCACAATCCCAATTCCAGCAACTCAAGATTTTTTTCCTCCCTCACCCTAGAGACCCAGTTGAGGAGGTTAAAGCTTCCCATCCCCCACTTCACTCTCAAAAGAAGTCCACATGCAAAGGTCAGTGAAGGATATCAGACAGCATTTTGATCTCGGCCACCCTGTGTCCAGTACATCATGTCCCCTTCACCATAGTATATTGTCTCTGAAAGCAAGAGTGTCATTGAGGGCACTGAAACTTTCTTCAGAAGGTTGATTTCCTGAGTGCCTCCAAAGCCTGTTCTGACCTTCCCTCCCCACATCAAGAGTTTGCAGTTTCTGATATTGAACCCACAGCTGTTGAATCCAATCCACGATGTAAATGGAGTGATTCAACAGCAAAGGAAAATATGAAAAACAACATCCCTCTTGCAGTTATCAAACCTCCTAAGTGCAGTATAATCCAGCAAATTCAATGTGGGCCTCGTGTGCCTGTCACTCAAATCCAGTGGCTACAGTTACAGGCGGAGCCTCTCACCAGCACAGCACTTCGGGGGTTAGGGGGAAAATGAAAAAGAAATGGAAAAAAAAAGTCACCGCTCATCAGACCCCATTGTAAAAGCAAACGTCTCTCCATCCTGGTTAACAACAACAACTTGCATTTATACAAAGAAAGACATGCAATAATATAGCGCCTTTTCATGACCTCAGGACGTCCCAAAGTGCTTTACAACCAATGAAGTACTTTTGAAGTGTAGTCACGATTATAATGTAGGAAATGTGGCAGCCAATTTGCACACAGCAAGGTCACACAAACAGCAATGTGATAATGACCAGATAATCTGCTTTAGTGATGTTGGTTGAGGGATAAATATTGGCCAGGACACCGGGGAGAACTCCCCTGCTCTTCTTCAAATAGCGCCATGGAGTCTTTTACGTCCAGATGAGGGGGTAGACGGGGCCTCGGTTTAACGTCTCATCCAAAAGACGGCACCTCCAACAGTGCAGCACTCCCTCAGGTATAGCGCCTTTAACAATGAAAAGGCCCCAAGGTGCTTCACATGAGCATTATCAAACAAAATTTGACACCGAGCATAAGGAGATATTAGAATTAGACCTTCACAAGTACCAATCAAGGAAATCCTGAAAACCAGACTCCCTGCTCCCTCAAGGAAGGAGAGAGATGGAGAGAGAAAAATCAGTTGTTCTAATAAAGATTAAAATAGTTGGTTTAATAATTATATCATAGGAGATGGCACCGCATTCTGGAACACCAACATACTGTGTCCAGGCGGCAATCATTTCCCCAGTCTTTTTGCAAATTCCTGATATTACCTTAGGTACTTCTCCAAAGGGGAGGTGAGAAACTCTAGCTCACTTTCTATCCTTTGCCCATTTCAGTAGAGGGGGCTTGACAGGGTAGATGCTGAGAGGTTGTTTCCCTTGGCTGGAGAGTCTAGAACTAGGGGGCATAGTCTCAGGGTAAAGGGTCAGCCATTTAAGACTGAGATTAGGAAGAATTTCTTCACTCAGAGGGTTGTGAATCTTTGGAATTCTCTACCCGAGAGGGCTGTGGATGCTGAGTCGTTGAGTATGTTTAAGGCTGAGATAGATAGATTTTTTGGACTCTAGGGAGAATCAAGGGAAAGCGGAGTTGAGGTTGAAGTTGAAGATGGGCCATGATCTTACTGAATGGCGGAGCAGGCTCGAGGGGCCGTATGGCCTACTCCTGCTCCTATTTCTTATGTTCAGCACCAGTCAAGAATGGGGAAGGAGAGAGAGAAAACACATCTTATTTCTTTTTCTTAAAAAAAGGAAATAAATTATTCAAAATTTCAAATTTTTGAAAAGTAAAATTCTCTTACCTTTCACTACTTTGGTGCAAGGTCTGATCCGACTGTAAAGTCCTGCTGGGAGGCATCTCCCATGCTCCCTAAAATACAGAAGCACCAAGTATCACTTTTAATTGCTTCCCCCAACTGCACAAAGTTATTTACAATTATCTTGTGAATCTTGTCAGGATGTCAGTGCTGCACTGACTTTGCCACACCTTACGAGACAATTATACTGCAGTTTCTACATTTAAGTGTTAGATTGGCTCTGTTGGTAGTATCCCACCTGAGTCAGAAGGCTGTGGTTTAAAGCCCAACGACAGACTTTGAGATATAATCTAGGCAGATACTTCAGTGTAGTATTTCAGATCAGATGCTAAACTGAGGTCCTATCCACCTGTTCAGATGGATGCAAGAGATCCCTTGTCAGTACTAAAAAGAGCAGGGAGTCCACATGACTATCTGCTGATTCATTCATTTGTCACTGTGCAAATTGGCTGCAGCATTTGTCCAACTGTGAATGCACTTCAAAAGCAATCCAATGGTGCTAAAGTTATTTGGACATGCTAAGGACACGCAAGGCGGTACTTGAATGCAGCAGACTTCGAATTTTGGCAAATGGCGCAAGACTTTTTGGAAGTAGGCAGTTTTAAACTGCTTGAGTTTTATGCTAACTGCAATGTAAGTGGAACTGATCCGATGCCATCTTTTAAAGCGTAAAAAAAAAAGCAGAGGTCTGGATCAGGTTTGATGCCTGATCTCAGGCAAGATACTCAATACTCTGATTCAAGATGAAGAAAAAAAAAATCCAGTGCCTCACTCTTGATTGTTCTCCAGGATCCTCACTGGAAATCGTTTTGTGTGTGGACATCAGTTGAGGACAAGGTCAGGCTCAGCTGTGATGGCTTCCACAGTTGGAAAGCTCTCTAGCCTCACGTACAAAGAGCTGATATCTGGGCAAGGTAATGGATGGCTGCTATTACTGGTGGAACCGTACCCCAGCAAGAGTCAACATCTTCAGGAGTGCAGGGAAGAAAATTGTGGCGGGGGGGGGGGGGGGGGGGAAAGGAGGGGAAAAGAAAGACAGTGCCCCTTTACATGTTAAGCTTTGATTTCCTGCTTGATTTCACACTCACTTCACTGCCATCAGGACAGGAATCCATCAGGCTCTGCTGGATCGCCAACTGAATCAGCTGATCATCCTCATCCCCATCAACTCCAAGCACCATGTTCCTTCTGCTGCCGCGGACGTGGTAATTTTCTGGTATCGTGAAAACAGATGGGTCCACTGCAAAGGCAGAGTCTGAAGACAGTAGAAAAATGTATAGATTAACTCCATAAGCTGCAACTTGGCACATTCAGCGTATGGGGTAAAGATACTATAAGCGACATTGTTTGTGTATTTGGCTATGTGCAATGACACAGTACTCCTGCAACGGGTTGAGAATTTCATACTAATGGAGGCAGGGCTTACCCATGTTGTTCAGCAATAGTGAAAGTACTCTATAAATTTATAGTTAGTTTCCTGATAATGGAGACATTGTTTACCTTTACTGAGTGTGAAACTGTTCTGGACGGACCACAATTTATGGAGCGATTTTACTTTTGCTGAGCAGTATGGCTAAATTGGTTGCATTAGCATGAAACTAACTTTCTCCCTATCTGTAACATTTTCAGCAGTCTCAATCCATTTCCAGTGGGATTTGGCCTGCAGCTCAAAAGTGTCTATCTATTACAGCACTAATTTGACAATCTCATACAGACAGGCCACGGCAGCTAGTGGCTCGAAATGTAATATCACACTGGTGCAGTAGGGGGTGCTCTTACCTTGCTACACCTGACCTGGGAATGCTTGAGGCAGACACTGAATCCCCAAAATGGAATATGTTCCATTCTCCAGCATCAACATCCCTCATCTTGAGCACAAGTTTCACCAGAAAACTGGATCTGCAGAGGTGGCATGAGAGCACAAGAAAGAGAATGATAATAAAAAAGGCAAGGGAGAGAGAGAGAGAGAGAGAGAGAGAAAAGGAGAAAAAGAGAAGAGAGCAAGGACAGGTAAAATACACAGCACGTGCCCAAGAAAGGCAAAGAGGGAGCCTGAACGTGAGAAAAAGCAAGAGAGAAAATGAGTGAAAGCAAGAGACAGGGAGGGAGGGAGACAGAAAGAGAAAGAAACTGAGAGCTAGTGCGCAAGAGGGAGAGAGAGAGAAAAAGACAGACACACAGCCATACACAGAGCAAGAGTAAGCGAGCGAGAGACACACAGAACAAGGAATGAAAAACAAAACGGAAACCAAAGCAGCAGTTTATGTGCTGAATGGCTGCTCCCATCATTTCTTTTTTGAAATCCCAGTGATGAGCCTTTCCGAGCCTACGATTTTTAACTGCAGTTAAATGCCAGGAAACAGAGGGAATTCCACCATCAGGACTCTCGAGTGCTACCACCAACAGTAAAGACCACAGAAAAGCCCAACTCTCAGTATAATCTTCCCAGGATAAAGATAGCCCTGCTTCTTCGCAAGTTTCAGAGAAAGATGGAATTCCACACAGGCAGGTTTAACTGAGTCAGTACAAAGTGCTTCACATAGAATTACATAGAATGTACAGCACAGAAATAGGCCATTTGGCCCAACTTGTCCATGCCGGTGTTTATGCTCCATACAGCCTCTTCCCACCAGTCTTCATCTAACACCATCAACATATCCTTCTATTCCTTTCTCCCTCATGTGTTTAACTAGCTTCACCTTAAATGCATCTATGCTATTCGCCTCAACTACTCCATGTGGTAGTGAGTTCCACATTCTAACCACTCTCTGGGTAAAGAAGTTTCTCCTGAATTCCCTATTGGATTTATTAGTGACTATCTTACATTTATGGCCCCAAGTTCTGGTCTCCCCCGCAAGTGGAAACATTTTCTCTACATCTACCCAATGAAACCCTTTCTTAATCTTAAAGACCTCTATCAGGTCACCTCTCCGTCTTCTCTTTACTAGAGAAAAGAGCCCCAGCCTGTTCAGTCTTTCCTGAAAAGGTATAGCCTCTCAGTTCTGGTATCATCCTAGTAAATCTTTTTTGCACCTTCTCCAGTGCCTCTATATCCTTTTTATAATATGGAGACCAGATCTATTCACAGTACTCCAAGTGTGATCTAACCAAGGTTCTATACAAGTTTAACATAACTTCTCTGCTTTTCAATTCTATCCCACTAGAAATGAACCCCACTGCTTGGTTTGCTTTTTTTGAAAATGGCCTTATTAACCTGCGTTACTATGTTTAGTGATTTGTGTATCTGTATCTCCAGATCCCTCTGCTCCTTTAACCCATTTAGACTCTTATTTTCCAAGCAGTGTGTGGCCCCCTTATTCTTCCTACCAAAATGTACCACTTCACACTTCTCTATATTGAAATTCATTTGTCATTTACACACCCATTCTGCAAGTTTATTAATGCCTTCCTGTATTTTGTCACAGTCCTCTTCAATATTAACTATACCCCCAATTTGGCGTGGTCCACAAATTTTGAAATTGTGCCCCCCGCCGCCCCCCCCACCCGAGTCTTGCAAAGCGCACGCTGCTCCTGGCTATAAGATTGTTGATTGGAATCACCTGCTCCGTAAATGCTGAACAGTGGTCCCAGCATCGATCCTTGTGGAACACCACCTCCCACCTTTTGCCAGTCTGAGTAACTACCTTTAACCCCTTCTCTCTGTTTTATGTTTTGTAGCCAGCTTGCTAACCATTCTGCTACTTATCCCGACTCCATATGCTGTGCCCTAAGCCACGAGTCTACAATGCGGTACCTTATCGAAGGCCTTTTAAAAATCCAAATGTATTACATCTACTGCATTACCCTTGTATGGAATTAGTTTCCCATATCAGGTTAATGTTTGTGATGGTCTTTGGGGAAAAAAGGCTAATTTTCACAAGCCCCAAGCAAAACGGAATTTCAAATCACCTAAAATATTGTACATTTGAGTCAGATTGAGAACTTTTAACACAGTTGCTTAGCAGGGCAATGTACGCAATATACGAACCTCCATTAGACGTTGGCACAGTTAAGTTGCTCTGTGATCCCTGGTGTGCTTGTGGCGTTGGTGGTTTGAGGGTGCTGCATGCATTCACGTTTCCAAATGTAATTCGTGCATTCAGTACGTAGAAGAGTGGGATTTCTGGGGCAGATAGATAGGATAATTTTAGAAAAAAAAGTTATAAACTAAACAACAACAATATCTTGCTGATGAATAGCCAGGGTGTCCCAGCTAAGGCAGAACTGTTTGGTGTTCTTTTATACACATGCAATTTTGCCAATATCAACTCAAACCCGTGATATGCCCCTCCTGCAACCCGTGATATGCCCCTCCTGCAAGATGTGGGAAGTCATGGACACTACCAGTATCCCTGCCGATCATGTGTGCAGGAAGTGTGTCCACCTGCAGCTACTGACCGATCGTATCTCGGAGCTGGAGCTGCGGGTGGATTCACTGTGGAGCATCCGCGTTGCAGAGAAACTCATGGATAGCACGTTTAGCGAGTTGGTCACACCGCAGGTAAAGGGTAACCACCAGGAAGAGTAAGAGGTGCAGGCAGGTAGTGCAGGGGTCCCCTGTGGCCATCCCCCTCTCAAACAGATATGCCACTTTGGATGCTGTTGGGGGGGATTACTTATCAGGGGAAGGCAGCAGCAGCCAACTTCCTGGTACCACGGGTGGCTCTGCTGCACAGGCTGGGAGGAAAAAGAGTGGAAGAGCTATAGTGATAGGGGACTCAATTGTAAGGGGAATAGACAGGCGTTTCTGCGGCCGCAACCGAGACTCCAGGATGGTGTGTTGCCTCCCTGGTGCAAGGATCAAGGACGTCTCGGAGCGGCTACAGAACATTTTGGAGGGGGAGGGCGAACAGCCAGCTGTCATGGTGCACATAGGCACCAACAATATAGGTAAAAAAGGGGATGAGGTCCTAAAAGCAGAATATAGGGAGTTAGGAGGTAAATTAAAAAATAGGACCTCAAAGGTAGTAATCTCAGGATTGCTGCCAGTGCCACGTGCTAGTCAGAGTAGAAATAGGAGGATATTTCAAATGAATACGTGGCTAGAGGAATGGTGCAAGGGGGAGGGATTCAAATTCCTGGGACACTGGAAACGGTTCTGGGGAAGGTGGGACCAGTACAAACCGGATGGTCTGCACCTGGGCAGGGCCGGGACCGCTGTCCTAGGAGGAGTGTTTGCTAGTGCTGTTGGGGAGGGTTTAAACTAAAGTGGCAGGGGGTTGGGAACCTGAGCAGGGAGACAGAGGAAAGCATAACAGGAAGGGACAAAAGGTATGGACTAATAGGTAAAGTGTTAAAAAAGGAAAAAGCAGGAACTAAGCGTCACAAAACAGATTTGAAAGTTCTTTATCTGAATGCACGTAGCATTCGTAACAAAATGGACGAGTTAACGGCACAAATAACTACGTATGGGTATGATCTTGTGGCCATTACAGAAACATGGCTGCAGGGTGACAACGACTGGGAATTAAATATGCCAGGGTATTTAACAATCAGGAAGGACAGGCAGGAAGGAAGGGGAGGTGGGGTGGCTATGTTAATAAAGGAAGGAATCACTAATACAGATAAATGATATTGGGACAAAGCAACAAGATAATGAAACAGTTTGGGTAGAGATAAGGAATAATAAGGGGAAAAAAACACTAGTGGGCGTAGTATATAGGCCTCCTAATAGTTGCAACTCTGCTGGAAGAAGTATTAATCAGGTACTAGTCGGGGCATGTAATAAGGGAACAGCTATAATTATGGGGGATTTTAACTATCATATTAACTGGACAAATCAAATTGGGCAGAGCAGCCTTGAGGAAGAGTTCATTGAGTGCATCAGGGATGGATTTCTTGAGCAGTATGTAACTGATCCTACAAGGGGGCAGGCAACCTTGGACCTGGTCCTGTGTAATGAGTCAGGATTAATTAATAATGTCCTAGTTAAGGATCCCCTTGGAACGAGCGACCACAACATGGTTGAATTCCATATCCAATTAGAGGGTGAGAAGGTTGATTCTCAAACAAGCGTACTGAGCTTGAATAAAGGAGACTAATGATGGTATGAGAGCGGAATTGATTAAAGTGGACTGGGAAAATAGATTAAAGGGTAAGACAGTACATGAGCAGTGGTGTTCATTTAGGGAGTTATTTTACAACTTTCAAAATAAATATATTCCACTGAGGAAAAAAGGGTGTAAAAGAAATGACAGCCATCCGTGGCTAAGTAAAGAAATCAAGGATAGTATCCGACTAAAAACAAGGACATATAAGGTAGCCAAACTTAGTGGGAGGATAGAAGATTGGGAAGTCTTCAAAAGACAGCAAAAAGTAACTAAAGGATTGATTAAGAAAGGGAAGTTAGATTATGAAAAGAAATTAGCAAAAAAATATAAAAACAGATAGCAAGAGTTTCTATAGTTATATAAAAAGAAAAAGGGTGGCTAAGGCAAACATAGGTCCCTTAGAGGATGAGACCGGGAAATTAATGGTGGGAAACATGGAGATGGCAAAAATGCTGAACAAATATTTTGTTTCAGTCTTTACAGTAGAGGACACTAAGAATATCCCAACACTGGACAAACAGGAGGCTCTACGGGAGGAGGAGCTAAATACGATTAAAATCACTCAGGAGATGGTACTCAGTAAAATAATGGGACTCAAAGCGGATAAATCCCCTGGACCTGATGGCTTACATCCTAGGGTCTTGAGGGAAGTGGCAGTAGGGATTGTGGATGCTTTGGTGATAGTTTTCCAAAATTCCCTGGACTCAGGAGAGGTCCCGGCAGATTGGAAAACTGCTAATGTAACACCGTTATTTAAAAAGGGTAGTAGGCAGAAGGCTGGAAATTATAGGCCAGTTAGCCTAACATCTGTGGTGGGTAAAATTTTGGAGTCTATTATTAAGGAGACAGTAACGGAACATTTAGATAAGCATAATTTAATAGGACAAAGTCAGCATGGCTTTATGAAGGGGAAGTCATGTCTGACAAATTTGCTTGAGTTCTTTGAGGATATAACGTACAGGGTGGATAAAGGGGAACCAGTGGACGTAGTGTATTTAGACTTCCAGAAGGCATTCGACAAGGTGCCACATAAAAGATTGTTACTTAAGATAAAAAAATCACGGGATTGGGGGTAATATTCTGGCATGGGTGGAGGATTGGTTATCGAACAGGAGGCAGAGAGTTGGGATAAATGGTTCATTCTCGGACTGGCAACCAGTAACCAGTGGTGTTCCACAGGGGTCGGTGCTGGGTCCCCAACTCTTTACAATCTATATTAACGATTTGGAGAAGGGGACCGAGTGCAACATATCAAAATTTGCAGATGATACAAACATGGGAGGGAAAGTAGAGAGAATGAGGAGGACATAAAAAACCTGCAAGGGGATATAGACAGGCTGGGTGAGTGGGCGGAGATTTGGCAGATGCAATATAATATTGGAAAATGTGAGGTTATGCACTTTGGCAGGAAAAATCAGAGAGCAAGTTATTTTCTTAATGGTGAGAGACTGGAAAGTACTGCAGTACAAAGGGATCTGGGGGTCCTAGTGCAAGAAAATCAAAAAGTTGGTATGCAGGTGCAGCAGGTGATCAAGAAAGCCAACGGAATGTTGGCTTTTATTGCTAGGGGGATAGAATATAAAAACAGGGAGGTATTGCTGCAGTTATATAAGGTATTGGTGAGACCGCACCTGGAATACGGCATACAGTTTTGGTGTCCACACTTAAGAAAAGACATATTTGCTCTCGAGGCAGTACAAAGAAGGTTCACTCGGTTAATCCCGGGGATGAGGGGGTGGACATATGAGGAGAGGTTGAGTAGATTGGGACTCTACTCATTGGAGTTCAGAAGAATGAGAGGCGATCTTATTGAAACATACAAGATTGTGAAAGGGGCTTGATGGGGTGGATGCAGTAAGGATGTTCCCAAAGATGGGTGAAACTAGAACTAGGGGGCATAATCTTAGAATAAGGGGCTGCTCTTTCAAAACTGAGATGAGGAGAAACTTCTTCACTCAGAGGGTGGTAGGTCTGTGGAATTTGCTGCCCCAGGAAGCTGTGGAAGCTACATCATTAGATAAATTTAAAACAGAAATAGACAGTTTTCTAGAAATAAAGGGAATTAGGGGTTATGGGGAACGGGCAGGAAATTGGACATGAAGCTGAGTTCGGATCGGTCAAAGCCCTGTGGGTGGCGGAGAGGGCCCAGAGGCTGAGTGGCCGGGTCCTGCTCCTACTTCTTGTGTTCTTTAGATTTGTGGTTGGGATCAGATCAGCCATGATGTTATTGAATGGCGGAGCAGGCTCGAGGGGCCGATTGGCCTACTCCTGCTCCTATTTCTTATGTTCTTATGTTCTTAACTTTGATGACCCTGCAAACAACTGCAGTAACTTCGCGAAGAAAGAAAAGAAATAGAAAAGGAAAAAAAAGACAACTCTTAGTGAGATACAGCTCCACAGCTGCCAGGGCTTCCATTACCTCAGCCAGGTGGACAATGTCTGAGCCTGTACAGTGAGTGCTTGAAGCGCATTTGACCGTGGAGGGCAAATCTGATCCTTTCCTCGCCAGATGTCGACACACACGTACGTCCCAGCAGAGGTTACTGGGTAGTAATGACAAAAAAGTAGTGCGACATTTTTACCTATTTTGACAGGAAATCCTGGTGGCAATTGCAATGTGATGAAGTCCCTGAGTTTTGCAAAGTGCACGCTGCTCCTCGCCATAAGATCGATGATTGGAATCACCTGCTCCACAAAGGACAGTGGGTAATCCTCGCAGAGCCACAGTGTTGCTTTAAACCTGCTTAGAACAGAGAAATAAAATGCACTGAACAGTGCGAAAAGCCCTGGATCTCACTCAAATGAATAGCTCTACAACTTGCCGTGTGCTTCACCAACAAGAAAAAATAACTTGGGTTAATGTATAGCGCCTTTAATGTAGGAAAACGTCCCAGGAGCTTCACAGGAACCACAAGCACTGTGCCGAGACCATGGATTGAACTCACCTAGCCTTTATGGAGACATACTTTTTATTTTACAAAATGGAGAACTAGATCTGCACAAATTTTCTACAGCAGTCTTGACAGACAAGGAATTGCAAGCACAGATATTCCTGAAAAAGAGTTAACTTGAAAAAAAAAGAGAAAAAAACCCAAAAAATGAAGTAGGAACAAGGAAAGTCCAAGGAGAAAAAGAACAACGCATCGTGTGATATCAGTGCAACTGGTCAGTGATTTTCAAATCAGGGCCAGTAATTTTCTCTATGTCTGATCCTGGACTAGTAACTCAGAAAAATGCCTAGAGTACACAGGCTCCAGTCAGAAGTCGGGGCCCCTCCAGGTAATTAAAGAGGCTTCACTAGAAACAGTTTGGCAAACTATTTTTAAAAAATGGGGCAGGGGGCGGCCACGGGCTAATTTGTCACAACGTTCGATGCAGGTGACCGGCTGATGTGTTTCAACATCATTTACATGGTCACCTCTTGCGTTTGTAAGTTACGCTCCTTTAAAGCACTTAGCCATTCCTCCCCATTGACAAATTTATTGTTCTTCACTCTTCAACCCCCCCTCGCCTATGCCCCTGTCAACTTGCCTATTTAACCAATGAGGGAGGCTGCCTTGCCCTCCAACCCTCTCCCTCCAACCTTCAGTTAGCACCTCTCCCAAAAGCCAGACTAAAACATTATGGGCATGAACTGGGTGTTCTAACACTCTGCAGTAGCAGCAGAACGTCCTGCAACTGCTCAATACGTTTGCTCCAATATTCCATGGCTATTGCCAAGGATCCTACTTGCGTAATTTGATGCAGAGCTCAGTGGGTCGGCCAATGTCCCGGTCTCCAAGGTCAAACTCTGGGTTGAAATATTCTTCTGGCGTGATGGACGTGGGGTTGTTAATAGTTGCGGTTTCTGTGACAAGGTGCTACAAGTAACAAAAAAGACAGTATATAAGACAGTGTCTCACAAGCAAATATTCAAACACATGAGCTACCACAACAAGATATGCATACACAAACCAGGAGATATGACTATATCTGGATACTTTTTACATGAATTTTGATTGATCATGCAATCAAGCTGGTGGAATCACCATTCAATAGGGTTTGGTATGTGTCTATGCTGTGATCAGGAGAATAGGGGCAATGCACTCACATATTTTAGAGAGAGACTTGTACTTCTCATGAGGAATTTCTGAATTCTATTGTCCATCTAGTGAGGGCTCAAAACCGTACCAGTCAGTTGTCTAATGGCCAAATAGTGACTGTCCACCTTAGGCCAGAGGTAGGTGGGAGGTCGGGGGGGGGAAGTTAAACAGTATCTCTTTGGTGTCATGTTGGTGCCTAGATGTCTGGAAATGGAAAATAAAAACATGGAAGCCTGATGCACTGCCCAGAAATGTTTATCTGCAACTTACTCCATTCTGCGGGCTGATGTGCTCCTCCACTTGTACCAGCAGAGATTCAAGTGGATTTTTATCATCTGTTAAATAAACGAAGAAACAGTAAAGTTAGAAAAATTGAGCCATGTTTTGAGGATTAAAAATTTTAAAAGGAAGCTGCTCACTGCACAGATTGGTCTTCTGGAGTTGGGATTAAGGCACATGTTTGGAGTGAGAGCTTCACTCTACACAACTACAAATCTGCTGAGTCATGATAGCATCCTATGGTCTAGGAATCAAGCAGTTCTCAATGCTTAGCGTGAAGTCAGAGCAAAAACCCACGACATTTCTAAAGGTTTTGACAATTGATAGAAAATTGATTACTGAATCACTGCAGGCAGATAGAAATGGGCAATAATCAGATGAAACAGGTATGAAAAGGCCAAGCCAATAATTCCACTGAAGTGCTTACCTATATTTGTCAAAAAGATTTATAAACTCAAAAAAATTCAGTGCTTCAGCTAGGTAAAGAAAGTTTTACATTTATATAGCGCCTTTCATGACCTCAGGACATCCCAAAGCTCTTTACAGTCATTGAAGTACTTTTTGAAGGGTAGCTACTGTTGCAATGTAGGAAACGTGGCAGCTAATTTGCGAACAGCAAGCTCCCACAAACAGCAACGAAACAGAAACCAGATTAGCTGTATTAGGCGTTGGTTGAGGGATAGACGTTGGCCAGGACACTTTGAACAGTGCCATGGGATCTTTTACATCCACCTGAGATGGCAGATGGGGCCTTGGTTTAACGTCTCATCTGAAATACGGCACCTCTCTCAATGCTGCACAGAAGCGTCAGCCTAGATTATGTGCTCAAGTCTCTGGAGTGGGATTTGAACCCAGACCCCTCCGACTCAGAGGTGAGAGCGCTACCACTGAGCCAAGGCTCACAGTTACTGGTAATCACCGCTGGTTTACTCTAAACCAAACAAGTGGAAGAGGTGGCTAGAATACTTGGTGAAAGGGCAAGAGAACTTCAAAATTGTGAAACTCTTCCCTCAGTCTTCTCTGCCTCCTACAATTTACAGGATTTTAGATTCAAGTTTGGCATCACCTCATTGTTACTTCTCTCAGTTGTGCTCTACACTACGGCTCTGGCTCTTTTAGACCATAAGAATGTCATCTATGGTGTACAACTGATCAGCGTTAAATCATGTAGATTGTAATGTTAGAGCTATATCCTGGGATTTCTGCTCCCATTACATTAGGGGTGAAATTGAAAAACATTTTTAGCTCTATTAAATTTTACCCACAGTCACTGACCTTCTTCAGGAGATTAAATAAGTTGTTGATGGGGTAGTGGGGGGAAAACAGAAATTCATATGTGCAAATTATACACTGTGGAAGAAGCAGGCTGTATGGGCCAAAAGGTCATCTGTAATTTCACACTTCATGTTTTTAATGTCAGTCCCCTTCTCTACCTTTATATTTGGCCTTTTCATCATCAGTCAGGTGTTCCGTTCTGCTCCTGGTCACCACATTAACATTATTGACAGTGAAAACCTACAAAAAAAAACACTGAACTAAGCTCATGAATTTAAACATTAATTTCGCCATTAATTCTTTTCTCTTGTCTCCTGAAGACAGAGATTTACGATGTGAAAACCCTTTAGTTTTCACTTAAATGTTTATTCCCCATATGGAAGGCAAACCATGAGTATTAATGTGCTATTTGACTGTGAAGGGCATCACTATGAGTGAAGTGTCAATGTGCTTCCCATTACCATTCAGTCCCCTTAAACTTTGCACTAATTTTCCTTCTCTTAACCGCCCCCTGCACACTCCCAAAAATAACGTAGTTCGAAGATATGGCTTTCTTCTGGATTTTGTTCACCTATTTTCATTTTCTCGGTTTCACCTGGTGTCCCTTGGACAGGAACTATACCCCTACTAAGAAGTGATCTCCTCTCCTAAACCCCTCTCAAAAGGTGCTATTCAGAGAGCTGCTAGCAGCTTAATGGGAGTAGCCCAGGAGGCCAGCCTCAAGAGTTTTCATCTGTGTGTTTGGGGCAGGGACACATAAAAGAAAGAAAAGTTAAATAAGCATCAGTGAAACTTCCTGTTTTACTGTACCTTGGCTTCATACTCTTGAACAACATCAGTCTTGTCTGTCCGCCAGCCCCAGAACCCAGACTTATTCCTGTAGGTCAAGCAGAGAGTTTAGTTCTTCACACTTCTCACCCTCTTACATCTCTTAATACCATGACTCGTCCTCCCATTCATCTTGTAGAGGTGCAACTATCACCGAAACACACGTGGCTTTAGATTATTGACACAACTCGATCACTGGTCCATGTTTTTTAAAAAAACTCTTTGCTAGATCCTTAAAGAGTGAATCAAAAGCAAAATACTGCGGATGCTGGAAATCTGAAATAAAAACAGAAAATGCTGGAGAAGCTCAGCAAGTCAGGCAGCATCTGTGGAGAAAGAAACAGAGTTAACGTTTCGGGTCGAAGACCTTTTGTCAGAACTGCAAGAGTTAAAGTTTTTGAGCAAGTACAGAGTCAGGGAAAGGGGGGGGCTGGGAGGGGAGGGGAGGAAAGTTCACGTTTGATAGGGTGGAGGGCACGAGTGATTAAATGACATAAGGGATGATGGTGCAAGGCAAGGAAGGTGGTAATGGGACAGGTTAAGAAACAAAACATTGATCAGGAGTAGCTGTAAATGGCAGCAACAGAACCATTACCAGCACTAGCTGACCAAAAAAATGGGAGCAGCTGTTATGATCTGAAGTTACTGAAATCAGTGTTGAGTCCAGAAGGTTATAAAGTGCCTCAGCAAAAGATGAGTTAAAAACAGTGGATGTCCCTCCAAAGGGACTTAGGGGTTCAGGTACATAGATCATGAAAATGTCATGAACAGGTGCAGAAAATAATCAATAAGGCTAATGGAATGCTGGCCTTTATATCTAGAGGACTAGAGTACAAGGAGGCAGAAGTTATGCTGCAGCTACACTAAACCCTGGTTTGACCACACCTGGAGTACTGTGAGTAGTTCTGGGCACTGCATCTTCAGAAGGACATGTTGGCCTTGGAGGGAGTGCAGCGTAGGTTTACTAGAATGATACCCAGACTTCAAGGGTTAAGTTATGAGGAGAGATTACACAAATTGGGGTTGTATTCTCTAGAGTTTAGGTTAAGGGTTGATCTGACCAAAGTTTATCAGATATTAAGGGGAACAGATAGGGTGGATAGAGAGAAACTATTTCCGCTGGTTGGGGATTCTAGGACGAGGGGGCACAGTCTAAAAATTAGAGCCAGACCTTTCAGGAGTGAGATTAGAAAACATTTCCACACACAAAGGGTGGTAGAGATTTGGAACTCTCTTCCGCAAACGGCAATTGATACTAGCTCAATTGCTAATTTTAAATCTGAGATAGATAGCTTTTTGGCAAAGGTATTAAGGGATATGGACCAAAGGCAGGTATATGGAGTTAGATCACAGATCAGCCATGATCTTATCAAACGGTGGAGCAGGCACGAGGGGCTGAATGGCCTACTCCTGTTCCTATGAGGTGCTGTTCCTCGAGCTTAATTGGAACAGTGTAACAGGCTAAGGATAGAGAGGTCAGAGTGGGAGTGGGAAGGGGGAATAAAAATGGCAAGCGACCGGCAGGTCAGGGTCACGCTTGCGGACAGAACGGAGGTGTTCATCAAAGCGATCACCCAGTCTGCGTTTGGTCTCCCCAGTGTAGAGGAGACCACATTGTGTGCAGCGCATATAGTATTTTAAATTGAAAGAAGTACAAGTAAACTGCTGTTTGACCTGGAAGGAGTGTGTGGGGCCCTGGATGGTGGAAAGGGAGGAGGTGAAGGGGCAGATGTTGCATCTGCTGCGCTCGCATGGGAAGGTGCCTTGGGGAGGAAAGTGGGTGTTGGGGATGATGGAAGAGTTGACCAGGGTGTCATGGAGGGAACGGTCCCTTTGGAATGCTGAAAGGGGGAGGGGAAGATGTGTTTAGTGGTGGGATTGTGCTAGAGGTGGTGGAAATGGTGGAGGATGATACGTTGAATGTGGAGGCTGGAAGGGTGGAAGGTGAGGACAAGGGGGATCCTATCATGGTTCTGGGAGGGAAGGGAAGGGGTGAGAGCAGAAATTCGGGAAATAGGACGGACACAGTCGAGGGCCCTGTCAACTACAATGGAGGGGAATCCTCGTTTGAGGAAAAAGGAAGACATATTGGAAGCGCTGGTGCGGAAGGTGGCATCGTCAGAACAGATGCGACGGATAAGGAGAAACTGGGAGAAGGGAATAGAGTCGGGTGGGAGGAAGTGTAATCAAGGTAGCTGTGGGAGTCGGTGGGCTTGTAATAGATATTGGTTGACAGCCTATCCCCAGAAATGGAGATAGAGAAGTCCAGGAAGGGAAAGGGAGAGTAGGAGATGGACCATGTGAAGGCGAGGGAAGGGTGGAAATTGGAAGCGAAGTTGATGAAATTTTCCAGAAGAGAGCAGGAAACGGCACCGATAGAGTCATCAATGTACCGGAAAAAGAGGTGAGGGAGGGGACCTGAGTAGGACTGGAATAAGCATGTTTCACGTCTCCCACAAAAAGACAGGCATAGCTGGGACCCAAACGGGTTCCCATAGCGACACCTTTTATTTGGAGGAAGTGAGTGGAGTCAAAGGAGAAGTTGTTCAACGTAAGAAGTTGTTCAGCCAGGCGGAGGAGGGTGGTGGTGGTGGTGGTGGTGGATGGGGACTGGTTGGGTATCCGTTCAAGGAAGAAGCGGAGGGCCCGCAGGCTCTTCTGGTGGGGGATGGAGGTGTAGAGGGACTGGACGTCCATGGTGTAAAGGAGATGGTTAGGGCCGGGGAACTGGAAACTGTTAAAGTGGCGGCGGGCGACAGAAGAGTCGCGGATGTAGGTTGGAAGAGACTGGACAAGGGGAGAAAAAAAAGATAAGATAGGAGGAAATAAGTTCCGTGGGGCAAGAACAGGCTGAAACGATGGGTCTCCCAGGGCAGTCCTGTCTGTAGATCTTGGGGAGGAGGTAGAAGTGGGTTGGGGGACTATGAGGTTGGAGGCCGTGGAGGGAAGATCTCCAGAGGAGATAAGGTCAGTGACAGTCTGGGAAACTGGCTTGATGTTCGGCGGTGGGGTCATGGTCCAGCAGGAGGTAGGAGGAGGAGGTGTTGGAGAGTTGGCGTTTAGACTCCGCAAGGTAGAGGTCTGTTCGCCACACAACATTGCTGCCCTTGTCAGCAGGTTTAATGACGATGTCAGGGTTGGACCGAGAGTACGGAGTGCTGCGAGTTCAGAGGGAGGTAGGTTAGAATGAGTGAGGGGAGCAGAGAAATTGAGACGGCCGATGTCACGCTGGCAGTTCACAATGAAAAGATCAAGAGAGAGTAAGAGGCCCGTGGGAGGGGGTCCGGGTGGAACAAGAATTCCGAAGACGGGAGAAAGGGTCCGCTGTATGTGGGGAAAAACTCCTGGCCAAAGAAGTAGGCGCGGTGTCCAGCTCGAAATTCATGGAGGTGGGGGTGTAAGAGGATGAAGCTAAGGCCTTTACTGGGGACTGATCATTCAGGATCAGAGAGGGGAAGGTCAGAGGGGATAGTGAAAACATGACAAAGGGTGAACATCACCATTACTATCCATTTAATTCGCACCCCTAGGAACTGGGTTAAGATTCCTTCAAATTAATTTTTTTCTAATACCATGAGAAGACTTTCGTCCCATCTATCCACGTTCAGATTCTACTCCAAAGGTGAAAGGACAGCATTATAAATCCTGACCCACACAGCATACACATTGATCCAAAGTTCCAAATATACAATTCCACCAGCTCTTCCTCCTCCCTGAACCCTTAAATGTGTTGGGATCAAGACTCATTTCATCTTCTCCTACTTCAGGATAGCCAATCTTGCAAAACTCAAGGGCTGGAAAAAGAAATCATATACAGATAAAGAGCCACAAACTTTAAAGTATGCTCACTGATATTCTTGCTGGATCTACACAGATAAGTAATTTTGTCCTATGGCAGGTGTATTCAGAATCATTACCAACTGTTAAGAACATTTAGAATTTCACCTCTGCATGACACTCAGTTAAAAGATGTCACTTTTTTCAAATTAGCGATCATTAAAACACAAGGGGGAACATTCTACAATTTTCAATTTCAATGAAATTGAAACATTGATAACGTGAAAATTCCATTTACCAAACCTCCCCCTTGCTCTGATCCTAGTAGTCAAGGATGAAAACAAATTGGAAACTCCTTTTTCGTTTTAAAAAAACCCTGCAATTTCTCCAAAAGACAAACCAAAAATTTTAGCTAAACTTGCTGTAATCCAGCCTATTCTAGTTTTTCTTCCTTCTACCAATCAAAAAAAAACTGCATTTTTGAAACAAGGATAGTCTTTCAACAACTAAAAGAATCATGAAGCTTCTCAACCTGAAGATTGCACGTGATTTCTAAAAATAAGAACTTCTCCATGTATCCCCATTTTCCAGAGCCATTCTTAATCGATTTTGCATTTCAGCGTGACACAAGTTAAATACTTGTCTTACGTAACCCAGATTTATAACTCTGTGGTCTTTGAGAGAGAATGAGAGCACGAGGGGGAATGAGAAAACGCATGGGAAAAGAGAGTGATAGGGAGCAAGAGAATATGAGAGAGCATGCAAAGAAATCGGTGGAAAAGCACATCGGCTGATTTCTATGGGCACAGATTGCAAAACCTTTGGTGTTCCTGATCACAATCTAGAAGGCAGATCTAATTTAAACCTCATTACTGAACATGAAAAAGTTTAAAAGCTGTACATTTGATACATCTATTTAAAAAAAACTGATTATCCATTCCCCCCCTAAAAATAATCAATTAAAAAGAACTATTTTGCAAAGAGATTACCTTGCTACAAGCAGTTCGTACAATCTTACTGAAATATGAAAGATATTAACAAGAGAAACGTTACTTTTTAGTTCAATATTGACATTCAGGGAGGTAAATATCCTTATACATTAAAAGTCAGAAGGATGAAACTTCTGTTAAGTAACTGTCTTCATAACCATGTTGTGAAATTGCAGAAGATGGCACCATTTCTTATTGCACACGAAGCAAAATATGACAATATTTTGTGTCAACCATGCTTTTGTCGTACTTCAAGGTGTCAAATGTGTTAAAAAGAGAGCAGTCATTGCATGCTGCTTTCATTTGAGGTGGAACCAAAAGTTCATGAGCGCCTCCAAATCTGCAAACTTCTCTCACCAAAAAAAAAATTAACCTTTAACTGACTTCTGGATTCCCCAATCCCCGCCAAGATTTAGGTGACATTGGGAATGCCACATTTATCGCCTATCACTACTTGCAATTAGACTTTATGGCCCAAAAGGGAAAAGCAACCTTAACCATGGGTCATCCTTAACAGCAGAATAGATTGTGCATTACATGATATAGCACTTCTGTCATTATGAGAAAGTGCGTCATACAACTTACTATGAACAACACCATGGATTTCCACTAGTAGTTAACATACAGTCTAATCTTAATTCAAAGTTGCTTAATTCAAATTATCTGATAAATTCAATTATTTTTAAGCACTGTTATCACTTTGCTGCATTATTTACATTACTTAATAAAAAAAAAGGACTCATCCAATAATTTATAAGTGCAAAAAAGGCTGAATTATCAGGAGTATTACAACAGATTCAAAATATTTTGGCTAGCCATCTCGGAATGGAAAGACGGCTTGTTTTGTTGTGGCCAATCGTGTCCTTTGTTATTCAGCACCTCTCATCAGAAGGGAGCTTATGGGCAGGGTAGCTAAACAAAGCATTCAAAGTGACACACTTCAGCCACAAAAGAACCGCACACAGCTCACGTAAGTGGTTGGCCACTCCTGCCCTATTCTCACTCATTTGTTTCCAAAATCTCAAAAGTATGGCACTCCTTACTTCCCTTTCTCCTCAAATCCAAAGCCCAAGCTTACTGCTCACTAATCACTTCTCGGTTTATCTTGTTCTTTCTCGTATTTGTTCAATCTTGGACGTGACCTGCATTATGATTGCACAAGTGATTGGGCACAGCTGAAATCTGATGATTTGTTGTTCAATTAACAAAGTCCCAACGGGAAGTGAAAAGGCTGCTTTATGACCAACAGCAGATCACTTGGCAATTCATTTTGGTTTTGGGAGAAAACATATTGCACCAGACTCCTACTAACTTTTACTTAATATTCTCTTATCACACTTGTACACTGAACTTCAATGATGACTACATAGAATTACACAGAATGTACAGCACAGAAACAGGCCATTCAGCCCAACAGTGTTTATGCTCCACACGAGCCTCCTCCCTCTCTACTTCATCTAACCCTATCAGAATATCCTTCTATTCCTTTCTCCCTCATGTGTTTATCTAGTTTTCCCTTAAAAGCATCTATGCTAGTCACCTCAACTACTTCTTGTGATAGTGAGTTCCACATTCTAACCACTCTCTGGGTAAAGAAGTTTCTCCTGAGTTCCCTATTGGATTTATTAGTGACTATCTTACATTTATGGCCCCAAGTTCTGGTCTCCCCCGCAAGTGGAAACATCATCTCTACGTCTACTCTAACAAACCCTTTCATAATCTTAAAGACCTCTATCAGGTCACCCCTCAGCAGCCTGCTCAATCTTTCCTGATAGGTATAACCTCTCAGTTCTGGTATCATTCTAGTAAGTCATTTTTGCACCTTCTCCTGTGCCTCTATATCCTTTTTATATTATGGAGACCAGAACTTTTCACAGTGCTCCAAGTATGGTCTAACCAAGGTTCTATACAAGTTTAACATAACTTCTCTGCTTTTCAATTCTATCCTTCTAGAAATGAACCCCAGTGCTTGGTTTGCTTTTTTTAAAAAAAAAGTGGCCTTATTAACCTGCATCACTACTTTTATTGATTTGTGAATCTGTACCCCCAGATCCCTCTGCTCCTCTAACCCATTTAGACTCTTATTATCCAAGCAGTATGTGGCCCCCCTTATTCTTCCTACCAAAATGTAATACCTCACACTTAACTATATTATTTGCCAATTACACGCCCATTCTACAAGTTTATTAATGCCTTCCTGTATTTTGTCACAGTCCTCCTCAGTATTAACTATACCCACGGTTTGGTGTGGTCCACAAATTTTGAAATTATACTCTGAGTTTTGCAAATTACGTGCTGCTCCTCACCATAAGATCGATGATTGGAATCACCTGCTCCGTAAATGGTGAACAACAGCGGTCCCAGCACCGATCCTTGTGGAACACCACCTCCCATCTTTGCCAGTCTGAGTAACTACCTTTCACCTCTACTCTCCATTTTCTGTTTTGTAGCCAGCTTGCTATCCATTCTGCTACTTGTCCCCTGACCTTAGTCATGAGCATACTATACAGTATCTTAATGAAGGCCTTTTGAAAATCCAAATATATTACATCTATTGCATTACCCTTGTTTAACCTTTCTGTTACTTCTTCAAAGAATTCAATAAGGTTGGTCAAGCATGTATTTCAGGTTATGGCTCAAGGTTAACGTTACCTCTCAAAGGAGATGTTTTTTGTATCAAGGTATGTAGAAACAATGGGGGATGTGAGACGATTTGCGACCTGATCCCTTGTTGGTCTTATGGAGGATAACGTGAGGCCTTGTTGCTCCTGCGAGAGCTCAAAGTGTTCTCGGTCTACGACCTGGTTATCGTGGTCTACCTCTACAAACTCTGCCCAGTCAGCTGTCACCAGAAAGGAAATCATGACAATCTTAATAGAAACTAACAGAACATCATTGTAATTTAAAAACCATTTATATATGGCAATAAAAACTATTTGGTTAGTGAAGACTCATGGCTTCACTTCTGATTTTTTTTTTTGCTTTAAGAACTGGTAAACAGGTAGACAGTAATCAAAAAGGTTAATGGAATGTTGGCCTTTATCTCAAGGGGGTTGGATTACAAAGGAGAGTAAGTTATCCTTCAGTTGTTTGGAGCCTTGGTCAGGCCCCATCTGGAGAACTGCATTCAGTTTTGGGCACCACACATCAGGAAGGATGTATTGGCCTTGGAGGGGATGCAGCACAGATTCACCAGAATGATACCAGGGCTTGGAGGGTTAAATTATAAGGACAGGTTGCATAAGCTTGGCTTGTATTCTTTTGAGTATAGAAGATTGAAGGGTGATCTGATCAGGGGGTTTAAAATGTTAAAAGAATTGGGTAGGGTAGATACAGAGGAACTATTTCCTCTGATGGGGGAAAGTCAAGAACGAGGGGACATAATCATAAAATTAGAGCTAGGCCATTTAAGAGTGAAATCAGGAAGCACTTTTCCCACACAAAGAGAAATCTGGAATTCTCTCCCCAAAAGGCTGTGAATGCTGGGACAATTGGAGCTTTCATGACTGAGATCGACAGATTTTTGTTGGGTATCGAGGGATATGGAACTAAGGCGGGTATATTGAGTTGAGGTACAGATCAGCCATGATCTAATTGAATGGCGGAGCAGGTCCAAGGGGCTGAAGGTCTTACTCCTCTTCCAATGTTCCATTCTTCACGTGTGAATCTAGACAGTATGTGCAGGTAGACTATTTGACAATGATGGTCATCATAGCCAAACTTGATACTGTCCTTATCCAAGGTGCATATATGCGTATTTTCCAGAAAGAGTTATGGGATAGCAATCAGGAGTGAAAGTCCTGCCTGATTTCTCCCCTCCTCCCACTTTCTTGGCTATTAGCACAGAGGACATAATCCAACTGTAACACCACTAATGCCACCCTAGCTAAGATCAGCACAAAGGATGGAACCGGAGGCCTTTCTTTTCTGTACGATTCAGAATTACACCAGGCAATGCATTTACCCACTAAGCCAAGAGGGGATCTCTCGCAATGGTCTTGTTGGGCCCAATTGCCTTTCCTGCTCCCCATGCATTTTTATGATAACTCTGCTCACTGAATTGCTTGGTTTACAATGTGGCTGCCTCAGGATTAATATAAATGGAGGGGAAAAAAAAAAAATTGAAAACAAAGGCTAGCTACTTGAACTTGAAGTAACGATACTTACGCTTGCCCTTAAACATGTAGCTCCGATGGCCCCTTTCCCACCTCATATTCTCAAAGTTCAGTAAGGTGGTATCCACTCGCAGGTTGGCACCACTCTTCCACACACGGTACACATCGCTTGGGCACATCTTCGACACCAGGGGAACTGGGAGAAGTGAGAAAAATGGAGGAAATGTGTAGAAGCAAAAGAAGGGAAGATTTTTTTTAATAAAGGAAAAAAAAGAGGGATGGTAAGGAAAAGGAAACAAAATTTAGATCATATTTTTCATTCTTGCATTTTTAGACACCTTAGCTACCATACTGAAGTGTGCATTTGTAGTGAAAATATTACTTTTAACGGTTGTCCTGTTACACATAGTCACAATACATAATGAGTTTAAGAGGTAGCTACAGTTAAATTCTGCGTCACCAGCCTAAATTGATACAAATATTGAAAGGCTTTGTCGGTCGTCTCCATGGTTAGCAGATGGAGAGACGAAGCAATTCACATAATTCAAACATAAAGAACGTTGTGTGATTGGTTCAGTTACGTGCATAACTGACAATGACAGCGGCTTTTTTTTCAATAGAGTTGTGTGTTATATAAATCCACGTAGTCCTGGCAACTGTTTTAGGGGTATATACGTTGACTCTTTCAAATCAGAGTAAATCCAAATGTGCTCAGGTCCTGGAGTGGGCTTGAACCCAGAACATTCTGACTCAGAGGAGAGAGTGACACCAACAGAGCCAAGCTCAAATAGACAAGTAATTGATCCTTGCTGGATCAAACCAAATTTTCAGTCTTCTTTCTCAATGTCAATCCTTTCTCATGTTCCCTTTTTCCAATTATGCTATTCCCCCTTAGATGGGGCCTCATTGTTTACGGTGTTGAAATTTCAATGCATCGTGACATGGAGTAATACGATACAAGGTTTATCTTCTTACATGGAAATCTCCCAATCTCAATTGGGTCATCTGAGATAAGAGTAAAGCAGAAGGGGACATCCATCCTACTGCATCTCCTTGCAACTAGCACAGGTAGAAGATATGAGTAGGTTGCCTGCCCACCTTCTTGGCTAAAGAATTCCACATGGTGGCGGAGAACAGAAAAAATCAGGTCACCTATAGAAATACACAATGGTGCAATATTTTGGGAACTCCAACAGTAGGAGGTGGGTCCATGCCTACAATGCCCATGTTGACCTCATAATCTGAGCCATGCCACTGTGATGATGAGAATCCAGGTATCATCCCATATAAAAAGCACAGGGAGAGTCACTTCAAGTAGCTCATGTGTGTCTCTCAGTAGTTTGCTATTAGGGCAGCAGTAGCTGGGAACAGATCACCCTTAAAACAAAAAAACAAAAGCCACCTGCAGAAGGATGACTGTCAACCTGAACGTACATAGAATTAGTTAATTTAAAAACAAAGAATACTTACTCCAGCTGGTAAACTCCCATTTCATCTCCACATAGAAATCAGAAGTCTGTTATTAAAATGTTAAAAAGTGGGTGTTAGGCACATCAAGTCTAAGGGCTGCAGAGTGCATTAAAATGTAAAAAGAACAATTGACTCCTCAGCTAACAGTGAACTCAATACCCAGTATCCAAAAGGCCTGAACCAGTTACTATCGTTAGGATTTACTTTAATATTCATCAGTTCAAAAGGAATTGTTTTGTTTAAGGAGTAACTGATGAGAGATCATTAAGGGAACCAACTAGGAGGCATGACTAAGCCACTAGAGTGCGAGGCTAATTTAGCAACACAGACCCTTTCTGTTATACTGAAACACCTTTGGTTAAAAAAAATTGGTTAAAAAAATAACTCAGCAAGTGAGGGATTTCAATGCTGGGAAATTGACTAATTTGTCTATTTTCAGCATCAAACTTTCCTAGGCTAGATAAAGCATGGGTTACATATAAAGCTGCCTCCATACTCACCCAACAATGCAGCTTAAGCCTGACTTCATAAAAAGCATCTTAGTGCCATAGTGCAACATTTCCATTTCCCCACACTGGGCACCTTTACAATTTCCACTTAATTATGGTAGCTTTGTGTTCTTGATTCACAACTACCAGTGGTCCGATTAGCTGGGTGCAAAGACATTCATCCTAAAAGTCGGGACTAAATTTTAACCAAGCATCCCTATGATATGATCAGTGATAACTTAACATTAAATTTATATCACCCATATAAAAAGGGCAGTAATTTTTTTTTTAAAGTGACATCCATCTTTCAGGAGGAATATCTCTAAAAAGACTGAGGATTTCAGAGAGAAGTATAGAAAGGTAACAGGGATGATCCCAATGCCGAGATCTTTGAGCTACTGTGAAAAGTTCAGAGGGCTCAATTTAGCCAAACTGGGAATGATCGATGAGCAGACTTGATTCACCAGTTCAAAATTACAAAGCAGGACTGTATCTAAATAAGAAGTTATAATTACATCATTATGCAATTCCCCCCAATGACTCAAACAGTTGCCGAGTCATACAGATCTGGAAAATCCCCAGTGTGCGTCGAATTAACAGATCTCAGCAGTTAGGTGATATAATTGCCTTTCAGTGTCCCTGGACTAGGACGAGAGGGGAGAAAATGTCGACCCAGGCTCTTGTTCCTAACTGCAATCTAATAATTCTTGCTTGAAAGGGTATGTGGGGACATCCAGTGAGGGCAACTATTCAGCTGCAGCGCCCAGCACAATCAAACAGCCAATTGATAAACAGCATCTCGGCTTATACAGGAAGAATGGTTACTTGGGCCAGTTACCAGAGGGCTGCTGTTGCTTGGGAAATGTACCCGTTATAAATCAGTACCTTCTGAAGAGCAGGCAAAGAAAAGGAGGGGGGAGGGGGAGTAAAGAAATTAGTGAACCTGGCTGATGACAGGAGTGAACAAGGAATTTCTTAATTTGTGGTATAAATTGGCACATATCAAGAATGCAACATCCATTGATTTTGAGAGTGGGATGACCAGGTTTCTGGTTTGAGAGAGAATGGAGAAGTATAGATTTGAATCAAGGTGGAATTGGACTAGCTCCTGCTTTAGGAGAATGGCGGGATACATACTTGGACAAGAGGTTAAATTGTGAACAGATTTAATTCTGAGTACAGAATCACAATGGAAATGAAATATATGAGTTGAACGGCCTTTATCATGTCTAAAAATGTATACTTCTGTTGCTAAAACTTGGATGCAAGAACAGTTGTTACCGTTTGTATCTTGTTGAGTAGTTCTGGAACTCCATTCAGCTGTGAGTTTATTCGATTGTAGTCTCGATACTGAAGAATTTTCTCCAGTAGCTCAGGATCTCCTGTGCTAACTGCTTCTTGTAGAACTGAAGAGAATGAAACATTAAACCAATAATCACCAACTGAGAATATGCTTACGAGATGCTCTAACAGAAGATGGGATAGACAAGATTTATACCTATTACCTTCTAATGTGTCAATGCCAGTCCAAGAGTTTCCTACCAATGTGATGTCCTTTACAAATCTCCCTGCACCAAGTCAGTTTATCGCAGCAGAGGCAGCAGTTGGTGTGCCACAGTTGGTCTCAGTGCCCATGGGTTAGGGAACAGAGAGTCAACCGGGATTCCTACTCTGGATGACCATCAAGTGATCACTCCTGGACAGGATTGGGCTCATCCGATTTCAATGGAAATGAAAATCGGGCGGCCGATCCAAAGGGCTAGTTTTACGCTTGGACATCAAGTTGATGAATTACCCCAACGTCTTCAGAAGAGGGAAAAGAAATGACCGGAAATGCGTCCAACCAATATAGATTCTGAGTAATTACCTCACTTTTCAGCCCCCACCTTAAATGCTGTTTCCTTGCTACTAACTGCATCCCTCTACCCAGCCACTCACTCAAGCTGGACCCTTGGTGTTCTGTTCAACCTCTAGCCGAGTTCAGATACCACATTCTAACCATTGCCAAGACTGCTCACTTCCACCTCCACGATATCCAGCTCCACCACTACCTCAGCCTGCGTCCTGGAAACACTTTTGCATGGTTTTGCCGCTTTTATATTAGATTACTCCAATGTACACCTTGCCGGCTGCCCATCTTCCACAAACTCCAAATTATCCAAAACTCAGCTACCCATATCCTGTCTCACACTGAGTGCTACTTGCCCATCACCCCATCCTCACTGATCTACAATGGATCCCTGTCCCCCAATGCAATTAATTAAAAATCCTCATGTCCAAATCTCTCTATGGCCTCAAATTACCTAGCTCTGCAACTTCTTCCAGCCTTATATCCCCTCTTGCACCCTTGGGTCCTCTGACTCCAGGATTTTGTGCATCCATCTCCCTTTAGTTCCCCTAATGGTGGCAGAACCTTGCGTCACCCCAGCCTTTCTTAAAGCCGCTCTCTCCACTTTTGAAAATCTTAAAACTCAGCTTTTCCACCAAGACGCCTCTCCTAACTCTCCCACCATTGCTCTGTATCCATTCCTTCACCCCTCTTATCCATTTTATTTTTCTCCCTTGCCTGCAAAGCATTTTGAGATGTTTTCTACACTGAAGATGCTACATAAATGCAAGTTGTTGTAGTTGTACTTTACATAGCACTACCACTCATAGTAAATGGATTGTTACAGCCTCTCTGTAAGAAGGAGGTAATAATGTGAAAAAAAACCATATAGACCTGCTGTATCCATCAGTCCCGGTCAGCCAGCCACAGGCAGGATAATGCTCTGCAGTTCTTCCCTAGCATTCTTCCACATTAAGGAAGTCCTAAAGCTATCAGCTCAGAAGCAATAGGTCTATAAATTATTTTTTTTTTATTAAGAAAAAGTTACATTTAATTCTTGTACATGACTTCTTGTAAGAAGATCTAATTCTGTCTGCTTTCAGCTGCTGTCAGTAACTTTTTGTTAACGAGCCCCGAGAAGCAAGTCGATTACCTGCCAAAGAAACATCTAAATTCAGGCCCACTTGGCCAGGCTGCTAGGGTTAATGGGTAGCTCGCTGAAGAAAATTCTTCCCTTCCCAGGTGGTGTGGTTTGTTGCTCTACTGCCATCTGACCACAGGCTGTTAGGATGTGGTTGAACACATGTGCAGTTCCTCATGCTGCATGATTCAGCCATGCTTGTGTTGTCAGAGGCTAAGCACTACCACACAGGGTGGGAGGCAAAATAAATGCAAAAGGGAGGAAAAATCAGATCAACCTGGACTGCTTTTGTGGGCACCCACTACAGCAGCAATGGGTTGAATTAGAAAACAAAAATTCCCTGACTCTTCCTAGGCCTCTGCCAGTCTTCCTGTTCTTCTTTCTTGTGGAAATTATGCTTCCCTCTTCCACTTCCTCCTCAGAGGCTCCCCCCACCTGCCCGAGATGGTCTTTGGTTCTGTGTCTTATGCTGGTTGGTTACTAAGCAGTCCTGACCTGTCCATCCCTTGGCATTCTCCTTGGCGACAGAGGCATTGTTTCGAAGCAGTACTTCGACACATTCCAAATGTCCTAGTGAGACGGCAAGGTGCAATGGCGTCCGACCCCGTGGATCGACTACTTCAATATCATGCTGCGGAGACAAAAAGATGGTTATCTGATATCATGAATTACTGAAATTGATTTTAAAAAATGGCTCAGTGTGCCTCACAATATGGTATTGATCCACAGACCAGGAAAGTCTCAGGTTTAATACCTGGTCTGTGTTGAGTCAGCTGATCTCAGAAAATGCAGTGGCACCAGAGTTGTGGGAGGCAGTAACAGAACTTCTTGTCCCTGAGCTAGGAAAGTTAAAAAAGTAATCAATCAAAATTCACAATCCTAATCGCAGTCCAATGACTCCTGTACGATAGTGTGCATGTGCTGATGTCAGATGAGGATTTGATCAGGTTCACCTATAAGTCCCTTCATTTTCTAATAATGTGCTAACACTCACTGCTTGGGCTCACATGTGAATAACGGTCCTTTGGGCAAGCTTCTCAAGGGATAACTATGCTACTGGGATAAATAGTCAGTGCCTTCTGGTAAAGATGGGGGAAAATTGGCAAGACAAAAAAAATGTATTCTGGTTCAGTTGTCTTATGAATATTCTTTACCACAAACTTGGATGGATTTCCCATCCCTCCAATTACTGAAAGGGGCTATCATCACACAAATAGAAACTATAAACAAGCAAAAATCAGCAAGCAGGGAGAAAATTGGGTGGGGAACAAAATAATCATGCAAACACAGAAGTTATGTTTTACTTTCCAAAAGTGTTGGACTTCCTTTTTTTACAAAAAGAAAAGGAGCTATATAACTTCACTGGTAGAAATTGCCAATATCATCTATCACTAACCAACTGTCAAGTGACTGTATTCCTTGTACCAGCAGGAAAATAAATCCAAATGTTACTTCTGATCTAAACGCTGTTCCCCTCCCCAATATTCTCACTGTGTTAAAATCAAGACTCGTTGCATCAGCTATCATTTTCTGAACTCTGTTACATTCTCAAAGAATTCTTATGCATGTTAGGTAGTGCCTGCCTTTCATAAACAATTATCTTATAACTACTGCCTCTACTCTTGTTAAATGTTTTTAAATTGGTTTGTTATAATACTCTAACATTTTTTCCTAATTTAGGCAAAGATAAAACTAACATGTCTGTTATCGTGATTCAAACCCTATCAGGATAAAAAGACTTCTGATGTTGGAGAAATAGGGATAATATATATGGAAGTACCATTTGTAGCAGTTACATACATAGTTAATCGAAGGCACAAATAATATTTGTAGGGTTTGTCCTCTGCTTCAATAATAAACAAA
This sequence comes from Heptranchias perlo, assembly GCF_035084215.1. Lineage (NCBI taxonomy): Eukaryota > Metazoa > Chordata > Chondrichthyes > Hexanchiformes > Hexanchidae > Heptranchias > Heptranchias perlo. Next base: position 36,319,274 of record NC_090349.1, read on the forward strand.
CTTCATATTCTATAACTGTAGAACTATTAGTCATTTTGGAGGGGAGCTCATGACTTTTGTCACTTCTTCCCACCTCTGCAAGCCATGTGTGTTAAAAATAAATAAAACAACTAGTGGATAAAGATTTACTTAGTAACAAGAGAACAATGCATGAATTGAGAAAAGGTTAATTGGCCATTGAGCCTGCTCCTTCCTCAGATCGTGCACCATCTTCACTATCATGAATTTTACTTCAGCCACTTAACCTGAGGTACTGTTCTACACATTTCTACTACTTATCCTCAATATTCTAACCTGACATTCAAAGGAACAAATTCAGCTTCAAATGTTTTCACTAGGAGTCTGTTCCATCTATCCGTTATTTAAAAGGAGTGGTTCTTATTATCTCACCTTGCTTGAGACCATTTTAAAATTTATTATGGTCAAACAGTCCAAGTCAAATAACCTTTGAAATTAACTGTACCTATACGTTTCAACATTTTAAACACACCCCAGTTCAATTACTTAATTTAATGAAAGTGGGAGCCCAGTTCGTTTAGGAAATTGTAAAGACTTGAATATTTTTCGGTCAGAAAATTCAATCTTCAAGACAGTTATAGGCTCCAAATAGCAATTTCATCTGTAAATACAATCCCAGGAAGTTGCAAGGACTTTCCAACAGCCACTGAGAAGTTAAAATAATTCCCATTTGTAATCATAGAATGAAATGAAATACATCCGTACTCTCTTTCCCCAGCTGACCTACCTGTTTCAGTTCTTTCTCAACTTCTCTGTACTGGTTGTTCCAGACTAACAGGTGAAGTTTATATTTGTTATTGATGTCTTCCAATGAACACATCCTAGTTCTTCAGCTTCACCATGCACACAGCCCTCCCCCCAGCTTTCTTTTTCCCCTTAATTCCCTCCCTCCAAAAAACAGTTGGGGAAGGAAACAAACTTCTAAACTTTACAACAAAAACTTTAACAGGAAGGAATCCACAACAAGGAAATGCAATCCACCCAACTCAAAGAGGAGGGGGCAATGAAGACACGCTGACAGCTCTTTTAGTAACTGTTGGTAGCTTTGCCAATCTGAGTTCTTACAAACTTAGAATTATTCAAATTTCAGATTTATTCCTCCTTGAACGACACTGAAACGTTAATTTATTTTTTAAAAAATGTTAATTATTTGGACACCATCACCACCCCTCCTTTATATTGTGGTTAGTTCCAAATTGAAGTCGCATGTGTTGCTGGCAGGTAAAAACTTTTGAAAATAACCCTCTAGGCGGAGCATAAAGTAACAGGTCTGCATTGTTTATTCAACCCGATAGAGCGCGTTGAATCATTTGAAACGCCGTTTTAATTACAAAACGGTCTTTCAAAGATTTTCCGTCAGAAAAGAAACATTTAATAACTTCAGCTACCCCTCCTAAAAAATAATTGTGGTTGGGTTCTTCGGCGCGCGCATGCGCACCAGTGGGCGGTGCCTGGCGGTCCTCCGAGATCCCAGGATGCCAATCGGCGTTTCCAAGCACCTCGGGCCGGAGGGGAGTTTGACAGGAACTGCAGCTCGAGTTTAAACTTCGTGGGGATGGCAGTTTACCGTTAAAATTAAACGCGCCTTTCATTAAATTTAGCGTTTTATGTGTAATATTTCCCCGCTCCCTCCGATTAAAAAGGTATAATTAATCAACTGTATCTGCCCATGTCGAAAAGGCTGAGGAGCAACGACATCTGCGCTGACTGCAGCGTCCCCGGTAAGTCGAATACTGGGTGGTGGGGTGGAAAGGACTGGGAGCAGGGGAAGGGCCCTTTAAAAAAAAAATAAAACCTGAGAGTATTGTGGGTTTAGTTGAGGCTGGAGACTGAGAAGAGGAAATGCAGGCAAGTTCCAGTCCTCTGCTGATATATATAGAGAGAGAGGAAGTGAGGGAGCTTAAGCATGCATGAAAGCTGCAGCAGAGCCTGAACGAGGATACACTCAAGAAACATCCAGCGCTGTTTTTATTCTTTCATCTCCCTTTTCTGTTTCGGATCATATTGCAAAAAAATATGATTATTAGTACAAAATAGGTTGTAATAATTTGTAGCACCCACTTCCTTGAACTTGTGGTATCCACTGTGCATAAATTATAGGCTTCAGCTGTTAACTATTTACTTCTTTTATATTAAAGGCATGGGTTTTCAAAGTGGGGTTTTGTGGACCATGGGGATCTGGAAAGGCATCAGATTTCTGTCTGCCTGTGGGTGTGTACGCTGTTTGCTGCGAGCTGTGTCTTGAGCATTCTGTACTTTATATTCCTTTTGTGTGTATTGACTTACTAGCATGCCACTCGCTGTATATTAATAAAAATACATGTTCTGCAAGGATGTCACAGTTTCCCTTGCGTAGCTAATGCTATCCTTTGGAAGTTAAAGAATCTCTCCAAGTGTGTCAGTATTTACAGGGATCCCATGTAAAGTAACTGCTTAAATGGATGCTGTCTTTGTGCAAAGAGCAACAAACTTTTACATTAATTACAAACATACATGATGTAAATGGCATCACTTATGAATTACGTAATGTGATGAGAATGATATACTACTTTTCTCCCTCCTAAGCCAATGAAAATTTGTCAGTTTTTTTATGACTATGATAACATCTTAATTAAATTAATATTTTTGCTGTCAGATATTCACTGTAAATCAGTGTGCAGACATATATTTTTCAACATCTTGTGGGTCAGTAGTCTACAGCTACAGTAATGGATAATGTTGTGTAATAAGTTGTATAAATTTGAAAGTTACATGAAAAAAATTATGACATTTGTGTTTGATCATTTTTTAATTTTTACCTCTGCTATAATATCAGCCATGTCAAATCTCATGATAAAAAGAAACACTACAAGTGCTGAAAATATGAAATAAAAATGCCAGACATGCATAGCAGATTAGTTAGCATCGGAAGGAGAAAGATGGGTTAATATTTTGATCCTTCATCACAGTGTGGGTTGTGTCTTGTATGAGGTTCCTTTATTGTACTTAATAAGTAGAAACTATTTCTTTGTGTTGCAGAGGAAACTACACTGGTTTTACATTTGTGAGTTTGTAATCTGACTCTTGGTAATGCACCAAGGTTGGGAGTTGTGTACTTTGATTTGTGTTGTAATAATTGAATGCGACTCTCTTCAGTGGTGTGATGTTGCCATTTTGATATCTAAACTATTAAGTTATTTTTAAGACTGGCGATTGTGGGTTAGCCGTCATGTGATTGGAAGAGGAATACAACAAAACTGCTGTTGGGGAGCCTAAAAGGTTTACAACGTTCAGTTTGCAGTGCTGCTGTTGGGAGAGGGCAATCACTAGAGAATAATCAAATATTTTTTATTTGCCTTTGTAGTATGTGAAACTATTAGACAGACATATGCTCAGTTGTCTTATTTGTTTGTTAAAGAAAATTCTTGGGGATTCACGATAGGTTTTTCTCCAGCATGATGTGAGTCCCCTGATTACAAGGCAGAAGTATTTGCACACTGAACAAAGGGCAATACTTCAAAGATGGCTTGTATGCTGACTAGTATATAGGTCTGGTATTCTTTGCAGTATTTCTGTGCTTTAAAGTGACTAAGTCACATTCTCAACAGGGCTGAAAATTCCACTCACCAAAGGGCCATGGGTGATTTTTTTTCTCTCAGATTTCATTTGAAAACGTACACAACTCTCTTCCTTGCAAAATCAGTGCATTTATCCCAACATCTACTGTTAGTCATTTTGTCCTTTTCCAGTGTCTTTCTGCATATAATCTTTTGTGACTATTGTTTCTTTCCTACCTATTAATTGGTGTATTGCCTATGTTTAAGATACTTTGTATTTTTCTTCAATTTTCCTCTGATTTAAAAAAAAATTAACTGTTTACAAACTGTTTAAAAACTATTTATAAGTTCAAAAATAATCCTACTCACAACACCATGATGGAGCTGCTTTGGTTGAATGCGAGTTTGCTCTAATCATTCATCAACACAGTAAGTTATTAATTGCAGCTGCAAGAAGGCAGAAGCCAAGTTCTGTCCTTGACGGAAGGAAAGTTTTGGGAGTGTTACCCCATTGTTTCACTAGGATTTCAACAAGCAATTATGACCATGTGACCTTTCCGCACCATATCCTCTTGAATTATGAAAGAACATCAGCAATAGTTATCAACTGTGTCTTTCAAAATGTTGGTCAGGTATGGAGAGAGCTATTTGAGCTCCACAGCAGTAGGGAGGTAGTAACAGGTCTGTCACAAGTGGTGGTGGTGAGTAATTTGAGGTCATGAATTAAGAGTACACTACAAAAAGTGGTGTTGTGCTACATTAGAAACTATTGGTTTAAGTGCGTTTCTTTCCCTTACACCTCCGCCCCCCCCACCCCCCAAACAGCCTCCATAGCATATTGGTGCAGTACTAATGTGCTAAATAAACCCAGTGACAACACCAGTGCCATCAAGGCCGCTCTTGCAAACCTCTTAGTGGCTGGCTATGGTAGCAACAAAAGCTGAGGGAGGAAATAGCAACTGGTTGCCCTGTCAGTTAGCATAGTGCTGAAAAAAGAATCCTGCTCATCGAGCAGCCTTTAAAAGTATTTTCTACCCACCATAGCTAAGGAGTTGATGTTTGAGAGCAGGCTAATGTTTTAGATAAAGGCAAAGCAGTTTTGTTTTTCTGTTAGGTACAATAGGCTGTGTAAACGCCCCATGTACAAACTACGCTTAGTTTTTGCATATGTCATGATATACACATTTGCAATGTACCTGGTGTCCTTTTTACACTACTTTGAATTGAAAGAAAAGAAACTAAACAGTTTACACCAGTAAATTCACTTCAAAAAGGGTGTAGGTTCATAACAAGTACTAGCTTGCAGCTGTTGATGAGGCTTTAGATAAAATTAGAGTTTAACTTCTGTGGGGCTCGTGTGCTGCTGAAAGTACAGCAAAAAGCCACTTGTTGATTTTTATCAGTCAGGGGAGCCAATTGGCCCAGAAGTTACAGGATGATGTAATCCTCTTACGACATTCTGGTCATTATGATCACTGTCACTGTGTTCTGTCTAGAGAAGTTTAGAAAGGTGTCTAAAGATAGCTTTTTATGATCATGACTGAGTATTTGCTGCATCACTTTTTGCGCCAAGGCTCTATTTGTTTGTCGAGTTGTTGTCTTGTAACCAAGATTCTCTGTAGGCAGAAATGCATTCATATAGGCACCTGTCTAACTTATCACTGAATCCCATGAGAGAGAGTTTATTAAAAATAGACTTAATATTTTTACTGACTCTAGGGCTAAAAGCTATTTTTTAATTCCCCCTCCCACCCTTAGTACTACTAATACAAAGTTGGACTGTAAACCACCCACATGGCTGGAGATAGAGACTTATCCGGCAGGATGGAGATGGTAAGCTTGCAAAATAGAAAATAATTTTATGTCGCGTCTTCAAGACATTGCACAACATATACTGTTTACGACATATTTCAGGCCCTGACTTGGGGATCTGGAATTCTGCTTCATTGCAAATCCGGCACTGACCTATAAGCTGAAGAGACTTACAAGTTTTTTTTAAAAATCCATCCAATCAATTGATGTATTTGATTATGCGTGAAGAAAATTGGTCTCCTTTACTTTCTTCTCTCCCTAACAACTAAGTATTTTATCCCCTCCTGACCTGAAAGCATCGATTCCTTGCTGGGGCACAGTTCTGAGTACACTGGTGTTCCAGTACCTCATTCAAGTGGCCGTTCTTTACCTGTGAGCATCTGCAGGCTACACAACCGTGCAGGCATTATTGCTGCACCACATCCTGTCCTTGCCCAAAATCCATGTGCACTTCTGGGAGGAGTGATTGAATCCCTAATTGAGGGCACCGAATTGTAGCACAACTGCCACCCTGGTTGACATCACCTAACTCAGCATGACCAGCGATCGAACCTGGGACCTTTCTGGTCAGTGTTCTTCAGCTACTTACTTAATGAGTTGAGTTGTAGGAAGAATAATTTATTTTTCATTTTTGTAACTACAATCTGTGCTCAAGGCTAAACTAGACTGAAGAAAGTTGATTATTTTGCAAATGGATTGCTTTTCAGAATCAACAGTAGTCCTGTGTGTTTATAAAGAATGATATCAACATATAGTCTTCAATGGGAGTGAGGTTACCAACTTTTGACTTTATTCCAAATCACCAAATGCATATTATAAATCATTTAGATGAATGCTAATCTACTTATAGGGCAGTGCAAGATTTTAAGCAGACTGCATTGAACGCCACATAGAGTTTGAAGGATTGCTATTTTGGATATAGCAGATTGTGGGAGATGTATTGCTTCTCCTTAACCTATTGCATCTCTGTATCCCTCTCCTTTGGTTATTTTTCTTCAATTTCATTTCTTGGATTCACTGTAGATCTTGCAGAGTTGCTCACAGGCTGAGGAGGCAAGGCCCTGCAGTGGAAAGTTGGAGCGAGAGAGGACTTGGGGTTTCTGGTAGGCAAAAGGAAGGAGGCCCATAAAAAGAAAGAACTGGCATTTATATACTTTTCACATCCTCCTGGTATCCCAAAGCATTTAAAAGCAATTAATTCCTTTTGAAGTGTAAGCATTTTTATTTTATTTTGTAGGGAAATGTAGTACCCATCTTCCACACAGCAAGGTCCCACAAACGGGGAAAAAAAAGTGACTAGTTAATCTGTTTTAGTGGTGGTTAGGGGATGAATGCTGGCCATGTAACTGGAACAGCCTCCTGCTCGTCTTTCAGTAGTCAGGGTCTTAGTTTAATATCTGATCTGAAAGAGAGCACCTCAGTTTAATGCCTCATTGAAAGATAGGACCTCTGACAGACAATTCAGCACTCTTTTAGTACTTTACTGAACTGTCAGCCTAGGGGGAGAAAGGCAGCGAAGATTGAGGATGGAAGTGCGTGTCAGGATAGAGCTGAGGCAGTGCTGGTGCTGAAAGGTTATGGAGGTATGTTCCAATGTTTACTTTTTGTATATCTGCTGGGTTGACTGCAGATTGAAGCAGGAACTTGTCATGATGGTTGAAAGGGAGTTTTTTTTTATTCGTTCATGGGATGTGGGCGTCGCTGGCGAGGCCGGCATTTATTGCCCATCCCTAATTGCCCTTGAGAAGGTGGTGGTGAGCCGCCTTCTTGAACCGCTGCAGTCCGTGTGGCGAAGGTTCTCCCACAGTGCCGTTCGGGAGTTCCAGGATTTCGACCCAGCGACGACGAAGAAACGGCGATATATTTCCAAGTCGGGATGGTGTGTGACTTGGAGGGGAACGTGCAGGTGGTGTTGTTCCCATGTGCCTGCTGCTCTTGTCCTTCTAGGTGGTAGAGGTCGCGGGTTTGGGAGGTGCTGTCGAAGAAGCCTTGGCGAATTGCTGCAGTGCATCCTGTGGATGGTACACACTGCAGCCACTGTGCACCAGTGGTGAAGGGAGTGAATGTTTAGGGTGGTGGATGGGGTGCCAGTCAAGCGGGCTGCTTTGTCCTGGATGGTGTCGAGCTTCTTGAGTGTTGTTGGAGCTGCACTCATCCAGGCAAGTGGAGAGTATTCCATCACACTCCTGACTTGTGCCTTGTAGATGGTGGAAAGGCTTTGGGGAGTCAGGAGGTGAGTCACTCACCGCAGAATACCCAGCCTCTGACTTGCTCTTGTAGCCATGGTATTTATGTGGCTGGTCCAGTTAAGTTTCTGGTCAATGGTGACCCCCAGGATGTTGATGGTGGGGGATTCGGTGATGGTAATGCCGTTGAATGTCAAGGGGAGGTGGTTAGACTCTCGTTGAAAATTTTGTTCCTACTAAACAGTTATTTTTCACAGTAGAAACACTGAACGAATCATTATTATAATAGGATAAACAACTGTCTCCTGTTTCATAGTAGAAACACTGAACCTAACAGAAGCAGGAGGAGATTTTGCTCCCTCCATTATGTGTGTGGTTGTTTTTCACATGCAAATAACTGAGCATGTGGCCAGCCTTCACATGTATGCTGATGACACCCAACTTCCATGACTGTTGCTGTGCTGTTCAACATTAAGTCGTTAATGAGCCAGAAATTTTTACAGCTCAATATTGGCAAAACCAAAGTCATCTTCAGCTCCTGCCAGAAACTCAATATCTTAGCCCCCAATTGCATCCCTCTTCCTGGATGCCCACTTCAGTTCAATCTGGCAGCGTGAAAACTCAGTATCTTGCTTAAACCTGAGCGGAGCTTCAAATCTCACACCTGGTCCTATCACCAAGACCATCGACTTCCTCGGGGAAAAAAATGCCCATCTCCATCCTCACTTCACTCCCACTGGTTGTGAAACCCTCATTTGTCGTCTTCATTTCTAGATTCTGCTTTTTTAATGCCCTCACTGGCCCGCAGACCTGACATAAACTCCACCTCACTCAGAGCTCCACCCCTCACTTCTTATTCAGTTTCCTACATTATAACAGTGACTACACTTCAAAAGTACCTCATTGGTTGTAAAACGCTTTGTGGAATCCTGAGGTTGTGAAAGGCGCTATATAAATCCAATTCTTTTTTTCTTTTTATCCTGTATAAAGCCCTGTTTACCCATTGACCTTCATTTGCTCCCCATCCCTCAGCTTATCAACTTCAAAATCCTTGTCCAGAAATCCCTCCACAGCATTTTCCACCCTCAGCAACCTCCTATCTCTCTATATCCCTGCTTGCATCCTCTGCTCTTCCAACTCTGGAGTACCGTGTATTCCACCAACCCCCACCTTCTCTACCTTCAGTCGTCTTGCCCTCACATTCTGGAAACCTCTCCCTAAATCCCTCTTCCGTGCTGCAGTAGTCTCTTTAAAACCTAACTCTTTGGCCACTTGTCTTAATTTCCCTCCAATCCCTGCTCAGATCTGGCCTCTAGCTGCGAAGTGTGTTGGGTCATTGTTATATTAAAGTGTTATATAAGTGTAAGTTGTTGAACCAATCATAAAACTGGGATTTAAGGTAACAGGCACAGAAATTTTTTATTATACATAAATAAATTGGGATTGCGGGAGAGTGGCACTGAAACGGAGACCCCTGGCATACATGTGCCATTCTCCCCGTTTATCTTAGTTGGTACTGCCGCTCCAAATTAAGGTCTCTTGGAGGCTGGTTTTTGAGAGTGGGCGCACACTTTGTGCACATGCACAAACGTGCCAGAGTCTTTAGAGATGAACAATCTGCATTGAGCTTTTTAATCTGCTTACCTTAAATCTGCCAGTTTGCAGATTGATGGAAGGAAAATTAGAGGAAGAATTGCTGGTGGGGTCACTTCCACTCCAGTGCTGCTAGCCAGTTGTAGAGCTCCTTTGCCACAGACATGGGACAGGTTCCAGTGCCTATATTCTTGCCCTAGGCCTGGGGAATGGGCTAGAATGACCAGAGAAAGGGAAGAATAAAATAAATGCATTCTGAAACTTATTTTAGATCTCTTATGTTATTGCCACTAGATATTCTGAAACCCGGGTTGCGTAATGGGGCACAGGGAGGGGAGGGGAGCAGATTAGTCAGCAACACAAGGCTAGGGAGTAGCGCAGTTACGCAAAGTAGAAACTCCAGCAGGGAAGGAGTGGGTTGAGGCCTAAGTTGAAGCAGGGGTGGAACAGAGTTTGTTATCTGGGAGCAGAGGTTTTCCTGAGGCTGTGGATGAGGGTGGTGAAAACAGGAGTGTTGGTTCTGTAGGACACAGCATGATTACACTATAGGATTGTATTACAAACCCCTGCTTATGGTTAGTTCGTTTGTTTTTTTTCCTGACTTCATGCTTCACTGATGTGTTCTCTTATGTAGAAAAACAATTCACAGCTATCTGCAAAATATTCACCTGTCCTAATAATGGCTTCACTGAGTTTTAATGCTGTCAGTACTTGCCTACATTACAGTGACTACATTTCAAAAGTAATTAATTGGCTGTAAAAGGTGCTATATAAATGCAAGTTCTTTTTTTTTTCCTTCCTTTACTGTGTGCTTTGGACCCTGAAAGAAAAATATTACATAGCAAACATAGAAAATAGGAGCAGGAGTAGGCCATTCAATATGATCATGGCTGATCCTCTATCTCAATACCATATTCCCGCTCTCTCCCCATACTCCTTGATGCCTTTTGTGTCTAGCAATCTATCTAGCTCCTTCTTAAATATATTCAGTGACTTGGCCTCCACAGTCTTCTGAGGTAGAGAATTCCACAGGTTCACCACCCTCTGAAGAAATTTCTCCTCATCTCAGTCCTAAATGTCCTACCCCATATCCTGTGATAGGGGAGACTGTGACCCTTCGTTCTGGATCCCCCAGCCAGGGGAAACATCCTCCCTGCATCCAGTCTTTCTAGCCCTGTCAGAATTTTATATGTTTCAATGAGATCCCTTCTCATTCTTCTAACTCGAGTGAATACAAGCTGAGTTGACCCAATCTCTCCTCATACGACAGTCCTGCCATCCCAGGAATCAGTCTGGTGAACCTTCGCTGCACTCCTTCCATGGCAAGTATATCCTTTCTTAGGTAAGGAGACCAAAACTGCACACAATACTCCAGGTGTGGTCTCACCAAGGCCCTGTATAACTGCAGTAAGACATTCTTGCTCCTATACTCTCATCCTCTTGCAATGAAGGCCAGTATACCATTTGCCTTTCTAACTGCTTGCTGCACTTGCATGTTTGCTTTCAGTGACTGGTGTACAAGGACACCCAGGTCCTTTTGTACATCAACATTCCCCAATCTATCACTATTTAAATAATACTCTGTCTTTCTGTTTTTCCTTCTGAAGTGGATAATTTCACATTTATCCACATTATTCTGCATCTGCCATGTATTTGCCCACTCACTCAACTTGTCTAAATCGCCTTGAAGCCTCTTTGCATCCTCCTCACAATTCACGATCCCACCTAGTGTTGTGTCGTCAACAAACTTGGAAATATTACATTTGGTTCCCTCATCCAAATCATTGATATATATTGTGAATAGCTGGGGCCCAAGCTCTGATCCATGTGGAACTCCACTAGTCACTGCCTGCCACCCCGAAAAAGACCCATTTATTCCGACTCTCTGTTTCCTGTCAGTTTACAACTGAAAGTATGTTTGGAAAGCTGAAACAAAAAACAATTTGAACGATTTCATTGGTTTCCCCATCTCCTTGCTAGCTTTTTTTATTGGTAGCTATTTGCTGATGGCTGATTCTAGATTTTTACACTTGCTGATATTTGTTCATTGGTAAGTTCCCTACCTGTGTGACACATTCCTTGTGTAACACTTTCAAATATATCACTTTTGAGATGTGACTGATGTGCTAGGCATGAGTTTTAATGATATAGATAGTGTCCTCAATCTGGTTCCATCTATTTAGGGTGATTGTGCACTTGATTACAAAATTTATTTAATTTAGGCCTCCTAGTAGTACAAGCTCCTAGGAGAGTCTTACTACAACTTACATTTGCAAATGATTTAAAAACTTGATTATAGCCTGGAGGGTTAGAAGGGATGAATCTGAGAGCACACAGGAAAGAGGTGAGGCTTAGTCAGTGCTTAGAATGGCAGTAATGGCCTAGTTAGCTGATCAGACATAATCAATTAGATTTTGGTTGGGTTATTAATTGTTTTCCTCTATTTTCCCATTCCTCTTCAGTTAAAATTTACTACCTAGGATCGTTGTAGAATTGGCCAGGCCATGCTGTGCCATATTAGACAAATCTAGAACTTTTTTTTCTTTAGATGAATAACTAGATGTCACTTCTTTTATGAATGTGCTCCTTTTTGATATTTGATGTTTGTTGCTTCTCAAAGGCATAAAAGACATAATTTTATATTTACAGCTGCTTTTATCCTGCAACCATAGTGTTGTGAAATAGTTTCCAGCTTGCAGCAATGCTAAAGTTATATTACAACTACAGAGAGAAGTAGTGTAACGTGTCATTCCCCCCCTGGCAGAAGGTAGTCTCATGCTGCTTGGGATTAACATCACATGAAGAATAACTGCAGTGCCAAAGTGCTCAAGGAATTCCTTGGCCCTTATGGAGCACTTTTCATACTCACCTGAGTTTTAAATGTTTAGAAAGTGCAGACACCCCTTCTAGAGTTTACATTTTGACTTCAGTATAAAGGGTGTGCTACACAAATGTGTAAACTTGCATATGATGAGTCCTGTCTTGGGCAAGAGAATTGCACTTGGATTTAGGCAGTATAAATAAGGAATCGCCTAGCTGGAACTGATAGCTGCTGATAAATGCAGCACAAAAAACTTTAGATGTCTGGATTCTAGAGTTCAGCTCCCTAAAATGTAATTATATTCAAATAAAAAATTTTAACCAAAAGACAACTGTAAACCTTGAATTGTTCAGTTAAATTAACAGTATTTGCTTTTATTCTATAATATAAAGAACTGTTTCCTCGGGATGCAGTAGTTCCTGTTTCACCTATTGTGTTTGTTTAACCAACTCATTATTGAAGACAGACTTTCAGAATAAAAGTCAACACCAAGGAATCGTCAATTTTTTTGCACCTATAATAATAAGAATAATTTTGGGCGACAACAACAACTTGTATTTATATAGCACCTTTTTAATGTAGTAAAACGTCCCAAGGTGCTTCATGAGCGATTGTTAAACAAAATTTGACACGTAGCACATGAGATATTAGGACAGGTGAGATAGGTTTTAAGGAGCGTCTTAAAGGGGGAGGGAATTCCAGAGCTTAGGGCCTAAGCAACTGAAAGCATGGCTGCCAGTGATGGAACAATTAAAATCGGGGATGCTTTTCCCCACCCACTTCTTACGCTGGTTAGCGTGTCAAAAAAAGGTGGGACCTATTTACGGCACTTGATTTTTATTTGGAGAATACTTGCCACTTTGTTCAGCAGTGTCAAAATCTGCAGATCTTTTATTTAAAAAAAATTTTAAACTAAGAACGACATGGTTTGGACTCAAATATACCCTGCTTGTTTTTTAGTCTTGGAATTGTGGGTTTGTTTTTGAGGTTTTATTGAGTCATTTATCATAAATTTTGGCTTGACCACATCGAACTCACTTCTACCTTCACAATGTCACCCGTGTTTGCTCCTACCTAACCCTCATTGCCAGTGATGTTTTGCATACACTGCCTCTCTGAGGTGCCATACTGTTTTTAAAAAAATATTGTAATGACACGTGTTTGGTGGGGACAGTGTTGAGCAGAAATGTCATAGATAATGGGAAAATCAATGCAATTTGGAAAAAAATTATTTGTTTTAGATAGATTTCCCTGCCCCCTCCATGTTATTAATAAGATATACAAGTTTTGATGCTATGGACCATTATTAGAATTTTGCCTGGAATTGTGAAGCAATGTAGCCAAACCTTTTTTTTAAAAAAAGCAAAGCAAGCTTATGGTAACCAACAAATGGACAGTTTGAACCCTTTCCCTAGTATACCACTAATAGTCTCATCACATCAGCAGGAAAATATATTTTATGACTGCCCTCCTGTCATCCCATTCCAAAAAAAGCTAACTTATGTTAAAGCTTTTAAGAACTGGAATTATCAAATATGTAATCTTTTTAGTCACTATCGACCTACTTGGATATAAGTAATATATCTCTGTTTACGAACACAGAAATAAAGGTTATATTTGGTTTTCTGTTATTTTCAAGCTAGGTGTAGTCTTTCAGAATCAAGACTTCAGGTCGGTACTACCAGCGGTTTTGGCTGACATGGAAAACTTGCTCATTTATGAAGGCTTTGGATCCTTTTGCTGTTTTGGAGCATGGACAGACCATTTAGAATTTAGTGTTGCATTTTTTAAAGATATAAATTATTTCTGTTCCAGATCCTCGCTGGGCATCAATAAACAGGGGTGTTCTGACCTGTGATGACTGTTGTAGTGTGCATCGTAGTCTGGGCCGGCACATTTCTCAGGTACGGCACCTGACGCACACACCCTGGCCTCCCACACTGTTACAGGTAAGGACGACTTTGTTTTGTAATCATGGCCTCTTAATGAGTGCAGGTTTTTTACAAGGATTCAAAATGGAGCTGGACGAGTTCCTGGCTAAGGCTGATATCACTGTGTACAAAAGATAGGTGGAATGTTGGATGATGTGCCTTGTGGTCCCTGGAACTCCTTGTGATCGCCTTTGGGGGTCAGGGAAGAATTTCCCAGAGTTGGCTTAGTTTTTTTTTAAGTTGCGTCTCTCAGGAGATTACATGGCTGCTAATGGGTGGAGAGCATTGGAGTCATGATGCTTAGTTGCAACTTGACTGTGTGGGACAGGCTCGATGGAATATTTTTCAAGTACAGCCCCTTGGCATAGTACCTGGGAGCCCTAACAACTTAAATAATGGTAAGGTGTGGGTCCATGGCCATAATCCTCTATTTGCTAAATATCTGATCTCACTCTATTTATTGTGAGAGAAACAACAACCACTGCCCAACGAGGGTGGGAAAATTGGAGGGCAGGTTACTTGAGATCATTCTCATGTACTCCTAATGGCTGATAGCAGCACCACTAGCAGGAGTCGGGAGACTGATTGCTCACCTAGGGTGGAGGGGAGGGGAGGGTTGACATGACATGTGGCAGAGGTCCGACCTGCTTCACTAGAGTCACGTGGTTTCAAAGGCCTGGCAATCCCAGATTACTCCGTTCTATTTGTGTTTATATTTCCTTTTTTGACCCGTTTGAATTTTGTCCGCCTGACCATTTAGAAAAGGCAGTTCTTGGTTCTATTACCTCATTAAATCCTTAACTAGTAACTTGAGATGTATGAAAATTAATGGGAACATGATGTAAACTTTATATGTGGCATCACAGTATGTATCTTTGTAGCCCAAAGAAAAAGCGAGACAGGAAAGTGAATAGGAGAAAATAACTTAATAGAAGGAATTTTCTTCATGAAAAATAAATGGATCCTAATTACAGAGTGGCAGTAGCTGTTATGTTTTTCTAATACTTTCCTAGTCTTTAGTGTGCTAGGATCAGTGGATGCTTTATGGAATGCTAAAAATGGAAATTCCTTACTGATATGCCTTTTGCAATTCAGAGCTGCTCCTGCTCCATCTGAGGATGACTAGTAGTAACATTTTTACTCCATGTATGAGCAATTTTCAGCAATCGTGAGGGTTCTGAGGTCATCGGTCTGCTGGATCACTTTAATTATGCCTTGTAAAAATCCATGGCGCCTTAACCCAGCAGATTAGCATTAACTTCAGATTGTATTTCAACACAATTGTGGTGGTACTCGAACAAGATTATTACTCTTAACTTACATTTGCACTGTTATTGTGTATTACAAGGCTCTTTCACTAAAGACAGTCATTTCTGTAAGTCTAATTGTGGGATCTTCCAGTTGTTAAGATATCTGATGTGCTAGTGCATATTCCATATCTCAACACTTCAATCCAACTTTAGATATTTTAAGTCCTGTTTATCAACTGTTTTCTTTAAACAATCCAACTGAATAAAGTTTTGAGTCTCCAGAAGAGAAGAAAATGTCCAGGGCAGAAGCCACACAATTTGTAAAAGTATTAATAGCAAAATGTGAATATTGTATTCCAGCCCAGTCTTTTAAAAATATTTTTGATTTCAGATGGTGCAAACCCTTGTTAGCAATGGAGCTAATTCAATCTGGGAGCACTCCTTGCTGGATCCTACGTCTGTAATGAGTGGAAAGCGCAAGGCCAGCCCTCAAGACAAAGTACAGTGAGTATATCTGATACTGCTTAGTGCGTATATTTCATACACGGTTCAAATGAACATTCGCTGGCTTGACCATGACGAGTAGATTTAGTAGTTCAGGTGCGATCGGTCCAAAGAACCAGTAAATGCATGATAGCTTTTTGTGCATGCTTTTACAAGTTCCCTCCAACAAATTTCTGCATGTGTAAGGCACCAGATACAGCACCATTTTTTTTGCTATGACTCTTGTTGGCTTGTGGTTCTGCAGTCTTGACTTTGAGCCCTGCATCCTCAGAGCTGAAGAATGAAAAATGTTTCCAGTCTCAGTTTATTTGTTACTATATCAGACAAGTATAAATTGGTAACAGTCAGATGCAGCAGACAGCTTGTCTTAGACCACCCCAAGTTATAAGTCTCATTTCCTCTTGATATTAATCTAACATTTCAATGTCCCATAATTATTCTTATGGTTTCTTTGTGGTGCCAGTCAGTATTGCAATAGAGGGGACTTTCTGATTGACACTTGATTATAACTGTTTATACTTTGAGGTAAAAACTCAGTTAAAGCTGAGGCTCATTCTATCTCCCTTACAATCAGAATTTTCCTGGTGTAATAGAAATTACATTTTTTGTTGTCTGAATATTAACAATTTGCAGGGGTTAAACATCCCATTACCTAAGATATATATATACCTTGTATGTACATCTCTTTCCCCCGCCACTACCTTCCCTGACCATTTAGAAAAGGCAGTTCTTGGTTCTATTACCTCATTAAATCCTTAACCAGTAACTTGAGATGTATGAAAATTAATGGGAACATGATGTCAACTTTATATGTGGCATCACAGTATGTATCTTTGTAGCCCAAAGAGAAAAGTGAGACAGGAAAGTGGATAGGAGAAAATAACTTAATAGAAGGAATTTTCTTCATGAAAAATAAATGGATCCTAATTACAGAGTGGCACATACAGGCTCGTGAAAACCAAACTTGCAGAAAGCGAGTAATGCTGCATTACTCATTTAGTGGAATGAGCTGTTCACAGTTCAGAACTTGCTTTTCAAAACCTCTGGTGGCAGAAACCTAGTTCTGCAACAATATTGGTGAACAAACCTGTATACTTGGGCCCAGGTTCGGAATGTTTGCAGAATGTTATGTAGCTCTTAGCCTGTATCTTCACTTTTATAAAACAAAAATCTGAGAAACTGGGTTAGACACTGGTCTTTCAACTATGGAAGCTGGCATCTGTTCCAGCCCAATTTTATGGTTTGCAAGTCGTCTCTGTCTGTTGGCTGTAAAGGTCCCATATGAATGAAAGAAATATATGCATTTATATAGCATCTTGTCACATTGTTGAAATGACCCAAAGTGCTTGTGTGAACACAGTGAAGTGAGTTTGGACTGTCTCAATCCAGTTTCTGGAGGGCATTAGCCCACAGCACAAAACTGCTGCCAGTTCAGCACTTGTGAGCATTATATTCACTCCAGTGCCACAGAATGGCTGGTGTGGGCAAAGGGAAAATGTCACACTGGTACAGTCATGTGTGCTGTTCAGAAGTTGCACCTGAGGCACATTGCTGGGACAGAGCAGAGACAATTAAGGCAGAGTAGAGGGAGCATTATTCTAACATCTAACTTTTTTCTGTATGTATCTTGGGTTGCCTGAAATAGGAAAGTGTTCCATTCCCCAGTGCTGACATCCCTCACTATGATAAAAATAAATTCCTCATAAGGCTGTTTTCTCCCTGCAAATCAACTACTTTGTTTGGGGTTCCAAATGTGTAAATACACTGTAGAGTTTTAAAAACATGCCTGCCTTGTCAAACAAACCGTTCATTTTTTTTATCATTCAGCCCTAATAAAGCAGAATTTATTAGAGCCAAATATTCGATGTTGGCTTTCGTCCATCGCTTGCCGTGTCGTGAGGATGACAGTGTTGCAGCCAAAGACCTGAGCAAAGTAAGCATCTTAACAGAAAACATTAGTTAAAAGAAAACTTTAATTCATTTCCTTGGAAGAAAGGATGCAAAATGTTGTCTCAGCTCTTCCAGAGTGTGTAGCTGAGTTTAAAGTTGCTGTGTAGTGGTGTGTTTGTTTAGCTGTTGTGCCAGAGAGCATCTTGCATTAAGAATCTCAGTTTAGTTAGTATGAATGCACGCTTCCATCCTGTTTGGGAAAGTTGCTGTTACCCAGGTGAAAGGGAATTTGCACTATTTTTCACTGACTTTGTCAAATGCTTAAATGATTATGACTTATGTGGAGGGGGATGGCTTTTTAATAGTTAAATCTCTGATCGGTTAGGATGCTTGGTATGGTAAATAAGATCACAGAGATCAGTGATGAGAAGTTAATTTAGGGGCAGTAGCTCTGTTCAAAATATCTCTTCCTCTGCTGGTCTGATATTTAGAAAATGATAATTTCTAAGAAGTGGCATATTATTTATCATTGAATTTGCTGATTCCACCTCCTGACTGCTTTGGTGACCTCAGTTACAGGCAAGGATTGCCAGGGTCCTATAGTGGCAATGAGGAACCAGCACTTCTGATAATCTAGGAACTGCACATCCTGGGCAATTCCTTTACCCAAATGTGTGTGCAGCAGTACTGCCTGATTGTATGTTTTTTTTGTGGTTGTGTAGTTCCAGTTCAGCACCTAGGCTGATCCAAAGAGCCAGTCCTTGTCACAATGAATGGAGTTGCTTTGAGACACGAGCAATCCACCCCATAAATTATGATGTGGGTCTCATTGAGGTAAATTAGATATTTTGTAAGGAACTGCATATCACTTTAAGACCAAGCTTGAGTGAGAATTTAAACAGAAAGTATGTCCCCTAGATTTTCACCATTAAGTGTAATGAGAATTAATATATACATATTTGAAAATGAGGTACAGGAGACTCTGCACCAATACTATGGTGACTGGGCAATTGGATTTTTGTTTGTTGGGCTGCTTCTATACACATTCTAAATGTAGTCATTGTGTTGCTTTGAAGCTTACTAACTGCTGTTGGTAATGTATCAAATCAACAAATGTGCTTACATGTATACTTGTCCTGACAAGTAGGCAGATGTTACATGAGAATAGAGTTGCTATTGAGATGTGAATTTTTGATACAAAGCCACACCACCCACTAAGAGTGCATTAGAGAGAAATAATTTATAACTTTGAAGATCCTGGTTCTGTCTTTCTTGAGGGATAAG
This sequence comes from Heptranchias perlo, assembly GCF_035084215.1. Taxonomy (NCBI): domain Eukaryota; kingdom Metazoa; phylum Chordata; class Chondrichthyes; order Hexanchiformes; family Hexanchidae; genus Heptranchias; species Heptranchias perlo. Next base: position 36,338,099 of record NC_090349.1, read on the forward strand.
TACATTTTTCTCATTTGTAAATAGGATGATTTTGGAGTTAATTTATTTCAAAGGCAAATTTGTACCAAAATGGTGCAAGAATCCCCCCACCCCTCCCCTGGGGTTGGGGAAAAGAGACAAGCTGAGGACTGAATTCCCATGTACATAATTCTTGAACAATAGTCAGTGCTCCAAATTGATACTTCTGAACAGAAGAAGAGGATAATCTAATACAATCGCCATAACCAGTTGCATTGGATGGGGATTGATATTAGATTGCTTGCTTAACAACCCTGATCAGGAAATGATATGCTTAGGGGGCAAGGCGGAGTGAGGTTGTGTGGAGAGCCAGAGAGGGAGTGAAATAACTTTCTACTGATGTCTCAGTGTGCCCCACACTTCGGTCGTGACAGTGACCTGGGCACTTGCTTTTAGATCTCTGGCAATCATGCACAATAGCCAGCTACAAGAAAGTGCTTGAGAGCAACTAAGATGATTTGGTTCCTATCCCACTCCCCTCCACGTGGAAGTACATTTTCTATGCTTGGTGCTTTACTTCACAGTTTCATGGTCAAAATTCTCCAATCCATTTCTGGCACAATATTTTGGAGCTTCAGCATGCTAGGTCACCATATCACCACAAGAGGATTTAATTTTAAAAAACCCTTTTTCCCCTCCTTTTTCACCACTTATCTCCTGAAAATACCACCTCATACTGGGATATAGTTCCAACAGTGCTATGCACTCTGGTCCTTCGCCAAGTATTCATTTTTCATGTGTAAGCTTAAATACTGAGTATTACCAAAGAAATTGCAGAGTCTGATCCTGTCTTAACCCAACATCTATGCGCAAGCACACTTTCTGACAGAGGACATTTATCCAGATCTGGCCAAATCTTTTACTTTTTTAAAAAAGAAATTAACATTTTTCTTCCCCCGTTTAACTCAGTGGACTGGGCATTCTTAATTGCTGCCTCGGTTGAGAAGAGCAAACTTAGCCTAGGCAAGGAATCAAAGCTGAGCCATTTCTGCTCTGTGTAGCTTAGTTACATGTTACCCTTACGAACTGAGCTACTGGGAGAGCTGGGTATATTTTTATTAGTTAAAATATGATGTTAATGGGACCAAGGGGTGAAAGGGAAGTAAATGTTTGAGCTCCAATTTTGTGCTACAGGTTGTTCAGTGTGTAGAATTTCCTTGTGTGCTGTTCAAGTTTTCAAAACTGGAATACAGTACTGTATTTAAATAATATACCTGTGTTTAAAATGGAGTTTAATTCTGTCAAATTTGTGTGCTTCACACAAATTACTTTTGAAGTGTACTGCCTGTTGTAATGTAAGGAAATGCAGCAGCCATTATGCGTTAGTAATGTCTCTCAAATAACCAAGAGATGAATGTTTCCTTTCTCCTACAATGTAAAAGGAATTAAAAAAAACAGGTAATAGTAACAGGCACTGAAGCAGTTTCATGTATAAGGTTTCATAGGGCGTTATAGAAAACTGCCATCTGTCAGCATCGCTACCATTATATGTCCAAACTTGTGCGAGTGTTGTATTAAAGAATCAAAAAAAATTGCTTACTTTTCGAGACAAGCTGCCCTGTAATGAGGGGGTTCCATAACTTCTGTTTGGCAGCTAGCTTTAGTGGATCAAAAATGTTCTGCAATAAAGTGTGCAACTAGAAATCGGAGATGGTCTTCTGCAAAATGGTTATAAATAATTTAAAGTACCTTTTAATTACATTGAATAGACAGCTCTTCATAAAGCAGACTGAGGATAGCCTTTTAGTTCCAGGGATTGAATTACAGAAGTAACCAACAAATAATTAGCTGTAAAATGCATTTCTTTTAAAGTTTCCTTTTCATGTATGGCTCTTTTTAAAGATTAAGTGGTTCATGCACTCCCAGCTGTGTTGCCTGCTGCTTGAGTATCTTTTGTTTTTGTTATTTCAGCAATTGCACTCAAGTGTGCGGACGGGGAACTTGGAGACCTGCCTGCGGCTGCTATCGTTAGGAGCCCAAGCAAATTTCTTCCACCCTGTAAGTCTTCAATGTAACCATTTTTGGTACAGAGTTTGCTCTGCAGTTTTTATGTTACCACTGCTTCTCTCTATTCAACTTAGTTAACTTAGCATATGATGTTGGCTGCATTGCCAAACTGCAAAGTACTGGAAAAAATAATCTAAGCAAATGACCGTGCAAAATGTTGTAAAGTAATCTTTTCCTGTTCACACTGTATTCTTGCAAAATCATACATTTTTTAAAAATGTAAATGCATGCGAAAGACTATATTCTCACACGATGCTTGGCTTTTAAGGACCATGGTTTTTTGAGTACCCATGGCCTTTTCCATGCATCCCAGCAGCTGGCATTACCAGGGGTCTTGGAATAGGCCATTAGTCAACACTTTTGGCTTGGGAAGTGAAAAGGGAGAGAATACCTTGTTTTTAAAAACAATGATAATCTATCGTGTTCTTGTCAACTGCCATGTATTTTGAGGGTATGGTAATAGTTATGGTACTGTACTAGCAATCCAGAGGCTGTGAATTCAAATCCCACCAATAAAAATTGTGAAATTCAATAAATTTGCTCATTTGTGGGCTGGCACCAGAAAAAAAGCTGCATGCTGCCAGATTGTATTTAAAAACTCAGCTGGTTCGCTAATGTCTGCCAAGGAAGGGAAATTGCTACCCTCTACACCCATTTTAAACTGTGATTCTAGTCCCACATTGCGTGGTTGACCCTTCATGTCCTTTGAAATAGCCCAGCAAGCCACCAAGGTTCCCTCTAAATTTTTTTTGGCAGTGTGCGGAATGAATTTCGGTTTGTGCACTGGTATAATGGCTGTGCGTCACTATTTTTAAAAAAAATCACTACTTTAAATAGAACTTCTTTTTAGAAAACATTATTCAGGGTAAATAACAAACAGAACAAATGTACAAAATAATGGATAATTGTAACAATTTATTATATTGGCTGGTAAATTTATATAATTTATGAAATGGGTTTCCTAAGTTCCACTAGGATTGAGCAGTCCAGTCTCGTTATATTTTATTAAAAATTATCTGATGGGAAAAATTCCCATCAGCTTTTTGTTGAATCAGCTTAATGACTGCATACAATTTATTTCTGTTTGAATCAATCAGAATTTTTAAATTGAGTCCGAAATACAAAACAGCTGTCAAGTCAGTCGGTGTGAATTTGGGGATAGGGTACAGTTTAATTAAAGCTCTCCTCTTCCCCCCCCTCTTTCCCCTCCGCTCCCCTTCCCCCCTCTTTCCCCTTCCCCCCTCTTTCCCCTTCCCCCCTCTTTCCCCTTCCCCCCTCTTTCCCCTTCCCCCCTCTTTCCCCTTCCCCCCTCTTTCCCCTTCCCCCCTCTTTCCCCTTCCCCCCTCTTTCCCCTTCCCCCCTCTTTCCCCTTCCCCCCCACTTTCCCCTCCCCCCCCACTTTCCCCTCCCCCCCCACTTTCCCCTCCCCCCACTTCCCCTCCCCCCACTTTCCCCTCCCCCCACTTTCCCCTCCCCCCCCACTTTCCCCTCCCCCCCCACTTTCCCCTCCCCCCCCACTTTCCCCTCCCCCCCCACTTTCCCCTCCCCCCCCACTTTCCCCTCCCCCCCCACTTTCCCCTCCCCCCCCACTTTCCCCTCCCCCCCCACTTTCCCCTCCCCCCCCCACTTTCCCCTCCCCCCCCCCACTTTCCCCTCCCCCCCCCCACTTTCCCCTCCCCCCCCCCACTTTCCCCTCCCCCCCCACTTTCCCCTCCCCCCCCCACTTTCCCCTCCCCCCCCCACTTTCCCCTCCCCCCCCACTTTCCCCTCCCCCTCCCCTCCCCCCTCCCCTCCTTTCCCCCACTTTCCCCTCCCCTCCCCTCCCCCACTTTCCCCTCCCCCCTCCCCTCCCCTCCACTTTCCCCTCCCCCCTCTCCCCTCCCCCCTCCCCTCCCCCCTCCCCTCCACTTTCCCCTCCCCTCCCCTCCACTTTCCCCTCCCCTCCCCTCCACTTTCCCCTCCCCTCCCCTCCACTTTCCCCTCCCCTCCCCTCCCCCTTCCCCTCCCCTCCCCTCCCCCTTCCCCTCCCCTCCCCTCCCCCCTCCACCTCCCCTCCCCTCCCCCCTCCACCTCCCCTCCCCTCCCCCCTCCACTTTCCCCTCCCCCCTCCACTTTCCCCTCCCCCCTCCACTTTCCCCTCCCCCCTCCACTTTCCCCTCCCCCCTCCACTTTCCCCTCCCCCCTCCACTTTCCCCTCCCCCCTCCACTTTCCCCTCCCCCCTCCACTTTCCCCTCCCCCCTCCACTTTCCCCTCCCCCTCCACTTTCCCCTCCCCCCTCCACTTTCCCCTCCCCCCTCCACTTTCCCCTCCCCCCTCCACTTTCCCCTCCCCCCTCCACTTTCCCCTCCCCCCTCCACTTTCCCCTCCCCCCTCCACTTTCCCCTCCCCCCTCCACTTTCCCCTCCCCCCTCCACTTTCCCCTCCCCCCTCCACTTTCCCCTCCCCCCTCCACTTTCCCCTCCCCCCTCCACTTTCCCCTCCCCCCTCCACTTTCCCCTCCCCCTCCACTTTCCCCTCCCCCCTCCACTTTCCCCTCCCCCCTCCACTTTCCCCTCCCCCCTCCACTTTCCCCTCCCCCCTCCACTTTCCCCTCCCCCCTCCACTTTCCCCTCCCCCCTCCACTTTCCCCTCCCCCCTCCACTTTCCCCTCCCCCCTCCACTTTCCCCTCCCCCCTCCACTTTCCCCTCCCCCCTCCACTTTCCCCTCCCCCCTCCACTTTCCCCTCCCCCCTCCACTTTCCCCTCCCCCCTCCACTTTCCCCTCCCCCCTCCACTTTCCCCTCCCCCCTCCACTTTCCCCTCCCCCCTCCACTTTCCCCTCCCCCCTCCACTTTCCCCTCCCCCCTCCACTTTCCCCTCCCCCCTCCACTTTCCCCTCCCCCCTCCACTTTCCCCTCCCCCCTCCACTTTCCCCTCCCCCCTCCACTTTCCCCTCTCCCCTCCACTTTCCCCTCCTCCCCTCCACTTTCCCCTCCTCCCCTCCACTTTCCCCTCCCTCCCCTCCCCCCCCACTTTCCCCTCCCTCCCCTCCCCCTCCCCCCCCCACTTTCCCCTCCCCCCCCACTTTCCCCTCCCCCCCCACTTTCCCCTCCCCCCCCCACTTTCCCCTCCCCCCCCCACTTTCCCCTCCCCCCCCCACTTTCCCCTCCCCCCCCCACTTTCCCCTCCCCCCCCCACTTTCCCCTCCCCCCCCCACTTTCCCCTCCCCCCCCCACTTTCCCCTCCCCCCCCCACTTTCCCCTCCCTCCCCTCCCCCCCCACTTTCCCCTCCCTCCCCTCCCCCCCCACTTTCCCCTCCCTGCCCTCCCCCCCCACTTTCCCCTCCCTCCCCTCCCCCCCCACTTTCCCCTCCCCTCCCCCCACTTTCCCCTCCCCTCCCCCACTTTCCCCTCCCCTCCCCTTCCCCCATCCCAATGAATCCCCAGCAGGGTTAATCAAATTCTTGCATTCTAACTTTCATCTCAGTATTGGCTACCTCTATGTATGAGCCCCTCATCTCTGATTTGGGGGCGGGGCCTGGCCTCTGGCGGGGTGGGGGGGCGGGGCCTGGCCTTGAATTGGGTACTGACAAATGCATCGGTTTTGCTTTTACTTCCTGGTCTGGTTTCTGTGCAGCCAATCAACTGCTCGCTGAAGGTATTTCCTAGCAACGCAGCAAACAATGTGGCGGCTGGGGCTGGAGCCGCGGGATCGGACACTCAGCAGCAGAGGCAGAGCAGCCTGCCTGGGGCTGGAGCACTGGGGCCCGGGGAGGTAGAGCTGGAGAAGGGCCTGGAGTCCTGGCACTAGTCAGTTTGAGAGAGGGACCGAGAGCACTGGTTTGGTGCATGGACAGAATGTTTAAGTGCGTGGCACACAACAGACTACTGCCCTGCCGTGCACGCATGCAGCTTAGAGGAAACAGTGCAAGCCACTCCGTTGTAAAGACAATCATTGAAAGAGAGCCGACTTCAATCTTAGGAGAAGTAGGGATGCACAATAAATGTGGCTTTGCCAGCATCGCCCATAGCTCAAGAACAAATAACAAAAGTGTATTGTGTAGACGATTGGCTTTCCTATGAGGCTGTACTTTTTTGTTACATATAAATGATTACTTAGCGTGAAACTGCTTAAGTGCCTGTTTTTTTTATTCCTTTTATGTTACAGGAGAAAGGAAACACTCCTCTACATGTAGCAAGCAAAGGAGGACAGATTCTACAGGCTGAGCTGTTGGCAGTATATGGTGCTGATCCCGGTGCCCCTGATGCCAGTGGCAAGACTCCAATTGACAATGCAAGGTTAGATAAGTGAAAAGGCCAAAGAGGTACCTCTCGATATCTTTAATACAGAGAGAAATATAAATGTTAATGCAACAATGGCCTATTTACTGCAATGTCAAATGAATCACTTTCCAGTATATCATTGTGAAAAAATGAAGCATTTTTGTCACAGATTTAGTACAGTATTGGCTTCTTTACCTTTGTTAAAATACATAAAGAATTAAAAACCAGCTTCATTCAATGTAAAATGTGCCCCAGTTATTTTAATAGAAGTGTTACAGGTTATTTTTGTTTCTCAGCCAAATGTCTGAGTTCAGTTCAAATATAAAAATCTTGTAGAATGTGTTTGAATTTAGCTCTTTTTGAATTTAACACACTGTTATTTTAAATTTTCCTGGGCCTGGTTGTTTTCTGGAAAGTATTTTAGTCTGGCTGGTTCAAACCGAGAGTCCGCCTAAAGTCCCAAGAGAGAAATAGTCAGATTAGATAGTGGACAACAAAGAAAAAAATAGAACTGCCATGGAAGAATACATTATAGTTTAGCATATTAGTCATTGCTTTCCACTGAAGATATTTAAGCTTAATAACTAGCAAAATCTATGTTGTCATTGCTTTTGTGCACTTAACCTTTTACTAATAATTTGTTTGCAGTTGAAGCCTAGCATGTTACTCTGCCACCTTTGAAAGTAGATCTCATGAGGGCACATGATAAAACCAGTAAGCCAAAATAAAGTAAAGCAATTCCTCTATTTGATCACTGGTCACGTTAGTAATTTGCCTAGATATCTGGTCAAGCACAAATATCTTTTGGAGCATAGGGAACGAAAGCTCACCCATGGCAGTGGTTTGCGACACTAAACCCAAAAGACATCTGAAGTTTTAAAAAAAACTGAAAAATGTAGAAAACTTTTCCTTGTATATCATTCTTGATAACTGCGAAGCAGAGACTATGTATACAGAAGTTTGCCTACGAAAATAGCGTACTATCCACGATGGGATAGATTGTACATGATCAGTAGAAGGAACATGCTTCATGTCTTGAAAAGCCTTTTCTCATTCCATGCTTACTTATGTTCTTATGTTGCAAATGTTATTGATACACGCTCATTTGAATGACTGGAACTGAGGATAGGTTTACACCAGCACCAACTCAGTAAGAGTCACTCTGAAGGGCTACGCTGCATGACAGGTTTGATTGTGGTGCAGTTTTGAAACCAATCTAACTTTTAAATTGATGTATAGCCAGGGTATGTTACTGTAAGTGATGACCCTGTGAAAATGAAGTATACAACAGGATGCATTTATATAACACTTAATGTAATAAATGCCCCAAGGCGCTTTATAGAAATGGGAAAAGATGCTGAGCAGTAGTAGAAGCTTTAGGGAAGGTGTCCAAAGACATGGTTAAAGAGGTAGGTTTTGAGAAGTTTTCTGAAGCTAGGGAGAGATCTAGCAAGGCAGAGAGCTTTAGGGGTGTAGGGATATGTTACGAGGAGTTCTGATGCTGTAAACCATAAGTGATACTCGAGCAGTTCATGTTGTCAGAAGTTCAAATTTTTATAAGAGTATCAACTGTCCTTTTGTAATCTACAAAAACAACCCATGTTTGCCAGATTATGTTGTATTCTTATTCCCGATCCTTCAACCTTTTTAATGCACTGTAAATATCTCCAGCCTGGTAAATCTGTAAAGTTCCTGTGCTTTGGAGCTACCCACTTATGACTGTTTCAAGGAGGTTTTTTTCTTCTTTATTTTAATGTGGCCAGAGGGGGAAGACTGATTCTCTGGTAAGAGGAGTTAGAATAGTTAATTGGGAGGGCCGGCAGCAGCTGTGTTTTTTTTTCCCCACCTCTGTAAATTCAGCTACAAACTCCATGTTTACTCTGATGGAAACATAAGCTTTAAAGGATTCAGAAGTAATCGTTGCTGGAATTTCTTATTCTGTAGAGTACAAGGCAAAAATAAGGAAATGTGATTAAAGTAGACAGTTCTGATATGGGTCTATTGGCACAGCCTCCTGTACTTGCATTTCTATGGATTTTTAAATTGAATAATATGGGTTATGTTTGTAATAGTGGAAGTTCATGTAAGAATGAGAGCTGAATGACCTATTTTGGTGGCTGTAATCAAGGTATATAAGTGCCATGGTTTTTGTCGTAATAGCCCCACTGGTAGGTGCTGGGTTTGCTAAATATGTACTGTATTTTTCCACTTTTTAGGTTTATTTGAGTTCATGTCTTGTAATGTGTGGAGATCAAAAATGTCCTTTCTTCTCCTTTTCACTTCAGGTACTCTGACATTAAAATGTTATCTTTGTTTTGTAGGCAAGCAGGGCACCATGAGCTAGCAGACCGCTTAGTAGAGATCCAGTATGAACTCACTGATAGACTATCCTTCTTTCTCTGTGGAAGGAAACCAGGTGGGTGTGAAAGAAGAGCACTGGAGAATCTAGATAGTAGTGTTGCTCACTAATATTTTATTGAGTTGTGCAATTCTAATCAATATTTTGCTCAAGGGCTGCTCTCAGGAATGCTGCAATTTGATGCACCATGGAATGTGGGGTGCAAGTCTGCACCTGTGATTCCAGTGTACTGAACTCTTGTTTTCAATCATGACACTATGGGCAACTGCCAAATGGAAGCCATGCATTTCCCTCATAGGACAAAAGGGGTGAAGTAAAGGAACAATTCTTTTATTAAATAATTCTACTTCAGTATGCCTTTTATTTCTGTGGTGCTGCTTAATTACAGAGGGAGCTTTACAGGGTGGTGGGCAGTGAGGCAATACCGTGCAGGAGAAAGAAGAGGAAGGCTGAGGTTAGGAGGAGAAGAAAACAAATGAAAGAGTTGAAAAAAAAGGGTGTTTAGGAAGTTTTTCAAGACAGGAAGGGAGGGGATGAGGTGGAGATGCTGAAGGAGGGCCTTACACTTTGTGTACTGAAGCTGTGATAGCCCCGACTCCTAATATCTTCCTTTGCCACTTTTTGCTGGAGGAAAAGAAGGGGAACAGCACTTAATTCCAGCTTGGTCAACATCCCACAGTTGAGCAGCTAAGTGTAGACCCAGCAGTACATGGAATTGTAAGTCTGCTAATGGTTGCAAGTGAAGGAGAGACAAACCATGTTATGAGTACCACTGATCTAGAGACTAATACAGTACATGAGAGCGAATTCGTTATTCAGCTTCAAAGTTCAAAACTGCAAATTCTGAGAAATTTGAGTCACCTTAACTTCAATCCTTCGTGAAAGAGAGACTTGCTGTTTTGAATGTTTTGGTGAAAGACACATTAGGGAATAAATGTCATGAATATGAAGCCTGTGCATGTTAGATATATATTATGCAACATCCGCAGGTGGGGCAAAATACTATGTACAATTTAAGGGATCCTCAGTGAATTCCCCAAGAGCACAATAGTCAATGTAGCGAATGTGCTGCACAGATAGGAGGGAGGGTGGGAGGATGTTCCCGATGGCTGGGGAGTTCAGAACCAGGGGTCACAGTCTCAGGATACGGGGTATGCCATTTAGAACCGAGATGAGGAGAAATTTCTTCACTGAGGTTGGTGAACCTGTGGAATTCTCTACCACAGAAGGCAGTGGAGGCCAAGTCATTAGATGTATTCAAGAAGGAGATAGATATATTTCTTAATGCTAAAGGGATCAAGGGATATGGGGGAAAAAGTGGGAACAGGGTACTGAGTTAGACGATCAGCCATGATCATTTTGAATGGCAGAGCAGGCCCGAAGGGCCAAATGGCCTGCTCTTGCTCCTATTTTCTATGTTTCTGTGTTTTCTATATCAGCCGAGGAGTTAGCCTTATTTCCTCCCATTCATGCTAATATGTTTTGTCTGTTTTCGAATGTTCATAACTTTATTTTTACATATTCCATGTGCAGAATGTACCTATTTATATATTTGCATGTGCTGAACAGGTTGTGTGTAACTGGTTTTAACCAATGAGACACACAAATGCATAATGGGTTTGGAATTTTCATTGCAGTTGTGGTTTTAGGGAGTAGCTTGACTGGTGCTTACAGGTGTAGTAACCTTAAATATGCTAAGGTGTGTGCTGGTTGTATTTCATATCCAGTGATGTTTGGTAGGGGTGTCCATTATGTTGCTTTACTGATACTGATTCTGTTTCTGACCATCCTGGACACATTGATAACTGTAAAGGCCAGTGCATGATTGGTGGGTCCTCCCATAGATTTCACATTTACGACAGCCGCCAGATTAGAACCTTCCTGAATGTGTTGCGTGCCAATGTGTGGGGTGCCAATCAAGCAGGCTGCTTTGTCCTGGATGGTGTCGAGCTTCAGGTGTTGTTGGAGCTGCACTCATCCAGGCAAGTGGAGAGTATTCCATCACACTCCTGACTTGTGCCTTTTAGATGGCACAAAGGCTTTGGGGAGTCAGGAGGCGAGTCACTCGCCCCAGAATACCCAGCCTCTGACCTGCTCTTGTGGCTGGTCCGGTTAAGTTTCTGGTCAATGGTGACCCCCAGGTTGTTGATGGTGGGAGATTCGGCGATGGTAATACCGTTGAATGTCAAGGAGAGGTGGTTAGACTCTTTCTTGATGGAGATGGTCATTGCCTGGCACTTGTCTGGTGCGAATGTTACTTGCCTATATATATGCTTATTGTGCGCTCTGAGACAACTTCCCTTCCCCAGTGAGAGTAGAGTACCTTCTTCGCTAGCACTCATTGCTAGTTTTTGTGACATGCCACATCCACCTGAGTTGTGCCTTGATCATAATGGCCTCGACACTGATGAGTCCAATGATCCCTCCTATCTGATAAGATTTTGTACACTTCTCCAGCTATTTAATATTGTACCAGCAGGTAATCCTGATTTCTTGTGCATTGAAAAAGGAATCTGCAGCACCGCACAATAAACATTTAGTTTGTGAGTTAGACATAGCTCCTGCTGGTCAAAACCATGCCACATAAAGTATCAGTAAGTTGTACGGGCTTTCCTGATGTGAATGACAATTTCTGCTTCAACTCATGATACTTGAAAGCATGTTGCCAATGTAGGTAAAGTGTTCGATGCTTTTGAGTTTAGTTCTGCTGCTGCAGATATTTGGATCGCAAAAGTCTGTGCTCAGTAGAAGTTTGTAGAGGACTTCAGTTAATTTGATTGAGAGGCTGGTGTAACTACTGCCATTCTGACCTAATCCACAATGACCTCATATCTAGTACACACTGAAAGATGTGTAAAGTTATTGATAAAAGCAGTTCACAAATAAGGTCTTCCATGACCCTAGTCTGGGCCTGTATGCGTCAAAGATTGAACAACCTGTCACCTATTCTAAATTGGATATACCCTCCGCAGTCAAGGTATTACATGGCATCGTAGATCATGACTGCGAGAAATGAACCCAGCAAACTTGGAGCTTGGGTGCACCCCTGCTTAACACTGTTACTCGTGGTAAAAACTTCAGAAATATTGCTGTTCATCTGAACCTGGCCTACCATACCATTATGAAGTTGCTGAATGATGGCTGTAAACATTGGGCATCCAAATCTTGAAAATAACCTCTTAAAAAGAGTCGCTGCATCAAAGTCCTTCAGTCTTTGACAAGGGGAGTTTAATGTTATCAACTTTTCTCCAAGAATTGGTGAGCAGTGAATATTATAACCACAGAGCTCCAACTTGGGTGAAAGCCACTGTTTCTTACTTAAAATGCTGTTTTTAATTCATGTCAAAAGCCAGCTTAAATGAATTGTGACCAAGGTTTTTTTGGCATTGGGCGAGAGAGATGTCTCCATAGTTCCCCCCCATTTCTATTGGTCCCATCATTATAGATGGTAATAATGGACGTGTGCTTCAAGTCCTATGGGGCACATCCCTCAATCCAGACATGTTGGAAAATCTGTGACTGTATACCTCTTTCTGGTGAGAAGCATTCGATTAGGTTACTTGTTTATTGATTTTCATGATTTTGCATTTGTGCTCAAATTTACTATGCCTGCTGTGCTTTTGATTAAACTGTACCATAACTCAACTATCTCCTTCCATTCCAGATCACAAGAATGGTCAGCACTTCATAATTCCACAGATGGCTGATAGGTGAGGTAGCGAGATTTTTGTTTATTGTAGCAAAGTCCAATTTGGGGTGGGGAGGGTAGTGCTTTTTTAAAAAAAACTTGTTTTTCACAACCTGTGAATTATTCTTCATTTCCCAATTGTTCTTCATAGTTTAAAAGCCAAAAGAAAATATGTGGTTAAAATATAAGAAATATTCTGTATGAGATATCTCGCTGCCACGCGGTTTGTATGAAGTACTATATTGCTATGCAGTGATATTCCGTGGTATAATCAATAGGGGAAATGGATGTAATGAAATAAAAGGGCAATATAACATTTCTCATTCACCGTTCCCCCCCCCCCCCCAAATCCTGAAGCCCTTCAAATAGCCTGGCTGAATCTTGTTGAAAATGTGACATATATTTGAATAGCACAGGCAACTCCAGGGTGCAATCCTAGAACTATCTGGCTGAGACAGTCAAAGCTGGAAATATTAAGCTACTGTTGTCACACTCTAGCTCCAGCCAAAATAAAAGAGCTTATTTTCATCCTGTGTTTTTGCCAAAAGTTATTGTGCAATAGTATAATGTTGATTGTCCTAGTGACTTAGTGGGCAAATATTATAGACTCCTATGGATTAGGAAGGTCCCGAGTTCTGTCACTGATCTGTGATTTAGTTGATCTGAACCAGGGGAGTAGTTGAGGTGCTATAATTGGCAATCTAGGTTAAGGATTGGAAAAATCAGTCAGTGTTCCCACTGACCCCTGCTGTACCTGTGCATAGCTAGTGACCATTCAATTAGGCTTGACTGTGATAATCCCACAGTCGAAATACTACTGGCATTCGGTGTTTAAGCTTACACCTGAAAAATGGGCACTTGAGCAATGTACTGGAGGAAAGCTAATGCATACATATATACATACATTGCATGTACAATGGTATCTCAGCATAAGCCAGCTCTTTAATGAGGGGAGGAAACTGGGAGGAGTGAAATGTGCTATAGTTGCAGAACATATATTGCCCTAAAGGAAATATTAAAAACACAAACTCCATTTGTGTACAAGCTGCCAAAATGTGCAGAAAGAAAAAGTTGGGAGTGTGCTCAGAAAATCTGGCAAAGAGAAGGCTTCTGTGGCCTGGGAACTTGGTCTTGATTCTCTGAGTTCAATGCTGCGGAAGAGCAACTAGTTGGAGTGAAATTTACTGCTGGGAAAATACCTAGTGGAGTTGTATTTAATCTTTTGAATTGGTGAATCACTTGTAGATGTGTAAGGAGTAGGATTTTGCACAGTTGAAGATCATGCTTTGGATGGGAATATGCTCATATTTAAAAAGAAATCTATAGCTGTGGTGCACTTGCACAGTACTGATACTGTGGGAATTGCTGAAAATACTATATAAATATTTGTGGCTCTGCTTCATTATCAGTGTTTGAAAATTTATGCACGGTAGTTTTGCTTTGAATTGTAAGCAGTATTTTTCATGTAAATTTCAGGATGTTTTTCCACAGTGTATTATTGCTTTTATTCTGATAGCCTTGCCCCTGAAAACAATGTTGGTTCTGTTCTTTCACTGAATGAAATAACGATACTATACTAGTGGCTGCCACCTGCTGGATTATTGAGTTCATACAGCTCAATTACAAAGCTGAGAAAGAAACCGAGCCAAATACACTAGTTGTGGATGTATCATTATTTTCCTTTCTTCTGCCAATTTTTTTCCTTCCTCTCAAGGCAATGATTCCTTCCTGAGGTCAGTCGCCTCCTAGTATCTCAACCAAATGGTCATTTTTCATGCTTGAATCACGAATAGGAAGTTATTCGACAGTTGTGTCCTCAAATTACATATGTGCACCTCTAGTGAGTGTAGTTGGATTGCAATCATGAGAGTGAACAGTAACTGATCTTTTTATATACTTTTAAGCACAATTTAGCACCAGTTCCTTGTTGAAAGGGGAATAATAACATTCTTTAGGGGAAGTATTTACAATAAAGTACTGTCCCACTGTGCAGTAGCTTTTGTTAGAAAATTCTTCTAAACGAAAGAGAAATGACTCACTGGCACTGCAGTACCTATATCTTTGGACCCAGGTGCTAGCAGTACTTAATATTGCATTAGTTAATGGTTTACACTTTCGATGCAGTCAGCTAGCTGATCCATTGCTGACCTCAGCTGAGCATGTGTGAGGATCACAACCTGATAAAAATGTCAGGTAGTCGTGTGCTAACAATATCTCTCATCATTTACAGTCTTTATTCCTATTTGTCTTCTCAACCCTCAAATTGCTGGCACTTGTTTATAGCCCTCCACCACCTTGTCCATGTGGTTATTCTTTATATGTGAGGTCCGATAACGATTGCCAGCAGATTATTCAACTATGGAGTACGCAACAGCGAAACCAATTCTGTTTTCTCCCAATGTCTATGCAGATGCATTTTCTAGCAGAAATTACTGGATAGTGATCAGAAGTGAGGAACTTGTATGGATTTCTCTATTTCCCCCTCTTCAGCTTTGAGGTGCTGAGGCCAATTGCTGCCCACACTGAGATTTGCTAACTCAACACAGCCCAGGAATCAAACTGGAGACCTCCTGGTTTGTATTGCTTAATACTATAGCAGGACTTGCATTTGCAGTGCTTTTAATAAAAAGTACTGTGTAAGTTAATTAAGAAAAATCCATAATATATTGGGTAAAGGGCAGCAGAGATACTCCAAGATACCTGTTGCATTATCTTTGGGGTTAATGAATATTGAGATTTTACAGAAAAGAGACCGAAAGAAACTCACTCAACAAGAATAGAGAAGCACCCCTGACAAAAATCCAATAATCATGAAATACATCTTGTCGTCTTTGTCATCTGAACCTTTGCTTTGGAAACATTCTCAGAGGTTTTCTATAATTTTTTTTGGATAAGCTCTCCCACTGGAATGGTACCATTCAGATTTATACTCCCTGCCGCTTGTGGTTGGATGATTGGACTACTTCTCAAATTGTCACCAGCTGACAGGAAGGAAGGGTTTTAATGAGAACTGCTACGAAGCGTTGCACTCCTGCCTGTATGTATATATACTCAACTGTCTTCTCTCTTCCTTCTTCCCCCTTTGTTCTTCCTTCTCCAGATTTTTGTTGGGGTACAGTATCACAAACATTGGCCATTCTTCATGTACGAGCCCAGACAGAGTGTCAACAGACTATTTGGCCATTGAAAGCACCACAATCTTGAGCTTGTCTTCACCCACTGTCCAGCTGGGATCACTGGAGTGGGGAGCCTGGCTGATTTTTTTTTTCACTCTTGCTCCTTGGGCTTTGAGGCCAATTGAATCACACCACCCTAGTTGCGATCAGATACTCTTACACAGACGTGTGATCAAAGCTCAGTCTCTGTACTGCTCAATTCCACACTATGTGCTGTAGTTCCCAGCTGAATAATGGGGCCAAATGACATTTTTATGGTGAAATGAATCTACAGAATATGCAGCATTTACTCAAAATTAATTGATGATCAGCGTATAATTTTGATTTCATGCTGTTGGTGATTCAGCCATGTTATAAAATGTTTGCAATCTTATTGTATAGACTAATCAATAAATATCTTTGCACTTCTTTCTTGAATGCAACTCTTCGGATAAAAGGCACCTGTAAGTAATGTGTCGCAGAATAGCTATTTCTAGGCCTGATAGTTGAAGATCAGTGTAATGTGTGCTTGGATACTTGTTCTTTTTCTTTTAAAACTGAAATGTTGTAATGTTACGGTACAGCACTGTTGTGTTATGAGCCTGATGTTTAACATGATAATATGAGCCTATGACCCTCACCTCAAATTTTGTCATTGTTGTTATTGAACTGTCTTGAGTTGGATTAAAGATCAGGGCACCTCAGCCGAATAATGTGATGTTCTGTTTAGCTGCTGACTCCGTTTGCTTAGCACTGATGATATCTGACAGCGTTTCGAAGGTTGCTGATACGCACACTTTTATATTAAGAATCAAATGTGCATGCAGCACACTAAAGTATTCACTTAAAATCCTGAACTAGAACAGTATCATACCCTAGATCAGTATTGCCAGATTGACACATGTATAGCCCACCCCTGCACCGATAACTGGTGCCCTCTTTGCCACCAGGAAAAGTTATTACTTTATAAACAAGCCACACCTCTAAATTTAGACTTTTTTTAAACATATGGCCATACAATTTTTTTGTCACAGGCCACATCCCAAGCACTTAATGGCCATTCTCAGTAATGCTCCAGCACATGACACCATGGAGGGATAGACTGGTCCCTCGATTTCCCATATGTTGAGCTCCTGGGGCAATACTTGGCGCAGCAACTTTGATGACTGCCACAGCGACAGATGAGATGGGCTACAAACACTCCCTCTCGCAGCCCATATGAGTAACACTGTACTGGATGGTCTTGTGTGACTTAATGAGATCTCAGGTCATCACAGCTATCAAGGCACCAAATCTCAGCACTGAAGACCATCAAATATTATTGGGTGTCCTAACTGAGCAATAAAGGAAAATATTGCATCTTTCTGTGATATTGAATTTGATTTGGGAGGACGAATTGGGTCTGCACCATTGGAATGTTTCCCCTTTCCTGAGGACACCTGATTCATACTGGGGTACAATTCTAAGAGTGTAGCTCTCCACAGCTGTTCCAGCTGAGATAAGCTAATTGAGCACAGACCAGGGATCGAACGTGGGATGTTCCTGAACTGCATAGCTCTGTATCAGACCAGGTTGGGAACTTGTACACTGAGCCATCTGGGAGTGCCACCTTTTTCCAAACAATGCCCATTTCATAGCTTTAAATGGCTTCATTACTTAACCAAGTTTACTACAACTTACTGGTTGCACTGGTTTGGAAATCAATATCACAGAAAACTGTTAAATAAAATACTGCTCAGTGTTTATATTACTTCATTAATAATGGTGTTCTTTATGTCTATTTTCAGCAGTTTAGATTTGTCAGAACTAGCAAAGGCAGCTAAGAAAAAGCTTCAGTCGGTAAGTTTTCTTCTTGGACTCTTGCAGCCTAACTTTTGTGTCTTGTGGTCGAATATTAGATTCTGAATTTGAATCCTAGCCTTAACAAGATTATACTAAGATGCCCATTACATGTATGTTTGGGACGATTTGGTTTCCTGTGTACGTTCCTCATCAAGAACTACATTTGCTCATTACTGCACTCAATATCCTGCAGATAAGGTTCCCAGAGAATGCAAATGGGTCCTAGGAAAGCTGAGTAAAATTGTTTAATTATTTTACAGATGGCAGAGCAAGAACTATGAGTAGTAAGTGCTCAGTAATATGTGCAATTTTAGTGCTGCATTTACCATCTGGCTTGATCCATTTGCCTCCTGATGGTGCTACACTGATCACAATTAGATCATTAAATAATTGCCCTTTCACCTCATGGTGCATAATGTGAAGACCTAGATAAGTGCTGGATAGAAGGGACTTCAACTTCTTCCAAACACAATTCCAAATAAGATATGTATGTAGAATAGTGTATTTAAAAGTAACTCCACCTTCTGCTTCTCCCTCCCTCCCTCCCTTCCATAGAACCATCTAGGTTTTGCCAAGGGTGGAAATAGAAGTAGCCATAATTCCACCTTCCCACAGCCAGTTCTTCAGGATTGTTATAGCAGGCATCAATACTGCTGGAGTGTTTTCTTTCAATGGTAGTCTCTCAATCTTCTGGTGCTCATTGATGCCTTTTGGCAGACTATTTAATTTCACTGTAATCTGATTGCACAAGTCTTACACCAGTAGTGCCAGTGCCTCATCTGCCCAGCTGTACCAGAAGAATGCATAGCTAGCCTCATTTTCAGTTATTCCTCTCCAGCCCACCTGGTTTCACTCAATGCAGGAATATCAGTCATGGCGAGCCAATTCTTCTTTTACCAAGGCAGTTTTCCATCTTGGCCTTTCCGTATCATCTTTTGTCAAGAGAAGTTCTGATATTCTAGGAAACCAAAGTCATTTTTATTTATTGCCTACTTTATGACCAAAGTGTAAAAGGTGGCTTATATCCATGGTTAGTTGGTCTGGCTGTTAAGAGGTTGGAAATATTGATGTCACCTTTTCTAGCCTCTTCCCCATATAGGGTGTGAAGTGCACACTCTAAACAGGATTGCTTAGTCATTTGGAATGTGCCTCAGGCAACCAAGGTCTTGACCACTTGCATTCAAGTCTGCAGGTATGGCTCCAACATCACCTCGTCTGTTAGTTCACCGCTCACAGTATGGTAGGGCCTATATCTCCTCCTCCAAAATTAAGAAGAAAATGGGTTTAAGTGAAATTAGTTTGCACTGAGCCATTAATAAACTCTCATCCCTCAGTTTGTGCTGCCAAGACACGGAGGTTGACAAACTTTAAATGCAGTCTGTGAGATTTGACAGAGAATATCTGAGCCCTCTTCACCTTGTGGTATAGCAGTGGACACTGCTATAGTTAGGGTCTGCAGAATCTCTTATCTCCCTAGCCTTAAATTTCGGCCCCTCTGCAGGATGGTCAGATCGTACGTGGGTGGTGACCAATTTCTCCCAACCATTTCTGCTGTTTATCGTGCCTCTAACCTTTGACTGTCCCAGTATGGATGGCATCATTGGCAGCAAGACTACCACTGGTATTGCTCTTCAGGTTTGGAGTCACACAAACTCCTTCATTACACTTAAATTAGAGTCAAGAAGGAGGAGGGAAGAATATGGAGATTTTGCTGGGAGTCAAATAGGAAGATTTTAGTCTTGCCAGTTTCTTTTTTGGTAATTCTTAGGAAAGATGAACTTGGAAGGAGTTAAAGCAATAGCGATCTTTTAATGTAATATGTGCAGGTTCTCCTATTCAGTTCACAATTCCTTTTTATACTTCAAGCATTTTTCAATCTGCCTCTTTATAGTTTAATGTAGAATGTATATTAAGTAGCATATTAAACATTCTCAAAGCACTGAGGTTTATGTAGTTGCACCTTGCATTTTATCTCTGAAGTAGCAGAATGTTCTTTCTGCTTCTGTTTCTAGTTAAGTAATCACCTTTTTGAGGAACTAGCTATGGATGTATATGATGAAGTAGATCGAAGGGAGACCGATGCAGGTGAGGATTCAGCGGTCATTTGTAATCCCATATTGTGATATTCTAGCAATCTCGCTTGCTGTTCTGAAAAGGGAGTTCTGTTTTAGATAATCTGTGATAAATTCTTCCTCTTGACTTTTAAAAAAAAAATTCACAGGTCTTTTTCATATCACAGCCTGCTTGTTTTCTCAGAGCTGAGCACATCAAAGTTGTGGGGGAAGCAGCCCAGTAGCGCTGATACTATAGCATTAGCCCCTCAACTTAGAATCTCTCATTTTTAACTAACCTTTATACCAAGCCTGAATCTTGTTCCTGGAGTGTGAGTTTGCCAGTTTTAGCTGGTTCTGATGGGATAGGAAACCAGGCTTGGCTAAGGGGTCCTCTCTCTACTACTGGATGATGCCCCTTTGCAGGACAAATTCAAAATAAATTGATGACATCCGTGAATGCAAATTTTTTGTTCTTTTATATTATGCCTTATCACGTCTCTTGGAAATGTCTTGAAGCATTTTACATGCAATGAAATAGTTTGAAATAAGATGACTGTGGCTATCTAAGCAAATGCAGCAGCCATTATGTGTACAAGGTCCCATAAACCACGATAAGATGAATAATCATTTAACCTGTTTTTGTTGGCTGAGGGAAGAATGTTGGGCCAGGACAACAGGGAGGGGTGAGTAAGAGAGAATATCTCCCATTTGATTGCTCACAGTAAATCAGGGTAAACAGTCTCTTAGTTTGTCGTGTCGCTGGTTCTCTCTGTGTGCATCTCCTGTTTTGCTTGTGCTCTTCGGTTTTTGTTTCACCTTTTCCTTTGGCATTTCTGTTTTCTTCTCCGGTTCTTTTTTCATTCTGGCTGGGAGAGGCTAGGTGGATGGCATGGCATAAAAAATGCCGGCTGGCAGCTTGGTGCTGAGAAGTGGCAGAGAGAATAATATGGGTTGGGATGAGTTGAAGTTGAGGTGTATGGGAGCATGGTGGAAAATGGGAGTAGGAGGTGGGAGAAAGGAGGATGTAGGTTGGGCCTGACATGGGGTTGGTGCTGGTGGTTTGGTGGCAGGTGTGAGGTGAGAGTGGGCAGGCTGACTATAGGGGTAATGGTGGTGATGGTGATCATGAAATGGGGGTGGAAGAAGGCAGCTGTTGTGATGTTGGGCAAGAGCATGAGCCTGGGTGATGAGTGGAAATAAGAGCATGTAGCCTATGGGTGACCGAAGTTATAGTTGGTGCAAAATATGTTAGTGCACTGTAAACTAACACTGAATTTATTGACTCCCTATTCCACTCGTTGCCACGTTTTATAATAGGATAATTAAAGTTGGTGCTCACCAATAAGTTAGGAACCATTAATTATAAAGTGATCGGGAGCCTGAGATGCTTTGATCCTGTGTCTACTAATACTGTGTATATCTTCGTGCTCTATGCTGCCTATAAGGCCCACGTTCTCCTACCTGTACGTTCTTTCCACCTCAAAGGGGAAATGCCCTCTTGATGTTCCAACCGACAGCCATCCTAACCCATGCTACTGTTTCAAGTCCATTCTCTATGCATGAAGGCGTTATTCCAGCCATCATATCACCAAGACTTTGTGATACTTACGTCTATTCCCCCACAACCTATAGCATTTATTTCACCACTGACCATAGTAAGATAAATAAGCTGATTCCCGACATTTGGGTTGAGAACCAGTAAGTTATTTTTAAAGTGCTTATAATGCTAAAATCAAATCATTGTTTTTCAACTTAGTGAGGAGGTGAGATGGAGGGCCAGAGATAAGATAGAAGATAGTAGGAGTAATGAAGGCTGGCACCATGAACAGCAGCTATCAAGAGGAGTGTGGTTGGCTCCAGCAAGAAGACCAGCAAATTGGGGTTGGGGGGGGTGCCAGCGACAAGGCAAGGCCGAAAGTTACGGGCTGGTTGGGGCCTATATCGCTGCATCCACTTGAAGATGGCGCCTTCAGGATAAGTAGGGAGAAGGCACAGCTGGGGGTGGGGATAGAGAATTGACTTGGAACAGTAGCATGAGTTGGGATGGCTGTCAGAACATCAAGAGGGCATTTCTCCCTTTTGAGGTGGAGGTAGCGTACAGGTGGGAGAGCATGAGCCTTATAGACATTAGGGTGGAGGGGAGCTGATACATGGAGGGACTGCCAGTAGAATCAGGCAACAATTGTAACAGTGGAGCTGGGTGACTTGTGCCGCAAGTGCTGGGAGGACTAAATACAAGCATTAGTGTTTCCTGTTACACTACGTATCATTAAATTATGACAACAGGAAATAGGTGTGACGGAGAAAAACTTAGTAATTTATAATTTATTTATATAATTATTATTTAAGTAGCTTTCTAAATAGCACGCATTTTCATGGATGCAAAGACACCACCTTCATTCTGGTATAATAGCACATAAATATTTACACAAGGGACCGCAACGGTAGCATCTCAAGTCACAAATAAGCTAATTTAATACAGTAGTTTTAATTTCTGTGACATGATCAGAATTCAATCATAAGTCTGCTTTTATCAATTCTGTATTGTGTTTCATGTGTGTGCATGTGAAATATTGCAGAAATGCTGCTAATTAAGGGCTTAGGAGCAAAATTAGAAATTTCACATTAAGTTTGCGTGTTGGCAGTTAATGACTCAGAATCTGGTCAGAGGTTTCAGGTTCTTATGCATTTGTAACCACAAAGGCTCTAGACATTCCTGAAATAATTGTGTGCACTGGCTTCTTAACTGTAAAACTTAAAGGCTGCATTATATTTACATCAAATTTGAAGGATGACTATCTCTCATTAGACTTTTTTTTCCCTCTAAGTTGCTTTAACCCTTTTTCCATGCCTCTGCATCCCATCAGATTCTTCATACACCCTTGATGTGCTCGGCAGTCTGCTTTAGAACTGATCAAACATTAAACTCAGTTTCTTTTTTGAAAATGAAAATGGCAGGAGCCATTTTTAAGAATGTAAGATATAGGAGTAGGCTATACGGCCCTTCGCGCCTGCTCCACCATTCAATAAAATCACGGCGGATCTTCCACCTCAACTCCACTTTCCCGTCCGATCCCCATATCCCTTGATTCCCCTAGAGTCCAAAAATCTAACTCTCTCATCCTTGAATATACTCAATGACTGAGCATCCACAGCCCTGTGGGATAGAGAATTCCAAAGATTCACAACCCCCTGAGTGAAGAAATTCCTCCTCATCTCAGTCCTAAATGGCTAACCCCTTATCCTGAGACTATGCCCCTTAGTTCGAGACTCTCCAGCCAGGGGAAACCAGCTTCACAGCAACTACCCTGTCAAGCCCTCAGAATCTTCATGTTCAGTAAGATCACCTCTCATTCTTCTAAACTCTAGAGAATATAGGCCCATTCGACTCAATCTCTCATCCCAGGAATCAATCTAGTGAGCCTTTGTCGCACTGCCTCTAAGGCAATTATTCCTTCCTTAGGTAAGGAGACCAAAACTGTACACAGTACTCCAGGTGTGGTCTCATCAAAGCCCTGTACAATTGCAGCAAGACTTCCTTACTCTTAGACTCCAACCCCCTCGCAATAAAGGCCAATATACCATTTGCCTTCCTAATTGCTTGCTTTACCAGCATGTTAGCTTTCTGTGTTTTGTGTACAAGGACACTCAAATCTCTCAACACCAACATTTAATAATTTCTCACCATTTAAAAAATATTCTGTTTTCCTGTTCTTCCTACCAAAGCGAATAACCCCACATTATACTCCGTCTGCCACCTTCTTGCCCACTCACTTCACCTGTCTATATTCCTTTGCAGTCTCTGTGTCCTCCTCACAGTTTAATTTCCCACCTAGCTTTGTATCATCAGCCAACTTGGATACATTACACTCATTGCCTTCATCTAAGTCATTAATATAGATTGTAAATAGCTGAGGCCCAATCACTGATCTTTGCGGCACCCCACTAGTTACAGCCTGCCAACCTGAGAATGACCCGTTCATTCGTATGCTCTGTTTTCTGTCCATTAACCAATCCCCTCTCCACGCTAATATATTACCCCCAACCCCATGAGCCCTTATCTTGTGTAACAACCTTTTGTATGGCACCTTATCAAATGCCTTTTGAAAATCCAAATATACTACATTTTTTTTAAATTCGTTCATGGGATGTGGGCATCGCTGGCGAGGCCGGCATTTATTGCCCATCCTTAATTGCCCTTGAGAAGGTGGTGGTGAGCAGCCTTCTTGAACCGCTGCAGTCAGTGTGGTGACGGTTCTCCCACAATGCTGTTAGGAAGGGAGTTCCAGGATTTTGACCCAGCGTCGATGAAGGAACGGCGGTATATTTCCAAGTCGGGATGGTGTGTGACTTGGAGGGGAACATGCAGGTGGTGTTGTTCCCACGTGCCTGCTGCTCTTGTCCTTCTAGGTGGTAGAGGTCGCGGGTTTGGGAGGTGCTGTCGAAGAAACCTTGGCTAGTTGCTGCAGTACATCCTGTGGATGGTACACACTGCAGCCACTGTGCGCCGGTGGTGAAGAGAGTGAATGTTTAGGGTGGTGGATGGGGTGCCAATCATGCGGGCTGCTTTGTCCTGGATGGTGTCGAGCTTCTTGAGTGATGTTGGAGCTGCACTCATCCAAGCAAGTGGAGAGTATTCCATCACACTCCTGACTTGTGCCTTGTAGATGGTGGAAAGGCTTTGGGGAGTCAGGAGGTGAGTCACTCGCCACAGAATACCCAGCCTCTGACCTGCTCTTGTAGCCACAGTATTTATATGGCTGATCCAGTTAAATTTCTGGTCAATGGTGACCCCCAGGATGTTGATGGTGGGGGATTCGGTGATGGTAATGCCGTTGAATGTCAAGGGGATGTGGTTAGGCTCGCTCTTGTTGGAGATGGTCATTGCCTGGCACTTGTCTGGCGCGAATGTTACTTGCCACTTCTCAGCCCAAGCCTGGATGTTGTCCAGGTCTTGCTGCATGCAGGCTCGGACTGTTTCATTATTTGAGGGGTTGCGAATGGAACTGAACACTGTGCAATCATCAGTGAACATCCCCATTTCTGACCTTATGATGGAGGGAAGGTCATTGATGAAGCAGCTGAAGATGGTTGGGCCTAGGACACTGCTGCAGGAGTTCCTCAGGGCAATGTCCTAGGGCTGAGATGATTGGCCTCCAACAACCACTACCATCTTCCTTTGTAAACAATTTTACAACACCAAGTTATAGTCCAGCAATTTTATTTTAAATTCACAAGCTTTCGGAGGCTTCCTCCTTCGTCAGGTGAACGATGTGAAAGGAGGTTTCCTCCTTCCTCACCTGACGAAGGAGGAAGCCTCCGAAAGCTTGTGAATTTAAAATAAAATTGCTGGACTATAACTTGGTGTTGTAAAATTGTTTACAATTGTCAACCCCAGTCCATCACCGGCATCTCCACATCTTCCTTTGTGCTAGGCATGACTTCAGCCACTGGAGAGTTTTCCCCCTGCTTCCCATTGACTTCAATTTTACGAGGGCTCCTTGGTGCCACACTCGGTCAAATGCTGCCTTGATGTCAAGGGCAGTCACTCTCACCTCACCTCTGTTTGGACAAAGGCTGTAATGAGGTCTGGAGCCGAGTGGTCCTGGCGGAACCCAAACTGAACATCGGTGAGCAGGTTATTGGTGAGTAAGTGCCGCTTGATAGCACTGTCGACAACACTTTCCATCACTTTGCTGATGATTGAGAGTAGACTGATGGCTGGATTGGATTTGTCGTGCTTTTTGCGAACAGGACATACCTGGGCAATTTTCCACATTGTCGGGTAGATGCCAGTGTTGTAGCTGTACTGGAACAGCTTGGCTAGAGGGGCAGCTAGTTCTGGAGCACAAGTCTTCAGCACTACAGCTGGGATGTTGTCGGGGCCCATAGCCTTTGTTGTATCCAGTGCAGCTGTTTCTTGATATCATGTGGAGTGAATCGAATTGGCTGAAGACTGGCTTCTGTGATGGTGGGGATATCGGGAGGAGGCCGAGATGGATCATCCACTCGGCACTTCTGGCCGAAGATGGTTGCAAACGCTTCATCCTTGTCTTTTGCACTCACGTGCTGGACTCCGCCATCATTGAGGATGGGGATGTTTACAGAGCCTCCTCCCCCCGTTAGTTGTTTAATTGTCCACCATCATTCACGACTGGATGTGGCAGGACTGCAGAGCTTTGATCTGATCCGTTGGTTGTGGAATCGCTTAGCTCTGTCTGTAGCATGCATGTAGTCCTGAGTTGTAGCTTCACCAGGTTGGCACCTCATTTTTAGATACGCCTGGTGCTGCTCCTGGCGTGCTCTTCTACACTCCTCATTGAACCAGGGTTGATCCCCTGGCTTATTGGTAATGGTAGAGGGAGGAATATGCCAGGTCATGAGGGTACAGATTGTGCTGGAATACAATTCTGCTGCTGCTGATGGCCCATAGCACCTCATGGATGCCCAGTTTTGAGCTGCTACAACTGTTCTGAATCTATCCCATTTAGCACGGTGATAGTGCCACACAAGACGTTAGATGGTGCCCTCGGTGCGAAGACGGGACTTCGTCTCCACGA
Source organism: Heptranchias perlo (assembly GCF_035084215.1). Classification (NCBI taxonomy): domain Eukaryota; kingdom Metazoa; phylum Chordata; class Chondrichthyes; order Hexanchiformes; family Hexanchidae; genus Heptranchias; species Heptranchias perlo. Next base: position 36,364,045 of record NC_090349.1, read on the forward strand.
GGACTGTGCGGTGGTCACTCCTACCAATACTGTCATGGCCAGATGCATTTGCGACAGGTAGATTGGTGAGGACGAAGTGAAGTAAGTTTTTCCCTCGTGTTGGTTCGCTCACCACGTGCCGCAGGCCCAGTCTGGCAGCTATGTCCTTCAGGACTCGATCAGTAGTGGTGCTACTGAGCCACTCTTGGTGATGGACACTGAAGTCCCCCTCCCAGAGTACATTCTATGCCCTTGCTACCCTTTGCACTTCCTCCAAGTGGTGTTCAACATGGAGGAGGACTGATTCATGAGCTGAGGGAGGGCGGTAGGTGGTAATCAGCAGGAGGATTCCTTGCCCATGTTTGACCTGATGCCATGAGATTTCATGGGGTCTGGAGTCAATGTTGAGGACTCCCAGGGCCACTCCCTCCTGACTGTCTATCACTGTACCGCCACATCTGGTGGGTCTGACAGGACATGCCCAGGGATGGTGATGGAAGAGTCTGGGACGTTGGCTGAAAGGTATGATTCTGTGAGTATGGCTATGTCAGGCTGAAGCTTGACTAGTCTGTGGGACAGCTCTCCCAATTTTGGCACAAGTCCCCAGATGTTAATGAGGAGGACTTTGCAGGGTCGACTGGACTTGGTTTGCCGTTGTCGTGTCCGGTACCGGTTTCATTCTTATGACCTTTTTTAGCGAGATTTTACAACTGAGTGGCTTGCTAGGCCATTTCAGAGGGCAATTAAGAATCAACCACATTGCTGTGGGTCTAGAGTCACATATAGGCCAGACCGGGTAAGGACGGCAGGTTTCCTCCCCTAAAGGGCATTCGTGACCTAGATGGGTTTTTATGACAAGCCGGTAGTTTCATGGCCACCATTACTGATACTAGTTTTTTTAATTCCAGAATTTTATTTAATTAATTGAATTTAAATTTCCCAGCTGCCGTGGCGGGATTTGAACTCATGACTCCAGATTACTAGTCCAGTAACATAACCACTATGCTACCGTACCCCTAGATTCACTAGTTCTCCTTTATCTACCCTGCTCGTTACATCCTCAAAAAAAATCCATTAGATTTGTCAAACATAATTTCCCTTTCATAAAACCATTTTGACTCTGCCTAATCATATTATGATTTTCTAAGTGCCATGTTACTATATTCTTAATAATGGATTCCCGCATTTTCCCGACTACTGATGTCAGGGTAACTGGCCTGTTGTTCCTTATTTTCTCTCTCCCTCCTTTCTTGAATGGTGGTGTTACATTTGCTACCTTCCAATCCACTGGGACTGTTCTAGAATCTAGGGACATTTGGATCTTTGTAACTCTCAATGTCCTCAGCCAATAACATGACTGCTCTTGCATAGAGCCGGCGCGGACTCCATGGGCCGAATGGCCTCCTTCTGTACTGTAATCTTTCCATATTAAATCTTGTAAGAGATGGTTAAAAATGACTTGATAATTTCCAATACAGTTTACATCCCTTTCTATTAGTGCTGTAGTGTGAGAAAGGAAAGCATGGATTTATAGATCAGCTCCTTAACAATTATGGAATCTAGTCCCTGGATTTGGTTCTTGTGCACCCTGAGACGCAATGATAAATATAGGCCAGTTGCCTTGAGTATATGATTTTGTTAACGACTGGATGAAAAGAGTTTGAGTTAATTGATTTTTCTATGCACAGTTTGGCTGACAACTCAAAACCACAGCACCCTGGTAACTGAGACAACAGTAATTCCCTTCCTTCCTGTGAATCCAGAGTACTCGTCAACTAGAAATCAGGCAAGTTTTTAATTAATGCTCTGTGCATCAAGCACTGTAAACCTGTTAAAAGGGAGGAAATAATCAAATGAATTGTCACATAATCCAGCTGTTGTTATCTGTATCATCTGTATCACTAGTGTCATAAAAATAGAAAGTGCTGTTAATACACAGCAAGTAAATCAGTGTATGAAAGAGAAGAAACAGGTTAGCATTTAGAGTGGAGACTGTTTTGTCAGTTCTATGAAAAGTCTCCACCAGTAACGTTAACTTGTCTTTTCAGGTATTGCTGAATGTGCTGGACATTACCAACATCTTCTGTTTCAGATTTTCAGTATTGTGTTCCTTTTATCTCTACTTGTTTCTTTTAGTTATTTCTTGTTACTATGTTTTATACTTTTAAATTGTTGTCTCGAGGTAGCCTGAAAGCTAACATTTACTTATCCATGATGTAAAGTCATGAAGTTCAGTTCTGGGAGCTTGATTATCATAGAGCTACTGACTCCATTCATAATGTCACTGTTACTGAGATGTTTTACACATTCAGACTCTTATTTGCACTTTCCTTTTATTGTAAATTGCAGGGAAGACAGAAGCTAGCGCGATTTAACGCTCATGAGTTTGCCACTCTAGTCATTGATATTTTAAGTGATGCCAAACGGAGACAACTGGGGAATCCTGTCACTAGTCCTAAAGGTGTGTGTACTTTTATTCATTTAAAATATACAGACTTTCAAAATGTATTGCAGTGGAGTCTGGATTAAAATGCAGAATCCTAATGCACTATTCCCATTCACTGTTACTTTGTGTAGAAGCCTTCCTCATGCAAACAAGTTACTTGTGTTCATCAGGACTCAACTGTATAACTGAAGTGAAAGGAGAAAGGGGAGTGCCACTTCTGTGCACTTATCACAAATCTATACCAACAATATCATTTTTCAAAGATCAGCTGTTGATTATCAGTTAATAAAATTGGGAAAGTTTACTTCATGATCATTAATCCTTCATTTAGTGTGGACCATTGCACACTGACAGTGTACTGGCTGGCCATTCTGTAACAGCTGTTCCTACAAAAAAAAGAAAGCGACTGAAATGTGTATGTTACAAGAACAGATACCCTGGAGTTTTGGAAAGGTGCAATCTACTCTCAATTTCAGATGACTGTTAAAACACTTTGGCTTCACTTAAGCTGTAGGATGGCATCTGAATCAGTGAGATTCCTGCCTTGCAATCATACCCAGTTATCTATTGCTCTCAGTTTAGAGTTTAACTTATTTTGTTCATATTTATAATAAAGGTTAAGTAGATGTGATATTTATGTAGCAGTTTAAATTTTGTTCAATAATTTGCTGTTTGGATTCTTGCCATACCATGCTGTATTTTATTCAACATGATGCTATATTTCAGTTAGTTTATCACATGACAATGCTGTATGCTTTGTCTGAGCATCATGAATATTTTCTAAATGTTTCATATGCCCTTCAAAAAACAATTCAAGCTAATTTATTATTCCTTACCTATTTAATAGGAAAATCCTAGGTAAAGACTTATAGTGCAGGATAGCACTAAGGTTGGAAAAGTTACGGTAGAAAGAAAGACTTGCATTTATATAGTGCCTTTTATGATCTCAGGACTTTTCAAAGCCCTTTACAGCCAATGAAGTACTTTTTTTTGAAGCATAGGATCTGTTGTAATATAAGAAAGGCGGCAGCCAATTTGCGCACAGCAAAATCTCTCAAACAGCAGAGTGATAATGACCAAATGATCTGTTTTAGTGATGATGGTTGAGGGATAAATATTGACCAGGATACTGGGGAGAACTCACCTGCTGCTCTTCAGAATAATGCGAGGGGATCTTCTGCATCCACCTGAGAAGGCAGACGGGGCCTCCGTTTTAACGTGTTACCAGAAAGACAGCACCTCTGACGGTGCAGCACTCCCTCAGTACGGCACTGGAGTGTTGGCCTCGATTTTGTGCTCGTCTCTGGAACTTGAACCCACGAGCTTCTGACTCATAGGTGAGACTGCTGTAGTATGAGCCATAGATAAGAAGACAGAGCAAATCAAGAAATAGTGATTGGATGGTGCCAAACTTGAATTTTAAAAGCATATATTATAGGAGGAAAAGAATACTTTGGGAAGTAAGGAGTTACACAGATTTGAGGTCTTAGGGAAGAATGAGTTAGGGAAACAGTGTGACGAATCTTGATTTCAACACTGAGGATCCAGGGAGGCAGAAGAATATGTAGGATCCTGTATTTGGAGCAACAAGAAAAGCTCCAGAAGAGCAATGACTAAAGAATGTTAATTTTAAAATAGAGCTGAGAATTAGAAATCAGAAGTGCATAGGTCAGTCAGTATCTATGAAGAAAAAAGACTACTTGTGACATTTTGGGTGTGTACCTTCAGAATGTGAAGGGTTAAGATGGGAAGAGTGTGGCTGGAAGTTAGGTGATCCTCATTCTCGCATTTATCGTATGAACTTTTTCTTATATTGTGTCTGAGCGAGTAAGAAGTGTGAGATGAGCCTCCCCAAATATGGGAACAGTACTGAAATCTTGGATAGTCTTGGGCTTTCTAGAGAGCTAAGAAGTTAGTGTTTGGTACAAAAGAGGAATATACGCCTCTTGTAAAAGCTTTAGTAATGGAGATGTGGGAATACTAGGAAAAGATTATCTCTTGATGTAAGTTATAGTGAGCTACAGGAGGAGCAGTTCAATTCACAGTTTGTGGACATTGTATATTGGGACATCACACACTACTGTGATACCCCAGTCTATTTGTACATGTTGGTTTTAGTATCCATTTTATTGCCAAAGCAGTCTACTTAAAAACTGCATGTTCATCCATGTGGAAAATTGTGCACAAGTTTATTTAGAAGCAATTAACTAAAACATGTTTGGACATTGTCATCTTAAATTTTTTTGATGTTTCTATTGTGTATTTATTTCTCTAATTCCAATGAAAAGTGTAAAAAAAAGTTTATCCAGATTTGATGAGTTTTCTTAACTGACATCTGGCATGAATGGATTGCCTTCTACCCAGGAAAAGGGACAATTGGGGGAAAAATTTTGAACTGCAGCGCAAACACCAGCTGAAACTGAATGTAGAAGTAGTAGTAATGATTTGTAGTCTGCAGCCTATACAAGGCACTCTTTTACTAAAGGAATAGGTGTACAGGTAAAAGAATATTGTGCATGCAGTGCCTGGTGTGATACTAAGCCATACAATCCAGGAAAGACCAGATTTCATCTCTGGTTTGCTCTGATCTCAACTGGTGCAGTGGTTGCAGTGATAGAATTGCCCTCAGCACTCCTTAAGTAGGGAGGAGAAAAACAAGCCAGAGGTACATTCCAGAATTCCCTTCTAGACAGTGAACACTGAGTGAGGATGGGATCAGCTTCAACTGTGATGCTATATTACCGTAAGGAGCCTGCCAGCACTTAGCCTAAGCTCTCGCGTGAAGAATGGTCACTTGGATATGGTACTGGAGGGTGCCCATTGCCTATGGAACAGTACCCCAGTAGGAGTCAGCACCTTCAGGAGAGATGGGGAGAAAATTAGCAGCAAGAAAAATGTGGACTTTGAGGGAAATTAGGCTCGGCTGTGGTTTCCTGCCCCCCTCCCCCTCAGGTTGTCTAGATTTGCACATGAAGAATGGTGACTTGAGTGCTGTATCAGAGTGTAGCCAGCACCCATGGAACTCTGCCCCAGAACCTTCTGGAGAAGGAGAAGAAAACTACAAGGGGAGAGAAGAAAGCCTTATACACAACAGTCAAGATTTACATGGTTGACTTAAAAGCTTGCTTTGTCCCAAAATTGAGATTGTTGGTCATTACTGACTGAAAGTGGTACTTGCAAACCAAGACACAAATGGAGGAAAGAAACAGATCATGATATCATTTTTTTTAGATGGTTAGGAATACAAGAGAAAAGCTGTACCTCTTATTTACATTTTGTGCTTTTTTAAAAAAAAAACAAGTCTAATTTCTTAAGAGTAGCAACTTATGGTCGGATGAAACCAAAATTATTATTTTTCCATTCAGATGAAGAGGTGCACACATGGAGGTGAACACGTGAAGCTTTCAGTGAAAAGTGTCCTGTCCTACCCACGAAGCATGGAAGTGGTAGAGTTGTGGCGGTGCTTAGCAAGAATTGATATAAGGGAAATGACAGTCATTGAGGGCACTGTGGATGGCTTTAACTACAGAGATTTTTGGAGACTATGTTTCTATGTTGAAGATTGGACAAAGGTCTACAGAAACGTGCCAAATACTCTTCCACAGTGGTCACAAGACTACAGGCTGAATTCAGTCTAAAGGATCTCTTACCAAGGACAGTCAAGACTTTTGGTGTCCAATATCTTCTGGTTATATTTTTTTAACCAAAACTTGTCTTTAACATATAGTAAAATCGATTTTTTAAAAATTGGAAATTGAAGCTTGCATAGTGTTAATCTGTTGCATGTATTTAAAAACAATTTAAGCTTTTGTGTCTAAGAATAAAATTCTGTCAGTTTCTTTTTTCCAATTTTTTCCCTCTCTTCTCCTGTAGACATTGACCACTGGAGAATGGTTACTGTGTGTGGTGACAGCCCTTTGGTACCTTGTCCAGGTGACCATTCTTCATGTATGAGCCTAGGCACAGAGTGTCAACAGACTGGCTGTGGAGATATTACAGCAGAGCCCAATCTGTTGTCACCTGATGTCCATACCGGTGTACATTCTAGCAGGAGTTGCAAGATGGCAATCAGAAGTGGGAACCTTGGACTTTTCCTTTTTCTTCCCCCTGACCTCAGGAGCTGTGAAATAATTTTTGCATCCTATGCCCTGCCTACTTAGGTTTAGCTAACTTAGCAAAGATCAGTGATTGAACTTCAGATCTTCTTGGTCTGACTCAGTTGCACTACCAAATGTGCCATAAGGAGAACTACAGAATTCTATGAACTTCATCCATCTTCCTTTCCCACTCCAAGGAGGGCAGGACCATACAGCTTGCTATATGATCCAGTGTTTGTGGTTCAACTTGTGCCAGGAGGTATGCTTGAGCATTGGATGAAGGTTCCCCCCCCCCCCCTTCCCTCCCATAGATTAACTTGTAGAACACTCTCATTAAGGTGTGATCATCAGTAGCCATGACTTTATGGTATGATCTAAATAGATATTGGCACATTTTAGTTAAACAAGTGGCATTTTTCAGGTGTATATGCTCACTTGTTTACTTGGCCAAAAAAATGTGTTTTTTTCAGTACTTACCTGCATATGCCTTTTAAAATGGGAAATTGATTTATCCTGAAATCACATGTGGGGTCTGGGCTTGATTCAGGTTGAGAATTATTTATAGCCTGGTATTTTTTTGTAAAACATGAATTAAATACCCAAGGTGTGTTGGACAGTATTTGAACCAGTTTATAATGGCACCTCTACATGATGCAACATATTTACTGATAGGCCACAAGTATGAATTTTGTAATATATTTCTGAAACATTTCTACATACTCAAATTATCAATTACCTAGACTATTTTTTTACTTTTTACTGCATATAACCGTGACTTAAATGTTGTATTTTTATACAGAAGTTCTGTGAGGTATTTTGACGTTTAGTAGCTTCTTACCTCTTTCTCTTCTCCCCCAATGCTGTTGAATAAAAATGGCCTACACCATAATACCTGTGGCTCTCTATTAGCTTTTCCCCCCTCTTTCTCCACCCCGCTATGTTGTTGAATAAATGACAACCTATATCATAATACTGGTTTTCCAAACTATTAATAAAAGTCTTGTGAAGAGAAATATAGTATGTCATGGGGAAGTAATACAGTTGAGTCCAGATAAACACATCCTTGGTTGAAGGATACATTAGAATACCGATCTAACTAGGCATATTGTGGCAAAATGGCTATGCGATACAGCTATAACTCTCCAGATACATTTGTCTTGTTCTTCACCCTGTGGAGCTAGAATTAATTTTTTTAAAAAGAAAAATGTAGTTCTAAGATGAGGAGAAAAGTGATTTTTTTTCCTTAGTTTGTCACTGCACACACCTATATGCTTGACAACCTCCAGTTTACAGGTCAGATAGAAGAAAATGCCTATTTTTAACTATATATTTCCTGCTTTACAGCCCAGCAAATAAAAGTCCAGCAATGACTATGATTTTAATACTGTATAATTAGAATGTGTGCATGTTCCCAGTTCATTGTGTTATTGTGAGTTGTTTTGTGAAGAGCTCTGTGTATTGACCTTTTTTATTTCTCTGTCCTTCTCTTCTCCTGAAGGTACTGACTTGTGTTTGGGTATGGCCTCCATAGGTGGTCTCTGGTACCTCACCCAAGTGGCTAATTTTCATGTGTGAGCCAGTTGATGACGGTTGACTGGTTACTTGATCATGTGGCTTCACAGCCAAGTCCAAACTTATCCTCACCCAACACTCCATACACATGAGCTTTTCAGTAAGAGCTATTAAGGCCAATCAAAGCAGGAACCTCAACCCCACCTAGCCCAGAGACCTTCAGGCAAATTACTACCACAGCTGAGGTTAGCCAACTCTGCACAAATAGGGGTTTGAAACCTGGACTTTCCTGGTCTGATAGCTGAATTTCACACTGGCTCCTGAATTTACTTGACTATACTCTTGGAACTTGGCCCCCTTTTTGTTGTATTTACCTCACATTGTCAAATTTAACACAATAGACCAGCTTCTAGGGCAATCTTCAAGTTGTTTAATATGGGACCAAATCTATCATACTGACTTATTAGAGTAGTGTAAGATGTGTGCTGTAATGGAGGTATCTTTTTGTGTTCTTCACTGCAGGTCCTGTCATCCTGTAGTTAATACTAATGAAGCTAATACTTATAATTGTATGGAGTAGTCAATGGGGTATAAAAGGAAAGGGTGCATTGAAGAGCACAAAGAATGATCCCAAGTCTTAAGGGATGAACTCCAATGAAAAATTAAAGAAGCTCAAGCTCAAGCTCTACAGTGTGGAGAATGAGGTTACGGGTGGGTCAGATCAAAGTATTGAATGGTATTGACAAGGTAAATCAGAAATGTTGTTCAGAGTTAATTAGGAAAACCAGAGGACAACAATTTCAGTCAGTGAAAAATACATTTTTTTTGAGGTTGAGAAATGTTTGTAATAACTTACCAGACGAGGCACTAGAGGCAAGGATGTTGGGACATTTAAGATGCAATTGGATGCCAGGCTGAGATAGTTGGGGTACTAGAAAGATGGGCTTGCTTCGTTAAATGCCCATTGCTCATCCTTGACTATTTTAAGAATAACCACGTATCTTCCCTTCCCCCATTCCTTGCAAAGAAGTCAGCCACACTCTACAGTCATCTTTTTCCTGAGTCAGAGTTGGGTTGGTGATTATTGTAAGGGGTTCAATTTTAATTGAACCTTGGTTAAAACTGAACTGAAAAGGTGATCGTTGCTGGGCTGAGATGCAGTTATTAGTCATTTGCCAATACATATAATATAAATACAAGCACTCTAGCATACTCCCTCTCTGATCTTCATACCAGAGATGACTTTTTTCTATAAGTGTGTAAAGACAGTTCAAATAAATGAAGACTGTTGCAATGAGTAAGTTCTCTTCTATTTTGTTAAATTTCTCCATTTTTGAACCAGTCTAAAGTTATATATCTTTCAGTTCGGAAACTGCTCAGTTTTTTCTTGTTAACATAGATAATGTGGAACTTGTACTGAAGAGCGTTAATAATCGTCATGGCAGTGAGAGCCATGACAATGATCAGCCAGATTATGACAGTGTTGCTTCAGATGAAGATACGGACCAGGAACCAACAGTTAAAGCAAACCGAGCAAAGGTACCTCTACTGTGTCATTTTAATGGAATTCTAGTTAGGTGGTGGCCTGATACTAATTGTAGTACCTCTGAATCACGTCCAAAATTAACACTAAATGTTAAGTTCCAGTCCATTTCTAAAAAGTGCATTTTGCTATGCATATCAGTGTTATTTATGAAACATTGCTCTTACAGAAGAAAGGAAAGTTTGGGAGAGCGCTTTCTGTTCAGATTACTCCCCTTTTATAGAACCAAACAAGTCCTCCAGGACAGGTTATTTTTTAAACCCCAGTTTTGCCGTCTTGGAGATCCCAAAGTAGAGTTTCCATCTGTCATAGGTCACTCCAGTGATATCAGTTACTGGGAATGACTATCGCATCCACTTGCAGCTCTATTGCAAGCAGCAAAGTGTGGGATTTCGGATGGGCCTGAGAGCAGTTCCAGAGCTATCCAACTGCAGGAAGCCACACTTGGTGTTGCTTTTCCAGGCTGTGCACATGTAAAATCTTTACTGCTCGGCGACATGTTGACAACTTGGTCTTTGGCTCTCACCCCACTTTAACAAAGTGGCAACATTTTCAGTGGCATACCTGATCCAGCAACAAGCCTTCTTTGAATTTGTTCTTTCTTTTTACATAGCTTCATCTATTATAAACCCAACCATTTTGTTTGTGTGCAGTGATTGACCCTGACATGAGCTTCCAACTACATATCTGCTGCATCACCAAGACCGCCTACTTCCACCTCCATAATGTCACTTGTCTACGCCCTGCCTCAGCTCACCTGCTGCTGAAACCCTCATCCATGCCTTTGTTAGCTCCAGACTGGACTATTCCTGGCTGGCCTCCCATCATCCACCCTCCGTAAACTTGAGCTCATCCAAAACTCTGCTGCCCGTATCCTAACTCACACCATCCCGTTCTCGCTGACCTACATTGGCTCCCAGTCTGGGAACGCCTCGATTTGAAAATTCTCATCCTTGTTTTAAAATCCCTCCATGGCCTCACCCTTCCCTATCTGTAACCTCCTCCAGCCCTACAACCCTCCGAGATCTCTGCGCTCCTCCAGTTCTTGCCTCTTGAGCATCCCCGATTTTAATCGCTCCTCCATTGGTGGCTGTGCTTTCAGCTGCCTAGGCCGTAAGCTCTGGAATTCCCTGCTTAAACCTCTCCGCCCCACTACCCCTCTCTCCTCCTTTAAGACGCTCCTTAAAACCTACCTCTTTGACCAAGCTTTTGGTCATCTGTCCTAATACCTCCTAATGCGGCTGGGTGTGAAATTTTGTTTGATAACGCTCCTGTGAAGCACCTTGGGACGTTTTACTACGTTAAAGACACTATATAAATGCACGTTGTTGCTGCAGGGGTGCCATGGAGGAATCAACTGATACATTGATTTAAGACTGATAAATAGGAGTGATTATAAGGCAGTAACCTTAAACAAGTTCACATGGTATGTTAAAGCACAGGAGGTCATTCAGTCCACCGTGCCTGTGCCAGCTCTTTGAAAGAGCTGCCCAATTAGGCCCATTCCCCTGCTCTTTACCCGTAGCCCTGTAAATGTTTTCCCTTCAAGTATCTGTCCAATTCTCCTTTGAAAGTTACTATTGAATCTGCTTCCACCACCCTTTTCAGGCATTGCATTCCAGATCATTACAACTCGCCGCGTAAAAAATTGTTTCCTCATGTCGCCTCTGGCTCTTTTGACGATCACTTTAAATCTGTGTCATCTGGTTACTGACCCTTCTGCCACTGGAAATGGTTTTTCCTCATTTACTCTTATCAAAACAGTTCATGATTTTGAACACCTCTATCAAATCTCCCCTTAACCTGCTCTGTTTTAGGAAGAACAACCCCAGCTTCTCCAGTCTCTCCACATAACTGAAGTCCCTCTTCCCTAGTACCTTTCTAGTAAATCTCTTCCACACCCTCTAAGGCCTTGACATCCTTCCTAAAGTGCGGTGCCCAGAATTGAACACACTACTCCAGCTGAGGCCTAACCAGTGTTTTATAAAGGTTTAGCATAACATCCTTGCTTTCGTACTCTATGCCTCTATTAATAAAACCCAGGATCCCATATGTTTTTTTAACAGCCTTCTCAACTTGTCCTGCCACCTTCAATGATTTGTGTACATACACCCTCAGGTCTCTCTGTTTCTGCATTCCCTTTAAAATTGTACCATTTAGTTTATATTACCACCGCTCATCCTACCAATATGTATCATTTCACACTTCTTAGCGTTAAACTTCATCTGCCACGTGTCTGCCCATTTCACCAGTCTGTCTCTGTCCTCCTGAAGTCTGTTACTATCCTCAACATTATTTACTACATTTCCCAGTTTCGTGTCATCTGCCAGTTTTGAAATTATACCCTGTATACCCAAGTCTAGGTCATTAATATATATCAAAAAGAGCTGCGGTCCTAATTCTGACCCCTGGGGGGGGGGTCAGTGACTCCTGACCACTGAATACTACCATAAGAACATAAGAAATAGGAGCAGGAGTAGGCCATACGGCCCCTCGAGCCTGCTCCACCATTCAATCAGACCATGGCTGATCTTCGACTTCCCTCCAGTCTGAAAATCAACCCTTCACCACTGCTCTTTGTTTTCTGTCCCTTAGCCAAGTTTGAATCCATGCTGCCACTGTCCTTTTAATCCCATGGGCTTTAATTTTGCTAACTGGTCTATTATGTGGTAAAACCTTAGATTTCCTCGTCACAGTTTGATCTAAACCCGCTCAATGCGATTACCGTCTGGTATCATTGAGCCATTGTTAAAAAGCTTAAAACTTCCAAATGCTAACTTGCATTTGAATCTGTTCATTCTGTACTGTAACTTTTAATGTCATAGTATCATAGTAGGTACAGCACAAGAGGAGGCCATTTGAAAGAGCCCGTGCTCTTTCCACGTAACCCTGCAAATTTTTTCCCTTCAAGTATTGACCTAATTCACTTTTGTTGGCAAACGGCAATACCGTTGAGGTACTTGAAGGGGACACATGTACATTGAAGTAGAGTTGAGCAGGCTCTTTGATACTGACAGCATTTGTGTGGATAAAAAGCTGATGTCAGAAATGGGATGGCCCCAGTGGCTTTTTGGTAACTGCCTAGCCATTCTAACAGTGGAGTTCAGCATTGAAGGATTGTTATAGTGATGTACGTGAAAAAGATTTTGGAAAGAGGGGGAAGGCACTTCAGCTTTAGCCTCCAAAAAATTTGCTCGTTTTATAACCGTATCTACAAAGAAAGAGAATTTTGTTCATCAGATGTACTTCTTATTGTAGAGCATGGACTCTGATCTGTCAGACGGACCAATTACATTACAGGAATACATGGAGGTGAAAAATGCACTCAGCGCTTCCGAGGCAAAGATACAGCAGCTGATGAAAGTGAACAGCAACCTGAGCGACGAGCTGCGTTTGATGCAAAAAAAAGTAAGACACTTTTTCAGACGCTCCTTGAAGAGTTCAATGTGTTCTGTAGCCAGGGGTCAAGGATAACTTCTCTGAGTTAGAGAACTGAGATCCCAATGACTTTTCTTGTAGCTGTAGCTTACTTAAATATGCATTCCATTTTCCTCTGCCTCTATCTCTGTTTATTGGGAGGACGGTTTGAGGATTTTTGTTCTAAATGCAACAGCAAATTATATGTCTCTAAACAGTACCTCACTACGCTTCAGATTTTTCATATTTCTTTTTCATATTTCATTTTTGTTTCTGTCTGCTTGTTGATCTGGACCCAAGCTGGTATCAGTAAATTTTTTGGCCATCTTTATACCTTTCGCAAAAGAAAAAAAAATTGCGATGTAGAATGCTTCCCCGCCACCCTCCCCCCTCCCACATTGCCATTTTTTCTGTACTACACCTGGCTTGGGGGTGGCTGGCTTAGTGAAAATGAGGTTAGTTATAGCCATATTTTTAAGGCTCCAACTACTTGGATATTATTTTGAGTCTGAAACCATCCAGTGCTTGAATTGCCGAGCACAATTACAATGGCTTTTGCTGGCTAACTTCATAGTGCAACACTCTCAAGCTGGGATCATCCTTGTTGCCCATCTCTGCACCTTTTCCAGAGTCACAAAGTCCATTCTGAGGTGGAAGAGGAACCAAAACTGAACATGTTACTCCAAATTAGATCTTAGAAAAGACTTGTATAACTATTATTATGGTCCTAGTTTTGTAATGAATGGTAGAATCATACAGCACAGAAGGAGGCCATTCAGCCCATCGCGCTATGCCGGGTTTTTGAAAGAGCTATTCAATTATTCCCACTACCCTCTTGTTCCTCAATCTATCTAAATCCATTCGTAGCAACATGGCGGTTCCATCAGCCATTTATAACCAACCTTTTTGCTAATCTCTCAACTCTTCTAAGTTACTGACTTTATTACACAATTTGGTGTTATTTGCTAATTTAATTATTATGCCCTCCTCTGTCATAACGAACATAATATTCAGAAGAATGAAACATTGAACCTGGGCAATCTACTTGTGACTGGACCCCTGTGGGAAGCTATCTTCTTTAAAGCCATCCTTTATTTATCATTCCTGCCCTAAAATAATGTAGAAAAGAAATTGATTCTTTAAATTGTGAAAGGTCCTTTTTCACCTTTAACCTTTACAAATCCTATCTTTCAACACTTCCTCAGAGGGAGGTGTGCTCCTAGGGCATACTTATTTTCTTCCCTTCACCGTAGATGGAATTGTAGTAAGTGGTTTTGCATTTCTGCCTAGTCCATTACTTCCGAGTTTTACCCTCAGGTAGTGGAATAGAAACGGAAGTTCGAAAATCAAATCTGAGGTTAACCCTCCTATCAAATTTTTGGGATTTGTTTCACCATTTTTTGCGGTGTTTGGAAAAAACGTTCCATTTAAATGTTGGCTTTTTAAAGCAAAAAGTGTTTTTGCACAAGACTGAAAACAAAAATAACTTGTTAGCCTGTCTCAGTAATCATTCCTCAACTGTTATGTTGGTAGGTCTCTGGTCCTTTTTGCTCAGCAGGGCTCATCTGGCATAGGCCCTCCCCTTGGGTTGTGAGCACAGGGAAGTAAAAACAGACAAAATCTCACACTGACTTTTTTTTAAAGAAAGAGCTGTGAAGGCAAGCTTTTGCCAACTCTAGGTTAGAATGCAGGAGGTAGGTAGACGTTATTTTGTTTAAATTGAGAAAGGTGACTCACCAATGTGGGGAGATGTAGCAGGTTCACTGTTTTGTATTGTTATGCAAAGACGTTGTATTGATTGAATTAAGTGAGTTTGATCATAACTATTGCTCTTGTATGTTCACTTGCTGTGAAATAAAACAGCTTAAGGATGTCTTTTCTCTGTTCACCTTCGAAAAGATTGGAGAGGAGCCTGTGCAGTTCAGTTCACGAGGATGTACTGTTGTTACAGTCCTAGGTTACGCTATTGTATAGTTACATAATGGGCAGTACAGAAATACACCTAAATGTAAAATACTCACAACGCTTTCATGAGTTCATAGCACTGCTGTACCTGGGAAAATGTATAAGGCAAAATTCCAACTTGTAAAGCCTCCCAATCCCCCACCCCTGAACTTCTCCACCACCCCCCCCCCTTGAAAAACTGAGCAATATTCTGGGACATGCTTATTGTACTATAGGAAGCTGTTTTAATACTCGCAAGCAGGCTGATCAGAAAGTGAAATCACACTAGTGATGATTCAATGAGTGGTGATTAAAAATTAATCGTGATCTGATGCAGATATAATCTGTTCAGGGGCTTGAAGCTCAGTGGAGGAGGAAATTCAATAACCATTTTACAATAGCTGTCAGACAGTAGCAAGATCTGAAATTACAGCATGTGGGGTGGGGAGAAGTAACGGAAGCTGTTTACGGTCTCTCTGAAGGAGAGGGAGGAGAAACCTGAGCAATTCAGCTCAGATTTACATGAAAATGTCGGAGCAGTTTATAAGGAATAGAATGACATTTCCAATACGATCTTTTTTTAAAAAAAATTGGACGCAGCGTACAACACTTGACCTTCCTTTTCGCTTTCTTTTCCCTTGTATAGATGGCTTGTCGTCCTTTCATATTCAATGGTATTGGTAGTCAAAAATTAAACACAGCCAGAATGCTCCCTGGACTGAAATTTCATCCACCTTATTCTGTCTCATTAACAAACTAATGGACTGGAACTGACAGATCATTTAAACCTTTGTAAAAGTTTTTTATTAATGTGCAGCCCAGCTGTTTCTAAGAAAAAAACCAAATGTTTCAAGACGTGAAATGATTGCCAGATAAGTTTTTTAATTGGACCAAGATTCCCTTATCCCAACAAAATCTCCATCCAACACAAAAGCTGTTTTGTTCATTGTAACCATTAATAGATTAAAACAATGTGGTGCACATTTTCAAAATTGAAATTGTCAAGCCTAGAATGTAAAACTAAAGTCCCAAGTTTGATTGATCTCTGCTGAGTTAGTTAGGTGGCAGCAGAGAATGTACAATTTTCCAAAACACCACTAGTGAAAGAAAGAACGTGCATTTATATAGTGCATTTTATCTCCCCTGGATGACCCAAAGCACTTCATAGTCAATGATTTTTTTCATTTAAATGCATTCACTGTTATGTAGGTAAATGCAGTAGGCAATTTGTGTAGCAACGTCCCAAAAGCAGCAAATGAGATGAATAACCAGTTAATCTGCTTTTGGAATATTAGCCTGGACACTGGAAGAATTCTCTCTTTAAATAGTGCCTAGGGATCTTTGTACACGAATCACAGCAAGTTAACATTCAGGTACAGCAGACAATTAGGAAGGTAAATGGTATGCTAGCCTTTATTGCAAGGGGGTTGGAATGTAAGAGTAAGCAGGTCTTGCTGCAATTATATAGGACTCTGGTGAGACCATACCTGGAGTACTGTGTACAGGTTTGGTCTCCTTACCTAAGGAAGGATATACTTGCCTTAGAAGGGGATGCATCGAACGTTCACTAGATTGATTCCTGGGATAAGAAAGTTGCCCTATGAGGAGAGATTGAGTAGAATGGGCCTATACTCTCTAGAGTTTAGAAGAATGAGAGGTGATCTTATTGAAACATATAAAATCCTTAGAGGGCTTGACGGGGTAGATGCTGAGAGGCTGGTTCCCCTGGCTGGAGAGTCTAGAACTAGAGGTCATAGACTTAAGAGGGGTCGGCCATTTAGGACCGAGTTGAGGAGGAATTTCTTCACTCAGAGGGCTGTGAATCTTTGGAACTGTCTACCCCAGAGGGCTGTGGATGTTCAGTCGTTGAGTATATTCAAGGCTGAGATCAATTGATTTTTGGAATCTAAGGGAATGAAGGGATATGAGGATCGGGCAGGAAAGTGGAGTTGAGGTCGAAGATCAGCCATGATCTTATTGAATGGCGGAGCAGGCTCGAGGAGCAGTATTACCTACTCCTCCTATTTCTTATGTTCTTATGCTTCATCAGACCAGGAAAACATGGCCTACATTTAATGACTCACCTGACAATGCAGCACTCCTTGAGTACTACACTGGAGTGTCAGCTTTAACTGTCTTCAAGACCTAAAGCGGGGGCTTGAAACCACAACCTTCTGAATTGGACGAGTGTTACCAGCTGAGCCAAACTGATACTTTAAGGGAGTTACGGATATCTAGGGTTCCTGCTTCTAATTGTTTCCCAGTGATTCCCGTTAGAAAGTGCACATATGCAGATGTTTGGCGTTTACAGGATTAGGCTCAGCTGTAATGCCCATCAGCATCACAATGGAATAGCCAGTGCTCATTGTCCAGGCTCACAAAGAAGAATAACAATGTGGGTAAAATGCAGGAAGGTGACCGGCACTTATGGAACCATACTGCATCATGAGTCAGCAGCCATTTCAGGACAGCAGGGAGGAAAAAGTATTTATATTAAAAATAGCACCTAGAGAGACTGCAATTCCCTAGACCCTCCAGCAGTCTTGTGATGAAATCAGTAATTTAAACTCTTGGTTCTGCTGGTTTGTGCAGGTTGCTGGTCTGAGTCACTTGATTTTTGAGTTAGGACTTGTGCTTCAGTTAATGGGGAAAGCAGGGGGTGGTGGGGGGGGGGGTGCGTTAAGGATTTCAGCCAATCTGTTCTGCCCCGAGAAACAGAGTTAAATTGAAGCTTTATTTATAATATTGAACTCGTTCTACCTTGCGTTGGTTAAATGGTGTGCTTTTTAAAAAACTTTTAACTGATTGTAATAAATAGCTTTATTTCACAAAAGAATGATTACAATATAATTTGTGTATGAATTGTTTTCCTGCTTGAAAATCTTTGCTATTGTGACTTATGGGACGTGAAAAATTTATGTCCAAAATGTAATTTTTCCACCCTTTTATACAGTACAGAATCTTGACCTTTTATTGTTTAAGTTGTGGATAATAGTCTTCAATGTAGCTCCAAGACAGTGGGCCATTCTCACCTTCATGTAAAAGATCCCATTGTACTATTTGATGAAGAGCCGTGGAGTTCTCCTGATGCCCTGGCCAACGCCAACAAAATCCCTCAGCCAACACCAACAAAAGAGATTAACTGGTCATTTATCTCATTGATATTTGTGTGACCGTACAGTGCGCAAACTGGTTGCCACATTTGCCTATAAAACAAAATGACTACAGTTCAGAAAGTAATTCATTGGTTGCGTAGAAATTTGTGACATCCTAAAGATGTGAAAGATGCCGTATAAATGCAAGTTTGTTCTGAGTCCAAATCTGTAACAGGACTTGCATTGCTTTGTGATACCTGACTTCCTATTGAGTGGTAAGATTCCAATGAGAGAGTACTTTGAGTATGTTCATTTGATGTGGGACTATTCTTTTGCAGCATTTTTTTTTGGTTGAGTGTTGCGACCCCAAAGCTGTTTTGCACAAAGGCACACTCAAAAACTACAATGCACTACATCAGAGGGACCACACACCTGCACCTGTGATTCACATGGTGAGCACCTCATCATAGTCAATTGCCAAGTGGAAGCTGGAAACTTCCAGGAAGGTGGAGGAAAACTATAGAACCAGTAGATCAATTAAATCATTCTATCTTTTATGGCTCTTTCACCAACTTCATTGAAGCTGGGATTACCCTGCCTTGTTTTGGAACTTTCTGCTGGAGAGCAAGAAAATACGAGGCAACAACAACTGACATTTTTGTAGAAAATGTCCCATTGGAGCTGAAGGTAGGGCAAAGAGAGGGGGAATACACAAAAAGACAGTCCGAGGACCAAAGCAGGTGGGAGAGGGCATATAGACTGATGGAGGTTGCAAGTCTGTGAAGAGATTTGAAGAAGAGAACAAGGATTTATAATTCTGTGCATATACGGTCAGGGAGCCAATATAGGTCAGTGAGGATAGAGTTGATAGGTGAGCTTGATTTAGTGCAGTGCAGAATATGGGAGGTTTTCTGCTCACAGAATCCTATAGCCTTGCAGGCTATAAATGGAGTCCTAAAGACTCATGGAGCAGAAAATCTACCCAGGATCATAGGAGCAGAGGAAACTGCTGTTAATGATCGCTAAGGCTATATAATGAATATCGTTGTTTCCTGTTGCAATAAATGTTGCAAAACTCCCATAGCTTCATATTGCACTATCCTTTTTTTTGTTCTGTGTAATCAAAGCACTGAAGAATCCTCTCGTATTTGTCATTGAAATCCTTTTTACATGTTTAAATGGCTGAAGATAGAATACCTCGATAGCTAGTACTTTTTATATGTTCAATTTGATAAGTTAGAGGCTTGAGATGTGTTGAGATCCTGTAAAGAGGTGTGTATGCGGACAGCTTTTTAAATGTTAGCTCTCATGTTGCAACGCATTATGATTACTCAGATATTAATTTTTGATGTAAGCCACCATAAAAGTGCTGCAGTTAGTGGGTTTAAAGCAACAGCATCACATTTACTAGTGTCTGTAAATTATTCATCTTTGACCTGGGCGCTTCAATGTGCCCAAATTCTTTTTAAAACTCAACAATGTGAAATTTTTGTTGCTAAACCTCAAGATGGAATTTATGGTGAATGTGTGCAATTTCGTCCACATTTCAGCTCCTCTTACTGACATGGTCATTTTCGCTATCTGTCTCTCTGACTTTACTTGTTGTAGCAACATTTCATTTATGATGTGCACGATCCGCATTGCAGAAATCACCAAAATTTGTCCAGCTTTACTTGGTGCAAGAAAAGATTATTGGTTAAAAAAAATTTCTTTCAGCTCCAAACGCTGCAGAGTGAAAACACCACCCTCAGGCGGCAGGTCACTACGAATATCTATCAAGTTCCCACCAGTTCAGAATACCCAGGTCCCTCCAATCCTTCATCCTTAAAACGGCGCCCGTCTGCACGTGGCAGCCGGCCTATGTCCATGTATGAGACTGGCTCTGGTCAGAAACCCTATCTCCCAATGGGGGACGTCACGTACCCAGAGGACAGTATTGCAGGACTTCAGCCCTTCCCTCAACACGTAAGTAAATCGCCGTCAGCTCTGGTAAGCAACTTGTGCTTTTTTTTTCTCCTTTCCCTCTTTGTCCTAAATTCTGATTTTCTTTTGCAGCTTGCAGAGCACTTGTATTTATTTTCCCTTCTTCTGTTACTCTTGCTTTTTATTACAAAACTTAAGATTTTTATTTAATTATTGAAAAATGCCTAACTGAATAAAAATGACCACTAGAGCATGTTAACCATTTGCCCTTAAACCTCGTTGCTTTAATTGTTACTATTCCAGGACTGCTGTGCTAGCATCATCTTCATATTCTAAATGCAAGGGAATTGAAGACCTAATAGACCTTCACCTAAACTTTTTAACTTGATTTGACCAAATGTTAATAGAGGAATAAAGAAAATACCTGCTTGAAGCACTAGATGGCATACAAGTACTGTACATTGAGTTAAAATCATGACTATCTTCTTAATTATGGTCCTTGAAACAAGCAGGTTATTTTGGCAGGTCAAGGCGAAGCTTCTCCTGATGGTTCAGTTTATGTATGCACCACAAGGGGTGGTATTGAGCCAGAAAGATCAGAAATGTCTCAGAATCTATGTTTGGCCTGTGTTAAGTTAGCTGATCTCAGCCGAGCCATCAGTTGGAGTGGTGGAATTCAACTATGTGCCTCGGCTGGAGAGGTTTGCTACTCCTGACCGACATTGAGTGACCATGCTGGAAACTCTATGCTGCATGTTAGGTGAGGACTGAATTGGGCTTACCTGTGATGCTCTCTGTGGTTGAATAATTGACACATGAACAATGATCATTTGGGCAAGGTTCTAGAATCTATGCCTTCAGGAGGGAAGGGGTGGAAAGGGAAAAAGCTGGAGAGGAAAAAGTCAAATTTTCACAGCTTTATTTTTAACAATTAAAATCTCTTGCAAATAAAAGCCCTTCTAAGATAAACTCTATATATTGAATTACCTTGTGAAATAACCTGATAGCATGTCATTATCTTTGTGACTGTTTAGTTTCCCCAGTTTAGATAAACAACCACAGTGCAGATTTTTCATTGTGTTAAATCATTTAATTCTAAATGTTGGAAATCATTTTTCCAGTTGCAGGTAAATTGAACCGATATGAAAAAGATAGTAGTTGAAGGTTTACGGTCCTCTGGGTGTTAGTTTTATTGACACTTCTTCTGTTCATTCCACTAAAGCTTCAGGGATCTTGTTTTCTGTTAAACTCACTACATCATTGTGCAAACAAGGAAAGCAATATAGTTATTCGTGATTTTACACTTCTTACATGGTATATATAAATTCTCAATTTTTTGAATTTTTGAACACTAAGTTTTTAAAAAAAGCAATCCACTAGTCATAGAATCATAGAATATAATCATAGAAAGGTTACAGCACGGAAGGAGGCCATTCGGCCCATCGAGACCATGCAAGAGTAATCCAGCTAGTCCCACTCCCCCGCCCTTTCCCCGTAGCCCTGTAAATTTTTTCCTTTCAAGTACTTATCCAGTTCCCTTTTGAAGGCCATGATTGAATCTGCCTCCACCACCCCCTCGGGCAGTGCATTCCAGATTCTAACCACTTGCTGTGTTTAAAAAAAAAAAAGTTTTTCCTTATGTCACCTGTGTTCTCTGGTCCTTGACCCTTCCACCAATGGGAACAGTTTCTCTCCATCTACTCTGTCTAGACCCTTCATGATTTTGAATATCAAATCTCCCCGCAACCGTCTGTTATAAGGAGAACAACTCCAGCTTTGCCAGTCTATCCACGTAACTAAAGTCCCTCATCCCTGGAATCATTCTGGTAAATCTCTTCTGCACCCTTTCTAAGGCCTTCACATCTTTCTTGAAGTGTGATGCCCAGAACTGGACACAATACTCCAGTTGTGGCTAAGCCACTGTTTTATAAAGGTTCATCATGACTTCCTTGCTTTTGTACTCTGTGCCGCAATTTATAAAGCCCAGGATCCCGTATGCTTTTTTAACCACTTTCTCATCCTGCCCTGCCACCTTCAATGATTTGTGCACATATACCCCCAGATCTTTCTGTTCCTGTACCTCTTTTAGAGTTGTGCCCTGTAGTTTATATTGCCTCTCCTCGATCTTCCTACTGAAATGTATCACTTGTCAGATTTTAAGTCTGCATTTATATTAGGGGGGTTAGGGGTACCTTTTTTAAATGCAGTGAAAAATCTGCCATGGTTTTTATCCAGGCTATGTGTTAGAATACAGTTTATCCCTTTGATGAGGAAGAACTTGTACAACACCAGTGACAAATTATAAAGTGAGAGAAATTGATACCCTAAATGGGTTTATGCTAAAATCTGGATTATGCCTAATTTTGGCTGTTTTGTTCACTGTTCAGGCTGGGCTTGAGTTTGGGATACAGTCCTATCCCATACTTTTTCAAATTTCTTTTCCAGAGGCTATGTATAGGAAATATGGGGTTGCACTAAACTTCAATAAGCTACGCTTCTTAAAGTTGTTTGAATTTCAATACAGAACAACCTAGCATTTAGCAACGTTAGAATTTTTACTTGGTGAAATTCTATATAGATTTTCATATGTGGAGTGGGGTAAAATTATTTTAGTTTCATTAAAAATATCGTACAGCTCATGTTTTGTGTTTAATTGCGTTTAAGTTCATAAAATGAAATGTTTCATTGGTAGCCCAGTGTAAAATTTGGTTACCACAGGCAATTTGTTCCAAATCACCACTGAAGTCCTAATGTTTGAACTGAACCAGACTGAACTGGAGGTAAATGAGCCTCATTGACTAAATACCTCTACTGATTTTTACTTTTTAAAAAAATCCCTGCTGGTTTATTGAATAAGCATTAATATAAATCACCAAAATGTAATTTTGTGTCATTCTTAGTCATTAACTTAATTTTAAGAGTTGCATGCAGAAATGTTTTTCAGTGAAGTCTTGTTGCTTTTAAATGTCGACTTGTTGACTTATTTTGTTTGTAGGTATGCCAAGTAACAACTTAACCTGAATTGTACTGGAGATGATTCTTGAACATGAACCTGTTGAAAGATTTGTGCCTTGTAAAATAGTATTAGTTTTTTTTATCATTTATCCTTCAACTCTGTTAATGTAACATAAAGACATTATGTTACACATCATAGTTTAAATTTCCTTACTTCATTAATGTGCCAGCAGAGGTAGAAGATGCTTTTGTGAAATCATAAGCATTCTTGAAGGAATGGGAAATGTGCCCTCCTTGGGTTTGTTGTGCTCTGTATTTGTGATTTTTGAGATGTGTAATTTTTTTTTAAAGTAAGAGATAGATGAACATTGTTTTTATTAATCTAAACATGAGGTAATTTTCAAATAAACCTTTTATTAATTTTTTTCTTTTTATTCCAAAAATCACAAATTAAATGCAGTCAAACCAGTCTGTCTACCACCTTCAGGTAGTCTCTTTGTGCAGGCGGCCTTTAAAGGGGATGTTTGCATCAGAATTCCTACAGCTTCTAATTTTTCCTTGCATTTTGTTCTTTGAAACCACTGATTAGGGACAAACGTTTTGTATAGAATCCTGGCTTTGGTTGCAACATAACTTTCCCCATCAGTGACATTATAGAGCCAACCATGATGATGCCAAAGAAAGGACTATACATAAAATGTGTGTTCCCAGCCTGTCTCTAACCAAACACAAAAAACAGGGAAGAGATCAACAGATGCCAGTAAACAGTGCTGCAGGTATCTTTGAGCTTTAAGTTAATTCAGAGTAATATACTTCACTTTAATGAGCATATTCGATGGACAGAACTTTGGATGGATGAGAAACTTTTTTATATATATAATTTGTATTTAATGTTTTAATTGGCAAAGTGTTCATATCATCTTTGCCATATTAGCAATTTCTACTGGTAACCATACCAAGTAAGGCAACTTATTCAGTTTTTTTTTTTCACATCGTTCACCTGACGAAGGAGGAAGCCTCCGAAAGCTTGTGAATTTAAAATAAAATTGCTGGACTATAACTTGATGTTGTAAAATTGTTTACAATCAGTTAAAATAAGCTCTGTTCACTATGTTTTGAAATCTATTTCAAATTTAGTTTTTTAAAACCCAGTAAAGATTTATCAGGTAAAGTCCCTATGTAAAAACTTGGCATACCTATGTGTTTACAGTATGTGGGATCATTCTCTTTTGTGTTTTTCTTGTGTTTAATTTTTGCCCGAGTGTTTCTTCTTTCCCCTTTCAGATTGGGAGGAGTGCCTTTGTGACCTCCTCTTCATCTTTACCTTCCTTCCCTTCCACGCTTTCCTGGTCCCGGGATGAGAACACCCGAAGGGTTAAGTACCTTCTCAGTTGGTCTTTGCATAGGAGGAGGTGGTGACCATCTGGAGTGCCTGTTACTGCCTCTTTCCCTCCTCTTCGCCTTTCTCCCTTCCCTTCCTCCCTTCCCTTCATCTCTGCATGAATAGTCACTTTCACCGGAGTTTCTTTCACCCACTGATTGCATATTCCTGATCATTCTTCTGTCTTTTACTTTTTGTTTTTCACTTTTTGTTAATCCTGCTTGCTCCCAAACCACAGGTCACATTGCACATCTAACTTAATTAGCCTTACAGCCATCAAAGCTTGACCCTTTGCTACAGCACAGGTACTAGATCTCCATTCAAAAGATACTTTCAAGCTGTCCTAATGATTAGTAGGTGAATTCACTGCCCAATGTTGCATTGCTCCATATAGTACAGGCATGTCCTAGGTTCAATCCCTGGTCTCTTGCTGAGTTAGCTATTTTTCAGCTAGAGTACAACTGGCCTCAGCACCCCTCGGACAGGGAGTGGAAAAAATTGGCCTGAACCCTTGCTTACTATCCGGTGTATATATTTTTGTGGGGGTGAAAAATGTTGGGTGATGACTGGATTTGGGCTCAGCTGTCACAGCAATCAAATTGCCTGCAAACACTCTGCATGAGCTCATGCGTGAAGAATGACCATTTGGGCCAGGTATTGGAGGTGCTGGCGCCCGTAGAGCCTAACACCTGCACGGTCAGGAAGGGCTGAGAGACATTTGGAAAAGAAACTTTATAAATAAAGTTATAGATTTATAAATTTCCCCCCCTCACCTCTCCTGCAGGCACTGATTCCTTGACTTCATATGGTTCCATGAGCACTGGTCACCTTTTTAGTACCTCATATGACCATTATGCAAGTGTTGACATTGAACATTGGCAATCTTCGCAGCCAATCCAATCCTGTCTTTACCCAAAGTCCGCACTTCAAACGTGGATTGCTGGATATTGGTCAGAAGCAAGAACCTTACCTGATAACAAATCCAGGCACTGAGGACAATTATAGCACCCAACCTCCATGCTGGCTGAGACCAGCTAAATCGTAGATCAGAGATAGAATTTGTATGATCTTCGTCTATATGGCTCAGCTACCCACTGGATTAACACACGTAGCCATCAGAGGAGCTCAGCTGTAATGGTTTACTCTTGCACAGAATGATGCAAGGGGGTAAATAACATTGAGCCATTTATATCAAACATGCTAATTGCTAATTCAGCAATTGATGGCTGAGTTCAGAAGGATAATTTGTGTGTTTTTTTTAAAAAAAGAATATGTTCCTAGTGGCATACATGAGACTCTTCTGAAATTAACAATTAAAGCATATTGTCTAAAACTAATGCAAGGTACAGGTTTTCATTGTTTAACATCCCTTTCCCACCCCCACAATCTAACCTGGAAATCCTGTGTGCTTTTTCACTGGGTTAAAATTCAAAAAATGTTCCAAATTCTATTGCAATGCTATATCTCCGTAAATGATATGAAGCGTATGCATATATGTGAATCGGGATCTTCATCCAACTTGGTTGCTGTACCATGAGGTGAAAGCTTTCAGAAGAAGATCACAGTTGACTTCAAAAGCTTGCTCCATTTTCTAATGATGCTTCCATTACTAAGATTTTTTTGACTTTAGTAATGCTTTAAATGAACTGTGACTGGCTGCTGGTGAAACAGAAGGAGCCCTTGAAATAGAGCCTGGATCTGAAATACTGTCAAATCATTTATCCACCATAGATTTCATGGCCCAGTAACCTAGTAGTGATGATAGTGGCATCTTAAATCAGATGGATAACCATTTTCAATGCTGGGCTTGTTTACTGCTTCATTCTAATAGTTGGGAGGAATCTTGTGGTGACAGAGTTGTCATTGGCTGCTGGAGTCCACTATAATCTCCATGCAGATACCTGGATGAACTAATACACATTTATTTTTTTGAAAAATGTAATCCATCCAGTCATTCTTGGGCTTACTATTACTGTAAAGATGGTACCAGCCACCAGGTAACAGTGTCATTAGCATCCTGCCTTGAGCATGGTCTGACTTACCTCACATTGTAGCATGTACTCACTTTTAAATCTACTGGTTTTAAAACAAGAAAGTTTTCTTCTTCCAAAGTCAGGTTGTGTATCTTTTTTAATTAATTACTTGAAAGGAAAGCTGATTTGTGTTGAATGTTTTCTTTGTTATGGTGCCAGAACAATGTCTTGATGAAGAACTGCTAATTTTGTTGAATTTCTTGACTGAGTTCCACTAAGTCACTGGCAGTCCAGCTACAAATATGTCTCCCTTTAACCATATTTTTCTCTTCAAAAAATTTGCTTAAAGATTGTTTTAATTCAATGAAAATGAGAAGATTGCTTGTATTTATAGAATAGCTACTTATTTGTAAATAGTAAAATGACTTTTATCATAACTAACGGGGGATCTCTAAATCTCAACTAATTATACCAGTATAAAATGAGACATGATGAGGCTTCGTTCTTAAAATCGGCCCTCTTCTCTCACGAGAACAAACCTGCTTTTTTGGCCCTCATTGTCTCATAAGTTCATATGAATTTACTTTCACTGGGGATAATTTGTGCCCTATAGCAGTAATGTATAATCTTTATCCTGAATTTTTCTGTTAAGAAATATACCTCAACTTATGCAACATTTTTTTGATGTTGTAGAGTACAAGATAGGCCATGGAGTGCAATGCAAAATGCACTGTAGGAGGAAGAAGCAAAGACTCCTTTCCACCAGACCAATTCTCTTCCCCTCTTTTTCCCGCCCCCCCCCCCCCATCCAAATATGTTAAAATCACATCACAGCAAAACTTGGTTCAAAAGACATGTAAATAATTTTGTTTCAAATTTATTGTTTGAGTGAAAAATGGAGAAAGTTCTGCTTTTTAAGTATAAATGCATTAGTTTAATCGTTTAAAACTCAGCAGCATTTTTTTTGTTACTGACTCCAAACAATTTGCATGTATTTTTTTTAGTTTCTGTCTGAATCCGGATTGTATATCACCTAATAATTGTCAACCTTTGTGAACACTTGATTCTATATCCATGTTACTATACTGTTTGTATCTTGAGATTTGTTTTAACTTCTTTAGGCGTCAAAATTGGAGAAACAAAACAGCATGCCGGACAGTGACTACGATAACGCAGCAAATGACTTGGAGCCGGATGAGTCTGGGTATGGATTAAATGTAGCACAGTATGGCACAGAGAAGATTTGTATGATTACCTATATAAGAATTAGTCAAGATCAAAATGGCTTAGAAATAAATATCCAAACCCCTTGCATTGCTGCTTTGAAATTCAACTCTAAATAATCTTTGTAATAATTTAATAGCTATGGTAATAAAGTTTAAGGACAACTTCTTAGGATGTGAGTGGGTGGAGGGAAATGAATGCACTTATGAAGATATCAAACTGCACTGATGTGAACTTTCTAAGATTAGACAGGTGGAATATTCCATTGAGCCACTAATATCACTTGCCACAAGTTTTTTTTCAGCTCCTTGCTCTTGACTTAATTATTTTTTAAAAAATAAAGTATATTCAGAATGTATGGCATCCACAAGGTAACAAAACATTAAAATGTGAGTGGAGTTCTGGTGACGAGTAAAAATACACAGTGGCTAGAACTAATAAATGTCAAATGTGAGAAGTAATTGTAGGTACCCATCTTTATCTTGTGGTGATCTCAAGGTTTCCCTCTAGCTCCATGTATCTATTTTTAAATTTTATGGTTGTGGTGATGTATGTTGTATCAGTGCTATGGGCTGTCAGTTCACATACATTTATCAGCAAATTAAGTTCTAGATTGTGACCAGAGAGCAGCAATTGCAGACTGGGCTTTGTCCCATTGGAAAAAGAGGAAGAATCTGAGGGAGTGGTGTCCTGAGAAGACTGTTCTTCTTTGGAGTTGGTTAGAGTGGTATTTGTTGAAGCCTGAGTAATGACCTTCCAGATTAGTAAGGAACAGAGTAGAAAATCCTCCCTTTTGTTTTTATGCAGAGAGCACAAGTATCTGGATTTTTTTTCACTCAAGATGGCTAAAGAATGTTTTCATATAGGCTATTGCTTTAATGATAGTGGCTAAATATTACCTAGGGTTGGTTTGATTTTTCAAGAAAAAATGAAGATTACAATTTAATTGTACCTTTTATAATGTACTTAGCATTAAGATATATGAGTAGAAAGTCACTTGCAGATGTTAGAAGACAGAAGTCAAGCCCATTTTTGAATGATATAAATGGTTGTTAGTACCTAACTGATCCTCAGCCTGGATATGCATTTCAAACAGCTTTTACATCCTATGTAGTGCGGCTATTATGTTTGGAGGTAACCCCATAATATAAATGACCTAGTCTACATGCCTCTAGAGCAGGAAACACCCTCTCGGAATGAATCTTTTTGCTGCCTCTGGGGGAGGCAAAGCACCATTGCTGGCAGTGGTAAATGGCTCAGCCAGTGGTGACTGCTGTCTCGAGTTTAACGTTGTAGGCCTGTAGGGACCGCCTTCTGACATCCAAGAAAAAGTCTAGGCAGAGCATGGAAAGTTGCAGTATAAATAGGACAGATTTGGCACCACAATATCAGGATCATACTATCTATAATATAAATGGAATACTACTCTCCTTTTGAAGCAAGAAAGTGTTCTCCCACTTTTCACCAGACAAATGTGCCACTGTAAATGTAGACAAGGGTATTGGTGAATACTTTATATATTGAAAGGTGATAAGTATGTTTGAGTTCCTACATGTAAGAGGAGAGTATAATCCTCAATTAAAATGAATGGCTTGTTATGTTTCTTTTTGCCTCATGTAAGCTCTTGCCGAAAGAGTAAACCAAAAAGCATAGGGCGGCATGGAGAGAATCCTATACTGGAGCTGGACGATGCAGATACAGAACCAGATTCCACACTCCCCAGCACAGAGGATGTAATTCGAAAAACAGAACAAATTACCAAAAATATTCAGGAGCTGCTGCGAGCTGCACAGGAAAACAAATATGACAGGTAAAACTGCAATTTTTTTTGTTTTTGTTTTGTTTTTTATACACAAGTAGCATGTGAGGTTAGCCAGCTACCTCAGGAGTTGAGAGAGGTGGTAGAGACGTAGAGCTGGATGTCATCAGTGTACATGTGGAAGCTGATGTTGATGAGGAAGCGGAGGGGGCCGAAGATGTTCTTGGGGGACTCCGGGTGTAATGGTGCAAGAGCGGGAAGAGCCTTGCTGGAGATGCTCTGACTGCGATCAAATAGGTAAGGGTGGAACCAAGCGAGGGCAGTCCCACTGAGCTGGACCGCAGAGGTGCTAGAGGACGATGTGTGTGGTCAACCGTGTTAAAGGCTGCTGAGAGATCAAGGCAGGAGAATGCACCACAGTCACAGAGGATGTTATTTGTGACTTTGGTTATGGCCGTTTCGGTGCTGTGGCGGGGCGGAAACCTAATTGGAGAGATTCAACCAGAGAGTTGCGGGAAAGATGGGCATGGATTTGGGAGGCAACAACGTGTTCAAGGACTTTGGAGAGAAAAGGGGGAGGTTGGGCATGGGGCAGTAGTTTGCAAGGACAGAGGGCTCATAGATGGGATTTTTGAGGAGGTGGGCGATGGAGACAGTGATGGTCACCACCAACAGACAGGAGACTTTCATCCCATTTTGAGAGTATCACAAGGCTATGACCAAATCATTGTGTTTATATAAGGGCACAAGTTAATGTTACCTAAACCCTTAGGGTTTGGTTGTAGTCTAAGTATCTCCTACGTATCATGTACATCACAATGAAAATGAAAGTGGTTTGTGTTGTGTGCATGCAACGTCTAAGTTTCAGCTAAGTGGCTTGATCCCACTGTATGTAGTTTGTGATTTCACAGTTGTCTAAGGAGTACAAAGGGGTATTACTAAAGTATTTTTGCAGCTTACAGTATTAATAAATAGCTATTGTCGTCATCATCATACTCACTTTTAATCATCCAGTTCAGTGCATGATGGGTGTTTTTTGAATATCTTTTGTGTTTTTTTCCAATTTCTCGCTCCTCCTTCGCTGAAGGTGCTAACTCATGCTGGTGTTGCTTCCACTGGCATTGACAACAACCATCCAGTACTTAGTCCAAATGATCATTCTTCACGTATTCTTTTTCTTTTCAACCTTGGTGGTGTCCTGGGCTGTGGGCCTTGATCTTTCACCTAAGTCTTTTGGGTTTTTTTTAAAGAAAAATTGCACTTATGAGCCTGGCAGCAATTTGATTATGGAGTGGTATCACAGCTGAGCCTAATGCAGACATCCACATATGCAATTTTAGCGCAGGCACAGATAGTGAGTGGGAACCTGTTTGCTATCCTTTGCTTCCTTGCTGAAAGAGTTGACTCCTTGTTGAGATGTGTTTCCACAGGCTTCTTCCATTACCTCACCCAAGTGACCATTATTCATATCACAGTCTTGAAAATGAGAATTGGTGGGATATTTAGCCACTAAAGCCAAGCCCTGTGCTGTCCACAGGCGCACACACTCCAGCGGAGATCACTGAATATTTACCAGGAAGGGGAATTTCCCCTCCCTAATTCAGGTGCTGAGGCCAGTAATAGCACTGCTGCTGCCATCTGGCTGAGCCAGCTCAGCCAAAACCAAGGATTGAACCTGGCACCTTCTTGGACTCACCTGGTCACTAGATAATCTTGCTGAGCCATTAGGCAAGCCCTATGGCTATTTTTTCTTTTTTGTTCTTCCTAACCCAGGAATGAGGAGGTTAACTGTAGGTATTCCCGAAACACACCCCAGCTGAGATCACCTGATGTAACACAGGCTAGTGTTCAAACCCAGGATTTCCTTGGTCTATATAACTCATCTCCACACCAGGCAGGCCATTTATACATTAAGCCATCAAAACATTTCAGACAGAGTGTTCATGATATCAGATAATACTGGCTTGGAGAAGTTATTGAGTCAGTAGTCTAAGGAAACTAAATTAGTATCGGTGCTGGTACAAATCATTAGTTTCAGCTGTGCACGCGATACCCCATTTTTGGCACAAAAAGAATTTGCCATAAACTAGCATTCTAACCCCTCAAATATATTAGACAGACCATTCATTCTTTCTTATAATTTGTTCTCTCCCATACAGTCTACTAACTGATCACTGACATGAAATTTTTTTCAAAACGTCTGCATGTGTTTACATGCACGCACAGGTGTGTTTCAATCTGTTGCAGTATCTTCATAACTTCTCCAAGAAGTCCACTCTCTCCTCTGTCATTTATTATTAATGCTGTTTAAGAAAGATTTAAACAAAATGGACAATTAAAAAGGAAACCATAATGACTCTACCAGTAAGTATGCAGAATGTATGTGGATATTGTTAGATTAGTGTGGGTTCTGCTATCTGCTGTAGTCCATATTGTTTTTTCATTTGAAATCTTTCATTTTGATTTCATTTCACTTTGTAATTTGATTTCATTTGTGCAATCATTTCTTTCTTTTTCTCTCCCTTTCTCTTCCCCTTCTGCTTCCGATCCCTATCTTCCCTCCGTTCCAGCAAACAGATTGAACGCGAGAGCCTGCGCAAGTTCAGGCACAGCCTCGGCTGTTTCAGTACGTTGGTTCTGCGGGCCGACAAAACCTCCCTTCAGCCTCTGACCCTGCAGCAGCAGCCTGACCCTGCCACCTGGTACTCTGACCTCTGTCTCTGCCTCCCAGGCACTCCATCTTTTCTCTTCTTCCCTGCATGATTGTCACTGCGGTTTGTTAACAAAAACATTGAGCCTAGTGGAAAGAAAATAAGATCCAGTGGCCACAAGAAAAATGGTACACAAATACTGATACCAATGCCTAAAAATTGCAAACGAATTTATCCAATTTACATGTACATAATGGGCCAGAATTTACTGTAGCCGGCGAACGAACAGTGCCTGCCATTAGTTAGACTTGCCCATGCCCATTTAATTTCCATGAGATTATGCACTGCAAGTTGCTGTAAGTGGGAGATGGAAACAGCATGGCGCCCTCTACAGGGCATCTGGGATCTGTGTGAACAGAGCAAGCAATTGTGTATCACCTTAACCAATCAGATTGAAGGATTGTGAAATGAACAGCGCAGGGTCTGAATCAGGAAGTGTAAATTAGAATAGTAAATTCAGTGTCAAATCAGGAACATAAAGAGAAATAGAGAGGGAACGAAAGATTGGATTAAGAGAGAGAGAAAAAAGAGACAAAGAAAAAGTTTTAAAAATATATATTTTTAAAAAAATCCCCAACATAAGAACATAAGAAATAGGAGCAGGAGTAGGCCAATCGGCCCTTCGAGCCTGCTCTGCCATTCAATAAGATCATGGCTGATCTGATCCTAACCTCAAATCTAAATTCATGTCCAATTTCCTGCCCGCTCCCCGTAACCCCTAATTCCCTTTACTTCTAGGAAACTGTCTATTTCTATTTTAAATTTATTCAATGATGTAGCTTCTACAGCTTCCTGGGGCAGCAAATTCCACAGACCTACCACCCTCTGAGTGAAAAAGTTTCCCCTCATCTCAGTTTTGAAGGAGCAGCCCCTTATTCTAAGATTATGCCCCCTAGTTCTAGTTTCACCCATCCTTGGGAACATCCTCACAGCATCCACCCGATCAAGCCCCTTCACAATCTTATATGTTTCAATAAGATCGCCTCCCATTCTTCTGAACTCCAATGAGTAGAGTCCCAATCTACTCAACCTCTCCTCATATGTCCGCCCCCTCATCCCCGGGATTAACCGAGTGAACCTTCTTTGTACTGCCTCGAGAGCAAGTATGTCTTTTCTTAAGTATGGAGACCAAAACTGTATGCAGTTAAAACAACAATTAAAAGCTGAAGGATTGAGACCCTGCACTTGTAATAGTTAATTTTCAATGCCAGCGAAGTTGTTTGGCAGTAATTAAAACTTATCACGCTGTTAAAATGGGTACTTAGACTGAAATGGACAAGCCCTAACTTTCTGTGGTGAGTTTAGTTTGTATCTACCATGCAGTACAGGAACTTCACGCCGTTCAGTGCATTTGAATAGTGAGTCAGACAGCGAGATGCCGTTTCCGTGACGCTAACAGCAGAGCAGCGTATCTTGGACAGCAACTTCCGGATTTTCGTGTTTTTAACATCTGCTCCTCACCTTAAGTTGCTGTGTGATTTGCGCATAAATAATGGTGAGCGCTGTTAGCCTCACTGTTATTTTGACAGTAAGTTCTGGCCCATTGTGAGTTGACTATACATTTAAAAATGCGACTGATATATACATTAAAATAGCTTCAAGCAAAACACCTTTGGCAGCAGCTTTCCACTGGTTCAGTTCATAAGTGCGTTGCCTAGTGTGTAACTGAGCCATACAACAAGAGTCCCAGAGCTGGACCGTTGGTCTGTGCTGACTTAGCTGATCTCAGCTAAAATAGACCTCTGTGTTCTGGTCTAGGATAGAGCAGAATCGGCCATGATTTTCACCCCTAATTGTATCCAGTGGCCCCTGCTAGAAAGTGTGGATGTCAGGTGAGGACAGGATAATCTTGGCTTGGCTCTGATGTCCTTGAATACTGACACCCACTGTCAGTTAAAACTGGCCACTTGTGCGAGGTACCAATGTGTGCCCAGTGCCTCTGGAACCAGGCCCTCTTCAGAAGAGGAGGGAAAACTGTTGTTTTTAAAATGAACGCTGTTGGTTACTTTTAACTCTGACTATTTGGCCACTGTTGATCAAAATGATTTGTTCCCACCATGGATCATGTGTTGTCACGGAGTGTGCCTTCATTGTGTTGATAATGTCTGCACACCAAAGCCCATGTGGCCAAGACCCCCCCCCCCCCTGCTAAAATCAAAAATGAGTATCCAAAATGGACTGCATTAAAACTTTACAGCCCTACACATCCTTTTGTTATTGCAGTAGCCTCTGAAATCTGTACAATAGTTTTGTGAATTCCTAGAAACCAGACCCGTCGAGTGCCTCTTTCACTTGTTTTGATTTAAAAGTGTATATCTCCCCTGATAGCTTAATGGGTAAGTGCACTGCCTGTTGTGGTACTGAATTATACAGAGTAAGAAGATCCCAGGTTGGATCCCCTGTCTGCTATATACCTCATCGCAGCCATGAAAACATTAGGAGTTCTTCAACTAGCCTCTGGCCCCTAGGTTAGGGAATGAGGGGGGAAGGGGAAGGGAAGTAACCAGAGTTCAGTGATCCTACTGGAAACTTCGTGTGTGGATGGTTCGATGAGAGAAGGATTGGAGTCAGATATGATGCTCCTGTGGTCAAATAGCTTTCTGACACTCATTGTTCACACTTTCACATGAAGAATGGCTACAAAGGTGAGGTATTGCAGGACTGTCAGCACCCATGGGTGCTAACAGCATGAGTCCGTGCTTTTATGGGGGAAAGAGGATAAAATCTTAATGTAAAATAATGCATGTTTAATCATAAAATAAACATAGTTGCATTTAAATAGATTTAAAATCTGTGTTTCTTGCCAATCATGAATGTCCCTCCTAACATTTTCCCAATGTTGGCATCCCTGAGTAATTTCCAACACTATTTTAAATATAGGTGCTTTTGGATTGACCTTGTGATGCAATGTTTGCATATGTCCTGTGCTGTTAATGTTTTTGAATCCAAAAGCCGAGTGACACTTGAACCTGCCAGCTGTGCATGTGATTAGTTTTGCCCCTTGGAAGAAATGCCAAATAGAATCTAGCAGCCTGACACAGAGAGTGAGAACTGATCAACTCCATTGTGGCCTGTAAGAAGCCAAATTCCTCTTGCTTGATGACACATGCTTGTGTGGAAGTCTTCACTGATGTCTGCTCTGATCTCCCTATTGCATGAGTTGAGGTTAAAGTCTGGGGTTGGGTGAACAGGATAATGATTTCAGAAATTAACCGCTGAAATTACTGGAAAACAGTTCAGCAGGTCAGTATCGGTACACTGCACATTTCTGACACAAAAGGTCTCAACTATCTTTATTTTAAAGAAAAGTTAAATCCTTTCATCAGTCCTGAGTCTGTATACCAAGTCCACTTACATAGAAATAGGGATTTTGTGCAGTTAAGATTCGTGCTTCTCATTTATTTTGTTGTGTACTACTGATTTGACATTTCCCTGTACCAATTCTTGGAATGTAGACTTGTCACTTAGCCATTTTGGAACAAACCAAAACTTGAGTTGTTCTGATGAAAGGGTTGCAATTTTCAGTTTCATTGTAGTGTGCAAATTGATGGTGCTTTAAATAATCCATAAAATGTTACTACTACTTCATAAAAAGCAGTCCTTTCTTAAAATCCTTTGTTTTTAAAAAAAATACTGTTCAAAACATTGCTCATCCCTGGTCCAGGGTTGAAAAACAGGGAGAAGTAGAAGTCTGCTTCATGTCCACAGGCCTCTCCATGGTGAGATCCTGATGTCTTGGCCAAGCTGTTTGGGTAGCACTGAGTGAAGTCCTTTCCCCCAAGGAGGAAGGGAAAAGTTCAATAGCAAGTCAACCTATCCCACTATCATACACAGATCTAACAGCTGGTTTATAGCTGTACGCAGAGGTCACCTGCCCATCCATTTGGCCAGGGCAATGGTGAATGAGAGAAGTGGAGAAAAGTTTCTTTTTGTAAGATCATAATCCAGTGCAAATATTAAACAAGAGTAATCAGACTGATGAATTTTAATACAGATTTTTTTATTCATATATTTTGTTGCTAGACCTCTTACTGCAATACCAAACTTACAGTGGCACTGAACTGCAAACTGATTAGCTACTATTTGGCTGAGTACCAATAACCTTATGGTACATCTATCAGATGTACCCCAGCAAGGAGTCAACCATACATTCAGGAGAAGAGGAAGGGAGAAAGTTGACAGAAAAAGAGTAGGAGAAATTATTCTGATTTAGTTGGAAGTGTCTGCCCCATTACTGGCTACCACATCTTACATTCCTAACATTTTATTGTGTTTGATTTTCAACTTCTCAGTGAGAATTTAATATTGCACAAGTGAGCCTAGCTGGTGCAAGTTGACTATAAGGAAAGTTGATTCCATAAAGGGTCTCAGCTGGGTCAAGGATGGGAGGAGTAGATGTGCACAAGTGTTGGCGAGTGAAGGGTATCACAGTCATGCCTGATCCTGTCCTTACCCAATGTAGATAAAAACATTAATGTCTTGGCCAAGGGTCAAGCAAGGATCTTTCCAGCAAGGTTCAGTGGATAGCAATCTGGAACCTTTGCCAAGGAACACTCAGGCCAGTTGTAATGCCCCAACCATTGCCCTGGGTGAGATCAGCTAACTCTACACAGCCTTGTATATCTACCCTGGGACCTCATTGACCCATACAGTGAAGTGTTACACATCACGGACCTTTTACCCACTGAACTTTTGGAGAGCCCAATACCAGTGTTGGGAGAAGAGGAGGTTTTAAAGCATGTGAATGGTCATCCTATTTAGAAAGTGAATATTAATACTTAGGCTATTGCCACAGTTTCAGCAAACATAATATCCAACAGAGCAGGAATGCCCAAACTTTCTGTCTTTGTGGGCCACTCAGGTGGATATATCATAGAGCCCTGTCAGTCCACAAGTTTAAATCAATGTTCTCTTACTTTAAGCTGAAGATACTAACAGATCTCAGTGTTCTGGTTTAGGATTTATCCACCAGTGAGGCAACAGCATTAACAACAGCCATTTCCAGACCTATGAAATTCAATCAGTACAGACCAGTGAATAAGAAATTTAAGCACAAGTAGAACTGAATTGCTTGGGCTTTGTGGGCCCGATTGTTAGCACTCAATGGGCAGATTGGAAACCCCTGCCATAGAAAATCATTGGCATTGCACATCCCATCTCAATCCCTGGATTAATTTGTCCAACAGCCATACTATTAGAGTAGACTTGCTTGACTGTTACTTTGACTCCAATCATAAACCAGTGTATCAATTGAGTGACTAATGATTTTTCTTTTTCCCCTTTTCCCTGTACCCTCTGCCGTTATGCTGTTTCACCTATTAGCTTTATGCCCTGCTCGGAAAGGATACATGTTGCTGTAGCTGAGATGGCAGCTCTTTTCCCAAAGGTGAGTCATTTTTCTAAAATATTTTTAATATCTTTGTGTGGAACAAAAACCTTGTGTATTTCAACTGATGTCAAGTTTGTATCAAACTCTAAAACTGTAAATTTCTCTAACATGGAAAATAAAATCAAGTTATTAGATCTGAAAAGTTAAAGTGTTCATTGATTCAGATAAGTAAACTCTTCAAGCAATTAACATGATTGGTAAGAAGCCAGGAGCCGCTAGCTCAGGCAGGAAAGGAGAAGTGGAAAGGACAAGTGTGGAGTGAAGACTGAGAAAAGTCAAGGATCTGAAAGGGCACTCTTTCCATCCCTGGAGGACATAATAGGATCTGTATATCCTATATCTACTATCCTCTGATCAAGGGCTCAAGTTGTTGCCTGTCCTTTGGGGGAGGTAAACTTGGTCTCTATGGTGGCTTCACAGTGACACACCTGACAATGGAAATGCTGAACCAAGTCAACCTTTTGTGGCAAACCCACTAATCTGATACCAAGCCAGCCAGGTCTGCAATAGTCTAGGGTACCTTTTAATGGATGACCTGCCAGCCTAACTACTAATCAAACCTGCAGAGGTAAATCTGTCATTGGGAGTTGATGGTGTTCCCAGGTAAATCCTGCAAGTCAGTGCGCTGATGGATAGGGTGGTCCTGACTGGAAAGCAGTGGGAAATTCACCAGCGCTCTCTGGTAGGCTGTATAGTTTTAACTGGTTAAACTCCAGAACTATCACTGCCAACTTGCACCTATGCCCTCTGGATTTAGGTTAGTGGGATGTATTGCTTAGAGGAGAGTGTGTACTCCACATTGGGCAAACACAATCATTACCTATGTGGATTTCTCATTAGCTTGGTTTGGAGATTCTTAAATATGGTGATGAGTTTCTGTGCAGATCAGAAACCTGGCTGACCAAAAAAAAATGTTGCTATATATCCCAATATTGTTAGATTTTTAAAATTGTTTTGTTGCATTATCTGGACATTGAAAGCGATGTGTATACTATTCTGTTGATTACATGGGCTGTTCAGTTGTGTGGACAGTAACAAATGAAGAATTTTTCTTATCTCACTGTATGTATAGAAACCCCGTTCAGACATGGTTCGGGCCTCACTGAGGCTATTAACTTCTAGCGCATACAGACTCCAGTCAGAATGCAAGAAAGCACTGCCTGCAGAACCTAGTCCCGCAACTGACATCCAACTGGTAACACAGCAAGTGATCCAGTGTGCATATGATATTGCCAAGGCTGCCAAGCAACTTGTTACTATAACAACAAAAGAAAACAACAACTGATTACAGTTTTTTTCCTTTTTTTTATTTGCAGGAATTTTTTTAATAAAAGAAAACTATTTTGAATATGTACCAGATTTGGTCTGGGCTTTCTGTCAGTATTATGTTTGCATGCTTTTTAATAACATTATTTACAATTTTTGGATATTAAATTTTGTTCCTTCTGCCTATATGTTTGCAGCAGAGTTATGCTAATTTTTCTGGTGCTTTTTTGTTGTTTGTTTGACATCAACTCCCACTGGCCTCCTGGGAGTTAAAGCAGGCAGATAACAGTTGTTGGTTAGAATTGTGCATGTAACTGTTTGAAGTGTATTGATAACAGCAGAAAAATGTAGAAAGTTAAAGCTGCATTTCTTCCAGTTTTTCCAAAGTTATGCAATGTCAGGGGAAAATTGTTTGAAGTTGCTACATTGAGATAAAGAAACATCAAACACCAAAAATTAGATTTTATTTATTGAGCAACCTCGGTCAAGGTACAAAATCCATAGTGCAGGAAATAAACTAAAGCTGAAAAGGGTGTGGCAGGGAAAATCAATGAATTGGGTAGGCGACGTCAAACTTGGGTTTAGAAAGTCTTTAGATTATGTAAGGAAGGGAAGTTTAAGAGGGGTAAAATTTACTGGTTAGACACCAGGCTGCAATTGAAGGGCTGTAGTGGTAAAACTGTTGACCTGGGGATTATGGAAGTGACCAGAGATCTTAGCTGAAACCAAAAGACTGTAGGGTATTGCTGAGCATTTGCTTTTTGTAATCCAATGGGCAAATATTTACAAAGGATAGGTTTATATTTTGCTTTAGTAGGCATTTGGACTACATTTAAAAAAGGATTCACATGTTTTGTGCAGCTTGTACTTTGTTCTGTCAGCAGGCAGTTAGAATCACAGAATCTTACAGCACAGAAGGCGGCCATTCGGCCCGTCGTGCCTGTGCCGGCTCTTTGAAAGAGCTATCCAATTTAGTCCTAGTTGCCTGTGTTCTGTTCACTGACGTTAAGTAGCTGGTAATGATGAATGCTGCTTTTAGTCATGTTTTTTAGTGTTTCATAAGAGCATTATAATATCTTCAACGATTGCTAGTGAATTCTCTTGTAAGTGAATAGTTTTAATCATGCTCCTTCATCCAGCCACATGCACAAATCTTAAACCAGGAGCTGAATAAATCACTAAAATCAGATTGGTCAAAGCGTAATTGAATTAAAAGCCATACTCATCATTGCTTCGTGCTAATTGTACCTCATAATATTACAGCTTGTGACCTACATGACCGACATCACTGTATCAATGCAATTTGCCACTTGTACAACCAACCCTTAAGATCGATCAGGCCTTTTTTGTGGAAGATGTTTTATATTTTTGTATGTAGGTTGTGTATGCAAAAGCTATTTATCGTCAATCCTTTGCCTGGCATTGTACTGCATTTTTGATCAGTTAATTCCTAGCAAGACCATTTACTTTTAGTTGGTAAGCCTTTAATATTGACTAAATTTGTGAAGTGGTCAGTAAATTGTAGTAAAACTTATAATCTCCCTTACTTTTTGCATTGAATTCCCATAAGTGAAAACCTGATTTCTGTGAAGCTGTGCATCTCAATCAGATGCATTGCTTTAAGCCCTTTAGGCATGGGGATTTCAACCTGTAGACTTAGAACCCACAACAGACGAGACTAGCACAACCTCGTTTGGACTGGTGCAGCTATGGTTTCCAATTCTACTTGATGGTAGGTGAGTTAATAGATGGAGGAATGGGGAAGTCACCAAATTTTTATGCAAGTAATTTTGAAATGGTTAAACTGGGCATCCCAGTCAACCTTGTATTGATGAATGAATCTGCACCCAAACTAATGTAATGCAAAATATGGTGTGGATTTGAACTGGCAGGACCAGTCCAGAAGTGCACTTCCTGTCAGCCATTCACTGACTGGCATTGGCAGCAGCTGTGGGGGGAGAAAAGCTTAATCCTGGTCATCACAGTCTCGTGTGTAAAGGAGAAAATAGTGAGAACATTTAACGAAGAAGGGGTTAATCGAGATTGTATCCATTTTCTCCTGAGCATGGTGATGGCAGATTCTGTTTATGAACTTTTGACTTGTTTAGGTTCTAAGTAGGAGGATGGAGGCTTACAAGAGTCACGAAGGTGATGT
Source organism: Heptranchias perlo (assembly GCF_035084215.1). Lineage (NCBI taxonomy): Eukaryota > Metazoa > Chordata > Chondrichthyes > Hexanchiformes > Hexanchidae > Heptranchias > Heptranchias perlo. The sequence continues at coordinate 36,404,814 of NC_090349.1, forward strand.
AGATGGGTTAGGATATGTGACACTGAGCAGAGGGGAGTAGCATATTTATGCAGGTTGTACTCAGGATCTTTTTATTTTGAACGTGAAAAATGAAGGGAAAGATTATTTTCAGGTGAGGGTGGGTTTTGTGGTACTGTATTGCAATATGAGTTAGTGATGAAATGTTCCTTATAAATGACTATGGCGTGAAATCTAGGCACTAACGACTGCCGTAGTTCTGGGGTGGAATTTGACAGATTAGTTCCAGTGCAGGTCTGTTTTCTCTGTTCCAAAAACTTTCAGCCTTTGAAGGTGGTGCATTAAGGGTTTTTCTCACTTTTAGCTTCCCAGAATGAGTGAATCCCTGCATACCTTTGCACTGTACCTGTCATGTGGCTCTTCCTGTGTAATTTTTGCGTGTCACTTTCAACAGCTAATGGGTATATTGAAACCAACTGAGCATGCAACCATGTACAGTTTGTAATGATTTATTTACTCTGATTTATTAAATACATTACATGATGTACATAGAGTTTCCTGGGGGTTTCTTTTTCTTCCTGTACTCCACTTGTTTGCTGTAACTTATTCGAGACCAGATCACATTATTAACGAAGTGACTAGATATTCAAATATCTCGGAAACTGGATAGTATACATTAAATAATGTCTTCTATTCTAGTACTAGAGTTTTGAATCCTTATAGGTTGACGGGACAGAAGTCTGCTTTCAATAAAGGTTTTGTGTGAAATAAAGTCTACCCAGTTCTCAGAGGGTGTGGTTCCACAGGAAAAGCCAGCCTGCACTTGGTCACTAAATTAGCATTTGTGCACAGAGGGGCTGGTTTGTGAATTGGAATTCACACTGGTGTTGAGTTAGGTACATTACTAGCACACTGCAGAGCTTTTTAGTGCATCTAAGTAATGCTATACTTTATGTACAGTGCTTGATACTGACACTGGATGCATTCCCAGCATTCACATTGTTGCCTTCACAAAGTGTAAGTTCAAAATGACATTTAAAAAGAAAACATGCCTTGAAACTGCTCTAGAGATATAACTGGAAGTTCAGATTGGCTTGCTTTTAAATTTGTTTTCCTTTTGGTTTTGGGGGGGGAGTGTTCCACTACCCTTTGTGTGAAGAACTGCTCCCTGACATCACTTCTGAACCACTAAGCTCTAATGTTAAGGTTATGCCCCCTTGTTCTGGACTCCCCCACCAGAACATTGAGCCTGTTTCTGATTCACTTACAGCCATTGTTGCCAGTTGTGGTTTATAGCAGTAGAACATTGCAGCGTGCTTAAGTGCCAAAGCACAAAAGTTTTTTTTAAAAAATCACTCAGCATCTGAAGGGAAAGAAGTTAATATTTTGAGTGTAATCTTTTAAAAAGCAGTTCTGATGAAAGTTTACACATGAAATATTAACCCATCTTTTCTTTTTCAGAGATTCAGAAGGCAAGGCCTCACCCCTTTACAAGGAAAACCAATCATAACTCACTCATGAATTATCAGGTTTCACAAACTAAGCACCCTCCTTTTTCCCAGTGTGTTTCCTTCATATGCCAAACGACTGCAAAAAGACAATTGGGAACAGCAGTAGTTGTTGCAATGCATCTACTTATATCATGATGTGGAGATGCCGGTGATGGACTGGGGTTGACAATTGTAAACAATTTTACAACACCAAGTTATAGTCCAACAATTTTATTTGAAATATCTCCAGTGGTGGTAATATGAGCACATTTCAGGGAGAAGAAACTTTTACATTGTGGGCACGCTGCTGTCCTATTTTCAGGTTACAAACCATTAGGTCAATGCAGTCGTCTGTCATTACACTTAAGATTCCTTGAACTTAGCTAACATTTGAAACGATCGGGTCGTCACGTCACTGTATTCAACAGAGCATTTTGTGTAAATTTATAATGAAGTAAAAGCTACCTAAACTGCTCCGGTGCCTTCTACCTTTAACAATGTTGGAAATCCAGTCTCAGCTGGTAATTGAGTTCAACTGCTCTCGTGGGCAGAGTTTGCACAACCAAACCCAAATTAATGGAAGGCATTTTTTGGGGGTTGGGAACTGGATGACAGAAACTGGAAGTGTGCCAACTGACTGCTGTAGGTTGAGCTGAGTAGGAACCTTGAAGAAATTGAGATTTGGGCTAAAGGAGCAGGAAGCAATGTCAGTGAAGAAGCGACAGAGGGCAGCCTGAGAGAAGTCAAAATGATCCCATCCTCCCACTGAAGGAAGCAAAAACCATCCAGAGAAATGTTTTATTATGTAAGTTGCCATCCACATGATCTTGTTTGGTTGTGTCTGGAACTTCCTCTTCCAATCATCCCTTTAGTTGACTCACAACAGAAATGCTGAGAGCAGTTCTTGTGCATACGTCACCATCTTCAGGAAAGGAGGGAACTTCAATGAGGGAGGGGTTAATTGATGTCGATGATGAACAAGTCAATGGTCTAGCTAAAAACATGCCAAAGGATTTACATCCCTCAAAAGCAGAGAAATAAACTATAAATGATTAGAGGGAGAATGGCACGGCTGTTATTCACTAGGTAGTGAGTAACTTCCTGCTCAGCTTTCCACAATTTGAAAGAAATTTACCACAGGCTGATTGGCCAGCAAATGTTCCAGCTATTAGTGTGTATTGATTTTTTTTTGTGTTGGTGGGGGGTGGAGAGAAGAAGTAAGATGCTAAATTCATTTTTGTAAATCAAAGGTCTGGTAGTTACAAGTTTGATTTTTGAAGACCAGAGAAAAGCATGGATGCTTAAGCACTACTTTAGTCATTAAGACAGGTCGTCGTTGTAAGTGGCGAGACCTAATCTTCACACCCTCTCTGGATTTCCCTGTAAAGGATTATCTCTTCTCTTATACAGCTACAGAGTAGCTGAGCTCCACAGACCAGGAAGATTCCAGGTTTGATTTTAGTCTATACTGAGTTAACCCTTAGCTGAAGCAGTAGTAGGAGTATATCAGCCAGATTTCCTGCTTCTAATCACTATCCAGCTCCCCTGCTAGAGGTACTGGCATGTAGAGATTGGGTAGCCGATAATCACGTGAGGCTTGCAGATGAAGAATCCCCTGTTGGATAGGCTCCTTAAGGGCTGTTGGCACAATGATACTGGATTCTAGAATGTTTCAGTCTGCAGGGAAGGACAGAGATGAAGTACATCTAACTCTGGTGATGGAGCTGTACTATCAAGTGAAATAGTCACTAAAAACAGGTGCTTCAGTGATCTCATTATTCAACTCTATATGTTAATCAAGGGAGGAGGAACCTACTCAACAGAGAACAAAATGAATTGGGTAGGGATAGAACAGTGAGTCATCAATGGTTCAACTGATTATGGCAGTGAGCAGCTGCGTCTTCAATCCTTTCACTGCCTCATCCCTCCCTACAAATGTCTGAGAATTCTGCATTCCTGGTTCTGGCTTCTTGTGCATCCTCCACTCTTTTCACCCTGCCATTGGTGGCTACACCTTCAGCCTTCATACTCTGGCATTCCCATCCTAAACATCTCCACCTCCTCTCCCCTTGAGACCCTCCTTAAAACCCACCCCTTCAACTAAGCTTTTAGTCACTCCTAATAGCATCTTCTTGGCATGCATTGTTTTCTGATCATGCTTCTGTAAAACCTCAGTGTTTTTCTACATTTATGGTACTATATAAATGCAAGTTGTAATTGAGTCATACAGACAAGAAAGGTTCCATGTTTGATTCCCACTCTGTTGTTAGCTGATCTCAGGCATGATGGTGGTAGGCATGCTACAATTAACCTCAACAGCTCTAGGTTAGGGAGGGCCAAAGCATCCAGGGCTGGAATTCCTGGTCTCTATCTACTGGACATCCATGTGTGGCTGTTGAATGAGAACAATACCTTATGCAGCCAAATAGCCCGCAAGACTCACATACAAATAATCAGCATTGAGTGCATTACTGGTGGGTGACTTGTAACTTGGAAGTGTAGCCTAGCCAGAGTCAAATCCCTTCAGCAACAGGGAGGGAGGAGAAAGGAGGGGAGAAAATTGTCAAAAATTACCATTCCATCATTTACTACACATTTTATTTATATAACAATTACTGATTTAAAAATATAAAAACATGCAAGCCCCAAATTGATTTTTTTTCTATTTCATGATCTTGCCTCTAAAATAAAATGTCACAAACTCAGTACTAAGGATTGAAAACAAAGCTGGGAGGCTTTTTACAAACATCAATAATTCAGTCAAAGGAAGTAAAGAGGCACTGAGGATTTCAGAGCCATCGGGAATCCAAGTGAATTGGCAATTAATCAGTTGGACAGTTACACTAGAAGTACTTTTAAATACTTTAATCATGAAATTTAAACAGTTAAAAAACAGTCCTGAGTGTTGTTAAAGAAAGAGCTGTGAACAGTAACTCTGCTGCTAATTTGGCAGGACTCCTTTTACACATAGATTAGCTCCATTGGCCCCAGCTGGAAGGAGATCAAGGCAAATATTTTTATGAACCACCCAAATGCTTAGACTTTCATTGCTATTTACGAAGAGCTGAGACTTCAAAGCCCAATTTACTCATTATATAAAGATGTTAATATAGTTTCTCTCAACTTAAGTCTCTTCCCAGTTTACATTTGGACTCAAACTCAGGCTCAGCAATAGCTTTAAAATCTATTGACATTGCATCTTAGCAACAAAAGAAGATTCAAAGATGATTCCAATGGTATGTCCCAAATAAGATTCATACAAAATGACATCTGATCGGTTTCTAACTGTAACAGCCAAATTTGATCCAAATCAGTGCTGCTCAAATGTACAGCGTTAAAATCTGTGATTGAAGTAAAAACTATAGGTACCACTCGTGATATTATTGCTCTCCTGGCCTTTCATGCCAGAAGTGAGCAATTAACCTCTTATTGTGACTTGTCCAGTCGCATGCTTTAGTCCCCCAGATTTGGCTGGCAAACGCAATCAGCAATGCGGTAGGGACAGAAATCCGATAGCAAAGGCCGTAGAGCAGGAGCACACTGGGACGAAGGGCTGATAACGTAATGTTTCCACCTTCTTACCTACTTATGTGGCCAGAAGCTGCTTCCTGAAAGTTGTAAATCATTTAAAATAGTCACAAACAATGAGATCAGAGTGCACCCAGTACCAGTGTGACAATCAATGTCTAGAGTAGACATTGGTGGGGGTGAATAAAATTAAACATTTCCAGTTTAATGTTCTTTAATTTGAGAATTCAAACACCACAGCAGTAAATTCCAGATGAAGATGTCAGCATTGCACAAGTTTATTGAAAATGTTCACAAACGCTTATTTACTTTTGTAAAGACATACAGTCTAAGCAAAGCAAAAAAGATAGTTATAAAATACATATCAAAAGCATCATTTTTATCACTAACCTCATGTTCATCTGGAATCCTGTGTTTTTAATCATACCCCAGAATATTAAATTGGAAATGTAGAAATATTTTATGCCGATATTCAGACAGTTACCAATACTCCCTCCACTTCTGTTCTACAGTCTCCAATTTAACAAAATAGTTTAAATCATATTTTTCCTTAGGGGTGTGTTTCCTTCCAATGTCCTATCCATGACCCATTGCCAATTGTACATCTCGCTCGCTTTCTCCAATCATTTTCTTTCCCAGGCCTCCAATCTCCTTTCTTATCCTCTGTTTTCTCCTTCCCCGCAAGATTAGAAATCTGGAGAGGGGGCAGGGAGAGACCAGAGATCAGAGTCACAGGAGCCAAAGCAAATTCCTGTTACCTGATGTGATCTACTTGCCCAAAAAAGGAAAATGTTGCTGTACAGCAATGTTGATTCCTAATCTGGGAAGAAAGTGAGCAACTGAAGGCCATCGGGAGAACGAACGAGGGTCGAGACTGGTCACTAAAGTGCCTCAGTACTTCCAGACTGCCAATGTTAAGCTCATACACATACTTTCAACAAGAGTTAAAAGCCTTCAGACAAAACACAAGACATCATCTGTCTGGCCATTTAAATCCGGAGTTAAATGATCTGTTACAGCAAAAATCAATTCTATCAGGCTGGTCTTGCAAATACAAACACAGTAACACAAAAAAGGGTCCATACTGGTACTCTGTATAAATAAATATAATGTTTACTAAGCTGGCTAAACTCAAGGTGTTGGTTTCCCTCATTCCCTATTTCTTGTTTTCCAGCTGCCCTACTTTCTATATGTGTCACTTCCTGTCGTTAAGACAGATGGCCCAGACTGCACCATATTACACATAGTTAATAGCACTGCTTGGTCAACTTAGGATTAGGTGTGCTTGAACCACGAAGCTAGGGAATTTTGAATTCTTCCTTCCTTGCTCTTGCTTTACTATCCCCCTGCCAGGTAACTTGGCCAAGACCTGTCTGTTTTAAGGCTTCCACTTTCTCCTACTTCAAAGGAGCCCTGGTGCCAATGTCAGTTAAAATGAGTCTCCCCCTGCCCGAGAGTCCAGTAACTAATTTTGTCGCTACCAGTTCATCTCAAGGAGTTATAAATATCAGCAGATACTTTTCAACTTTTGTAATGTGGGAAGGAAAACGATTGACCCACCACAGAACTGGAGAAATCTAGTGGCCCTGACCTCACAGAACCTGGAAGACAGAGCTTGAGGATTACTTCCGGACCCAACAGAACATGTGCGGCAGCCACCCGCAAACACCTACTAACAAAATAACAATCTTCCAGACAACGAACAGGCCCGGTGGTTAAGCCCTGTGAACCATTCATATTTAATGTGTACTAATCACAGGCCAGCAATTTATAGAGACAGTAAGAGAAATCCTTAGAGACTGATCAGCTCTGTGATTTTATGTGAACTCCAGCCTAAATTTCCTAGTTTTACAGACATTGAGCTTTCCCTTCAATTAAGTGCAAATTACATACTACAACATCCAGTACATAAAGGGAATGAAGACTTGGCTCCGTCTGCTAGGTCAAGTAGTGTGGATTTGATCCAGACACTCTATCCATTCCAAGGCAAGACTCACATTTCACAAGCCAGTCTTGTATTTCTCCACTTCTACACTATGTCCAGGCTGTTCTTGGTCGGTGATATGTCTAATAAAATATAAAACAGGGAGGAAAAAGGTCAGTCTTACAACATTTTCACTTTAAAGACTGGATGGTACATTTGCCAACTGAGCCACTGCAGTGGTCCAGACATCCATGTTCAATGTGTAGTTACCTTAGGCTCATAGCCTCGCTGCCTCATCAGCTTAGCCTCATGCTGAAGCATCTCTTCATACTGTTTCTCTGCAAGCCTTTCCTCATCTTCCTCCTCCTGTTGCCGGTGCAACTCTTCAAACTGCTGCCTCCTCTGTTCTTCAACCTGCATTAAAAAAAATTTTAAAAACTGACGCTACATTTACCAGTCCAATATTATCCAGTATATTTGTTTAGTATTTATCAACAGCATCCAAGGCCATTGCCCAGTATTGGGGTTTACAATAAGATCGCAGTGGACTTGCAGTAGATCTGCAATACTCGCCATTGTAATATTACTTACATGATTGATTATTGACCATGTTTCCACCCTCTTTCTTGAAGGTGCTGGCCTGGACGGGATGGAGGGTGGGGGTAAATTAGCCTCACATTTCTTTCACTCTTTCCCCTGTGGGGGATGTTTCTGGCCTCTCCTCATTGTTCCATCAACTCACTGTGTGAAGAATCATGGGGGTGTACCTAAATCCTACCGCTACTTGGCACCAATTTAGCACCCATTGGTGCCGCGAATGAAATCAGCTAACATCACAGACCATACGAACAATCTTTGGAGGTACTTTTGGTTGCATGGCTGTTCGAGATCTCTGGGGGACAATGCCTCACAGTGTACATTGACCTACTTAAATATGCAACAGTGTATGTATACCCTCCATCAGGAATGTACTGTTGATTAATGCCTGTATATTAATAGTTTTGTGGAACAAACCTGCGCTGCCAGCTCCTGCTTGCGAGCTGTTTTCACCTCCTCCTCTTCCTCCCTCTCGCGCTTTGTTATTTCCTTCACTTCCTCTAGCTCCCGGATCAGGGCCTCACGATGCTGCACAGATTCCTCCTGAGCACGACGATTTAGCTCAATCCGCTCCTGGATTTGCTGCTGTCGGCCTACAAGTACCTAACAAGAGGAAATCACATTAAACACTGCATTTACAACAACTTGTGATTTAAAATGTACTCGACAGGTAAGGGACGTGTGACACTGAATCCGCCCACCAATGTACCTTAACCCTAACATCATAGGAGTACCCCAACTGCACGTGAGTAATTTTTCCATTTCTCACACTAGTCAATCTGTGTCGTCTCTGACTGACTTTACAGTTTAGTACTACTTGGTCCTCTAAAAACTCTGGGGCAGTTTTATCCTGTCCTCATTTCGTACCATCAGCAGAAGAGACAATGTCTGACCATTTTCAGCCATCAGCGTTGTTTCTCCAGGTGTTCCATCAATCTCCTGGCAAAGTTACAGTAGAAAATCAGGAGAGCCCCGGAGGAATTTTCAGACCAATATGCTAATAGGAATCTGTATTTGTAGGAAGAATCTCAAGTACTACCATGTAGAAAGGATGTAGAGATGCCAGCTGAGCTATTCTTTTGACATATATTAACATTTAATAATCGTTGAGTTAATGCAGGGCAAGCAGAGAAGTTGTCTACGGACTCTGTCTCTATCTTGGGCACTGTGCAATTCTCTGTCATTCTTCCCTGAAGCTCCACAGGGCCCCAGCACCCTAAAGTACTTGGACCAAGTGACCATTCTTCAAAGTCCAAAAAATGAGCATTGGCAATGTCCATACTTGTGCATCTCCATCAGGAGTAATCAACTTTTCACCTCCCTGGAACTGATTAAGCCAACAGTAGTCAGCCGAGATTGTCTTTGTTAAATTGTCAAATAACAATGCTGCCGTCATTTTGACTGCAAAAGTACCAGTGGAGCTTCTTTCATTAGAGCAGAGAAAATTAACAGGATATCCAAGAAGACGTTCAAAATTATGAAGAGTTAAGATAAATCATGAAAAACTTTTTCCATTGGTCAGTGAGTCGGGAACTAGAGGGCATAAAATTTAAAATCATCAACAAAAGAACGAACAGAGAATGGGGAAATTCTTCTTATGCAGGCAGTTATTAGGACAAGGAATGCCCCAACAGAAATAGTGGTGGAAGCAGACATAATAGCTTTTTAAAAGGGAAGTGGACAAGGGCAAAGTGGACACCTATTTCACAGGAGTGACGGGTGAAATGGCCTCCTTCTGTGTTGTAAAAAAAATATTACAAGCTGGTATTTAAATATGTTGGCCTGGCCCCCCGTCAGTAATCAGTGACACTTCATATTCCTTACTTCAAAACAAAATTTTATCGCTTCTGGTTGCCTACATACCATGGACCATTCCCTAGCTGAAAGCAAAGGCAGATGACTTGCCTCCAGCCTGGCCAATGCTACTCTTAAACAAGGTTCCAGGAAGGGTGCACCTTTTAGGTTATTTTCTCCCTCGCTCCCTATGGGTAAATACCTGACCTTTTTACTCCACCTTCTACTGACAGTATGACCAAGAATGGTAACTTACAGTGTGGGGAATTGTAGGTGCACATCCGTGTCTCGCCACTTTACACTGAAGATACCTAGTTAGCTAGCGAGCTCTGGACATTTATTTTGGAGAGATCAATGTTTGTAAAGAAAATTACTAATTCACAGGACCACGTTCGTAGATGCAAGGTGGAATGTACATAAACACTAATACTGCATTTGTGAGGCTGCCTGAATCTATTCTAAGACATAGCATCTACATGGCCAACACCTGATATTTTCAAATAATTAACCACCGGAATGTCAAGGGAGGAATGTGACTTCCATACCTCCTGCATTAAACGCATTCTTGCTTGTCTCTCCCTCTCCCACTCCTCTTCTCGTTTCCGCCACATCCGCTGGGCCTCCTCCCTGGAATCAGAGGGATTTTTTTTTTCAAACTTAAAACCCATTTGTGCATCCTATGACTTCAGCACATGATTACATTCTCCAGCTGCAATGAACTACTACACATTGTCACTGCAAAGTTCTGTATTTAAAATTGTGAAAATAACCTCTTTGAAGGGTGTAACATTTTAAAAATAATAACCACTCCCTCCTTATTGCTTGGACACAAAAGAAGCCATCATTATTTATAATGCTTATAGGCTCTCAACTGAAAAGGAAATTAAATTATTTGTAGTCCAAGAAAGTCTGTTGAAGCTCCTTTCTAATTTATGGTATGATATCATACTCATTGAAACAGGGCTTTTGTTTCTAATTGGATTCCTCCTTCCATTGAGTAAGAGACTAGGAGAACACAATCATACTGATTTCATGAAATTTAAACAGAATATAGATTTTGATTTAGTGGGATAATCTAGGATTAGACCCTTCAAGGTCCGTTAAATACATCCCAACATGAACTCTTATTTAAAATCACATGTTCACTACGAGGCCTCTGGCTGCTGAATCATTTTCATTGCGCTTCTGACTCTAGAGGCAAAAGGAAGACATCTTACCTTCACCTCCAAGCAACTTGTGCTGCCGATTACAAGTCACAGACAACTGGGGGTGGGAAAGAGTGCACGGAGTCAAAGTTAATTAAAGACTCAACATATTTCCATGGCTCACTGGGAAATGCAGCAGAGTGCTCCCAATTGGGACACCAATCATAATGTTAGTTAAATTTTAAAAAGTCCACATAAATAATAGTTCAATTTTGCAATTTCACACTGTTGAGTATTTTGCAAGTGAATAATTGACCGTTCCACTGGAGAGCCTTAGCCTAAAGTACTTTTTTGCCAGAAGCCTCCAATGTCTGATGAAAGTTTTCAATAGATGTCATGCTCACAAGCAAATAGAATAACCAGGAGAGCACATTACAATGATCTATGTCCTTTTCCTTCCAATACAATTCTTTTCCGACCAAATATGCACAAAAAGATCAGGGACAGACCTGAATACAGTGTCCAATTCTGCCTCACGCTCTCTCTCCAACTGCAGCTGCTCCTCAATGACTTTTTTCATCCACGCTGCATCGGCTATAGCCCGTTCACGCCTTGCTGACTGCAATTGTTGGTCCACCTCTTCTTTTTCAATCAGAGATGCAAGAATTTGGCGATCCATCTCCTGCAAATTGAAAAATGTTACAAGATAAAGAGCTGCATAGTTCAGCAATGACCTTTGTGAGGAAGGCGTCCAAATAAAATGTACTAAAGTCTAACAAAGAGTGTACACAATACTTTCACAAAGAATGCTTAAAAGGAGTGATATTCCTTCATTGGCAACAGAATCACATAACAGTACAACGATACCACCGTAATCCAGCAATCAGAACAAAAATACACATCATACAATCATTCCCAAGAGTAGTGTTCTCGCTGCTACCCCAGACTTCTATTTGAAATAGGGGCAGGAATGTGCGGACTGTTCCCCCACCCACTTGCTTTTTTCACTGGATATCTGTCAATCCGAGATAGATGACAATTGCATCTCTAACAGTCACCAGCATTCCTGGGTCAAAATCCTGGAACTCCCTACCTAACAGCACTGTGGGAGTACCCTCACCACACGGATTGCAGCGGTTCAAGAAGGCGGCTCACCACCACCTTCTCAAGGGCAATTAGGGATGGGCAATAAATGCTGGCCTTGACAGCGATGTCCACATCCCAGAAAAGAATTTTTAAAAAGTTGATTTGAAGCTGTACCCAGCTGCATTAGTAGGGTGTCAGAGTAACACTACTTTAAAAAAAGCAATTGTAAACAATTTTACAACACCAAGTTATAGTCCAGCAATTTTATTTTAAATTCACAAGCTTTCGGAGGCTTCCTCCTTCGTCAGGTAAATGTTCAGCATAAAGGCTAGCACAGTGCATTTGAGCTCCAACCTGTTGTACCAGGCAATGGCAGAAGGCAGATTTACACCCAAAAATCCCCATGATGGGGTCCCTATCTCAGCTGTGCCATCACAGAGCAGTATTAGTGAAGGCCATGCACTCTGCCACTGAGAGGAACAGTCACCCTGACTGTTCTCAACCATGTTAAGTGGCCAGTTATAGTGGCAGAGTCAATACATTCACCTCCCTGCCCTTCTCATTCAAGGTACAGTGAAGGATACTGGGAGAAGATAAATTACTTAGAACAACACAAAAACAAAGCAAATCACACATTTAACTAATTACTCCACCTGCACTGTACTGAGGTACTGTCAGATAACTGATGGAATGAATTGCCCATTCTTGAAACATTCCATTTTAATTTAACTTCATACCGAACCGTTCTGAATTACTCACAGCTCTTCCTGAATCTGCTGTGCGCGTCTCCTCAAGTCATGAATCCAAGTGTTATGTTAATTGTTATTTATAGTGCTTTACTTGGTCTTTTCATTGAAACCCACACTTTTTAATAAGTATTTATTTTCTATTTCCCATCCTCTTCTCTGAACAGAAAGTGTCAAGCAGGCTATTTAACAATGGCGGGCATCACACCCAAGCCTGGTCCTATCCTCGCCTATTGGTACAAGACTACTACTGAAATACTTGAACTTTCCAATGCTGCAGTGCAGGAGCTCTTACCAACTCTTCCTGAATCAGCTGTGCACGTCTCCTCATCTGTGTCTTGTACTGACGGTTCAGTATCCGGCTGAAAAGAGGAATAACGGAAGTTAGCATGTGGAAACACTTTCTGTAAAAAGAAAAAAACCTAAGTTTAAGAATTAATTCATTAAAGCAAAAAAGAAACAGTAAAGTTACAAGCTGAAAAAGCCTGTGCAATCTGATAGCAGTGTCCATGGTGACTCAAGTTGACAGGACACAAGGTTCCCCCACCCGAGGGAAGGTGGGGGTGGAGATTATTCTCCTTGTGCTAAATGTCAGGTTCCACATGTAGGCTGACAACAGCCAGCTCTAATCTACGACCACCTCCCTCAGCCCCCCTACTGCCTCTGATTTGTCACACTGCTTATCCGACATCCAGTACAGGATGAGCAAAAATTTCCTCCAACTAAATATTGGGAAGACCAAAGCTATTGTCTTTGGTCCCAGCCACAAACTCCGTTCCCTAGCCACTGACTCCATCCCTCTCCTTGGCCACTGTCTCAGGCTGATCCAGACCGTTTGCAACCTTGGCGTCCTATGGGGATCAGGGGGGAAAGTGAAGTTGAGGTCGAAGATCAGCCATGATCTTATTGAGTGGTGGAGCAGGCTCGAGAGGCCATATGGCCTACTCCTGCACCTATTTCTTATTTTCTTATGTATTTGATCCTCAGGTAAGCTTCCGACCACATATCCACTCCATCACCAAGACAGCCTACTTCCACCTTCGTAACATCACCTGGCTCCGCCCCGCCTCAGCTCATCTACAGCTGAAACCTTCATCCATCCCTTTGTTACCTCTAGACTTAACTATTCCAATGCACTCCTGGCCAGCCTCCCACCTTCCACTCTCCATAAACTTGAGCTCATCCAAAACTCTGCTGCCCACATCCTAAAACGCACTCATCACCCCTGTGCTCGCTGACCTACATTGGCTCTCAGTCCGGGAACACCTTGATTTTAAAATTCTCATCCTTGTTTTCAAATCCCTTCATGGCCTTGCCCCTCCGTATCTCTGTGCCCTCCTCTAGCCCTACAACCCTCAGAGATCTCTGCACTCCTCCAATTCTTGCCTCTTGTTCATCCCCAATTTTAAATCGCTCCACCATTGGCAGCAGTGCCTTCAGCTGCCTAGGCCCTAACCTCTGGAATTCCCTCCTTAACCCTCTCCGCCCCTCTACTTCTTTAAGACGCTCCCTCTTTGACCAACCTGTCCTAATATTTCACTATGTAGCTCGATGTCAAATTTTGTTTGAAAATCGCTCCCGAGAGGCGCCTAGGGACATTTTACTACATTCGAGGCACTATATAAATGCAAATTGTTGTTGAAGTATCTGTAGCATTTATTATTTATTACAAATCCTCACCCGAGAAAACCTTGCAAAGGATAACTCGGGCAGTTTCAAGAGGCAAGTTGAGAGCAGCGTATATCAAGGAATCGTAACAGATTATCTCAGTCAGAAAAAGATCACATGTGGCATGGGGAAAGGGAGGAGGAGACACTTAAAGTGGGTAAGAAAATGATTGACAATTGGGTTAAAGGAAGCTGCAGAGAGCACAGTTTTTAAAAAAAAACAGTAGTGTACTTTCAGCTTGTAAACCACAGTGACAAAAATAGCAATTTACTCAAACATAAGGCACTTCTCAGAACGGTTACTATTAACCTCTAACCATACAATAATGGTCATCATTTTTTAACACCATAACTGTGGCATCCATTTTAGGAACAATTTGATTACATTACTTATTAGGAACATATCTCTCAAGTGATGCAGAAAAAAACCCACAATAGTGCAGTACAACACACTGAAGAAACTTTTACGTGGGTTGGAGGAGGAGGAAAGATAACAAGACTGTGAATACTGCTTAAACATGAAGTGTTTTTGGAAAAGTAGCAAGAAATGAGAAATCAGAATAAAGATTGACATTATCAGATTAATGGGAGAGGAGAGGCAGAACTGAATAAAAGATCATCGGGAATAAGTGTGAGCAGGGCGGTAGCATGGAACGTTGCTATTCCAGTACAAGGTTGCACTAGGAATTCCCTCTTTCCCAATTTTGGCTGTTCTTCCAGGAAGGTGGTGCCAAGTGGAGACAAGTCTTGATTTGTAAAAAGAACACATTTCACCAGCCCTCCCAAAAATGGGTGTCACCTCTTAATGGCCACTTCAAGAGATCTAGGAGCAAATGATATGCCCCTCGTCCGAGGGGGTCCTGAAAAGGAGTAGATCTTTTAAAACGACTAAGAGAAATCCCCAAGGAGTCAGCAAGTAACGAGCCAACTAACATGGATTGAAATCTCGGTTCAGTACTCACCCCAGCTCAGATTTCTTTCTTTGCTGCTCCAACTTTTTCCTTTCCTCTTCCAGCTCCTCCAGCTCCCATTGCTGTTTCAACAATTTCTCCTGTTCTGCCTTGAGATTCTTGGCCTGAAGACAGGAAACCAATCCTGGATTAAATCAGAACTCTAGAAACACCCACTCGCAATGCTAATGCCCTTGATGAAGGCAAACAATTCTTGGAACAACTTCCTCTTCACACAAAGGTTTGAATTATTGCATGAATCACAAAAACCTCCATTGCTCCCTTAATGTCAGTGATAAATCAAGTCCAAAAGAATTAGAAATGACTGCCTTAAGCCAAAGAGATTATAAAGGGCTACTGAAAGGCAACAGGAATGATATTAGATGCAAAACTTCTTAAGGACAGATCAGGCTGAAAGAGATAACTAGAGAAGATGATCCACATTTACAAAAAACTTATTTTTTTCAATTTTTCTCCCCTCCTGAAGGCACCAATTCCTGCTGGAGTACATTTTCTCAGACTGTGACCCTTCAGTACTTGCCAAAGTATCTATTCTTCATATGGAAGCTTAGACAGACAGTGTTGGTAGGTTATTTGGCCACAGAGTGCATCACAGGCGAGCCAAATACTGTCCTGAACTAACATCCACGCTGTCTAGCAGAAGTCATTGGATACCAATCAGGGGCAGCAACACTGGCTAAATTTCCCCCCGAGGTGCTGATTAACTTTAGTGCCTACACCTCACTTTTTCATATACGGTCATCCATCTTGCAAGCTCTCCTTGGTTTTAGAACAGTGTTGCTCACTCCAGACTGCAACTATACCATTGTTCCGTGCAAACAACCCACAGTTACAAAGCCAGCATAAATCCCCAGACTCACAGAAGCTATTTATATTTAAAAATGGAGAAATAAGGATCCATGGGGAAAAAAACAGCTGCCAGCAAATTACTAGATCAGAACCTCATGGGTTAGCGTATTTTTCTGTCCTAAAAACATATTTATAACTCATTTTATCAGCAGTTTTTGCCTGAAAAAGAGATGTTGCATTACATTGATATCTCATAAAACTTCCAGTAAGTCATTATACCTACCCCGGTGAAAAAAAACTGGCAATATAGTACTGCGTCATAGTATCTGAAGGTATGTAATATAATGTTTTGGCTTATACCTTCAGTTCCTATGTCACTGTCCTCTTTAGTATACTTTCATCTACATCATGTAGACTTTATCACACTCAGACAAAGTAATACCAAACCACAGCTGTTCACTAGTAATGAGTAATGGCAGCAATTCAATCTCTCAGATCTGGGACACTCACAAATTGTTTGAGCTTTATCCACGTGTTTTGAAACAACAGCAGATCTGCCACATTGATAGCGGACAGTGATTCAATAATTGGAGATATGATATAAAATGTCTCACTTTTTCAGGCAAACATGTATGTACCTCTACAGTGTTATACATGTGTACTTTTAATATGGAATCTTGCATCAACTCATGCGGTCCCTGATTTAGTAATTTACTTGAAGCTACGATGTGTTTTTTTCAATTAAATCGGCATTTCCCATTACACTGGCTACACAGAACATCCTCATAGTAGAACCGACTGGAAATATGTTTTACACCATTACCTACATATCCAACCCATTACCTACATATCCAACCCATAAGATGGAACCCAGAGGTAGTGTTGTTCCTTATATGGTTCTTCCAGAAATTTTAAACTACTAGCACCCATTTGCCCTTCAGCTGTACCCTATAGCATATCACACATTAGTAAAATGTATCCTCAGCAACTAAACAGCTGCCAATCACCACAGCAAACTTAGGAGACCTATACTAATCAATTAAAATGTTCCTTCCAACCACATAAAATCAAAAAACTGAATGTTGACCATCTATATGCACTACCCATGTCTTTCAGCAGTGTCTTCAGGTCTATTTATATTTTTTTCCAAAGAGAAATCAAGTTATTTGATTGTTTCTGTTTATGCCATTGTTTAATCAGGTTTCAGCTTTTAGGACATTCTCTTCTCTCCTTATGTCTTCTAATTTCCCCGAGGGTTGCATGTGCTGTAGAGCCAGCCACTGGAAGTGTGCGAGGGCCAGCCTTACTTCCAATCCCTCCTTCTGAGAAGTGCATGATTTCTGTTTGGTCATCTCCCACTGCAGCATCCCTGATATCCAAAGTGTCCTGTTGCCACTGCCCGGCAGAATGGTGCTAGATCCTTTATATTGCACATCCACCTAGAATTATCCACCTGCCATCATGATACACGAGTGGCAAAGTCTCAATGTGTTATTTGATTGGATTTGCCTTTTGAACAAATCCTGTAACAGTGGATTCCTGACAACTCCTAACTCCTGCCTTTTGCATTAAAACTATTTATACAGGCCTAAACGAATTGGTTCTTACCTCAACCTCCCGTAAACGCAGCTCCTCCATTTGCTGTCGCAGAATCTCTGCCTGCTTCATGTCTTCCTGTTTTCTCCTCTCCTCTTCCTGCTTTATTCTCTCCATGGCTTGCTTTCGTGCAACTTCATATTCATTCTCTAATCTTTTCTGCTCCTCTAACTCTGCCTCTTCTTGCTAAAAGAATTACAAAAACAAGGGAGATAAATAAATGTGTTGCTTCAGTTTTGTCACCAGCCCTTTTTTAACCCAAATTTCTGTTCCTTCCTTCTCTACCCCAGCACCCCTACAAAATGTAATTAGAAGAATGGAATTATCAACCCAAGCACCTCCCCTCTCCTCTTTTAAGGACCTCCTTAAAACCTACCTCTGACCAATCTTTTGGTCACCCCTCCTAATATCTCCTTCTTTTAGTCTGATTATATCAGGGACTTTTTTCTACATTAAAGGCACTGTTGTAGTTATCCTGTATCCTATCTCTCTGAGTCAGATTGTCAATTTAGTACCAACAAGTGTAAAATGAGGGGCTGGTTTGTGCTGTGGGTCCCTGCACAATTTAGACTGCTCAAACTAATTACAGATGCAACCATTGCAGGCAGTAGATAATAGAGGCTGTTATTGCACCAATCTAGATTTAAATCCAGGTTGCAGAAAGAAAGGCTAGTATCTAACCTACTACCAAGTCCCCCTAAATATATTAAGATTTACTTTACAAAAACAAAGTTGTTATACAATTTATGTTTAATATATCTGATCATTTAATTAATTTAACTACATTAAGAATTTCAAACTAAAAGTTCTTAATTAATAAATGTGACTGTCCAAGATATGGTTTCAGTACTTGGACCAGTTCACAAGCAGCTCCTGATCTAGAAACAAACTTCCATTTGCAACAATAATTAGCCTCTAATTGACTTCAGACTGTGGCCATTTAAAGCATTTCCCCCTAAGAAGTTTGCAGCTTTAAAGGGATAAACTAGCTTAAGCACAGTTCCACATTAGCAGCAGCCTTCCTCAAAACAGTTCCCTTACACCTATTATGAAAGGGCAATCAACTCAAAAAAGCATGTGAAAGGAATCCCCACAGAAGCTACATTTCTCTACAGTGGTCCGACTATCAGAAACTGAATGTTGTATATTTCCTGTTAGGGCTGTCATAGTTTGGGGGGTTTGATAATTTTTTCCACAGAAATGATTTGGAAAAGAGTCACATTCAAGTGTTGGGTTTCAAAACAAAATTAATTTGCACAGGTTTAAAAAGAATGGCCAGTCTGCGGGCATTTGGAGACCGTGTATTAAAGCCAGACATTGATACTGTTATCTAGGACAGGACAGGCAGGAACAATAGGGGTGTCATTATCTCATCTCAGGGGCTCCCAGCAAACAATCACACTGTACGGGGTTGGAATGTCCCTTCCTGTTAAGCTGTACGTGAAGCTAGTTTCAAGGGAAGAAGGCAGCAGAAGATTTGATTAGCAGCTCTTCTGGCCAACCCCTGGATGGGAGGAGTGTTCAGGATCCAAGCCCCAACTTCCTGAGGGGACAGGAGGGAAGTGAATAAAGACCCACATGTTGGTGAGTCAGGTTTTTTTTGAGGCAGAAAGCTGCAAGGCAGTCAGGCCCAACAAAGGCTGGGAGTAGTTTGGAGAGCAGGGGGCAGTGAGAAATGATTTTGTTTAAGTCAAGCAAGACAACTCACTGATATGGGGAAGAGAAGCATCTTCATTATTTTGTATTATTACACAAAGGTAAGTTGTACAAATTAGAGAGAAGTAAATACAATCATAACTATTGCTCTGTATGTTCTGTGCTGTGAAATAAAGCAGCTTAATTTTCGCATCTGGCCTTATCTCACCAAGTGTTTGCTTGGTCCGCCTTTGGAAAGGTTGAAGAAACATGTGTGAAAGATACAAATATCCAGTACAGATCAAAAAGGAATACTATTGTTACACCCCTGGGTTATGTTAACGTACAGTTAGATATTGGGCAGTACAGGCACCCACCTAAAACATAAGATGCTGCTTATGGGAGTTACTAGTACCGCTGTACCTGAGAACATATCTAAGGCAAGAAAATATTTAAACTTGTAACCAGACCCATGACCACATTTTATGTCTGCATCATTGTTTTGTTTGGTTAGGAGGTTTGACAATCTCAAACTTTAAAATGTGGTCTAATTACCTGCCGCTTTTCCGTGACCTGTGAACACCAGTTGCCCGTCACGTGTGTCTTGTGCAAATCCGACTGGATCTGAATTCAAAATAAATATTAACTATAAAACTGATTAATCATGACAATCAATCAGTCAACAACTCCATTATTATCGTATCATGCAACTTTCAGGATGGTTGAAAGCAAATTAGGTCGACCATAGTTTTTCTTCATCTAGCAATTCTTATGTTCCCAATAGTATTGCGATTTTAAACAATGCTGTCATTGTAAAGAGGGCTTCTAAAAGTGCTACTCATGAATCTTACTGTGACAGGCTCCTATGCCAAACTAACTTAGGTCTCTAATCATAGTTCTCATTGCACCAAAAGCTGTTGTGATACATGTGCAGTTTTTCCAAGCTTATTTTCGGAGCACCTCAACACACATACTTCACTTTAGCGATGAGCCAACAGCGAATTCAAATAAAATCTCACTCTAGCAACATTCTTCGGGAGATGAAAAGTGTAAAAGGTCCTGCTATTCCAGGCTGCTACAACGGACATAGCTTCACTGCAAAAACTAGCCTGACTCTCCCGTTATAAACTCCGTGTGGAGTCAGAACAGTCAGTCCTGTTGCTTTCTATGCCACTGGGTTTGTTGGTTTGAATTTGATGAAGTCCAATACTAAAGGAAACGTCAGGTCTCAGTGCTGCTCCTTCATAATAAGCAACAGATCCACACTGAACAGCAATGCAGTGACCCAATTTTAAACACAGAAGAAGTTCATCTTGGAAAGTAGGAGACCAGCTGGAGAGCTAGAACAGAGAAGCTGAGGAAAGAGCCGAAATAATGATTCATTGAAGCCTCGATATGTAGAATTTTTTGACCCGTCCTTTCAACTTCAAAAGATAGAGACTCCACTTTATATTATTAAAATACTTCAGAATCCCTGGGCTAGACAGGGTGGAGAATTTAGTCAAAGTCCTTGCTCCTGATCGCTATCCAGTAACTCCTACTGGAAAGTGTTCTGGTGGAGACGCTAAACAATGAAAGGATCGGGCTTGACTATGCTGCAAGGTTGATATACTTACTGAGACTCAATATCTTGGCTCACAAATGAAGAATAGTAGGTTGTGTGAGACACTGGAGAGCTGCCTGTACAAGTGGACCCAGAACCCAACGTAGGTGCCTTCAGGGAAGATGGGGAATAAACCTGAGGGGAAAACTCTTAAATAAGAACATTGTCTACTAGGACTGGATGGAGCTTTCTCAAAATTCCTTTTACCACAGGGGATAAACCACACCAGCCCGCACTGCATTTGAATTCAAGTCCTGAAGCCCTCCCTCCTTACAAACACTTCCTTCTTTGCCAAAAATCCACCTCACATCTTGGTCCTGGATCTTATACAAGGACCAGAAGCCCTTTCGTTTCATGCTTCGGAATTCTGAACCAGGAAAGAGAACTATTTGGGCATGTCTGATTTATCATGAACTTAACCTGCATTCGGGCTTTGCGATCATTGAAAAAAATGACGAAAGCCGAAGTGCCCATTGCCCCTTCTCAGCATAGTCTCAAAGGACTGTGTTCAGGCTGAAGCTGGTATCAACCAGGACTCTCAGGTACCGACATGAATTGACAATTAAAGCCAGCTTCTCCAGATCTAGGAGATGGCCTCTCTACTCACTTGACGCAGTTCTATATTGTTCTTTTTCCAGTGTTCATACAGCAGCTCTTCAGCAACCTGAGAACAGAGGCGCAGAAATGTTTAGTGCCAATTACATAGCATTTCTACACTGTTTTCTAGCACCAGATATTGTTTTAATGACAGCTGCAAAACTAAGCTGCCAACAAAAAAAAGCTACTTCACTCAAACAAAATCAAGCTGTGAGTATTTCTATGTGAAAAGCCCCAAATCTCTGTCCCCAAAGCACCAGGACAGTAAAACTGTCACAATTAGAGAAATTAAACATTAGTCCATTTTAAGCAGCCAGCAGCAGCAACTGCAGGGTAAACATGAAGGATTTATTCATCAAGGCTTCCCTGCTGGCTCACTAAGTAAATCCACCAACAAGTGTGCTACTTAGTGATACATACCAGGAATGTACTGGGTCCTATCCCTAGTCTGTGCTAAATTAGTCGATGTCAACCAGGGTTCCAATAGAAGCATTCCAATTTACCACTGTGCCCCTGGACTTGGAAGGAGAAAAGTCAGCTAAGATTGCTACCCCGATTGCTATGAAGTGACTCCTGCTGGAAAGTGCACTGTGTGGACATCGGGTAAAGACAGTTTCTGGCTTGGCTTTGACAGCATCCCTTCCTGGAGGCATAGCCTACTGACACTTGGGGCCTGAAATTTAAATTCCTCTTGATCAAAACAAGGGAGAATGCCTATTTTTCTCTGCAACTAACTACTCATGAATGAAATTGCAGGAATGCACAGCTCTAAATCTAAAACATTCAATTTCTGAGCATGCAATTTTGTTAGCAAGCCACTAATTATGGACAAAAACAAACATTTTTATTTATTTTTTGTTGAGAAGCATGAGTCATTGCCTTCAGAAGTGAATGGAAGAAAACCAGATAAAAGAAAAATCAGCATTATACTCCAACCAACTACTGCATCTTTCCGCAAATATTGTACATCTGTTTATTTTATTTCAAGTGTGAGGGCTTTTCCCCAGTTTAAGTGTAGCATATGACACGTTACAAGGCTGTATTACAAAGAAGGGGCTCTGAGAACATCATAGATCTAAACTTCTCTATCAGATTCCAACCGGTAGCGCACTTCTAGGCATCCATTAATCTTTATATAAACCACTTGAATGCACTGATTAGATTACACACTGTAACTCACTTGCAGGTATCCATTATTCTCTTTGAATGCACCGATTAGATTACAGCCTGTAACTCATTCCCAGATATCTATGCCACCATTCAGCAATCACTTCCACTTGCAATTCCTCATAAGAACATAAGAAATAGGAGCAGGAGTAGGCCACACGGCCCCTCGAGCCTGCTCCGCTATTTAATAAGATCATGGCTGATCTTTGACCTCAACGACTGAGCATTCACAACCCTCTGGGGTCGAGAATTCCAAAGATTCACAACCCTCTAGGCGAAGAAATTCCTCCTCAAAATGGCCGACCCCTTATCCTGAGACTAGTTCCAGACTCACCAGCCAGGGGAAACAGCCTCTCAGCATTTATCTGTCAAGCCGTCTCAGAATCTTTTATATTTCAATGAGACCACCTCTCATACTTCTAGACTCCAGAGAGTATTAGGCCATTCTACTCAATCTCTCCATAAAGGACAACCCTCCCATCCCAGGAATCAATCTAGTGAACCTTTGTTGCACCGCTTCGAAGGCAAGTATATCCTTCCTTAGGTAAGACGACCAAAACTGTACACAGTACTCCAGGTGATGTCTCACCAAAGCTCTGTACAATTGCAGCAAGACTTTCTTTCTCTTGTACTCCAACCTCCTTGCAATAAAGGCCAAAATAACATATGCCTTCCTAACTACTTGCTGTACCTGCATGTTAACCTTCTGTGTTTCATGTTCGAGGACACCCAAGTCTCTCTGAACACCAACATTTAATAGTCTCTCACCATTTAAAAAATATTCTGTTTTTCTATTCTTCCTACCAGAGTGAATGACCTCACATTATACTCCATCTGCTACCTTCTTGCCCACTCACTTAACCTGTCTATATCCCTTTGCAGACTCTTTGTGTTCACCTCACAGTTTACTTTCCCACCTAGCTCTTTATAACATCAGCAAACTTAATATAGATTGTAAAAAAAATGAGGCCCAAGCACTGATCCTTGCAGCACCCCACTAGTTACAGCCTGCCAACCCGAAAATGACCTGTTTATTCCTACTTTCTGTTTTCTGTCTGTAGACCAATCCTCTATCCATGCTAATATATTATCCCCAACCCCATGAGCCCTTATCTTGTGTAACAACCTTTTTATGTGGAACCTTATCGAATGCCTTTTGAAAATCAAAATATACTACATCCACTGATTCCCCCTTATCTCGTCTGCTAGTTACATCCTCAAAAAACTAATAGATTTGTCAAACACGATTTCCCTTTCATAAATCCATGTTGTCTCTGCCTAATCATTTTATGACTTTCTAAGTGCCCCGTTACTACGTCCTAAATAATGGATTTCCACATTTTCCCCGACTATGATGTCAGGCTAACAGGCCTCTAGTTTCTCTCTCCCTCCTTTCCTAAATAGCAGTGTTACATTTGCTACCTTCCAATCCACTGGGACCGTTCTAGACTCTAGGGAACTTTGAAAGATCACAACCAATGCATCCACTACTTCTGCAGCCACCTCTTTTAGAACCCTAGGATGTAGGCCATCAGGTCCAAGGGATTCGTCGGCTTTTAGTCCCATTAATTTCTCCAGTACTTCTTCCTTTTCTAATGTTAATTACTTTCTCACTCTTGTTAGACCCTTGGTTCCCCACTATTTCTGATATGTTTTTTGTGTCTTCTACTGTGAAGAGACATACAAAATACTTGTTTAATGTCTCTGCCATTTCCTTATTCCCTATTATAATTTCTCCTGTCTCAGCCTCTAAGGGACCCACGTTTACTTTCGCTACTCTTTTCCTTTTTACATCCATGTAGAAGCTCTTACAATCCGTTTTTATATTTCTTAATTTTTATTCGTTGAGAATTATGAGATATTTCTTTAAATGTTCGCCATTGTTATCTACTGTCATATCTTTTAATCTAATTTCCTAATCAACTGTAGCCAACTCACCCCTTATTCCTATGTAATTGGCTTTGTTTAAGTTTAACATTCTAGTTTCGGATTTAAGTACGTCATTCTCGAACTCAATGTGAAATTCTATCATATTATGATCGCTCCGCCCCAGAGGATCCCTTACTATGAGATTACTAATTAA
This sequence comes from Heptranchias perlo, assembly GCF_035084215.1. NCBI lineage: Eukaryota > Metazoa > Chordata > Chondrichthyes > Hexanchiformes > Hexanchidae > Heptranchias > Heptranchias perlo. The sequence continues at coordinate 36,429,190 of NC_090349.1, forward strand.
CCCCGTCTCATTACACAAGACAAGATGTAAAATAGACTGTTCCCTGGTTGGTTCCATGACATATTGTTCTAGGAAACTGTCTTGAATGCATTCCATGAACTCGTCCTCTAAACTACTTTTGCCAATTTGATTTGCCCAGTCTATACGAAGATTAAAATCCCCTATGATTATTGCATTACCTTTGTTACAAGCTCGTCTTATTTCTTGATTTATACACTGACCAACAGTACAACTACTGCTAGGGGGCCTATAAACTACTCCCACCAGTGCTTTTTGCCCCTTGCTATTCCTTATCTCCACCCATACTGATTCTACTTTCTGATCTTCCAAGCCAAGCTCCTTTCTCAATACTGTCTTTACGTCATCCTTTATTATCAGGGCTACCCCCCACCCCCCAAACTATCCCCTTCCTCTTCCATTTTGTCTGCCTTTTTGAAAAGTCAAGTACCCTGGAATATTTCATTCCCAACCTTGGTCACCTTGCAACCACGTCTCAGTAATGGCTACTAGATCAAACCCATTTATCTCTATTTGTGCCATTAATTTGTCTATCTTGTTATGAATGATTCATGCAATCAGATCAAGCATCTTTAATTTTAACTTTTACTATTTTTCCCTGATTTGACCTTGCTCACTGATGCACTTTTACCATTGAACTCTCTGTCCCTTCCTGACACAGTCTGTTTATCTTTACCCAAATCGCTACACTGCTCTACGGCTTTGGCTTTTCTCTTTAGATTTATAAATTTAGTTACCTGAACCCTTTTCTCCCCTCCCCCCAACTTTTTAGTTTAAAGCCCCATCTACCGCCCTAATTATTCAATTGCCAGGACACTGGTCCCAGTTTAAGTGGAGCCCATCCCAACACAACAGATCCCTCTTTCCCCAGCACTGGTGCCAGTACCTGCCCCATGAATCAAAACTCCTGTCTCTCACACAAATTTTTGAGCTATGCATTTAGCTCTCTGATCTGATTGACCCTATGCCAATTTGCACATGGCTCAGTGATCATTACTTTTGAGGTTCTGCTTATTAATTTAGACCCTAGCTGCTCAAACTCTCTCCAAGCAGAACCTCATTCCTAGTTCTAGCTATGTCTTTGGTTCCTACATGGACCACGACAACTGGATCCTCCTCCTCAAGCTCCAAGTTCTTCTCCAGCCACAAGGAGATACCCTTTACCCTAGCACCGGGCAGGCAACACAGCCTTCGGGATTCCCGGTCGTGGCTGCAGGGAACAGTATCTATCCCCCTGACTATACTATCCCCCACCACTACCACATTCCTTTTTACTCCCCCCACTTGAATGACCTCCTATACCACAGTGCCATGGTTAAATTGCCCATCCTCCCTGCAGTCTTTGTTCTCATCCACACAGGTAGCAAGCACCTCGTACCTGTTGGACAAGGTCAAAGGCTGAGGCTCCTCCATCACTGCATCCTGGGTCCCCATGCCTGCCTGACTCGCAGTCACATCCTCCTGTTCCTGGCGACTGACCAAATCTAAACTACTACTTAACCTAAGGGGTGTAACTGCCTCCTGGATCAAAGTGCCAGATAACTCTCCCCCTTCCTGATGCATTGCAATGTCTGCGGCTTGGACTCCAGATCAACAACTCTGAGCCGAAGTTCCTTGAGTTGCAGACACTTGCCGCAGATGTGGTTGCTCAGAGTCTCGCTGGTCTCCACCAATTCCCACATGCTGCAGTTACGATACACCACCTGCCCTGCCATTTGATTAATTAAATATATAAAAAAATTTTCATGTGATTAATTGACTTGGTTTATTTTTAAAACTAATTCATTTATCTACTTTAAACAACTTTCCCGCTCTTTTTAAATGTTTAGTTTTAAGTCTTTTAACTAATACTAAACAGACTAGCCACTAAAAACACTAACCAATAACTGAATACTTACACTGAGTTACCCTTGGCGCTCCTCTGTGACGACACTTTTTGTCTTTTCTTGATTTCACCGATCAGGTCCCCTCTCCCCGCTCCTTTTATTGGCTCCTCAGGTCCCCTCTCCCCGCTCCTTTTATTGGCTCCTCAGGTCCCCTCTCCCCGCTCCTTTTATTGGCTCCTCAGGTCCCCTCTCCCCGCTCCTTTTATTGGCTCCTCAGGTCCCCTCTCCCCGCTCCTTTTATTGGCTCCTCAGGTCCCCTCTCCCCGCTCCTTTTATTGGCTCCTCAGGTCCCCTCTCCCCGCTCCTTTTATTGGCTCCTCAGGTCCCCTCTCCCCGCTCCTTTTATTGGCTCCTCAGGTCCCCTCTCCCCGCTCCTTTTATTGGCTCCTCAGGTCCCCTCTCCCCGCTCCTTTTATTGGCTCCTCAGGTCCCCTCTCCCCGCTCCTTTTATTGGCTCCTCAGGTCCCCTCTCCCCGCTCCTTTTATTGGCTCCTCAGGTCCCCTCTCCCCGCTCCTTTTATTGGCTCCTCAGGTCCCCTCTCCCCGCTCCTTTTATTGGCTCCTCAGTTCCCCTCTCCCCGCTCCTTTTATTGGCTCCTCAGGTCCCCTCTCCCCGCTCCTTTTATTGGCTCCTCAGGTCCCCTCTCCCCGCTCCTTTTATTGGCTCCTCAGGTCCCCTCTCCCCGCTCCTTTTATTGGCTCCTCAGGTCCCCTCTCCCCGCTCCTTTTATTGGCTCCTCAGGTCCCCTCTCCCCGCTCCTTTTATTGGCTCCTCAGGTCCCCTCTCCCCGCTCCTTTTATTGGCTCCTCAGGTCCCCTCTCCCCGCTCCTTTTATTGGCTCCTGAGGTCCGCTCTCCCCGCTCCTTTTATTGGCTCCTGAGGTCCCCTCTCCCCGCTCCTTTTATTGGCTCCTGAGGTCCGCTCTCCCCGCTCCTTTTATTGGCTCCTCAGGTCCGCTCTCCCCGCTCCTTTTATTGGCTCCTCAGGTCCCCTCTCCCCGCTCCTTTTATTGGCTCCTCAGGTCCCCTCTCCCCGCTCCTTTTATTGGCTCCTCAGGTCCCCTCTCCCCGCTCCTTTTATTGGCTCCTCAGGTCCCCTCTCCCCGCTCCTTTTATTGGCTCCTGAGGTCCCCTCTCCCCGCTCCTTTTATTGGCTCCTGAGGTCCCCTCTCCCCGCTCCTTTTATTGGCTCCTCAGGTCCCCTCTCCCCGCTCCTTTTATTGGCTCCTGAGGTCCGCTCTCCCCGCTCCTTTTATTGGCTCCTGAGGTCCCCTCTCCCCGCTCCTTTTATTGGCTCCTCAGGTCCGCTCTCCCCGCTCCTTTTATTGGCTCCTGAGGTCCGCTCTCCCCGCTCCTTTTATTGGCTCCTGAGGTCCGCTCTCCCCGCTCCTTTTATTGGCTCCTGAGGTCCGCTCTCCCCGCTCCTTTTATTGGCTCCTGAGGTCCCCTCTCCCCGCTCCTTTTATTGGCTCCTCAGGTCCGCTCTCCCCGCTCCTTTTATTGGCTCCTCAGGTCCCCTCTCCCCGCTCCTTTTATTGGCTCCTCAGGTCCCCTCTCCCCGCTCCTTTTATTGGCTCCTGAGGTCCCCTCTCCCCGCTCCTTTTATTGGCTCCTGAGGTCCGCTCTCCCCGCTCCTTTTATTGGCTCCTGAGGTCCGCTCTCCCCGCTCCTTTTATTGGCTCCTCAGGTCCGCTCTCCCCGCTCCTTTTATTGGCTCCTGTGGTCCGCTCTCCCCGCTCCTTTTATTGGCTCCTGAGGTCCGCTCTCCCCGCTCCTTTTATTGGCTCCTGAGGTCTGCTCTCCCCGCTCCTTTTATTGATGTGTAAGCCACCATGACAGTGAAGGTCACCAGTATTACATCATGGAGGTATAACAACCAAGCCTGATGCGCACACATACACACTTTCCAGCACAGGTCACTGGATCAGCCTGTCTGATTTTCACCCTCCCCCTGCCTTACCCGCCAGTACCAATGGGAACTGTAGCACTCCTACTCCTATCTGGCTGAGATCAGCTAACTCAGCACAGAACCAAGGCCTACCTGGTCTGTATGACTCAAGTCCACAAGAGGTGGTACATTTATATTGGCCATTTGGGAGCTCCAAGCTGAGCTTTTACTGCAAAACTCAGTTCCTACCTTTTTCCTGCGCTCCTCACGGGCAGACTTCAGTTCCTCACTCTTCTCCTTTGCCTCCTGGATGAGAGAACCCGTATCCATCTTTAGATCACGGAGCTCTGCTTCAAGGAGATCTTGTTCCTCTTGCAGTAAGCTCTGCAGCTTTTTCCGTCGTTGCTCCAGGTTACACAACTTTTCCTCCTGCTGACGATTCCGGTGATAGGCTGCCATGCTGCCAAAGAAAGAAAGGTGTACCTAAATGTCCCCTTCTCACAGCCAGAAGCAAGTTACTTACTTCACAAAATTACAGTCCAATAGCTCCCTGCACTTAATTTCCAAACTTAAAACCTATTCTTAACTGACATTTACTCTGAAAAAAAATTATTTATTTTAAAAAGATATGTAATAGAGGTCTTTTTTGTACTAATTTTGTACTACTTAAAAAAAAAAAAATTAACCGCTATTGTGCCAACTTGATATTTCTATTTCTTAGGGCCAGCCAGTGTTGTGACCTTTGTTACAAGTTGGCTAGCCCGGCGGTGAAGGATAGAATACTACAGCCTGGTCTTCAGTTGCTTCCAAGCCTTTATTCACAGAAATCCACGTTACAAACACCACACCCTACACAAGCTCTTTTATAAATGGAGACAAGAGAGCCCTAATTGATACACACCACCAGAATACAATTAACACATTGCTATAAATATCACATGGATACAATTAACCAGCTTTCTCAATGAGATTGCAAATTAATTGCCAATAAATGCCATACCTGGTGTAGTTTTATACTGTCCATGTGCCTCCACTGGGAAACTAGACTTTTGTGGCCTTCAGACATAGAAGACATATCAGTCATGGCTGGATTTGAACTTAGATTCCAAATAGCATTCAAACCAACCATACTACCCATCCCATACAATGTTCTTTAGTAAAATATATAATAGCGGCTCAGTGGGTAAATACACTAACTAGTGTGACACGGGGGGGCATTCAGATCAGAAATTTCACAAATTTGATCCCTGCTCCACACTGACTTTGCTGATCTTAGCTGGAGCAGCAAAAGAGATTCTACAATTGTGCCAGAACCCAGGACTATGAAGGGGAGAAATAAGTCACCATGGGTGCCTGCTCATGATTACTAACCAACCTGAATTCCTGCTCATGATTGCTTCAAGAAAGTGAACATATAGACACTGGGTAAAGAAACAATCAAAGCTTGGTTATGATACCTCGAAGTTAGAATAGCCCACTCATCTTCAAGGTTTACATATGAACAAGGGTCACTTCTAGCATCTCTGGAATCATACCCCAGCAAGAGTCAGCTCCTTCAGAGCAGGAAAGAGAAAAAAAACTAGAACAATGCAGACCCACTAGCTATTGTACCCAACCATCTATATTTTTCTAAAGAAGCATTTTTGCCACTCCCCTCACAAAGAAATACATAACTCCAGGTTTTCACGCATAGGTAGTCTCCTAATGAAAACTTGGACCTTTGTTTCTACCTTTGCTGGTAGGACTGTCTTGAGCTCCACTGTGCCTGTTTACTGCTCCGGACATCATGCTTTTTGAAGTATTGACGATGCAGCTCCCACTGCATGCGAAGGCGCTCCTCCTGATCCCGCTGACGAACAATCCGTTGTTCCAGCACTCGATTCCGACTGCTCCACATGGAAGGGATTGTGGGTAAAGCCATCTCTGGAACCTATGGAATCAAACTAAAGTTAGCAGTCAAATGACATTAAAAATTTGCAATTCTGATTTGTCAAAAGCAACCCATAACTTATTTTTCCCCCCAATTTTCTCCCTTAATCTGTCCTGCAAGCGCTGACTCTTGATGGGGTATGCTTCATATGTAACAAGAGCCCTCTGGTAACTTGCTCAAATGCCACTCTTCATGTGCTAGTATAGACAGTGACTGTCAGTGGGCTGTTCATCTCTTATGGTCATCACAGCTGAGTCCAGTCCTTCCTTCACTTAATGTTCCACAAGTACATTTCCCAGCAGGGGTCACTGAACAGCAAACAGAAGTGAGAACTCTGGCTTTTTCTTCCCCACCCTAGTCCAGTCACTGAGTCGAACACACCAACTACTGCCCTGGTTGAGATCAGCTAATTCCAACCAAGGACATTGTCGTCTTTATCCTTAGTGCCCCACCACATTTCCCATATACCCACTAAACCATCATAGGTGCAATCAGTGTTATTTGTAACTGTTAAAAATGAACTGAACTGTTATCATATGAAAGATGTAATGTATTATGCATTATTAGCTGGCATTATTATAAATAGCAGATCTGTGTACAAATCCAAGCCTCCACAAACTTCAATCCAATCTGATATTTAAAAACCTTTGGCTTAATTTCATACCTTCTGCTTATTTTACACAACCTCAAACAACTGGGAAAAGTTTGAATATGTGCCTAAAATGTGCTTCAATCCTTGGTCTTGAACTACCCATTTTATTTATTGATAAGTACCACAAGGCCATTGTTGAGACGGTTAACAGTTGCTCATTATGTGTCCATGGCACTAGGATTCCAGTAATGAATGTGTGAAATTTCCATACCATGTTCACTTAGAAATACAGTTATAGACTTTGTTCTTCCAATTATGGCTGGGGAAAGCATTTTGAACCAAAGTGAGATACTGATGCTGACAAACCACTGGATAGCAATTTGAGGTTATGAATTAAAAGTATCATACAATTTTAAAGCATATCGGCGCAAGTAAACCGAGTAACACCACAAATCCCAGTTAGACTACTGGAGCCCACCATAATGTGACTGCTACAGATATAAACTCACACAATCCCTTTACTGAATTAAATCACTTGCAGCATTTCATGCATTGACATCACTTCGTGTTTTAACTTACATTAGTTTCCAACACCCAGTTATAATTTTTTGCCCTTAAAACATTTGTTTCTGGTATAAACGTTGCCTCTGCCACAATTTCTGTCCTCAAGGCCCCACAAGACCGGTCTAAATTTGTGAGGGTTCCCGAAAGGGGAATGAGAAAGCCGAGGTAAAGGAGGAATCAAATACTGTACCCAGGGCCTTAAGATGCGGTCCCCAACAGTCAAATTGAATAAAATGGCTTCTAGGTGAGGTTTAATGTTATTTTCAATCCGTTAATTCCGACCGTTTGCACTCCGCTGTCCCCGTCGCTCATGGTAACCACTTCCGCACATTGTACGGATCCTACGCGGATTCAAAGCAAAGCTTCCCCGTCCGAAAAACGCGTTTTCGAAACATCTGTTCAGCACCACTGGAACAGACCCAAACTCTCTCCGCTTCTAACACGAGGAAAAGTTTGCGTTCAGTTGCATTAACAATCGATGCATCACTTTTTTGGTGGATATGTTGGACGAACACAGGGTTATCTATCTATTTTTATATCTATCTATTGATCTTTCTATTTTTCTATCTTTTTCTATCTATCTAATATATAAAGTTTTAAAAAATATATATTTAAAAATAGAAAATAAGATTTCGCATATTGATATACCTAGAAAAGACAAATTGGTTAAAAGACATGAAAAGAATAAAGCTGATAAAATGCAGTGATTTCGCAGACTTGCTGAATGCCATTCACCAGGAGTGGCAATCATTCGTTTTGATCAGAAAAACATGACCGGTTTTGATGACTGTCACTTTGTAAAAAAATAAACACAGCTACAAGTATCGCTCCTGCCGATCCTAAATGTCACTCCTAACATTTTTGCAATATTAATGAATCTTAATGAAAACGTTTATTAAAACTGTTTTGATAATGTTCCGGTCTGCTATTGTATTTGCTTCATTGTATTGTGTTTTCCCCCTTTTAACCAGCTTCTATCTTCAATTTGACTTTTATAATCATGTGGAGTCTCATTTTTGTTCTATTTGTTAAACTAATAATCAGTCATGAAACTGAATATAATTTTTCATAATGTTTATCGGAGCCATTATAAATTTCATGATTTTTTTCCAGACCAGTAATACGCACACATTAAGTGTACTTTTCAGGAGTCCATATTCATTGTCAGTGTTTGCCCCATTTAAATTATTCAAACTACATAAATATTTAACACGAGTAAATAATATGTGCTAATTACAGCATATGTAAAGAAGACCTTTGATAAGTCATACTTATATTCACTCCCCTGAGCAAATGACGGTCTCTCTGGATAAGTAAACATAATTGCTTGTCCTGATTTCAATTATATTGTATTTGTGTCCTTTAATATTTAATGATTCTGTTAAACTTGGTGTAGCACTTTCAAGTTGTCATGTATTAAAAAAGAGGATGATTCCCTGTTGATAATTAAGGAGCTTTTTCTTTACCAAGCTAGCGACAAGGGATAAGGGACAAAAAAAATACCTTACATAACATACACACGGAAGAATACTACATATTAAATAACAGGCTTTATTATTTTATTGCTTTCTTCGCTACCAGGTTTAATTAATATTGCGGGTGACGACCATAAAATAAAATGTTCAGAAAGGGAATTTATTGCAAAAAGATTTCCTTCAAATTTTATGAAAAAATAGAGAGAGCTGAGAAAAAAAAATCTGTTTATGTTGCTATCACAAATGAATACGTCGTCAGGGATTGCAGTGGAAATTGTAAAGAATAATTTGGACACTTCGGAAAAATAACAAGGAGTACGTGGTGTCTAAAGAGTGTTGTACCGCTGTAGATATGAATTGATTATAGTTAATGCTTTGTTCAAGGGATTTGAAATGTTTAAAGGAAACTGTATTTTTTCAGATGGAGGAACTGAATTTGACGAAACTGTTAAAGAGACATTTGATGGTATTAAACCATTAAAATATTTGCTGTTACGCTAGAAACGATCTTATCCACATATCCAGGTTGCGTAGAATCCGTGGGGATGGTTACTCCGACTACCCGCCGCTCTTCTGAGGCCTTTGTGTAAATTTACAATGAAGCAAAAGTTAGCTGAATTGTTCTGGTGCCCTTCTCCTAATACAGAAAGAACACAGTTGAAATCCAGTGTTTTATAATTCACACTGTTGTTCCTTACACATCATCCTTGATTAGGAGAAGAGGTTTTCAATTTACCCAGCATCCACAGACTTTTGGGGAAGCGACTGCCAGATTTCCACCACACTTTGCATGGGAAAAGTGCATCCTGATTTCACTCTTAAATGATCAAGCTCCAATCTTAAGATTATGCCCTCTTGTTCTGTATTTCCCCATCAGAAGAAATAATTTCTCTGTATCTACCCTATGGGATCCCATAATCATTTTAAATATTTCAATTAGATCACCTCTCAACCTTCTAAATTCAGGGGATTACAAACCAAGTTTATGCAACCTGTTCTCATAATTTAATCCTTTAAATCCTGGTATCATTCTGGGGAATCTGTGCTGTACCTGCTCCAAGGCCAAGATGTGTTTCCTGAAGTTCGGTGCCAAAAACTGAATGCAGTACCCCAGTAGTGGTCTGACCAAGGCTCTGCACAACTGAAGCATCACTTCCTCAATTTTGAATTCCAATCCCCTTGAGATAAAGGGGATTCCATTAACCCTTTTGATTACTTTTTGTACCTGTGTACTAGCTTTTAGTGATCTGTGTACATGGACATCTAAATCCTTTTGATCCTCCACAGCTCTTAGTTTCCCACCATTACGAAAATATTTAGATGTGTCTTCCTCAGATCCAAAGTGGATGTCCTCACACTTTCCCATATTGAACTCCATCTGCCATAGTTTTGTTCATTCATTTAGTCAATCCCTTTGTAACTTCCTACTCCCATCAACACAACTTACTTTGCCTCCTAACTTGGTGTTGCCTGTAAACTTGGATATACAAGTTTCTATTTCTTCATCCAAGTCATTAATATATATGGTGAAAAGCTGAAGCCCCAGTACAACTCCCTGGAGAACAACACTTGTCACATTCTGCCAATCAGAGAACAAATCCTTTATCTCTACTCTCTGTCTCTACCTCCCAACTAATTGCCACCCCATGTCACGGGGTTACCTCCAATTCCACGCATTCACATTCTTGCTACTAATCTCTTGTGCGGAACCTTATCAAATGCCTTCTGGAAATCCACATAGACAATGCCCATGGAAACTCCCCTATCCACTATGCTAGTAACCTCCTCAAAAAAAGCATTCTCACTTCTAAGTCAGAAGGTTGCAGATTCAAGCCCACTCCAAAAGCCCTGAGCACATAATCTAGGCTGACACTTCAGTACAGTGCTGAGGGAGTGCAGCATTGTTCAAGATGTTAAACTAACACCCAGTCTCCCTGTTCAGGTGGATGTTAAAGATCTCAGGCTGCTATTTGAAGAAGAACAGGAAGTTCTTCCAGTGTCCCTGGCTAATGTTTAACCATCAATCATAGAATCATACAACTAAGAAGATCCCGCAAACAGCAATGAGATAATGTCCAGATAATCTATTTTTAGTGATGTTGATTGAGGGATAAACATTGGCCAGGACACTGGGAATAACTCCCCTTCTCTTCAAATAGTGCTATGGGGTCTTTTACATCCACCTGAGAGGGCAGACGAGACCCTCTAATGTATTTCCTGCACTTAGTATAACCGTGTTTATGAATGTAATGCCATTATTTATTCAATCACTGTGATATGATAGCGGTTTATATATTATAAAAGTTCTACATTAAAAACGTATTAATCTGGGCACGTAAGTGCCATTGGCTGACAGGCGAGAAAAGCTGTCGCCCATTGGCTGGTGGTGCGAGTGGGCCGGCCCAATGATTGGCGAATCTGTCCTCCGCGCTATTAATCATTGGCTGCGCTCCCCTGTACGCGGATTGGCTGTTTTCCCAATATCTACGCCTGATTGGTCAGCGGCCACTCGCCTGTTGCTATGACACGGGCGGGTGTTGCTCGGCGGGGTCCGGTCTGCCGCAGTTCGACAGGTTTCGCTGTTTAGTTCCGAACCCCTCTGGCGGGTCATAGAGATTGATATAATCTATATATATTTTTGCGGTTGTGTCTCCTCGGGGAGCGCTGTGATTTGGGTTGTCCGCCATGGCGATGTTAGCGGAGCATCAGTTCAAGCAGCTCCCGGCAGACAAGCAGATCGACACCAGGGCTTTCCTGGACAGTGTCTCCTACCTGCCGCCTTTCTTCGGTGAGTATGTGCACGGGTCCCCCGGGGGGCGGCGGGAGAGCAGGGACTGGGCCTGAGTTTGGACTGTCACCACCGGGGAAATGAAGGGGGTGAGTTTCCACATCACGAAGGGCGATACTCCGAGCCCGAGTTAAACAAGTGGAGATGTTTTCCTGTTTTTTTTTTGGAATGAGGCATTTTGGAGCGGGGCAGACATCCAAACAAATAAAGTGAGTGAGTCTCAAATGAGGGGGGGGGGGTGGAGAGATGGGGTGGGGGAGTGGGATGGGTATGTTGGATTGGATTGGGATGGGAGTGGGCGGCCTGGATGTGGGGTTGAGGTGAGGGTCATGGGTGGAGGTGAGGATGTGGGTGGTGGGTCTTAGGTGTGGGGGTGGGGGGTTTTGGATGTGGGGGTCCTGGATGAGGGGGGAGGGGAGGGGAGAGGGGAGGGGGTCCTGGATGAGGTTTGTGGGGAGGGGAGAGGGGAGGGGAGGGGGTCCTGGATGAGGTTTGTGGGGAGGGGAGGGGGTCCTGGATGAGGTTTGTGGGGAGGGGACGGGGTCCTGGATGAGGTTTGTGGGGAGGGGACGGGGTCCTGGATGAGGTTTGTGGGGAGGGGACGGGGTCCTGGACGAGGTTTGTGGGGAGGGGACGGGGTCCTGGACGAGGTTTGTGGGGAGGGGACGGGGTCCTGGACGAGGTTTGTGGGGAGGGGACGGGGTCCTGGACGAGGTTTGTGGGGAGGGGACGGGGTCCTGGACGAGGTTTGTGGGGAGGGGACGGGGTCCTGGACGAGGTTTGTGGGGTGGGGAGGGGGTCCTGGACGAGGTTTGTGGGGAGGGGAGGGGGTCCTGGACGAGGTTTGTGGGGAGGGGAGGGGGTCCTGGACGAGGTTTGTGGGGAGGGGAGGGGGTCCTGGATGAGGTTTGTGGGGAGGGGAGGGGGTCCTGGACGAGGTTTGTGGGGAGGGGAGGGGGTCCTGGACGAGGTTTGTGGGGAGGGGAGGGGGTCCTGGACGAGGTTTGTGGGGAGGGGAGGGGGTCCTGGACGAGGTTTGTGGGGAGGGGAGGGGGTCCTGGACGAGGTTTGTGGGGAGGGGAGGGGGTCCTGGACGAGGTTTGTGGGGAGGGGACGGGGTCCTGGACGAGGTTTGTGGGGAGGGGACGGGGTCCTGGATGAGGTTTGTGGGGAGGGGACGGGGTCCTGGATGAGGTTTGTGGGGAGGGGACGGGGTCCTGGACGAGGTTTGTGGGGAGGGGACGGGGTCCTGGACGAGGTTTGTGGGGAGGGGACGGGGTCCTGGACGAGGTTTGTGGGGTGGGGAGGGGGTCCTGGACGAGGTTTGTGGGGAGGGGAGGGGGTCCTGGACGAGGTTTGTGGGGAGGGGAGGGGGTCCTGGACGAGGTTTGTGGGGAGGGGAGGGGGTCCTGGATGAGGTTTGTGGGGAGGGGACGGGGTCCTGGATGAGGTTTGTGGGGAGGGGAGGGGGTCCTGGACGAGGTTTGTGGGGAGGGGAGGGGGTCCTGGACGAGGTTTGTGGGGAGGGGAGGGGGTCCTGGACGAGGTTTGTGGGGAGGGGAGGGGGTCCTGGACGAGGTTTGTGGGGAGGGGAGGGGGTCCTGGACGAGGTTTGTGGGGAGGGGAGGGGGTCCTGGACGAGGTTTGTGGGGAGGGGAGGGGGTCCTGGATGAGGTTTGTGGGGAGGGGACGGGGTCCTGGATGAGGTTTGTGGGGAGGGGACGGGGTCCTGGATGAGGTTTGTGGGGAGGGGACGGGGTCCTGGATGAGGTTTGTGGGGAGGGGACGGGGTCCTGGATGAGGTTTGTGGGGAGGGGACGGGGTCCTGGATGAGGTTTGTGGGGAGGGGACGGGGTCCTGGATGAGGTTTGTGGGGAGGGGACGGGGTCCTGGATGAGGTTTGTGGGGAGGGGACGGGGTCCTGGATGAGGTTTGTGGGGAGGGGACGGGGTCCTGGATGAGGTTTGTGGGGAGGGGACGGGGTCCTGGATGAGGTTTGTGGGGAGGGGACGGGGTCCTGGATGAGGTTTGTGGGGAGGGGACGGGGTCCTGGATGAGGTTTGTGGGGAGGGGAGGGGAGGGGGTCCTGGATGTGGGGTGACAGGTTCTCATTTGGAAGCCGTAACCCGTTGTGGCATTTAAACCTCTGTACTGAGGTAAGGCCTGCCAGGTTGGGCGTGTGACCGGACGTTGACTCCAGCTGAGAGTCATACTTTTTTATGTTGAATTCTGTGCTAAACAAAGAGTTGGTTTTCTGTTTCGTAGTTTCTTCCAGCAACTCTTGCTGCGTTTATTTCGAAAACTCTGAAACTAAAACCCCGAGATCACTGTATGTAGACAGAACGTGTCTAACCGGCTCACTCGCAAATGCACTGCCCAGTGTTTTTAGTGAGACACTCGAACCGCAAAGGTCCCAGCTTTACTTCCCGTTTGTGGCGTGTGGGATGCTGTATCAGAACACCACAGTTAACCTCGGCATCCCAGGGCAGTGGGAATGAAAATCAGCTCCACGTTTCCCACGGTTGATCGCTTATGCAGTGGTCCCTGTTGGAAAGTCGTGTCAGTTGAGAGTAGGGCCTGGCTTATACTCAACTTGTTTAGTTTCACACGTGAATGGCCGCTTGGTTGAGGTACTGGAGGGTGACCAGTGACGTGAATTGCAATCCAACAAGAGTCAAAGCGCCTTCAGTGTAGGAAGGGAGAGGGAAGCACTCGGGTAGCTCATTTTATTTTTACCTTCTGTAGGGGGCAGTCTCACTTTGTACTGCACCACGTGGATACATTCACCTGTTGTAACACTGGCAGTGGTCTTAAAAAGTGATTCTGGGAATGAAGTATAATGTACTCGTGTAAGATTTAGTTGTAAAGGAGAAAATGTGTCTTCAGTTATATAAAGGGGGGTCAATGGTTTTGGTTGTGACTGCCTGGTAAACAACTAACTTTTCAAAAAAATTGTTTCATAGCTCTGCAAGAGGAAAAGAAGAGGAAGGGGGTGAGAGGAGATAGTTGAGAAGCACCAATTCAGTTAGGAAACAATTTATTAAGTAAAACTAGTCTGGTAGGATTGTCTGCTTGTCTCACTTTTGTCTAGGCTGGATATATGTAGGATTTAGAAGTGTCACTCGGACATTACGCAACAGATGTGACTGGTCCTAGCCAGACGACAACTTGCATTTATATCGTCCCTTTATCATAGAAAAAATGTCCCTAAGTGCTTCAGAGGTATAGGGGGGAAAAAAAAGGTGCCCAAAAGCTTGGTCAGAGGTGGGTTTTAAGGGACGTGTTAGGTAGAGAGGCGAAGGGGTTCAGGGAGATAATTCCAGAGCACAGGGCTTAGCCAGCTGAAGGCTGGCGAATGGAACGTGGATGCACAAGAAGCCAGAGTCAGAGGAATGGAGTGTTTGGTGGGGAACGAGTTTTGGGGCTGCAGGAGGATAGAGAGGTGAGAGTGAGGCCTTGAAGAGATTTAAGCAGAAGGATGAGGATTTTAAATTTGAGATCTGGGAGACCGAGAAACAACGTATGAGAGCGAGAAGAGGGGTGATAGATGAGCAGGAACCGATGATCGGATATGGGCAGCAGAGGCAGGGGCTAAGGACAGATCCTTGAGGCAATCCCGAGGTAACAGTGTGGGAGCAGAAAGAGAAGCTATTGCTGGAGATACTCTGACTGCGATCAAATAGATAAGAGTGGAACCAAGTGATGCTGATCCCACTGAGTTGGACAACAGAGTAGAGGCATTGGCGGAGGATGGTATGATCACTGTATTAAAACTACAGCGAAAGCCCAGTTTACTCTAGTTTTTACTGGAACACTACTTGCTGGCTATTAAGTAGGATACGATTCTCAAAAGGCAGTATGTTGCCTGCCTGATGTGTTATAATAAATCACATGCTTTCAAATAAGTAGCATTCTGCTTGTGGCACCTTCTCGTGTTCCGTCTCTTTCACCCTGCCTCCACCTAGTGATCAGTTTGCTGGCCAGTTCTATTTAAGAATATTATTTAAACAAAAACTGCTCCTCTGGTGGCTCAATTGGTAACGGTACTGGCTGCACTGTGATGAAGCATCACGAGGTACCTAGGTCTGATTTCCAGCCCATATCATTTATTTCATGACAGCACAGCAATGCTCAGATCTCCCGCAGCATAAGGACACTAATGATTTAATGGATAAAGGCAATTGCCTGATGTGTTACAAAACTCACAGGACAGACGGTCCAGTCATGATTTTTGGACTGCTAAGTTGAAGCACTAAAATTGATCTTGGTCACTGAACTAGAGAAGGGGAAATCATGTCGGTTCCAACTTCTATCAAGACCCTTGATAGGAAAGTATGCAGGTCTGGTG
Source organism: Heptranchias perlo (assembly GCF_035084215.1). Taxonomy (NCBI): domain Eukaryota; kingdom Metazoa; phylum Chordata; class Chondrichthyes; order Hexanchiformes; family Hexanchidae; genus Heptranchias; species Heptranchias perlo. The sequence continues at coordinate 36,444,679 of NC_090349.1, forward strand.
AGAACAGGATCGGGCTCAGCTGTGATGCCTTTCATGCTAAGAAATTTGCAGACGTTTGCTGTCAAGGCTCAAGGGTGCAGTCTGCCCACTTGGGTACGGCACTAGGGCTGACATGTCTGTGGAAATGTACCTCAGCAAAAGTCACTGATTTCAGGAGAGAAAATCGGGGGGTGGAGAAGAGATTCTAACCTTTTTCTCCTGTTAATAGTGCATGTTCAATGCAAAGAATAAAAAATGACTGGCAGTGAGTTTCAGGCAGTAATTTGATCCATCGCTCTGCTGATTTGTAAACCACTTGAGCTCAACTTTCTTGGCTTACACCGCCACCAGAATTGTTTGATTTGAAATACTGCCTGACAACCCTCAAGCCCACCTATTATCTTTTATTAATTATTCAAGGTGATTTGCAGTACTGTGACTATGCAGATTTCACAAGTCTACAGTGTTGGGTACAGAACTCCCTCTCCACCTTGCAATAATCCAGTCAACTAAACGTGAAAGAGTAAGAAGTGAGTTTTAAAGGGTCAAAATCCTGACCTTGCTTTAAGAGCTGTTTGGCTCAGTTGTGAGTTGCTCAGGTTGCGAACTGAGCTGTACAGACCAGAAAGGGTGCTAGTTAGCTAACCTCAGATAGGCAGCAGTAGTGGTGCTACAAATGGCATGAGGACCCTTGGGCCAGGGAGGGAGATAATTAGCAAGATTTGCCACTCCTGATTACTATCAAGTGACTCCTGCTGGAAAGCATGTCTTTGTATGTTTGATGAGGACAGAATTGGGCTTGGATGGAATGCCCCTAATGTTGAAAAACTTGTCAACACTGATCATCAGGACTCAAACGGCCAGTTGAAGGAGGTACTAGAGGACAGCTGGCAAACTGTAACAATCGGTGCCTTCAGGAGAGGAGGGAAGAAAGTTGGAGGGAAAATAGAAGAAAACTGCCATTTAAGAATGAGCTTTCCGGGGACATTGTGTTGACCGAGTAGCAATCTTGCTTTCGAAATGAAGTATAGATGTGGAAACTGATACCAATATTGAAGGCACTAAGGCTGCTGGTGCCTCCATATCTGGGATCTCACTCACCATACGCAATGTTCTAGTGATTTATGGCTCTTGGTGCTGGATCTGCTCAATTTTTATATTATGGAACCGATTTGGTAACAACAGAATTCTGCACATGATTTTAAAGTAATTGCACATTTACATTTGCAGCTTTCATTCTGGTGGCATTACTGGACTGTACAGACAGGCGGAGGTCATCGCATCTGTGCCCACAGCCCCAGCCACAGGTGCTTCACCTTTAGAAGCAACCCCGTTAACATTTTATTCCTCCAATTTTTCTTTCATCCTCTGGAATATGTGACATGCTGGCATACAGTTCTACAGGTCACCTTCCAGTACGCAACTCATTCTTCATGTGCGAGTCTAGGTAGTGATGATGTAGGAAGCATCGTAGATGGTCTGAACTTGCCCTCGTCCAACTTTCACATGCACACACCTTTCCAGCTAGTGGAAACACCGGATAGCAATCGGGATTGCAACCCTGTTTATTCACCCCTCTTTTCCCCCCCCCCCCCTTCCCACTTCCAATCCCAGAGAATTTGATGCCAGTTGCAGTACCACCTCCACTGCCCTGGACAAAATCATCACAGATTAAGTTCAGAATCTGAGACCAGTTCTGACTGAATCACCGGCATGAATCTGGACTTGATGGGGAAGGAGAGAGTGAAATACCTATGCAACTTTAACAAAATGGAAAAAGTTTGTACCCAGACAAGCAGATCATGTGCAGAAAAACACTGGTGCAGACTTTGCCTGTCCCTGTGCTGTAACATTTGATGATTATAAGTGAGTCCAGGAAAAAAGCCCACCAAGCTGTGTTCTCCTGGGATAACTAATAACAAATAGTCAGGAAAAGAGATGCTTTGTGAAACACTTTGGTACATAAGTTTACCTTGTTGAGATACAATGCAATGCTTTTTTTTTCTTGATCAGTGTAAAGCATATTAATGCTGGGGAATAGAACACTTTCCATTTCAGTAACTCGTGTCCACATCAAGCAATCCATGGTTAGGTGTGGTAGCACAGTTAGATACAGAGTAAAGTTATCTGTACTCTGACCAACAACTTGCCTTAACCCCAACAACAACGTGCCTTTATATAGTGCCTTTAACATTGTAAAATGTCCCCAGGTGCTTAACAGGAGCAATTTTCAAACAAAATTTGTTACCGAGCCACATCAGGAGTATTAGGACAGGTGACCAAAAGCTTGGTGAAAGAGGTAGGTTTTAAGGAGTGTCTTAAAGGAGGAGAGAGAGGTAGTGAGACAGAGAGATTTAGGGAGGGAATTCCAGAGCTAAGGACCTAGGCAGCTGAAGGCACAGCTGCCAATAGTGGAGCAATTAAAATCGGGGATGTGCAAGAGGCAAAAATTGGAGTTGCACAGAGATCTCGGAGGGTTGTAAGGCTGGGGAGGCTACAGAGATAGGTTACAACCTCAAGAGCTCTCCCTGCTGCACTAAAGACATTGAGACTGCCAAAAATCATTTCACATTGAACCGTTACAGCTTGCAGACAGGGATGTGAGAGAGGCGCTGCCTTTGTGAAATACCACACTGCTTATCTTGTTGGGAAAGGGGGTGCTGAGCTAAAGTGAAACCATTAATGGCTTTGTTCATTCCTGTTCATTGAACTTCCCAATTTTTAGTCCATTTGAATTAGTTTTGGTTTGTATCTCCCTGTTTGGCACTGAGTGGAGGGTGTGCCAGGCTGCAGAGAAAGAGAAAAATTGCTTATTTTTATCTAATAAGCAAAATGGGAGTGCATTCCAGCGAGCCCAGCCTTTACATCGGACCATCTCTATACTATTAAACCTGGGACAGAGGTGGGATTCTTTTCTGCAAGCACCATTTTGCAGCATAGAATTTTCCACTTTTGTACTGGTAACTGTGCCATCTGGTATGGAAGAGCCATTGAGATGAGGACAGTCGTAGATTCAGTTCCAAGGTTACCCTGTGTTACTTAATCTCTGCTAGGGCAGCAGTACAGGCTACACGATTGTACAAAGAGTTCCTGCTCCTGATTGCTTTCCAGTGACCCCTGCTGGGTGAGGACCAGATTAGGCTCAGATGTGGCGCTGCCCATGACTGACTGGCCTACTAATACTTGCTGTTTAGGTTTACCCATTAAGAATGTCCATTTGGGTGAGGGACCAAAGGGTTACTGGTGTCCATGGAACTTCAGAAAAGGAGAGGAGGCAATTGGTGAGGATTTAAAAAAAAAAAGTCTCCTGACTTTGGCTTCCCCAGTTCTTTCATTTCCCTCCCACCCCCCTCATCATGATTTTTGTCAGAGACACCAACTTATATTTGGATATGATTTCATAGATGCCAGCTGCCTTCCTATACCTTGTCCACAAGACTTTTTTTAACACGTGAACCTTGGCTGTGAGTGCTGGCTGGCTGTTTGATTGTGGGTTGCATCACAGCCAAGCCTTATCTTTTCTTTTGACCTGATACCCACACACATGCACTTTACAACAAGGGTCACTGGATAGTGATCAGGTGCAGGGCCTTTGGCTACTTTTGTTTTTCCCTCTTCCTAACCCGGGTCAATTGAGGCAAAATTTGAAGATGTTTTTAACCTGCCAGAGATTGAAATTGGCAACTTGTGTTTTGTATAGCTCGGTGCTATACCACTCAGTACATTTACCTACTGAACCTTTAGTAGAGCTTCCAGGTCTGTTCATTTCAGTGAAAAGAAATCTTAATAGCTGGATTATGCATCATATGAGAAAAACTGATAGTTGGTGTCTCTGAAAGATTGACAGAAGGACACAAAAATTAGAATGAAACTTTATAATATAAAATTGAAACAGTTTACATAACCAATACTAATATCAGAGTGATATCAATTTAATCTCGCATTCAAAATATGTCCTGAGAACTCAATGATTTCATTACTTCCTTGCTTACTTAGAGGTCATTCCTGAATCTGTACCTGTACTCAAGGATCTGCCTGTATCTCTACAGTGATCAGTTAAGGTATTACAGTGCATCACATGCTGCCTCCCATTGTTGGCATTTGCTATGACTTGCACAGAAATGATGCTTCCTACAATCTTTGGGGTTTTAAACCTCAAGCTTAGTGTTTTTTTACTACTTCCTGATTTTCTCTTTTTCACTCTTTTTGAATCTTGTTAATGATGTGTACTGTGGACCACGGCCCTTCATCTTGATTTAAAAAAAAATCCTTTGATGGCATTGATAGATTTCTTGCCAGTTGGAGGACAAGTGGTCTTGGTGTCTATACCGTTCCAAAAAAAGAAATTATTTCCTCCCCCCCCCCCCGCCTTATTTGCTCCTTTACTGACAACAGTAACTCGTGCAGGGCTATTGTTCCATGGATGTTGGGTGCCACCTGGCATCCTATTTACCTGCCTATTCTCTGAATGTGGCTTGACAATAAGTCGCAGGCTATTGGACTGTACATGTTTTACACTCACTTCAGAATTAGGGAGGAGAGCCATTAGATAGTGACTTGAGATCCCTGGCTGTGCTTTTTTTTTCCAGTTTGCTTCCTAGCACAGAAACCCTGAGGCTATTTGGAGTAAGTACCCCCAAGCACTACGCCTAATGAGATTGGGTAACTTAACATCCAGCTGGGATCTTTCCTGGTTGGTATAGTTCAGTAATACACCATTTATTACCCACTGAGCAATTGCACAAACTTAAATTGGCTTGTGAAAATTAGACCGGAAGGATTATCCAAATCGTATTACAAGTGCTACAATAGTATCAGTTTATTGATTCTTATATTGTGTGTTACCTGTTTTCTATTTACAGCAATATGATAGGAACATTTAGAGCTTTCTGAATAGCTAGGGATGAAATCTTTCCATTGGCAAAACTCCAGTAATTAGATGTGCTTTTAGTAGATTAGGGCAGCATACAAAACTTAAAGGGATATGTAACCTACTAAATTATCCTGTACAATTGCCCTCTTCTAATACTTATTATTTTAATTTATGCTTTAAAGCTACTTGCTGCATCTCTAGTGACTCATTGAATTTATCAAGTGAGTAGCTGAGCGATACGGAGCAGGAAGCTCCCAAATTTGATCACTGGCCTATACCTGAGTTACCCGAGGGATGGATGGATGGATTGGGGGGGGGGGGGGTGAAAATTACCCATCCCTTTATTGTTATGCAGCGACCCTTGCTAGAAGTGCATGCATATGGGCATCGGGCGAGGCCAGGATTGGGCTTGGCCCCCTGCAGTTTAATAGCCTGCTGGCAATCACTGTCTAAGTTTACATGTGAGGGAAAGCCTCTTGAGCAAGGTAACAGAGAGGCTCAAATGTAGAATAGGGTAAGCTGCTAGAAGGGGCCTATGGAATCATAACCCAGCATAAGCCACCATCAGAGGAGGAGGGGACAAAACATTCAAAAAAAAATCACTTGTTGTTTCAAACATTGTTTTAATGTGCTGTATACTGGATGGATAGTGGCACATAGTAATGGTCATAGTTAACATGACCATGGAGTGTTGGGATACAAATTTGCCCCAGCACAAAATTAGTCTCTAATTTTGGCTAGTTAGTTGTACTCCTTTCCCCCACCCCAAAAAAGTATAAACACAATATATGGAAAATGCAAATGTCACACTAGTACAGTAAAGGGCACTGTTCTCAGGTTGTGGCTATCTTGTTGAATAGTGCATTGTGAGCTTCATTTACACCTAATCTTGCTGTAGCTGGCTTAGGAGTGCATGGTGCTGAACTGAGCTGTTTCATTCCCAGCACCAACATCTTCCCCTGGTAAGCACAATAATTCGCTGACTCAAAATATTGAGTAAACCTGCATTCTAGTGGAGGAAGTTTCTGGTTATTTTGTTATAGCAGCTTCATTGACAGCACCCTTTCCAGCATGCAGTATAAAGCTTTCCACCTCAATCAATTAATTATATCACCTGCAGTATCTTCCAGAGCCGCGAGGCATGTGAATCTATAGAAAGCATTCAGGCAGACCTTTCCATCTCACTCAACAGCTGGGGTTACACTCTCTTGACTTTCTAGTAACACGAGACCTCTATTCACACAATGCGCTTTTGTGTTTTATTGGTCAGCAGCAGCACTGTACTTTAAAGGGAGAATCAGCCTTTTGTTGGTTTAAATAAAGGCTACATTATTAAATGCTCTGGTTTCTTTGTGCTTTTTGTTTTAAACTCCAATCTTCAGGAATTTTTTTGTTCTCCATAACTAGGCCCTTTCAGGATGGAGAGAAGGGAGTGGATTTTTCCATAGGTTTTGACATCAACTGATCCAAAACTATATTCTGCCCACTGAAATGCAAATAGCATTTTAAAAGAATACTTTCTTTTAATTGACCAAAGTGAGAAGTAGGGATTAATTTTTTTTTTGTTAAAGCCCCGGTGGTTCAATCTGCAATGGCACCACCCATTTGAGCCACACAAAGGAAAAAAGTTCCAAGTCTGATTTTCCTAGTCTGCGCTTAGATAGCTTGGGTGGTGATGGGGTGCTCCAGTTAAACTCAGCGTCCCTGGGTTAGGGATGTGGAAATCAAGCTATGGTTTCCATTTTTTGAGGGCCTCAAATGCAAAGCGAAAGGCAGAACTCACATTTATATAGCACCGTATCTCATCTTTCAGACACCTCAAGGTGCTTTACATCCAACAAATTACTTTTTGAAGTGTAGTCGTTGCTACACTTCAAAAAGCTGCCACATTTGCCTACAATATGTGCACAGCACAAAGTCCCACAAGCAGTATATAAGACTATTGACTAGTTAATCTGCTTTTGGTTGAGGGAAGAATATTAGCCTAGACATGGGAGACACCCTTATCACCTTATAACAAAAATACATTTTGGTTACAAAGTTTTAAAAACAAAAATGAGTCAAACTCTTGTAGGAAAATCCGGTGGAACTTGGTTTATTTTTTTGCTACTCTTAGAAACCAGCTACAAGATTTTACCTTTTACACTAGGAAAAGCAGTATAGCAATGTTAATACTGGGCAAATGAATTGGCATTTACACAATGGTGCTTCACCTGCATCTGGCATGGTGCACTTAGGGTATTATCTAAAACTTAAAATATCGTCGCATGTGCTCGGCACCCAGTCCTGTTGTTTTTAATTTCCATATTAAACTGGAACGCTTGGTATATGCGTCCCGCATTCCTCACTGTTAGCAGCATGGGTTTATTGGCTGGTGAGTATTTTCCTGCTGAATTTGTCTAAGGTTAGAGTTTGTGGATTCTCTGGTCTCTGTTGTGTAGTGGTGGACTGCTGTTCAGCAAGGGCCCTTGAGTATACCTTTTTAATTGAAGTGAAATTGGTGGGATTCATTTAATTTGAATTAATTAGTTAAAGGGTAAGTCATGTCAGGACAGCCCAGCCCCGTGTTATGCTCTTCCTGCTCTATGTGGGAAATCAGGGACCCTTCCGGTGTCCCTGACGACCATGTGTGCGGGAAATGTATCCAGCTGCAGCTACTGACAAACCGCATTGCGGCACTGGAGCTGCGGATGGATTCATTAAGGAGCATTCGCGATGCTGAGAACGTCGTGGATAGCACGTTTAGTGAGGTGGTCACACCGCAGGTAAAGGTTGTACAGGCAGGAAGTAATTGGGTGACCACCAGGCAGAGTAAGAAGAGCAGGCAGGCAGTGCAGGGGTCCCCTGTGGCCGTCCCCCTCTCAAACAAATATACCGCTTTGGATATTGTTGAGGGGGATGACTTATCAGGGGAAGGCAACAGCAGCCAACTTCCTGGCACCAGGGGTAGCTCTGCTGCACAGGCTGGGAGGAAAAAGAGTGGAAGAGCTATAGTGGTAGGGGATTCTATCGTAAGGGGAACAGACAGGCGTTTCTGTGGCCGTAAACGTGACTCCAGGATGGTTTGTTGCCTCCCTGGTGCCAGGGTCATGGATGTCACTGAGCGGCTTCAGGGCATTCTCAAGGGGGAGGGTGAGCAGGCAGAGGTCGTGGTCCACATTGGGACCAACGACATAGGTAGGAAGGGAGATGAGGTCCTGCATCAAGAATTTAGGGAGCTAGGTAGCAGATTAAAGAGCAGGACCTCAAAGGTTGTAATCTCTGGATTACTCCCAGTGCCACGGGCCAGTGAGTATAGAAATAGGAGGATAGAACAGATGAATGCGTGGCTAAAGAGTTGGTGCAGGAGGGAGGGTTTCAGTTTCCTGGATCACTGGGCCTGCTTCTGGGGAAGGTGGGACTTGTACAAGTCGGACGGGTTGCACCTGAACCAGAGCGGGACAAATATCCTTGCGGGGAGGTTTGCTAGCACTGTTGGGGGGGGTTTAAACTAACTTGGCAGGGGGATGGGATACAGAGTGGAGCTACAATAGGGGGTGATGTGCAGCCAAATATAGAGAAAAAAACAAGTCAGCTTGGAAGACAGGGCAAATATGTGAGGGCAAGGCTGGATGGCATCTATTTTAATGCAAGGAATCTTGCGAATAAGGTGGATGAACTGAAGGTGTTGATAAACACATGGGAGTATGATATTGTTGCTGTCACAGAGACATGGTTGAGGGAGGGGCAAGACTGGCAGCTCAATATTCCGGGGTACAGAATCTTCAGGCAAGACAGAGGGGGAGGTATAAGAGGAGGGGGGGTTGCAATATTAATTAAAGAATCAATTACTGCCATAAGGAGGGATGATATATTAGCAGGTTCCTCTAATGAGGTCATATGGGTGGAGCTTAAAAACAAAAAGGGGGCAAGCACTTTGATGAGAGTGTACTATAGGCCCCCAAACAGTCAGGGGGAGATAGAGGAACAGATATGTAGGCAAATCTCAGAAAATTGTGCAAATAATAGGGTAATAATAGTGGGGGATTTCAACTTCCCCAATATTAACTGGGATACTCAGAGTGTAAAAGGCTTAGAGGGTACAAAATTCTTAACGTGCATCCAGGAGAGCTTTTTGAGCCAGCATGTAGAAAGTCCTACAAGAGAGGGGGCGGTACTGGACCTAATTCTAGGGAATGTGGCCGGCCAAGTGGAAGAAGTGCTAGTAGGTGAGCACTTTGGTGACAGTGACCATAATTCGGTGAGATTTAAGGTGGTCATGGAAAAGGACAGGGAGGGGCCGGAAATAAAGGTTCTAAATTGGGGGAAGGCCGATTTTAATAGGATAAGGCAGGATCTGGCCAAAATGGACTGGGATCAGCTGCTTGTAGGAAAATCCGCATCGGAGCAATGGGAGTCTTTCAGAAGGGAGATTGAGACCATACAATGGCAACATGTTCCCGTAAAGGTCAAGGGTGGTTCCAAGAACTCCAGGGAACCTTGGATGTCAGGGGATATACGAGAATGGATTAGGAAAACAAGGAGGGCTTTTGGCAGATACAAAAGGCTAAAGACGGAGGAAGCCCTAGAGGAGTACAAAAAGTGCAGGGGGATACTTAAAAAAAGAAATTAGGAGATCAAGGAGGGGCCATGAAATAACACTGGCGAGCAAAATAAAGGAAAATCCTAAGATGTTTTATAAGTATATTAAGCGTAAGAGGATGACTAGGGAAAAAATAGGGCCCATTAGGGACAAAAATGGCAATGTGTGTGTGGAGCCGGCAGATGTAGGAGGGGTTCTAAATGAATTTTTTGCATCTGTTTTCACTATGGAGAAGGACGATGTAGACATAGAAATACGGCAGGGGGACTGTGATATACTCGAACATATTAACATCGAGCGGGAGGAGGTATTGGCGGTTTTAGCAGGCCTAAAAATGGATAAATCCCCAGGCCCGGACGAAATGTATCCCAGGCTACTGTGTGAGGCAAAGGAGGAGATTGCGGGGGCTCTGACACATATATTCAGAACCTCTCTGGCCACAGGGGATGTGCCAGAGGACTGGAGAACCGCTAATGTAATACCATTATTCAAGAAGGGGAGTAGGGAAAAACCGGGGAACTACAGGCCAGTGAGCCTAACATCAGTGGTAGGAAAATTATTGGAAAAAATTCTGAAGGACAAAATTAGTCTCCACTTGGAGAAGCAAGGATTAATCAGGGATAGTCAACATGGCTTTGTCAAGGGAAGATCATGTCTGACTAATTTGATTGAATTTTTTGAGGGGGTGACTAGGCGTGTGGATGAGGGTAACGCAGTGGATGTGGTATACATGGATTTCAGTAAGGCCTTCGATAAAGTCCCCCACAGGAGACTGGTCAAGAAGGTACGAGCCCATGGAATCCAGGGTGCCTTGGCACTTTGGATACAAAACTGGCTTAGTGGCAGAAGGCAGAGGGTGATGGTCGAAGGTTGTTTTTGTGACTGGAAGCCTGTGGCCAGTGGGGTACCACAGGGATCGGTGCTGGGTCCCTTGCTGTTTGTGGTCTACATTAATGACTTGGATATAAATGTAAAAGGTATGATCAGTAAGTTCGCTGATGATACAAAGATTGGTAGGGTGGTAAATAGTGAGGAGGATAGCCTCAGTCTGCAGGACGATATAGATGGGTTGGTCAGATGGGCGGAACAGTGGCAAATGGAATTTAACCCGGAGAAGTGCGAGGTGATGCACTTTGGAGGGACTAACAAGGCAAGGGAATACACAATGAATGGGAGGACCCTAGGCAAGACAGAGGGTCAGAGGGATCTTGGTGTGCAAGTTCACAGATCCGTGAAGGCGGCGGAACAGGTAGATAAGGTGGTAAAGAAGGCATATGGGATACTTGCCTTTATTAGCCGAGGCATAGAATATAAGAGCAAGGAGGTTATGATGGAGCTGTATAAAACACTGGTTAGGCCACAGCTGGAGTACTGTGTGCAGTTCTGGTCGCCACACTACAGGAAGGATGTGATCGCTTTGGAGAGGGTGCAGAGGAGATTCACCAGGATGTTACCAGGGCTGGAGCGCTTCAGCTATGAAGAGAGACTGGGAAGATTGGGTTTGTTTTCCTTGGAGCAGAGGAGGCTGAGGGGGGACATGATTGAGGTGTACAAAATTATGAGGGGCACAGATAGGATGGATACTAAGGAGCTTTTTCCCTTCGTTGAGGGTTCTATAACAAGGGGACATAGATTCAAGGTAAAAGGCGGGAGGTTTAGAGGGGATTTGAGAAAGAACTTTTTCACCCAGAGGGTGGTTGGAGTCTGGAACTCACTGTCTGAAAGGGTTGTGGAGGCAGGAACCCTCACAACATTCAAGAAGCATTTGGATGAGCACTTGAAATGCCATAGCATACAAGGCTACGGACCCAATGCTGGAATATGGGATTAGAGTAGACAGGGCTGATGGCCGGTGCGGACACGATGGGCCGAAGGGCCTCTATCCGTGCTGTATAACTCTATGACTCTATGACTCTATGACTCTAGGATAATGAGTTGGCTGACTTCATTTACGTTATTTCATCCCCAACTGTTCTACTAGAGCTCATGCAACGTGGAATTAGTTCAGACCCTTGAGGTGAAAGAGGTATTGATTTCAGAGTAATCAGTGTACCCAGTTTATAAAACACAACAAAAAGCCTGGAAATTTGAAACACAAATGCTGGAAACATACACCAGGTGGAGAGAACTGATCAGATCAATGTTTTGGGCTGGGCACAACACACTTAGCTTTATGTTGAAACCTATGCCAAATTGCTAGTATAACAATAGCATGAGATGCTAGAAGAAGGAACCTAGGAGTTTTGGAAGCTTGCGTGGCACTGTATGTTCTCGGGGATTTTTTTTTTGGCCTTGCCACATTCTCCCAGCGCGCCTCTCCTAAAGGTGCTGAGTTATGCTGGGGTACAGTTCCACCAGTAGCCTTCCAGCAACTTGACCAAACAGGCCATTATTTATGAGTACGCCCAAACTATGTGTCCAGTCTACGATGCCACCCAGGAATGTAAACCCTAGCTGATTTCTTCACTGCCTAGAGAAAATCTAATGCTTTCATCACTGCTTCAGCCGAGATCCGCCTAAAAGGGCACAACAGAGATTGAATCTGGAACCTTTTGTGGAGCACATGGTAGATTTACTCACTGGACCATCAGGGGTCAGAGTTAAGGAAGAATTCCATTTTGTTGATTTGCATAAAGAACTTTTTCACTTGTAAGCGCACTGAGCTGGAGAACTTCCTAAGTATTTATTCTGATCACATTACAAGAACTGTGGACAAGATGAAAACAAAATGGTTCAGCTTGTCATTTGATCTGAATGTTTTATATCGCTCTGCCTTATGGTGCGTTTTATGCAGAGATCTATTATAGTCTGAACTTGTTGATGAAATTTGCACATCTCCAATTGCTAATACTGGTAACTGCATAGAGTGTTTAATTTCTCCGGATGCCTGAGTGACAAAAGTACTGCACTGTGCGACTGAGTCATACAGATCAACAAGCTTCCCTGTTCAATCCTTGTACTCAACTAATGTCGGGCCGCACAGGGACTACAATTTGCTTCAGTGACCTTACAGTAGGAAGGAGGGAAAAAGTTGACTTGAATTACTGCTCACTGTCCAATGACTTGTACTAGAAGTGCAGATATTTGTTGATTCTGAATGAACTTAGTATCTAGCTGGGCCATCAAATCCCTCTTTCCCCCCCCCCCCCCCCCCAACCACCAAGTTCAGGTAGTCTGATGATCCCCATGGGCAATTGGTGGTCCTAAAACTGCACTCCAGTATATAATAGCTTTCAGGAGGATAGGACCTGAGGGCAGAAAATAAGGAACAGAGGAAAGTTTTTTTTTCAAATAACTGGTTCATTTTTATCTCAATGAACTATTCAGGATAAAATAAGCTTTTGTGTCTCTGTCTTCCATTCTGTAATTCTTAGAAATACAGAGTGAGACAATTTGTTTTCCCACTCTGTTTTACACTACCTATTCTTGTACATTTTCTTGATGTCTCGGTGCTTTTTTATATCTACGTCTATGCGTGTCTCTGTTGCTCTATGGGTGTTGAACTCTGTCTTGCGTGCTTTCTCTTTTTCTCATATCCTGTGTCTGGCACTCGATGCCCCTTTCTCTTTTTAATTATGTGCTTCCCCCTCCCCTCTCTATTTCTTTCACCTTTCCCTCCTTTCATCGGTCATGGAGACACTCTTTCTCCTTCCTGTTTATCTCTGCAACACTTTTTTCCCCCCTCCTTTTTTCCATGCAGGTTTAAGCAATCAGCTAGCTAGATGGGGATCATGAAGTGCGGAGGGTGTACCCAGAATGTGAGACATTCAGAGCCACAGTCAGATGCATTTTGCATTTTCTGGAAGAGGGTTGGGGTGGAAGGAGTCGATTAAATTTCTGGGTAAGTTTCTCTCTCTTTCCTGAATTGTTGAATTTTTCTTCTGACATGTTCATTGTTCTCAGTTTAGTGGATGGATGAGAACTGCCAAGTTACAGAATTGTTTTGAGTATATGATGCTGGGATAAGATTGATTGAAGGGATATAGTCTCAGATATACTTAGACATAGTGTTGGGATGTGATTGAGTTCTGGATTTGCGATCTGGTTGGCTGAAAGTACTCTATACACAATAGCATTACATAGAACACAACAGACGTATGTTCACATAGATAAAGGGTTTTTAATATATACTTGGGGGAAGTGGCGCAGAAGAGGTTGGCGGAGTCTTTCAGGAATCTGAGTTATTACTCAGGTAGGTGTTGAAATTCACATCAGAGCGGAATGCGCTCTGAGGTTTTTTTACCAAAGTAAAGGGCCAAGCCCATAGGCAGATGCTGCCAAAGTTTATTTGAATAAAAGATAAGATTTCGGGTGTGGTTTTTAAAAATGTGTAAGCATCCGCAGTATTTTGTTTTTGGTGAAGTTGCAGGTGCTAACTGTCTGCATTTCTGTGCTGCATTCATGGATGAAAATTGATGCTACTAGCCCTTTAGTGCTGCACGGGTCCCGGTCTCTCTTTTTTAATACCCCTGTCCCATAACTTCCAATCTCCTTCCTGTTGCTTCTCTTAGCAGTTAAACACCATTGCATGTGCAAGAATTCTCGCAAGATCAATGTGCAGTGGTGTTCCATTACGAGACAGGAGACCAAGAAGGGTGATTTGGAAGATAGGGAGAGGCTGGGAGTATCAGTGAGGTGAGGTGAGTTCCAGCATGGAGGGGGAGGGACGGAGAGGAGAGTTGTCATGAAAGGGGCGGAAACGAGAGGAGAGTGCCGGGGAAGGGGGTGGGGGTGCTGAAGCAGCATTTTAGAAGAACTGTACATTTCGAAGTTTGCTGCTTACAGCACTGACCCAAATGATCCCATGGGCAATAATATCAGGTGGAAATCCCCTATTCGCTATTACATAGAATGTACAGTATGGAAACAGGCAATTCGACCCAACTGGTCCATGCCAGTGTTTATGCTCCACACGAGCCTCCTCCCACCCGTCTTCATCTAACCCCATCAACATATCCTTCTATTCCTTTCTCCCTCATGTGTTTATCTAGCTTCCCCTTAAATGCATCTATGTTACTGGCCTCAACTATTTCTTGTGGTAGCGCGTTCCACATTCTTACCGCTCTCTGGGTAAAGAAGTTTCTCCTGAATTCCCTATTGAATTTATTAGTGACTATCTTATATTTATGGCCCCTAGTTCTGGTCTCCCCCTGCAAGTGGAAACATCTGCTCTATGTCTACCCTATCGAACCCTTTCATAATAAAGACCTCGATCAGGTCACCCCCCTCAGTCTTTTCTCTTCTAAAGAAAAGAGCCCCAGCCTGTTCGGTCTTTCCTGATAGGTATAACCTCTTCGTTCTAGTATCACCTAGTAAATATTTTTTGCACCTTCTCCAGTGCCTTGATATTTTTTTTAATATGGAGACCAAAATTGTTCACAGTGCTCTAAGTGTGGTCTACCCAAGGTTTTATACAAGTTTAACATAACTTCTCTGCTTTTCAATTCTGTCCTTCTAGAAATGAACCCCAGTGCTTTGTTTGCTTTTTTTTGGTGGCTTTATTAACCTGCGTAGCTACTTTGTGATTTGTGTAGGTATACCCCCAGCTATTAGGCAACTTTTTTTTGAGAAGAAAATTAATTGTAATTTTTTTCCCTCCAGTTCCTACTGGTAAAAAGATGTTTTAAAATATAAAGAAAATAATTAATTTCCAAATGGCAGAGTGTAGCCTTCAATAAAATTGAGTAACAGCCTTTTCCTCTTTAGATTTAAGAACTGTGCAATACCATGTTCATTGTAAACTCCTAAATACTAGCAATATACCAAATAAGTGTTAAAGATCAACATTTTTCTTTAGGGGGTCTCATGCTGTGCCCCCATTCCCTAGAAAATATATCTTGCCCCACCAGTTTTATTTGTAAATCTCTTATTTGGATTAATACAAAGACATCATGTATTGATGGCTTATTTTTTCCAATACAACTGAAGCAGTGTTGGGAAAATAAACTTAAGTTACAAGCCTGTGACCCTCTGCACTTTGTGTAATTTATTTCTTTTCACATGTATTGAGAGCTTATATTCTGCGCTATTCTTAAGTTATTGGCTTTTTTGAAGCTCTTGGCCAACTTTTGCTCATTTCTCGGTTGGCACTTGTGGGAACGCTGAGGAAGGTAAGGAGCTCTGCAGTCTTGAGGTCAAGGGAAAGAATAAGTTTGAGTGGGAGACTGTGAATTGATTCTTGCTTTCAACACAATGAGGATGCAGAGAGCAGGGAGAGTGTGGAGGATGGTGTATTTGTGCCATAGCTAATTTCTGAATTATTGGTTTTGTAACTTGCAAACTGAAGTTGAATCTGAGGTTTGTTTTGCAACTATAACAAACATGCTACTAATTCCAAGAATTTCAATCTTGACACAGCAGTTTACATTTGTGTAGCATTATGTAAAAAACATTAAGGTCTAGAATCTGCAGTTCATGTGAAGGCCATTTTTCAGCAAAGAACAAAAGGATTCCCAACCAATCATCCTGGAGTTCCTTCTGGAATAAATGAGTGTAAAATGGATGGAATACCGAGGGCACGGAGCACTTCTCTGTCAGCTTGCAGTTCTGTAATGAAGGGGATGGAGCGATGGGGTAAATAACCATCCTTACAGTTAAACAGAGTAGCCCCATGTATGATCTCTTTGCTTTAAAAATAAATGAGAGACATTTTAAACCCATTTGCTCCTCTTGGAGATGATGACTCTTGCTAGGTTATAGTTCCATGGGCAACTGTTTCCTCCAGGACCTCATCCAAGTGATCAAGTGTGATTGTAGACAGGGTACAGGCAGATTTTTCATCTGTGGGGACATCATTGTGGAGCCTGCCTTTTCTCACCCCTATACACAAACACATACGTTCACACTCTCTCCAGCAGCAGTCCTGGGATAGGAATCAGAATTAGGAATCCAGATGTTTTCTTCACTTGCTCGCTAGCCCATGGTCACTGACACCACTTGTAACATCTCTAATGCTACACTGGTTGAGATCAGGTAACTCAGCACTGAATGAAGAAAATTATACTTTCATGTGAATTTTAATTTCTTTCTGGTGCAACGAATCTTAAAAGAAATGCTGCAGTCTAAATTTAAAAGGAAGGAAAGCAGTTTTCCTCTTTTTTTTTTCCACCTAGTGATATTAAGCACCTCAGGTCTGATACAACATGATTCAGTATAGAGTAAAGCTCTCCCTGCTTTGCTCAATGATATGCCTTAACTATAACCTTGGATGTGTCTCTAGACCTATCTCTCCTGTTTTTAGCTGGAGATTTGCATGATCTCCTGCCCTCCTGTGTGATGGTTACTGTCTCCTATGTTTACAGACTATGCTGGTAATTCCCAGCTTTTCTGTTCTTTCCAATGAGAGTGGGGCAAGAGTACAATATGGAGGCAGGGCAACTTAACACTCAAAGTGATAGTGAAAGCTCTCTTACAGTGCACGCCCTTAATAGCGGGCTTTCACCACTACTAAAAATGATGGCAGAGTAATCTGTTGTTTGTTCTTCCCTTTATACCTCAGAGAGACAGAGAAAATGCATTAATACCATTTGGTCACTTCTTGCAGCCCACATGACATACAGCAACTCCAGTATATGGCTTGTGACTGAAAATCTGATATCTAGGATTTGTCCTATATTGACACCCGATTTCCAAAAAAATAAGCTCAAATAAAATTAATACTGATGGTCACGCCAGCTTGCATGGAATTTATATTCTCATCCCACTGGCAATTTGGATATAAACACTTTTTTGTCTGTTGTATGGCTTCGTTCATTGTGTCTCCCCACTGCTTTCACCATTTCTTAAGCCTTTATTCTAAACCTTTTTTCTTCCTCCCTCCCTGAAGATGCTGAATCATGCTCTTAAATACCCTGTTGAAGTGGTGATTGTTTATGCATGAGCTGCATTGTGGGGGTGGGACATCACAGCTGGACATGACCCTGGTGCCCTTAACATAAAAACACATCCCAAGATGCGACACAGAGGCATAATGACAAAAATGCAAGCCAAGTCAAAGGAGATATTAGGAGGGTTGACCAAAAGGTTTTAAGGAGGGTCTTGTTGGAGGGGTCTAGGGAAGGAATTCCAGAGTGTGAGGCTTAGATGGCAGAATGCACTGCCACCAATGGTGGGCAGAAGGGAGAGAGGGATGGACAGAGTTTGGAGGCAATTATAGGGTTGGAGGAGGTTACACAGATAGGGAGAGACAAGACCGTGAAGGCATTTAAACGTGAGGTTGAGAATTTTAAATTTGAGGAGTTGGGGTACCATGAACCAATGTAGGTCAACGAGCACAGGGATGATTGGCAAGTGGGACAGTGTGGAACATAATACAGGCAGCAGAGTTTTTGAATGAGCTAAAGTTTATGGAGACTGTCCAGGAGAGCATTGGAATAGTTGAGTCTGAAGGTGACAAAGGCATGAATGAGTGTTTTGGCAGCAGATTAGTTAAGGCAGGGACAAAAACGGACAATGTTATGGAGGTGGAAATAGGTAGTCTTTGTGATTAAGAGGATATTGGGTCAGAAGCTCAGGACCGAACGGGACGCCAAGGTGGAGAACAGTCTGGTTCAGCCAGAGATACTGGCTTTGGCGGGGGATTGAATCAGTGGCAAGGGAATGGAGTTTGTAGCAGGGGCTGAAGACAATGACTTCAGCCTTCCCAGTGTTTATCTGGAGGAAATTGAGGCAGGACTGGATGTTGGACAAGCAGTCTGAGCACACTGAGGTGGTGGAGAGGTAGAGCTGGGTGTCGTGGAAGCTGACCCCATGTCTGTGGGTAATGTCACTGAGGGGCATTGTATAGATGAGGAACAGAAGGGGTCTAAGGATAGATCCTTGGGTGACTCTGGAGGTAACGGTGCAGTGGCAGAGAAGCCTTTGATGGAGATTATCTGGCTCTGATTGTGTAGATAAGAAATAAAGAACTTGCATTGGTATGAGTGGAGCCAAGCAAGGACTGTCCCACTGAGCTGGACAGTGGAGGAGAGGGATTGGAGGGTGATGGTGTGGTCAACTTTGTCAAAGGTTGCAGAGAGGTTGAGGAGAATGAAATGGGAGAGAGAGTGGTTTCAGGGCTAGTTTGGGAGAAGCCTGGGAGGTGGTTTGGCTTGGTGGAGCAGGGGAAAGCAGCTGAATGGATGGTCTCAATCTTAGTGATAAAGAAGGCATATTCTCCTTGCTCTTGTTGGAAGTGAGGGTTGAGGAGCGGGGGTGGCCGAAGTGGGGTTTATGGAGAAAAGAAGTCAGGGGCACTAAAGCCATTTGCAGTGATGCTATGGCTGCCCAGCTGCGATCAGCCAGCTTAGTACATCATGGTTGTTTCAAACTGTGCTTCTCTACACTCTGCTTTCTAATGTGTCCGATTTTCAATATTAAATTAGTATCTTCATGTCCCAAGGATGGTTTTTCATGCAGAGCTCTGTGCCCGTTATTGTTATTGTAACCTCCTGAACATAAAAGAGTACATAAATTGTAATGAATTATCTCCAGAAAATGAATTATTCAGTTCTGGAAACAGAACCTTGCCAGCTTGGGTCAGGAGTTATATTAGTTTCTATTATTGATGCTTTCCATTCATGTGCCAAAAGTTTTTATTCCATTTTTATATTTCATTTTTGTTTATTGCTGATGTGACTAGTAACCAACCATTTGGTCATTGTTAATATATTTTGATCTGAAAATTAATATCCATAATTATTTTTGAAATTTTGTTTATTGAGTGATTTTAAGTAGTTTAGACCCCGTGTTCTTAACTTGACTATCATAAATTGTGCTGCTGAAAGCTCAGTTGGTAAATGCACTGACCAGTCCATCATAGGACTGAGCATTGAAACCTGGAAAGCCACATGTTTGATTCCCTTATCTGCACTGAGTTATTCCTAGCTGGAGTAGTGGTGATAGGGGAACTACAGTCGGGTTCAGCATCAGCATCCCTAGACTAGGATGGCGGAAGATTAGCATTTCTGCTCCTTCTTATTATCCAGTGACCTCTAACCTAATAAAATTAAGGTGACTGCTTTTGTGGGAAAAAAATGAACGGAATCATGGAATGCAATCCCCAAAACATCTGTTGTAATAAAAAAGGCATTTGACCTATTTGGTCAATGTAAATCAGTGGTCCCGTACACGATGAATACTTACATGTGGAATCTTATCCCAGCACCTTCAGGGGAGGAGGGGAAACAATTGGAAGGGAAAAGTAACTTTTAGTCTAAAGTAAAACTGCTGTTCTCCACCTGGTACCTAGGTACATCAGAAAACACTGAGGATCTATTGCATACATGACTTATCCGTGATTATGCTTATCCAGTGCATAGAGATGACGTTCTTGACAACATTGGTCAAATATTATTCATTTGCATCCATTCATTGGATAAACATCTATCTGACCGCCCCAAATATAAACCCACAGTAGTGATTTACTAGAACCTATGCTATAATGCATGTTGTTCACTTTCTTGCTGATAGAGCCTTCACTTCTCCTAAAAACCCATTCACTGTAACCTCCATTGTGTGCTTTAGCGAAGAGTCTGTATATAGATGTGATTATAATCTCTTCAGAAGTGTACAGTGTAAAAATAAATATATACGTCCATGCATTATGTTTTGAGTGTTGATGTAGCTGGCCGGTAGGGTGGAAGGAGGCTCGTGTGGAGCTTCAACACCAGCATAGACCAGTTGGTCCGATATGGCATGTTTCTGTGTTGTACATTCTATGTAAAAGGTAAATAAAATGATTTTCTTAACAAAATGAGTAGGAGTACAGTGGAGCTGGCCTTAGTTCAGTGAATATACATTTAGTACATCTGGACTTATGCCATATTTTAAGAGGATGACTCAAGCATTCTATAAATATTAAAATGTTTTGTTTAAAAATGTACCTCAAACTAATTTTTTGGCTGCTTTTTAAAAAAAAACTTTTTTTTTCAAATCAAAAGGCTGTATTTTCCTTCAAATGTTCTAAAAGGACAAACTATTTGCATTAACTGCTTGCTTTTGCAGAGAGGTAGACTTACCTATTATATAGCATAGTGTTCAACAATAGTGCACTTTCCTTAAAATTACACTTATTTATTTTTAGATTGCCTTGGCTCAACAGTGTTTTCACCAATCAAAGCAGATGTGACTGGCAACATCACTGTAAGTAGCCTGGGCTGTGGCGGTCCAGTGATATGTGTGGATTGGTTTGTGCAGTCACTCATTTTGGAAAGGTAAATTGAAAATGTTGCAGTACTGGGATATGTACAATGAATCTCATTGTACAGTTTCTGCCCTTGAGGGTTCCCACTCCAATCTCCAGCAACCATTGTTGTTAGTTCACATATGTGGAATTCTGGTGGCGGTTAGGCATGGCTGTGATGGCTTCCATAGCTGCGTAATTTGCTGACACTCACTGTCTAATCTTGCATACAAGGAATAACTTGTTGGACGAGCTGAAGGCAGACTGTTCTCCTGGAAGCATATCCCACCAGGAGTCTGTGCCTTCAGTAGAGAAGATCGATAAGACTTCAGTAATATACCCAAAATGTTTGGCTATAATAAACCCTGCAGTGAGCAAGACATTGTCAGCCCTAGCCCCAGACTGACTCACTCACTCAGTTTGTGTTACATGTAGTTATTCCCTCTTTCCCCACCCCACCCCCGGTCACAGAATCTAACTAACTTTGCATTATTCCGGAATATTTGCTCCTCTGTCTGAACTTGCCTTTTATTAGTCTATATTTATTTTCTCTTGTTTTCCAGTTATGGTTTAAACTAAGTGCTCCAGATTAATCTTTTCTATTCTGCATAGTATTTTGTATACTTGTATCAGTTCCATTCTCATACTCTCATTTACTTTGTCAGAGAATTTCGGCAACTAATCCGCATAGTTCTGGATATCCTATAAATTAAGTCGTCATGTAATTTCCTTTTATTTGTAGTCCCTTTTGAAATTCCTTTTAAATATGAAAATCCCTGTAGTGGGTCCACTTACATCAAGTTACATCGAGTTTACAGCATAGAAACGGGCCTTTTGGCCAACTGGTCTATGCTGGTGTTCATGCTCCACACGAACCTCCTCTCTCCCTACTTCATCTAACCCTATCAGCACACCCTTCTATTCCCTTCTCCCTTGTGTGCTTATCTAGTTTCCCCTTAAATGCATCTATGCTATTTGCCACAACTACTCCTTGTGGTAGCACGCTCCACATCTTTACCAAATTTTGGGTAAAGATGTTTCTCCTGAATTCTCTTTTGGATTTATTAGTGATTATCTTGTATTTATGACCTCTAGTTTTGGACTCCCCCACAAATGGAAATATTTTCTCTACGTCTACCTTATCAAACCCTTTCATTGTCTTAAAGATCTCTATTGGGTCACCCATCAGCCTGCTCTTTACTAGAGAAAAGAGCCCCAGCCTGTTCAGCCTTTCTTGATAATGATATCCTTTCGGTTCTGGTATCATCCTTGTGAATCTTTCTTTTGCACCTTCTCCAATGCCTCTGTATCCTTGTTATAATATGGAAACCAGAACTGTGCACAGTACTCCGTGTGGTCTAACCAAGCATCTATACAAGTTTAACATAACTTTTCCGCTTTTCAATTCTATCCCTCTAGAAATGAACCCCAGTGCTTGGTTTACCTTTTTTATGGTCTTATTAGCCTGCGTCGCTACTTTTTAGTGATGTGTATCTGTGCCCCGAGATCCCTTTGCTTCTCTACCCCACTTAGACTCTTATTATCCAAGCAGTATGTCACCTCCTTATTCTTCCTACCAAAATGCACCACTTCACACTTACCTATATTGAAATTCATTTGCCAGTTACGCACCCATTCTGCAAGATTATTATTGTCTTCTTGCATTTTAATGCAGTCTTCCTTTTTGTATTAACTACACCCCCCAATTTGGCATTGTCTGCAAATTTTGAAATTGTACTCCTGATTCCAGAGTCTAAATTATTAATGTAAATTGTGAACAACAGTGGTCCCAGCTCCGATCCCTGTGGAACACCACTTCCCACTTTTACCAGTTTGAGTAGCTACCCTTAATCCCTACTCTCTGTTTTCTGCATTCTGCCCAGCCTGCCAGCCATTCTGCCCTCCATCTGAAACTTGATTCAGTTATAGCACTCTTGCCTCTGATTCAGAAAGGTGTGGGTTCAAACCCTGCACCAGGACTTAATCTAATGCATAATCTAAGATGACACTCCAATACTGCACCGACGAAACACTGCATTGTTGGAGGCCAGGTGTTAAGCCATCTTGGTTTTCCAACTTGGTTGCTCAGGTTGATGCAAGAAAGAGAAAAGCACTTGCCCCTTTCATGGCCTCAGGATATCAATGAGTGCTTCACAGCCAATGAAGTGCATTTTGAAGTATAGTCACTGTTGTAATGTAGAGAAACAGCTGAAGTCTTTGTTTGTTTATGTGGGGTTTTGAAGATGAGGAATGAGAATAGGATACTGGACATTCATCGCTGGTTATGGGATTTAGCTGTGTGAAAAATTATAGCACTTCAAAATAATGTATATGAATGTAATCTGCTTTGAAATGTTTGAGTGACGTGATATGGAAGTATATAAATGCAAGTCTTCCTTTTCTAGGGATGGGAACGTTACTTTTTGATTGTGATCGATTCTTGCCATTTGGTGCTGTGTGCAGAAATCAAGTCATATGCATGTATGGTTTCTACACAGCACCACTGAGTGGCTGGAATCTGAGCAATTGATATAAGAAAAAACTTAAATTACAGAAATGTGTAATTAAAAATGGAAAATTCTGGAAATGCACAATGGATTAGCCAGCATCTGAGAGAGAAAAATGGGTCCACAGTTTGGATGGGATTGTTCATCAGGATTTTAATAAGATCTTTGCTCCTTTTTAATGCTCTTGCTGGAGATAGATGGTTCAGAATCGGAAATTGGAAGGTTGGAGGGAATGATGAAAACCCAGCAAATGGGTGTCCAGATGATGATGTCAGAAAGAAGGGAAAAATTTGCATTTATATAGTGCCTTTCACATCCCCGGGACGTCTCCTAATGCTTCACAGCCAATTAAGTACTTTTGAAGTATAGTCACTTGTTTTGTGGCCAAACGCAGCAGCCAATTTGCACCCAGCACAGTCCCACAAACAGCAATGAGATGAATAACCAGTTAATCTGTTTTTGGTGGAGTTGGTTGAGGGATAAATGTTGGCCAGAATAGCAAGAGAGCTCCCCTGCTCTTCTTTAAATAATGCCATGGGATTTTTTTATGTCCATGTGAATGAGCAGACATGGGCTTGGTTTAACATCTGATTTAAAAGACATCAGCTCCAACAATGCATCGCTCTCTCAGTAATGCACTGAAGTCTCAGTCTAGATTACGTGCTCAAGTCCTGGAGCGGGGCATGAACCCATGAATCAGCGGTAGAAGGCATTTTGAACTTTCGAGAAGCCGCATGTTTATGGCTGTTTAAATCTGAAGGGAAAGGGAGACACTGCCTCAACGTTCATTGAATTCCTGATTGCATTTGAAGCTTTTATTATCAGTAAGAAGATAAAAGAATGTATTGTTAATATGCGTGATAATGTGAGCCATCCAGTGCTCATGCCCAGGAGAAAACAAGAAGCTGATGTCTGAAATAAAAACAGAAAATGCTGGTAAATACTCAGCAAGTCAGCACCTGTAGAGAAAGAAACAGAGTTGACGTTTCAGGTCGATGATCCTTCGTCAGAACTGGAAGAAGTTGAAGATTAAACAGTTTTTAAGCAAGTACAGAGCCAAGGAAAGGGGGGGAGGAAAGAACAAAAGGGAAGGTCTCTGATAGGGTGGAGGGCAGGTGTGATTAAATGACAAAAGGGATGATGGTGCAAGGCACTCTTCTAACACTGGCCCCTGGGACACTGCACTCAGTGTGAAGTCTGGATGAGGGAATGGGGTATGAGAGTGCTGTAAGCAGAGCTGATGCTGGCACAGGAAGGACTGGGCGGTGGGGCAGGCAAGATGTGCAGCAGCTACTGAGTCTTGTATATGTGACTATCAATCAAATGAGGGGGCACCTGGCTCAGCACAGCTCCAATTTAGTGGTCACATGCCTTCCATGGAAAGCACATCAACACTTGCTTTTATATAGCGCTTTTAACATAGTAAAACATTCCTAGGCGCTTCACAGGAGCGTAAAACATTCCTAGGCGCTTCACAGGAGCGTAATCAGACACAAATTAATACCGGACCAAAGGAGGAGATACTATATTAGGGTGGGTGACTAAAAGCTTGGTCAAATAGGTAGGTTTTAAGGAGCTTCTTAAAGGTTTCACCCAAACAGATGGTTTTTAAGCAGTTACAGAGCTAAGTGATTCCACAACCAACAGATCAGATCAAAGCTCTGCAGTCCTGCCACATCCAGTCGTGAATGGTGGTGGACAATTAAACAACTAACGGGAGGAGGAGGCTCTGTAAACATCCCCATCCTCAATGATGGTGGAGTCCAGCACGTGAGTGCAAAAGACAAGGCTGAAGTGTTTGCAACCATCTTCAGCCAGAAGTGCCGAGTGCATGATCCATCTTGGCCTCCGATATCCCCACCATTACAGAAGCCAGTCTTCAGCCAATTCGATTCACTCCACATGATATCAAGAAACGGCTGAGTGCACTGGATACAGCAAAGGCTATGGGCCCTGACAACATCCCGGCTGTAGTGCTGAAGACTTGTGCTCCAGAACTAGCTGCCCCTCTAGCCAAGCTGTTCCAGTGCAGCTACAACACTGGCATCTACCCGACAATGTGGAAAATTGCCCAGGTATGTCCTGCCCACAAAAAGCAGACAAATCCAATCAGGCCAATTACCGCCCCATCAGTCTACTCTCAATCATCAGCAAAGTGATGGAAGGTGTCATCGACAGTGCTATCAAGCGGCACTTACTCACCAATAACCTGCTCACCGATGCTCAGTTTGGGTTCCGCCAGGACCACTCGGCTCCAGACCTCATTACTGCCTTGGTCCAAACGTGGACAAAAGAGCTGAATTCCAGAGGTAAAGTGAGAGTGACTGCCCTTGACATCAAGGCAGCATTTGACCAAGTGTGACACCAAGAAGCCCTAGTAAAATTGAAGTCAATGGGAATCAGGGGGGAAACT
Organism: Heptranchias perlo; assembly: GCF_035084215.1. Taxonomy (NCBI): domain Eukaryota; kingdom Metazoa; phylum Chordata; class Chondrichthyes; order Hexanchiformes; family Hexanchidae; genus Heptranchias; species Heptranchias perlo. The sequence goes on from NC_090349.1 coordinate 36,470,194, forward strand.
CTCCAGTGGCTGGAGTCATACCTAGCACAAAGGAAGATGGTAGTGGTTGTTGGAGGCCAATCATCTCAGCCCCAGGGCATTGCCGCAGGTGTTCCTCAGGGCAGTGTCCTAGGCCCAACCATCTTCAGCTGCTTCATCAATGACCTTCCCTCCATCATAAGGTCAGAAATGGGGATGTTCGCTGATGATTGCACAGTGTTCAGTTCCATTCGCAACCCCTCAAATAATGAAGCAGTCCGAGCCCGCATGCAGCAAGACCTGGACAACATCCAGGCTTGGGCTGATAAGTGGCAAGTAACATTTACGCCAGACAAGTGTCAGGCAATGACCATCTCCAACAAGAGCGAGCCTAACCACCTCCCCTTGACATTCAACTGCATTACCATCGCTGAATCCCCCACCATCAACATCCTGGGGGTCACCATTGATCAGAAACTTAACTGGACCAGCCATATAAATACTGTGGCTACAAGAGCAGGTCAGAGGTTGAGTATTCTGTGGCAAGTGACTCACCTCCTGACTCCCCAAAGCCTTTCCACCATCTACAAGGCACAAGTCAGGAGTGTGATGGAATACTCTCCACTTGCTTGGATGAGTGCAGCTCCAACAACACTCAAGAAGCTCGACGCCATCCAGGACAAAGCAGCCCACTTGATTGGCACCCCATCCACCACCCTAAACATTCACTCCCTTCACCACCAGCGCACAGTGGCTGCGGTGTGTACCATCCACAGGATGCACTGCAGCAACTCGCCAAGGCTTCTTCGACAGCACCTCCCAAACCCGCGACCTCTACCACCTAGAAGGACAAGAGCAGCAGGCACATGGGAACACCACCACCTGCACGTTCCCCTCCAGGTTACACACCATCCCGACTTGGAAATATATCGCCGTTCCTTCATCGTCGCTGGGTCAAAATCCTGGAACTCCCTTCCTAACAGCACTGTGGGAGAACCTTCACCACATGGACTGCAGCGGTTCAAGAAGGCGGCTCACCACCACCTTCTCGAGGGCAATTAGGGATGGGCAATAAATGCCGGCCTCGCCAGTAACACCCACATCCCGTGAACAAATTTTAAAAAAGCACAGCAATAATGGTTGTTCTACATTACAAATTTACTATTTATCATTCTTAGATGGCATAATTAACAGCCATGATGTGGAGATGCCGGTGATGGACTGGGGTGGACAAATGTAAGGAATCTTACAAAACCAGGTTATAGTCCAACAATTTTATTTTAAAATTTTGTGATTTTAAAAGCTTGTGATTTTAAAATAAAATTGTTGGACTATAACCTGGTGTTGTAAGATTCCTATAATTAACAGCAGTTAACTTTATTAACAAATATGTTAGTATGCACTCCTTGCCCGAATCCCATGTGTCTTCATATACACTGCATTGCACAGGCTAGGCTATGGTCTATGAAGAAAAGCTCCATTGATTCAAGCAGTGTGTTACAGGTAGTCACTGGCCAAAGCCTTTCACTCCGCAGGAAATTGTAGTTAACTGAACTTTGATTCTCCTAAAAACTTCATTGCATCTGCAAAAGTTAATTGATTTTTTTTTTAAATAGAAAATCAGGACAGTGTATGAGGCAAATCCCACAAAATTCAAAACATTGCAACAGATTCTGGAAGGAGAGAAGGAACAATATGGTACTGAGTGGCCAAAGGTTGGAGCTACACTGGCACTAATGTGGCTAAAAAGGTAACCAATCTCATTTATTTAGCTGTATATTTTAATTTTTTTTTGGGCTCTTTTCCCACAATTTTCCGTTTCATCCTAAGAGCAGAGACTCTTGCTGGAGTATAGTTCCAATGGTGTTGGCTGCCATCAACCAAGTCGCCATTCTTCGTGTGTGAGCTTGAATAGTGGAGCACCGGCAGGCTGTTCGACTGTAGAAAGCATCATATCTATGCCTGATTCTGTACTCCCGAGATTCGTGGGCACGCACACTCTGCAGCCAGGCACTGGTTAGCACTCGGGAGCAGAATTCCTGCCTGATTTTTAACTGTTGGGTGGCTGTTCAAAATGTGACATTAAATTGAATGTCTTGTTCTGTAGCTCATTGGCATTATTCAAATTTTTATAATAGGTTTCTTTTATAGAGGCCCTTTTAAGTGCCACCTCTTCTTGCCCCAACACTATCTAATTTGCCTGACGGTAATCACAGTAATTGAAGTAAGTGGGAATGTGGCTTTCACTTCGAAAATGAGCGCTGTTGCCAGCTGTGAGCAATCGCTTGTTTAGACAGCGCGTCATCTTATTTTCCAAGTCATTAGTCACTGGATCAGCTACGTAACGAACCTTGAAATTGATTGTAGTGATGAACAGCGGGGGTAAGGAAGAGAAACTAAGTAACAAGGTCGTGACTGGTGAGCAGCAGTAAAAAGCGTATTGTTGAAGGCGTTCAAGAGCCCCATCCATTGTCGTACTCTGCAGAGACTTGTAACGTAATGGATCAAGCACTAAAGGCTCCATTACTAGATTGGCATTAGTTCCTGTTCAAGAGCAGTTTGAGTGGACAAGAGAGTTATACTGCCTTACTCATACTGCACTCTGCCACCCACTCACTATAACCTCCATTGTGAGTTTTAGCGAAGAGTCTGTATGTAGATGTGATCTTTTCAGAAGTGTACAGTGTAAAAATAAATATACACATCTATGCATAATGCCTTGAGTGTTGACATAGCTGGCAGATAGGGTGAGATGAAGTAGGGTGGGAGGAGGCTTTTGCGGATCATAAACACTGGCACAGACCAGTTGGGCTGAATGGCGTATTTATGTGCTGTAAATTCTATGTAATTTAGACATCTAAGTAAAACTCCATTCCTTGACCAATGAAACTTTTGAAAAGCGAAGGAGCTGGCTGTCTGTTGGATTTAGACCTTTTTACAGCTTTAAAAAGAGAAAGAACAAGCATTTATATAGCGCCTTTCACGACCTCCGAACATACCAAAGCGCTTCACAGCCAATGAAGTACTTTTGAAGTGTAGTCACTATTGTAATTCAGGAAACACTGCATCCAGTTTGCACAAAACAGGATTCCACAAACAGCAATAAGATAAATGGCCAGTTAATCTGTTTTTGGTGGCATTGTTTGAGAACTCCTCTGCTCTTCTTCGAAAAGTGCTGTGGGATCTTTTACATCCACCTGACTGGGCAGATGCAGCTGCGGTTTAACGTCTTACCCAAAAGAATGCGCCTGTGACGATGCAGCAGTCCCTCAGTACTGCACTGAACTGTCAGCCTAGATTACCTGCTCAAGTCTCTGGAGTGTGCCTTAAACCCATGGCCTTCTGATTCCAAGGCGAGTGTACTGCCACTGAGCCAAGGAAGACAGCTTGGCTTTGCACTGATTTAATTCTGGCCGTGGTCTGAAGATTAATTGATTTACATAAATTGAAATTCTACTACAGTTTCTGCATTGGTGTGATGTGAAAACTGAATTAAATAGACACAAAATGTGTAATTAGTGACTACTAGATTCACGTACTAAAAATGAGTCTGATTACAATTTACATAGAATGTACAGCACAGAAACGGGCTATTCGGCCTAACTAATCCATGCCAGTGTTTATGCACCACTCGAGCCTCATTCCACCCCTTGGAATTAGAAAAAAAATCTGAATGCAAAGAGATAGCTGGTTTCTGTTTGTGATTTTTTTTTTCTCTCCCATTTTTGCAGGGGTTTGAAGTTCATACAGGTTCTACTGCAAAGCATCGCAGATGGAGAGCGTGATGATGCTAATCCAAACCTCATTCGAGTCAATGCAACAAAAGCATATGAAATGGCTCTCAAGAAGTACCATGGCTGGTTCGTACAAAGACTATTTTCTGTGAGTATTTTTGTTTTGCATTCCTTTATTTTTTCTTCAAGGTGCTCGCTTATGCTGAGCTGCACCCATGCTTGGCCAGCTTTTCCTGGAAGTGAGCAGTCCTAGGCTAGTCTGACATTACAATGCACCCTGCCCCCACCCCCCCTCAAATCCTGCTCTAACTAAAATAAATGGAAATATTCTGTTTTGTAGGCAACTTCTAGTGAATCACATTACTGGATTCCAGATGAAAGAACTTGAAAAGAGCAGAGGTGTTCATGAGGCCATAAAAGAGAAAAAAGGAAATTTTATAAACGGGGTGAAAATTGTTTATAACTATAAATGCTTGCGGCCCGCTTTTTAACCTAACCTGCCCGGTGAGAACATCCTGCCTGACTTTACATTCCATTGACTTCAGTGGAACGTAAAATCGGGCTGGGTGTAAATCAGGCATCCGACCTGAACCCACTGTGTTCTCGCCGGGCGGGTTAGGTTAAAATTGGGGCTTTGATCTCAGTCGAGGAATTGTTGAGGCCATTACAGATGGGCCTCAGCATCTCTGGGCTAAGAAATCATGTCAGTCAGGCCTTCTGCTCCAGTGAGTTGCCAACCCCCCCCTTCTGCCCACACGAGAGAGAGATCAGCAGGGTTGCTCCCCCACAGTTGCATGTTATCACTCTCAGGCTCATGCATGCAGAATGACTATTACAATGAAGTACTGGAGGGGCAGCCAGGGCTTGTAGAAGATTACCTTGGCGTGTCGGCACCTTGAAGAGAGGAAGGAGAAACATAATTTCACCATGAGTTGTCCAAACTAGTAGGTTTCCAACAGTACTAGAATGTGCTAGATTTAAAAATTCAGAGTATAATCTACCTCCAAATTTTAATTAATTTCATTAAGAGATGACTTTGGGGTTACTAATGCAATCTGTGCCGAACCCCACCAGGTTTGAGAGACCAGTTATCAGCTGGATTGTACTGAGGGGTAAAATGAAGCTCTTGACTGCAGCATGTGACTTGCTGTTTTTGCTTTTCAGGCCGCAGTTTTCGCAGCCCCATATAAATCGGACTTTATGAAAGCGCTGTCAAAGGGTAAAGAGGTCAAAGAAGAAGAATGTGTAGAAAAAATCAGACAGTTTTTAGTCAACTTCACAGTGACTATCGATGCAATCTATGAGATGTACACAAAAATGAACGCAGAGTTGGATTACAAGGTTTAACACTTGCACTGAGTTTTTTTTCTCTCCCTTTTTTTCCCCCTCATCTCTTTTTCTCTCTCTTCTCCCTTTCTCTCTCAGCAATAAACTAACTGTAATCACTGTGATTTAGATAACATTTTATGTTGCTATTCCTACAGGGTAATCATTAACCAGCAGTAACTAGTGTGGAAGCCAGGCAGAAGATACACAGTATATATGTGGAATTGATGTATGTGTGAGTTACTGTGTACTCCTGATCCTTAGTACTGTAATAACATTGAAATAAATCAGAACAGATCAGGTCTATACCCTCAGTCCTACCAGCTATTGGTTTAGTTGATGGAAAAGCAGAGAATATATTATTTTCTAATATGAATTCCCTTTTCTTGTATTAACTGACCAACAGGGTTTTTATAGGGTTACTCCCAAAATACATTTGTGATTTTTCAACAGGAAGTTAGTGTGGCCTTTAACCATTTATAAAAGAAAGGTTGAGGTAAATGTGAAGGCTCAACTTATTAATGCTAAATCTTTTACTTTTCAACCGTCAGGAGGTAAGGCTGACTTCCTATAATAATCTAAATAGAGCAAATGTTGTGCATGATAATAAATGAAACCACATCCTTTTTAAGCTCTTTCTAGACATTTTACGGGTATTCTGTAGTTGAATTTAGATAATCTGACAGTTCAAATGTCAAATTCTGGCATACTAAATCACATCCCATTCATTTTCTCCCTCTCCTTCCCCTCTCCTTAATGGTGCTGACTTATGCTGGGCTATGGTCCCAAAGGTGCCAGTACCTCACCCAAGTGGGCATTCTCCTTGTGTGAGCCTAGACAGTGACTATCGGCAGACTGTTTGTGGAGGGATATCATTTATACTTGTCCTGTGTGCGCACTCCACTTTCTGGCACAAATTGCTGAATACTGATCCAGCATAGCATCTCTCGCCCATTCCTTCCCCCCACCCCCAACTTCAAGCCATAGGAGCTGAAGCCAATTGTAGTCTTGCCACTTCTTGCCTGGCAAACATTAATTTGGCACAGACCTAGGATGGAGCCTGTGACCTTCCTATCTGGGTGGCTCAATTACTTTACCAACTAAACCATCAGGGGAGCTCTAACACTTTAAAAATGGGTTTTGGTATGTACAATTTAGAAAATTCAGTCTGAATCTTTCTAGAAATTCTAATGCAGCCAGAGCATTTCTTGGCCTTGTTGGCTATGGATTTATAAGGACTTGAACAGAGATAAAATTGTAGGCTTTTGCTAACTGACCTTTTATGTACTGAAAGCTTTCTGTCTGTGCTTTTTCCTGTTGTTTGTTGAGCCTTGTTTTGCGAAACGAATGTTTCCAAGACCTCAAACAGTGCGAGACACCTAAAATCGGCCACTGATATGCACTTTTAAGTGTTTTTTTGATGGGAGGAAATGAAGTTGCAGAGCCCGTAAAGGGGGAATATCCTTTAGCCCACAATATCAGTGAAGCTAAAACAAAAGGCTGAAGAGATTGACCTTGTTTTAGTTAAAGGGAGCAGTAAGCAGAATCGATTTAGTTTAATAAATCCAAATGTCCTTTTAATTTCAAACATAATATATTTTCAAATCTTTCAGTGCACCATTTAGTAGAAATCCTTGCTAATTGTAAGCAGGGATTATGTGTTGCTTTTCTCTGCCTTCCTCGCTGCAGAGCTCCCCTGTTCTCTTGCAATGCCAAATTTATATTTCACTTCTGGGTTTTGCTTCCTGTGGCAGCAAGTTGATACTGATACTGCAGTGTTGAATAAACCAGAGAAATTGGCTGAAAATGAATCAAGATGGCCTGTTTTAGAAGACATTGCAAGATTTGTTTATCCAGAGGTCACTGGATAACTATCAGGCACAGGCACCCTAGATGAGTTGGGTTTTTCCCCCTCCCTAGCCCAGTGGCACCAAGTATCTTCCCTACAGCCGCCCTCGCTGAAATCGGCCAACTCTGAAAAGACCATTGATAAAATCTGGAACTTTCGTGTTCTATACTTAGTTTCACAAAAAGCAGTTCCTTTATCCACTCAGCGTTAGGACAGCTGAGTGCATTTTATCTTCATTTTCTTCAAGCTGCCACTGCGCTTGAGTTACCGCTCAGGATTGTGGCTCTTGACAAAAATATATTGCGTACTCGTGCCTCATTGGTATAGAAGAGGTAGGTAATTCACCTTTAAGTCATCAATTTCCCTCAGAGATGTGACCGAGTAGCTTCTTTGGAGAAACGTCATACTGGTGCAGTTGGAGGTTGGGATGGAAAGATATCATTGGAATGGAGTGGAGGAAACTTTGTCTCTAACCATGCTCCCTTGGAGTGCTTGATGCTAATACTTGGAGAAGTCTTACACTCCTGGGCACTAATATCCCTCACCTTGATGAGCACAAAATTCACAAACTATTTTTATACGTATATATAAAAGAAAAGGTAGGAGCACCAAAAGGGATATTATTCCTCCAATTGTCAGATGAACAAAGAAGGAATTTCTAGCAGATTACATGTTGAACTTGATCTGAATCAGAAACCGGTATGCCAACTGTGTTTGGCTTTTGTATCACTTGAAGGACAAAAAGGTGGTGGAGAGGGGGTTGTTGGAGGTCATGTCACAGTGGTGACTGACACTTCAGAGAAGTGCCTTCTTGGTGTTTCTGATTCAAAATGATTTTTCTAAACAGTGAACAGACCATTGCTGTCTGCTTCCGATCCAAGTTCACACCTATTTGTACAATTTAGAGAGATGAGTTCTGGGCAGACCAGGTTCACTCCTAGCAATCTGAGACCATGTTTTAAATTATATTAGATCGTGCAAAGATAATGAAGTATTCAAGGAATAATGAAGCTTTTTTTTGATTTGTGGTGGGAAGAGAGGATTTCCAGTTTAAAAGTAGTGTTCTAAGATCGTTCCAGCTAACGGCTTCCACAGAGTAAGTCTGTCATTAAGTATGTTTGATGTTAAACAGATTTAGAGCTTGTTTGTACTGTACTGTGTTGCAGTTTTAATATGAGGTCTGATGCAATGGCCCTAACCCTGGGCCTTGCATATTCCTATAGGCTTGTTGACCATTGCACTTTGCTGATCTCGTTGCGTGCTTTTATAACATCTTTGTTTAATTAAGTTTCTATTTTTTTTGGATTTGTTAAAGGAATAATGGGATGGAATAAATAGTGTAATTAGGGAAGTCTCAGTAATGGCCATTTGGTTTTTGAACCACAGCTTTTTTAACCTTGGGGCATAAAATTTTTAATCCTAAAAATTGCAACCATTAAGATTGTGCGATTATAAAATAAAGCTCTTTCCACTATTTCTACCTCACTAGAGCTTCATGCTTGTATGAAACCTGCGCCTGCCAGGAGGAATGGCAGTGGTACCAACCTAGTGTGTACTTTTCCTCATCTCTGCCCATGTTTTCAATGATACAGTAGTGAGACTAGTGCCTTCCCTTTCCTCTGAGGTGGAACGTATTCCCTACGCAAGTATCTCTGCTTCATGGCAAGGGGCTGAGAACTAGTCAGGTGGATTTAGGTTTCACGTGATGGATATGGAGTCAGGACTGGTAATGCAGTGTCAGCGGTTACAATGTAAATAAACAATGGGTAATACCATTAACTGGAAATGTGCAATATTTTGACCATTGTTTTAACTGCGTAACGTGGTAAAGAGAGCAAAAACTGACCTGAATGCACTCCTGTTGAGTTTACTATTGCCAGCAGACTGTGTGTGTATGACACTTTTTGGGGGGGAAAACAACCTTTTCATTTTTTTTGGAATTTATTATGTATTCAGGTTCTGATATTCCCTATAAACATGCATTGAAATAAATGCTTGTGTATCACTGGAGCCATCCATTTGTTTCCTGTCTGCCATGTCAGCCCACCAACTCATAGAAAACCCAGTGGCCATCATAAGCAATGTTAAGTTTGTACGTATTGAGAGTAACACATTCTGCAGTGTATCCCAAGGTGGCAACCCATCTCGAGTGCATGGCAGGCTGATCAGCATCTGACCGAAAGATGGATTAGTGTTTCAGATGGGTCAATTCATCAGAATTTACTTAGTCAGGCTGGAGATGTTCCTTCTATAGGTCTGACAAAGAGGCCAGTTCTGATGAAGGATCACCTCTTTCACATGAATCCTTTGACCCTGCCTGCTTGTTCGGGTTGACGTTGGAAAGCTGTAATGGAATGGCAGAGAGGTTGGTATCCTGGATTGAAGAGAATGGGGCCCCTCATCTGAACCGATCTCTGGATTTGGACACCTTAACCCCTCTTTTTTTGGATACTGATGGAATTATTGTCCGTGTCTAGCATTTTCTGTTTTTCTTTCAGATTTTTCAGTTCTTCCAGCTTTTTCTTCTTCTTAATTTCACTCTTAAAATGATCAGAAACTTCTGCTGCTGTTCTCAAGCCACTGCCTTCTGATGTGCTGCAGACTGGGTGCTAACCCAGCTGGTACAAAGCAATGAAATGTTCCATGGCAAAAGATTTTGGTGGTTTTTTGGGGGGAATTGTCCAATAATCCTGAGCCAGTCGGAATCCTTCCTCCCATATTTGCTTTGTAATGCATACTTGGAGTGTCTTTGTAAAAAAGGTACATGTGCTAAATACAGAAGGGGAGAGGTTTCAAACTCATGCTGTTGCTGATCAGCTTATTTCCTGGTAATCAACTGTTGATTTAACAGTTGATTGTTAAACTTGCAGCAGTTACATCTGGATCATTATTAAGATAGTATGGATGATGTTGTGCATGAACAACACCGAGCATACTGGGTATATGGTTAGTGGAGGGCAGCTGTGAGCAGCTCCAGAAATGAATAAATTAACCTCATCCCTCCTATCAGGAGGTCAGTATACATTATATTTATTTTATATATTTAAAAAAAAAGAGGATGCCAACAAGTGATTTCAGGCCCTTAATCTTATCTGAGGGGTTCAGATCATGGCTGTAAACTGCTGGAGCTTGTGATTTATGCTGTCATCCAACTGCACTCCCTCCCCTCCTGTGTGATGTTATTGCCTTCTAAAACTCCCATGTATTCTGCTTACTGTTTTGGGGATGTACCATCTTTTGTTTTACTGTAGTGATAATTGCTATTGAGAAGCACTGTAACTATGGCAGTGAGAAGACTATATTTGATGAGCATGCCTTTTGCTGCCTTGAGTGAAACACAGGCCTTAAATAAACCTCTAAACTTGATGTCAGTAAACTCCTTTATTGGGCATTTTTTTTTTGTTTAAATCAGTTCATGGACAAGTTTTGGAATCCTCTATGCACAAGTTTTAGGATTTATCTTTTCACAGGATTCTGTTCAATCTTATAGACCATGTTTATAAATTGTGTCCTACTTGATTGAAGGATGACGTTTGTTCTTTTTACGTTGGAGAGTACACTGCTAAGGAGGGAGTCTTGGCATCAGGATCCAAATATTGAGTTATGGACTCTCCTCTGCAATTTTTCTCCCCTCCTGGCCTGAAGGTACTTTTAATGCAGTCGGTTTTATGGACACCCTTTAGTACCATGCCCAAAGGGACATTCCGCATCCAAGTCTGGACAGTGATGGAGGCCAGGCTATTTAACCATGAAGGGTAGCACTGCCTAGTCTGATCCTGCCCTCACCAGACATCCAGGCATGAACATTTTCCAGCAGGATTTGCTCCTCAGGATTGGGAACTGTGACTGCCTGACTTTCTTTCCCAACATCCTATACCTGGATTGTCAGGGTCCTCTTGTTGTCCCAGGTGTGATTGGCTAACTGGGCACAACCCTGGTTCCATCCTATTTCATATCGTTCATTACTGCTCCATGTGGTACATTTACCGACTGATTGGTGCGGGAACCAAAACTCACTGTTCAACATCTCAGTCTATCTTTGGTTTGGGTTACTTTTTTGTTTAAAATAGATTGTAATTATTTTTTTTGGAGTACTGATGAAAAGACTTCCTCAACTTGGATCCTAAATGTAGAATTTCTTTATTTAAAAAAAAATTATCTCCAGTCAGTTTGGTACAAATGTTTTAACTGCAATAAAACTTTGAGCCTATTTTGTCAAAATGGTGTGTGATGTGTTGTGATTTAGGTGTCGCAGTAAGATCTAGCAGAGAAGGACTTGCCTGTATATAGTGCCTCATCCTTTCCCTTTCTCTCTTTTTCTCTTTTCACCCCCACCCTTATTTTGAAGTGCAACTTGATTTTTTTGTATCCACAAATAGCAGTAAGATTTTTTGGGGCGGGGAGGGGGCAGACAGAATGTTGGCTAATTCATGGCATCTGACCCCGTACCACAGGAGTTTGGTTTTAATGTCTCAACTGAAGGACATCACCTCTGGCAATGCAGCACTCCCTGGACTGGCACCCTAGTTTATGCGCTTGAGTTCTGAGGGGAATTGGGACCTACAATCTTCTGATTCAAGTGAGAATGTAGCCAACCGAACAACGCTGATACCAGCACTTGAAAAATATGGTCTATGTGCAGCTCCCCACTGGTTGTTAGTACTGGCGCTGTCTGGTGTGATTAATGATCCCTAGAGACAGGAAGGTCCCAGGTTTGGTCCTTGGTCTTTGCTGAGTCAACAGATCTCCGTTGGGATATTGGGAGTGTTGCAACTCACCTTAGCAGCTGGAGGCTAGGGACATGACCTGCATTTGTTTAGTGTTTTTACCTAATGGAAACTAAAAGAGTGATTGGATGTACTTTTCTAATGTTTAAAACCTTCCACCTAACAGGAGACGTTCCCAGTTTTTTTTCTGTTGTTGCTTCTCTGTAGGAGAAAAATACATGTTGCCAAATAAGAGGCAGCTGAACAAGGAAACTGCATTAGAGGTTGGATCCTCCTGTGTACTTAGTTGGTAAAGGAATTTCCCTGATTTGAACAGCTCTCGACAATCTCTTGGGATGTTACTTAAAATGACTGCATTTGTGAATGGGTCATTGACACAAACCTCAGAAAAACACTTCCTAGAAACTGGACGATGCGGGGGGTAAAAGCCTTCTAAAGGAAAATCAGGGAAAATGCTGATTGTCTGCCAACAAAATTACATTCTCAGAAATTATATCTTTTGAAAGCCATACCTTCCCACGATTTCATTAAGTTATTTAATTAGAAGGGGGAAAGGGCACCATCCCGTTTCATGGTACTGATTCTGATTTGTGATGATTTTTAAAGTGGCTTTTCTATGGCCAATTTTGAATAGACATTTGTTGCCTTTTGGAAGCTGCTACTTCTCCCCACTAATTCTGAAATGGGCTGGGGAATCAACAGTATCCTGAACAGATCCCCTGTTATTGAACCTCCTCAGGATCTGGGACCCCTGTAAAAGGTGAGGGAATCAGTAGAGGTAAATGGTACAATATTTTCTGCACTACACCCACCCCGAGAGGAATTGGAAGCAACAAAGTCACCACATTTTTACTGGTGTTACTAATGGAGAGTGGATTTCATGTTTTTTAGTAACTAAAATGCACCATATTTGGTTAAATCTCATTATTCAGAAAAATTGTAATTATGAAATCTTTCACTTTGTATATTTTAAAAAATTGAATAAATTCAGAATTGCGACTTGCAGCATATTAATTGTTTTAATTAAAAATAAATCCCTTGTTCTCTTCAGCTCCCCCTCCTCAGGTTTTGTTCTGGTGCTTATCTTTGAATCTGATGCAGAATTACCTTTTTTTTTCCCTCCCCACCAATTTTCAGTCCTTACCCACTGCTCATTACTTTGTATGGCTAAATAGTGAGTGCTGACAGGCTTCCAACTGTGGCGCAAATCATAGCTTAGCGTGATCTTGTTCTCACCTAATGCATTTTCACAATTTAATCCACTCAAGTCAAAGCTGTCGCTATTTCCCAGTTTGAGGCAGATCCTGTAAAGCCTCCATCCCCATAACAGATACAAGTGTTTAGAAGATGTAGAAGTCCAATGAGATGCAGACCAATCGTAGGCTGACCTGTTGCAACTTTTCCTTCAAAAGGGGCATGCCTGCCTTTTCAAGAATGAACTTGTATTTATATTTTTATATGTCATTATGATGTTCCAATTTGAGATACAGTAACTGTTGGTTTGATAGCAAACAGTGTAGCTAAATTGCACACAGCAAGGTCCCTCAAACAGCAAATGAGATAAATGACCACCAAATAATCTGTTTTAGGTGGTGTCTGTTGAGGGAGGAGTGTTAGCTAGGACACTGGAAGAAGGCCATGCTCTTCTTTGAATAGTCCTATGAGATCTTTTACATCCACCTGAACAGGCAGATTGGCACCTCTGATGATGCAGCACTCCTTCAGTACTGCACTGATACGTCAGCCTAGATTATGTTCTCAAATCCTGGATTGTGGCTTAATTATCTAACTCAGAAATGAGTGCAAATGGAAGTGAAGCACTTTTGGAACATCCTGAGGACATGAAAGACATTATATAAATACAAACTCATTCATGCGAAGCTGCCACTATGACTAGGTATCTTGTGACATAGCCTAATCTAATGGTCAATTATGGTTATACAGTTTACTAATGGATTCCTTCACAAATGGATCACTCAGTCTTTCTTTACTCTCCTGTATCTTTGATAGTGTGGTCATTGCTAATGAAATCTATCCCTCAACCAAGACCATTAAAACAGTTCAATTAGTGATTTATCTCATTGCTATTTGTGGGATCTTGCTGCATGCAAATTGGCTGCTGCATTTCCCTACATTGCAACAGTGACTCTGCTTCAAAAGTACTTCATTGGCTGTGAAGAATTTCGGAATGGCCTGAGGTCATAAAAGATGTTATAGAATTGTTACTTTCCTCCTTCCTCTCTTGTGCACGTGCTTGCTAAACTGCACAGGACATAAAGAATGAAATAAGAAACTGACATTCTGCCCCATCAAGCCTGCTCCTTCTACAGATAATGTACAGTATCAACTATGATGGATTCTGGAGTCTATCCTACCCATTTAATCGGAAAGTTTCCGATTCAGTATTTCTAATCCTCAAAGGAAATCAAGTGAAAGACCAGACTGTTCATCCATTCCCATTCTTCAACTATGGCCTGCTTCCTACCATAGATTATATTTACTCTTTCCCAGCAGCACATTGATTTTGCAGGGTATTAAATCATCTCGGTCTTTATTTGTCCTTACAGCCTGTACCCAACCAGCTATTTGGGCAGCATTCCCTATTTATGATTCTGCATTAGTTGGAGTCCTGTGCAATCGTTTGTTACCCGACTGCCTGTGACCAGCAGTAACTGTGATAAATATACAGAGATGTCCTTTTGTAATATCTGTCATCAGGAAAAATGCACACAAGACTTTTAAGTTTTGTGCTCTGATCCTGTGATGTCTAGAATTTCTGGTTTGTAAGTTAAGAACCTGAACCTCTAGTAATAATACCATTCTGGGGAAATAAATAGCCAATAGATAAAGGCTAAAGTTAGTACAAATTGAATTAGGAGCTGCTCATTTGTCTCGAGAATGCTTCAGTTAATTGCAGCCAGTCCACTATGCAGACTTATCAAAATCACAGGAATATTGTGAACATACACAAAAGGTGAGAAAATGCCATCACACGTATCGATATTCACCTTATCGACTGCCCTCCCCAACCACACACAATGCTATCTTCTGGAGGAAGCAAAAAAAATACAACAAAAGAGGTTTTTTTTCACATGAGCTGGTAATTTTTTGATGTTAAAATACTGAATAAAATTAAATGCAACATAAGTTTAAAAATCAGGACCCAGCCAACTGGAATTGGGATATGGGGGAAAAGAGATAAAAATTGGGACTGGTAAGTATGGAATGTTAGTATGTGGCAGGGATGGGTGTGAAAGTTTGCTCTGACTGTATTCAGCCAGCAGAGGGCACCAGATACCACCAATTAGCATTGTGTTCCTTACTGATTAAGTAACAAAATGAAGCTAAAAGCTTTTAAAATATCTAAAATTAAACTCAAGTTTTGTAAATATTATTTATGAAACTAACAGCCCTTTTCAAAAGTTTAAAGAATATATGATTTAATTTGAGACACGTAGATGATATGGGGGAATGGAAATGTCAAATTAGTGCAGGAGAGGGTGCTGTTCTGAGATTGGAGACAGTGCATTATTGGAAAGAGTAGAGGGTGTTTTCCTCAACATCTAACCATGACCTAGGAGTGATTGATGCTGATTTTGGGGGGGAGGCAGGAATGGGAGATGTCCCATTTCCCAGAAGTCATTTGTCGAGCACCGAATTTCAATGCTTCTTTCAAGACAAAATTCCAACTCTTTAAATCACATATTCGGTTAATTCTCAAAATTTATATCCAATTAGATGTAGTAGATTCTCCAATCCAAGCACCAACCCCTCACCTCCCCCATCCTTAGAAACGCCGCCACACCCATCCTACATCCAACACTACGGCCAGAGATAAAACAGGAGCTATAGTTAAGATCTGAAGTCGTTAAAAGCAATATTAAGGCCAGAGGGCTGCAAAGTGCCTGGTAGAATTGAAGTAACAGGGAGCTTAGGGTCACACTTGCAGACATGAAAGAGGTGTTCGGCAAAGCGATCACCTGATCCCCATTTGGTCTCTCCAGTGTAGAGGAGATGGTACCGTATCTGTTCTCTCTCTACATATGCTGACTGTCCTGCTGAGTGTTTCCAGCATTTTCTGTTTCTGTTTCTTAATTGTAATTCTGTGTGTACTGTGACCACCAAGAAAGAACCCAGTAATTAATTTGTCCTAGACCTGACCATTGAAGTAAAAATAGTAACCTGACCACGAGCAGTGACTTTGCATGCTCCCAGATAATCGAGTAGCAGTTGGCCTGCTGTACTTCCTTGGAGTGACATCGCATGCCATTCTGATATTACCTATGATGATGAAACCTATATCCATGTTTCCCTTATTTATTAGATTGCCCTGGAAGCTGAGTCCAGTTCACAAGGCTGACACCAGAGATTAGGATGCTCAGAGACTGTCTCACCCACCGTGGCTCACAAACTGTCTGGAGCCTCAGCAAAGCAGCTCAACTCACACAATTATGGGTCGGCCGTATCAGTCACTTACATTTTCATCGGTCGCAGTGTTTCTTTCCTGTGCAAATATCTCAACACTGGAGCTAACCTTGAGTAAATCAGCAGGGACAGGACTGACATGTGGAATTTCTCACCCACTGCTGCTTCATAGACTTATTTAATTTCCAGTCTCCAGCACCATCCTAATCCTCTCACTGCTGGACACCCATGTTATTTCTCTACAATTATTTTCAATGTCACCCTCAAGGCTTCTTTTTAAAACACTAAATAATTACAGATTAATCTAACATCCTTTGGTTTATTTCAGTTACAGTCAACCTTTTAATTCAGCCAATTGGCACTAAATGGCGGTTTTAGTCAGACAGGCTGCTGTGGGCGATGACAGTGTTGTATTGGTGGCTAGGAGGCGCTCCACTAAATGTTAGATACCTACACGGAGCAGAGTAACTTGTGGCATACCTGAGCTGGGAGAGGTTGGTGGGACAACTTGGCAGGAGCTTAGCCCTGTACCTAGTCCGTGCTATACCTGACCTGGGAGTGCTGGATGGAGCAGTCTAGAGGAACGTCTGGCCTTTGTTGTATTTGACCTGGGAACGCTTGATGGGACAGAGGAGAGGGAGTTTTACTCTGCACCTAAGTGACTGATACTGCATTGTAAAGTGGTAAAACAGCCACCAAAGCAAAGGTTAGCAATATCAATTCTTAAAAGGGGAGATGCTGTCACATTGTTACTGCTAGGGTAAATTCTAGCAATGGGAATAACAGTGCTAAAAGTCTAGCATGTTGGCAGCTGGAGTTAGTTTGGGGCTGCAGCTATATCCATTTCATTAAATCAGCGAGGCTGTGTCTGCAGTGTGCCTTATATTAGTGGAGTTGTATCTGCAGTGTGCCTTGTATCAGTGGGGTTGTTTCTGCAATGTGCCTTATTTCAGTGATGTATCTGCAGTGTGCCTTATTTCAGTGGGGCTGTGTCTGGGTGTGCCTTATTTCAGTGATGTATCTGCAGTGTGTCTTATTTCAGTGAGGTTGTATCTGCAGTGTGTCTTATTTCAGTGGCGTTGTATCTGTAATGTGCCTCCCCTGCTCTTCTTCAACTAGTACCATGGAATCTTTTACATCCACCCAAACAGATAGACCAGACCTCGGTTTAATGTCTCATCTGAAAGACAGCACCTCCAATTAATGCAGCAGTCCCTCAGTACTGTACTCGTGTCAGCCTGAATTATCCACTCAAGTCTTAAAGTGGGGCTTAAACCCAAGAGCCTCTGCCTCGGAGGTCAGTGCTACCATTGAGCCAAGCTGGTAATGAGATAGTATGTGCATTTGTGGATGTTCCTTACCTCAGTAACGTTACATATCAGTTTGAGTGTCAAGCAACATTCCCTTGAAAGTCAGTATCTGACAATGTAGCAGTTAATGAATTGGTTTATTACAAATTGCTCAAGGCAGATGCTGGAGATAATTCTGTTAGCAGACACTGAACTGCTGGTTATTCCTTTTGATTCAATTTTGGATTACAAAGTACCCTGAAACAAATTGAAAGCAAGAACTTTACTCAAACGCTGTATGCTTAAGTAACTTTGTACTGTCTCACTTTTTTTCATCAAAAGTCTTGCTCTTAAAATTTTCCTTTTGGAGTTGATGTGGATTCTAAAATTGGGCTGAGGTGGGTTTGGGCAAATTTGGAGTTGGAAACCAATTTGTTTAAGATACAAAGCAAATGTCAGATGATGATGAATTTACGTGTGAATCCAGCATTTGTTTCGTATCGTAAACAAGGTCTCCCTCACCCCAGGATTGATTTGGAGCTGGAAAGTTCAAATGGGGCTCTTTTCCTCTATAAACAAGACAGAGACAGAAGAGCAAGTTTAAACAATAATGAGATCTTACGATAGGCCAGCAGAGAACCAAAAGCAGGAGAAAAGGTGGCAATCTATTACCATGGTAACCACAAAGCTGCTGGGATACTGGTTTCACATCTGAATGATCAGTCCAAGGAGATACTGGTATGATGGTGATACAAAGTCTAGGAGATCTCCTATACCCTGTTTGCTATAGTAACTGATGCTGGATTCAATCATTCTTATGTCTGACATCTGTTTTCCATCAATTTTTGAAACTGGCTCCTTCTGTGCTGTTTCACAATCATGCAGTCAGGAGGAGATACACCAAATAAATGTAAAACAAAAATAACATGTTCAGTCTTCAGGCACACAGAAATTAGGAGGGCCATTCGCTGACAAATGTCACACATGAGCAACGGTAACTTGGGAAAGGTGCTGGTGGACACTGGATGCCTGTGGAACTACGTCCCATCGAGACAGTCACTGCCACAGGAGAGGAAGGAAACTGGAGGGGAAATTGAAGAGATAAAAGAAAAACAAAATTAACTCAAGTTAATTGTTCTACTGCCATTTCCTATTCCATTGTGTCCAAGCATTTGGGGGTTGTTAACTTTCAAAACCAAAGTCCTACATAACAATTTTCATGTCATGATATATAAAGTTGTATTAATTAAATGTTAGAATTTTCCACAATTAGTACCTTTGACTTCTGAGTGCTTATCTTTCATGATCTAATCAAGGCGTTTTTTTTTATTTGTTCATGGGATGTGGGCGTCACTGGCGAGGCCAGCATTTATTGCCCATCCCTAATTGCCCTTGAGAAGGTGGTGGTGAGCCGCCTTCTTGAACCGCTGCAGTCCATGTGGTGAAGGTTCTCCCACAGTGCTGTTAGGAAGGGAGTTCCAGGACTTTGACCCAGCGACGATGAAGGAACGGCGATATATTTCCAAGTCGGGATGATGTGTGACTTGGAGGGGAACGTGCAGGTGGTGTTGTTCCCTTGTGCCTGCTGCTCTTGTCCTTCCAGGTGGTAGAGGTCGCGGGTTTGGGAGGTGCTGTCGAAGAAGCCTTGGCGAGTTGCTGCAGTGCATCCTGTGGATGGTACACACTGCAGCCACTGCGCGCCGGTGGTGGAGGGAGTGAATGTTTAGGGTGGTGGATGGGGTGCCAGTCAAACGGGCTGCTTTGTCCTGGATGGTGTCGAGCTTCTTGAGTGTTGTTGGAGCTGCACTCATCCAGGCAAGTGGAGAGTATTCCATCACACTCCTGACTTGTGCCTTGTAGATGGTGGAAAAGCTTTGGGGAGTCAGGAGGTGAGTCACTCGCCGCTGAATACCCAGCCTCTGACCTGCTCTTGTAGCCACAGTATTTATATGGCTGGTCCAGTTAAGTTTCTTGTCAATGTGACCCCCAGGATGTTGATGGTGGGGGACTCGGTGATGGTAATGCCGTTGAATGTCAAGGGGAGGTGGTTAGACTCTCTCTTGTTGGAAATGGTCATTGCCTGGCACTTGACTGGCGCGAATGTTACTTGCCACTTATCAGCCCAACCCTGGATGTTGTCCAGGTCTGGCTGCATGCGGGCTCGGACTGCTTCGTTATTTGAAGGGTTACGAATGGAACTGAACACTGTGCAATCATCAGCGAACATCCCCATTATGATGGAGGGACGGTCATTGATGAAGCAGCTGAAGATGGTTGGGCCTCAGACACTGCCCTGAGGAACTCCTGCAGCAATGTCCTGGGGCTGAGATGATTGGCCTCCAACAACCACTACCATCTTCCTTTGTGCTAGGTATGACTCCAACCACTGGAGAGTTTTCCCCCTGCTTCCTATTAACTTCAATTTTACTAGGGTTCCTTGGTGCCACACTCGGTCAAATGCTGCCTTGATGTCAAGGGCAGTCACTCTCACCTCACCTCTGGAATTCAGCTCTTTTGTCCATGTTTGGACCAAGGCTGTAATGAGGTCTGGAGCCGAGTGGTCCTGGTTGAACCCAAACTGAGCATCGGTGAGCAGATTATTGGTGAGTAAGTGCCGCTTGATAGCACTGTCGATGACACCTTCCATCACTTTGCTGATGATTGAGAGTAGACTGATGGGGGCGGTATTGGCCGGATTGGATTTGTCCTGCTTTTTGTGGACAGGACATACCTGGGCAATTTTCCACATTGTCGGGTGGATGCCAGTGTTGTAGCTGAACTGGAACAGCTTGGCTAGGCGCAGCTAGTTCTGGAGCACAAGTCTTCAGCACTACAGCCGGGATGTTGTCGGGGCCCATAGCCTTTGCTGTATCCAGTGCACTCAGCCGTTTTTTGATCACACGTGGAGTGAATCGAATTGGCTGAAGACTGGCTTCTGTGATGGTGGGGATATCGGGAGGAGGCCGAGATGGATCATTCACTCAGCACTTCTGGCTGAAGATGGTTGCAAATGCTTCAGCCTTGTCTTTTGAACTCACGTGCTGGACTCTGACATCAATGAGGATGGGGATGCTTACAGAGCCTCCTCCTCCCGTTAGTTGTTTAATTGTCCACCACTATTCATGACTGGATGTGGCAGGACTGCAGAGCTTTGATCTGATCCGTTGGTTGTGGATTCGCTTAGCTCTGTCTGTAGCATGTTGCTTTCGCTGTTTAGCACGCATGTAGTCCTGAGTTGTAGCTTCACCAGGTTGGCACCTCATTTTTTGGTACGCCTGGTGCTGCTCCTGGCATGCTCTTCTACACTCCTCATTGAACCAGGGTTGATCCCCTGGCTTGTTGGTAATGGTAAAGTGAGCAATATGCCGGGCCATGAGGTTACAGATTGTTCTGGAATACAGTTCTGCTGCTGCTGATGGCCCACAGCACCTCATGGATGCCCAGTTTTGCGCTGATAGATCTGTTCTGAATCTATCCCATTTAGCAAGGTGGGACTGCCACACAACACGTTGGATGGTGTCCTCAGTGCGAAGATGGGACATCGTCTCCACGAGGACTGTGCGGTGGACACTCCTTCCAATATTGTCATGGACAGATGCATCTGCGACAGTAGATTGGTGAGGACGAGGTCAAGTAAGTTTTTCCCTCGTGTTGGTTCGCTCACCACGTGCCGCAGGCCCAGTCTGGCAGCTATGTCCTTCAGGACTCGATCAGTAGTGGTGCTACTGAGCCACTCTTGGTGATGGACATTGAAGTCCCCCTCCCAGAGTACATTCTATGCCCTTGCTACCCTTTGCACTTCCTCCAAGTGGTGTTCAACATGGAGGAGGACTGATTCATCAGCTGAGGGAGGGCGGTAGGTGGTAATCAGCAGGAGGATTCCTTGCCCATGTTTGACCTGATGCCATGAGATTTCATGGGGTCCAGAGTCAATGTTGAGGACTCCCAGGGCCACTCCCTCCTGACTGTATATCACTGTACCGCCACCTCAGGTAGGTCTATCCTGCCGGTGGGACAGGACATACCCAGGGATGGTGATGGAAGAGTCTGGGACGTTGGCTGAAAGGTATGATTCTGTGAGTATGGCTATGTCAGGCTGTTGCTTGACTAGTCTGTGGGACAGCTCTCCCAATTTTGGCACAAGTCCCCAGATGTTAGTGAGGAGGACTTTGCAGGGTCGACTGGGCTTGATTTGCCTTTGTCGTGTCCAGTGCCTAGTGGTCCGATGCCGGGTGGTCCGTCTGGTTTTATTCTTATGATGACTTTTTTAAGCGAGATTTTACAACTGAGTGGCTTGCTAGGCCATTTCAGAGGGCAATTAAGAATCAACCACATTGCTGTGGGTCTAGAGTCATATATAGGTCAAATGTAAAGAATCTTACAACACCAGGTTATAGTCCAACTGTTTTAAAACAGTTGGACTATAACCTGGTGTTGTAAGATTCCTTACATTTGTCAACCCCAGTCCATCACCGGCATCTCCACATCATATATAGGTCAGACCAGGTAAGGATGGCAGGTTTCCTTCCCTAAAGGACATTAGTGAAAAGATGATAAAGGGATTCTATTGGGAAAATACAGAGAAACTATTTCCTCTGGTGGGGAAATCCAGAACGGGGGGGGGGCCTTAAAGATAGAGCTAGGCCATTTAGGAGTGAAATCTGGAAGCACCTTTTCACACAAAGGGTAGTGGAAATCTGGAACTCTCTCCCCAAAAGGCTATAGATGCTGGGACAACTGCTGCTTTCAATACTGACATTGATCGGTTTTTGTTTGGTAAGGGTATCAAGGGACATGGAGAAAAGACGGGCAAACCATGATCTAATAGAATGATGGAACAGGCTCGAGGGGCTGAATGGCCTATTTCTTTTTCTATCTTCCTATATGCCCACAGCATATGATCATCTTGAGCTTAATTTAATTCAAGTAAAATCTTACTATTGATATTCTTTTCATCAGGACACAGGTATTGTCCTCACTGGTTCATTCCTTCAGAGTGTTCACTCTCTTCCTTGAGTGCTGTTTGAACGTGGAGGTCATTGTGTCTGAGCCTAATTCTGTCATGACATGATATCCACATACACACTTTCAAGCAAGGGTCACTGGATAGTAATTAGGAGGGGGTGAACTGGCTGATTTTCCACCTGCCTAGTCTCGGGGAGCAGAAATCAACTGAAGTGTCATGGCTGAGATCAGCTAATGCAACATAGGTCAGGGGGTCAACCAGGAACCTTTTGGTGTTCATGGCCTAGCACTAATCAGAGATTATTAATAACAACTTGCTCAAAGAAATTGCAAGGATTTTGGACTTTATTTTCTTGTTTTAAAACAGTTCATATATTACATAAGTTTGGTTACTTTTAACTCCTTTTCATATCTTACTGTGTCTTTTTGCTTCTGAATATTATTTTACTTGTAAATAAATTGACCAGGTAGTTTTAGCCTGTATGCATTGGTCTGTCTTCGTAGATTTGAGTTGGCATCTGTTGTACTCTCCAGTGTCACTAAGTGATCATTAGATAACAGACTAATACAGTTTGAGCCCTCACTCGGTGGCAGCAGGTACTAGAAATTCCCCATGAGTGCCATAGTGAGCAGCAGAACTCACCATTACATGTGTGAGTGCATTGCCCTCATTCTCTTTGATGCACACCAGATCTCATGAAATGGTGGTTCCACCAGTTAATGGTGCAGAACTTCAGTGGAGCTGCTTGTTTCCCTGCAACCTAGTCATGGTAGGTACAGATTCGTACATATATTAGCACGTGTTCCATACCTGGCCTCCAGGTAACACCTTTGAGCAGCCATTGTCCCAAGTCTCAGAGTTTCCTCGTCAGCTATACAATGGACATCCATCTTCAGTCTGGGGCAGGACTGCCCCTCCAGGGTGCTATGTGACAGGTCAGTGTAGGCTGGAGTCTTCCTTCCCTACAACCATTTCTTCAAATCTACCTCACAGCTACCCCCAGCTCTCATACGTGGGCTGAAGAAAATCCCCCCATTGCAGGCCGAAGAGTTATTAACAATAAATAATGTTTGGATGCATGTCCAAGCTTAACCTGCACCGGGATGTTGCTGTCATTGAATAGGGATGTTGCTGTCATTGAATAAAGGTGAGAAGGATAAAAGCATCTTTCATTCCTTCTCAGCATGGTCCCGAAAGACAATTTCGTGGCTAAAATTGGCATCCATTACGAGCCCATGGTACCTAAATGAATCAACAATTGGAATAGAACCCTCTTGTATTTTCCAACGAATACCTTTGAGATCTCCTCATAAGCTTTACAAAGACATAGTACTGCATCTTCGGGCAACCACCATCGAATTCCATTGGTTAGCCCATTGTGTACAATTGAGTAGAGTGCAGTCGATCCCTAGCTGTGTGCTAACAACACAACATCATCTGCTAAAAGGAGTGCCTCAATGCTTTCAGAAACTCTGAAACTATTCCTTACAACATCATCCCTTACAATACTATCCCTTACAACACTATCCCTTACAACACCATCCAGTACACCATTGGTGAAAGGCATCAAATAGGATGATAGACAGTGGACAATTTTGTCTCGCTCTTCTTTTGAGAGAAGTAGGTTCATCACCCTTGCATGGATCATGAATCTGGAGTTACATGTCCGGGATAAGTCAGAGATTTGGTCATGTTCATCCTTAGCCTTTATTTTCAAAAGATGTCCCAAATTAAATGACTTTGAATCAAATATCTGCCTTTTATAAAACCAACTTGGAGGGAAGGTTGTGTTTTCTGTTCTTTGATTACAGGGTAACTCATTATTATTTTTGGAAGCTCAGGCGTTTAAATATGTCATTGATTACATGCGTCCTCAGAAAAGATGAAAGTTAAGCTCTTCAAAGCTGATTACTCCGGGGACAGTCTTTCTTTTGGGCTGTGGAGGAGTGAGTGGGTCAGTGAAGTAGCAAACTGCTCCTTCTACCCTCGGGATCCATCTTTGAATCCAGTCCAGATTGATGGGAGAGAAGAATAGAAATTGGTATGCTTTGTGCCTGTTTTCCTGGTGTAAAACGGGCACAAAACTTGCCAATTTAGCAGTGGGTCGGCCTGCACCCAATCTGTGTTTTTAGGCATTCCAGGTGGATGCTTAAGACAGGCGCGAGGCCCCTTAGATACGTAAATTGGGGTCCTAATGCCTATTGAAGGTCCCCATCGAGAAATGGAGTTAGGATACAGATCAGCCATGATCTCATTGAATGCCGGAGCAGGCTCGAGGTGCTTTTTTTTTATTCCTTCATGGGATGTGGGTGTCGCTGGCGAGGCCGGCATTTATTGCCCATCCCTAATTGCCCTTGAGGGCTGAATGGCCTACTCCTGTTCCCATGTTCATTGAGTAGGGTAGGCATTTCACTTGCCCCGCTCAGGATTCCTCAGCGGTCCCGATCGCCTCTGTCTTCCCTCCCCCTTCCCACATCCCACCCCCATAACCCCCTCCAATTCCCCAACATTGGTGCCTTCACTCGGGTCAAGCTCATTAATGAGGCCCGAGGACCAGTACTTTCAGGAGCGGAAAATGAGAAAGACCTCAATTTATGTTGTGCCTTATCACAACTCTCAAAAATACCTCACAACATCTGACAGAAGTATAATGATTGGTGTTATGCAGGGAATGTGATCCCACAAATAAGAAGAATGACCATGTCATCTGTTTCGGATGTAGTTGATTGAGGGAGGAATGTTTGTCAAGCTACTGCGAAAAGTCCTTGCTCTTTTTTGAGTAATGTCACGGGATCTCGAATGGTCAGCTAAACCACTGGAACAGATGGGCTTTCAATTTAACAACTGATCTGAAGGACAGAATCTCCAACAATGCAGCAGCATCTCAGTACTGTGTTGGAGCGTCAGCCTAAATTATGTCCTCAGGTTCTAGAATGGGGCTTGAACTAACAACCTTCTGATTCAGAGGTGAGACTGCTACCAGGTAAAAAAGGCAGACAAGGTAAAGATTGTAGTTAGCCCAGCAGATCTTTGCCATTGCTGACCAGCCTTCTCCTTCCCTCTGCGATTGTCTGGAGAAAGTTTTTCAACAGTAGTTTAATGCATAAGGGAGGAAAATCTATCATTTGCTGATCAAATCTCACTTGAGTCATGCATCATGCTGGCAACTCGCAAGGTGCCATGGATATAAAGACAGGACTTATTGGGAGGTCTGTGGTGAGGCCAGAGTCCAGCCCATTCTAGACTCTGCCCTCGTGGCTTGACCAAGATGTTCAGCAGCTAGATCCTAGCACCCCCATCTCTGATTCAGAGGATTGTGGGTTCAACTCCCACTCCAGGTACTTGAGCACAAAATCTAGGCTGACACTCCAGTGTGGTACTGAGTGAGTGCTACACTGTCGGAGGTGCTGTCTTTCAGATGAGAGGTTAAACCGAGGCCCCGTCTGCCCTCTCAAGTGGATGTAAAAGATCCCATAGCACTATTTTGAAAAAGAGCAAGGGAGTTCTGGCCAACATTTATACCTCAAACAACACCTAAAAAACGATTAGCTGGTCATTGTCACATTGCTGTTTTTGGGACCTTGCTGTGTGCAAATTAGCTGCTGCGTTTCCTACATTGTAATAGTGACTACGCTTCAAAAAAAAAGTACTTCATTGGCTGTAAAGCACTTTGGGACGTCCTGAGGTTGTAAAAGGCGCTATATAATTATAAGAAATCCAATAAGGAATTCAGGAGAAACTTCTTTATTCAGAGAGTGGTGAGAATGTGGAATTTGCTGCCACATGGAGTGGTTGAGGTGAATAGCATAGAAGCATTTAAGGGGAAGCTAGATAAGTACATGAGAGAGAAAGGAATAGAAGGATATGGTTATAGGGTGAGATGAAGTAAGGTGGGAGAAGGCTCGTTTGGAGCATAAACACCGGCATAGACGTGTTGGGCCGAATGGCCTCTTTCTGTGCTGTACATTCTATGTAATTCTAGTAATTCTTCAGCATATGAAGAAAAGATCTGCAGAAATACTCCATGATTGCCAAAGGTAATCAAATAAAATTGAAGAATATTGATCTGTCTTCACATCTTCACTAAACAATCTTGGTCTACCGCCCTCCCCAGCTGACACTCCCAACACCCAGCCTTTGATGGGAAGTCTATCTGTGTGGATGTTGGATGAGGACAGGACTTGGACCTCGATTCAATCCACGGTTGAGTGTCCTGCTGACACTCTGGCAAGGCTCGTGTGGAGAATGGCCACATGATTGTACTATTGGTACCCTATAGAGGGTATGGTAGCATAGTGGTTATGTCACTGGACTAGTAATCCCGAGGCCCTGGACTAATAATCTAGACTCATGAGTTCAAATCCTGCTGTGGCAGCTGGGGAAATTAAATTCATTAAATAAAATCTGAAATTTAAAAAAAAACTAGTATCAGTAATGGTGGCCATGAAACTACCAGATTGTTGTAAAAACCCATACTGGTTCACTATGGGGAAGGAACCCTGCTGTCCTTGCCTATATGTGACTCCAGACCCACTGCAATGTGGTTGATTCTTAATTGCCCTCTGAAATGGCCTAGCATAATTTCTTCCATCACCATCCCTGGGTATGTCCTGTCCCATCGGCAGGACAGACCCGCCAGAGATGGTGATACAGTGATGTACAGTCAGGAGGGAGTGGTCCCGGGAGTCCTCAACATTGACTCCAGACCCATGAAATCTCATGGCACCAGGTCAAACATTACTCAGCAGGAGGTTTCCTCTCTCAGCTGATGAATCAGTCTTCCTCCATGTTGAGCATCGCTTGAAGGAAGCACTGAGGGCAGCAAGGACATAGAATGTACTCTGGGTGTGGAACTTCAGTGTCCATCATCCAGCAGTGGCTCGGTAGCACCACTACTGACCGAGCTGGCCGAGTTCTTGTGGAGACAAAGTCATCGTCTTCACACCGAGGACACCATCCAGCATCTTGAGTGGCACTACCATTGTGCTAGAAGGAATAGATTCAGAACAGATCGAGCAGCTCAAAACTGGGCATCCATGAGGCGCTGTGGGCCATCAGCAGCAGCAGAATTGTATTCCAGCACAATCTGTAACCTCATGGCCCGGCATATTCCTCACTCTAACAACAAGCCAGGGGATCAAACCTGGCTCAAAGAGGAATGTAGAAGACCGTGCCAGGAGCAGCACCAGGCGTACCTAAAAATGAGGTGCCAACCTGGTGATGCTACAACACAGGACTACATAAACGCTAAACAGCGGAAGCAACATGCTATAGACAGAGCTAAGCGATTCCACAACTAACGGATCAGATCAAAGCTCTGCAGTCCTGCCACATCCAGTTGTGAATGGTGGTGGACAATTAAACAACTAACGGGAGGAGGAGGAGGCTCTGTGAATAGCCCCATGAACACCTCGCTAAGGCCATCCCCACACCTCCACTACTCGCCTTCAAACAGCCACCCAACCTCAAACAGACCATCGTTCGCAGCAAATTACCCAGCTTTCAGGAGAACAGCGTCCACGACACCACACAACCTCTGCAAGACATGCCAGATCATCGACACAGATACCACCATCACACGAGAGGACACCAGGTACATGGTTCATACTCCTGTGACTCGGCCAACATTGTCTACCTCATACGTTGCAGGAAAGGATGCCCCGGAGCATGGTACATTGACGAGACCATGCAGACACCGCGACAACGGATGAACGGACACCGCGCAACAATCGCCAGACAGGAGGGTTCCCTCCCAGTCGGGGAACACTTTAGCAGTCAAGGACATTCAGCCACCGATCTTCGGGTAAGCGTTCTCCAAGGCAGCCTTCGAGACACACGACAACGCAAAATTGTCGAGCAGAAATTGATAGCCAAGTTCCGCACCCATGAGGACGGCCTCAACCGGGATCTTGGGTTCGTGTCATGCTACACATAACCCCACCAGCAGGAAAAAAAAAATTATCTGTTTTTAATACAACTGAACATTCTCTCTCTCTCTGCCTTTCGGGTCTCTTTCTCTCTTTGTCTGTGTAATTTGACCCATTTTGTATTCAGTATACTGGGACGTACTGTTTTCCGTGGCTAACCTGTCTGAACACCAACGGCACCTTTTGATTGGTGTGATCGTGTCCCAGCCTAATATAAGATATGCAATTTGAGAACCTCTCATTCACTCACTCACCTGACGAAGGAGATAATCTCCGAAAGCTTGTGATTTTCAAATAAAACTGTTGGACTGTAACCTGGTGTTGTAAGATTCCTTACACCTCCAACAAGGGAGAGTCTAACCACCTCCCCTTGACATTCAATGGCATTACCATCTCCGAATCCCCCACCATCAACATCCTGGGGGTCACCATTGACCAGAAACTTAACTGGACCAATCGCATATATACTGTGGCTACAAGAGCAGGAGAGGCTGGATATTCTGCGGCGAGTGACTCACCTCCTGACTCCCCAAAGCCTTTCCACCATCTACAAGACACAAGTCAGGAGTGTGATGGAATACTCTCCACTTGCCTGGATGAATGCAGCTCCAACAACACTCAAGAAGCTCGACACCATCCAGGACAAATGGTGTCGAGCTTCTTGAGTGTCGTTGGAGCTGCACTCCAGCTTTATTGGTACCCCATCCACCACCCTAAATATTCACTCCCTTCACCACCGGCGCACCGCGGCGGCAGTGTGTACCATCTACAGGATGCACTGCAGCAACTCGCCAAGGCTTCTTCGACATCACCTCCCAAACCCGTGACCTCTACCACCTAGAAGGATAAGGGCAGCAGGCACATGGGAACACTACTACCTGCACGTTCCCCTCCAAGTCATACACCATCCCGACTTGGAAATATATCGCCGTTCCTTCATCGTCTCTGGGTCAAAATCCTGGAACTCCCTTCCTAACAGCACTGTCGGAGAACCATCACCACACGGACTGCAACGGTTCAAGAAGGCGGCTCACCACCATCTTCTCAAGAGCTATTAGGGATGGGCAATAAATGCTGGCCTTGCCAGCGACATCCACATCCCATGAATGAATAAGAAAAAGTTCTCCAGCACAAGTCAGTGCCTTCAGGAGAGGAGGGAAGAAAATTGGAAATAAACTACTCAGTGATTGCAAATTATGGGGAAGAGTGTATTAAGCATCCTGTGCTATTATTATGTTTTTTAAAATTAAAATACATCATATTGGTTTTGTTTTGCAATAGATTGGTAGAAAGAGAATAATCCACCCAATTGTGGTAATTATGGAATTTCATATTAGAGCCCCATTAAATTGATCCTGTCGCCAATGCCCACTTAAATATTAATGGCAGGGCTGCCTACCCCATACCCTCTGCATTATAACCTCATGTGAAAATTTCATTCTGCAATGATGACAGCTTTGACCTTCAAGATTTCAGCTACTTTTAGCTGTCAGTACCATTGTTTTCATGTATTAAGCTCATTCCATTTATTATGAAGGAAAATTAAAGATAGTAGAGAGTTAATAATAGGGATGTAATTTAAGACATCTACAAACTCAGACTAATGGAGTCTTTTTAACCAAAGAACATGTTGGAACGTTTACCCTTTGTAATTTCCAGCAGTGGGGCCTATTTATAGCACAGCACAGCACTCTTCAACAGATCCTGCGAACTTCTACATTTACCTCGTGCAGGTTAATTCGCTGAGCAAGTGACGCGACTTTGCAAGAATAAAAATTCCGAATCAATGAGAAAGCTGAGTTTCGAGCAGAATCTGAGCAACAATTAATCACTTACTGTCTCTCAACATAACATCTCAATTGCCTATTTTGTAACGGGTTGCTAAGGATGGGCAATAATTGCGGTCTTGCTAGCATCACCCACACCCTGACAATAATTTAAGAAGTACTGTTGTACCAATGATGTATATTTATCCCTAAATCAGCCCTGCTGCATTTGAGGCTTTTATTGTTTTTGGTGCGTGTCATGCCTCAGGATTTGTTGACCATTTTTATACCGAAAGGCATCTTGTTGAAGTCAAGTAAGGTGACCCACTGATGTGAGGAAACATGTTGTGATCTTTATTTTGCATCATTGCACAAAGATACATTGTACTGATTGAACTAAGTCAATCTGATCATAACTGTTGCTCTGCACTTTCGCCGTACTGTGAAATAAAGCAGCTTCATGATTCGTATCAAGCCTTCAGAGAGATTGAAGAAGTGCATGTGCAAAAGATGCAAATATTCGGTCCGGGTCAGAAGGTGGTATCATTGTTACACCCATGGATAACATCGAATTAGATATAGGGCATTATGAGTCAACTCCCATGAAAGTAAGTTGCTCAGACTGCTTACAGGTGCAACTGAACTCAAAAAAGGTATCTACAGCAGACCTGAATTTGTAACAGTTAGTTTTTAGGGTGGTAGCATTTACAGGTTTTTCCAACTGCAACCCTCAGCAGATTCATTTTAGTGGAGTAATGGAGAACTTCCTTGTTCTGCAAGGAAGTTCTTTCATAATATGTCTTCCCCCTAGGCATCGAAAAGGTACCATTTGCTCTGATGGTAGACCAACTTCAGGGCATTTTTCTCCTCCTGCCCTTTTGCTAAAACCTAAAAGTATAGGTTATTTGATAGGATAGCCTGAATGTTAGGTTAGCCTGGATACTTGGCATCTGACTTCAATAATAACTGTTAGAAAACAAACAGAAATACTTTCACTGATGCAGCGCCTTATCATGTTGCTGCAATATGAAAGTTCTTCACACTGTGAATTACTTTATGAAGTGCGTTGACTGTTATGTTACCAAACACAGCATCCATTCTGCATCAGCAGCGTCCCAAAAATAGCAACGGTCAGTTAATCTGATATTTGTTGAGGCAGAAATCTTTTTCAAGACCCTATGAGGACTCCATACTCATCCTTGAGCTGTGTCCTGGGATCTTTCATGTCCAGTTCAACATGCAAGCGAGACTGTGATTTATCATCTCATCAATACTGCATTGGAGTCAAGCCCTCTTGTAGAGTTTGAACCCACAACCAAAAGTGAAAACTAAGCGAAGCTGACATGCTGTGAGTGGAAACTTTGTTTTTGTCCAATTTTATCACCATTTTCACTTTCTGTTTTGTAAGTGATGATTCCATATAGGAGTATGGTTCTGTGGACAGGAGCAGCTCCTTGGCACCTCACTAAAGTAGCCATTCTTCCCATATGAACCAATTTAAGGAATCTTACAACACCAGGTTATAGTCCAACTGTTTTATTTAAAAATCACAAGCTTTCGGAGGCTTTCTCCTTCGTCAGGTGAGCGAGTGTGGGATTCCATGGAAGGTTACCTCATTTATATTCAGAGAACAATACCTGGTGATTACAGATAATCTTTCCAACTGCCTGCTGTCAAGGCAATCAAAGTGTTCAGACAGAGTGA
This sequence comes from Heptranchias perlo, assembly GCF_035084215.1. Taxonomy (NCBI): domain Eukaryota; kingdom Metazoa; phylum Chordata; class Chondrichthyes; order Hexanchiformes; family Hexanchidae; genus Heptranchias; species Heptranchias perlo. Next base: position 36,501,865 of record NC_090349.1, read on the forward strand.
TGTTACCTACAGGACCACCGAATACACAAATGGCCAGAACACAAAACAGAGAGAGAGAGGGAGAGAAACATCCGAAAGGAAGAGAAAGACAGAGAATGACCCGTTGTGTTAAAAACAGATAACTTTTTTTCACTGGTGGGGTTACGTGTAGCGTGACATGAACCCAAGATTCCGGTTAAGGCCGTCCTCATGGGTGTGGAACTTGGCTATCAATTTCTGCTCGACGATTTTGCGTTGTCGTGTGTCTCAAAGGCCGCCTTGGAGAACGCTTACCCAAAGATCGGTGGCTGAATGTCCTTGACTGCTGAAGTGTTCCCCGACTGGGAGGGGACCCTCCTGTCTGGCGATTGTTGCGCGGTGTCCGTTCATCCGTTGTCGCAGTGTCTGCATGGTCTCGCCAATGTACCATGCTCCGGGGCATCCTTTCCTGCAACGTATGAGGTAGACAACGTTGGCCGAGTCACAGGAGTATGAACCATGTACCTGGTGGGTGGTGTCCTCTCGTGTGATGGTGGTGTCTGTGTCGATGATCTGGCATGTCTTGCAGAGGTTACCGTGGCAGGGTTGTGTGGTGTCATGGACGCTGTTCTCCTGAAAGCTGGGTAATTTGCTGCGAACGATGGTCTGTTTGAGGTTGGGTGGTTGTTTGAAGGCAAGTAGTGGAGGTGTGGGGATGGCCTTAGCGAGGTGTTCGTCGTCATCGATGACATGTTGAAGGCTGCGGAGAACATGGTGTAGTTTCTCCGCTCCGGGGAAGTACTGGACGACAAAGGGTACTCTGTTGGTTGCGTCCCGTGTTAGTCTTCTGAGGAGGTCTATGCGATTTTTCGCTGTGGTCCGTCGGAACTGTCGATCGACGAGTCGAGCGTCATATCCCGTTCTTACGAGGGCTTCTTTCAGCGTCTGTAGGTGTCCATCGCGTTCCTCCTCGTCTGAGCAGACCCTGTGTATTCGCAGGGCCTGTCCATAGGGGATGGCCTCTTTGACGTGGTTAGGGTGGGAGCTGGAAAAGTGGAGCATCGTGAGGTTGTCCGTGGGCTTGCGGTAGAGTGAGGTGCTGAGGTGCCCGTCTTTGATGGAGATTCGTGTGTCCAAGAAAGAAACCGATTCTGAGGAGTAGTCCATGGTGAGTTTGATGGTGGGATGGAACTTGTTGATGTTGTTGTGTCGTCTCTTCAGTGATTCTTCGCCATGGGTCCATAGGAAGAAAATGTCGTCGATGTATCTGGTGTATAGCGTTGGTTGGAGGTCCTGTGCAGTGAAGAAGTCGTGCTTGAACTTGTGCATGAAATGTTGGCGTATTGGGGTGCGAATTTGGTCCCCATGGCTGTTCCGTGTGTTTGGGTAAAGAACTGGTTGTCGAAGGTGACGACATTGTGATCCAGGATGAAGCGGATGAGTTGTAGGATGGCGCCTGGAGATTGGCTGTTGTTGGTGTTGAGTACTGAGGCTGTTGCAGCAATGCCGTCATCGTGGGGGATACTGGTGTAGAGTGCCGAGACGTCCATCGTGGTGAGAAGTGTTCCTGGTTCAACTGGTCCGTGGGTGCTGAGTTTTTGTAGGAAGTCTGTAGTGTCGCGACAGAAGCTGGGGGTTCCCTGTACAATGGGTTTCAGGATGCCCTCGACTACTCGCCTTCAAACAGCCACCCAACCTCAAACAGATCATCGTTCGTAGCAAATTACCCAGCTTTCAGGAGAACAGCGTCCACGACACCACACAACCCTGCCACGGCAACCTCTGCAAGACATGCCAGATCATCAACGCAGACACCACCATCACACGAGAGGACACCACCCACCAGGTACATGGTTCATACTCCTGTGACTCGGCCAACGTTGTCTACCTCATACGTTGCAGGAAAGGATGCCCCGGAGCATGGTACATTGGCGAGACCATGCAGACACTGCGACAACGGATGAACGGACACCGCGCAACAATCGCCAGACAGGAGGATCCCCTCCCAGTCGTGGAACACTTCAGCAGTCAAGGACATTCAGCCACCGATCTTCGGGTAAGCGTTCTCCAAGGCGGCCTTCGAGACACACGACAACGCAAAATCGTCGAACAGAAATTGATAGCCAAGTTCCGCACCCATGAGGACGGCCTTAACCGGAATCTTGGGTTCATGTCACGCTACACGTAACCCCACCAGCGAAAAAAAGTTATCTGTTTTTAACACAACGGGTCATTCTCTGTCTTTCTCTTCCTTTCGGATGTTTCTCTCCCTCTCTCTCTCTGTTTTGTGTTCTGGCCGTTTGTGTATTCGGTGGTCCTGTAGGTAACATCACTCTGTCTGAACACTTTGATTGCCGTGACAACGGGCAGTTGGAAAGATTATCTGTAATCACCAGGTATTGTTCTCTGAATATAAATGAGGTAACCTTCCATGGAATCCCACACTCGCTCACCTGACGAAGGAGAAAGCCTCCGAAAGCTTGTGATTTTTAAATAAAACAGTTGGACTATAACCTGGTGTTGTAAGATTCCTTACATTTGTCAACCCCAGTCCATCACCGGCATCTCCACATCATATGAACCAAGACAGTGAATGCCATCAAGCTGTTCAATTATGTGGGCATCATAGCCAAGTCTGATGCTTCACACGTGTTCACGTTCCAGCAGATATCATTGACCAGTGATAGGAAGTGGGAATACTGGCTGATATTAATCCACCTCCATAGCTCAGTGCCACTGAGGTCAACTGTAATGTTCATTCCCCCTCACAGCTGAGATAAAGGGCAGGGAAGGGGTGGGTGAATGGAACTATGTGGCTAGCTCTTCCAGAGTACTGGCACAGGCCAATGGTCCAAATGGCCTTCTTCTGTGCCTTAAGGTTCTATGGTTCTGTGAGGGATTGAACATGGAACCTTCCTGATCTATACAGCTCAGTATCATACAGTGCATTTCTGAAGTGATTGGATCACAGCATAAACAAAGAAAAGTATATGGGAGCTAGTGGCTGCAGAAACGTTTCATCTCTAGACTAAATAAAACTGAACTCCTGCTGCAAGAGCAAGATGTGCGTCATCATCTGATTAAAATCAGATATCAATGAATGATTTAGCAATAGATAGAATACCAAATCCATAATCCTACATATTAAGTTATAACCTATTATTTTATGCATGAATAGCCAAGTACAATCTCTTCTTAGTTCAATCATAAGACAAGTTGTTATTAAACAATGTACTTTCTAACAACAACAACTTGTATTTATATAGTGCCTTTTACGTATGTCCCAAGGCGCTTCACAGGAGCGTTATCAAATAAAATTTGACACCGAGCCACATAAGGAGGTATTAGGACAGGTGACCAAAAGCTTGATCAAAGAGGTAGGTTTTAAGGAGCGTCTTAAAGGAGGAGAGACAGGTAGAGTGGCGGAGAGGTTTAGGGAGGGAATTCCAGATCTTAGGCCCTAGGCGGCTGAAGGCATGGCGGCCAATGGTGGAGCAATTAAAACCGGGGATGTGCAGGAGGCAAGAATTGGAGGAGCGCAGAGATCTTGGAGGGTCGTAGGACTGGAGGAGGTTACAGAGCTAGGGAAGGGCGAGGCCATGGAGGGATTTGAAAACAAGGATAAGAATTTTAAAATCGAGATGTTCCCAGACCGGGAGCTAATGTACGTCAGCAAGCAGAGCGGTGATGGGAGAACGGGACTTGGTGCGTGTTAGGATATGGGCAGCAGAGTTTTGGATGAGCTCAAGTTTATGGAGGGTGGAAGATGGGAGGCCAGTCAGGAGTGCATTGGAATAGTCCAGTCTAGGGGTAACAAAGGCATGGATGAGGATTTCAGCAGCAGATGAGCTGAGGCAGGGTGGAGACGGGCAATGTTATGGAGGTGGAAGTAGGCAGTCTTGGTGATGGAGCGGATATGGGATCCGAAGATCAGCTCACAGTCAAATAAGACACCATGATTGCGAACGGTCTAGTTCAGCCTCAGACAGTGGCCAGGGAAAGGGATGGAGTCGGTGGTTAGGGAACGGAGTTTGCAGCGGGGACCAAAGACAATGGCTTCGGTCTTCCCAATATTTAGTTGGAGGAAATTTTTGCTCATCCAGTACTGGATGTCAGACAAGCAATGTGACAAATGAGAGATAGTGGAGGGGTCAAGAGAGGTAGCGTTGAGGTAGAGCTGGGTGTCGTCAGCGGACGTGTGGAATCTGACGTTGTGTTTTCGGATGGTGTCGCCAAGGGGCAGCATGTAGATGAGAAATAGGAGGGGGTCAAGGATAGATCCTTGGGGAACTCCAGACGCAACGGTGCGGGAGTGGGAAGAGAAGCCATTGCAGGTGATTCTCTGGTTACGACTGGATAGATAAGAATGGAACCAGGCATCATATTACAGAATTGCTTTGAGTAAGTACTTCTATCTAATTATAGGCACCCCAGGAATGACAATTAGCCTCAGAGTCCTGGGTGAGGAGAGGGGTCTCCAGCCAGCTTTGCCGCTTCTCATTGCTGGTCAGTGACCTCTGGTGGAGCGTGCCTGTGGATGGATGTCCAGTGAGGACAGAGTTAGCTGTGATGCTCCTCCATGGATGAACAGGCTGTCAAAATTCACAGTCTAGATTCACACATGATGAGTGGTCACTTGCGCAAGATACCATAGGGTTACCAGTGCCCAAAGACCACGGCCCTGAAATTCTTGGGTGCCCTTTCTGCCAGCTCAATTGTGGCGGAGCAGAACCCTCATTTGCCCTTGACTGAGGCCCTGCCCCAATCCCGGGATCATTTACATGACTGGAGAGGGTGCATCGTGCCGGAAAGGGTTCTTTAGAGGTGCCCACATTTAACATCACATCTGTCACCTCCAACTCATAACCTTCTCACTCACAGGCAAGGCTGTTCCCACTGAACCAGGGGTGACACCTAATACCCTGATACTATGCATTAGATCTTCAACTCGTAACTGCATGGTCTACCAAGTAATTCAATTCCATCCTTGTCCTGGTTATCGATAATAGAAGTAAACAGTTGTGAGGAGCATGACAATTTCAGAGCAAGTACTGAGGTTAATTTATGTTGTGCAAAAGAAAAGTGACCGAAAGCTTATCTTATTGTAGAACCAGTGGAAAGGTGGACAACGTGGTGTGATACTGGTTCATGGAGACCAGGTCCAGGTTCGATCTCTGGTCTATGATCTCAGCTGTGGTGGGGGAGGTACCACAAATGGCGTTGGGTGGTAGTGATGGGGGTGCAGTTAGGATGTGAATATGGGGTGAGAACAAGATTGAACCTCCACAGTGGAATAGTGAGGTACTGGATCGTGTTTGCTTTCCATACAACCGTATTGGAAAAATATTACAATAAAAATGGAATTGGGGTTAGTTAGAAATTTACAATGAATAAATATTCTCCCTCAGAATAAATCAATCTTATTTGGGGGAAGACACACAAATTAAATGGAATGAACTAATCAGGGACGATCTTGCAACGTTTTTGCTTTAATGCAATGAAACTGCGTGACGCTCGGTAATTTCGGTTCTAGAACAGTAAATCGGGCAATGCAGCTTTAAGAGGTGGAATCGGAAATCGGGGCTGCAGATTGGGAGAAAAAAAGTAAGTGATCTGGAAGAGTAGCGGAGGGAGCCACAGCCGGGGAAATAAAGTGCAGTAAAATCGGAGCGAAAAGGAAATCCTCTGAGATGTTTAATGATTAAATTAAAATCCGATGGGTCCAATGTTTTGTGCTTTCTGCAGCCAGGATCTGCCGTGAGTGAATGAAATCCAGACCAAAAGTTTGATTCAATTCGGTCCGCTCTGCTGAGAAAGTACAGAAATCGACGAACTGCGAGAAGGTAAGTTTCAACCACAAGAAACTTCTCTCTTTATCTTTCTTTTTCTGTCTCTGCTATTCTTTCTTGTCTCCTCTTTTAATCGGTGAGTTTATGAGTTCATACCTCCTTAGCCCTCTCTCTCTCTCTCATTCCTCGTTTCTCTCTGTCCTCCCTCCTTTTCTTTCTCTCTCTGTTTCTATCATTTTCTCCCTCTCTCAATCTACATTAATGCTTCTTTCCCTGGTTCTACGATAAAGGTGGTATATAAATGCAAATAGTTGTTCCTTCTCTTCTATCAGTGTGTACGGATAATGCTTGAATAGGCGCCAGGAATGTAAGATGCTGTTTATCTCTAGAAGTCACTGTCTGGATAGGCTGTGAAACCTGCAGACACGACTTCATGATACGCACTTACCACCCTGCAGGTTCGGGGAACAGAAAAGACTATCACAGGGTCAGTGGCCACTCTTCTGGACGTAAGTTCCCCACTGGATATCAATACATTATTTAGAGACCATATTATAGTCTCCACTTGCCCGGGCTGTCTGGAGTGGGGCTCGAACCCTTCACCTTCTGACTCAGAGGCGGCAATGCGAGCACTAAACCAAAAGCTCACGTTTGTAATGGATCAACACTTAAATGAAATTCTCCAGTTATTTTAACAAAGGGATATTAGGCCTGAGGTAACTTGCGGTTTAAACAGTGATAGTCACTTTGAAGAGACAGCAGCTTTTGTTAAGAGGGAGTTATGGTTTGTGCACTTAGAATGCAGTGGAACTTCATCCCTACAGACTGCTAGGGATGGCAAAGAAGACCCTCCCATTAAGGGGTTTTGCCCCCCAAATTTTTCTTGTTTTCCTGAAGGCACAAACTCATAATGTCATATACCTTAACCAAGTGTTCATTATCCATATGTGAGCCTAGATAGTGGGTTTATTCAATCATGGAGAGACACCACAGATGAGCTCAGTCCTCTCCTCACCTGATGTCCACACACATACACTTCTCAGTAGGAGTCGCCATATAGCGATCAGGAGCAGAAACCATGGCTGTTTTTTCTTCTCTCTGATCTGCGGGTGTTGAGGTCAATTCTAGCATCCTCTCACCCCTTGAGATTAGCAAAGTGTTGGGGTTGAACCTCTGAGCTTCTTGGTCTTTGAGGCTCAGTTCTACATTGAATGGATCATTTACCAGCTGATCCATCAGGGGGGAATTATGCAGATTTTGCCTGGAGCCAGAAAAAGTTAGTTAAAACAGGAGGTTTTTAATCGCAGATTTCCTTAGTACAACATTCAACTGTAGTAGATGCAAAAATCAAATGATTCTCAGCAAGGCGCCTGGAATTTAAGTATGGGCAGTTTTTCTCTTATTGTGTTGTTTCATTCCATTGGTGAAACTTGGGGGATGAGTCTTCCATTTTCAGAAACATTGATCGGGAGCAGCATTCACAATAGAAACAGATTAAACGCTATCACTAACTGCCTACTTAATCAATTGGTTTCTTGCAAGTTCAGGTATTAAGCTAACAGTTGCTGATGGCCACTATAGTGTTGAGTGGCATCAATGTATGGCCCTGAGGATGGAAGTGACGGGTCTTCTGAATACTCGGCCATTGTTGGAATTCTACAGCAAGAGAAAACCTGTGTGTATTTAAATAGTAATGGGTATGTCACACTACAAGTAATTTGGATCCTCACACCAGAGGATGCTCTTGGATGTGTTGGACACCTCTGCCTGGCTGCAGTTAGATTTAGTCCTTGACCGGGTTCCAGAAACTGTAGGTTTGCTGGGACTGACTGATTTCCCCCCATATTTCCACAAACAGACACACCAACTTATACAGATATACACATGCATTTATTAAATCCCTTCCGCTCCCAAACACTTCAAAGGATTGGGTTTTGCAGTGGGACAGAACGCTGTCATTTTACCTGTGGTAATTCCAGCTCAGACGGGTGGAATGAAAGTCTTCCCTCACTGCCTGCTGGCTCTAATAGTCTGAAGTGAAATTAATTTGAGACAGTTCCTGGTGGGTGGAGATTACAGCACAAAACCGTCTGTAATAATTCAGAAGTAAATGGCAGTTTGACTCACAGAGGCTATAAGGATGGTTGGTATGGGAAATGGAAATGGTACACTGGTGCACTTCTGAGGTTATAGTCGACTAATATTATCTCTCCATTTCCCTCTCTTTAAAGAAGATGAGTGTATGGGTGGGAGATATCCTTAAAGTAGAAGAGGATTCCTCTTATCTATGTAAAAGAAAGATTTACATTTATATACCGCCTTACATGACCTCGGGGCGTCCCAAAGTGCTTTACAGCCAATGAAGTACTTTTAAAGTATAGTCACTGTTGTAATGTAAGAAATGCGGCAGCCAATTTGTGCACAGCAAGGTCCCACAAACAGCAATGTGATAATGACTAGATAATCTGATTTTAGTGATGTTGGCCAAGGGATAAATGTTAGCCAGGACACCGGGGAGAACTCCCCTGCTCTTCTTCGAAATAGTGTCACGGGATCTTTTACTTCCACTGGAGAGGGCAGACGGGGCCTTGGTTTAACTTATCAGCGGAAAGCCAGTGCAGGACCCACACAGTACCGCACTGGAATTTGTAGGGAATGTTTAAGATTGTATTAAAAAAGTATTATTTTCCCTCCTTGATCTATTTGGAATAATTTGTAACATGGAGTGAATTGTGGGCTTCAGACAGACTTGTGGATGCTAGCTTCACATTGCGGACCCCATCATTAAGTAGTTGTTTACCCTGTAGTAGGCTCATTTGCATTTGTCCATCAGTGGAGAACTATGAAGGGAGTGTTACAGATGATGCCTGGTGTTTATAGTGTCTACATAGTGCTGATTTGAAGAGGTGCTGATTCAGTCAGCTTGAACACTTATGTATCATTCACTTTGCAGTGGTGTCATACACAATTGAGAGGACCAAAATTTTTGTTGCACATTGACTAAAGCAAGTGATTTGTCACAGTGTGAGAACCCACATATATTTACATTTACTGCATATAGCATGATTATCTGTTTCCATGCCGCAATTTGGCATAAAAAGTCCCGGAGGCAATGAATATGCTGCCTTCTGAGCAGATCGGAGCGATAACAAATCACTTGCATTAATAATGACACATTTCAATTTAAATTGTCACTGTGTCAATTTTTGTCTGGTTACGCTCATGGGAAGCGCCTTGGGACATTTTACTACATTATAGGTGTCATATAAATGCGCGTCGTTGTGTGCTGCTAGCTTGTAGGTGAAATTTGCCAGTGAACATCAACAAACAATATTAGGCAGACACAGAAAAAAGGTTTGTCAAGGATTCCCTATTAGGAATAGTGACTGTATAAATCCTAACATCTACAGCATCCTGAGTCTTTAAATTGAGCAACACCAATATAAATGTAGGGAGATACAGCTGGAGCCATGTGAAAATCATGCTATACCCAGAATTTAGGCATATAGGAGACCATTATCATTGGGGGTTGCACGGTGGAATTTACAAAGGATTTGGCCTCTTCACATTTGCTCCCATTGCCTTAAATTCACTTGAACCAAACCTCTTCTTATTCACTTCCATTGTACAGGATTCCTGATCCAAATGTTCCTGATTATCTGGTTGCCAATACCCAGAGCACTGAATGTACTGAGTTAACTGGCAGATTTAACACAAAAGTCAGCCACACCTTCATAAATTCAAACACACTGGAGTAGGTGCAGGTTTTTAATTCAGTGTTTCTGTTTTGTTTCCACCAAGTTGCTGAGCAAATGGTTAACAACAACAACTTGCATTTATATAGCGCCTTAAACATAGTAAAATGTCCCAAGGTGCTTAAATGGCCTCCAGGATGCCGTTTGACTTTTTAAAATAAGAAGTTTCTAGAAGCCCTAGCATTTTTTGGCTGGCAAGCTGCATGTTTATCAGCATTGGATTGTACTTCATTTGATTGTGGTGTAAATATGTTACTGTGAAGTTTTGGAGGCTGTTCTCCTTGTTGGCTGCAAGGCTACCTTCGTTAGAATCATAGAAAATTTATGGCACAGAAGGAGGCCGTTCGGCCCATCGTGTCTGTGCCGGCTGAAAATGAGCCACCCAGCCTAATCCCACTTTCCAGCACTTGGTCCGTAGCCTTGTAGGTTACAGCACTTCAGGTGCACATCCAGGTACTTTTTAAATGAGCTGAGGGTTTCTGCCTCTACCACCCTTTCAGGCAGTGAGTTCCAGACCCCCACCACCCTCTGGGTGAAAAATGTTTTCCTCAGCTCCCCTCTAATCCTTCTATCAATTACTTTAAATCTATGCCTCCTGGTTATTCACTTCTCTGCTAAGTTAATCTTCCTGCAGAGCAAAAAAGGTTTGTTGTGATTGTTAAGGAGTGTGTTTTCCCTGGAAGTTTTCCTAGACTGTAATTGTTGGTCATTCGTTGAAACTATCCAGTCACTAAGAAACTATTATCAACAAGACTAACCATATGTTGGGATGCATCTCAAGGGCACTTGACTGCATATACCAAAACAAATGATTCTAACCTTGGTGAGGGCACACTTGGAGTATCGTGCAGTCTTGGGTATCCTATCTTGAAAAGGTCAGTGCTGCATTGGAGAGGCATCAGAGAAGAGTGACAAGGAGGGTTCAGAGAGTTGAAGCTCTACGTTATGAGGAGAGACTCACCCATGTTTACTTATTTTCACTGGAGCAAAGAAGATCGAGAGGACATGTGATCCTGGTTTTTAAAGTGCTGAGAGCCTTGGAAAGCATGCACAAGGTTAGGTGATCGGTTAAGTGAAGACTGCAGATGTGGAATGTCCCCCTCCCCTCTCAATAGGGGGCAGGCAAGTGACAGAGATCCCATGGGGTAAGTTCCTGATCTCAACCAGTGAATGAGTCACCCCAGGGTGTTCTCATACATCTTCAAGCATCCGGTTACAAAGGGGCATTAGCAGGGAATGGGAAGGAGGTTACCAGGCATTGAATGTGGTTCAATGAGACCAAACTAAAAGGAAGACAGAGAACATATAAGAAAAGGGGAGAAAAAAATAGATGTTGGGAATTTCCTTTGTGGGGGGAGGGGATGTCCTCCCGGTCGGGCGCTGTAACTACCTGTCTATCTGAGGTTTACGCCAAGCTCCCACTGAAGTTACAGTGGATGATCAGGAGAATCACCGAGGAAATTCCCGGCAAGAATGTTTAATTTTTAAAGGGTTATGATAGCGGATCATTCTCCTTAAAAAGGCATCTTGATGGTGAAACTCCCTATTTAAAACAAGTTCTGATTCTGACATTCCCACTTTATGGTGGGTTCTGATGGTGAGATTGCGAAGTTTCTGATGTGGGATTTAAAAATGATCAAACCCCATCATTAAATAATTTGTTAACACTCACTGTTGGGGTTATGCATGAAGAATGGTGGGTGGGAGGGGAGGGGGGAGGCAGGTGGAGAGACAGAAAGGGAGAACACTTAAAACATGGTTCCAATAATGGGATTCTCTTTTTAAATGGGAGTCGTGCTGTTGAGACTCCCTCTTCAGGAAGGTCCTGATGGTGATACTCTGCATTTAAAGGCTGGGGTTAGCCCTGAGTCTGCAGAAGAATATATCAAAGGATCAAGTGCAGCAGCTGAGAGTTGAGAGACTCTGCAGCTCCAGATGTGTGTACCGATTGCAGGGTTGGCCCAAAGTAACTATGTAGCGTCTGGATGATAGGTCTTGCACTGCTGTGTCAATGTAAAAAAAACACACACATTTATATCCTAATGAGTACCTCTGAGAGGCTGCTTGTGTTCTAGATTTTACTTAATAACACAGTAAACCTTACAGTGCTCTGGGATACATCCCAATCTAGGTTCTAATTTGTCCTTTAATCCTCCTCCTCTTCTGAAGGTGCTGAATCCAATACCTTGTGCAAGTAGTTGTTCTTCATGTGTGAGCCTGGACATTGAGCACTATGAGATTGTGAGAGTAGCTTCAGAAGTGCCTCTCCCTCTCACCTTCCTTCCACCACGGAGAAGCATTGGGCCTCAGTTTATCATCTCCGCACATGGGTAGGATTTGTATCAGGATCTCTTTCAGCAAATGAAGGCCTGAAATCTCAAGAGCAAACCCATTCTGTATCACTCTGTGGCCCCCATTCTGTATCACTCTGTGGCCCCCATTCTGTATCACTCTGTGGCCCCCATTCTGTATCACTCTGTGGCCCCCATTCTGTATCACTCTGTGGCCCCCATTCTGTATCACTCTGTGGCCCCCATTCTGTATCACTCTGTGGCCCCCATTCTGTATCACTCTGTGGCCCCCATTCTGTATCACTCTGTGGCCCCCATTCTGTATCACTCTGTGGCCCCCATTCTGTATCACTCTGTGGCCCCCATTCTGTATCACTCTGTGGCCCCCATTCTGTATCACACTGTGGCCCCCATTCTGTATCACTCTGTGGCCCCCATTCTGTATCACTCTGTGGCCCCCATTCTGCATCACTCTGGCCCCCATTCTGTATCACTCTGTGGCCCCCATTCTGTATCACTCTGTGGCCCCCATTCCGCCTCGCTCTGTGGCCCCCATTCCGCCTCGCTCTGTGGCCCCCATTCCGCCTCACTCTGTGGCCCCCATTCCGCATCACTCTGTGGCCCCCATTCCGCCTCACTCTGTGGCCCCCATTCCGCCTCACTCTGTGGCCCCCATTCCGCCTCACTCTGTGGCCCCCATTCCGCCTCACTCTGTGGCCCCCATTCCGCCTCACTCTGTGGCCCCCATTCCGCCTCACTCTGTGGCCCCCATTCTGCATCACTCTGTGGCCCCCATTCTACATCACTCTGTGGCCCCCATTCTGTATCACTCTGTTAGCCTCAGCACGCTCCAAAACCATCAAATTAAAAAGATACAACAAAATTGGTGGAAAATCTGAATTTTAAGAGAGCAGAGCTCGGCAACAAGATTATGTACCAAGCAGGATGGGGCTGTGTTAGTGTGGAGCTCTCGGTTCCTGACCCCTCTCTGGGAAAGAGCAGTCCACGCGCTGAGTTTTCCAGCTTTTAATTGATCTCTGTTTATCGCTCTAATTTTTTTCTCTCAAACATCAATATTGGTTTTAGATTAGCTTTGCTGCAATGTTGCCTCCTGTTGTGTCTTGAGTGGTCCGTGATTTCTACACCAGCTCAGATACAGCTACGTCTGAGCAAGTGCCAACCACAGTCGACTCACCAGTTTGAATCAATATATTTGTAAAACAAACGAGAGGTGTAGGTGGGTGGGATGGGGAGAGGGGCACTGCATTATGGTGATTTTAGAATGTATGTGATAAGCTCTCAAACAGATGGGGGAGGCAGGAGTGGTAAACAGAGGCAATGTTGTCACCGCAATTACAGGGCAAGTTAATGCGCACTGCGTTTGTACAACCCCCGGGCCTACGAACTGAAGGAAGTGACAAAGGCTTAAATACAGATTGCACTCCGGCCCACCCCACGAATCTGGGATAGGGACAGTTTATGTTCAGTATGTTAAAGGGACAAACCAGGCATAAAGAATGGGTATTTGTGTGAGGTAGTAGAAAGAAATTGCTGATTATAGAACCGTACCCTCGCACGAGTCTGCATCTTCAAGGTAGCAGAGGAGGCGTAAATTGGAGAGAAGCTGGAAGACGAAAACAAAACAAAAAGATTATCCCAGACAATCCCAGAATTTGGCGTGTACAGAGTAGGAATGTATCTTCAAAGATGTGGTTATTCATACACTTCTAGTTATATTGTAATTGAAAGATTTGAGATTATCTTTAGCTACTTGTCTGGGTGTGGCCACCACTGGCTTCAGCCGAAGGAACATCTTGACCCCACATGAGTGCGTCACACCCTTGCCCTACAGAAATGCACGCCTTCTCTGAAATAGCCTCCAGATGCGGTACCCTTTAATAAACTTGTGCTTTTTTTGTTTTTGGTATGTGTGTACGTCATGGACGGAGGATTTCATCAAATTTTAACACCACAATAGCACCCTCGCCACCCCGACTGACGTGTGGCTGTAGTTTCATACGGGGGACTGTACTTCTTCTGTAAACACCTCATTCCCTGGCATTGACCTTCTGAGGCACCCTTAACTCTTCAGTGTCTGGAGTTCCTCAAATAACACCCCAGGCACACGGGAGTTAAGGTTGCCCCAGAAGGTTTCCTCTTGTTAAAAAAAAATATTTATTTAGGGGCCCTTCATGGCTCAGTTAAGTAATCTCACCTAGTGCAGTACAGATCAGGTAGGTCCTAGCTATGAGCCTTGATCTGTGCTGGGTTAGATGATCAGCCGGGCCAGCAGTAAGAGTGCTACAGTTAGCCTCAGTGTCCCTGGGCTAGGGAGTGGAGAGATCAGCCAGATCTGCTGGTATTGATGTTCATCCTGGGAAATGCATATGTGTGGGTGATGGGATCAGGCTGGGCTTTGACACTCATTGTCCAAGTTCACACATGAAGAGTGGCCATGGCAAACCAGGACAACTTGTAACCTTCCTGGTCTATATAGTGCACTACTACAACAACTGAAAACAATCGCCGGGAATTTCCTTGAGGATTCTCCTGCTCCAATGCCATAATTTTGGCGGCAGTTTGCCGTAAATCCCGTTTACGCGGTTAAACTGAGTTTCCTCAGAAGTTACGATAGTGGAACAGGACAAACCCCACAGAAACTTCCAGTAAATGTTGCTCATTTCACACGAGTTCAGGTCACAGAGGATCTTGACCATCTCAAACGTATATATTTATATATTCTCAAATTTTCCCATTAATGTATCAACAATAATTTTGCTCTATCTCTTTCCTGCTCATCTCTATTCCTCTCATTCCATACTCTTACCCTCTTTTTCTGTCTCTTTTGGTGTCGTCCATTCATTTCTTCTTTCATTCTCTCTTACTGTCTCTCTTTCTCCTTCTCACTCTCTTGTACTGTCTCTAATTCTTTCTCTGCCCTCTCAGTTACACTCTAATAAGCTTGCAGGTTTTTGTTCTTTCTTTCTTACTCTTCCTTTCCCTCGCCCTTTGTTTCTTCTGTGTATACCAGGAGAGGAGAGCTTAATCTCCTCCATTATGCAGTCTTGATGCTGATTTTCGCATTCTGCTGTAATCTTTAGTGCACTGGATCAGAATTAAAAGCTACTTTTCTGTGGTACACAGAAGGATGATGCCTGGTGGTGGTGGAGAGTTGTCGGGGGTGGGGGGTGGAAGTCTATCACAAACACTGTCAAAATTATCTCTAGCACTTTTTTCATTTAATTATTCTTGAATTCATTTGAATGTGAAAATCTATTCTCAGAATTTCACACCAATGTCATATATACTAACTGTGGTGTGAGAGAGAATTGAACTGAGACGAGGAACAAGGCCAGAGCGGGTTCCTCAGCTTGTTCCAAGAGATATTCCTTACAGAAGAGTGTTTTCTTGATAATATTCTTGCCTCCCTTCTGAAGGCGCTGATTTGTGCTGGGTTATGGCTCCATGTGCAGCTGGTGTCCTCCAACACTTCTCCCGAGTGCCCGTTATTTAAGTGGGAGCCTAGACCAGTAGGTGTTGGCAGGCTATTTGATGATGGAAGTGCCATCACAGTCAAGCCCACTCCTGTGGTTATTGCTACGTGGGTAGATCTAGCAGCCATTCTGTGCCAGTAATGTTCCACAAAGAACAATGAGATGAATAACCAGCGGTATTGATTGAGGGAGGAGTGTTGGCCATGAGTACTTCCTGCTCCTCTGCCACATCCACCTTGGTTGAAACTCTCTTCCAAAGGGCAGCATCTCATCAGTATTACATCAGAGTGTTAACGTAAGTTATATACAGTGTGGGGCTTGAACCCATAACCTTCTGACTCCGATTGAGTCAAGCTGACACTTTGGGAATGTACGATAGCGGCAATGAGTGCCTGAAGTGTCCCATTTTCCAACTGTAAAAATTCACCCCCAAAAAAAAGTTTTTAAAAAAAGATTGTTGGTAATGTTAACTTCTGTCAGGCTGTAACAGTGACTGTCTGCGACTGGTTGCTAGGAGAGACAGGAGTGGTCCGGAGCAACTCTGTTTTTGATTTTTTCCCCCCCATTTGCAGAGAAGCACCTCTCCTTTGCCCAGTGCTTGACGATTATGAGGAGAGGCTCACTATGGGAATAATGGAGCAAATATAAGGAAGCTCTTGTAAAGGAATTTGTAACTACAGCGACTCTTATTGGAAGCCTTGTCTTTAAACTTGAGAAGATGTTCTTGTTTCAGCAGCATGTGCTTTAATTAGTGTGATCTGAGTAACACAGGTTAGGGAGAAATATAATTGATGGGTGAATCATCTGGAGCACCCATCTCATTCCCAACAACAGCTTTGGCAGTGGTCTATACAGCAATACCCAGGTGGTACTGAATTTTAAACATCATCAACAGCTTGGTGGCTAGGACTGAAAAAGATTCACCTCTGTGACTACTGACAGGTAGATGAGTGTTTCTTTGCTGAAACAAAAATCTACAACAAGGAGCAATCCGCGGTCAGATTAATCCCACTAGGTTTGAATGGTTCTAAGCAATTCTGGTATATAAAGTAGGTGTGGGAGTATATTACACTGAAAGTATCCCCTCCCAATACAGATCCAATAATACCTTTTCCCCACTGTAAAAGTAATAAATTAGTCATAACAACTGCATCATCACTGTGACCTTGGCTTTTAAGAAAGGTGAGTTGCAATACCTATGCTGCACAGAGCAGGAAGGTGCCAGATTCAATCCCTGGTTGGTGCTGAGTTAGTAGACCACAGCCTAGGCAGTAGTAGGGGTACTCTAATTGGTCTAAGTGCTCTAGGTTAGGGAGGAATAAAATCAGTCAGGCTTCCCACTTGCCAAACACTGTCCAGTGACTCTTAATGGAAAGTGCATGCATTTGGATATTGAGTAAGGAGAGGATTGGGTTTAGCTGGATGCCCAAATGGAGGAATAGCCTGCTAACACTCACCTGTCTAGGCATGAAGAGTGACCGCTTTGACCAGGCTGAACAGGCTTGAGGGGCTAAATGGCATACTCCGATTCCTATGTTCCTAGGTATCAGAGGACAGCCTCCACCCAAAGAACCTTCCCTGTGCAAGGAGTCAATACTTAGTGGAAAGGAGTAGAGAAAATGTGTCTTGCAAGGCAATTTAAGAAATAACTTATAATTAAGTAATTAAGAAATTGATGAGGAAAAAAATGTTGGTTTATTGCTTTGAAAACTAGAAATCCAAAGTGGAAATTAATAGTACATCATCAGGAAATATATAAGTACAAAACCGACAGACTGTAACAGTTTGAGACTATCAATTTGTTTGTACTGTACAACTAAAATGAAGTAGTAAGTGGATATTCAGGAAGTTTTAATTAAAGAAAGCTGATTTCATAGAAGGACTCCCGTCTGACTGTCCTCAATTTTAACCTACTGAGCAAGATACTGATAATCACTATCATTCAGTTCTGCTTCAAAAGAAAAAGTAAATTTAAAAAAAAACTGTATTAAAATGAGGAGTTAGAAGAAAATCTCTTTAGTTAGTAAATGGGCTCCCCAGTGCCGAACTGAGTCATACAGTCCAAAAAGTTCCCAGTCCGTGCACAGTTAGCTATGTTGGAAATAAGTCATCCTACAAGCTAGCATTCTCACTGTGTTGAAACCATGACTTGTTGCACCATCTCCTACTCTAACTAATTATTTGCCAGGAACTGAAAACTCTGGGGCTCCTTATGTCTTTCAGCTTCTCATCATTCTAAAATCCACAGGCTTTTAAAACACAGGGTTGGTCTCACTTAACTATTGCTTCTTGACATATTTCATCTTCTCTAAACTTTGGTGGTGTCCTGCAATTTGAACCTTTTCCCCTCACTCAAAGTAGAAAAGAAAGTAGAATTGGTAAAAAGGTATTTTTGTTAGGTAAAGGTATCAAGGGATATGGAGCAAAGGCTGGTAAATGGGTTTGAGGTTCAGGTCAACTATGATCTAACTGAATGGCGGAACGGCTCGAGGGGCTGAATGGCCTACTCCTGTTCCTGTGTTGCTATGAAGTTTAGTCTATTTACTAAGCTGACCTGTTTTTTAGTTCCATGTTATAGACACATTCAGATACTTTTATCCCTCGAGCTTTGGCACTAATTTCACATCCCGCTTCAGGTCCTTTAGCAATCAGGAATTTTTCTGCATGTGTGATATTCTAAAAGAAACTGTCCAGAAGCTGACAGGATGAAGCATTGTATAACTAAACAGAGTATTTCAGTTTTATAAATGTTTATTTAAAAGGTAGACTGCCATTAGATATTTTAAAAAACATTTTATTTAAGGAAAATAGGAACAAAGGAATGGAAAAGACTCTGCAATCCATCTGGCCATTCCCAAAAACTAGTACCTCTCAATCAAATTTCCATCTGATTCTCTCCTAAATTTTTCCACACTATCTAGCTCCACTGCCTCCCCTGGACTGTACGCATTCACCATGCTCCGCATATAAAGAAGTTAAATCTAAACTATCTGTGCACCTTCCCTCTTCTAAGCTTGAGCCAGTGCTATCTGGTACCAGAGTTTGTGGCATTCTTGAACATATTGTCAGGGTTCAATTTATCAGTTCCCTTAAGAATCTTGAATATTTGAATCATATCTGTCCTGAGCCTTCTCTTCTCCGACTCTTCAACCTCTCCTGATACTTCAGATGCCTTAAGATTGGTGTCAGTTTGGTTTTCTTTTCTGCCCGCTGTAACCTAGCTGTAATATGGCAACCAGAATTGTATGCAGTACGCCAAGCGTGGCCTTACATTCTTTGCTTTTAAAAAAACACAATCCCATGAAAAATAATAAAATTAGTACAACAGCAGTAATAACAATAAGGGCGTAGTATAAAGATGAATCATAACACAATGATGCATCAGAAATACCTATATTGGATGAGTGAAGCCGTTCACTAGAGGCTGAGCAATCACACTTCATACACACTGAAGGGAGTAAAGAAGCCAATGTGACTACTAAAGTTGGGCACACATTAGGTCTAGGCCAGTGTGCTCCACATGGGGAGATAAAAATCATTATAATTTCCTGGGCCAAAAACTTCCCAGTAATGGGAGAAACAGGGCAATACCAACAAGTTGTTGGGAGGGGAGAGGGGAAGCTACCATCTCATCGGCAGGAAGTAGTCTGTGTTGTGTGGGGGAGGGGGAATAGAAAATGTATCAAAAGAGGTGTTTGAGGTAAAATATTCCGTGTGGTCAGTAACCCATGACAACCTGGGATTTGTGGGTCATGAGGCTGGATGTCCCTTGGTGGAAATGGTGCTCTTGGCAACCCAAGGCTTTTGTTTATTTGAGTTGGATGTCTCTTCCAGAGTCTTCACAACTGACTGGTTGTTAGCTTGGGTTGCTATCTTTTGCCAAGTTCAAATCCAGACAGTGGCAGATGATTTGAGTTTGGATGTTTCTTTGCTAATGATGAAAATGGATTGAAAACCTCAATTTCTAATGCCTCTGTATCTTGACGCAGTGAAAAGATTGGACAGCTTATTTTAACTTTCCATGTTTTCGCTTACTTTTTTTTTTAAAGTCATTTTCAGAAAAACCACTCAAAGTAAAGGGCCTCCTGTTCCAAAAATGGATGGGTGGCAACTTTACTGGGCCAGTATTCTGGTGTAAAGCGACACTTCTCCATCAATCTTGACTTCAATTGTGATTGCACTCCTCTCACTGGACAAGAGGCTGAATCACTGGTAGGAATAAAATCGATCTCTTCCATGCCTTGGTCTTTCAATATTCCTATTTTAGGTTTAGATGAAAGATAGCACGGATTGCCTCAGGTTTACCAGACCATCTGCCCTCAGTCAGAGGAGGTAAAAGATCCCATGGCACTATTTGAAGAAGAGCAGAAGGCAAGAGAATAAACATCTTCCCCCTGCGTAGTATGCAATCCTAGATTCCTGGTATGAACTATGCCAAAATAGCACTGGGTAGAGAATCTGTTCCAGGATGGTGTACTCTAAGGCCAAGTCTTTCAAACATTTTTGTGGATGGGGGAGCTGTAAATAGTAATACATTCCCAGATACCCTTGTCCTAACTTCTGAAAAGCAGTGTTAATAGGATTACAGTGCTGGGGTAACAGAGCACAAATTAATTATTGCACAGCAGTAGAAGTAACACACTAGTAATTCAACAAATACAGAAAAATATAAAGAAAGGAAGAATTTGCATTTATATAGCACCTTTCACTACCTCAGGACATCCCAAAGCGCTTTATAGCCAATGAAATACTTTTTAAGTGTAGTCAACGTTGTAATGAGGGGAAATGCAGCAGCCAATTTGCAAACAGCAAGGTTCAACAAACAGCAATGAGATAAATGACCTGTGTTTTAGTGATGTAGGTTGAGGGATAAATATTGGCCTGGACACCGGGAAAACTCTCCTGCTCTTCTTCGAATAGTGCCATGGGATCTTTTACCTCCTCTGACTGAGGGCAGATGGGACCTCCATTTAACACATCATCCAAAAGACGACATTCCCTCACTACTGCACTGAAGTGTGAGTCTGGATTACGTGCTCAAGTCCCTGGATTGGAACTTGAACCCACAACCTTCTGACTCAGAGGCGAGAGTGCTACCCTCAGCCATTGCTGACACCTAAATTATAGCATACAGAACTCTTGAAACATTGTGCTTCCAGTGCACAGCGTGCCCCAGATTGTCAGAAATCTGATAACCTCATGGACCCGCTGACATCCCCTTACTGACTCCAGTTTGAAAACCTGTGCTGGAAGGGATTGTAGGTTATGTTGGTATTGGTGCTTGTAGCTTCCCGACTACTTTAGAGAGACTGTGTTGGACTTCAAATCTACTCTTTTTTGCTACTCTGTAATTATCATGTAGTGTACAACTTTTCCTTGTGGTCTTTCTGCAAGGGAAGGGTTAATTCCAGAATATTCCAGCACTCAGGGATAAACATATCCTCGATGGATATGGCACTTACAGCTGTAATGATATTCTATAACCATTTAAATACATTCCTTTTCTTCAGTACAACACTAACAACAACGTGCATTTATATAGCACCATTAATGTAAGAAAAAAAGCCTCAAAGTGCTTCACAGAGTTGTAATCAAAAAATGGATGCCGGGCCAAAGAGGGAGATATTAGGAGGTGTGACCAAAAGCTTGGTTAAAGAGTTGGATTTTAAGGTGTGTCTTAAAGGAGAGGGAGATGGAGAGGGATAGGTGGAGAGATTTAGGAAGGGAATTCTAGAGCTCAGGGTTTATGCGGTTGAGGGCACGGCTGCTGATGGTGGAGTGAAGGGATTCACAAAAAGACAGGGTCAGACAGAAAGTTCAGGGGATTGTAGGGCTGGAGGGGGTTACAGAGATAGGGAGGGGCAAGTCCATGAAGGGATTTAGACACAATAATGATTTTAAATTTGAGGCATTGGTGAATCTGAAATTAATGTAGGTCAGTGAGGATAGAGGTGATGGGCAAGCAGGACTTAATCAGGGATAGGATACAGGCAGCAGGGTTTTAGATGAGCTGTAGTTTATGGAGGATGCGGGATGGGACACCAGCCAGGTGAACATTGGAATGGTCAAGTCTGGAGGTGACAATGATAAGGATGAGGGTTTTGCTGAAGTAGGGGTGGAGGTGGGCGATGTTATGGAGGTGGAAATAGGTGGTCTTGTTGATGGAGATGATATGTGGTCGGAAGCTCAGTTTAGGGTCGAATAAGTGGTGGAGGTGGAGAATAGTCTGGTTCAGCCTGAGAGAGTGGCTGGGGAAGGAGATGAAATCGGTAGTGAAGGTATGGAGTACGTGTCCAGTTTTGCACAGTCTGGTAATTACTGGGATTAGCTACGTCCATTGTCATCATGAGCACTTGACATGTTCCTCCTCACCCCCCCACACCCCCAACAATCCTAATAAGAACAGTTGATACAAACGTCAGTTTGAGAAGTACATTTGTAGAATGTAATAATAATCAATATCTGATAATGTATCAATGAGTTAGAACCATCTAGATATGGACTAGATCAATTGGTTAGGAGCCTGGAGGTTGTAAGCTGTGAACTGTTGAAGATTCCCTGAATAAAAAATTGCTTTACAACAACTTGCACTATATAGCATCTTTAACTTGGAAAACATCACAATACACTTCTTTGAGTGGGGGAATGGACCCCAGCAGTAGTAGGAAAAAGAGTTGGGTAAGTGATCAAAGGTGTGGTCAAAGAGGTAGGTTTAACAGAGGCTTTTGAAGAATGGGGAGAGATGGGGCAAGACAGATGGGTTTGGAACGAGAATTCCATAGTGCAGGGCAAGGTGTCTGGAGGCTCTCTCACTGATGGTGAAGCGGAGGGGAAAGGGTGAATGACATTGGGCCAAAGTCAGAAGAGCTGAGAGTATGAGTAGGGCTGGAGGAGGTTGCAAAAGTATGGTCGAGTCTGGCCAATCTAGAAAACTAGCAAAACCTGACAACTCAAAACTATCCTGAAGATGAGCCTATGCCAACTAGTTACAGTAAATGTGCAGTGAGGCACATACTTGTTATAACTTAAGCTACACAACATTCCATCACCCACAAGTGTTCTACCCCCCCAGTACCTTAACCATGTATGAGACAATGAGTATTGGAAGACCAGTCTACATTTCATTTCCTGAAATTCGTATCTGTTCGTAAATAGACACTAATTGTAAGGTATTGATTGCCTTTATTCAGATTATGACAAAATGGTTTCCTGCAATATTCCATAAGAACATGAGAAATAGGAGCAGGAGTAGGCCACATGGCCCCTCAAGCCTGCTCTGCCATTCAATCAGATCATGTCTGATCTTCGACCTCAACTCCACTTTCCTGCCCAATTCCTATATCCCTTGATTCCCCTAGAGTCCAGAAATCTGTCTATCTCAGCCTTGAATATATTCAACGACTCAGCATCCACAGCCCTCTGGGGCAGAGAATTCCAAAGTTTCATATACCTCTGAATGAAGAAATTCCTCCTCATGTCAGTCTTAAATGGCCGACCCCTTATCCTGCGACTATGCCCCCCAGGTTCTAGACTCTCCAGCCATGGGAAACAACCTCTCAGCATCTACCCTGTCAAGCCCCCTCAGAATCTTATATGTTTCAATTAGATCACCTCTCATTCTTCTAAACTCTAGAGGGTATAGGCCCATTCTACTCAATCTCATCTCATAGGACAACCCTCTCATCCCAGGAATTAATTTAGTGAACCTTCACTGCACTGCCTCTAAGGCAAGTATATCCTTTCTTAAATAAGGAGACCAAAACTGTACACAGTACTCCCGGTGAGGTCTCACTAAAGCCCTGTACAATTGTAGTAAGACTTCCTTACTCTTGTACTCCACAACCCCCTTGCAATAAAGGCCAACATTCCATTTGCTTTCCTAATTGCTTGCTTTACCTGCATGCTAACTTTTTGTGTTTCTTGTACCAGGACACCCAAGTCTCTCTCAACAACATTAAATAGCTTCTCACCATTTAAAAAAATTCTGTTTTTCTATTCTTCCTACCAAAATGAATAACCTCACATTTCTCCACATTATACTCCATATGCCACCTTCTTGCCCAGTCACTTAATCTGTCTATATTCCTTTGCAGACTCTTTGTGTCCTCCTCACAGCTTACTTTCCCACCTAGCTTTGTATTGTCAGCAAACTTGGATACATTACACTTGGTTCCTTCATCTAAGTCATTAATATAGATTGTAAATAGCTGAGGCCCAAGCACCGATCCTTGCCGAACCCCACTAGTTACAGCCTGCCAACCTGAAAATGACCTGTTTGTCCCATGACCATAAAAGTCCCACATATAAAACCAATTACTGATCCAAAAAACTTTGCGAACCACTACCTCATGAACATGAAACAATAGGGGAACAGCATATAATGCAGGATTTGGCACTCCAAATTGGGTACAAGGTCATGCAGGACAAACAGTTAAAGAAGCCTGACAGTATGTTACATTAGAGCTAAAATACTGTCCTAAACTGTTCTATTAATGTAACGATAAAACAATTTTTGTTGAAAATAATGTAAGCACTTTTTTGTGCTGCAGTGCATTTGATGTCTATTCCCTTTTATGTTATACCCAAGATAAAAGACTGTTAATTCATGGAAGTACACTTGTGGAATGCGTTGTATTTGAACAAGGTGACTTTATTAAAGGAAGTATTGTTGCACTCTTGTAAGTGCCCCATTATATTAGAGTATGACTTAATAAAAGTGCAAGAAACATTAAAAATGTTATGTGCCTTCAGCATCTGCTCATAAGGGCCTTGCTGTGATGCCAGCAGGAAAGAGGGATGTTTCTTAGTTCCTTTAAGGGAACGGACCTGTCGCCATAACCGTTGCCATGGCAGTAGCAAGGCGGTCACCAGCACAGCAGCATGACTGTCGCCAGGGCAGGAGCAGGCCTGTCATCAGTCAATGCCTAACTCTGGAACAAAAGCTAATCTGTCACCAGGACATTACAACAATGACTAATGACTAATTTCAAAAGTACTTAACTGGCTTCCCTGTTGGGCCAAAAATGCCTTCATATTCCCAGTGCATTCTTCTAAAATTTTGCAGTTGAAATAAATTGCTGTTATTTGTCCACTAGGCCCCCAGCCCCTTGTCCAAGTGATTATTCTTCATGTGAGAGCCTGGATGGCGAAGGGTGCTATTTGCTTCCTCTGACCCAGTGATGACTTCACTTTCTAGAGATGTGCTTAGCAGTAAGATGCAGGAACCCTGCCTGACTTTTCTGCTCTCTACCTTTGGGAGGGAGAGATGGAGAGTGTGACTTTACTAAAGTGTTGTCGCAGTCTTTATAAGTGACCCAAAATAAGTTAGAGTGTGATTAACTGTTGACTTGGCTGAGATCAACTTACTCAGCACAGACTAACGAGTGAAGCTGGGAACTTCTTGGTCTGTATGGCTGCTGAAGCGTTTTATCCAGGTTGTTGTTCAATCAGAATGCTAATTTCTGAGTCATTTTGATTCGATTTAGTTTAATTTTCATTGTTTGAAAAACAGCAAAATCTGTTTTCTACCATTTACCTTTTAGATGGCCGAGACTGAAGCTAAGGATTCTGGGAAACTGAACAGCAGTAGCATGGAGAACCTGAACGAGGATGGTTTCCCTCTGTCCTCGCTGGCTAACCTTTTTGAGAATGATGAGAGCAGTACTGCTGCTGATGTGACCCGGCCGGTTGCCCGAGAAAATGGGGAGACCAATAAACAGAACCTGAGATCCAAATTCCAAGGGGCATTTAAAAACCGAATGCCTAATCCGATAGACCTTTTGGAGTCCTCCATCTACGACTCGTCCATGCCCAG
This sequence comes from Heptranchias perlo, assembly GCF_035084215.1. Lineage (NCBI taxonomy): Eukaryota > Metazoa > Chordata > Chondrichthyes > Hexanchiformes > Hexanchidae > Heptranchias > Heptranchias perlo. Next base: position 36,526,966 of record NC_090349.1, read on the forward strand.
CATGGCCCCCGCTCCTAAAAAGGCCCCTATGGACTCGCTTTTTGACTATGGGTCCTACCGGCAAGGCAGTGACGACAAGCGGAAAAAGAAGAAACCGGCCAAAGAGTGAGTAAGACAGAATTCACGAGAAATGTCGTAACTTCCCGCAACAGTTTGAACGAGGGCTGGCCGTGTATTACACACAGGATCACCAAGAGTAGGAACGTGTTATGTATGGGATAACAATCAACAGTACAGCAGCAATGTCCAGTCTTTTGGAGTTGGACATTAGATGCACATGTTACAGCCAGTGAGTGGGACACATGTGAATACTTAAAAATGTGAGCCCTCTGATGCAAAATGTAAGTCCCCCATTCACAAATAAATCCAAGCCTCCTGCACAAAAATCAAATCTATAAGATACAAAGCTTGAATAGCTCTATACACAAATAATCCAAGCTCCCCAGATACAAAATTGCAAGCTTACATAGAATTGCATAGAATGTACAGCACAGAAACGGGCCATTTGGACCAACTGGTCTATGCCAGTGTTTATGCTCCACATGATTCTCCTCCCACCCCTCTTCATCTCGCCCTATCAGCATATCCTCCTATTCCTTTCTTCCTCATGTTTTTATCTAGCATCCCTTTCATGCAAAAAAAAATCCAAGCTCATACACAAAATTGCAGGACTCCTTGTACACCAAAGATTCCAGTGCTTTTCTCTTTTAGCTTGAAAACGTGCAACCTTCAGCCTCAGCTCTTTAAACCTCCAGGTCTTGGAGGACTGGTAAAGGCCAATTCCTGATGGGTCTAAATCTACCAATCAGCGAGCAGCCTTTCCATTCCTCTAGGCCTGAGGAGTTGAAAGAGCTGAGTCATAAATCATGCATGAAGCGTAAATCATGAGCATGCAAAGGTTAAAGGTGCCAGCCTTGGCTCAGTGGTAACAATTTGCATCTAAGTCAGAAAGTTGTGGGCTCAAGCCCCACTCCAGAGACTTCAGCACATAATCTCGGCTGACACATCAGTGCAGTACTGAGGAAGTGCTGCACTGTCGGAGGTGGCATCTTTCGGATGAGATATTAAACTAAGGCCCTGTTTGCCCTCGCAGGTGGACATAAAAGATCCCATGGCACTAGTTGAAGAAAGGCAGGGGAGTGTCCTGGCCAATATTTATCCTTCAACTAACATCATTATAACAGATTTTCTTGTCATTTATCTAATTAGCTGCTGTGTTTCCCTACATGTCAACAGTGACTACACTTCAAAAGTACGTAAAGAGCTTTGGGATTTCCTACAGAGATGAAAAGCACTAAGCAAATACAAGTTCGTTCATTTGAAGTGGCAGAGGCTTCATGACCTAGTTAAAAGGAGCTGATAGGTTGAATTTGGCCTGCAGACCACGTTTTGGACACCCCTGACATAACAGGATATCAGAGAGCTAGTTGTGTGTTAAATGCAGGATAATAGAGTTAGGAGTATGCTATATGCAGAATAACAGAGAGTTACGATAGTGTAGCATCCAGGAGCCTAGTTTTTCTAATTGGTGTTACTTTAACACTGACTGGAAATTTCTTGCTAGGGTAACTGAGAGCTGGTAGTGTGTTACATTCAAGATAACAGAGTCTTGGGAGTTTGTTACATACAGAATAACAGAGCCCTGGGAATGTGTTATGTACAGGGTAACAGAGAGCTGAGATTGCAGTACATTAAGACAGCGCCATATTACAATTCAGAAGATGTCACTGCAGCTCCTCCAAAGGCCCTATGGATACAGGCACCGCAGTGTAACACTAAGCCAAACAGACTTAGGAAGGTCCCAGTCCCAATTACCAAAAACTGCAATATGTACAATCAAGCTCTGCAGTCCTGGGCTAGGGAGGAGCAAAATCAGCCAGGGTTCCCACTCCTGATCACTATCCAGTGACAGCTGCTGGCAGTGTGCTTTGGTGTTGTGATGTGCCTCAATAATGAACAGCCTACCAATACTTGCTGTCAAGGCTCACAAATGAAGACTTGCTATTTGGACTAGGCCTTGGGGGCTCCTGGCTCCTGTAGAACCTTAACTCAGCAAGTCCAGGAGTGTCAGCACCTTTACTAATGGAGGGAAGAAAGATAATTCATTGTGGTTGTGAAGTATTATGACTTATCAACATCTTTCTACCTTGAGGTGTGTTACAACATGGAATGATACTGCTAAATGTGCTGCTATTTATAATAGATACGAAAAAAGCTGAAGGGGACCAGGAGGAGAGAACTCTTGGGGTGCGAAGGGAGGAGGAGGAAGACCCTCCTGAGAGGGCAAGAAGGCGGGGAGATATCTTGTATTATGGGGTGGAGAGAGAACCTGTGATTTGAGGGAAGGGAGCGAAAGAGACCATGTTGATTGAGTTTGGGGGAGGAGGAGGTAAATACTGTTCAAGGGGGTATCTGTGGTCCTGCTGTAAGTGGGATGGTTGCCATAGTGGTTTATATACATATACCTGAAGGGCAAAAAATGTATGTGGGGGCACTGGGAAAAATTCTGACATCCATAGGGCATAAAGTATTCCTACTGGGGTTGCTAGGTAATCTGAGACAATCAAAAACAATCTAAATGTTTATTTTACTGACTTTGGGGTTTAAAGCTTAACTCAGGATTGAACAGCATGTTGCAGCATCGGGTTCAGTCTGAGCAAGTAACCAGGGAGGGAGATGGAACTGGTAACTAGGGTTAGTTTGACTCAGTGGTAGCAATCTCTCCTCTGAGTCAGGTAGTGGGTTCAAGCCCCTTAAGTACATAGTCCAGACTGACAGTTCAATGTAGTACTGAGGGATGCTCCATTGTCAGAGGTGCTGTCTTTTGGATGAGACATTAAACCAAGACCCCGTGTGCCTGTTTAATGGATGTAAAAGATCCCATGGCACTATTGGAAGAAGAGCAGAGAGTTCTCCCAGTGTCCCAGCAAACATTTATACCCGTCACACATCACCACCAAATCAAATCCATTGATGATGGTTTGTTCAGAAGCTAATAGGAAAAGCTATATCTAATAAGTTTTTTTTGAGGATAGTTTTAAATTACATTCTCGAGTAGCTAGATAAATTAAACAGTGGCGAAGAATTAAAAGAAATGCACTCACTGCCGATAAATAGTAAAGATTTACTCATTGGAATAAATTTTGACAGGCTACACATTGTGTGTCACATGGTATAATGCTCCTGTTGGTATATACCAGACAACTGTTGTTATTATATGTAACACACTCTGTTAAAGAGGTACAATATTCCTTTACATATTATATATAGAATAATTGATAGTCAGGGAGGGTGATTGAAGTCAAGGGGTTCAGATGACATCATAAACCATAAGAGTGAAGCTTGATAGTTTATAACTCTTGTTAATGCTGAGATTTTTTTACAGCTTTCAGATCACTTTTTTGATTTTATGCAAGTGTTTCTGACCTTTAACATTTTAATATATACCGTCTACGAGGTTATTCAATGGCAGGGAACGGAAGTCAGTGAGCCAGCAAGAGGGCGGGAGTGAGATAGCAGCACGGGTCAAGGGGCCCGTCAAATTAGGCGACCTGAGAAACAAGGCATGGGAGGCCCAGTGGATGAGGTGGTGCTGGGGGTGAGCGGTTAGGGAAGATGGAGGAGATGCAAGGGGAAGAGATGGGAGTTCAGCTTTGGAGGTAAGTTCAGACTTAACTTATTTTTCTGTTTGTTGGACAAGTTATGAACATTGAAATGGGGAAGTATCACGGTGAAAGCTAATTGGTTGTTTTTCACAGTAGAAATGTTGAACCAATAAGAAAGCTTAAACATGAACCTAAACTGAACCAATCAGTCATACAGACCCAAAAATATTTATTATATAGATATAAATAGATAGATTGGCAAAATTTTCATCTTTAGGCCTCCTGGTCCAGAGCTTTATGTACTGTGAGCACATAAGAGCATTCAGGAGCTAAAAACAGAATTTTACCCCGTCCGTTCCTGAATACACTAAAATCATTGTCCTTGTCTTCAAATTCCCCATACATTCTCGCTCCATCTTATCTCTGCACCCGTCTCCAGTCTTACGTTCTTTTCACAACCTTCCTCTGACTCTGGCCCTTTGTGTATTTCTCCACTCTTCACCCTATCATTCCTGACAAAATCCTTTGGCCCAATTCTCTGGAACTTCCTTCTTAAACCCTTTGCCTCTCCCCTTCTTTCTCCACCTTTTAAAAAGTTTCTTAAAACCCATCTTTTTAACCAAATCTCAGTCACTCTTTCCAATCTCTCCCTCTATGGCTCAGTTTCCTATCTCTTCATGTTGATTTGCCTTGGGATGTCTTTTTACAACAAAGGAGCTATATAAAATACAAGTTATAGCTGTTTTGTGTGTCTGTGTGAGAGACAGACAGCGTTTTCCAGGAAAAGAACTTAACAATCTGAGGGCTTCATATTTCTTCCATGCTTATTACACAGCAATGATCCCTTTCCCACAGAAATGAGCACGGAGTTAATTAGAGGAGCTCAGCTCACTGGCTGATGCTGGTTGCAAAAACCCACTAAATGTCATTTGGGCTTTTTTTTTGAATATCAGGTTTAGACTTTAAAAATAGAGTTAAAAAAAATGTTGTCTTGCAGATGAATGCGACCTATGTGAGGTGATGTTTGAGTAAGTTGCTCACACATACATGTGGTTTGGGAATGAATATTTTTCCTTCTTTAGTTCCAACAGAGCAAGGCATTTTCTTACAGCACCGTGTGCTGGGATTTTTTTTTGAACTTGTGGTTATAAAGTCCCAGTCTGTGTACCTGAACAGTGGTCCTTCAGATTCTTTGTGCTTTAAGACTGAGTGCTTTGAATGGTGAATAGGGTTCTGTTACGTCTGCTGTTTTTGCCAGGGCAGGGTGTAATCCCTTGGGTTTATGAGGAAGCCCTGAATGATCTAATTCTGAAAAAAAAATTAACCTTCTTTAATCGGTGAATGTTCCCCATCAGCTCTGAATTATTTTAAAAATCTGTAAACTTGCTGATGAATGTAATCTCCACATTCTTTCATCCAGCAGTATTCACTTTAAGGGGCACTGTTTTCATGAAAGTGTTTGATAAAGTGGCTGAAATTGGGCTGTGTGCAATTAGCAATGAACATGTTAACTTCTTTGTATGAGGAATTCTTTTATCCACTATTTTAATGAAATCATTAACCCATCTACATTAACATGCTCATTATTAAAATTCCACTGTGTAATTTCTGCCTCAATTATTAACCTGATTTATGTAATTGAGGCTGCGTGTTTAGAAGCAATGAAAGGAAAAGGTCTCCTGGACACGTCTCCCTGGAGATAGTACCCTTTTAATGAGAGTGCAGTTGACTCCATGTCGAACTTTTCCAGAGTGACTGTTACTGGAATAGTGAGCAACAGCCTACTCTTAAACTTCTACTGCAGAAACATCTTGTCCTCTTCCCCTACACCCTTCCTGGGGCACTGACTCAGACTGAGGTATGGTCACATGAGCCCTTCAGTACCCTGTCAAAGTGGGTATGCACAATGTGTGAACTGGATAGTGGGGAGACATTACAGCTGCGCCGATCCTGTCCTTACCTGATATCAAGACGCCTAAATATTCCAACAGTGGTCACTGGATAACAATTAGGAGCAGGCACCCTGTCTTATTTTTCTGCTGAATAGCCCAGGGACCCTGAGGTCAATTGTAATGCAGCCTGGCTGAGATCAGTTAAGTCTGTGAGCTTTGGGATCAGCTCGATGGGCGGATGGAGATGTCTGTTCCTCTGTTGTCCTGTCTTCCTAAGGAACTTGGGGCCTGTGGAGAATAGGGGCTGTGGACAGTATATTGGGTATCCATAGTGATGTATCATAGGTAACTATGGTCTCCTGAAACTTGCTTGACTGCCTTAGGGCAGAGGTGTCTGAGCTTCCTTTAATTACTATCTTGAACACGTAGATGCATACGATGGAGCCTTGCACACTACTTATAAAGTTTAAATCCAGGTTCTCATTAATTTGCATATAACCCAAGTTGCAGATGCTCTCACATCTCTCTCCACTTTTTAAAAACTTACTCAAAACCCACTTTTCAACCAAGCTTTTGATCACATCTCCTGACCTCTCCCTCCATGACGCGGCATCTATTCCTTTATCTATTTCCATTCCGTGGGAATTTTTTTACATTAAAAGTACAAGCTAAAGGTGTTGTTTATCTTCTCATTTAGGATTTATCCACCAATGGGGCAACAGTGCAAAGAACAGCCCTTTTCAAAATTTCCGCACCCACAAAATTCAAACAGGACAGATCAGCAAATAAGAAATGTAAGCACAAATGGGGCTGTGCTGCCTGGACTTTGAGGGCTGGGCTGCCAGGGCTCAAGGGCCCGAGGGATGGACTGCCGGGCTCAAGGGCTCGAGGGATGGACTGCCGGGCTCAAGGGCCCGAGGGATGGACTGCCGGGCTCAAGGGCCCGAGGGATGGACTGTTGGGCTCAAGGGCCCGAGGGATGGACTGCTGGGCTCAAGAGCCTGAGGGATGGATTGCCAGGGCTCAAGGGCTGCATGCAGTCCATGGACTGCAGTTCAGACACAACTGGCTTAAGAAGTCGGGGAGGAATTTTACAGAGTTTTCCAGAACTTGGCCACAAGTCTGTTTCCTCTAGTTTGCTGCCACCTCTGGAGTTAGCATTGCTGGGGTCTAGGGTGGGTGATGCACAAGGTCATGCTGTCTAATGAATTGGGTGAGCATTGATGATCTTTTCTCACCGTTCTCTACATATGTTTGTAACTCAGCACAGATGGGTGATTGAACGTGGGACTTTCCTACCCCATAATCACTCAATTTGTAAGAGGGCGGTGCATTTGCCCATTGAGTGAATAGGGGAGTGTTAAAAACATCTTATTAAGAATATGTAGTTACTAATGTTACTAGTTTTTATATAAAACCTAAGATTAAAACTCCCAGTTGTCCCTGTGGCAGTGAGCTTATCAGGTGGGAACATTTAAAACATTGATCAAAAATACTGTAACCTAGATCATTCTGTGGTGCTGGATGCATATAGGAACAGGAGTAGGCCATTCAGCCCCTCAAGCCTATTCCACCATTCAATTAGATTATGGCTGATCAGTACCTCAACTCCATTTATATGAAAGAAAATATTTTGGGGGAGGGCTGGCAGTCTAGGGAGGGAGGATGGATTTTTTAAAAAGTCCTTTTACAATCTTCAAAGCCAACTTAACATCGACATTCAACAATTGGGTTTAAACAATTCCTCCCCGACACTGTTAACTATAATTTCTGTCTGCTCTGCTCCTGTGCTTATTTTTCTTTAAACATTAATGTTTCGCACCTCAATGGTACTCTGAATGAAGCGCATACGTCTGAACAGCAATTCTCCTTTTAGCAAATTTATAAAATATTTGCCAATAAATAACACAAAACGGAATCTCTGCCCTTCCCACAGACTCCTGCCTTTCCAGTCCTGTGTGTCCTCCAACCAGCTGAAACGCAAAGTGAGCTGGGCTGCAGACTTCTCTATGAAATGACTTTCAAAGGAAGTGAATTGTTAAATAGCGAAAGCTTCTTGGACACCATAGCTGGTAGCTGGTAGGGTAAAATGTCTACCATAATATAATATATCTCCCATAAAAATTAAGTGGGCACTGTAGTCCCAATGGTGAAGGGAGAGAGGCAGGATGCCAGTTTAATATACCCTGGGGTGTTTCTTCCCTCCCTTCCTGAAAGTGCTGATTCGTGCTAAAATAAGGCTCAATAAGTGCCAATTGCCCTCCAATACTTCACCCAAGTATCCATCCTTCATGTATGAGTGAATATCGGCAGATTATTTGACTGTAATCAAACATAATCCTGTTCTTGAGCAGAAGTCATTGGATAGTGATCAGAAGCAGGAATCCTGGCTGATTTTTCTACCTCCTCCTCCCTGTCCTGGGGATAGTGAGGTAATTGCAGTACCACTGCTATAGCCTCAACTGAGATCAACTAGCTCAACACTAGATCAGGGATTGAACCTGGGATCTTCTTGGTCTGTATTTCTCAGTAAGACACTGGACGATGCATTTACTCACTGAGATGTGGGGAGAGCCTCATTGTGTTTCTATAATAGTGGCAGCTTGGTACCTATCCAACATGGCTCTGAAACATGGGTCTCCTTTGCATCTTTTACAATAATCCTGTTCTTTTACTTTTTAAATATGGGATGTTTGTGTGTCTTGAATTATCTGAATTAAAAGCTTGATGACTAAATTTTTATTAAGTCATTGATACTATAAACTAAAGATAGCAGATAGTTTCATAGAATTACATAGAATTTACAGCACAGAAACAGGCCATTCGGCCCGATTGGTCTGTGCTGATGGTTATGCTCCACACTAGCTTCCTCCCACCCTACTTCCTCTAATCCTTTCTGCATATCCTTCTAATCCTTTCTTCCTTATGTACTTATTGGGCTTCCCCTTAAATGCATTAGAATCATAGAAAAATTTACAGCACAGAAGGAGGCCATTCGGCCCATCTTACCGTGTAAGAAATCATGAGCTAGGGCTGTTTCTGTAACTTGATATAATAGTCAGGGCATATTATTACAAACTCGCTGGACTGCCAAAGCAGCTCTTCTTATTTTAGGGAAGGGCCATATGGTGTCTACAGGGGCCGACAGCAGTGCTCCTGATTGCTATCCAGTGACTCTTTCTGGGAGGTGCACTTGTGCAGATGTTGGGTGAGGACGTGAATGGGCTCGACTCTAATGCTCCCTTCACATTCTCAAGAAGTCGGCTAACACTTACTAAATAGGCTCTCACTTGAAGAATGGCCACTTGGGGTCAAGGTACTTGAAGGGCTGTTGGACAGTGTGGAACTATAGCCCAACACTGAAATGAAAGGAGAGGGCAAAAAGGGGAGAAAAGTGTGGAAACAAAAAGAAGAAATATTTCTTGGCTAGAATAATTAGTTCTATTTATTAACATTTAAAATATGCCATAAGAAACACTCTCGACTCACAAAGGATTAAATGTGCAACAAGGAAAACTGCCTCTAATTTCGCGCCAACTCGAAAAGGGACTAACGGGTTTGGTGCAGGAAACAGAAATGTCACGATGGTTCATTGGGGTGGGTTCTGATTATTGAGGCACAATAAGGGAGATTTATTCTGCCTCTAATCCTGCTGTACTTGAGCTGGGAACGCTTAATGCTGACACCATTCCCCAGTATGTACATTCCTCACCTCAATGAGCTCAAATCTCACCCACAAAAAAATATTCCTGCACATGTTCTGAAGGGGAAGATGAATGATTGATTTAGAGGTTTTCCAACTAACAACTATTAAATTAATTTTGAATGAGTTCCATTTAAGGGTAAGTTGCTCTTTGAACTTGTGACCTAAAACACATTTTAGACGTGAATCCTTTTTTGCCCCCCTAAAACTCCACTTCATGTCCTTTTTTATTCCCTCTAGCAAAAACAGTCCAAAGGTTAAGGCGCCAGCACCTGAACCACCTCCTGTTCTGAAGGTTTTTAACAGGGCGCTTCTATTTGACACCGTGTCGCAAGGGTCAGTTAACGGATTGGACGGGCTACTTGTCTTTCTACTGAGTCAAAAGAAGCGTCTGACGGATGAGGAATTTCGAGGTAAAGTGAAAACCTAAATGTAGAGGATTTGCACCGGGAGCCACTGACGTTATGATCTCTATCTGAATGCTTAAGTAACGAGATAGTACTCATCCCAGTATTCTCATTCTCACACTTGAAAACAGTCGTTTAAATTAAAGCTTACGAACATCTGGAGAGAAGATTCGTCTCTGGAATGTAACACGGTGCAAGATAAAATGCAGAGGGGGAAGGTTTCCTCTGAAAGCTAGGTGTAGCAAGATTGTAAATGCCTTTTTATAAAGGACCCCTTTGCAATTTCACCACAACCCCTGCACACAGAGGGAACCTCTCCCCAAAGAGAGAAAATAAGAGCGAGAACACACCATGAGTAACCAATGCAATGAAAAACAACGAATGCTGTTTATCTGAAATAAAATCAGAGCATACAGATAGTAAACAGCGGGTCAGTCAACATCTAAAAGACAAAAGCAGGTTAACATTTCAGGGGAGACCATTATTTCTGTGGAGTTCTGATAAAAGAGTCTCACCAGAATTTTTATTCTCATTCAGATGCTGAGTGACCTGCTGTGTCATTTCCAGTATTTTTTAATTTTTTATTTCAGAGTTAGTATTGCAAAATGGAGGCAGTTTAGAGTCAATTTTGGTAAGTTTGGAATAAACTGAGAATCATGAGATTCAGGATTCTTGTTGAGAGGAAATGTTTCCCCCTTAAATCCCTCTTTGTGAAGACTCTGACCAGGGCTGAGGTACGGTTCCACAGACACCACTTACTTCACGCGAGTCTAGATGGTGAAAGGCAGGTTTTCGCCTTTACCTGCTAGGTGTTGAACGTCGCCTGGAGGGCAGAAAGAAAACTTTGGCAGCGAGGATTGGCGTGCCGCTAACAGAACCCGCCACATCTTCCTCCCTTTTAAATGAATGGAAGAAAAATCAGGTGGGTCCTGTAAGAGCGCGTGATTCTCCCCCGCCAGATTTTCCTTTCTGCTCTCCGTCCAGGTGATGATTAATGCCCAGCCGGTAAAGACGATAATCTACACCTGAGTGTTGATGTGCTATTCGACTGTGGAGTGCATCACAGCCAAACACGTGTGTCTGTGCTGGCTGAGAAAAAAAACTAAATTCATATGAGAAAGGAGCAACTTCTGTTGCCAGTGGGTTTAGCAAACCGCAGTAGTTACATTCTGGGTTTGCTAATCAGTTTTATGGTAAATTTGTCCTCTGTAATTTTCCTACCCTGTTGTTTTAGACTGTGGTTAGGGGAGTGGGTGTTCCTTCAAAAGATAGCAGTGACTATGTTCCTAGTGGGTTTGGATTTTATGACATTCTATGGTATGGTCTGTTCTATGTTGTGCTATGTTGTGTGGTATACTATATCCTATGTTATGCCATGTCAGGTTCTATGTTATGCTGTGTTCAATGGTAGACTATGTTCTATGTTATGCCGTGTGTCGGGTTCTATGTTATGCTGTGTTCTATGGTAGACTATGTTCTATGTTATGCCGTGTGTCGGGTTCTATGTTATGCTGTGTTCTATGGTAGACTATGTTCTGTGTTATGCCATGTGTCAGGTTCTATGTTATGCTGTGTTCTATGGTAGACTACGTTCTGTGTTATGCCGTGTGTCGGGTTCTATGTTATGCTGTGTTCTATGGTAGACTACGTTCTGTGTTATGCCGTGTGTCGGGTTCTATGTTATGCTGTGTTTTATGGTAGACTATGTTCTATGATATACTAAATCACACTTTTCAATGTTCAACTTCAGAATTTGGAGGAGAGTTGGAAAGAGAAATTCAGACACAGTTGTAATGGGTTGTATGGGGCATGAATGGGGAGAATCATCCAGGGTCCCATTGGGCAGAGGGCAAAAACAGGTGATGATTGCTCAGCAGTTTCAGTGAACTTAAGAATGGTTTGTTTCAGGGCTGCTCAGAAAAACAGATGAACCTAAGGCATGCAGAGCCAATGATGAATATATAGAATATAGGGTCACCCATGAATCTATAGAATATAGGGTCACCCATGAATCTATAGAATATAGGGTCACCCATGAATCTATAGAATACCTGGTCACCCATGAATCTATAGAATACCTGGTCACCCGTGAATCTATAGAATACAGGGTCACCCGTGAATCTATAGAATACAGGGTCACCCATGAATCTATAGAATACAGGGTCACCCGTGAATCTATAGAATACAGGGTCAACTCAGAATCTATAGAATATAGGGTCACCCGTGAATCTATAGAATGCAGGGTCAACTCAGAATCTATAGATTAAAGGATAAGGCCAGAATCTAAAAGACAGTCAGCTCTGAATCTATAGAATGCAGTCTACCCAGAACCTATAGAATACAGGGTAACGTATTAATCTGTAAGATACAGTCTATAGAGTACAGAGTAACACATTAACCGACAGAGTACAGGGTCACCCATGCATCTATAGAATACAGGATCATAGAATCTATAGAATACAGGATCATAGAATCTATAGAATACAAGATCATTCAGGAATTGGTTGGATACATAAGAAAGGCAAGATTGTGTAAAATTGTCATTCTACTGGTGATAAATTGACAAATGTTGCAGGTGAGGAGCTGGCCGATGCAAACTCCCAGGGACAATTATAAACTCCAAGGGCTGATCAAAAATAACAGACTAACTTGTTATGACATTGGTTGTTATTCTGGACAAAGCATGTATGTACATTGCCTAAAATAAATACATTTTGTCAATCAGTTCTTGGCCACCAGAAGTATGGTTTTGTATCTCTGGTTGGCTACACTTTGGCCAGTAATACCGATGTGTGGAAGCCACAAGAATGTTGGCATGGAAACCAAATATTTTCACTTAAGCATCAATGATTGTTAGAGAAGTGTACTGAAGAGAGCCTGGAAGCCAAGACGATCAGATTATGGGATGATCATTTTACAGTCTGCGGTGCACAGGGCTGCCTCTGAGGGTTGCCACCATTTACGCAAAGTCAGGGACAGGATAATTGTGGAGTGGGTGGTGGAGGGGCGTGGGGTGAGGGAGATGGGATGTGACCTTGAGCCAATGTTTGTTTCATGATGAAAAGTTGTTAAGATTTAAGTACCTTAATAGCGATAACTCATAAGGCACAGAAATAAGTGCAAAAGTAAATTAATTTCTATTTTTAAATTATGATTCTTGGTGTCCAGTTTACAGTTTAAAAAATTTCTAGACAATCTACTCAAAGAGACAGACTGTCCGGCCCAGAACTATTGTGGGTTACCGTAATACCTCTAAATGTATTGAATGAGGAGAAAATAAAATAAAATCTATACATCTGATTGGCCGTCTATTGCAGTGTATTGGGAGTTGAGAGTAACAGCCCTTTCTCTCTCTCTTGTTCCCAGAACCTTCAACAGGGAAGACGTGTTTGCCAAAAGCACTGCTAAACCTAACCAATGGAAAGAATGATACCATTCCAATGGTGCTCGAGATAGCAGAGAAAACAGGAAACCTTCGAGAATTCGTTAATACGCCATTCCGAGATGTTTACTACAGAGGTGAGAAGGTGGTGGCTATGAACATATTTTGTAACTTAATTTAATATATTTTTTAAACTTAAAGTGGAATAGGACAGTTGTTACCCAGTGGTCTGTGCGAATAATGAGCTGAGGCAGTGCTCCTCATTCATGGTCACTAAAATGGAGCCTTCTTCCCTACTCCCTCAAATTCTCTCTTGTATCCACTTCATCCTGAAGGCGTTGACATTTGCCAGGGTGCCAGATTTGCCGACATTGACCACCCTTTGGTTCCTCACCCAAGTAGCTATTATTTTTCAGGTGTGAGCTTAAACAGTGAGTGTCATCGGGCTATTCCACTGTGGAGGCATCACAACTGGGTCTGATCTGTCCTCACTTGGGACTTCTTCGCTGGCCATTCTTCCTGGCCTAAGTGTTCAGAAACGCTCACCTGTGACCTCTGCTGTTGACATCAGCAAAGTTTGGTGGGGGGGGGGTCTGGGGTGGGGTGGGGCGTCAGGTGGGAGATCAACTAATTTGAATAACCCAGGCAGGACTTGCGCCAATAGTGGTTCATCTCGGGCACCCACCTACACGGGGAGGCTGCAAACAGTGGCTGAGTATGCCTGTACTGAGGGGTTGGGGGGGTGTTGGTGTGACAGGCCTCCCCCTCCTCTTCAGTGCCTCGTTGGTCCCTTTTCTAAGGGAGACAAAAAATCCGTTAATTTTGTTACCTCTGTGAGTGAGGCCACGATCCCCAGGTGGGCCCCATATCTGGCAGACATTGGCTGGCATTCTGGATCTCTTCCATCAGATTAGGGACGAGGATACTCTCGACTTGGGAGTCCTTCCCTCGGTCAAACCTCATCTCCGCCCCAATCCCCATATGCCGATGGCCTTTTTTGGGGTGGGTGGAGGCTGCACCCTAGCAAGGCCCCCCACCCTTTCCCGGAAGCTATTTGGGAAGGCGAGGACCTGACATATCCAGGGCCCAGCCTAGTCCATGGCACTACTACTGCACTCCTGATGGTGCTATGTTAGGAGTGCCCGGGAAAGAACGTGGATTTTCGGCCCCTGGATGTCCACGTACTTGCAATTTCCAGCAGGATAGCATTCAGAAGCTGGAACCCTAGTTCGTTACTCTCTCCACCCCCCGTCCCCCCCCCCGACCTCGCCCATCCCGCCCCAGATCAGAACACTGAGGCCAATTGTAAAACCCCAATTGCTACCCTAGCTGAGATCAAGCAACTCAACACAGGTTGTGGATTGAATCTTGGATCTTCCTGCTCTGTATTTTACCCTCAGCCATCAATGGAGAATGTTAGAATGTCACATCAGAGAGCGTACTTTGTAAAATCTCTGATCCCGAACCATCATTTTCTTAGTTATGTTTTGAAACACAAAACAAGTTTACAAAGGACGATCACACACCGCCAGTGAGCGAACAGGTAATTTCCTTAGAGGAATTTGTTGCAATTTGGAAGTCCACAAGGGCAGATTTCCTCTTTGTTGCTGTAGCAAAATCCTAATTGCATTCTTTCATTCACATTTATATTGTTGATGCAAATAGCAATCAGAGGAAGTCCTTCCCCCCTCTGTTTTCCCTTTAGAAATCTTTAAATGGTGGCCAGAAAATTAGGTCATAAATTATGACTTTTAAGCAACTGCGCGCACACAGTTAATTATTTATTGCTGCGACGATGTGGGATACTCATTGCGATATAAACTGTGCGTGGAAGGTGGGGAAAGAGCCAGGAGGCAAGAATTTCACAGTACGACTCCTTCTTTCAGCAGTTCTGTAACAGAAACCCACCATTAGATAGTTCTGGGGTTGGGGTGAGGAGAAGTGCGCCTTTCTCCAGCACTGACATCGGTCGGCACCAAATCTCAGCCCCCCCCCCCCTTCCTAAATAATGAAAGGCTTGCTCAGTGGGAAGGCATTCATGGCTTCACACTCGCGTCAAAGAGCTTACCATGAAATTAGTGCTGTGTTGGGAGAGGGAGGAGGAGGGGGTGGGGGGGGGAGGGGAGGGTGGAGTGCTTTAATTTGCTGCCAGTTAAAACCCTGCAATTTCTCGTGGTTTCGTTTCTTCGGGATAATGAGAGCCATCAGGACGGCTGCTCTATCCGAAGAGACGGGGGGAAGTGGGGAGGGGAGGTCATTTTGACCTTGGGCGATTGTGTAAAACGGGTGGTATCGATTCAGCCGCCCGTTGTACATCCCTCCTGATTTTCATTTCCATTGACTTCAAATGGGTGAGTCTGAATAGCGGGGGCTGACAGGCTAGTCAATTCCCGGGCACTCCTAACATAGCACCATCAGGAGTGCAGTAGTAGTGCCATGGACTAGGCTGGGCAGTGAAGGAAGGCTTGCTGATGCCCTCTTTGGAGGGAAGAGAACTCCTCTCCATCTCCTCAGGACCCCAACCAACCCTCACTGGTTCCAACCTTCAGGGCACTTCTGCCCCTTTAAACAGGCTCCCTTCTCTTCTGACGCTTATACAAGTCCAGCCTCAAGTCAAAAGGATTGGGTGGCATGGTGGGTTGGAAAGTTCACCCTTTTACACTTCAACTTGCATCTGAATCCCAGTGATGCAGACTGATGGGGAGAAATACTCCAATGGCTATCAGCTGCAAGGGTCCTAACGGAAATTAATTTGAAGTGATGACGGTGACCACTGGTCCTCGCCTTCCCAAATAGCTTCCGGAAAGGGGTGGGGGGCCTTGCTAGGGTGCAGCCTCCACCCACCCCAAAAAAGGCCAACGGCATATGGGGATTGGGGCGGAGGTGAGGTTTGACCGAGGGAAGGACTCCCAAGTCGAGAGTATCCTCGTCCCTAATCTGATGGAAGAGATCCAGAATGCCAGCCAATGTCTGCCAGATATGAATTGTGAAGAGCATCACAGCTGGACCCAATCCAATTCTCACCCATCAGGCATGTTGCTGCAGTGGTCACCGTAATCACTTCAAATTAATTTCAGTTAGGACCCTTGCAGCTGATAGCCATTGGAGTATTTCTCCCCATCAGTCTGCATCACTGGGATTCAGATGCAAGTTGAAGTGTAAAAGGGTGAACTTTCCAACCCACCATGCCACCCAATCCTTTTGACTTGAGGCTGGACTTGTATAAGCGTCAGAAGAGAAGGGAGCCTGTTTAAAGGGGCAGAAGTGCCCTGAAGGTTGGAACCAGTAAGGGTTGGTTTGGGTCCTGAGGAGATGGAGAGGAGTTCTCTTCCCTCCAAAGAGGGCATCAGCAAGCCTTCCTTCACTGCCCTAGGGACTACAGCCATCACCTCCTGGTGGTGTCTGGGATTATTGATGCCTTGGTGGAAAGCAGGCAAATTGGCTGGGTTGCTACACCCCGTCTCCCCGCTGTCATTTATACGCGGTGGGGCGGTGAAGGGGAAACCAGCAGTTTTCCCTGCTCGGTGGTGCGGAGGAGGAAGCTCCGAGTCAGGACGGGGATGTAGTGGTACGTCCCCTGCTCGACTTTCCGTGAACTTTCTCCGCTATACATCAAAAGTCAGAAGATCCAGCCCATACCGGTTCAAAAATAAGATAATAAAGAAAGGGAAGGACTTGCGTTTTTATAGCGCCTTTCACGACCTCAGTGTTAATTGTATCCATGTGATTTATATCAGTTGGTGTGAAATGTATTCAGGTGGTGCGTATCAATTGGGAACTCTCTTGTTTCCATTTAAAAGAGAGCTGATCTAGGGTGTGGGGTGGGTGAAATGTGGATCTCTGTGAATAAAGGCGTGGAAGCATCTGAAGATCAGGCTCTAGTATTCTATCCTTCACCACCTGGCTATCCAGTTTATAACATTCAGGGCATCCCAAAGTGCCTTACAGTCAATGAAGTACTTTTGAAGTGTAGTCACTATTGTAATGCAGGCAACACAGCAGCCAATTTGCGCACAGCAAGGTCCCACAAACCAGCGATGTGATAATGACCAGATAATCTGTTTTAGTGATGTTGGTTGAGGGATAAATATTAGCCAGGACATTAGGGAGAACTCCCGTGCTCTTCAAAATAGTGCCATGGGATCTTTTGCGATCACCTGAGAGAGCAGACAAGGCCTTGGTTTAATGTCTCATCTGAAAGACGGCACCTCTGACAGTGCAGCACTCCCTCAGTACTGTACTGAAGTGTCAGCCTAGATTATGTGCTCAAGTCTCTGGAGTGGGACTTAAACCCACAACCTTTTGATTCAGAGGCGAGAGTGCTACTACTGAGCCACAGCTGACACCTTAATGGGTCACAATTTGTTTTGATACACCCGAACACTACAGGCTGATAACCGCACTGCACACTGAGTCCCAGGGCTGCTCTTGAGCACCTCCTGGCTATTTCGGAGCAGCACTGGTGAAGGCTTACCAAGCCGTTACATGCTCACTGTTAGTGGGAATGGGGAGAAAACAGGAGTTTCACCCTTATATTTAAAAGGAAATCTATGTTAAGTTATTTACATAACAAAATGGCCCATTTGCCATTAGCCAGTGGGGAAACAGTTTTACTGATGGCATCTGTATTTTTTACATTGCAGTGTTGTAACTGACCAATATATTGAGGAATTATATTTTAAAAATTTGAAGTGTGGCTGTCTGTTATGGTGCCACCTTTTGCCAAATCTAAGACCAAACCAGGGACAGATTAAAGTTAGGGCAGGGGATGAGAGTTCAACTTCTGATGTTTTGTTGTTGATAAAAAATTAATTGAAAACCTTAACAGCTAATGTCTTCACATCGTGCGACACAGAGTAAGGTGGCAAAAATATATGTCTCACCTGCCAAAAACGAAAGCAACTGAAAATCAGAGGAAGCACCCTTGTGATTTCCCAGTGTGAGTGAGTAAGGCTCCACACTGGGACCCCACAGTCGGAAAGTCGGCCCCTTGAGTCCAGTTTACTGCTTAGAAATTTCCAGATTATCCTGCACAAAACAGGAAAGGTGGTGATTCAGTGTTAAATACCAGTGTCTAGGACTGATGGAACAGGAGGCTTCCAACACAGGTTTGAAAGATCAGACACATTCCTGAGATAATTGAAGTACAACATTTTCTGCATTAAGATAAACAGAATTGTATATGTTTTTGGAACTATTGAAATATGCAGTTGATATAAACATAGCACAGGAAGCATAAAAGCATTCAAAATATCCTGTAATAAAAAAAAACAAACATACAGTCTTCTTAGCAGGGGCCGTTTTCTCAAAGTTAAAAGATGTGTTTTTTCAAGGTTATTTTCTCTGAAACAAACATTGAAGCAAAAGGTGAAGAGGTTCATTTAAAGGAGGGAGTTTCTGGGATGATTCCTTGCCCTGAACACATCCCCCAGTGTTAGATTCTTAAATCAAACTGATTTTTATAAAATTTACTATCCTTTTTGCTCCCTGAAGGTGGCCCTCATACTGAAGTGTGCATGTACAGGGCCAGAGTGGTCTCCTGGATGAGTCTCGACCACCTAAGGGAGTCAGAGAGGAATTTTCCATTTTTTTTCTTTTCCCCAATTGGACTAAGTTTTTTATCTGGTTTCTCGCCACTCCCAGCAGATCACATGGCTTTTGGGAGGGTTGGGGAGTGTATATATTGTGATGGAAAAGAAAAGAACGAAAGTCTCACGATCTCAAGATGTTCCAAAACGCTTTACAGACAAACAAAGTACTTCTGAAGTGTAGTCACTGTTGTAATGCAGGAAACGCTGCAACCAATTTGCACAAGCAAGCTCCCATGAACAGCAATGTGATAATCAGTTTTCTTTAGTGATGTTGGATGAGGGATTAATATTGGCCAGGATTCCATGGAGAACTCTCCTGCTCTTTGAATAGTGCCATGGGATCTTTTACGTTCACCTGAGAGGGCAGAGGGGTCCTCGGTTTAACATCTTATCTGAACGACGACACCTCCCTCAGTACTGCACTGAAGTGTCAGCCTAGATTATATGCTCAAATCTCTGGAGTGGGCCTTGAACCCACGACCTTCTGACTCAGAGGCGAGAGTGCAAACGGCATCATAGTTGTGTAGGACAGGATGGATGGACCATAGCTTCTTTTCCTGTCTGTCACTGTTCATATGTTCGAAGGTGCAGGAGCCCTCCAGTACCCTGTACTGGGTCAGCTGGAGTAGTGTTCTGGGTCAGCGGGAGTAGTGTTCTGGGTCAGTGGGAGTAGTGTACTGGATCAGTGGGAGTAGTGTACTGGGTCAGTGGGAGTAGTGTTCTGGGTCAGTGGGAGTAGTGTACTGGGTCAGTGGGAGTAGTGTACTGGATCAGTGGGAGTAGTGTATTGGATCAGTGGGAGTAGTGTATTGGATCAGTGGGAGTAGTGTACTGGGTCAGTGGGAGTGCTGTTCTCATAGAATCATAGAAAGTTACAGTTCAGAAGGAGGCCATTCGGCCCATCGTGTCTGTGTCGGCCGAAAAAGAGCTATCTAGCTTAATCCCATTTTCCAGCACTTGGTCCGTAGCCCTGTTGGTTATGGCACCTCAAGTGCACAGCCAGGTACTTTTTAAATGAGTTGAGAGTTTCTGCCTCCACCACCCTTTCAGGCAGTGAGTTCCAGACCCCCACCCTCCACCACCGGGTGAAAAAATGTCTCCTCAGCTCCCCTCTAATCCTTCGACCAATTACTTTAAATCTATGCCCCCTGGTCACTGACCCCTCTGCTAAGGGAAATAGGTCCTCCCTATCCACTCTATCTAGTCTTGTCATAATTTTATACACCTCAATTAAATCTCCCCTCAGCCTCCTTTGTTCCAAAGAAAACAACTCCACCCTATCCAATCTTTTCTCATAGCTAAAATTCTCCAGCCCTGGCAAAATCCACCTAAATCTCCTCTGTACCCTCTCTTGTGCAATCACATCTTTCCTGTGATGTGGTGACCAGAAGTGTACACAGTACTCAAGCTGTGGCCTAACCAATATTTTATACAGTTTTAGCATAACCTCCCTGCTCTTACATTCTATGCCTTGGCTAATAAAGGAAAGTGAACTGTTCTGTATTAGTGGGAGTCGTGTACTGGGTCTGCGGGTGTACTATTCTGTATTAGTGGGAGTAGTGTATAGGTCAGCTGGATTAGTGTACTGAGTCAGTGGGGGTACTGTTCTGTGTTAGGGGGAGTAGTGCTCTGTTGATAATCTCACTGATGTTGGTGCAAGGTTAAATTTCTACTGAATTTAATGGCACAAGGTAATAAAGAAACTTGTTGATGGTATTAGATATAAAACCAAATCCCATTAGAGTCGTGCTAGGTTTCTGCTGGTGTAGAAACCCTCTTCAACAACACACTCCTGCATCACCAGTAAGTGCTGGAGAATTTTAGCTATGAGAAAAAATTGGATAGGGTGGAGTTGTTTTCTTTGGAACAAAGGAGGCTAAGGGGAAATTTAATTGAGGTATATAAAATTATGACAGGACTAGATAGAGTGGATAGGGAGGACCTATTTCCCTTAGCAGAGGGGTCAGTGACCAGGGGACACAGATTTAAAGTAATTGGTCGAAGGATTAGAGGGGAGCTGAGGAGACATTTTTTCATATTGACCTTATTGAGAATTTATTTATTTTTAAACTCTGCTGCTATCAACAAATTTGTTTTGTTAAGTGATGCCTTTTACTGTGGTCGAGCTTGGGATTGGCCAGATTCTCAGCTGAAGCGGTACAGTACTGTGTGTAGCAGCTGCAGTTACAGCTTGGCTGTATGTAACTCGACAGCTACAGATGATATCATGAGGTACTCCATTTGATCCCAGTGCTCATGTTTATGTTTCTACCATTTTAAAAGGTGCAATTCCGTGTTGCTTTAATAGTTTTCTGTAGGTGCAGGTTTGCGTTTCAATGTCATTTCGTTGATAATACATTATGATTTTCCAATTTTAACTGCAACTGTCTTGTTATTTCTGGATAAAATTCTTTTGACAAATCATTAGCTTTATTTATGGTTCTAATGATTTGCCTATAGAACAACAGTGACTGCACTTCAACAGGAATTAATTGTCTGTGAAGCACTTTGGGGAACCCTGAGGAAGAGAAAGGCCCTATATAAAGGCAACTTTTTCTTTCTTTCCTTCTTTTTTTTCCTTATTTATTTTTCTTAAGCGTCCACTGGAACCCCTTTTCTGTCAGGCTCCCCAAGCAATAAAATAAAACGAGCAACTTCTGCAGATGCGCACAGCTTAATCAGCATCTGAAGGGGTAAGATAGGATAATGTTTAGGGTGGGACCCTTCATCATAATTGGAATGGTCAGACTACAGAAACCGCTTTTATAGGTCTAACAAGGACAAGTTTGGACATGACAAAAGGGAGGGGAGCAACTCGTGAAGGTCACGAGTTCAAATCAATTAACCACTTTCATAGAGATGTTTGACAAATACACAGCCACAGGCAAGAAGAGAAAGGGACAGGGTTTCCAACCCTCGTCTCAGGAAAACTGCTACGAGCAAAACCCAGGAGAAAAATCATAGAGGCATTAAAAAAAGTTGTGTTTTGTTTTTCATTTTCTTTGAACATTTTCAATTATTGGTTGTAAAACTATTGGAGACGGGAGGGAGAAAAGGCTGTTTCACTAACAGCCAATTGGGTACAAAGAGTATGTTCATTTTACAATTGGCCGTGGGTAGGCCGTGTGCCTGGAGGATGGACCAATGGCGGGAGTTTGGGGGCGAGGCGAGAGGTCATGCAATGAAACCTTCAGGAATACACCCAACCAGAGTTGGCCACCCTAGGAAGGGGACAACTCAGAAATATTTTCTTTTAGGCTCGAGGGGCCGTATGGCCTACTCCTGCTCCTATTTCTTATGTTCTAAAAGGATCTGACTTCATTTTCTCCCTCATGTCTCAGGTCAGACTGCACTGCACATCGCTATCGAGCGTCGTTGTAAACACTATGTGGAGCTGCTGGTTGAAAAGGGAGCTGATGTTCACGCACAGGCCCGAGGCAAATTCTTCCAGCCCAAAGATGAAGGTGGATACTTCTATTTCGGTAAGAAGATGTTATGCATTTCATTTCTTTAACCTTACTTCGATCCTGGTTTCTTCCACAAACGAAGTGAGTATAAAGCAAGACTGCTGCGGAGTGAGAGGGCTGGAAGGATGAGGTAGGGGTGGGGGTGTCATGCTTTCAGTTCCCCCAAAAAACACGAGCTCCGAGGCCTCAGCAGAGAGCGTGGACCAGATCACTGTCCGCCCATCTGAATAGAGGTCATCCTTTCATGTGAGGAGAGGTGCAAATTACAAATAAATGACTGTAAGAAAGTAAAATGTGCTCAGTGCAGAAAAAGAAATATATTGGTGGATTGGGTGGGACAGTGAGTTTGTATGTTCATCTTTAGGAGCTGGGTTTTGAATCCATCCCAGACTCCTCTCTGCTGGCTGTCAGGGATCCCATGTGACATAACTTTGGGCACACTCAACCTGGTTCCCAGTGATAATAGGCCCACAGGGATGGGCAATAAATGCTGGCCTCGCCAGCGACGCCCACATCCCATGAACGAATAAAAAAAGACAAAACTGGCACTAACTTGGCAATCTTATTCAGACGCTACCCACTTCAGTTCTTGAGCAGATAATCTAAATTGACATTCCAGTGCAGTACCGAGAGAGTGCTGCATTGTCAGAGGTTGGCGTGCTTCAGATGTGACATAAAATGGATGCCATGTTTTCTGGTGGATGTTGAAAATCCCATGATAGCAGTCAAAGGGAGAATGGAGCTTTCTTGCTGACCTTGATCAACATTTCAACCTCAACCAACAGCACTAAACACAGATTAACTAGTTATTTACCTCATTGCTGTTTGATAGATCTTGCTGTGCACAAAATGGCAACTGTGTTTGCTTTCATAACAACAGTCACTGCACTTTGAAGTAATTAATTGTGTAGGGACTTTGAGATGCTCCTGAGCTGCATGTTATGTAAATGAAATTCTTTCTTTCTGTTTGTTCTGATTACATAGTACTCTGAGGAGAAGTACATTGATAGATATATAAGGGTAGATTTATTGGCCATGGTTGTGCCTGCACTGAGAGTAATGTGGGTTTAAAAGTTGAAGTAATCTGTTCTTCATCTCAGTGGTTTAGGTAGGTCTTGTAAAGATGGGGTCCTGCTATGGTGGGGTTTGAACTCACATTCTCTGAATTATTAGTCCAGGCCTCTAGAATATTAATCCAGTAATATAACCACTCAACTACCATACCGCCTGACAGTTACTTATGTGCTTGTTTATCTTTTCTTTAATAAGTTTGCTTGGTATTTTTCAACTTAAGTTCTGATGGGATGTTCTACTGCTTTCAAGGACTGGAGGGATCTTACGGAGGGATAAGTCCAGTGCCTAAAAACAGTTACCAGACGGGTTTGCTGTAAGTTTTTCCAAACATGTTACCGACCTCAAGGCAAGGATAGGTATTCTCGAAAGTATGGGGATTTAGGAGTCACCCACAAGTGTGACCTAAGATAAGAGCTGGAATAATCTAAGATAAGAAAGTTAAAACAGGCCCAGATCTCCATTTCCAGCCATTGATTTTGCTGGGATGCCAGGGACCAGGTTACAATCCTCGCCTCTGGGCTGACCACCAACAGTATCTGAAGTTTTTGAGGCTGACTCCCACTTCTAGATTTGGGACATGAAGGCATTTGAGGCATAGTCGCAGCATCTTTCCTGCCCAGGAGAACTTGGAGATGTGCCTGTCCAGGTCTCAGAATTGCTGAGCTGAAACTGACTAGTAGCATCTGGAGTTGGGTAGGATGCTTGTCTTTATTAGAATTGACCTAGTTAGAAATGAGATAGGCAGATTATACCATCTGGTTAGGTCGCTGTATGTGCTGGTTAAGATGGGGAGGAACTTACTTTTTGAACAGGATGGTGAGCACAATGTAAGTTTTACGCCCAGGTATCTGAAGCCAGAGACCCTGCAAAGGATTAAAATTCCTGTGTGTGCTCGGGTATATCTTGTTTGAGTTCCAAGCCCCCTGTTTAGGAGTAGTTAAGCTAATATTCAGAGTCGGTCAAAATCTCTGATATTTTGAAAGCTGCTGGGAGTGGAATGGTTGGGCAAGTCTGAATTGACTGAGAAGTTGATGATAAATTGCACTGCTTCATGTGGAACAGAGCTATAGAGACCAGGAAGGCCCCAGTGTCAATCCCCAGTCTGTGATTGGTTCGCTGATCTCAGTTGGACTGATGATGGGTCAGCATAATTGGCCTCAGTTGCGAAGGGTCCAACTCCCGGTCACTATATAGGTGTACATCATGCAAGGGTGGGATCAGACTCATTCATGGTGCCTTCCATGGTAAAATGCCATGTTGACACTCACTATCAAGGCTTGCAAATGAAGAATGGCTACTTGGGTGAGGTACTAGAGAATCCATGGTGCCATTGTAAATGTACTGCAGCAAGGAGTCAACCCGATTGGGGGTGGTGAAGGTTGGGGAGTAAAGTTCAACCTTAAATCTCTGTTTTGCGAACACTACCACATAAGGCAGCACTCCGCCTCCTTCTTATGTATTTTTGTTGCATAATTGGACATCAATATTTCAACAGACGTCTAACAAAAACAATTGAAAGGAAATGTCATGAGGTGCTTTTATTGTGGAGACTCAAGCAACCAGAATGTGAGCATTTCCTCTCAGATTTCACCAAAAGCACTAACAATATTGGCAAGAATTGTTAAGTGCAAGAAGACATCTCTTGCAGTCATTGTCGAAAGCATCATGCAATCACAAGTCAGACGAATTGAAGCTTTAAAGAGTGCCACCTACCTCACCAGCATTACATTTCCATTTCCCACACCAGCCAGCCTTGTGGTTCTTCTGGGATAATTTAATGCTGAGTGGTCGTGTCCACTACACCTGGGTTGAGATAGAATTTGGACCCTTGCAAATGGCAGAGGGGTGGACACTTTCACCCTTTCAGTCTGAACTGGATTTAAACCCACGACTAGGGGGCAGTGTGCAAATCTACTCACTGCACAATACCTCAGGAAAAGGGGATTCATTATATTTCAAATAAATTAGAGGAACTGGAAGTACAAATCCAACTGGAGGGGTTTGATGTGGTAGCAATTACAGAGACCAGGCTGCAGCCTGGGCACGATTAGGAGTTAAATATGCCAGGATATAGGTATATTAGAAAGGGTTGAAAAAGTAGGAAAGGAGGGGAGACAGGTAAGACACCATCAAGGTGGTAGAAAGGAGTGATCTAAATGAATGTAATCAGTGGAATGAATCACGTTGGGTAGAACTAAGGAACATGAAAGGGTGCAAAACACTGGTGGGGGTGTTTTATAGATCACCTGACTGTGATGCGTTAATAGGGGACTGTATGTTTATGCAGATCAGGGAGGCCTGCAAGAAGAAAAATCTGATAATAACTTGCATATGGATTGGGAGGGGGTCAGCAGCACAATTAGAAAATGAAATAGATCTATAGAATGCATTAAAATAGCATGCCTTAAAACCAAACCATGGAGTAGGCAATATCAAGGTCGGTATCAAGGGGAATAGCAAAGCTTTTTATGGGGGTAATTTTCAACTTCACTACCTGTTTAGCCAAACAGATTGCCCATCCATTGTAGGATCCATTGTTGAAATTAATGGACTGAGAATCAGGCGGGTTTTACAATGAAGGGGCGATCCGTTCTACCAAGATATCTCCCAAGCAGTGGAGTTGAAAATGACTCCCTATATGTCAAGAAAGGGTGGAGTAAAGGAGCATTTTGCTTCAGTCTTAACAGTGGGAAAGGACACAATTCCAGAGGAACAGGGAAGACTATAGATTAATGAAGTGGAGAAACTCAAAGGAATTAGTATAGACAGGAAAATTGGAATGGAAAAATTAACAGGACTGAAGCCAGATAAGTATCCAGGCCCAGATGGTTTCTACCCAAAGGCAATAAAGGAAATGCGTGAGGATATTAGGTATACATTAATTATAATCTTCCAAAGCTTGAGAGACTTGGGCTAATACTAGAAGATTGGGAGGTAGCAAACATTATTGAAAAAAGGATGAGGGAACAAATTGAATAACTACAGACCAGTGAATTAAACGCCAATTTGCAGGAAAATTACGACAGTCCATTATCCGAGTAAGTGAGCACTTGGAAAAGTATGAACTGAATAGGCAGAGTTAAGTTTTGTCGAAGCTAAGCCATCCCTAACTCACCTAATAGAGTTCTTTGACGGAGTCACTGAAGTGGTAGATAGAATGGAATCAGTGGACGCCATCGTGTGGATTTTCAGAAGGCATTTGATAATGTGCCGCACAAGAGATTATGTTAAAATTAAGGTGCACAGAATTGCAGACAACCATGTGGCTGCTTCTCACTGGTTCTAACCCCTCAGTCTCCTAACCCTCTCCCTTAATATCCACAGACCATGTGCTCACTCAGTTCTCCCAAATCGCCTGAGTTCTTCCAGTTTCCAGACTCCTCCTGAGTGCTTCCAGCCTCCTTCCTTGCTCCTGACTGGTTCTGACTAGAATATAACTTTTTTAAAACTAAAAATCATGTGGTCCAAAATATATATTTGCCTTCCTACCACTCAAATAATGTGGGCTGGTAAGTACTCATGATGATTCAACCAATCTTTTGATAAATACATGACGCACCCTCTAAAGAGCTTTGGAAGGCATTCAGGACTAGAAAAAGCCATACCTTAGACAGGGTGCTTTATATAGTCTCTGCCTCCCAAAGTATGTGGAAGTCATTTGCAGTGTTTGCTAGCTCAGAGTACTATTGAGAGATGTGTGTTACAGAGATATGTGTGTTTTATAGAGAGCTGTGTGCTCTAGAAAGATGGGTGTTACAGAGATGTGTGCGCTGTAGACTGAGACTGTTTATTTGTTTTCTTTTATTTGTGGGGGAAGCCGTAAGCAGCATATGCCATATCAGAAGTTTTGGTGTATAAAAGGGTGTTTTTGTGAAGGGTTTTACGTGCCGGGGAAGGTTCCCAGAAGTACTTTTTGAATATATTTTATTCACAGCTATATATACAAGGTGTTTGCTCAGAGGTAATGGAGGATAGACTGTGAGGACCTCTGGGATATAGAAGTTAGCTCACAGGTGATGAGCCGCACATAACGCACTAATGACTAAGGTGCATTGACCAATCATGGTGTCACAAGAGTAAAGCTTTCTAATGTAATCTTTGGGGGAGTTCTCAGAATATACCTGAGCAGCATGTTTTTGTTCAATACGTTATTTTGTGGTTACCGAGGTGAGCGATATCAGTGCTAGGCAATGGACTATTTTCCTACTTTCTGCACCCAATTGGCAGTGTCAAGAGCTCTCAGGTGAAAAATAATACAGGTTAGAAACAGAGTAAAGCTTTCTCTGCTAAAACAATGTATTTCACTTCAGTGCTGGAAGAGTGCACCCTCCCATTGTGATATTTCCATTGCCTTCCTGTACCTTTTACTGAGTGAAATGGCCAACTTGTGTAACTTTAGCAATAGGTCTGTGCTGTGGACTTGCATTCTTTAGCTGCTGAGTTAAGGCGTCAATTCATTTAATTTAGGAGCTGGATAGTCTCTTCCTCTGGTTTTTCCTCCTTCCCTGCTTGGCCTCTGCATCGTATCTCTTGAAAACAACAACGCAGCTGAGACCCGAGTGTTTGGGGAGAATTAGACGTGTGAACCTACGCCCACTGGCAGATTGCCATTAATACAGCACTTATCATCTATAGAGGGCTTTAAATTCCATTTGATGGCCTTGAGTCTCAGTCACTTTATTTTGTTGCAAAAGCCAAGGCCTATAGTACAGGGTGCCACATATGTTTAAAAGAGTGGGAAAGAAGACAAGGTAGTGAACACTGTAAGAATGCAATGGGGTGAAACCATTATGTAGCGAAAGCATTTTTAGAGCCTGGACGGGAAAGGGAGGAAAGTTCAGAGAAGCAATGACCATAGTAGAATCAATAAAATAACATTGACGAGTTTCTGCTGCTAATCACAAAAAAGGCTGCAGTTTGGCCAAAATTCCAGGACTGGATTTCAGGAGGTATTGGAATACTTTTAGCCTTCACTATAGGCTTGAGTAGCCTTGAGTAGATTCAGATCCAGAAAAATTGGCCCAATTGACTGCAGCAAAAAGTTGTTGACACCATGTTCAGTAAATAACAAAACAATGAGCTTATTGTACAGTAAAGTGTGGTAATTTTTCACACATTTCCTCTTCAGGTCAAAACCTGTATTTGATTTTTGTGAACATTTTGAAGGCTACTCCTGTTTAGGAGGCTGATGTAAATATATTTGGAGGACCCTCTCTCCCTGCAATGACTCCAATGGTGGTGTGGCACCAAGTTGAGTCTATCATTATTCAACTGAAATCCAGGCAGGTATCAATGAATTTAAAGAGCTGAAGTCAATAGTACAGGTGGAAGTTTGGTTCAAAGGCCAGTTATTTGAAGGTTGATTTCTGATTTATTGACAGATAAGCGGACTAAGTTAATTGAAAATCTTGTTGTGACCAAGTCCAATCAAACCAGACAGAGCCAATATCGCACTTGGTCTCAATGTCGGACTTCACAGCTGTAGACACTCATAAAATTACAGCAGTGGTCTGGCCCTGATGGTTAGTCTTTATTCTCCAAAATGGTGGACTGGGCTAGAAAAATAAATAATTCAAGGAGGATTATCTTTGGTCCATCGCTTCTGAAAAAAAATCAGAGATGTAGGTCCAAGATGTAGAAAAATGGGTGTAAAATTAGATGCAAATATGCAAGGTCATTGGCGCTTCCTAAGTTAATATATAAAATTTTGTGGGGGTTCAATTGGTTAACCCCCAAAAACGGGTGCGGGGATCGCGGTGGGGGGGATTCGCACTGCCTGGTGATTTCGATGATTGCAGCATGCAGCCAGCGTTATCTGTGGTGTTGAGTGGCTGCTCACCAGCAGGGGGCCCAGATATCACAGGTGGCTAACACCACTTAAAGGCAACCTGCATCTCTTAAAGGGAAGGTGCACTGTGGCTGCAGGAAGTAGTGAAGCATGGTGATAATGGGAACTCTGTAATTTTTAATGAGCAACAACTTGACTCCTCAAAGTTTGCGGGACTCTTGTATTTTCAAAATATAAGATACGGGTCTGAGCGGAGTCTGAATGGAGATCAGAAATCGCACGTGTAAAACACAGGTGCAGGTATGGATCTTATGTTTACAAACTGTTGAGTTCCTTCAAATCATTGAATAAAGGTTGCTCAGCAATACACCCCTCATCCCCACCTACCAACAAACTCCTTCAGTCAGTACTCCACTTTTCCAATCAGATGCTTCATCTCACCCTGACACATTACCATTGTTGCAAGCCGCATACTCACAACTCACACACACACTGGCAGCTATTTAACCGTGACAGCCACATCATCCAAACATCTTGCAGGACGCTCACCGACACACATCCTGCTTTCTTGCAGGAGAAGGTGGCACATAACAGGAGGCAGAAAGTGGCAGTGGCTCCATGGAACATGAACCTGCTGTCCTCTCTCAGGATGACAGCATTCCTGTCCCACTCCTGCCACTCCGCCTGTACCTTTGCTGTTGCCTGTCAGCTAGCCAGCCAACTCCCGGTAGAGTATTGAAACTTTATTATCGGAACATAGGAACAGGAGTAGGCCATTTATCCCCTCAAGCCTGTTCCGCCATTCAATGAGATCACGGCTGATCCGTGACCTAACTCCATATACCTGCCTTAGCCCCATATCCCTTAATACCTTTGGTTAACAAAAGTCTATCAATCTCAGATTTAAAATTTACAGTTGAGCTAGCATCAACTGCCGTTTGCGGAAGAGAGTTCCAAACTTCTACCACCCTTTGCTTGTAGAAGTGTTTCCTAACTTCACTCCTGCATGTCCTGGCTCTAATTTTTAGGCTATGTCCCCTCATCCTAGTATTCAAATATAGGAGACCTCCAAAAACAGGTACAAATGCATCAGCAGCTAGAATAACTATTCCAGCAACTAACCTGGAATTCATGCATGATCCCTTTAAATAACGCTGGTGGTGGGGGGCGGTCCTCCTTGCTGTTTAAGACCTGTTCAGCTGTGTGAGGCTAAGTTCCAAAATCACATCTGTCTCTTTAAATCGGCGTTGCACACTGATCTACCGCATAATCTCCCTACTTTACATGCTGCCAGCGTTTGTTAAGTGCGCATGTGCAAACGCCTTTACCAATATGGCGTCCTGCGCATGTCACGCTGGAAGTGTGCCTGCTTATCGTGGACGAAAAATTTGGGTCCTTAGGAGTCTGCGTAATGCCTACACAATGGGCACTACGCAGCCCAATTTAGACCCCAGTATTTTGGTACGGGTACATTTCCCCACATCAGTCATGTGTGTTGCCAGCAACATAATGATAGGTGTCATTCCTCTAGGTTTTTCTTACATTTCTTTGGCGGGGGGGGGGGGGGGCACGCAGGGGGGAGAAATGTGTTTAAAAGAAAATGGACCCCTATCTCTCCCCATGTATTGGAAACTAGGGCCTCCTCAAACAAGAATGTTTTAAAATTCTGGTAAAGCAGTTTTAGGCACAGTTGACTTGTTGGGTGGGACTGTGGCCGCCTGGTTCCATTCTTATCTATCCTGTCGTAGCCAGAGTTTTACCTGCAATGGCTTCTCTTCCAGCTCCCACACCATTATCTCTGGAGTCTCCCTCTCATATTTCTCATCTACAGGCTGCCCCATGGTGACATCATCCGAAAACACGTCAGGTTCCACGTGTACGCTGACGACACCCAGCTCTACCCCACCACCACCTCTCTCGCCCCCTCACACTCTCTGATTTGTCGCGCTGCTTGTCTGACATCCAGTACTGAATGAGCAAAAATTTCCTCCAACTAAATATTGGGAAGAACGAAGTCGTTGCCTTTGATCCCCGCCACAAACTCCGTTCCCTAGCAACCGACTCCATCCCTCTCCCTGGCCACTGTCTGAGGCTGAACCAGACCGTTTGTAACCTTGGCGTCCTATTTGACCCTGAGATGAGCTTATGACCACATATCCACTCCATCACCAAAACCGCCTGCTTCCACCTACATAACATCGCCCGTCTCCAGCCCCTGCCTCAGCTCATCTGCTGCTGAAACCCTCATCCATTCCTTTGTTACCTCCAGACTTGACTATTCCAGTGCTCGCCTGGCCGGCCTTCGATGTTCCACCCTCCATAAAATTGAACTCATTCAAAACTCTGCTGCCTGTATCCTAACTTGCAACAAGTCCCGTTCACCCATCACCCCTGTGCTCGCTGACCTACATTGGATCCCGGTCCGGGAGTGCATCGATTTTAAAATTCTCATCCTTGTTTTCAAATCCCTCCATAACCTCACCCCTCCCTGTCTCTAACCTCCTCCAACCCTTCAGCCCTCCGAGATCTCTGTGCTGCTCCAATTCTGGCCTCTTGTGCATCCCCGATTTTAATCGCTGCACCATAGGCAGCCATGCCTTCAGTTGTCTAGGCCCTAAGCTCTGGAATTCCATCCCTAAACCTCTCTACCTCTCACTCCTCGTTTAAGATGCTCTTTAACCCGTCCTAATATCTCCTTATGTGGCTCGATGTCAAATTTTGTTTGATAACGCTCCTGTGGAGCATCTTGGGATGTTTTACTACGTTAAAGGCGCTATATAAATGCAAGTTGTTGTTGTTTTGAATAAGTCTTGACGAAAACATGCTCCGTCCACTTACGACCGCTGATCGTGGGAATGGGTAATCCACTGTAATTCTGTCCAGTTCCCCAAAAACAAAGACATATCATTCTATCACTTGTGCAGCAGGCCGGGGTACAATTGTGAAATGGACACAAACCTGTCCCCTCTCCCAAGCTGCTATTTTCCCTTATGTTAAAGAAAGAATGATGGTCAAATTTGCAAGAGAAAATTGGTGTTTCAAGTTCACTGAGGAGGAAGAAATGTTCAGTCATTTGGAACATGTGCATAATTTTGCCTATTAATATTCAGCAATTGCCATTGGGGAAATGTCACTTCCTGAAAGAAATCTAGGAGGTTTGTCAGGCAGGACCTTCCTCTTTCAAAAACTATATTGACTACTGTTTATGAGATTTATGTTTTGTAGATAATCTTCATGTATAATCCTGATTATTTTACATGGAATTGAAGCCCGAGGTCTAGTTTGCTCTTAAGCACATGTATAAAAAATGAATATAAAATTAGATGCAAATATGTAAGGTCATTGGAGCTTTAAATTCATTGGGGTTTAAATAAAATAGTGCTATAAAGTACTTGAGGGTTGATTCTAGCCTGAGTTGGTGGATTTTCTGCTCTGCTCCCACAAGCAGCATGGACAATTTGGGTACTTCTTCATGTGCTTCTAGTGTTGAATCCTGCTTGTTTTGGAATGATTTTGTGACTTTCCATCTGATTTCATATCGTATCTTCATATTGCCAATAACTCATGTTTTGTAATAGTAGTTCTCATCAATATTTGAGAATTGGGTATGTATCATGTTTTTGTTTCCCCTTTACTGTTCTAGTTTGCAGGGTCTATTTTAACTATTGTGAAAATCTTTAAATAAAAAGATTCTAAAAACATCCCATGTTTGAGAGTTGTAGTAAATTGTTTCCAGACTAGCAGGAGATGCATGTTTCAGGGGAAATTCAGTGAAAATAAAATTGTCAAAAAGAACAGACTATTTATAGAAGTACCAGAGCCTTAGAGATGTGTCTCAAAGAGTATGAAAGGAGTAGTGTCTGGGAAGCAGGACTTCATTTTTTTTTCTTGCTCGAGTCCTGAGGTGAATGTATGTTCTCTAAGTGCCGGCCTTGGGGTGTGGCTTCCTGCCTGACCTACCCTGTGTTAACGTTGTTCGCTTGGTGACAGTATGTGTTTTGTGCTTTTTGTTTATGTCATCCTCCTGATGAGGATGCGGGTGTACTCGCTCGGAAAGCCTTGCTAGCTTTTTACAGTCAGGGCATAAAGTCCTCTCTTGTGTTCCTTTCCTTTAGCTTTGTACCTGGCCCAACTTCAAAGTAAAACAAAATGCCTCATGTAAACAGTGCCTAACTCTGGATCCTACCCAGAAATGAATTTCTTTTAAAAAAAAATCTTTAGCTTTTATTGAATTTTCAGAAAATAATGAGACCATTTCAGGGATGGTATGACAACTATACAATATCAGATATTTGAGACCATTGTGAGTCAATCTACACAAGCCATTTTGAGCACAGATCTATAGAGGACACAGGTTTAAAATTAACAAATATGACTGGGGATTAGAAGAAGCTTTGCTCCCCATAGAGTAGACGTAGAACAGGTTCTCAGCAATAGCAATTGAGGTTAAACCAATTAGCTCCTTCAAAAAGGAGCTGGATTGATATCTGCTGGGAATGGGACTGGAGGTTATAGAGATAGGAATAAACTGAGATCATCAAATATTTCATGGGATGTGATGGAGCCTGCACTGAAGGGTGGGAGGAATGATGTCTGTGGAGGGCAGCAGACCAGAGTTCAATATTGAAGATCTGGGAATTGATGGATATTGTGCAAGTTCACCAGATTGTCTTTGGGCATCAGGGATTATTTCAGCAGAACTTTCCCTCAGCAGTTTAAATGAATTGTGTCTAGTTCACAATAAGGTAGATTGTACACAATCTGTGGAAGGAGTAGGGCAAAATGGCCTCTATATGTGCCATACTTTCTTATGCTTTAAATCACAGAAGACCAACAAAAACAGTAACGTCATGGGAGCACTGTCACCTGCAAGTTTCCTTCCAAGTCACACAACATCCTTACTTGGACTTGGATTGAATATCGAAGGTAGATTTGTTTGTCTACCCTATAAGCCCCCCACTCCTCCCGAATTTCAGGATAAATCTCTTGTGGGTTCTTTCACATGAGGTTTCTTTAATCGGTAAGCTAACCATTCTGCTTATTGTAAACAATTTTACAACACCAAGTTATAGTCCAACGATTTTATTTTTAATCCCACAAGCTTTCGGGGGCTTTCCCCTTCCTCAGGCGGTGTGGAGGAACGCCTGAGGAAGGGGAAAGCCCCCAAAAGCTTGTGGGATTAAAAATAAAATTGCTGGACTATAACTTGGTGTTGTAAAATTGTTTACAATTGTTAACCCCAGTCCATCACCGGCATCTCCACATCATTCTGCTTATGACCGTGAGAAAGGGGGAGGGGGTAGAATTACTCAACTCCGCGTATCAAGGAAAACACTTGATGAGTTCACTCTGGATCACATCTTGTTTTAGATTTTGTCTTGCCCCAATGTATGCACAATTAGGTAAAAATACTGCTGGGGACTCATTTGAAGAATGTGTGTAAAAGCCACAATTGCGGGAATTCCACTTCGGGACAGTTGTTCTTTTCTCATGAATTGGACCCCTTGTAAAGAGCAAGTCTCACCATTAGAACTCTCTTAAAAAAGACTTTCATCATCAAGACCTCCTGGAGCAGCAATTCTGTAGGATTTTGCACCATATTTCACTCCCGTCTATGCATCTGTGGAGTCAGTGTCCTTTAGCAAATGTAGCCATCTTTTTCCAAGTATAAAACTGGATAACAACGACAACAACTTGCATTTATAAAGCGCCTTTAACATAGTAAAACATCACAAGCTGCTTCACAGGAGCGTAATCAGACAAAAAACAGGCAGGATAGTGGCAGTTTAAGGGATGGGGTCACACCTTGAGTTCTAATGTATGAATATTCCTTGAAAACCTTAGTAGTAAACTTAAAATCGAACACTTCCACATCTTGTGACGCTGTAGTAAATGAAAAAAAGTTGTCTTCTATTTTAACAATCCGACTTTTCACAGCTGATGTTTTGAATCCAAGATTCTGGTAGGGAGTCTTGGCGCCTGGGAGAACATATCAGGAAATAGTGGGCAGCGCTCCCCACAGTTTTCTGTCCATTCATTTTATAGCGTTCATGCTTCCCCTAATATGCACTCCTGATGGGTGAGGCTGCTCGCTGAAAGCATGCATTCGTAATATCATCTTTTTAGTGTCTGGTTTACATTTTAGAACTTTCTGGAGACACCTTACTCAAAAATTGATCCTAAACCAAAGAGATGATAACCCTATACCTAATGGATGTACTGTGGGGCGTGTGAACATATCAGGAAATGAAAGGATTAAGGGTATTCCAAACCTCATTTTATGCCCTACTGAGGCTTGAGGCAGAAAAAATCAGAAGCTCAGCATCTTAACTGAGGGGTTCAAGTAAACTGGACCTCGAATCTGATCAGATGGTTTTCCTGCTGATTTTACATATGATGATGATGTTTTAGGCTTTGCCGTTAATGAAGGACGTAATCTAAGCTAAATTGTTCCAATATGGATCATAAAATCATACAATTCAGAAGGAGGCCATTCAGCCCATCATGCATGTGCCTGCTCTTTAAAAGAGCTATCCAATTAGTCCCCCGTTAATATTCCATAGCACTGTGAATTTTTCGTATATCTAATTCCCTTTTGAAAGTTATTATTGAATCTGCTTCCACCGCCCTTGCTTTATCAACTTGTCCTGGTACCTTCAAAGATTTGTGTATGTGAATCCCTGGTCTCTTTGTTCCTGCACCCTCTTTAAAATTGTACCATTTAATTTATATTGTCTCTCCTCATTCTTCTTTGCAAAATGCATCACTTCACACTTCTCTACATTAAATTTCCATCTGCCATGTGCCTGCCTATTTCACCAGTCTGATACGTCCTCCTGGAATCTGTTAGTATCCTCCTCATTGTTTACTACATTTCCAAGTTTTGTGTCATTTGCAAATTTTGAAATTATGCCCTGTACACCAAAGTCCAGGTCATTAATAAATATCAAAAAGAGCAGTGGTCCCAATACTGACTCCTAGGGGACGACACTGCACACTTCTCTCCAGTCTGAAAAACAGCCGTTCACCACAACTCTCTGCTTTCTGTCTCTTAGCCAATTTTGTATCCATGCTGCCACTGCTTCTTTAATCCCATGGGCTTCAATTTTGCTAACAAGTCTATTATGTGATAATAGTTAATAATAATGGATCAGATCTTCTTTCACCAGAGCAAGTGTTAATTGTATGATTTATATCAATTAGTGTTAATTGTATTCAGGTGGTGGGTATCAATTGGGGACTCTCTGGGATCCTTTTTACAGGAGAGCTTAGCTAGAGTGTGTGTGTGTAAGGGGAATCTCTGTGAATAAAGGCTTGGAAGCAACTAAAGACCAGGCTCTAGCATTCCATCCTTCACTGCATGGCTATCCAATTTTAACATGAAGTTCAGAAAATTGCTGAGATTCCATTAGCTAATTACCAAACTGATTAAAGTGGCTGATTAATAAGGAAGCGGTTTTTAAAAAGAAGTTTTAGTTTAAACAATTTCTTTCTAAGTGCTAAACAATCTAATATCTGTTTGTAATTCTGTAAAAATAATTACTGTACTTCTGTAATTGTATCCACTTTACACCTCCAGCACATACACTTACACTAACCATTGCCCAGCCTCTCATATTCACTCATGTACATAAACGTGACACAACACACTTAACGCTCCACTCTGAGACACACACAGCTCTGAGTGACGTAGTTGTGAGGAGAAGTCTTTGTAGTTGCTGTAATATGGGGTTTAATGGGTTGCCAGGGCCATCGGCGCCTGAAGTGCAGGTCTCGTGCAGCTGGCTTTAACCCCCAAAAAAATTTCCCAGTTTTACTAAAGCCAGCTACTGGGAAGAGCCATTGTCCTCTGGTTCTCAACCCTTCTGCCAATGGGAACAGCTACTCTGTCTAGACCCCTTATGATTTTGAACACCTCTATCAAATCACCTCTCAACAAGCTCAAAAGTTCATTCCACACATTGCTCACTCTTTGTGTGAAGAAGAATTTCCTGATATTAGCACAATCAATGTCATGTGACAAGATGCATATACACACACAGTGTGTGTGTGTGTGTGTGTGTGTGTGTATGTGAATCTGAGAATGGCCAATTGCCCTTCTGGCACATTGTAGCTTGTAAAGTTTGCCTTGTCTATGTGATGGGTTGGGTGGGGGGGAGGGGGGCATTTTTTTTTAAAGCCATTCCCTGATATTATGTGGGAATTCAACTCATGTTTGTTATGGCAAATGACATATTGCTTTAGGTACTTTCAACATCTGCTTTTAAGATCTATCTCTTAGCAACTGCTGCCTGCGTATTATCCTAATCAGAGATGAGAATTGTAGTATTAACTTAATGAGGTAAATAATGGATTGTTAATTTGATACCTGGCCCAGATCCACAAATCAGTGTAGATTGAAGCCAGTGAATGGTGTGAGGTTCTATAAATAACTATAAATAATTAGCACAGTTCCCTCAGCTGTCCCCATGTCTGATATTATCTCCTCTGTCACAGTATAGGTGACTACATGCACTGGTGCTTTGGATAAAACTTAATGCGATGCAGCATGGCGGTTGGAGTGACATTCTACAATACCGTGACGCCATGTGTGATCCTGCACTCCGCTGCCTGCCTGAGTGATTTTGCTGTGGGGAGTCTGGTGCTTCTACATAGAGGGAAAGTAAAATGCAAGGAGCCGGTCCGCTGTTACATGCCACCTATTGAATGTCTGAAGAACAGCATTAGGGGAAGTTCGAGTGCAAGTCCCGTACTCACTGCAGGAAGTGTGTGACCTGGGGAAACGGAGAAGAAAATGGGAGGGAAAAAGAGACAAAAAAATCGCTCCAGGATAGGGAGAAAAATATCCTAACTATCCCACTTTTGCTGCTTTTTTTTTGCCTGTGCAGATTCCCCCTACATATGTCGGTCTGGATTTTCTTTGTGAAAGCTGCCCATTTTCCTCCGGTCAAATCCCAGCTCCTGAAAATAGCCTCCAGAATTATCCTCCTCCCCTGCCCCATGGGGCATTCATTGTCCACTCAATGTCCACTCATTGCCTACTCAATGCCCACTCATTGCCCACTCATTGTTTGCCCTGTTTGTCTCCACTTGATTTCCTTCTGTTCCCATCAAAACTGTCTCATGAGAAGAATTGTAAACAATTTTACAACACCAAGTTATAGTCCAGCAATTTTATTTTAAATTCACAAGCTTTCGGAGGCTTTCTCCTACCTGAGGAAGGAGGAAGCCTCCGAAAGCTTGTGAATTTAAAATAAAATTGCTGGACTATAACTTGGTGTTGTAAAATTGTTTACAATTGTCAACCCCAGTCCATCACCGGCATCTCCACATCATGAGAAGAAAGCCTGATCCCGAATTTGTATGGACCATGATACTGGCAATTATACTGGGATCACGCCCATCAATGCCCTCCAGTGTTGACCCCGCCAGATTCTGCAGGATCAGTGGGAGGGCACCTCATTGGCATGGGCCTGGCGGGTGTCCGCACCTCTGCAGGTGTAAATGAGGTGCCCTTCAGCCCACACAAGCTGGAAACACTGGTGCCCACTGCAGTCTTGAGGGTAGGAAGTGCCCAGTTCCCCTCACCCCCCTTCCCCCCCCCACAGCACTGCCAGTCCCGTGGAGAAATTATTTTTCTGCCCCTTGGTCCCCCTTTACAAATGGGGCCTTAAAAAGTTGCCGGTTCTTCAGGGTACCTGACTGCCCAGTGGGACCCACTTGTTGCCTTCTGGAGGCTGGTATGCCTCATTGGAATGGGTATACCAGCTCCGACTTTGCGCTGGGTCCTTCTGAGGTTGGGCAAGTGGCAACTGGCAGCATAGGGAGCCCCCGGCCTCGCCCCCACTGATGTGATGGATCATGTTTGGCGTGAACGATGAATCTGCTCCAGACAAGACCCCCCCCCAGAAATTGCCAATGAAGTCCAGGACCCGGGGTATCCATTTCCAAAGCCTCCCCTTGGAGTCATGGTGGGAGTGCACTGGAAGACCTGTGGAAATTCAGGGCCCCGATATTGAAGAGGCTTTTATATTCCTTTGGCGGTGGAAGCCAAATGTTATGGAAGCTGAAGACTTTTAAAAAGTTCTTTTTGGTCATGCTCCTCTTCTACTTTTAGCTCCCGCCCATCAGAGATTTTTTGAGACAACCTGGGAGGCTGCTCAGTTTTCCTCAGATGATGGCCTGCCCCTTTAAGCAACTGCAACGAATGAAGCAGCTGAGGCCGACTGCAAATGAGGAGCGCCATTCGCTCTGAATACATAATGAACCCGGCTCCGGTAAAATAGGGTGGGGTCAGACTGGCGGCTGCAAGTCCTGCCCGGCTCCAGTTCTGGTGGGAACCCTGATGAAGAGGGTATAGAATTAGGAGCATGCAACAGGCTGCCTCCAATTCACCTTTTTAGCCATATTCTAGGAGATGTAGGAAGCCTCGGATGACCAAACAGGAATACTGGAACAAAAATAAACAAATGAGAGTTTTTAGATATATGGAAAGTTAGGGAGAATTTCTTTAAGCCAGAGAGAGGAGGATCCTCTGTTTAACATTACTGGGATCGATGTGATTATTTTCCCAACATATTCCTATATCATAAACATTTCTCTGGATCTCTGTTCCATAATGCTTGCTAGGAAATATTGCTGGGATCTGGATCCTCCTTGTATAAGGAGAGTAGTAGGGAGTGGGACATTAACTGGGATCCCACAAATGGATCAGAATTATTCCTGGATAATGATGCATTTATCAGGGCTCAAGTGGGACATTTTTAATTTAATTTTTAATGTGCTAAATGTTCTCCCTTCTAACATCTAACCATGAAGGCCCTTCATTGCCCTCACTCTGGGGGGATTAATTAGTAGACTCCACTGTATGAATTTCAGATTCACGCTGAACTACGGTGACATGGCCGCAGGCCGCCCTCCTGTTCCTCATTCCTCATGTGTGGACCCAGACAGTGAGTGTTAGTAGGCTATTTGACTATGGTGGACATCACAGCCCAGCCTCATCCTGTCAACAACTGGGGTCTGAAATCCCTTGGGGTTTCGCTGGTCTCTCGCCGGTTGTGCGGGGTCTCTGCTGTTTCTGGGTGTTTCTGGTATGCCTTTTAGGGGACGGACCCCTCTGTCCACCCCTTTACCAGGCAAAAGCTGTCAGTGGGGTGGAGCCAGGGATGGGGAGTTCCTACCCAACATTGGTACACGTAGGTCCTACTGGTGCAGTCCAGAGCAGGGAAGCAGCCAGTACTGCCAAAGAGGTGGCCCTATCCTTTACAGGAGGTGAGGGTGGGAAAGGAGGACATGGCCAGAAGGGTTGGGGGCAAACTCCTCTATGGTGGGCGGGAGTTTCCATCTGCGTGGGGCAGGCGGATGTGGTAGTGACACTTGCACCCACCTGCCCCATGTAAACGGGGAGCTCTCCCGCCGATGCTGCAAACAGTGGCGGGGTCAGCGCTGAAGGGCACCGGAGGGCAGGTGATCGGCAGAACCGTGACCGAAGGGTTTTGCAACTCCTGATGTCTGCTCATACACCACTTTCCAACTGGAGCCACTGGATAGCAATCATAGGGACATAGGAACAGGAGGAGGCCA
The DNA here is from genome assembly GCF_035084215.1 of Heptranchias perlo. Lineage (NCBI taxonomy): Eukaryota > Metazoa > Chordata > Chondrichthyes > Hexanchiformes > Hexanchidae > Heptranchias > Heptranchias perlo. The sequence continues at coordinate 36,567,461 of NC_090349.1, forward strand.
TTCAGCCCCTTGAGCCTGTTCTGCCATTCAATTAGATCATGGTTGATCTGCATATTAACTCCATCCCCCACCCCCTTGGTTCCGTAACCCTTAATACCCTTGCCTAACAAAAATATATTAATCTCAGTTTTGAAATTTTCAATTGACCCTCAGCCTCAACAGCTTTTTGGGGAAGAGAGTTCCAATCAGGAGTCAGATCTTCTTCAGAAAGGGCACGGGAATGGATGTTGTGGGAAATGGAATTCTAGTTGGGAATAATAAAGTGAACCTTGCTCTGGTATTTAATCCATGCTGTACCTGACCTGAGAGTGGCCAAAATGGAAAAGTCTTCGATTCCCCAACACTGAAGTTCTTCTTCTTAATAAGCACAAAAAAATCATCAGACAACCCCCTTCCCTTACAATTGAATTGACTAATTTCCTGCATTTCTCGACACCCATTAATCATCCTATCCTTTATCTCCTCAGGTGAATTACCCCTCTCTCTGGCTGCCTGCACAAACCAGCCTGACATCGTTAACTACCTCATGGAAAACCCAGATAAGATCGCGGACCTACGGAGACAGGATTCACGGGGGAACACCGTGCTCCATGCTTTGGTCGCCATTGCTGATAACACCAGGGAGAATACTAAGTTTTTGACTAAAATGTATGACCTGTTCCTCATCAAATGTGCCAAGCTGTACCCAGACTGTAGCCTGGAGGCCATTTTAAATAACGATGGGCTGTCGCCACTCAAGATGGCAGCAAAGCTTGGCAAGATTGGGGTAAATGAATAGATGCTTCCTTAAGACGGTTGTTTATGATATCTCTCCTGTGAATGATGTTTGCCCCAAGTATTTTTCTGAAGCCAAGGGGGGTTGGAGAAGAGAGTGGTTTGCGTTGGGGTGGCAGTGCTGAATCCAACTTTTCAATTGTGTAACAGACTATAGAAAGGACCCCAATCTGACTACATGATCTAAATATAAGTGTAGGTGGTGCCTTGGGTTTGCACACTCCTTCCAGGAGGTCTTTGTGGAATAATGGACAGGCAGACACGTCTCAGCTAAGATGTGCCTCTCCCCCCACCACCACACCCACCCAACCCCCATTTTTTTTGGTGTACGAGTCTAGTTAGACACCTCGCTGCAGAGCTTCAGATGTGTCTGTGTCTGTGTCAGCCATGGCTCCCAGGTTTCCTGGCCAATATATATCCCTCAACCAACATCACTAAAACAGATTATCTGGTAATTATCACGTTGCTGTGTGTGGGAGCTTGCTGTGCACAAATTGGCTGCTGCATTTCCTACATTACAACAGTGACTACACTTCAAAAGTACTTCATTTACTGTAAAGCACTTTGGGATGTCCTGAGGTCGTGAAAGACGCTATATAAATGCAAATCTTTCTTTCTTAGGGGAGGCATCACACTATGTTTACACTACAGCACAAACTATCTCAACTCCCTTTTGGATTTTTCCATCTAATTGTTATTGAGTCTCCAGTATTTAATGACCCCACCTTTTACCTCCAGGTTTTTCAGCACATTATCAGGAGAGAGATAAAGGATGAAAGCGCTCGTCACCTTTCCCGCAAATTTCGAGACTGGGCATACGGGCCAGTATCATCGTCGCTTTATGATCTCTCCGCAATCGACACATGTGGGGAGGAGGTGTCGCTCCTGGAGATCCTGGTCTACAATGGAAAGATGGAGGTAATTGAGTCCTTTAAAAGAAAAAAGGTCATGGCAAATTTTTGTCTCTTCTCTCCGGAAGGTGGTGACTTCTCACTGGGGTACGGTTCCATGTGTGCTGAGCATCCTCCAGTGCCTCCCCAAAGTGGGCATTATTCATGTGTGAGCTTTCACACATGAGTGTCAGTGGGCTATTCAACTGTGGAGACATCTCGCCAAACAAAATCTTCTCCTCACTCAGCATTCACGCACACAAATCTCTACCAATATATTGAGAGTAGGAAACCTCGCCAGTTTTCACCTTGTTAAATCAGGCTCAATGAGGCCAATTGTTGTCCTTCGATTGTCACTCAGACAGAAAACATCTAATTCAGCGCTGAAGTTGAACCTGGAACCTTCCTATCGTTGGGGCTCAGCTATACGCTGGGTGAACTCACTAAGCTGTCGCAGGAGCCTAATAATTACAAGCAGGGAGGTTTTGATGCAAAAATCATAGTTGCAAGGCTTGCTGGGGCTTCTATTTACTTGCAACACGAAACAGCCCATAATTACCACAAAGTGTACTAATTTGACAGTCTTAACTCAGAGGATGTGTGAGAAATCAAAATATAACACTAGTGCAGTAAGTAGACTCTCATAAGATTTATTGTTAATGCATATTGTTGGGGCAGAGTAGAACTTTGCTCTGCATCTAAATGGTCCGTACCCACCCTGGGACTGCTTGATCGCAAAGAGTGGAAAAGTGTCCTCTTCTGCAAGGAAACACATAAATGTTGGCAGGGAATCGGGGATTTTGATTCTGCTGTTTTCCTGCCTCGCAAATGCTCCAGAACGCGGCCTTCGGTCTCTTGGCTTGAGCGCGTTTGTAAACCCTGTGCGAGTCCTGCCATTGGTGGGCAATGCTTGCCTTACTGCATCCGATATGTCTGGTTCTGTGGCACCGACATCCCTCACCTTGGTGAGATCAAAAAAATTCCTCCACATAAAAGAAATCGTGCAACTGCAACCTTTCCCCCGAGGCAGCTGGTTTCCATGGGCTGCATTGTCACAGGGAGCTGTCGTGCAGCCAGCAATAGCTTCCCCAGTTCAGTCCTCGTACGCTTCCTGGTGGAACTCTTGACAACAAGGGAATTAAAGACCAGCAGAAAGGAGCTTTAGCAAAACTATTTCAGAAAATTCCCAACTTGGAAGAGAATTTTGTAAAAATCATTACTAAGAATGTACTTGTGAGTTTTATGTTCCATTTCATGAGAAATGTTGTATCCCAATTTAGTGTCCATCCCTTGACAATGACACTCCTCTTACACCGCTGGGTAAATTTTCCACTTGCACTGCTTCTGGTACAGACCCTCACCCAGCTGGGGTTCATATTGGGCAATCGTGGATGGAGGACCCGTGAGTTTCCGTATGGCTGTGCCCCTTGGTTTCCCAATGTGTGCACCTGGCAGGAGAGGTTCCACGCTGGGAGCACACACGCAAGATTTCCCAATTTCACCATTTTAAAATGAACGGGTGGAAAATCATGGGTCGAAAGTACGACGTGGGCTCCCAGAGGGCGAGGCTCCGCGCTGACAGCACGTGAGCAGAAAATGTACCTCACCAATTGGGACCGAGGTGAGATCAACAGCTGGGGACACATCCAGAAAGCACTGTTCAATGATATGGTCATCTAAATAAGTTCTCTCAATTTAAAGGGGTGCAATCTTCACCAAAATGAGAAAGTCACATCTAAATGTATCAGTTCACTGCCACGTGACATCATAATGATGAAAATAACTTATTGCTGTCCTCTCTCCATGAACAGAGTTTGCTGGTGAAGACTTTATTTGCATCTTGTCTGATTTTGTTTTCTAGAATCGCTATGAAATGTTAGCTGTGGAACCCATCAATGAACTATTTCGCGATAAGTGGAAGAAATTCGGAGCTGTGTCCTTCTACCTCAGTGTTATCTCCTATCTCACGGCCATGGTCATATTTACCCTCATTGCATATTACAGGCCATCGGAAGGCAAAGTAAGTGCGACTGGAGCCCGTCTAACAATTAGTGACCTGTCTGCTGTCTGTCTTCTTTCAATAACGCCTCTTTTTTTCCCGTGTGTCTTTTTACCTTGGATCTGGAATGCGCTGCCTGAAAGGGCGGTGGAAGCAGATTCAACAGTAACTTTCAAAAGGGAATTGGATAAATACTTAAAAAGGAAAACATTGAAGGGCTATGGGGAAAGAGCAGGAGAGTGGGACTAATTGAACAGCCCTTTCAGAGAGCTGGCACAGGCACAATGGGCCGAATGGCCTCCTACTGTGTTGTATGATTCTATGATCTGCCTGGATTCCAATTTCTGCAACTGAGAGGACAGGGACAGCAGGTTGCACTCGGTATGCAGGTTGACTGGTCACTAGCAGGCACAAGGTCCCACCCAGGCAGAATATCTCCACCTGGTTTGTCCTCTGCCCTTGCGGGGAGAGTTTGCAGCTTTCACCTGGCATTTACTTAGTCTGCCGCTGCCCAGACCAGGACGTGAGCAGAGTGGAGGACTGAACTTGTGACCTTACTGCTCCGTGGTACTAAAGGACCGATTCTCCACTCCAGGCTAAGCTTAGGCTTTTCTGCCTGGCTGTTGGTACATAGCGAGCTAACAGCACAGTGAGCTGACTGCCTGCAATTTTCTTATATGTCACCTTATATGAATAATTATCCATAGCGGCCTGTGTAGCTTTGCCCTAATGCAGACAGCTAGCCTGATGGAGGGGATGTGCAAAATCTGGCCAGCAGCTCAAATTTTAAGGGATGTGCACACTTCCAAGTAAAACGAGGACAAATATTGTTTCAGCTTTTATAAAGGTTCAAAATAAATGTTACATTTTGGGTTAATACTCCAGTACTATCAGCTGTACTTGCCACTTCGTTTACTTTTACATTACAGCAGAAATGCTGCAGTCTCAGATGTGTCACTCCACAAGGGGCTTTCCACAAGCAGTTGGAGAGGAAATCAGAGGGAGAGCCATCCTCGGATGATTGGGCCCACCCTCTGTGTCTGGTTGCACCCCACTGACTAAGGCTGCTTGGCCATCCTATTGGCTGTGGATGGTGGGCGGAATGGAGACAGGGAAAGAACAAAGCACTCAGTGCTTGCCTCATGCTTTAACTACCTCTCGGTCTCCTGTTTCAGGCCCGAGCTCTGCTCGATCACTCACTGAGGCTTCGTCAGTGATTTTCCTTTTCAAATCTCTTCCAGCCTCCTTACCAGTATAAAACAACGGTCGACTACCTGCGAATGGCTGGAGAAATTATCACGGTCGTTACCGCCATCTTCTTTTTCTTCACAAACGTAAGCTGAGAAAAATAATTTGCGAACAATTCAGTACCATTAAAGGGACGCGTTAAACGCAATGGGCAAGGACCGAGAACTAGTGATTTTGGTCCTCTAAACTATTTTTATTTATTTATTGTTATGGTTTGACAGGAAGGCTTTACAGTTTGTGGAAGGAGGGTGCACAGTGCTCCAGAACCTTACAGCACCAATGCAGTGAGCTGCAGAGCAGAGAGAACATGAATTTAGCTGCTCAGCCCCCACATGACAAATTGCATCACTGTGGGGAGTGTTGAGTGAAAACCAGCACTTCCCCATGGGCAGGTAGGGGGAATTGGAGGGTGAATTGTTCTGAGGGATTGTCCCCCATGCCTTCTAGTGGCTGGCTTCAGGGTGGCATTCACACAGGCTGGGAGGAAGTTGTATGTTCTCTCAAAGTTGGATGGTATGTGATGCGGGGAGAACAGGGAAAAGATGAGAAAATAATGGAAGTAAGAGAGAACCGTACCCATTAGCAACCACAAAAAAAACATGGTATTGTTAAGTTTGTGAAGATAGTAGTACTCTTTTGCATTTTAGATCTCTAGGCCATTCCTTGCCTAATAAGGTGGAGAAGCTGGCATGGTCCCAGGCCTCTGCTACTGCAGCTCCGTAACCAATCCCTGGGAGCCATGCAAGACAAGCTGAGGTGACTTGCCATCTGTTTTATCATCATAATTGGTTGGAAAATACCTGGTCTCCACTCACCCCACTCTTTATCCTGATACCCCTTTGATCCTGGGGAGATTGGGAGAGAGAAGGAGAAAATGTTCACCCCTTCAACTCTGTGATGCAGCGTGCTGATACACTAGTGCATGAGAGTCATTGCACCACTCCGACTGTCAGAGTTATGTTGTTCCCTGGTCTTGTCCCCTTCTCTCGAGAAGGAGTTGGCCCACCCTGGGATATGGATCCACAGGCTGTGCTCGATCCTGGAGTTACTAGAGCAGGAATCTTGGTTGAATTTGCCTCTCCTTAATCCAGGAGGGCTGCTGCTAATGAAGTGTCCAAAGCCATTTTAACTGAGATGATCAAACTTAGCAAAGATGTGGAGATGCCGGTGATGGACTGGGGTTGACAATTGTAAACAATTTTACAACACCAAGTTATAGTCCAACAATTTTTATTTGAAATCTACAAGCTTTCGGAGGCTTCCTCCTTCCTCAGGTACATTTACCTGAGGAAGGAGGAAGCCTCCGAAAGCTTGTAGATTTCAAATAAAAATTGTTGGACTATAACTTGGTGTTGTAAAATTGTTTACAAAACTTAGCAAAGACTGAGGAGCTAACCTGGGACCCTCCTTTCTTGTACAATTCAGTTTTGAAAGTTCTCTGTTAACTCTGGAATTTCCCTGGAGCAGGAAAAACAGTCACTTCCTGTCAACACACAGAACTGAAATTCCTTTACAGCTTTGAAAATATACATTTATAAATATACTGCACCTTTTCTATAACATCTTCATCAATGACTTTATTCGAAATATGTAACACTGAATATTATGAAACAAAGTTAGGGAAATAGAAGGAACCCGCAGGACATTTCTCACAATATTTGTTGAAGAAAATTTTGTTAGTTTTAAAATAAATATGTTAAATTATTTGTTTTGGGGAAGCACAGAATCAGTGGTGTGAAACCTATTGGATCGAAATGGCAGTTAAGATGTCCAAAATTTTAAAGAGGGAGGGATAGATAATGACTTTGTCCCACCAGTTTCCTACCTCCCTCTACTTTGTTGGCTCACACTGGGACAGTGCCACAGGAGCTGCCCATCTTCCGATGCCTAGTCCAAGTGGTCATTGTCCTCGACAGTGAGTCTTCAGCAAGTTACTGACCAAGGCCGATCCTGTTCTTACCCAACACCCAGACATGCAATTTCCAACAGGGGTCACTGGGTGGTGATACCCTGGCTGGTAATTCCTGCAAACAATTCTAGTGCCTCTACTGCCACGGTTAATACCAACAAACTCAACACAGACCTGGGATCACTGACCCATCAGGGGAGCTCTAACGTGACATTTAAAAGAGCGGTGTGACGAAGCAGTGCGTAGGAATGTCAATCATGACGCAGCAGGACACTTTTTTTTGTGTCATTAGTCCTCCAATGTCCCAGTCTGATTCACAAGTCCAGGGTGACTGCGGCCTGGGTGGGGGGGTGGGGGGGAGTCGCTCTGGCTGCCTGCCTCTCTTCCGCAGCCTTGTTCGTGCTCGGATGGCTCTGGAGAGGGAGCCAGTGGTGTCCACTGCTACGCTTGGGGCTTGCCCCGACCAGTGGGCACCGCAGGGAACAGAGTGTCTGAAACATTGTGATTTTGTGTTAAAAGTCTTCCTTTTTGACTGTTGCAATCGGACTTTATGTCTCAATTCTTTTACTAGTTGTTCTATTTTAAGCATCTTTCGGTTTAACTGGACCACGTGTTAGATTGTTGTATTAGTGATGCCCTTCAAAAGAGGCACTTGTGGTGCTGACTTCTGACAGGTGACACTAGGGCATCTCAGTGCCACCCCTACTGGTCCAATTAAAATAGGCCCAGTCTGACCACAGCTGTGCTGCAATGGGGCAGTGCCATCTAGAGTTGAGCTGCCTGAGAGGAGGAGAGTGAAAATCAGAAGGAACATCAATCTCCTCCCCTCTGCCCCCACCCCAGCGCTGCTCTCGCCCGCCTCCCAGTATTAGAGTAGCATTGGCAGAAGCCCAGGAGGAGCCCGTCCAACTGCTTGAAGAGAGATCACAGCTGGTGTAGGGAGACTCAACAACAATAATGGGGAAGAAAACAAATGTTTAAAATATGGCATCAGTGTGAAAAAACAAATCGAATTTTTTTTTTCCATTCCAAAGGTAAAGGATTTGTTCCTGAAGAAATGTCCAGGAGTGAATTCCATGTTCATTGATGGATCTTTCCAGCTGCTTTAGTAAGAGCTTCATTGTTTCTTTACAAGTCACCATAAAATTCAGATTATAAAGTGCTCACTTTGATAAAAAGCCTATTAATTGCACCAGAATATAAGTTACTGGCTTATACCTACAATGATAAAGGTGTGACCTAAATACAGGATTTTACAGTGGTTTTCTCTAGTACAGACAGACCTGTATTTATTTGTGTTGTGAATCATTGCTGAGAAATTCAACAGCAACTTTCAGAAGGAATTATGTATAGTTTACAGTAGCACCGCCCCTCTATCTCAATTACTTCTCAATCAAACTATCAGAAATATCATCCAACAGGTTTTAAATCTTCCCACAAGAAAATGCACCCTTGGATAGATCGCAGTAAATCAATTTATTAACAGCAGAAGGAAAGTTTAAGGATGGTTTAACCTGCATAGAGGCAAGAAGGTTCTGCATTTTGTTCAATGCTACCTCCTTGTTACATTTATCTCAAATTCTTAATGTAAAACCATTAGGAACATATAGTTCTGGACAACTGTTCTTAATGGTGAAACTTGGGGAGATACCGTAATACAAGAAATTCCGTACTGGGAGGGACAGGAGGTTGGGAGAATCAAGAGATACAGGATTAGGATACAAGTTGAAATGGCATTGGAAGCTTGCAGTATGGGGAGACTTACAAATGTGGAAATACACAGACAAAAACAATTCACATTTATTTAGTACCTTTAATGCAGCAAAAAGGCCTGTATTGGAAGTGATACAGGCCCAGGCTTTTCACTTCCACCCTGATTGGAGCATGACTCAGGACTTGCATCATCCCTGATGGGTTCTGCTGACCCCGGCTGTATTTCTGGTTGCAGGGTCGTTTACCTGTGGCAAGTGGGCTTGTTGACCTCCACCAGGGGACTTGCGTGAGTCTCGGGGCAGACTCGCTACTGCAGGCCTCGGGGGTGGGGGTGGGGGGGAGGGGGAGGAGAATGCGAGGGCGGGGGGAGGTGTTCCTGCACTGCGGGTGGCCAGTGAGCTGCCTAAAAAAAAAATTGTCTAAAAAAGTTTCATTTTACTGGTGGACCTGGGCATAGCCATGCTCTGAGAGGGCTTGTACAGAGGGCTCCCTCTGCTGACCAGTGCTGACTCTGAGCACTGGACACCAGAGCCTAACAGGTGGCCCCCGCTTCCAGCGTTCGAAGAGTCAAAATGGTGGGAAATTTGACGAAGGCCCGTGTATTTGCTGCTCGGCCCGATGGGCATGCACCCCAGAAACCTCCAGGTACAGTCGAGTGCAAGCCTGAGTTGGCCTCTGCCTCTGCTCGCTCCAGATCCACCAATAAATTAGGGGGGAGGCAGAAAAACCTAGGCCACAGTGTTAATATACAGTATTGAAAGAGATATGTTATTGGGATACAAAATTGGGAAGGATACAATATTGGTGGGGTGCCCAAGCTTTTGTCTTCTTGGGCCATATTGGTTTGCAAAATGGAGCCTTGGGGGTCTGCATATAATGCTTAAATCCATTAATTTTAAGCTGTTGATACCAGCAGCTGATTTAGGATTTATCCACCAAGGAGGCAACAGTGTTATAAACAGCCTTTTCCAAATTACTAGCCCAACGAAATTCAAGCAAGACAAAACAGCAAATAAGAACTATAAGTGCAAACAGAACTGTGTTATCTGGGCTTTGAGGGCCAAAAGTCAGGGCACGTTGGCCTAAGCACACCCCTGCAGTATTGGGATATGTAATGAGAGAGACGCCATATTACAATATAGAAATGGGAGAGATGTTGAGATCTCACCTCTCAGTTCGCCCATCAATAAGAGAATGGTTCTGAGAGTGTGGGCCAGGACTCAGTCTATCTAAGGAGTTATATTTATCCTATCATATTCTGTTGACCAAGCCATTGTGGTGCTCCTGTGTTGCAGTTTTATTTATTCCATCCTGGTGTTGGTGTCGGCGGGGCTGTACTTGGCTGGTGAGGAGTCCTATCTTGCTGTAATGGTGTTTGCTCTGGTCTTAGGCTGGATAAACACACTGTACTTCACTAGAGGCCTGAAGCTAACAGGGACCTACAGCATCATGATACAGAAGGTGAGTGTAGTGATCTCACTGAACTTTGGAACATAAACATTTGTAGGAAAAAGATCAGTAGACTCAACAAGCCTATCCTTTCGATTCAACACAATCCCAAGAACTTGTTGCTTTCTACAGAGACGTTCAGTTTCCCCTTCAACACACTTCTGCCATCTAGTTCACTAGCTACCAAATTACATCAATCTACCATCCTTTGTGTAAAACAAAATTCCCCATCTTACTCCTGACTTCCTAATTATTAACTTGTCCTGTTACAATCTTGATAAGTTCAATTAGCTCACCTTACAGCCTCCTTTTTTATCCAGCGAGAACAAGCTTAATTTCCTTGGGGGAACCCAGAACAAGGGGGCATAACCTTAAAATTAGAGTTAGGCCGCTCATGGGTGATGTCAGGAAGCACTTCTTCACATAAAGGATAGTGGAAATCTGGAACTCTCTCCCCCAAAAAGGTCATGATGTGGAGATGCCGGTGATGGACTGGGGTTGACAATTGTAAACAATTTTACAACACCAAGTTATAGTCCAGCAATTTTATTTTAAATTCACAAGCTTTCGGAGATTTTCTCCTTCCTCAGGCAAATGTTTCAAGATCTCCTTGAAGCCTACGCATTTATACATATTGAACAATAAAACATGGTGTTTACAGACTGTCCCTGCAACTGCCCGTTGCCAAGGCAATCACCGTGTTCAGACAGAGAGGTGTTACCTGCAGAACCTCCGAATACACATTCAACAAAAAAACAAACAGGGAAAAAAAAACAGAGAAAAAAAAACACAGAGAGAGGCAGAAACATCCGGAAGGCAGAGAGAGCCAGCAAATGACCCATTATATTAAAAACAGATAACATTTGTTCGCTGGTGGGGTAACGTGTAGCGTGACATGAACCCAAGATCCCGGTTGAGGCCGTCCTCATGGGTGCGGAACTTGGCTATCAATTTCTGCTCGACAATTTTGCGTTGTCGTGTGTCTCGAAGGCCGCCTTGGAGTACGCTTACCCGAAGGTCGGTGGATGAATGTCCATGACTGCTGAAGTGTTCCCCGACTGGGAGGGAACCCTCCTGTTTGGCGATTGTTGCGCGGTGTCCAAAAAGGTGTTGAGGCTGGGGATCAGTTGAAAATTTCAAAACTGAGATTGATAGATTTTTGTTCGGTAAGGGATATAGAACCAAGGCAGGTAAATGGAGTTAAGATACAGATCAGCCATGATCTAATTGAATGGCGGAACAGGCTCGAGGGGCTGAATGCTCTACTCCTGTTCCTATGTTCCTTTACTGTTCCCCATAACTTAGATTCACGATACCCGAAATCAATATTCTTGCTCACCTCCTTACCCTCTCAAGGGACTAAAATCCTTCCTATGCCATATAATACAAAAGATTCTTTAACCATTCCTCATTGGGAAGGGAGGATGGATGAGAGGGAGTGAGGAGAGGAGTGGAGGCTGTTGGACACTTATATATGATGTGACCGCTGTCTCGTACATCATTCAAATACTGAAACTGATGTGAAGGGGGAAAAAGCGGTGGGGGAAGGACTGCAGATACAATGTATGGATCCTAGCAGAACAAACATGTGGTGGAGGTAACCTAGCTGGCCTGATTACGAGATCACAGATTACTCTTGACAAAAGGACTGAGCAATTCAAATAAGAGGCAATTTAGTAATGCAATGATAAAATGACTGCTTAAGAACACACCCAGCACTAACGATAATATAGCAGCCAGCAGTAGATAAGCAGAATATATAATTCATAGACTTGGGGACAGATGATGCTTTCATGGCTCCACAGCTCTGGACAGCTGCTTCCCGGGTGCTGGCTATGCTGAGCCTGAATGAAGTGACTCCACCCATTATGCAAGGTTAACTCATGATAATATTCAAACGTTGCTCTCAGTCCATATAGTGCACGGAGGCGAGATTTCAGGCACCAGTAGCAAATAAGCAGCAGTTGGTGCCTCCGTCTATGAAGGAATTCTGGGAGGGGAGGGGAAGGAGGTGGGACCTGGGCACCTGAGCCAAACCGACATTTTGAGGCACAATGCTGGACATCGAGGTAAGCTGGTTGGGGGTGGGGGGGACCTGTGTGCAAGATCAGGGCCCACCCATGATAAAAACATTTTAAAAGAAATTCGGGCCTCTCCTTCAGCACCCGTTGTTAATAGATATTGAGCAATTGGAGCACTGCCCAGGTGCTTCAGCCACAATATAGGGAGCTGCTCTGATTTACTTTGGCTCTGCAACCATAATGAGCCCACTCCCAGTGCCCCTATGTATGAGCTGGCCACATTGCAGTATGCTGGCACATTGGACAAGGAGTAGGCCTCAGGCCTATGGGCCTGATGCACTTGAACGCATCCAGCAAGCACTGTTGCATTGTCGGCTCTTTGGTGTTGGGAAAGAGCTGAAGATTAAAAGTTGGCAATTGTGACCCTACAAAAAGGGAAGGATAAAGAAATTGAGTTATGTGTAGTACGCTTTGTAAGCCGGGCACAGAATCAACTTGTTCCCCTGAAATCTAAGCTTATCAAAGTCACATACAGGTGAGATTTATACAGAAGATTCCAGTCTCGCTTTTGAAAAATAGCACTGCAGGCAAATCTCTCACTTTAGCTTCAGAATTATAAAATTCAGTAGCTATGCCCACACCTGCAGCAAGCTGCAGAGACTGCAATCATGTACACAGAATATCACACAGGGGATCACCAGCATTATGTTCCATGCGATTTCACTGTAATTCAATAATCTTTTAATTTCCACTGGACTTTTCTATTCTGTGACAAAATTGCTGTTATCCTTTCGTTTTTCAGATCCTGGTTAAAGATCTTTTCCGGTTCCTTCTCGTTTACGTGCTCTTCATGATTGGTTTCACATCAGGTTTGTAATGTTAAAACACCATCATCTTGCTGCGGATATTGGCAAGGGTGTAAGAGTATTTAAAAAGAAAGTCGGAGAGTTGGGGGTTGGGGGGTGTAGGGGGTGTAAAATGGTGCAACACTTTAAAGCTCTAACATGTAGTGTTAAGGGGTGTGGTAGGGCATGGCTTTGTACCCATGACTTCTCACATGGTAAGTTCCCAATCTCCACTGTGGTATTGGAGGAGATGGCTGGGGATAATTGTAAGGATAGTCATCCTGGGCTGATCTTGCACACTTTCTCGGAGCTGGTTATGCAAAACCACTGGCAGATGCGAGGGTGCAGGTTGCCTGTCCCGCCTTTTTGCTTCAGTATACATCATTGCAACAGGAAGCGTAGAAGAAGTAAAAGGGAGAAATACATTTTTAAAAATGCAGATCTTTCTTCAAACAGCTCTTCTTAAGGAAGTTTTGAAAACAGATTTATGGAACCACAGATTAGTTTTGCACTTCTCTGCTATTTCGGAGTGAATGTTATAAACTGTAATGGTGTAACATCTCTAAATTCCATTCCAGCCCTGGTCTCACTGTTGATGACTTGTCCCAGTGATGATGTTACGCTTCACACCTGTGACATAACTTCTGATTCACCAAACTGCACGAGCTCAACATATCCCATCTGTAGAGACAACTTATCATTCAGCAAGTTCCTGCTGGAGCTCTTCCGACTCACCATCGGCATGGGTGACCTAGATGTTATCAACAATGCCAAGTTTCCTATTGTCTTCGTCATCCTCCTGGTCTCCTATATTATCCTGACCTTTGTGCTTCTGCTGAACATGTTAATTGCTTTGATGGGTGAAACTGTGGGGCAAGTCTCGAAGAAGAGCAAGCAAATCTGGAAACTACAGGTAGGAGTGAGAGGTGATTAGGTTGCACTGGGTTCTGGGAACTGGGCAAGGTTGAATCCCTGGACTTGGATATTCCATGATCATAAATAGAAATACATAGAAGTTACAACAGGCCATTCGGCCCAAGCAGTCTCTGTCGGCATTTACCCTCCACATGAGCAAATAGCCCGTATCACGTTTACCTGGCCAACTTGTTTTCATATCCCTTCATCCCTTTTCTTTCATCCACTTACCCAGTCTAATCTTGAATGTTGATATTGTTTCTGCCTCAACCACTGAGCCTGGAAGTGAATTCCACAGCCTCACAATTCTCTTGTGTGAAGATATTTCTCTTGCTCTCTGTTCTAAATCTCTTAGATTTAATCTTGTATCCATGGTCCCTCATTCTGGACCCCTCAACTACTGGATACATCCATTGCATTTCTTCCATCTACCATGTCTCTTACCTCCTCAAAGAATTTTATGAGGTTTGTCAAGCATGATCGTCCCTTTTGAAAGCTGCCAGGGCTCCTTCTAACTATTTTCCCAAAACTATGAGATACCTAACAAAAGTTCCTCCCAAAACTTCCACCAGCAGAAACAACTGATCCGTCCGTGGGGGGAATTAAATGATCGGACAGACAGCATTCCTGGCTCTTTCAGCGGGACGTTAGCAGGCTGACTCCCGCCTCCTGCTCCCAGCACCTTCTCCTCTGGTCGGGACCAGCAGTGTCGTAGATTCCTGTGACAGGTCCCGACTGGAGAGGAGGAAGAAAGAAAGTCTTGCATTTATATAGTGCCTTTCATGACCTCACAAAGCACTTTGCAGCCAATAAAGTACTTTTGAAGTGTAGTCACTATTGTAAATGTGGCAGTCAATTTGCGCACAGCAAGGTCCCACAAACAGCGATGTGATAATGACTAGATAATCTTTTTTTTAAGTGATATTGGTTGAGGGATAAATATTAGCCAGAACACTGGTGGGAGCTCCCCAGCTATTCTTCGAAATAGTGCCACGGGAACTTTTACGTCCACCTGAGAGGACAGACAGGGCCTTGGTTTAACATCTCATCCGAAAGACGGCACCTCCAACAGTGCAGCACTCCCTCAGTACTGCACTGGATTGTCAGCCTAGATTATGTGTTCACGTCTCTGGAGTGGGACTTGAACCCACAAAATTCTGACTCAGAGGTAAGAGTACTACCACTGAACCAAGACTGCTGGGAGTGAGAGGTGGATGTCAGCCTGCTACACTCCAGCTGAGAGAATTGGCAGCACTGTCTGTCAATTTTATTTTTTATATATGCCAATTACAAATACTTAGAATGATATAGCACAGAAGGAGGCCATTTGGCCCATCGTGCCTGTGGCCCTCGACACAAAATATTTCTGGTGGACGAAAGGTTACTTACGAATGTACGCATAAGGCAGTCTAATGAAAGAGTACAGTCTCTTTCACATACTCATACTCTTAAATCTAATGCTGTGGAAATTATTTCTTCACAATTCAGAAACAGTAACAGAACACTCAGTTCAACAAGACATAACTGCTTTTCTTATATTTGTAGATTAATTTCACAAATATTAAAGACAGCGTTCTCTTCCCATCTCGCTCCCCTACCTCAACAATCAATCCGTTGAGAGTTTTTACGGATGACATGGTGCTAATGAAGATCACCATGATCACAAAGGTCTAAGGGGAATGAGCTGGTTTTAGGCTCCTGTGCATTTTCGGTATTGCAAAATAAAACTTGTTTGGAAAATGCAGTTTTTGGAGTTGCTGCAACGTGAACTGTACTCAATAGGAGGATCTCTAGGACTCTCCAAATGTACCGAGTCTGCTATCTGTCTGTGGTAGCTTCCCTTCTACAGCAATCCGCTCCCAAAGCTGCAGCAACTGTTCCCCAACCCATGGCTCCAGCTCCTGTCCATCTCTGCTTATCTGGACTTCCTTATTATCGTTCCATGGATTGAGCAGATAGTGGGCATATTGGAAAGGAAGGCTTTCCTTTCTTATCCATTCCACTCTGAAGA
Source organism: Heptranchias perlo (assembly GCF_035084215.1). Taxonomy (NCBI): domain Eukaryota; kingdom Metazoa; phylum Chordata; class Chondrichthyes; order Hexanchiformes; family Hexanchidae; genus Heptranchias; species Heptranchias perlo. The sequence continues at coordinate 36,583,235 of NC_090349.1, forward strand.
CTCCTCCTAGTCCAGCAGAACTCCACTCCTGGCTTCTCTCCCGTCCTATCTCAGAGATCATTCTGGAAAAAACCTGGCAGTGCCCTGATCCTTGCTGATCCAGAAAATACTAGATTCACAATGCTGTTCTCCCAAATGCACGGTTTAGTTGATTTTACAGATGACTGATCTGACCTGTCGTCAGAACTCCTCTTGGGATGGAGGAGGCCCCAAGCCTTGTATCTTTGCTGCTGCTGGACTTCAACTGAACCCTTTCCCTAAATTCTACACTGGAAAAATCATCTGAAAATTCTGTTTCTGCTGAGCTCTTCCTACTGTTTGACCTCCAAGATGATGAGACGGGAAGCTCTTCCAAAGACATAGCTCTTGGTCTTGGGACTCTACTCATTGGAGTTCAGAAGAATGAGAGGCGATCTTATTGAAACACATAAGATTGTGAAGGGGCTTGATCGGGTGGATGCGGTAAGGATGTTCCCAAGGATGGGTGAAACTAGAACTGGGGGCATAATCTTAGAATAAGTGGCTGCTCTTTCAAAACTGAGATGAGGAGAAACTTCTTCACTCAGAGGGTAGTAGGTCTGTGGAATTTGCTGCCCCAGGAAGCTGTGGAAGCTACATCATTAAATAAATTTTAAACAGAAATAGACAGTTTCCTAGAAGTAAAGGGAATTAGGGGTTACGGGGAGTGGGCAGGAAATTGGACATGAATTTAGATTTGAGGTTAGGATCAGATCAGCCATGATCTTATTGAATGGCGGGCCGATTGGCCTACTCCTGCTCCTATTTCTTATGTTCTTATGTTCTTATGAGACGGGAAGCTCTTCCAAAGACATAGCTCTTGGTCTTCATCCAATCCCATAAGGTTGTTGCAGCCCTGCTGCTTGGTGCTCACTGCTAAGGACTCCAATGATTGCCCTGATGGTTGCCTCATCTACCTGAGTCCATTGTTTTGATGGAGCACGCTTTCGTCTCAGGAACAGACTATGCCATTTCTGTCGCAACTGTAAGATAAGACTAGCTGCTTCTGGATCTATTCTAAACTTCAGCTACTCTTTTAACTTCAAAGTTGCCATCTTAGAAGTGGATTTGTTCTCCATTTCACTATTACTGCTGTCATTGGTGAACATGATGTGGAGATGCCGGTGATGGACTGGAGTTGACAATTGTAAACAATTTTACAACACCAAATTATAGTCCAACAATTTTATTTGAAATTCACAAGCTTTCGGAGGCTTCCTCCTTCCTCAGGTGAATGTTGTGGAAATGAAATCCTCGAACCCTTCGCATTTATAAATCACAGAACAATACCTGGTGATTACAAATAGTCTTTCCAACTGCCCGTTGCCAAGGCAATCACAGTGTGCAGACAGAGAGGTGTTACCTACAAGGCCACCGAATATACAAACAACCAAAAAAAAAACAGAGAGAGGCAGAAACATAGAAACATTCGGAAGGAAGAGAAAGACAGCAAATGACCCGTTATATTAAAAACAGATAACATTTGTTCGCTGGTGGGGTTACGTGTAGCGTGACATGAACCCAAGATCCCGGTTGAGGCCGTCCTCATGGGTGCAGAACTTGGCTATCAATTTCTGCTCGACAATTTTGCGTTGTCGTGTGTCTCGAAGGCCGCCTTGGAGTATGCTTACCCGAAGGTCGGTGGCTAAATGTCCTTGACTGCTGAAGTGTTCCCCGATTGGGAGGGAACCCTCCTGTCTGGCGATTGTTGCGCGGTGTCCGTTCATCCGTTGTCGCAGCGTCTGCATGGTCTCGCCAATGTACCATGCTCTGGGGCATCCTTTCCTGCAACGTATGAGGTAGCCACAGAGATTGATGTTACAGCAGAACAGCAGCGGATATTAGCAATTCTATGTGCTCTTGTCATTTCATCATAAATAAGCCAGTCAGTGAGCAGTGCTTGAACAGCCACAGCTTGTCCATTTGCTGGGGGAATCTTCTTATACTGTGGTTGGCTGAGAACTGAGGTAGGGTGAAATCTGACTTTCTTTTCTTTAGCTCCAGTCAACATTAAATTCTCTCGGTCTATGTGGATGAGGTTTGGGGACATGCCTGCAACTAATGCAGCTTTCATCACAGGCCAACTCTCAGAGTTTGTGTTCACATCTCGAATGTCACCTCTGCTTTGTGCCCTCACAAAACCTGAAACTCTGAGCTGTCCCAGCAATTGTGTCCTCATGCCTATAATGATTTCCATTGTAGCTTGAGAAAGGAATTTCTTTCCACAGAATGCCCACTCCCAACCATCACTGTGAGCCTTTTGCCAAACCTGGAAAGCCCGTAAAAGAGCCACGTGATCACTGAATGTCCCAGCAGCAAAGCGCTTTCTACACAACATGGAAGCACGCTTCTGTGAGGGTTGCATTGGTAGAACAAATGGATCTCGATAGGCCAGAGTACACACAATAGTAAGAATAGGATCAAGGCACTTCAAAACCACAGCACAAAGAACCATCTTGCCCAGATGAGGTTCCAAAGGAAGATTTGCTAAGCGGTAACCAAGTCCTGTTAGATCTTCCCAGCTGTCAATGGGCATCTATAGTCTTGAGCATCTGAATAGCATTTCTAACAATAAGTTAAGGTGGGGGCTCTGGTGCCTTTGCAAGGAAGTCTACAATTGGACAATTGATTGGAGTTTGGTATGTAAGCAAAGTTCCTGCAGTGGTATCCGTGGCAACTCTGGAGTCTGGAACTCTAACAGATTTCAGAACCGTAACCTACCAAATAGGTGAAAACAAATTCCTGGTCGGCAGCGACCTGCCCTTCCCTTCCTCTGGACAGCACTCGCTTTAGAAATCCATACCATTTTTAACATTGTGACGGAGTTCAGTACATCAAATGATTTCTCTTTCACTTTTCCAGAATCAATGATAAATATTGCATCATTGACAGTAATACTTGACTCTGCAATATTTGTGGAAAGAATTGTTTTACGAATAGGTAGGTTCTTTAACACTTTCTTTTGGTCAGACATCTGCATGTTGGAATGAAGCATGAAAACCTGTAACTTGTGAGAACTATCTGCAAATCTTTCGTCATCGTGGAGAATGCGATCTCTGAGTCCCACAATTTCATCATATCCCGGTAAAAAAAATTAAAACTGCGCCATCATCAGAACTCTGAAAGATGTTATAAAGAAGCATATAATAAGATCCAGATCAACTTTCTCACCGTCAAAGCTTTGGCGGTAGATGCTCAGAATTTCTTTGTCTTCTTGACTTAGTTCTCCACTGTCTGACTGCACCAGGACACACTCATCCAGATTTCCTCTTTCCACTGAAGAACTGAAAGATTCTAGTAGATCTATAATCTCAGTTTGACCAAACTGTTTAACCCAGTCCAAAGCTATCCAGCCATTTGAAGCCTCAACATTGACATTTGCTGCCATGCTGAGTAGCTGTTCCACTTGACTGAGTAAGCCCCAGCCTGCAGCTATCATTAATGGAGTAGCACTGGTTTTACTGTGCCTATAGTCAACACTGACGTTTTCATTTAAAATGAGATGAAAGAGTTGGGTAAAAGCATCAACATCTTTGTGCAGCCAGATGTCCGAGAGTCAGGCATCCATTTCCTTTATAAGTCAAGGCTCAAAAGAATTAAAATCTTTTTCATCCAATTGACTGAATACACTGCCTCCACCATCATCAAGCAAATCGTTTTCTGCTGTCAGGCTTGAGATAAATCTTTGTCTTTGATACTCTGATCTGCTGGCACTGCTGGTCTCCTTAGCTTTATACCATTCACTTAAGTTTGTTTGTTGCTTTTCCTCTCGCTGTTTCTCTATTTTATATTTCAACATTTCTTTCTTTGTATATCCAGTGGTACGTAAGATGTCCTCTAAAAAGAGTTCCTTTACTTCAAATGGTCTCCCTTGAGTGTAAATGACAGGACATCCAGTAAAGTATCTGACGAAGAGATTTACATCCAGAGCTGCAGCAGAAAGTATAAGTCTTAGAGATGGATGTTTTTGCATCAGATCCCTTAGTTTAGTTAATAAGAAATCACTAAACCGATCTTGCTCACACACTTCATCCACTATCACAAATACTTGCTATAAAAACCTGACGCACCAGTCAGCCAGGCTGCAACATGATTAAGTGGCAGCTGCGTTCATCTGGGGAGCAGGAGCCAACTTTAGATTCAGGAATAGTCAAGGTGCAAATCTTGAGATAATCATTAAATCCTTGACACCAGTTTTTTTTGTGTGTGAAATTATCAATCTGTACCAGGCAGGAGAGCAGATGCAGAAGAGAGAGAGACACACACAGAGAGCTGTCCGATTGTTTTATTCCCCCATCGCCAGAATGAGATGTTCCTGCCAGCGAGTTTTTCCAGAGTTGGGGGCTTTTCATTAATAGTCCTCACCTGTATCTCTGTGCTGGAGCGGCAGGAAGGGTCGTCCCCAGGGCCCAACCGGCCCACCTCGAGACAACCCAAAATAGGGCTTTTGTGTTTCTGTGCTGGTTACAGGAGAGCAGTGTCATGTTGCCATCCAGTAGCCCATCTCTCACCGTTCACACCTCTACCCACTAATGTTCTGCATCAAAGCATCAGGGAAGGTGGAGCCCGGAAATCTGGCAGCGGGGGAAGCCAGCAAGAGAAACATGGTTTTTAAAACATAGTTTTTAAATGATAGAGCACCAAAAGGCTCAGATTTTGTTGTTCAGCCTGACCATGCCAGCAACCCCTGCCCACTCCCCCCAACAGACTGAAACACCTCCTCTCCCTCCTCCAGAAACGCAGCTGCCAGGAGGCTCTCAGACCCTCGCAATCCAAACATACACTACGGACTAGAGCATCTCATCTCCTACATTACAACAGTGACGACACTTTGGGATGTCCTGAGGTCATGAAAGATGCTATATAAATGCAAGTTCTTTCTTTCTCACTAAACCAGTGGCCATTGATGCTGCTATCTCTCGCTCACTTGCTGTCTGAGTCCTGACCCTGCTGCCTCTCCTTCCACCCTCCCCTCCCCCACGTGTGTTTAGAGAGATAAACAGAAAACAGAGGTAAAAATAAGAGTAAGAAAGGGAAGCAAAAAGAGGAAAGAATTAAAGAAGGAAGAGGGAGAGACGGAACTTAAGGAGAGGGTGAGAGACAAAAGTGAAGTGAAGGAGGAGAGCGAGAAAGAGAAAGAAGCGAAGTGACGATCGAGAGGCAGAAGTGGAAGAGGAGTGAGGCAGACAGAAATGAAGGGTGAGGGAAAGAAAGAGACAGAAGTACAGTGAAGGAGATGAGTGAGATAGAAGTGGAGGAGATAGAAAGAGAGATGAAGGAGGTGGAGAAGCAGTGTAACTGTATATGGCCACTCAACTGTTGTGATACATGGATCCAGTCTCGTGCCACAAGAGGTTGGACACTCTTGATATAAAATGTGTAAAAATTATTGTTAAAATAATATCCATTATTTATCGTTCTTGACAGTGGGCTACAACAATCCTGGACATCGAGAGATCCTTCCCAGTGTTTCTGAGGAAAGCATTCCGTTCAGGGGAGATGGTTACCGTGGGAATCAATTCTGATGGAACTCCTGACCGGAGATGGTGCTTTAGGTATGAAAGAGATAAGACTTTTGTATTCTTTTTCTGTATGTTGATCCCTTAGACTTGAGCTTTGGTTTGTTGTGAATCCACAGCACAGTTGTAGCAATTGGTGCAGAATTACCATGGGTAGTTTGTTAAAATGCTTGGTGCCAATCTCCTGCTGGCAACAGCTGTAAATTTGAAACCCAAGGGGTGATGAAAGATGTTAGGTCTGGACACAAATCGAACCATCTACTGACATTCCAGGTCAACAACCCAGAAGGGACCCGAGATGTCCAAACTGGGCACCTTGTCAATAAAATAAATGGGCCAGATTTTGCAGTGGCAGGGCATCTAATGGCATCTGCCCTGTACAATTGTAACACCCTTCAGCTCAAAACAATTTTGCTCACTAAGTTGCTGAAAGTGCGAGCTGATAACACAGCGAGGGAAACAGGGCATTGGGGACCTGAGCGAACAGGACAACCAACAGGGTATCGCCTTAAACAATCCGATTGAAGGATTGGGAAATAAACAGCAGAAGGACTGAGAAGGAAGTGTAAATTAGAATGGGTAAATTCAATGTCAGATCAGGTACAGAAAGAGAAATAAAGAGAGGGAAAGAAAAATTGGATTAAGAGAGAGAGTAAAAAGAAGAGACAGAAAGGAAAAGTAAAAAAAAAGTTTTTAAATTTAAAATTTAATATTTTTAAAATCTCCAACAACAATTAATACCTGAAGGAATGAGACTCCACGTTTGTAATATTTAATTTTCAGTGCCAGAAGGGTTGACTGGCAGTAATTAACAATTAGCACGTTGTTAAAAGGATACATACGTTTGTATTGACGAGACTTAACTTTCCGTGGCGAGTTTAGTTTGTATCCACTGCGCAAATACAGCAATTTCACGCCATTCAGTGCATGTTAATGACGAGGCAGAGAGCGAGATGCCGATTTCATGAAGCTAACGGCGGAGCGGCGCAACTCTGACAGCAACTTTTGGATATTCGCATTTAACCGCACACCTGCCCCTCGCCTAAAGTTGCTGTACCATATATGCATAAATAACGGTGAGCACCATTAGCCTCACCGTTATTTTGACTGCAAAATCTGGCCCAATATCAGAAAATGCAGAGAAGACACAGCAAGTTTGTAAGCAACTGAATAAAAGACAAGTTAAAATTCTGGGTGTATATCCTTTGTCAGAACTGATGAAAAGTTTCCATCTGCGCCATTAACCTATCTTTTCCCTACTGATGCTGTGTATTTCCAGCACTTTCAGTTTCTATCTCAGATTTCGAGCATTCATAGGTTTAGTAATAATTTCAAGGTTTGCTGAGGTTCTGCCAGGAGATGTCACCAAGTGTATTTTGTAAATCCTGCTTCATTTACAAAGCATTCTAATGTCAGTTAGGGACAGAAAGTTGTCACAACACCATTAATTTTAATTGCTGGAATGCAGTATTGAACTCCTGAGGATTAGATCCGGGAATCTGAATGGACTCTAGTTTCAGAATAGAACATATGAATGGGAGTAAGGCCATTCGACTCATTGGTCTTGCTCTACCATTTTATAAGAACATAACAAATAGGAGCAGGAGTAGGCCATACAGCCCCTTGAGCCTGCTCCGCCATTCAATCAGATCACGGCTGATCTTCGACCTCAACTCCACTTTCCTGCCCAATCGCCAAATCCCTTGATTCCCCTAGAGACCAAAAATCTATCTCCACCTTAAATATACTTAATGACTGAGCATCCACAGTCCTCTGAATTCCAAAGATTCACAACCCTCTGAGTGAAGAAATTCCCCCTCATCTCAGTCTTAAATGGCCGACCCCTTATTCTGCGACTTTGACCTCTAGTTCTAGACTTTCCAGCCAGGGGGAAACAACCTCTCAGCATCTACCCTGTCAAGCCCCCTCAGAATCGTATATGTTTCAATGAGATCGCCTCTCATTCTTCTAAACTCCAGAGAGTATAGGCCCATTCTACTCAAACTTTCCTTATAGGACAACCCTCTCATTCCAGCAATTAATCTAGTGAATCCTTGTGGCACCGCCTCTAAGGCAAGTATATCCTTCCTTAGACAAGGAGACCAAAACTGTATGCAATACTCCAGGTGAGGTCTCACCAAAGCCCTGTACAATTGTAGCAAAACTTTCTTACTCTTGTACTCCAACCCCCTTGCAATAAAGGCCAACATGCCATTTGCTTTCCTAATTGCTTGCTGTACCTGCATGCTAACTTTTTGAGTTTCTTGTACGACACCCAAGTCTCTCTGAACACCAACATTTAATAGTTTCTCACCATTTAAAAAATATTTTGTTTTTCTATTCTTCCTACCAAAGCGAATAACTTCACATTTCTCCACATTATACTCCATCTGCCACCTTCTTGCCCATTCACTTAACCTGTCTATATCCCTTTGCAGACTCTTTACCTCACAGCTTACTTTCCCACCTAACTTTGTATCGTCAGCAAACTTGGATGCATTGCACTCGGTCCCTTCATCTAAGTCATTAATATAGATTGTAAATAGCTGAGGTCTAAGCCCTGATCCTAGCGGCACCCCACTAGTAACAGCCTGCCAACCTGACAATGACCTATTTATCCCTACTCTCTGTTTTCTGTCCATTAACCAATCCTCTTTCCATGCGAATATATTCCCCCTAACTCCATGAGCCCTTATCTTGTGTAACAACCTTTTATGTGACACCTTATCGAATGCCTTTTGAAAATCCAAATATACTACATCCACTGGTTCCCCTTTATCTACCCTGCTAGTTACATCCTCAGAAAACTCTCATAAATTTGTCAAACACGATTTCCCTTTCATAAAAAACATGTTGACTCTGCCTAATCATATCATGATGTTCTAAGTGCCCAGTTACCACTTCCTTAATAATGGATTCCGGCATTTTCCCAATGACTGATGTCAGGCTAACTGACCCGTCATTCCCTGTTTTCTCTCTCCCTCCTTTCTTGAATACATTTGCTACCTTCCAATCCGCTAGGACCGTTCTAGAATCTAGGGAATTTTGGAAGATTAAAACCAATACATCCACTATCTGTGCAGCCACCTCTTTTAGAATCCTCGGATGTAGGCCATCAGGTCCAGGGGATTTATCGGCTTTTAGTCCCATTAGTTTCTCCAGTACTTTTTCTCTACTGATATAAATTACTTTAAGTTCCTCACTCTCATTAGCCTCTTGATTCCCCACTATTTCTGGTATGCTTTTTGTGTCCTCTACCGTGAAGACTGATACAAAATATTTGTTTAAAACATCTGCCATTTCCTGATTGCCCATTATATTTTCTTCTGTCTCAGCTCTAAGGGACCAACATTTACTTTTGTTACTCTCTTCCCTTTTATACACTTGTAGAAGCTCTTACAATCCGTTTTTATATTTCTTGCTAGTTTACTTTCATATTCTATTTTCTCCCTTTTTATCAATTTTTTGGTCGCCCTTTGCTGGTTTCTAAAACTCTCCCAATCCTCAGGCTTACTACTCTCCTTGGCAACATTATAAGCTTCTGCTTTTAATCTAAAGCTATCCTTAACTTCACGGAGGGATCACTTTTCCCGTGGAATTTTTATTTCTCAATGGAATGTGTATTTGTCGAGAATATTGAAATATTTCTTTGAATGTTTGCCGTTGCTTATCAACCGTCATAGCCTTTAATCTAATTTCCCAATCTACCTTAGCCACCTTGCCCCTCATACCTACGTAATTGGCTTTATTTAAGTTTAAAACTCTAGTTTCTGACTTAAGTACATCACTCTCAAACTCAATGTGAAATTCTATCATATTATGATCATTCTTCCCCAGAGAATCCTTTACTATGAGATTACTAATTAATCCTGTCTCATTTCACAATACAAGATCTAAAATAGACTGTTCCCTGGTTGGTTCCATGAATTATTGTTCTAGGAAACCATCTCGAATGCATTCCATGCACTCGTCCTCCGGACAACCTTAGCCAATTTGTTCGCCTTGGCAGCTTTTTTATCTTTTTAAGCCCGATTCCCTGCTCTTTCTCCATATCCTTAATACCCTTACTTCCCAAGTAAGTATCTTTCTTTTCAACATTGTAAATGGGGTGCAACATCTTGCAGTACAAAGTCCACGCTGATGCTGTCCCAGGGCAGCTTTAGATGTAAACCCAGAGGATCACTTGCACTTGAGCTAATTGAGAATAGCTAACAGTGTCTTAGGTGTCATATAAATCTCAATCCAAAGTGATCTCAAGGGGAGTGAAAATATGAATGGGACTGGACTTGGGGGGGTTGGGGGGCATGGAGGGATGGAGCAGGGGCTTCAAATTAATTCTCAGTAGTTGGGTTGAATAATGTGCCAGACTTTGACATAATTGACCTGGACTGTTGGGAATAATGTAATCTTTGACATTGTTTATGGTTTTTTTTTACTGGCGGAACTTTCTCGCCTAAAATTGCTACTTTTAAGGTGACTTTTTCTTCTATGTGTGAACCACAGACATGACTCGCAGGTTCTTTATACAAAGAGACTATTTTGGCTGCAGTGGAAACATCTCTTTGTAACTTGTGTGTCCTTGGGTTTGTCCACATTGCGCATTGCGCTGCCACTCGGTCCTGGCCTCACGGTGCAGACCCCGTCCTATTGAGAAAGGCCTGTACATAATAAGTTTCAAATAAGAGGTAGTTTTATTGATATGGTCATCTGTGCTTTGGCCTACGCCCCCACTCCTCCGCAGTAACCATGACACCGGTCTCTCCATGTATATTCCAGGGTGGATGAGGTCAACTGGTCTCATTGGAACCAAAATGTTGGAATTATTAACGAAGACCCGGGGAGGAATGACATCTACCAAATCGAGGGCGGTTTTACCCAAACCATGGGTCGGCTACGCCGAGGTGAGCTGCAGTTACATTAACACTTATAAGAGAGCCGTAGATTTAACAAGTATAGGATCACATGCCACTCGTAACTACCAACCTGGAGAACGAGTTTATGCCTAAGACATAATTTCCCTAGGGCGCCCAAAAGATTAAAAAAAACTTTTTTATAAGAAACCTTCAAACATTCAAATTTACCGTTGAATAAAGCTCTGCTCACCACTTAATTGGGCATGAAAACAAAGGCCTAGATTTTCTGTTCACGGTCCTGGCGTCCAGCATTGCTAAGTGCGGTATCGGGGCCTTTTAAATGCTAAAGAGGCAGAAAGACTATGGACGATCCATTGCACAGGCCATGATGCTTTTGATTTCAAAGTTCTTTGGCCAGCAAAGAGCCTCTCAGTCTCCAACCCGTGCCCGCCCAGCCCACCTGAAAAATTGATAATGACCCTGACTCTTGAAATTGGTCTGGGCCAGTGGCGCATCTTTGTCCTGCCCAGCCAAAGAAATCTAGGCCAAAACCTCTAGATCTGGAGGAAAAGCCTCTGATCTGGTAACATCTCACTATTCTGGGCTTCTAGGTAGAATTTACACAGTGTAGTTTGAGAACTGTAATTTATTTACAAACACAGTTCCGATGGGAATACGATGAAAAATGAAAAACTACACCTCGTTAATGCATTTTATGATGCACTAATAACATTTAAAGTTTGGATTGTATTGCTTTTTTTTCTTATCTATAACTAACCCTGGAGTTCAACATTTGTAGAACATTTAGTAAATCTACCTTCTCTTGTCTGTAAGTTTGGTGAAAGTTTGCGGAGGGACAATCAGGGTGTTGCCTGACCTCCTCAATTAATAAACGCTCGTATTTCTATTCATGCAGACCGCTGGTCAACTGTGGTTCCACGAGTCGTGGAGTTGAATAAAAGCTCTCGTCCTGACGATTATGTGGTGGGAATGGAACACATCTTGATGGACCACCCTCGGGAAAGGAAATATGGATATGGCCATTTGCACCAAAATAGCCACCGGAAGAAGGATGAAACACACATTTAATTTAGGACCAGAGCTGTGCTTCGTTATTTGACAGATGCTGGAAGTGAATTAGCAAAGCCAGAATCAAAATCAAAAACCCAGTAGGGGTTCTTACAGGGGAACATTTATTATTGAGTGTTAGTGCTACAAAACGCACACTGTCCCTTGTAGGGATCTGTACACATTTCATGATAGTCCAGTGTTTCTTGACACTGGAAAGTTGGTGCCAGTAAGAACAGGTTACCTTGGAGATATTCTCTACCCACCCTAGACTGTTGTGAAGTTATTTCCCACTCTGCTCAGCTGCAGTAATGTCTTCCTGGGTCCAGGGCCTGAATTAGTTGAGTGCCTCCACCCACCTCCCTTCTCTTTCCCCCCCCCCCCACAATCATACAGTATGATAATGGTGCAGGTGTTAGAAGGGGTAGAATTTCCGCAAGGGTTTCCCGATCTCATAACTTTGATAGCAGATCGGTGGAAACCCACGGGAGGTTCTGCTAACAGACGTTTGAGCCATTTCTCCGGGGTTTCTGCTGAAGTTACGCCTGATTATGGGCAGACATTGCTGCCGTATGTTTTTATGATGCTAAGTGCAGTTTTTAAATATGTCTTCTAGTGGGTCGCTTGCTCTGTTATTTCGGTCCCCATCCATCACACAGATCATTTAACATTTTTATTTACTGTAATTGTTATATATAAGTGAGAAGAGGGAAAATCTACCGGCACCAGAAGCAAGCGCTCGTATTCTGTCGTGTAAGGATCTGACATTTAAAGTTATTGACACTAGCTTTTTATTTTTCTTCATTATTCGGTCCCGAGGACTTTATTTTTCAGTTTTTCAATCTTGTACTCATCAAGATGAGGGATGTTAGTGATGGGCACTGGAACATGTTCTGTTTCAGAGACCCCTAGTGTCAGCATCAAACACTCAAGATCAGACACAGCACAATTAGAAGGATTTGAACCAGAGTTACTCAGTTCCCCCACACTCCAGGGGGATGAGAAACAATTATTTTAACACTAGTCTGGTCTAATGTCATTGTACTTTTAGCCTGTGAATTGTACTGGAATGGATATGAAAAATACATTTGCAGTGTTAACAAAGAAAGTAGGGTTGTACAAAGCTGGAAATGCCCAATGTCGTGTGCCAGTATGGTTAGTCCGCTTTGAAAACGTTCCTTTTACCCCTCCCCAGAATTATAGCAAGAGCTGCTCAGAGTCATGTGACAGGTGGTCCAAAACTAGGTGAACCGGATGGCGCATGCACAGACTTTACATCACTGGCGTGAACGTGCAGAAGATGTATATTCTGTTATTCCGTCAGTCTGACATGAATCCCCTGTATTGCAAGCCCAGTAGCTGGGAGGAGCTAGGAGTTTTTAATTTTGAGATCCATTCAGAATAAATAATTCTGCTCCATTAATAAGGCCCCAGTCATTCACTGCCAATGTCCTGCAGATACAGACATACTGGAAATAGGACAGTTAGCAGTATGGGGGATAAATGAACTTTTGCACATGCTGTTACATTCCAGTTCCTTTTATCCGAATCTTGTATGCACTAACAACTGTGCCCTGTCTCAGTGCGATTAGATGTAAAACATTTGCCATAATTGATCGATGTGTTGCAGTTTTCTATCATTTCCATTTCCAGTGTGAGAGACAAGAAGACTTGCTCCTACTGTGTCCTGGCTATCATTTTGGGTGCAGCTAAGCTGCAGTGAGCATGCCCAAAGCCTACAGTCAGGCTGTGTTTCCAGGCAGTGCAGGATAAGTAGGAGCAGACATCTCCACTGCGTCTGTCAGTGTACCTGACGCAGAACAAGCACAGCAAAAGTGTGACTGAATGGGTTTGGGGTACGAGACTTTGATTTTTTTTTGAAAAAGCTTCTAACAGAAATTTATCATCAGGAAAGTAATAACTTCATCAAAAATTAGTTGCGACGCAGAAGAAAATCACCCAATATGTATAAATTTGCGTAATATATAAAACAGTTAGCGATAGATAAATATTACCATTCTCAGATCTTGCAGCTTGCTCACATGGTAAATTGGCAGATATGCAGTTTCATAATTAAAGCAGGGTTACACCATGCAACACACAATATATTATTCTGCTGCGAAGGTGTGTTTAACTTGGTTGTTCATTAACAGGTAAGTGGGTACTTGGGCCAAGGACTTATGGGGGTGATTTCAACCGGTGGAGCGAATCGCTCGCCCGTTACAGAACCTGCCCGATTTTCATTTCCTGTTGATTCTGGCGATAACGAGCGGGTGGCTCACTCCGCCAGTTTACTGCCTGAAAGGTGAAGGTGAAGGTGAAAATACCTCCACTCAGCGTAAATGGAGTGGTCGCGGCCATTAAAATGGCATAGGGTTGCCTACCACCTGGTCGGGGCGCCACTGCCTTGGGTAGCATCCTGAGAAGTGTGGCTGGAGTCCCTGCCTGTTTCAGTGGGAGGCCACTTGTTATTTACAAATTGGGATCTTACATTGTACATATAACCCCAGTTGCAATTTTGAGATACACATGGGCAGAGTGTGCGCCGCCGATGCTCTGCCCATTTGTACTGGTGTTAAGCAACTTTAACCAGCAGTATTTAAAGGGACTGCAGGAAGTCACTCAAAAAATAGCCCGAAGAAATTTGTAACTTTAATTTTTGGGGCCAGGAGGAGCAGGAATATTTCTCCTTGGCCCCGCAACAACACCACTTGTGTGCGGCCCCTCCCAGCTCCGACTGTCTGCAGGCTCCATGTAACAGCTGTCTGATTTTCCCACCCCCTAACCGACGAGCTGCCTTGGAGAACCGGTTTGGCACGTGCTGCTTGCAGGCTGCATGCAAATGAGGCTCGGGCCTCACGGTGGTTACACAAGGTGGGCGGCAGATGCACTTCACCCGCAGACTGCCCATTGTGCGTCTCAACTTAAAATTGGCCTCTATGTCTCTTAAGGCCATCCTGGCGTTGAGTGCTGTTTCTAAGGGAAATCTGAAGATTATCAGGTGAATTTTAAATACATGGTCTAAAGGAACTAGCATGAAATAGCTGCCTTTCTGTTTTATTATTAATTTTGACACTTTGAAAGGTGATGCCTGAAGCATGATGGACCTAGATCCAACGCAAGACTGATAGGTAAACACAATTTCATTTTAGTTCATTCCTGCCTCAGGAACAGCCTGTGTACACAATATTAGACTGGTCTCTTGTTCAAATGACATCTGGAATATGTGGATTTCCTGAGTTTTTGCCAGAGGTTGGAAAGATTCTTGCCACATTGTTCAAGCTGGCCTTCTGGTGGGTCCAAGGTGCATATGAACAGAATCTGTGAAGTCCATATCAGATTATTTATTTTTTAGCAACTGGACTGTCACCAGGCTCCAGGTTTTGATGGGCAACATCCTTCCATCATTGTTAGTCATCAGGCTGCCTAGTGGTAGGAGACCTCAGCCCAGTTACCCTCTCCCCACATCTCTGTGAGATGTACCTCCCTTTGCTACACAACTGAGATCAGGAATTCAGCAGAGTGGGAGGAATAAATAATATCTTAATCTTACAATTGAAATAATACAGGTCTGAAGTTTATCATCATCTTCAGTTTTTCTAAGATATTACAAATCACTAAAAGCTGGTGCGCAAGTACAAAAAGTAATCAAAAAGATAGCCTTCATCTCAAGAGGGTTGGAATTCAAAATTGAAGCAGTGATGCTTTAGTTGTTCAGACCTTGATCCACCTGGAGTACTGCGATCAATTTTGGACATCGAACCTCAGGAAATATATATTGGCCTTGAAGGGGGCAAGGTGCGGATTCACCAGAATGATACCGGGGGTTAACAGATTAAATTATGAGGACAGGTTGCATAAACTTGGTTCGTATTCCCTTGAGGGATGATCAAATTAAAGTGTTTAAAATGGTACAAGGATTCAATATGCTAGATACAGAGAAACGTTTTCCTCTGGTGGGTGAATCCAGAACAAGAGGGCATGATCTTAAAATTAGAGCTAGTCCATTCAGTAGTGAAAGCAGGAAGCACTTTTTCACACAAAGGGTAGTGGAAACCTGGAACTCAGTCCCCCAAAAGGCTGTGGACACTGGGTCAATTGAAATTTTCAAGACTGAGATCAATAGATTTTTGTTGGGTAAGGGTATCAAGGGATATGGATCAAAGGGGGTAAATGGAGTTGAAGTACAGATCAGCCGTGATCTAATAGAATATCGGAACCGAACTGGGACTAATTGGCCTACTCCTGTTCTTATTAACTTGATACACAATTTAAGGATATGTGCCTGTATCTGACTTTCACAACATTAACCTCTTTTAGCTAGAGCAGGTGGGCTGGGTTGGGTTGTTATTGTAAACCATCAGGTGCTTTTACATCTTCTGTCTATTTTCAACGGGCCTTTGTGCTCAGGATAAGGAAGACAATTCTAGCAATTACGTGTGGGGAGGTGGTGCACAGAATCCAATCTCCCATGATCCGATCTACAGAAGCAGCAAATGTAAAAACAACCTTACCACTTTCCACCATTTGCAGTTTTTTCTTCTTTATATTTATTCTGTGGCCTTGAGCCAGCTGGACTGGAACTCTTCGATTAGGTCAGATAAACTTTTTTTTTAGAACGGAGCTTCAGTGGATTCATTACAGCTACTTTCTGTGCAGTCAGAGGGGCTCCTGTGATCAGTGTGATATATCATGAGACCGTGTCTTAAGATTCTAATGATATGCAACACAGTATATATTTTTGTTAAGTGTGAGAGATGCTTTTCTTTAAGTACTTTTCATCTTTGTTCCCTTTGCTGGTCTTCCTGTGTTACACACTGTTTTTGAAATGTAACCAAAAAAAACCTCATAGGGGTAGAAATTGGTCTCGGCCAGAATTGAATCGACCGCCTGTTATACGCCCCGCCTGATATTGAATTCAATGGAACTGAGTATCGGCGGGATGTATAACGGGCGGCCGATTTAATACTGCCCATTTTACACTACAGCCCAACACCAATTTCTATCCCATAATTGCAGCAGGTTCCTGAATTCCTGATCCTCCCGACAGATTATAACTGACACCACATCGGGCCACAGTATTTAATGAGGACTGGGAACTAATGGGGGGAGGAAAGATAGTCGTTTCTATATATTTGCAATACTGTTTAGTGAGGTTCGTCCTCTTTCATATGTCGTCGACAAGCTATGCATCATTTCATTAAGGCTTCTGGATTCCTGTAGCAGCCGTGTGGTGTGCTGACCCTCCTGCCGCAGGGCACAACCACATGAAAAGTTGTTGTTTGAATCTACTGCAAGTTTTGGTGGGCAGTTAGGTGAGCGGTCAAAATGCTTTGATTTGATGGTTTGGAAGCAAAAAAAGTGGTGGAATTTCTGGGCTGATTGTGTTAGTGGAACAAACTTTGGATACCAAACCTTAATTTAAAACCAGGCCTTTAAAAAGCAGTCGGGGGGTGATTGAGGTTTGAGGTTCTACTTGTCCCCTTTTTTTTGCTCTTCCTATTTTGCCCAACACTTCCAGCCAAGCGTTTGCAGGTGACCTTCACATTGGCCCCTGCCCCCTACCAAGAGCACGAAGACTTTTGACAAAGACTGGAATATTTAATTGACCAAATGACTGGGGTGAGGGGAGTGAGGTAATGGAGGTGTGTGAGTGAAGGAGGTTTGAATTCCAACTTTGGTAAACAAAGATAACTCTGGCAGTCTGCAAGTAATAGACTTCTCCCTCATCATCCCATCCTTTATTGTTCCTTTGTTTTTCTGATACACACTGCAGCCCCCTGCAATCCCCACCAATTATCTATTCCTGCCTGTACCCAAAAGGTATATTCAATTCTATTTAAGGATTAAGTTCCTTGTGAATCTGCACTGTACCTTTCCATTCCTCTGCGATGAAAAGGTGAAACACAGATTCACTAGAACGATACCAGGGATGAGGGGTTACGAGCCCAAAGCCAGACTTGAGCAAGTTAAGGGCTGGTCTGATTGAGATCTTCCAAATTATGATCAGTTAAATAATTAGGACATTAGACTAGGTGGCTCATGTGGAGAAAAACACTTGATGGAGCAAGTGACCTCTTTCTGGACTTGCATCATTCTATGGTCCAAATTTAAGGAACAGTTTTCACAGAATGAAACATTAACTGGAGAAAGTTACAAAATATTAAAAAGAAGTCCTCGTGGTCAAGTCCAGATTAATGTTTAAAACACTTTTTCAGCCATGGCCTTTATCCAGCATTCCCCGCTTCTTGACCAGTTTATATGTTTAATATATATTATTTTATGTATCAATGAATTTTAAATGTTAACATTGTGTTATGTAGATATGCCGACCAATAATATAAAATATTTCAAGACATGTTGCACTGCAGTGTAGATGAATATTGAGGCAAAATGCAATATTTATATATCTACAAAAGTGTCTGACTTATTGATCACGGCCAAAGGTTATGGTGCAGTATTTAAAGGGAAATGGCAGTTTTTTAATAACTTTACTGCACAGAAGACACATCCAGTATTTGAGATATTGATTTGCTTGTGTATACATTTGAGCTCCCTGTATCTAATGGCCCATGTATTACCCAGTGTAGTACTAAACCATACAAACCAGGAAAGTCCATTGTTTAATCCCTTGCCTGGGTTGAGCCAGCTGAACTGCTACAATTGGCCTCAGTGTTGCTGGGCTAGGTTGGGGTGCTCTTCATCACTATTTAATGACCCTTGCTGCAATGTGCATGGGTGTGGATGTTAGTGATGGGTAAAATCAGGCTCAGGTCTGAGGCTGAGCACTGTTGATAATCTCCAGGCTTGCGCGTGAGGAATGGCCACTGCCTGCGGAACTGTACTCCTAACATGGCTCAGTGTCTTCAGGGTTGGAGGGGAGGGAGGGCAAACACATCTCAGTCACCCTACTTACACATATGT
Source organism: Heptranchias perlo (assembly GCF_035084215.1). Classification (NCBI taxonomy): domain Eukaryota; kingdom Metazoa; phylum Chordata; class Chondrichthyes; order Hexanchiformes; family Hexanchidae; genus Heptranchias; species Heptranchias perlo. Next base: position 36,601,617 of record NC_090349.1, read on the forward strand.
GCTATCATGTAACTAATCTGCCACATGACTAATATTTTACACACGATTGCAGGCCAGGCTCATTCTACAACTAATCACTAGAAATCAGGGAATTTATAAGCTGGCAGATAAAGTTAACAGGAAACATTTCTTTGTTTACATAGCACTGGCAAGATTAGCCACAAAACTAGTAGCCACATATAATTGAACTGGACATTGTAAAATCTGCTTTTCGAATGGATAAGGGACCTGCCTCTTCCCAGAGATCAGTCACTGGTTGATGTGACAAGGTTTTGTTTAAATTTATGTAGATGTAAAGATAATTAATTAGTACCAGAAACTAGATATTAAAGCCATTTATCCTCCCCCAACCCCCCCAAAAATTTTTGCCTCTTTGCTGGAGTACAATTTCATAAGCCCACTTGATGGGTGTGCCGAGACAGTGAGCGTTTAAACTTCAGCCAAACTTGATCCTGTCCTTAACTCATGTCTACACATGTATTGCATATTGACACCTTGCTGGGGTATGATTTCACAAATGCGAGGCACCCTAGCGTACCTCACCCAAGTCACCGATATTCACAAGTCTTGCCAGACCATTCAATTGCAGAGGCATCGCAGCCAAGCACATCCTATCCTCACCCAAGACCCATTCAAGGTCATCACTGGATAGCAAGCCCTGTTTTGATTTTCCTCTATCTAATCCCGGGGAGCACAGACCAATTATAATGACCTTAACTACTGTCCCCAGCTGGGATGCAACCCAGGGTCTTTCTGGTTGGTATGGTTCGGCTGCTCACTGCCTTAATCAGCTGAACCATGAGGGAAGCCAGGAGGAGTGATTTGCATATTTGTATGAAGTTGGTTAAAATCTAAAATTTCCTTTTAGATCAGCATTTGAAATGTATTTCCTGATCCAAAATGAGATACGCCTAGTGATCAGAGTGTCCATTTTTGTTACATGTGTCTGATGTCAGAAACCCTCCTTGTAAAGTTCAGGGAATTACTGCTCACTGTATGGAAGTGGGCACATTTTATGCTCAAGTGTTTACCAGGGTTTCTAATAAAGTATTTTTTTTCCATGTTTGATTCTTTATTCCATGTTTCGGTGTTTTACAGTAAGAGGAAATTACATATGGAATGTGATCTGATACTCGACATTACTTAGTAAACAGGATGGGGGTGGCACAGCTACAAGGCGAGAGCCCTGGAGCTATGTTCTGGGTTGCAGGCCGTGGGGCTTTCTCGCTTTTGCTGAGGAAGAGCAGCCAGAAGGCTGTGTGGACCACAGATCCTGTGATGTTTCCCTGAAATGGAAGTAAAGACTTATCTTTAGGCTCCACTTTGCCTTGTTGCGAGGCTGCTGAGCGGATCTCGTCTCGGCGCCAGTGTAAGGAGGAAGTCCTTGGTGATAGTATGAAGAAGGTGCGGCGGGAGGGCTGGGAATGCCCCCTCTCACCTCATTTACATTACACCTATTATAGGTACACTTACCTATTCAACAAAGGGGGGGGGGGGGGTAGGTGCAGTGTTACAGTCTAGTTATTTATCACAACACAACAGCACATGGTTCAGGACACATGGCAAAGCAATAGGTTTGAGAGTAAACTTGTATATTTTTTATAAAACTGCACATGGTGGGGGGAGGGGGGGTTAAGATCAGGTGTAGTCTTCAGTTGAAGCAGGAGTTAGAGAGCAGGGGATAGTTGGATCAGAGCACATTGATGTCCTTAAACAATATCATTCATACTCCTTACCATACCAATTCGTAACAATTACACTGTACTGTTGTGATGTAGGGAATGTGGAAGCCAATTTGTGCACAGCAAGGTCCCACAAACAGCAATGTGATATATATCCAAATAATATGTTAGTGATGTTTGTTGAGGGATAAATATTGGCCAGGACACCAGGGAGAACTCCCCTGCTCTTCTTCAAGTAGTGCCATGGTAAGTACAGTAAAATATGCATAATCTCAAGGGGAGGATATTTATCCCTCAAACTGCTTTTTTCTAATATTACACACAGAAAAATAATAAAATTTAATGAATAGTTAACACTAAGGTAACAAAAGGCACAATTCCATTTCATGTTGCTGAAGGGTTTTCCTTATAGTTGGATTATGGTTCCAACAGTGCCCTCTGGTGCCTTACCAATGTGCTTATTCTTCATTTGTAAACAATTTTACAACACCAAGTTATAGTCCAACAATTTTATTTTTAATCCCACAAGCTTTCGGAGGCTTCCCCCTTTCCTCTCAAGTAAAATCCCTGCTCTCAGAGGGTATTTGTAATTTCTCTAATTTCATTAATTATGATATCACCAAGCCAGACCCAAAAAAAGGTCTCTTTCTTCACCACCACCACCCCCCCACCAACTCCCTCCTTCACAATTAGTAGTTTCAGAAAATCTTATAATAAAAGGGGCAAAAAGGAACACAACAGACTACTTTCAAATAACCAGCAAGAGCGAAGAGAAACATTTCTCCACACCACCTGAGGAAGGGGGAAGCCTCCGAAAGCTTGTGGGATTAAAAATAAAATTGTTGGACTATAACTTGGTGTTGTAAAATTGTTTACAATTGTCAACCCCAGTCCATCACCGGCATCTCCACATCATGGCTTATTCTTCATGTGTGAGTCGAGACAGTTAAAGCAGGCTATTTCCCATCGATAGCATCAAAAACTTTATTTCTCTCTTAGCGTAGACTGTTACCAAAAAAGTTATAAATATTTTAAATAACATTTAAAAGACTGCGTTGTCCATTTTGTGCTTCTTGCAACAAAATAGCACCTTGCTAAGGATAAAGATTGCTTTTAGGGAGGAGGGGAAATGGAAAACTGCAGGAATTTGCAAAGTTCAAGGCAGATCCCAATAATAGACTGGTCTGTGAACTTCCTTAAACTAGCAAGGAAGCTGCTCATATCCCTGGCCAGCCACTGGGGACTTCTGAATACATTGTTGTAGAATATGGTGGTATCTCTCTTCACAACTATTTGTGAGATATTTGAACTACTTAAATGTGAGATTATCTAAATGTGAGATATCTGAACTATTTATGTAAATATGTTTGAGTACATCAAGTAGGTTAAACACATTAAAAGTCAGTTTAATAAGTTTAACACAATAATTAGATTGTGCGCATTCTTTCTTTGAGTACTATAGTGAAATTATCTGTCCAACAGAGGGCACCAAAGTATTGTCTTTTACCCCAGGGCCATAGGCAGAATACAAATCAAGCATTTGCAAAGAGGACATGATCCTTAAAGGCAGATTATTAAAGCTTAGTTACAACTCTCCACTAACATTGCAAGTATGACAAAGTTTACCAATGTTGGGTACAGTATCTTAGTGGTTGTGGTACTAGTACAGCAGTCCAAAGGTCATGAGTTTAAATCCCACCATGGCAAGTTGTGAAACTGAATTCAATAAATCTAGTAATTTGTGGGCTATCACGAGAAAAATTGCTGGATTGTTGTTAAAAATCTAACTGGTTATTAATGCACTTTAGGGAAGGTAAATTACCACCTTTAACACGTGGCTTCAGTCCCACACATTGTGGTTGAATCTTAATGCCATCAGGCAACTAGGAATGGGTAATAAATACTGCCTTGTCAGCATTAGTCACATTCCAAGAACACATTTTTAAAAATGAAAACTCAGTTTCTTCTTTCCTCTCAAGTAAAATCCCTGCTCTCAGAGGGTATTTGTAATTTCTCTAATTTCATTAATTATGATATCACCAAGCCAGACCCAAAAAAAGGTCTCTTTCTTCACCACCCCCCCACCCCCAACTCCCTCCTTCACAATTAGTAGTTTCAGAAAATCTTATAATAAAAGGGGCAAAAAGGAACACAACAGACTACTTTCAAATAACCAAGAGCGAAGAGAAACATTTCTCCAGTGGCGAATGTTATGGCTCTCTCGAAGCACTACATTGCTCAATGAACAGCAAAATATTCTCTGACTGATTTAACAATGAGTTTGTTCTAGCTGTAAATCGCATTTCAGAAATGTTGGACAACCTGTCAAAGTAATCGTATTAGAATACTTGATAACACACCAATGCCTCCCAGGAACAAGCAAACTCTCAGTTAATCATTCAGATGCACTGTTTTTGCTACCAAATACCATTTCTGTTTTACAGCCAAAGGATTAACATGTTGACTACATGAAACAAAAATACCAGCAGATGCTACAAGAATTATTGTTCCACAACAATGGCAACACTACACTGTTAGAGCAAATCAAACAACTGAATATAAAAGATGCTTTCTATGTGGTAGCTAATTACCAAAACCCTACAATAAAGTGGGAAGATACTTTTATTTGCAATGGAACTGAATGAACCCTGAAGGATCTGAAAATGGTTACATTTTGACAATGGGACACAATGTGGTGTGAGATGTACAGTGAGATGTGATGTTGTTCTAAGTAGGTTAAAATGAACAGTGATGATCCTGGATACTGGCTGTTGACAGATAAGGAAAGTTCCACTGTTTCATACTTTTCCATTCCTGACGATGATACTGTAGAGGACTTAAACCGAGTATTATGATTCACAACTGTCAGCTGTACAGAGAATCAACATATTCAGCACCAAGACTTGTGTTTATTGAGCACCTTTCACGACTTCAGGACGTCCTAAAGCATTTTACAGCCAATGAAGTACTTTTGAAGTTACTGTTGTAATGTAGGAAATGCAGCAGCCAATTTGTGCACAGCAAAATCCCACAAACAGCAATGCGATAATGACCAGTTTTAGTGATGTTGGTTGCCCTCCAACTGGTGAATGCCACAGATCATAAGATAGACAAATGCGGCCATTCAGCCCATCCAACCACTGTCCTTATATGAACAATGGTCTCACTTTCAACAAGAAATTGCATTTATATAGCACCTTTAATGTAGTAAAATGTCCCAAGGCGCTTCACATGAGCATTAAAAAAAAACTGACACCAAGCCACATAAGGAGGTATTAGGACAGGTGATCAAAAGCTTGGTCAAAGAGGTAGGTTTTAAGGAGAGTCTTAAAAGAAGGAGAGGTAGAGAGGTGGAGAGGTTTAGGGAGGGTGGCTAGGGAATGGAGTTTGCAGTGGGGACCAAAGACAATGGCTTCGGTCTTCCCAATATTTAGTTGGAGGAAATTTTTGCTCATCCAGTACTGGATATCGGACAAGCAGTGTGACAAATGAGAGACAGTGGAGGGGTTGAGAGAGGCGGTGGTGAGATAGAGCTGGGTGTCATCGGCATGCATGTGGAAACTCACGTCATGTTTTCAGATGATGTCGCTGAGGGGCAGCATGCAGATGAGAAATAAGAGGGAGCCAAGGATAGATCCTTGGGGGACTCCAGAGGTAACGTCAATACAAATGGAAGTACTTCCTAACTCATTTGACTAAATGACTCGCCACTGTACTTTGCCATTTTCACTTTGGTCTCAGTATAATGAGGGTTATTATATTAGCATAATATAATAATGGCAATTCCACTGTTGTGGAAACATCTCAAGTTCATGAGTGTTTCTTTAAAATGGAAACGGTCTTCCTTGAGAAGCTTCAGATGGAAGACAGCAGATGAGTTGTGATCGCTCATTGTCAATAGGTGTGAAAAGCAGTCTGAGGTGGGGGAGAAATTCCAGGCTTTCAAACCATTAATACAACACGTCAAGATACAAAGGCTTAACATTTGTTTGTTGGCTTACTTCTAAACAAAGTGGCTTTAAAATAAAAATAACTTGCATTTATATAGTACCTTATCTTATCCTCAGGATATGTCAAAGCACTTTGCATCCAATGAATTATTTCTTGAAGTGCAGCCACTGTTGCTGTGTCTGCAAATTCAGCAGCCAAAGCCAAGGTCTCACAAATAGCGGTGGGGAAAGATTTAAACTAGCTAAGGGGGTGGGAGGGAAATATGTACCCTTGGAAAAAGTGTAACTGGAGTGTCTATCTTGGATGGCTAAGTAAAGCAGAAGTTTTAGCTTCATTGCACTGCAATGGGCACCGTTTCAGAATAATTTAAAAGCTTAGTGTGCCGAAAGACTCTGCAATAACCAGGAGTCAAGCTGGGACTGGAAAAATGAGCCAAATCAATACAGGATCAGTGCCGCTGGCTACAGTCCACAATTGCAGCATTGTACAGGTGTAGGGGCTTCATCCACTGAATCAATTCAGGATTTCAGACTGTCTGAGGTCAGGCGATCCGCTGCAATAACTGAACACAGTAGAGGCATGTGGAGAGATAACAAGTCACCCAGTGTACAGCTGTCCAGGGGAGCCTAGAAAGTTTGAGCTGAGGGTTGTTAGTCCTTGGAAATTAAACTATTCCCAGCATCAGCATTAAGCATTCCCAGGTCAGGTATTGCAGTCAGATGCAAAGTAAAGCTCCCTCCACCCTACCCCAATAATATACTTCAATGCCTAGCTCAAGAGAACACCAGTGTGACATTTTCTCCATTTTCCATACCAGTTATCTAGTGATCTCAGTGAACATAAATTGGGAACAAGGGACTTCACAACAAAGTTGAGGTTGTGGTAGGATTGACTATCAAATGCTGATCCATCTCATCCAACAGGTAATGTGAGGTTAATTAATGAATGGCAGTTAGATCTCAGATATTTTTGATAAAATTACTAGCATTCCTTTTTTAAAAATACATTTGATGATAAAAACTCTTAACAGTTCCCCACTGAGTGCTGCTATGCAGGCAACTGTCCAGCAGAGGACACTATAGCACTAATTTTTCCTACCAAGAACCAACCACGTTATGCAAGTCCTCAAAAAACTGGAGATGTCCAATCGAGCATTTAAAGCTGAAAGCAGAATACATACCAATTTAAATATGGTCTGGCAGTGTTCAAGCTGCCTTTGAAATAAACTCACATTCCAGTCGGTCAATATAAGCAGCAACATAAAGTGATGTCAGGAGCGAACAGCTTTTAGACGTGTTCAAAGTGAAGGGGTGCAAAAGAACAAGACTCTCAAAAGCTAACCATTAATTAGTGGGCACAGATTAATCTCCTTTCTGTATTTATTATATAACATTTTATTCTACACAATATCAGTATTCAAAAGTATTTGCCATTTGGTTATGTACAGATAATCTGTATCTAACAGTATGCACGCAGACGTCATGAACAAAATGCTGTGATCTACAACACAGTTCATTTATAGTAATCTCTGAACGTTCTGCTTCAAATGCCAGTGACCCTCAAAGGGTTAAGATTCTCAAAGATATGCCACCACAGGCCTCTCAGACTAATCAGCTAAATTACAGTAGGCACTTGCCTAGCTAATAGTCCTTCTCTGTCCCATTTGACCCTGGCCTAGGATGCTGCCGTAAGCCTATCTAGGCTTCAGGATTTCACTGTTCAAGGACTCTGGGATCCTTTCTCTACTTCAGCAGGAAAGTAAGGCGCTTTACTCTTCTCAAACTAGGACAATAATCCCTCTAGTTGGTCATCTAACTACACTGCAAAAGCTACCCTCTGGCATCAAAATAGGACAAGCTGTAATTGTTAGTGACAGATAGCAAGCTGGCAGCTAGAGTTTGTCTCTACTTAACAAGAACTTGCATTTGTACAGCATCTTTAATGTAACAAAGCAGCCAAAGGCACATGACATAGGAAAGAAATTAACCAAATGGTAGAGGCTTAAGGAAAGTTGGCTAAGGATATAGTCACAAAGCTGGGGTTTGATGAGGAAAATGTGGCCAGAAGCCTTAGCGGCTCCCTTTCCATCACTTATCCTTCCCATTGTGCACCATATCCCTTCACCTTCCTACTACCCTCTTATCCCACCAACCCCTCACTCCCATCACTACCCCTACTCATGTCCCCTTGAATTACCCATTGCACCCTTGTATTCTCAGCCACTCGCTCTGCTGTTATTCACCTCACACTTCACCCTCCACCCATTCACTCCCCCCCCCCCCCCCCCCGCCAAACAAGGCACCCTCACCCTATTTATCTACTCCCCTCCTATATGTTTCTCTACAACAGCTTGTTAGTTTTCTAGATTCCACTTAATTGCTTTTTCTTCAAAAAAATTGTTAAAATTCCAATTATGATGAAAGGCATTCTGTCTGCTTGTCTCTATCTATGTCTCTGTGCATCTTTGTCTGTATCTCAGGTTTTAATTAGAATACTTAATTTTCTATCAACAAAACAAAGCGATAGATGAGTTTGCTTCAAAATTCAACTTTTTTGAAAAAATAAACTTAAAGTAGGATCAGGAAGGACACGGTCTCAGTTTATTATACTTTCTGAAGATTATAGAACACAAAACAAAAACTACAAATAGGTGCGTAATTAATGTAGTCTTAGCTTTTTCACCCTTGTTCTCACACACAAACATACAGCCTGTTTAAAAAAAATCCATATAAACTTTACCTGAATAATACTTTTAAAGTTTGTCCTCTAATTTTTCTTCAAATAATTTTGAACTGAGCAAAAGCTGTTAGAAGCTGAAGAAAAATAATCAGAGTCCAGAGTATAGACCCAATTTAATGGCAAGTCCATACCAGAGAATAAAGCAAAGTTGTCACTTGGAGTGCAGCAGAGTTGGCAGTGAGAAGCAGAAGTGCAAGAAAGCAGCAAGAGGCGCCACAGCTGAAGACATTTTTAGATGGGAATCAGGCAGAGGTGCTGAAAGTATGGCAACCACACCTCTTGGGAAGAGGCGGGTGTAGGCACAGGCAGAAGTAGGCACACCTAATTTCTTTAGAGCAAAATTCTGAAGCAAAAGATTTTTTTTTATATATATATGTAAGCTTGCAATCATTTGCGACTTGCTCAAACAACATGTCCATCCTTGAAAATAAATATAACAAAATCAATATAATTCCACCAAAAACAACAGCCTCTTGTACTTCTTTGGCAAGGATAATGGTACTGGTAAATATGAAACAAAGTCTCTCTCCATCTTAACTCATTTCCATTTATCTCCGTCTACTTCACTTCTGCGTTTTCTATCCTACCATACTTCTCGCTCTTTCACTCTTCTCCTTCACTTCTTCTTTTCCACTCTCCTGCTCTCGTCTTTCACATTGTGGATGCGCAGGCGTACTGAAAATCACTTGGGTAGGCGGGCCAATAAGTACATGGGAAGGAGGCAAGAAAAACAGATGAGAAACTTATAGGCTGGACCTTGCTGTGTTCAGCAAGCCTATTGTGCTTCCCGACTATGGCTGTGGTGCTGGCCCAGTAAGAAAACAGGAGAAAACCAGTGGGTGGGGAAGGACTCAAGTGGGAATGACTTGAAAATAGGTTTCATTCGATTGTTTATGGGTTGGTGCAGTTCAGGAAAAATTGTGGAGGGAGGTTGGGTCAAGATGAGCCAAGTTGCAAAGAATTCCTGGTAGGCCATTGAATGCAGCATGAGAGGTGGCTCAGGTTGGCCATTAAAGGGAGATCAGGGATCAGGTTGGTCCTGGCCAGGCCACTGATGTGAATATGGATTGAGTCAGGCCTTTAAAAGGGACCACAGGGATATGGTCAGCAGAACTTCAGCAAAGGCAGTAAATGAAGCCGTAAATGAAGAAGGGAAGCAGTTGCTCTGATTGACATGGCCTAAAGCCAATCAGGAAGGACCAAAGCAGTTCCAGAAAAATTGGGTAACAAAGCCTAATCTATCAAATCAAGCCCCAGCTAAGTCTTCCAAATTGAGCCTCAAGTTCCCAACACTGTATAGGTCACTGAGAAAATATTTTCCAGGGATTTGCAACACTGTAATTCTATGAGTAAGTGTGATGGTACAAGATATCTCTCTCAACTTACTGCCATTCGTATGATGTAATTTTAGAGTATTTAAATAAGATGTTCCCCGTTGCAGTGGTCTTTCATTCATGTAAGCATCCCTTATGAACCAGAAGCTGCAGCCCTGTTGTTTTCTGCCCCTGCAGGGAACTCAATACCCTTTAGGGGGTCACACAACCATTTCTAGTGCCCATTGCATTTCATTTTTTCCAAGCCATTTTGGATGATGGTATTATCAACACATTAAACTCCAGCTGGGTTCAGATATTGAATTGACTAACTAGATTTATTTACAAAAATTTAAATAAGTACAATATATACAGAACAGCACACTTTTATGTACCATGACAAGTAAATGGTCTAATCTTAAAAGTGGCAGTTAATTTGTGCACAGGAAGGTCCCACAAACAGCAATGAGGTGATGACCAGATAATCTGTTTTTTTGATGTTGGTTGAGGGATAAATATTAGCCAGGGAGAGCTCTATTGCTCTTCTTCCGAATAGTGTTATTCAATCTTTTACTTTTACTGGTAGCACTCTCACCTCATAAGTCAGGAGGTAGTGGGTTCAAATCCCACTCCAGAGACATGAGCACAAAATCTAGGCCGCTACTCCAGTGCAGTAGTGAATGAGTCTCTGTACTGTCTGTGACATGCTCCAGCACTCACTTTTGGTTTTATTCCACACAAACTACCCTGCTTTCCATGTTTTTGTGGTTCAGTTTTTGTCTGTCCACACACCAGGGGCTTACATGCCCATATGCCTTTGAAATGCATACAGTCCATGGAGAATTTCAAGCAGAAATGAAATAATGCATAATTAAGTTACCGACATTTCCAGGTTCAGTGATCCACAAGAGGGAGCTTTCACACCTTCCAAAGACTTCTGGTTTAATTAACACATTTGCACTAGCCAAACACCCGTAAGTCCGATGGCCATCTCAGACCATCTCCAGCTTAGTTTTAAATTTATACAAACACAATATATAAATAATTTCGATTTATACATAGCCAATTCTGCGTGCCACTACCTACATAATGACAAAGACATGGAATGTGTCACTAAGAATAAATATTTTATGTTTAAATATCTTGTTTGCTATAAATGTTACTTCCATGGGTTTATTTTCAGCTACCTGAAAAATCAAGATAGCGGCTTAAACTAAGTTAACAAGTCTTTTAGAGTGACTTGGTTGCACATTTCTTTGCTGCTTACTTGTGCCTCATTGGTTCTTTGATTGAGTTGAACTACTTTTGATTTGTTCATTTTTTCTCAATTGGATATACCAATCGCTAATTTTTGCTCTACAGACTCATGGTGCCTTTGAAGCCAGTCAGGTATGACACCCTTGAAAGGCATAAGGCAATGGACAAACGTGTGTAAGTTGCAAGACTTAGTTATATAGATATCTATTTACATGTCAGCCATGGCTCACTGGTAACACTCTCACCTCTGAGTCAGGAGGTTGTGGGTTCAAGTCCCACTCCAGAGACTGAAGAATCATCATGTCTGGCAGAGGTAAAGGAGGCAAAGGACTGGGCAAAGGCAGAGCCAAGCGGCATCGAAAAGTTCTTCATGATAACATCCAGGGTATCACCAAACCAGCCATCTGCCGCCTGGCTCGCCGTGGCGGTGTCAAGCGGATCTCAGATCTGATCTACGAGGAAACCCGCGGGGTGCTGAAGGTTTTCCTGGAGAATGTGATAAGGGACGCGGTCACCTACACTGAACACGCCAAGCGCAAGACGGTCACTGCCATGGATGTGGTGTACGCTCTGAAACGGCAGGGCCGCACTCTCTATGGATTCGGCGGCTGAACAACTCGACCCTTTCTAAAAAAAACTCCAGAGACATGAGCACATAATCTGGACGGATATTCCAGTGCAGTGCTGAGGGACTGCTGCACTATCGGAGGTGCCAACAATCGGATAGGATGTTAAACAGAGGCCACGTATACCCTCTCAATTGGACATGAACGATCCCATGTCACTATTTGAAGATGAGTAAGGGAGCTCTCCCTGACTAATATTTATCCCTCAACTAACATCAATAAAATAGATTATCTGGTCATTATCTCATTGCTGTGGACAAATTAGCTGCCACTTTTCCTGACAGCATAACAGTGACTACACTTCAAAAAGTACTTCCAAAGTGCTTTACAGCCAATGAACATCCTGTGAAAGGCACTATAAATAAATGCAAGTTCTTTTCTTTTACATAAAAGTTTTGAGAGCATCATGCTCAATGTTACTCTTTGTATAACAACAAATCACAACTGAACAATCTTGGAAAAAAATTATAAATGAAAAAGAAATCCAGTTATTTCTTGCTTCTTTTAAAAAAAATGGATCAAGATAACCTGGAGAGGTTTATACAGAGAGGGGCCAAACAGCTGCCAAACTAGAGAAACAGCCAACAATAGTTAAGTCTCTCACTGACCTTGGAATGTAGAAACCACATCATCATATAGAACACCTGAGCAGAAGCCTTAAAAGGGGCAGGATAGGATAGCAGCTAAACATTACAACTGTGCTCCAAAACCTAGCTTATCCATGTGCACATGGTGGGGGAGTGGTTTAGAGCAGTTACAGGAGCTAATGTCAGTGAAGGTGTAGTTAATACCCAGGTACTTCTACAACCATGACACGCCAATAGCTCCCTCTCAACTGTTTCCTCCTGCTCTCAAGTAAAGATAAACTAACAGAACAGTAACAAGAGAAAATCCTTTACAAAAGTTAATACCAAGAGTTTCTTCAAATACTTGATTTAAAAATGACTCATAAGAAATATGCTTTTACATGTTGCGGGAAAAAAAACCAAGAGCCTTTATGTGATGTTATTTGCTTTATTCATTTCATGTCAACCAATAATAAAATAATGAAACAGAATAAATAAAACATCTACATAAAATAAAGAGGTTTCAGTCCTGAGATCGACAAAAAATAAAAACAAAACTCTGCAGGGTTGTCAGAATAGCAATACTGGGCTGTGCCCTGTTTAATCTAGGAGCGATAGAAAGCATATGTGTAGGATGAGGGAACCATAGGCACATTCAGAGTAGTTAGTTCCAAGGCTAGAGAAGTTACAGCATTTAGTCACACTTCTTCAAATAAACCAGCTTTCTTCATTCACACATACATACACACATAATCCAACATTTTTTTTTTACACCTTATTTTCCTGAGGAAACATTTACAAAATATTTAAAAACACAAATATGGAAATACTGCAGGCTTTTATAAGCAAGGTGCACCTTAGGTGGTAATTGTGAACTTCTTTCTCCCCCCATTTACTTCACATGTAAAACTAGGGCTAGATGGAATGTGTTGTTCCATTCGCCCCCATGGCTGGGCAGTAGCACTGAATAACTATCCAAGGAACAAAATTTTCAATCACTTAACGTTGCATACAACCTTGCTATCTGTATGAATCAAAAGCTTTTAAACAAAAGGTTTACTCCAGTTTGTTATGGCAAACTAATCACCTGAAAGCTATTTTAAAGTCCTAATTAGCCTAGACCAAAATTTAGAACATGTTGATTAGATGACTGGGTCTAAATTTTTCATAATCAAATTTTTGCTCTTGTTTAAACTGACTAGAATTTTCAGATCAGATTTAAAGCAAAATTAAAAGCTGGAATAGAAAAATTAAAGTAACATTTTATTAAACTGTAACAGAGTTAGAATGGAAAAGTAAATTTTAGAAAGCTACCTACGAAGAAGTTGCGCCACAGGCTTCACTGGCCTGTAGCCATCTTAGATTAAAAGAATCATCAAGCAAGTCACTGGGATTTGAACTCATAATTTCTCAATGTGAGGCAACCATTCACAAATATGAAGGGTTAGCCCCCTCCCTGATGCCTATTTTTAATGACACTAAAATAGAAATGTGATTAACAATGTATAGCCTTTTTTGCTAGTTATACCAATGAAGAAATGTTCTATATTTTTGTATTTTTAAAAAAAATTCTTATTGCACTGTACTTGAAATCAATACAATTATTATTTCTTCCAAAAATGTTTGAAGATATAGCTGCATAAGCACTTTCCACTACATTAGATGATGGATGTCTGGGAATGATTACAAGGCAGGAAGAATCATGGGGTTCAGATGGCAAGGAAATGCAAGAAAAAAAACTCAACTACTTTGTAATCACCAGAACCCCAAGATAGATTATTGCCTTATAATAACTTTTAAGTACAAAAGATATATACTGTGAATGTCACGGGTGATTTTGCTTGCTCTTGGGTGGTTTTTTTTGTAATAGTGACAGCTCGCAACACCAACAGATTGGCAGTGTGCTTGTGTCATTGATGCTCAAGAATATTCGCACTGCAGGATAACAACTGACAATTTCTGCAAGTAGTGATATAATATATACACATATTATAGATATGTACATAATTTCTGCTGAATGTAGAAATCTAGAAATTACATTTGGTACTTGAATTATTTTTGATTAGATCTCAGCTGGACGAAACTGAAGTATCTTCTTCCACATCTAGTATAGTACCTGTACAAAAACAAAATCTAAATTGTCAAAAATTACCACCTACTCCAGGTAGCTATTATCTTTTTCCCATGCATGATGACTGAAAATTGCCTTTTTAAGTGAGATTACTGCAGTCTTTTTAAATTCTCTGCTAGATCCTTTCTTGCTCATGCTCAAAATATCAGAAAGATAGATATGTCAGCATTATTGTAATACTGTTTTAATTTTCTATTTGACTAGATTTTCATATAGAGTGTGGAAATAATCGGGCTTCAATAATGTGATACTTGCACTCACCAGTTATCCAGGAGGCGAATTACTATCTATCCTTTTAGAGCCAAGAACCAAAGTAACTTATCAGTTTGAGTAATTAGAGTATGTTTACCCTAACAGCTCCAATCTTTCACTCTTTCCCTGCATCTAATATTTGACTTGTTACAGCTCTTCTTCACCCCACTAGTAGGTTTCTAGACAACATCACAGTTGGACTTTATCCCTTTTTAGGAATACTATTCCCTGATTAAACTTTTGAAGTACAGCAAGTAGGAAAAAATAATTTAGGATTTCACACAAAGTCCTACTTGCTAACAACTTTTAAAACATTTTTCTGGCACTTGTTCCAGCTCAGGTAAATTAGCCCCAGAAAGCAGAACTTAATTACTTTGTCTAACCATTATTGATGCGGCCCTAATTGGAAATCAAATTTTCTGATTTTTTTATCCAATTAGTATGGCTGTGCCTTCAGCTTTCTAGGCCCTAAGCTCTGGAATTTCCTTCCTAAACCCTCCTCTCTTCCTTTAAGATGATCCTTAAAACCTACCTTGTCACCTGTCATATGGCTCAGTGTCAAATTTTGTCTGATAATGTTCCTTTAAACACCTTGGGACGTTTCACTACGTTAAAGGCATCATATAAATGCAAGTTGTTGTTGGGCAAAAAAGGGTTTGATTTCATGAACTGTTAATAGTTCCATGATGCGAAGTACTGCTAACAGTAGGGGGTAAAATATTCCTACTAACAATTGGTAGGAACAAATTTAGTTACTGATAACTGGATTTTCCATCATCTATTGATGGTGGTAAAAACACTGACAGACTACTAATTCTCTTGCTTCTTTCCCCACCCCCCACTTCCCAAAAAATGGACATCAGCTTTAGGGAGCTATGGCGGGGGCTCAGGGATTCAAATGGAAATCAAAATGATTTTCACCATAATCTTTTCAAAGCTAGTCAAACTGTTGGCATCAGCTTACCTAACCAGCTCTGATCACCTCTTTCTATTAAAGTGGCTAGGGAATCCTCGGTAGCAAGATGACCTGATTGTAGCTATACTGCAGAGCAACTTTTGTTGACTGTCAAAAAACAACAAATTGGGCCAACAGTACAAGAGAATAACTAACGCAAAGAAAAAGATGATTTCTGCAGCAATGGGTTTTTGCTTATACCAACTATATACTCATTATCACCCATGACGGTAAAATTGCAACCAATATTTTTTTTTATGACATGTAACACACTTTCCAGCTTTGAGAAACCATTTGTACAATTTGATTTTTTTTGTAAATTAACTAGGTGGAACTATTTCAAGAATAATTTAAAATTGATGACTCTGAATGAGTAAACTGACATTAAGTGCCGCTCAACTTGCACTCAGCGTGTTACACTTGATGCACTGAGTTTCAAATGAAACCAAAGCACTTGACATATGCAGCTCACTTTCCCCAGTTGTACACATATCTATCTACTTACCAGAGTTGGTCTGCTTGCCTGGGTGGACTTTGACTTGCACTGGTAAAAAGATTGACCAGATTCCATTCAGACTACAACTACTTCAGCTGCTAAGCTGGAGCTGAGAACATTAAAAGAATCTCAGATCCTTCCTCTTGGAGTGTGAGAAGTAAAATAATCAGTACGACTGTTATATTAGCAATTTGGTGCTGGATTTATGCTGAAAAAACCAGAGTGACTTTAGCACCAAGTTGCTAGCACATCAGCATCTTGTTCATTATTTCTGTCCTTGTGCAATTTTAATTGGGCTTCAAAAAGGATTTTATCAACCCATTTTTTTTTGAATTTCACCTTTTGTAACCCTATCCACATTAATATCCAGATGTTAAAAATGGCATAAATATTTGGGCAATTCATACCACGTCGTCTTTTCCAGCTAATCATTCATCCATATGTGTTCTATACAAAATTATTCCTTTAGCCACCCTTAATCGCATTAAGTATTTGGCAGATGCTACGAAGCAGGCACTATTCAACTGCAAGAACTATCAGTGAAGAATCTTCTATCTTTAAAAATTTTTATCTTTATGCTCCCCACCCATAAAAAGACCACAAACATGCCATATTATTTCTTTTGTGCAATCTTTCCAACTCCAGCATGAAAAGAGGAGAAAAAAGTGAAATTCTTGCCACAGGTGCACATTGCTCCTAAATGATAAAAGAATTGACTACATTTGCCCTGAAGTGAAGGGAGGCTTTTTTTTGTCTATACTGGCCTTGTAAGTAGGTTGCGGAGATGGCCCTTCCTCTCCCTCTCCTGTTAATCATAAAAGATGAATTCTCTCCATGACACCGTTGAAAATATTGATGAAACTGCTGGAGCAGAGTGTGCCAGGTGTGAAGCAAATCTGATTAGTGACTTGATTAGCAGCTCTCTGAGGACAAAGATAAGCAGGGGTACTTCTTTTCTTCCCCTCTTCTCCAATGTACAAAATCTTTTCTCAAAGGCTTTAAATTGAGATGAACTTAAAACAAATCCCATTCTTTGGATTTCATTCTCTTGCCTCTTCTCAGCAATTAGAAAAAAAATCTGTTTGTTTTGGGAGACAGGCTTTTCACTAGGCGAAGCTTCCTAATGACATACCATATGTTGCAGTGTCTCAACAGCTGAGGGAGAAAAGTAGAATGACGGAGTGCTTTAAGCAGAATCCTATTTGGAATTTAATACTATTATTCTAATGCACACAGCTTATTGTTTGGCCAAGGATACGCTTGCTCCAAAGTTGATAGGGTCAGTGCGGGCGGAATATATTCTGGATTAGCTCTACTGGTATCAATGAAATGCGTAGAGTCACTATCAGACTTAGCACAATCTAGCCCTTCTCTCTGCCCTAAATCTCTTCCTCAGAGTCCACTTTGCAGTAACAGTACCAGCCTGTCAGGAGGAGACAATTTTATTTGTCTTCCTTGATAATTCTAGTTTGTATCCACTCACTCACTCAGCTGCTCTGAACTGGTGGTAACGAGCATCTACTGAACCAAGTTCTTATTCAAGCAGACTTCAACTTACTACAATTAAGATTTTCTTTTCATGCATCAATTCAGCCAGTTTAGAGCACTTTCCTAACAAAGCTAGGAGGTAAGAGTTGACAACACTAGAAAATAGGACATTTTTGTTTCCACATCTAGTGTAAGGTTAGACAAATTGCAGTTTTAATTTTGGCATCATTACCAGCTTGTTTTGGTTTACTAATGATGCTTAGCTCCAGTGTCATAACAAAGAGGCAATGCCCTGTCACTAACCCACACACTTATAGGCACAGTATATGTGCATAAGGACATTACAGGATAATGTGGGCTAATTAAACAATCACCTTAGAAAACATACTGTTTGTAAGTGGAATTGACAGAATACATCCACTAGGGGTCATTCTTGTTTTAATAAATTACTAATTTCAGTCAATTAGAACCAGTTTAGTTGGAGTACAGTCCAAAGATTTTTGATAATTGTCACCTAAAAAATTCTTAATCTAACTTACTACCACTATGGTGATACCAGCAATATTCAAAACTTCTATCAATACCACTGAGACCATTTTATTTTATTATACAGCAACATGCCTACACTGATAATCACTTGCAGGGTAGAATTGCGCAGATTATAGGTGCCAAGGAGCAGGATTCGGATGGTCTTGTTTCACTCTTCTCCCCCAACTGTCCAAGCACTCCATTAGCTTGCTGAAGACTACTGACATTAAAGGAGGTCAAGAGAAACTATGCACTCGGTCTGAGCCCCCAATCCCAAAGAGTTCTTATTTGTGGGATAGTGAAAAGTGGAAAAATTACTACAATTTTGGAGGTTAAGGTTCTGATGAATTTTCCATTATGTTACCATAGGACACTCAGTTCAATAACGAATGGCTGTGCCAGTTTTTCTCCAACATCACATTTCAAATAAGACATTCAGATATTGTGTGGGAGGTAAGCTCCTGTTTGTTTCAGCATGGGAGAAAAACAATGTGGTGAGGGGAGGGGAAGAGAGGGTACTTAAAAACAAAATGTTCTGAATAAGTCAGTGTATTTTTGTAAACAAGGAGTTTATAATGCTTCATACTTTGCTACAGAATACTTAATTTTGGTTAGAGTGTTTACACCTAGCATTGCTGGCTATAAAGGGTTGGGTGGAAGAAGAGAGATGTGTTTTTGTTTTGCTAGCACTGTACCAAATACTGATAAAGATCAGACTTGTGCAAATACATAACTGATCTAAACACAATGATAGCCAGAGTATAATTCATGTGTCCCATTCCCATAGCCTCCAATTCTAGATTGATTCTGATCCAGCCATGACAACTACCTATGTATTTAATCACATTTGATCTGCAGGAAACAAAAAGTAACATTTGCAAAATAATGCATAACATTCTGTACATAAACAGAACCAATATGAAGCCACACACATTCACTTTGAAACTAATGGGCTGGTCAACACTGATTGAGAAAAATTTGCCTTACAACTTATATAATTTCTTACTGCACTAAACATTAACCCGGTAAAGTGCAGACTGGCACATTAGTTTAGGAATCCACTCCAATGCTAGTATTTTGGAAAATGCCAAAGATGCAAAAGATTATCATTTGACATTGATTGAGATGAGGATGTCAATATTAAGAAATGGGAGTGTTCTTAATTTTTACATCCATGGTCAGCATCATGCTCTCCCAGGTCAGAGTGAAGCTTCATTTATTCTGCCCAAGCCCAAGGCTTAGAGGAGCGTTTCTGATATTTCTGTTTCCTACACAACTAACTGAATTCCAGAATATTTTGGATTGTGGGTTTGTGCCTGAGAAATTAGATTATGTCCCAAACTGATTTCATATAGGGCCCTGATGGCCAGTAGAGAGAGCAGGCTTTTAGCCCATAACGCGACTGAACTCAGACCCCGGTCCCAGAGGTGAAACGACAGTGTATAAATTGACCATCCCATCTAGTCTCTTTACATGAGAGATTAACCCGGTCATCCATCCCAGAATCTATTCAATATGACAACAAAAAAAAACTATTACAATGCTTTGTAACTGCTGAGTTCAACAGTTATTTTCACTGCCTGGTAACAAATGATCACAATTAAAATCACACCCCAAGTGTGTACCACCATGTATACTTAACTGCTATAAATGTCAAATGTACCTGCATACCATTACTATTCATGTGAAAATCAATTGGTTTAATGCCCAAAAATGCTTTCATGTACCCTCACTCTTTCCTCTCATCAGCTTTTCTTAAGCCGGAACATAAACGTTCTTGGTGTCACATTCCTTTATGTCTCTGTACAATTACTCCCATTGTGCAATTTGAGATAAATATATTTCGCCGTTTCTATTTTTCTCTCTTTCCCCCCACCCCAAATAAAGGCTAGATACACAATCATGTGTGCACATTGGATAAAACAGAACTAGTGAATATACAGATATTTAAAGCAACTAATGAAATAAGATTAACACAATAAGTATCTATAAGCAGAACTAGAACAAATGGACCTTAAAAGCACAACCTGCAAAACCCTGTACTGTCTGAAAGCACCGGAAATATTTGCTGCATGTGCTCTCGTGTGAGTTGTTCAGCAAATTCATGTGCAAGTCAATTCAAATAAACACACCTAAGTTGAGTACCTGGCTTCTAGACTGTGAATTCAATAGTGAAGTGCTCTTAACTTCGGTGGTTGAATTTCATTGGTTCTTAGTAAGGCTGTTATATAGAGGACTAGCTCGCAAGCCTGGGGAGTATTCGTAGGTTATTACGAAGTTTATTGTCATTTCTTTCCCAAAACCCCAAAATTATAAAAAGGAAAGATTACTGAATACAAGATCAAAATTGTGGTGTAGTTATACAATGCAATAACACGTAGTATATAACGGAGGGAATCCAAGGAATTACATTAATCACATCACAAGGGTGAACCTTTTAAGGCCACAACTCCAAATGTATAAATAAAGAATACATCAAGATGTGATGTATCGTCATGAAATATGACAGATATTTTGGATGCTGCTATGTAAACAGAAAATGCTGGAAATACTCAGTAGGTCCATCAGCATCTGTAATAAGAAACAGGAAGGATAATGTTCAGGCTGTAGACCCTTTGTCAGAATTGTTCTGATGAAACGTTTATACTGAAACTTGAATTTTCTTTTTACAGATGCTGATTATACTTGCTGGTTTCAGTTTTTTCTTTTTCTTTCTTTCAACAAGCTGTGAGATAGCAGCACCCAAATATGACTAAGGCAGTGGATATTCAGATTGAATCAAGCAATTAAAAGTTGATATTCCAACCCTCAAGGATTTGGGGCTGGGGGGTGACACAAGAGAGATTGGAAAGGAAAGGAAAAGATACAACCATCCAACTCTTCTTTGATTTCTGCTTCCCATTGGCCTATGAGACACTAAAAGAACAGACGTGGATAAATCTGCAGCTTACTGTTCCTCATTCTCTGGGTTAAAGGATGTAGCATAATAATGTGAGGATGATGACAAGGAAAAAAAATAGTAACTCGGTGTGGCGGGTGGGGGGGAAAAGAGAGAAATAGAAAACTGGAAGGGAATCTCAGAGCCTGTTGCTCAACACCAAATTAAATCTGAAGTATGATAATTGATTATAGGTAGCCTTAATCTGGACACCAGATAATTTGAGACTCTATAGGGTTGGAATTCCTCCTGTGGTAAGATGCTTTATACACTACAGAACACCCTGTTTTGTAAATGTCTTTTTTTTTGCTAAAATTGTCAACTGGAGGAATTTCAACCCGATAATATCAACAATAAATTAACATTAAAGCTTCTATAGTCCAAAGCAATTTCCCAGGCATTAAATGGTACAGTAGATAAAAGGCTATGCAATAGCAGAAGTGACCTAAAAACTTCTACATCACAGAAGATGTTGAACAGTTAGAAGAAAATTTTTGCTCCAACAATAAATTGGGAACTGTACTGAGATTGCAAGCTACAACTTTTTACAGTGCTTCAACTTTTGGGGAAAAGAAAAAGTGATTAAAATACAATCTGTCAAGATGAATTTGACTAATTTGGTTAAGCAGAAACCTGTTTTTCACAAGTGCAGTTCAATTATAAAATTGAAAATTGTCAGTTTGGAAATAAGAACATTTAATAATGTTCATTTGATCACCAAAGCCGAATGATTGGTAGTTCAAATGTAAGACCTAGCCTTACTATTTCCCTTCCTGTCATTATAACGTAGCTGCTGAGTGGTAGCTAGCTGGTTTTCCAAGGAGGGTGGGGAGGGAGGCTACACTTTTTAAAAATATCAATGGCCTTTTGAGTCACCGCAAACCCTGGTCATGCAGCACTTAGTAGCTAATTGAAGAATAACGTTGGCAAGGAGCAGAAGCAACAACTGGACAGCAGTACATGTTATTTTATATTGGGGTGGTGTGGGACCGGTGGGGGGGGGGGGGGGGGGGGGGGGGGAAGAGGGGGGTGGGAGAGGAAAGATGAAACACCATCTAGTGGTCCATGGTGGTATTATAATGACATCTACAATGAATAATGATGTAGGCTTGACTACTTGCAGCCATTTTGCATGGCCTGCTATAATTTTACAGCTGCCATCAGATAATAGTATTTGCTACAGCAGCACTCAATCTCGGTGTTCTGCATTACTTAAAGTTTAAAAAACAGCCAGTATATGACAACCTGCTTTTGTAGGAATGTGCTCTTACAAACTCATTTACACCTAATGGGTTTTCTAGTCCTATGGAAAGAACAGCAATAATGTGTAGAGTATTCTTTTGAGTGCATTTATCAATACTATCAACCCTTGCACCTTCTCACAGCTTGCTATGCTATTTTAGCACAAATGTGGGCATATAGTATATTTCATTACAAAAAATGTTAAAACTAGCAATTCCCTCAAGTGAAATTACTTTAACCTTTTTCTAAACTTAAGGAAAAAAGTTATTTCATTTTTAGCAGCCAACACAAATTTAAAAATCAAACAAAAATTAAAGAATTAGGTTCAAGTTTTCCAAGTTACTTTCTTTTATAATATTCTGGACCGTCCCCACTTTTATCTTTATTCCGACACAGTGCAATAACGACTCTCCACTAGGATTTAGGCAGTAGCTCATTTTTTTGTAACCACGGCAAGGATGAAGATGACAATGACGAAGCGACAATGGCAAGGATCTCGGGACCACGTGTTCACAGAATTCAGCGCAGGATTGGAATTTTAAAATTTTTCTGCATGCAGACCCATCAGCACACATGGCAAAGCTTTCTGCACATTTCCGCTAGCAACTTGCCCTCTGATGTCCAATGCTAATCCCTATTTTATTGTAATTTTGTAAAAATTGCCATCTTTCATCATTACCACCAGTAGATTCTATACTTTTGTCCAACCCAAACTCATTCCAGCATCTCATAATCCCTGGAGCATTTTAAACACTCCACTTCATTTGCCTTTGACCACAGTATTGAGGCTGGAGGCTTCTGTGTTTATTTCGAACAGATTTAACACCATCATCCTATCTTTTCCAAACAGCAGTACTCTCTATCTGTAAACGGGTAGTCGAATGTGAGCATTTTGGTGGTCCAACAATCGAGGTACTGACACAGTCTCGTATCCTTTACCCAACATTTGCTCTTTAATGCAGGGAGGGTGAATGTCATTAATCAAGTACTCCAGTGACTGCAGACTACTGCTTAGGATAGAGGTATTACATAGCGTTCTACTGGAGACACTGGTGAGCCCATCCGAAGGGTGAACAACAAGGTCGCGGTGGCCATTTGTGAGGTCCTGCGGGTTATAACAGTCGCTGTCAGGTGTCACCAGCACGCTGTTCCAAGGGGCAGCCAAATACTGCCCTGTTGAAAAATTGCAGTGCATGCCAACACAGTTCAAGGGAGATGAAGGGACTTTTTCAATAGTAGGTGCCAAGGTGTACGGTCGTGGGACACCACAAACCTCTGGTGATTTACTTATTACTCCCCCCCCGCCACTGCCCGAGTACATACGGATCTGTTGTTTCTGTTGCCACAGCAAATAATCCATTCCATCTGGGTAGGCCCCAGGTTTCGGTCCTGCTGCAGAAGTTAAACTTGAAGCAACTGCCAGCTCTGCTCCTCCACGGCATTCAGGTACAACAGTTCCAGCATACACCACACTTCCATTAACCATGCTGGTAAAACCATTGACTGTATTGCGGCTGGCCACTGTGGCTGGGCTTGGATTGGTGACAATGGCACCCTGACAAACAGCAGCTGAAACCTGTTGTGATGCCTGAGCCTGGCATTGCTGGTTGATCTGGTAGATGATACTTTGAATAGAGGGGAGATTTGACTGCTGCAGAGCCAGGCTTCGCCCTCCTATTGGAATAACAGATGTGGCAACAGTCACATTAGGTGGAACAGGCCCCTCCAAAGATTTCTGGCTGCTGTGGTAACTTATCTGCCCAGTACACGATTGACTCTGCGCTAAAGTGCTTGGCACCGGGTAGGGTCCAATGTTGCCATTTCCGACTTGTGCTGGGGACATCCGCGTCCTCTTGCCATCTGAATTTTTCACCACACTTTTGCTGTGTACCTTCACAATAGCTAAAAGACCCTGATATCCTCCAGAGTGTATAGGGTATGGGCTGTAGCGTTGTCCCGTTGTGTCATAGCCATTTACAGTCCTGTTAAGGTGCTTATGTTGAGGAACCCTGATATTTGTAGGAAAGATCTTGATTGTTAGTGGACTGTTAGCCACCTTCTGGGCATAAGCATCAAGTTCAGCTGGACTAGGATACCTTGGAGAATGTGTGGATGTGACCGTCTCACCTGAAACAAAGTACAATATACAAATTAGAATAAAGGAAAAATGTTGAAGCACACACTTCTGGTGCTTGTCTTTTGACACACCCATTGATGTTAATGGGGTGTGAATGATAAAGATGACCCAATTTTAAAAAGTGATATTAAAACTGAAGCATGCTGGCGGTGCAGTGTCCTCCCAACATGGTGAGTTCCTAATTTCAAAAGTTATCAAGGAAAGGCAAAACTCGGCAATCAAGTCATCCTGATATGTTTACACAATTCGATGGCTAGCTTAAGAGTGGCACAAGGAGGAGCTTCGGAGCAGGTCACCTGTCAACCAAGAAATTACAACTAAAAGGTGAAATATCTAATTCCCATGGGAGAAGCCAGGACGGATGGAATTGATGTCATTGTACTATTAACCACAATAGTTTATATTTTAAAGAGAGTTTGATTCAGCTTTTTTTGAAAGCCCAACAAATTTATCATCTGCTAGAAGTTTAAAATGTCAGGAATTATGCAATCTAGCAGTAGTTATTTAAAACACATCAACTAATTTTTGCAAAAATATGTTTATATTCTTCCTTAAATTAAAATTCCAAACAATTTGCAATAAATTGTTTTGCTTTAAAGATTGTAGTTTTGGTAACTGATGTTTACAGTTGAGTACATTCACAGGAACTGGTATTGGCCAAGAGCCATGCAACCCCCCCTCCACCCCCAAAATGAGACATACAATACCTATGATAGCATTTCAAAGCTAACAACCCTTTCCTGAAGAATATTTGTGTTTCTATCATTATTTAAACCGCCTAAAAAAAGCGGTCAAAGAAAAGTAATAAACTTAATATTTTACCCATCCATTTGGAAAAATCTTTGGTTGTGATTTGGTTAGAGTCTGTGGATTCTCGGGTCTCTGTTGTGCAGTGGGGGACTGCTGTTCAGCAAGGGCCCTTGAGTATACCTTTTAATTGAAGTGAAATTGGTGGGATTCATTTAATTTGAATTAATTAGTTAAAGGGTAAGTCATGTCAGGACAGCCCAGCCCCGTGTTATGCTCTTCCTGCTCTATGTGGGAAATCAGGGACCCTTCCGGTGTCCCTGACGACCATGTGTGCGGGAAATGTATCCAGCTGCAGCTACTGACAAACCTCATTGCGGCACTGGAGCTGCGGATGGATTCATTAAGGAGCATTCGCGATGCTGAGAACGTCGTGGATAGCACGTTTAGTGAGATGGTCACACCGCAGGTAAAGGTTGTACAGGCAGGAAGTAATTGGGTGACCACCAGGCAGAGTAAGAGGAGCAGGCAGGCAGTGCAGGGGTCCCCTGTGGCCGTCCCCCTCTCAAATAAATATACCGCTTTGGATATTGTTGAGGGGGATGACTTATCAGGGGAAGGCAGCAGCAGCCAACTTCCTGGCACCAGGGGTAGCTCTGCTGCACAGGCTGGGAGGAAAAAGAGTGGAAGAGCTATAGTGGTAGGGGATTCTATCGTAAGGGGAACAGACAGGCGTTTCTGTGGCCGTAAACGTGACTCCAGGATGGTTTGTTGCCTCCCTGGTGCCAGGGTCATGGATGTCACTGAGCGGCTTCAGGGCATTCTCAAGGGGGAGGGTGAGCAGGCAGAGGTCGTGGTCCACATTGGGACCAACGACATAGGTAGGAAGGGAGATGAGGTCCTGCATCAAGAATTTAGGGAGCTAGGTAGCAGATTAAAGGTTGTAATCTCTGGATTACTCCCAGTGCCATGGGCCAGTGAGTATAGAAATAGGAGGATAGAACAGATGAATGCGTGGCTAAAGAGTTGGTGCAGGAGGGAGGGTTTCAGTTTCCTGGATCACTGGGCCTGCTTCTGGGGAAGGTGGGACTTGTACAAGTCGGACGGGTTGCACCTGAACCAGAGCGGGACAAATATCCTTGCGGGGAGGTTTGCTAGCACTGTTGGGGGGGGTTTAAACTAACTTGGCAGGGGGATGGGATACAGAGTGGAGCTACAATAGGGGGTGATGTGCAGCCAAATATAGAGAAAAAAACAAGTCAGCTTGGAAGACAGGGCAAATATGTGAGGGCAAGGCTGGAGGGCATCTATTTTAATGCAAGGAGTCTTGCCAATAAGGTGGATGAACTGAAGGTGTTGATAAACACATGGGAGTATGATATTGTTGCTGTCACAGAGACATGGTTGAGGGAGGGGCAAGACTGGCAGCTCAATATTCCGGGGTACAGAATCTTCAGGCGAGACAGAGGGGGAGGTATAAGAGGAGGGGGGGTCGCAATATTAATTAAAGAATCAATTACTGCCATAAGGAGGGATGATATATTAGCAGGTTCCTCTAATGAGGCCATATGGGTGGAGCTTAAAAACAAAAAGGGGGCAAGCACTTTGATGGGAGTGTACTATAGGCCCCCAAACAGTCAGGGGGAGATAGAGGAACAGATATGTAGGCAAATCTCAGAAAATTGTGCAAATAATAGGGTAATAATAGTGGGGGATTTCAACTTCCCCAATATTAACTGGGATACTCAGAGTGTAAAAGGCTTAGAGGGTACAAAATTCTTAACGTGCATCCAGGAGAGCTTTTTGAGCCAGCATGTAGAAAGTCCTACAAGAGAGGGGGTGGTACTGGACCTAATTCTAGGGAATGTGGCCGGCCAAGTGGAAGAAGTGCTCGTAGGTGAGCACTTTGGTGACAGTGACCATAATTCGGTGAGATTTAAGGTTGTCATGGAAAAGGATAGGGAGGGGCCGGAAATAAAGGTTCTAAATTGGGGGAAGGCCGATTTTAATAGGATAAGGCAGGATCTGGCCAAAATGGACTGGGATCAGCTGCTTGTCGGAAAATCCGCATCGGAGCAATGGGAGTCTTTCAGAAGGGAGATTGAGACCATACAATGGCAACATGTTCCCGTAAAGGTCAAGGGTGGTTCCAAGAACTCCAGGGAACCTTGGATGTCAGGGGATATACGAGAATGGATTAGGAAAACAAGGAGGGCTTTTGGCAGATACAAAAGGCTAAAGACGGAGGAAGCCCTAGAGGAGTACAAAAAGTGCAGGGGGATACTTAAAAAAGAAATTAGGAGATCAAGGAGGGGCCATGAAATAACACTGGCGAGCAAAATAAAGGAAAATCCTAAGATGTTTTATAAGTATATTAAGGGTAAGAGGATGACTAGGGAAAAAATAGCAATGTTTGTGTGGAGCCGGCAGATGTAGGAGGGGTTCTAAATGAATTTTTTGCATCTGTTTTCACTATGGAGAAGGACGATGTAGACATAGAAATACGGCAGGGGGACTGTGATATACTCGAACATATTAACATCGAGCGGGAGGAGGTATTGGCGGTTTTAGCAGGCCTAAAAATGGATAAATCCCCAGGCCCGGACGAAATGTATCCCAGGCTACTGTGTGAGGCAAAGGAGGAGATTGCGGGGGCTCTAACACATATATTCAGAACCTCTCTGGCCACAGGGGATGTGCCAGAGGACTGGAGAACCGCTAATGTAGTACCATTATTCAAGAAGGGGAGTAGGGAAAAACCAGGGAACTACAGGCCAGTGAGCCTAACATCAGTGGTAGGAAAATTATTGGAAAAAATTCTGAAGGACAAAATTAGTCTCTCTTGGAGAAGCAAGGATTAATCAGGGATAGTCAACATGGCTTTGTCAAGGGAAGATCATGTCTGACTAATTTGATTGAATTTTTTGAGGGGGTGACTAGGCGTGTGGATGAGGGTAACGCAGTGGATGTGGTATACATGGATTTCAGTAAGGCCTTCGATAAAGTCCCCCACAGGAGACTGGTCAAGAAGGTACGAGCCCATGGAATCCAGGGTGCCTTGGCACTTTGGATACAAAACTGGCTTAGTGGCAGAAGGCAGAGGGTGATGGTCGAAGGTTGTTTTTGTGACTGGAAGCCTGTGGCCAGTGGGGTACCACAGGGATCGGTGCTGGGTCCCTTGCTGTTTGTGGTCTACATTAATGACTTGGATATGAATGTAAAAGGTATGATCAGTAAGTTCGCTGATGATACAAAAATTGGTAGGGTGGTAAATAGCGAGGAGGATAGCCTCAGTCTGCAGGACGATATAGATGGGTTGGTCAGATGGGCGGAACAGTGGCAAATGGAATTTAACCCGGAAAAGTGCGAGGTGATGCACTTTGGAGGGACTAACAAGGCAAGGGAATACACAATGAATGGGAGGACCCTAGGCAAGACAGAGGGTCAGAGGGATCTTGGTGTGCAAGTTCACAGATCCCTGAAGGCGGCGGAACAGGTAGATAAGGTGGTAAAGAAGGCATATGGGATACTTGCCTTTATTAGCCGAGGCATAGAATATAAGAGCAAGGAGGTTATGATGGAGCTGTATAAAACACTGGTTAGGCCACAGCTGGAGTACTGTGTGCAGTTCTGGTCGCCACACTACAGGAAGGATGTGATCGCTTTGGAGAGGGTGCAGAGGAGATTCACCAGGATGTTACCAGGGCTGGAGCGCTTCAGCTATGAAGAGAGACTGGGAAGATTGGGTTTGTTTTCCTTGGAGCAGAGGAGGCTGAGGGGGGACATGATTGAGGTGTACAAAATTATGAGGGGCACAGATAGGATGGATACTAAGGAGCTTTTTCCCTTCGTTGAGGGTTCTATAACAAGGGGACATAGATTCAAGGTAAAAGGCGGGAGGTTTAGAGGGGATTTGAGAAAGAACTTTTTCACCCAGAGGGTGGTTGGAGTCTGGAACTCACTGCCTGAAAGGGTTGTGGAGGCAGGAACCCTCAACATTCAAGAAGCATTTGGATGAGCACTTGAAATGCCATAGCATACAAGGCTACGGACCAAATGCTGGAATATGGGATTAGAGTAGACAGGGCTTGATGGCCGGCGCGGACACGATGGGCCGAAGGGCCTCTATCCGTGCTGTATAACTCTATGACTCTATTAGGAAAGTGGCTTTGAGGAGCTTCCATGCAGAAGAGAATTGAAACATGATCACTGAAACTTCCTTCATGTTAATTACTCTGTTAAATCAGCTTGCTCACACCATCAGGTTCCAAAGCTCGTCCAAATCAGTTAATTGATGAACCCACTTGTGCTCACTATTGAAAAATAGTCCCCTTAGAAAAATCATTATTTTAATCTTTATTATAATTTTCTCTTCCCTCTTCAATTTTCTTCCTTATTCTTCTGAATGTGCTGACTCTTGTTGGTGGTAGCAACCTTCGAAAAGCTTGTTCAAGTTACCATTCTGCGTATGTGAGCCTAGTTGGGGGGGGGGTCAATGTCAGCAGGTATTTGACTAGAGAGGGCATCATACTTAATCCTGTCCTTGTCGGACATCTATACATAGACTTCTCAGCAGGATTCACTGGATAGAAAACAGGAGCAGGAACCCTGGCTGATATTTCTTTCTTATCTAAAGGGTGGTGAGGTCAATTGTGGCCCCCAAATGCTGTTTTTGCTGAGATGAGTTGACTCAACACAGAACAGGAAACAAGCATGGGACTTTCTGGTTTGTATGACTTAGTGCTGCACTGTGCAGTACCTTCATCCACTAGTAGTCATGATGTGGAGATGCCGGTGATGGACTGGGGTTGACAATTGTAAACAATTTTACAACACCAAGTTATAGTCCAGCAATTTTATTTTAAATTCACATGCTTTCGGAGACAGGAAGGAGGAAGTCTCCGAAAGCATGTGAATTTAAAATAAAATTGCTGGACTATAACTTGGTGTTGTAAAATTGTTTACAATTCATCCACTAGGACATTGTGGTAGCTTTTATCCACAAGGTCACGTGGTAGAAAAAAGTTAGATGGCAATTTAGGTTTTTCTTGGCTACATGGTTGTATGAGTCAATCTGTAACCTCATGGCCCAGCATATTCTTCACTCTACCATTACCAACAAGCCAGGGGATCAACCCTGGTTCAATGAGGAGTGTAGAAGAGCATGCCAGGAGCAGCACCAGGCATACCTCAAAATGAGGTGCCAACCTGGTGAAGCTACAAAACAGGACTCCATGCATGCTAAATAGCAGAAGCAACATGCTACAGACAGAGCTAAGCGGTTCCACAACCAACTGATCAGAGCTCTGCAGTCCTGCCACATCCAGTCGTGAATGGTGGTGGACAATGAAACAACTAATGGCAGGAGGAGACTCTGTAAACATCCCCATCCTCAATGATGGCAGAGTCCAGCACGTGAGTGCAAAAGACAAGGCTGAAGCATTTGGAACCATCTTCAACCAGAAGTGCCGAGCGGATGATCCTACTCGACCTCCTCCAGATATCCCCACCATCACAGAAGCCAGTCTTCAGCCAATTCGATTCACTCCACGTGATATCAAGAAACGGCTGAGTGCACTGGATACAGCAAAGGCTATGGGCCCCGACAACATCCCAGATGTCGTGCTGAAGACTTGTGCTCCAGAACTAGCCGTGCCTCTAGCCAAACTGTTCCAGGACAGCTACAACACTGGCATCTACCCGACAATGTGGAAAATTGCCCAGGTATGTCCTGTCCACAAAAAGCAGGACAAATCCAATCCGGCCAATTACTGCCCCATCCTCTACTCTCAATCATCAGCAAAGTGATGGAAGGTGTCGCCGACAGTGCTATCAAGCGGCACTTACTCACCAATGACCTGCTCACCGATGCTCAGTTTTGGTTCCGCCAGGACCACTCTGCTCCAGACCTCATTACAGCCATGGTCCAAACATGGACAAAAGAGCTGAATTCCAGAGGTGAGGTGAGAGTAACTGCCCTTGACATCAAGGCAGCATTTGACCGAGTGTGGCACCAAGGAGCCATAGTAAAATTGAAGTCAATGGGAAGCAGGGGGAAAACTCTCCAGTGGCTGGAGTCATACCTAGCACAAAGGAAGATGGTAGTGGTTGTTGGAGACCAATCATCTCAGCCCCAGGACATTGCTGCAGGTGTTCCTCAGGGCAGTGTCCTAGGCCCAACCATCCTCAGCTGCTTCATCAATGACCTCCCCTCCAACATAAGGTCAGAAATGGGGATGTTCGCTGATGATTCGCAAGCCCTCAGATAATGAAGCAGTCCGTGCCTGCATGCAGCAACACCTGAACAACATGCAGGCTTGGGCTGATATGTGGCAAGTAACATTTGCGCCAGACACGTGCCAGGCAATGACCATCTCCAACAAGAGAGAAGTTAACCACCCGCCCTTGACATTCAACGGCATTACCATCGCCGAATCCTCCACCATCAACATCCTGGGTGTCACCATTGACCAGAAACTTAACTGGACCAGCCACATAAATACTGTGGCTACAAGAACAGGTCAGAGGCTGGGTATTCTGCGGCGAGTGACTCACCTCCTGACTCCCCAAAGACTTTCCACCATCTACAAGGCACAAGTCAGGAGTGTGATGGAATACTCTCCACTTGCCTGGATGAGTGCAGCTCCAACACTCAAGAAGCTCGACACCATCCAGGACAAAGCAGCCCGCTTGACTGGTACCCCATCCACCACCCTAAACATTCACTCCCTCCACCATCGAAGCACAGTGGCTTGCAGTGTGTACCATCCACAGGATGCACTGCAGCAACTCGCCAAGACTTCTTCGACAGCACCTCCCAAACCTGCGTCCTCTACCACCTAGAAGGACAAGGGCAGCAGGCAAATGGGAATAACACCACCTGCACGTTCCCCTCCAAGTCACACACAATCCCAACTTGGAAATATATTTTTGTTCCTTCATCGTCGCTGGGTCAAAATCCTGGAACTCCCTACCTAACAGCACTGTGGGAGAACCTTCACCACACGGACCGCAGCGGTTCAAGGCGGCGGCTCACCATCACCTTCTCAAGGGCAATTTGGGATGGGCAATAAATGCTGGCCTTGCCAGCGCTGCCCACATCCCATGAACGAATAAATCTATGACGGAAGAAAGATGATGCATGTGGGAAACACAGAGAAAGGCACAACTTCAACAGGTTTAAATTTTCTCGTCATCCCTCATTACAGTATTCTCTGAAATTCATTCCAGGTTAATTGGCAACAGGAATTTTTGGGCCTTATAGATTGTTGTTTTTATAAAAAGATAGAACAACATCAGAGTTGGTGTATTAAACTAGTCACTACTGCTGCTTTTGTTTTTAAAATTTCTTTAGTTATAGTTGTGAAAAATGGATATACATCTGATAACTCTCACAAAGACTGCCTACTTCCATTCCCATAACATTGCCCGCCTCCACCCCGACTTCAGCTCATCTGCTGCTAAAATCCTCATCCATGCTTTTGTTATCTCCAGACTTGACTATTTCAATACTCTCCTACCCCCCAATCTCTAAACATCAACTCATCCAAAACGCTGCTGCCCGTAACCTGTCCGGTCACCCATCATCTCTATCCTCGCTGACCTACATTGGCTCCCGGTTCTCCCAATACCTTAGAACTAAAATTCTCATCAGCGTGTTTAAATCCCCTTTATGGCCTCATCCCTCCTTATCTCCGTAACTTCCGCCCTAAACTCTGGAATTCCCTATCTAAACTCCTCTGCTTCTTGCCCCCCCCCCCACCCTCCTTAAAACCCACCTCCTCTTTAACCCAAGCTTTTGGTCACCACTCCTAATATCTCCTGTGGAATTCCACTCAGAAATGGGTTGAAATAGATCCAAGTTTCATTTCTGATTAGCAGCTATTAGAGACAGGAACTTGGATTCAGTGCACAAAAATGTCATGCAGCTAGTGCAGAGTGGCCCTATTTATACTGCAGCTTGCATTTAAAGTGAAATTTATTCCTGTATGACCTGTAGAACACACTGTGGCTAAACATGAATGCACAGGTGGAAGAGAATGAGAAAATGGCTGCAAATCTAGGGCCAATATATATATTATACAGTAGATCCCACCCTACCAAAATAAACTACACGAGGAACCATTAAGGAAACCAAATATGCAGTAGTGCTAATGTTGTTTGTTTTCAAAAATTTGGAAGCAATTCATTCCATGTAGACTGGCAATCAGAGGTCCAGTTAACAGTACAAAATGCTCTTGGAAGTGAAATCACTATTCTTATCACAGACAAAAGTATACAACATTAAAATGATCACAGCACTTGCATTTAAGAGCTTTGAAATGATGAAATAGGAGCAGGAGTAGGCTATACAGCCCCTTGAGCCTGCTCTGCTATTTAATAAGATCATGGCTGATCTTTGATCTCAACTCCATTTTCCCAACCGATCCCCATATCCTTTGATTCCGAGAGTCCAAAAATCGATCGATCTCAGCCTTGAATATACTCAACGACTAAGCATCCACAGCCCTCTGGGGTAGAGAATTCCAAAGATTCACCACCCTCAGTGAAGAAATTCCTCCTCATCTCAAACTCAGGATAAGGGGTGGACGATTTCGGACTATGACCCCTAGTTCTAGACAGTTCAGCCAGGGGAAACAGCTTCTCCGCATCTACCCTGTCAAGCCCTCTAAGAAATTTATACGTTTCAATGAGATCACCTCTCATTCTTCTAAACTCTAGAATATAGGCCCATTCTTCTCAATGGCTTCTCACAGGACAACCCTCTCATCCCAGGGATCAATCTTGTGAACCTTCATTGCACAGCCTCTAAGGCGAGTATATTGGCCCTCAGGTAAGAAGACCAAAACTGTACACAGTACACCAGGTGTGGTCTCACCAAAGCCCTGTACAATTGTAGTAAGATTTCCTTACCCTTGTACTCCAAACCCCTTGCAATAAAGGCAACATACCATTTGCCTTCCTAATTGCTTGTTGTACCTGCATGTTAACTTTGTATTTCGTAGACAAGAACACCCAAATCTCTCTGAACACCAACATTTAATAGTTTCTCACCATTTAAAAAATATTCTGTTTTTCTATTCTTCCTACCAAAGTGAATAACCTCACATTTCTCCACATTATACTCCATCTGCTACCTTCTTGCCCACTCACTTAACCTGTCTATATCCCTTTACAGACTCTGTGTTCTCCTCACAGCTTACTTTTCCACCTAGCTATGTATCGTCAGCAAACTTGGATACATCACACTTGGTCCTTTCATCTAAGTCATTAATATAGATTGTAAATAGCTGAGGCCCAAGCACTGATCCTTGCGGCACCCCACTAGTTACAGCCTGCCAACCTGAAAATGACCCGTTTACTCCTACTCTTTGTTTTCTGTCCGTTAACCAATCCTCTATCCATGCTAATATATTACCCCCAACCCCATGAGCCCTTTTCTTGTGTAACAACCTTTTGTGTGGCACCTTATCGAATGCCTTTTGAAAATCCAAATATACTACATCCACTAGTTCCCCTTTATCTATCCTACTAGTTACATCCTCAAAAAACGAATAGATTTGTCAAACACGATTTCCCTTTCATAAAACTATGTTGATTCTGCCTAATCACATTATGATTTTCTAAGTGCCCTGTTACCATTTCCTTAATAATGGATTCCAGCATTTTCCTGATGACTGATGTCAGGCAAACTGACCTGTAGTTCCCCGTTTTCTCTCCCCCTCCTTTCTTGAATAGCAGTGTTATATTTGCTACCTTCCAATCCATTGGAACCGTTCTAGAATCTAGAGAATTTTGGAAGGTCACAACCAACGCATCCACTATCTCTGGAGCCACCTCTTTTAGAACCCTAGGCTTTTAGTCCCCTTAATTTTGCCAGTACTTTTTCTTTACTGATATTAATTACTTTAAGTTCCTCGCTCTCATTAGACAATTGATGGCTTCCACAAGTTTGAGATTTTGTAATTTTCTAACAAATTACATAGCAATTTCACTTTAAATTGCTGCTAACTGCAGCTTTGGGATGTTACAATGTAATATTTAAGGATTTTTAGTTTATTTGATGTTAGCAATGTGGCCAGAATAGCTGTTTATGTAGACAGTCAAATTGTAATTAAAAACAGTATAATTATGGTTAAAGATCACTTCTGGATTATAATTTCTTCAGAATAGCTGCACCAGAAACTTGCATTTCTTCTCCCTATGCCCCCAACTTTTGCATTCATCAAGTTTCTTTTTGGTCAGCCAGGTGTCTTACAAGTGCAGAAGTCCATCACCATGTTCAAGAGTCTCCAAACCAAACTAAGAGGTCCACACAGATGAGCTTTGTGTTTCCCAAATATGGAGTGCATATCATCTCCCTGTAGGGATATAAGTCATTTATACAAGTAAAGAGCTTATGGTATAGACTGTCTCAAGAGAAGTCTTAAGGACCCCCCCCCCCCACCACAACTTTCCACAGGGGTACTACTGAGTTTAACCGGCTAAAACCACACACACTGCAGCATGGAGCACCAATAAATTTCTTGCTGCTTGTTCAGCCATGATTACCTTACCCCTTAGGGCACTGACTTGCAGGGTCATATCATGCCAAATAGGAAAAATCCTAGCTCTAATGACATATCTAACCTTCCAGGTCCCATTAATGAGCCAGGCTTGGCTAGTCAATCTTCAACAGCACCCCGGGCTAATGCAGATCTGCCTGACTCAGCTATTGGATTACCAAGTGTGCCACAGAGGAATTATTTGATTTTGCTCTTCCATCACCAGACATTTCATTTTGGAGCTATCTCAACCCCAGACAGGCCACACCTACCTCATTTGCAGTAGTTGGTCATTAGACAAATAACAAGTGTGAGTAGACAGCAGGTACCAAGAGCTCATCAGTGGCATGGCAAGCAGCATAACTTACCATAAAATGTGTGAGTGCATTGCCACCATCCTTCTGACTACAGTGGGGACTACACTTGATGGTGTTTGTCCCATCAGTTGCAGCAGCAGGACTTCAGCAGTAGATGCTTGTCAATCTGCACTCCAATCAGTATGTACTAACCCCTTGGATATAGGGGCGCTCATTCTTAAACCTAGACTCCAGGTAACGCCTTCCACCAGCTGTCATCCCGAGACTAAGGATTTCCTCATTACCTAAATGACATGTCTACTTTCAGAACAGTGGAATGTATTTCGCAGGATGTTTTGCAATGTGCAAACCACATTGGTGTTCTAGATCAGTGTTGTCCAATACGTTAGCCACTAGCCAAATTCAGATGTAGGGAATTGCATTTCTGATTAGTAAATTAAAAAGAGTAATTGACATAGTTGTTGGGCATGTGTTCGCAACTCTCCTTTGCACAGTTCATGTATGTGTATTTTAGCTTTTTTGTTCATTTGTTGGTAAAATGGTAAGATGAAAACCAGAGTGTGAGTGTTTTTTGATCATTGTATGTGCTTTATTTACTTGGTTACTGCTTATTGGTTATCTGCTAAAATAATGTGCAACATGGGTGAAAACACCGCACTTCTGCACCATGGAAACACCAGCGATGTTGTCTGAAGAGGGGAGCAAGCATCGTGGTCAGCTGGACCAATCGGAATAATTGCTCCAGGCCAGCAGAAGAAGCAAGCCCAGCCAATGATGTGCAGCTCCAACAGGGCATGTCATGGCAAAGGGCAAGCAGCATGGAGAGAAGGGGTGGGTCTAGAGTGTCTCAAGAAAAACAAAATGGGAAACAGCAACACTTTCTTGTTGTGGAAAGTGACGAGAAGCCATTTTGCCTTTTGTGCACGAAGTCATTTGTTGAGAATAAGGTAGATAATTTGGAGAAATGTTTTGAATATGTGCATTCTGAATTTAATAGAAAATTTCCAATCGGTTCTCAGAAGAGTGCACAAAGTTTCTAGACTGAAATCAACTCTTAATCAATAGAAATCGGTTCTGAAACAATTTCTCGTCTTCGAACTTATAACTTTGGCCAATTGCAAAGCTACTGGCACGAAAAAATAAAGTTTTCTGATGGAGGTGGTGGAAGAGATTGTGGTGACAGTTATTGACACTTTTCTGGAGAATTATGAACTGAAAATCAGAAACAATATTCTGCAGAGAATTTGAGAAGTACAGTTGAGTCATCAGACAGTTTGTAATTGTTTACTGGATCTGTCTGCCAGCTTCGAATCTTAGCTAAAACATATTGTTCCATTTTCCCTTGCACTGGATGAATCCTGCGACATTTGCAGTACCTCCCAGTTGGTGTTCTGCATACCATTAGTTAAGTAAAATTTTGAACTGAGGGAAGAGCTGTTGGCACTTATGGGACTGAAAAACCACACACGTGGTTCTGACATTTTGGTTGCTGCAAAACTTGTCATGGAAAGGGTTGAGCTGAATCTGGACAATCTGGCCTCAGTCACCACAGATGGTATAGCTACCGTGATTGGTCGAAACGCTGACTTCGTTGCACTGCTGAAAAAATATCTAAGTTAGATCAGGAGTACACAGTCACTGGTCTCCTTTCACTGTGTAATTCACTAAGAATTCGCTCAGATGGCAACTGATGATTCATTGAAAGATGCGATGGAAACTGGAAATTTTCTTCGACCCAATGCGCTAAATCAGCGGCAGTTTAACGAGCTGCTGAAAGAGACTAATGCCCCTTATTCTGAAATCGTGCATTTCACAAATGTGGGCTGTCTGACTCCGGGCTAATGTTGAAAAGGTTTGTCAATCTGCTGCAACCAGAGACTTTCTTGATGAGAAAGGTAAACTGGACAATTTCTCACAAATCAAAAATGAAGCTTGGAAGTATAACTTGTTCTTTCTCACCAACATCAATAATCACCTGAATGAACTGAACGTGAAACTGCAGGGAAAATGAGAGACAGTTTGTGACCTTGTGCGCTATTTGACGAAATTTTAGGCAAAGCTGAAACTGTTGATTCAGCAAATGGAAGACCAAGACTTTACTCACTTCCTAAATTTGCAGTGCTATGCAGTTGACTATAATTTTGCTTTGCTTCAAAATTTGACGGAAAAATCTAGGAAGAGATTTGCTGATTTTGATGGTTTCAGTCTGGCCTTTCCGTTCACGAAACATTGGGAACTCATGGAAACTAGTGGAACTGCTCTCTATGGACAGAGATGGATTGAAATTGGATTTGCTGATGCTGCAAAGTGGATAAATGATCGAGACAGACTCTGCTAAAAATATAGCAAAATGCGCCCCGAGGGCAAATATCCAATTTTGAGAATTGTTGTTGCCACACTATGGGCCCGATATTAGCATGGCGGCGGGTTCGCAGCGGGGGGTCGATGGGGCGTGTGGGTAACGCGCCCGGTGAAATCAGTTTGCTCCGCACACAATCGCAGGCTAATTGAAGCCACTTACCTGTGCTTCCGGGTTTCCCGCTAAGCTGCGCGGCAGGCGGACTGCGCATGCGCAGTAAGGTCTGTCAGCTGGAGGAGCCCTATTTAAAGGGGCAGTCCTCCACTGACTGATGCTGCAGGAAATAGGAAAAATTACAGCATGGAGCAGCCCAGGGGGAAGGCTGCTCCCAGGTTTAATGATGCTTCACTCCAGGTATTATTGGATGGGGTGAGGAGGAGGGGGAGGACAGAGATCGCCCCCACCCCCCGGCGGGCGGGAGGAAGTGGCCTGCCTCTGCCACCAAGAAGGCCTGGCTCGAGGTGGCAGAGGAGGTCACCTGCACCACCAACATATCACCCACCTGCATATAGTGCAGGAGACGCTTCAATGACCTAAGTAGGTCAGCCGAAGCGAGTACACTTACTCATTCCCCTACACTCCATCTGCCACATCAGCGCCCACACCACACATCTCCTTCTGTACTGCCAACACTACTCTGTCACATCACTCCTCACACCCACTCAAACCTCATCCTCATCTTACCTGCACTTACTCACCTCGCCAGTTGCCGCCAATACCACTCAACCCAATCCTCATACAATCTCATGGCTCTCTCTTATACTCACCCTCTCATGCATCTCTTTCACAGTCAGCCTCACTCAACCTGCCACTACCTGTGCTGCAGCCACAGGGCATGCATCACATATGTGCAGTAGGAAGCGTAAGGCAAACGTGTCGTGAGCATGAAGGGGATGCACAAGGGTGTTTGAGGGTTTGTCATGGTTTTTACTTATATTTGATTTCTGATCAACTCACATTACATATTATATTGTCACCACTACTGCCACGTCTTTGTGAATCTTGTCTGGTTTGTGCAATAATGCCCTTTCCTGAGGATCACAATGAAGACCCACAACTGATGCCACCCATTGTGTCACTGCAGAGTGGGTGTAGGTGTAGGTGTATTTGCAGGGCTCTTGTGTAGACAACTGAGAGACGTCGGCAATGTCCCCGGTGGCACCATGGAAGGATGCGGAGGAGTTCCTCAGGGCAGTGTCCTAGGCCCAACCATCTTCAGCTGCTTCATCAATGACCTTCCCTCCATCATATGGCGAGAGACTGGAAAGTACTGCAGTACAAAGGGATCTGGGGGTCCTAGTGCAAGAAAATCAAAAAGTTGGTATGCAGGTGCAGCAGGTGATCAAGAAAGCCAACGGAATGTTGGCTTTTATTGCTAGGGGGATAGAATATAAAAACAAGGAGGTATTGCTGCAGTTATATAAGGTATTGGTGAGACCGCACCTGGAATACTGCATACAGTTTTGGTGTCCATACTTAAGAAAAGACATACTTGCTCTCGAGGCAGTACAAAGAAGGTTCACTCGGTTAATCCCGGGGATGAGGGGGCGGACATATGAGGAGAGGTTGAGTAGATTGGGACTCTACTCATTGGAGTTCAGAAGAATGAGAGGCGATCTTATTGAAACATATAAGATTGTGAAGGGGCTTGATCGGGTGGATGCAGTAAGGATGTTCCCAAAGATGGGTGAAACTAGAACTAGGGGGCATAATCTTAGAATAAGGGGCTGCTCTTTCAAAACTGAGATGAGGAGAAACTTCTTCACTCAGAGGGTGGTAGGTCTGTGGAATTTGCTGCCCCAGGAAGCTGTGGAAGCTACATCATTAGATAAATTTAAAACAGAAATAGACAGTTTCCTAGAAGTAAAGGGAATTAGGGGTTATGGGGAGCGGGCAGGAAATTGGACATGAAGCTGAGTTCGGATCGGTCAATGCCCTGTGGGTGGCGGAGAGGGCCCAGGGGCTGTGTGGCCGGGTCCTGCTCCGACTTCTTGTGTTCTTTAGATTTGTGGTTGGGATCAGATCAGCCATGATCTTATTGAATGGCGGAGCAGGCTCGAGGGGCCGATTGGCCTACTCCTGCTCCAATTTCTTATGTTCTTATAAGGTCAGAAATGGGGATGTTCGCTGATGACTGCAGTGTTCAGTTCCATTCGCAACCCCTCAAATAATGAAGCAGTCCGAGCCCGCATGCAGCAAGACCTGGACAACATCCAGGCTTGGGCTCATAAGTGGCAAGTAACATTCGCGCCAGACAAGTGCCAGGCAATGACCATCTCCAACAAGAGAGAGTCTAACCACCTCCCCTTGACATTCAACGGCATTACCATCGCCGAATCCCCCACAATCAACATCCTGGGGGTCACCATTGACCAGAAACTTAACTGGACCAGCCATATAAATACTGTGGCTACGAGAGCAGGTCAGAGGCTGGGTATTCTGCGGCGAGTGACTCACCTCCTGACTCCCCAAAGCCTTTCCACCATCTACAAGGCACAAGTCAGGAGTGTGATGGAATACTCTCCACTTGCCTGGATGAGTGCAGCTCCAACAACACTCAAGAAGCTCGACACCATCCAAGATAAAGCAGCCCGCTTGATTGGCACCCCATCCACCACCCTAAACATTCACTCCCTTCACCACCGGCACACTGTGGCTG
This sequence comes from Heptranchias perlo, assembly GCF_035084215.1. NCBI lineage: Eukaryota > Metazoa > Chordata > Chondrichthyes > Hexanchiformes > Hexanchidae > Heptranchias > Heptranchias perlo. Next base: position 36,642,544 of record NC_090349.1, read on the forward strand.
CAGTGTGCACCATCCACAGGATGCACTGCAGCAACTCGCCAAGGCTTCTTCGACAGCACCTCCCAAACCCGCGACCTCTACCACCTAGAAGGACAAGGGCAGCAGGTACATGGGAACAACACCACCTGCACGTTCCCCTCCAAGTCACACACCATCCCGACTTGGAAATATATCGCCGTTCCTTCATTGTCGCTGGGTCAAAATCCTGGAACTCCCTTCCTAACAGCACTGTGGGAGAACCGTCACCACACGGACTGCAGCGGTTCAAGAAGGCGGCTCACCACCACCTTCTCAAGGGCAATTAGGGATGGGCAATAAATGCTGGCCTCGCCAGCGACGCCCACATCCCGTGAACGAATAAAAAAAAAGTCGTTTTGGGCAGTGGTGACTTTGACAGCGACAGGTAAGATGATGGTGCTCGGGCCAGCCGGGAGCAGCTCGGCATGAAGGAGGCTGCAGATGTCCACGACTACATGTCGAGTGACTCTGAGCCTCCGTGTGCACTGCTGCTCAGAGGGGTCCAGGAAGCTGAGCCTCGGTCTGTGGACCCCGTGGCGAGGGTAGTGCCCTCTGTGACGCATCTCTCTCTGCGGTTGCCCTCCCTCCTGCTGTGCAGGTGGATGTGTCACAGCACTGTGTTGTGGAGCTCCACGTGTCAGAGGTGGATGGCGTGGCCGGCGAGGCTGTTCGCCCTCCGAGGAGATCATGACTGCAGCTACGGCGCCACCCATCCGGAAGATGTACATCTGAGGGGGTCCGCAAGGTGGGTAAATGTGTCTGGACACCGGGGTAAGTGTGCAAGTTTGTGAATTTTCTTGTTAGGAGGAGGGTGGTGGAGGCCAAACTTTGTCCAAAGTGACACAGTGGCCTCCTGCGATGAGTGAGGGTCTCTTCCCCCCCCCACCTGTCAAATGGACCTTGGCAGCTGCCACAGGCTGATGGCTGCAACATGTCCATTTGAACTTGGAGTGTTTCCCCCAGTACGGGAAACAGTCTCAGTCAATTGCAAAGTCCGATCCCTGCTAAAATATCAGGTCAGTAAACAACCTGAAGTACCTGCGCGTCAGTGGGAAACCCGGAAGTGGGTGGGTTGGAGCCGGGCTCCAGACCCACCCCTGGAATCCCCGATTTTCGCAGCCCCCCCCGCCACGAACGCACCCGATCGCGGGTGTGAAAATCGAGCCCTATGTTCCATGTCCAGCTCAACTTGGATGTACAAGTCAACATTCTCAGCTATCACCCTGATGAAGTCAAAGTACCACTCGCATCTGCTGAACAAAAACCTAGAAGCTGCACTAAGATGTGCCCTGTCTGATAAATTCTTGCCAGAATTCCAAACTTTGGTGAGAGAGACTGCAAGATTTCAAACTGAATGGTGGTGTTTGTTAAGTAAATATACACGTGAAGTATATTTACCTGTATTGTCTGAGTGCATGCAAGACATTTTCTACTAAAATTAGTGCATGTGGCTAAAACAGTATTGCTGTATCCACATTTGTGAATGGTCAGCAATTTCTATTGAGCAAAACTGTTCTAAACACACAAGTTTAATGCTACGCACCAGGCTTACTCATTACCAACTGCTAGTTCCAGGACCTCACGAGAGGGGCTTTGGCAAAGAGATATGCCTACCATGAGGCTGACTCCCCCTCAAGCTAAGGGATGTTATCTGTCTCATTTTCACAGTTGGCACCCATGTAACAATCAAGCACTTCAAGGTATACCAATAGCTAGACAGAATTAGGTTCATTCTACTCTGCTCCAACAATTTGCAACCTAAGAGCATCTAACAGTACCAGTATGAGTTTTCAAATAGATATGAGGTACATTTCTGTAGAGGATGCATGGATAAATACTTAAAAATCAAATTCATGTGTGTTGGGTGAAAAGAGGATTGGGCTTGGCATGAATAATGACCACTTAGGCTAGGTATTGTAGGGCAACTGGTGCTCATGGAATCATACAATAGAGAAGAGTCAATGCCCCCAGGAAAGATGAAAAATGTATCACGGGGCTGGGCGGAGGTGGGGGAGGGGGAATAATAAATAAATAATCAGTTAACCAGGATGCTCCCACATTCCCAGGAACAGGTCAGTAACAAAGCACTACTGGCAGAGGTCAGGGAGCACGTGGTTTTCTGCCCTTTCAACAATGGCCACGGGAGGGTAGGGTAAAAAAAAACTAGATTAAAGAGGGTTAAAAGTTTGGGCTGAATGAAATGAGGGGAATGGAAATGTCATCTGGTGCAAGTGGGGAGGTTTTCTGTAGCTGTGTTAAAGACGCATTATCAGAGCAATTTCATGGATGCTTAACATTGCTTCTAGACTACGCCACAATGAGAACATGCTCCTAACTCCTGCAATAAATCAACAAGAATCATAACAAACACAGAAAATGTCACTTCAGTGCAATTTTACACATGAAAAAAAATATAGCTCAAAAATAAAATTAAATTGGTGCTACAACAACTATCCTGTCAGTCGAGCACACTGTGGTGAAATAAAAAGAAAATCCCAAATCACTGGCCTTTGGAAATCTGCTTTATGATAAAATGCTGTGAAAATACATTTGTTGCATTCATTACTCTTTCATTTTGGGTTCATTCCAAGTATTCAATGGGCCATTAACTGTGGAAAGTGAATACATTTTCAACATCCGCACCATATCTGAAGCAAATTAGATGGAGGAAAATAAACCCCAAGACTATGCAAGGGTTGGCCCTAACCCAAGCTAATACAAGAGCCCCAGAATCATTTACTGCCAAAAAATATTCCAGTGGGAGTTTCTTCTTGAAATATCATTTAAAACATCCCCTTTATCTCAGCAGCACTATTAAGCAATCACTATAAAGAGTGTAGAATGATTCAACATTGGCTGTAAACGACCAAGAGGTAGTCAATACCCAATCTCCATCAATAAGCTTGCATTTGGTGACAAAAGTCTGTAAAATTGACCCATGTAGGTAGTGAATCTCTAGTAAGGTAATTGCACAAAGGATACTGAATCTCCTTGAACAATTATTTTACCTATTTTTGTTCATAATAGAATTACCACTCATCACAAAGGATTACTTTGGTTCAAAGATTATTTGCATCAGGATTACTTATTTTAAAAATTGCAAAACTGCAGAAATCTAATAGAAAAACAACCCAACAGTGTGAGATTAATTTATTTGCATATAATTGAAGTAACAGGATCAATGAAGCAACCTAGGTAAATGATTCTTTACTGATGTTAGTTTAGCACCCTTGCCCAATCTGCATGAATCAAGTCTTTCAGCCCGTTCTCTCAATTGGGATAATCAGAACTTTAATTACAAAACAAAACTATGAATTTAGAAAGACTTATGTACAGCCTCAAAATAAACAAAAAATGTGAATGCAAATTTTGAGTTTGATGGGGACTTTTTTTTGTGAACAGTTGCTTCCAATTTAGTCTACTAACAAATCAACTATGTACATATCAGAACCAGGTAGCAGACATACAAGGATTCTCTTGCAAATTTCACTGGAATATATCCACTTCAAGATCAACAAAATAAAGGTCTTCTTGTTTCTGGAGAGGAGCACTTCATATACTGACTCCTGATAAACGGTAATTAAAAACCCACCTGGGACATTGAAACATAATAAATAGGAGCAGGAGTAGGCCATACGGCCCCTTGAGCCTGCTCCGCCATTCAATCAGATCACGGCTGATCTTCAACCTCAATTCCACTTTCCCGCCCGATCCCCATATCCCTTGATTTCCCTAAAGTCCAAAAATGTATCTATCGCAGCCTTGAATATATTCAATGACTGAGTACCCACAGCCCTCTGGGGTAGAGAATTCCAAAGAATCACAACCCTCAGTGAAGAAATTTCTCCTCATCTCAGTCTTAAATGGCCAACCCCATATCCTGCGACTATGCCCTCTAGTTCTCGACTCTCCAGCCAGGGGGAACAACCTCTCAGCCTCCACCCTGTCAAGCCCCCTCAGAATATTATACGTTTCAATGAGATCACTTCTCATTCTTCTAAATTCCAGAGAGTATATCCCCATTCGACTTAACGTCTCCTCATAGGACAACCCTCTCATCCCAGGAATTAATTTAGTGAACCTTCGCTGCACCGTCTCTAAGGCAAGTATATCCTTCTTTGAAAAACGAGACCAAAACTGTACGCAGTTCCCCAGGTGAGGTCTCACCAAAGCCCCATACAATTGTCGTAAGACTTCCTTACTCTTGTTCCAACCCCCCTTGCAATAAAGGCCAACATGCCATTTGCCTTCCTAATTGCTTGCTGTACCTGCATGCTAACTTTTTGTGTTAGTGAAGCACTGCAGAAAGTGCAGAAAATATTTATAGGGATGTTAGCAGAATTGAGAAGATGCAACTATCAAGAAAGATTGAGGCTGGGAATCTTTTCTCTGGAAAAAAGACAACTAAGCAGATATCTAAAATTAATGTGTTCGATAGGGTGGATGTAGAGAAAGAGTTTCCATTTGTGGCTGAGTCCAGAACAAGGGGGCATAAATACAAGTGGTCACTAATAGATTAAATTTTTTTAAAAATAGGAGGAATTTCTTTACAGAGAATGTGGAACTTGCAGCCACATGGAGTGGCTGAAGCATATAGCATTGATACAAAGGGGAGGCTTAATGCGTCCATGAGAGGAGGGAATAGAGGGATATGGAAGAACAGTGAGAAGTGGTAATTTGAGTGAGAGATGGCTCATATGGAGTATAAACACCATCATGGACTAATTGGGAGAACCTTCACCACACGGACTGCAGCAGTTCAAGGCGGCGGCTCCCCACCACCTTCTCAAGGGCAATTAGGGATGGGCAATAAATGCTGGCTTTGCCAGCGATGCCCACATCCCATGAACAAATTTTTTTTTTAAATTGCTTGTTGCTATGCTGTAGTCCAAAGGACTTTCCAGTCAGAATGCGAAATCCAGCAAGAGCTAGCAGTTCACTAACTCTGTGAGCTGAACTAAAGTTTACAACATTGTAGTTTTATATATAAACACAAGATCGCACAATCTGAGAGGTTCAAATGGTGGATACATTATCTAATGAAGAACCAAATTAAAATCTCAAATGGAAACCAGTGGAAGCCTGTCTGAGTATGACCTCTAGATAACTTAAATAAATTGGATCATCAATGGGTCTTCCCCAATAAACCAAACATAAACTTGTGAGGAATGGCTGAAATAGCTACAGTAGGAACTAAAATGAAATTGGTTTTAAACTGACAAATACTGGAGGTGTTCTAGAATGTGAGGGATATCACATGAGGTACCACTAACTTTGTAGAACACCACAGCACAAACTTTTGCCATTTTGTGTTCGTTCAAAGCCAACTTAAAACCCATTTTCTTTTACTTCATCCATTAGAATGTCACGGGGAAACTAATCTAGGTGCCCACTATTGATGGTGGTAGACCTCCCTCTAACTATTACCTTTCAATAGTGAGGTTGTCAATTGGAACATTTCTAATTTGCAATATTTGAGTCCACTTCCCCCACCCCCCCCCCCACCAAATTGAGACACATCTCTTCCACGGAACAGTGAGTTGTTTTCATGTAGGGGGCTTGAAAACCTGGAGTTATGCCACAAAGGGGCTGTCGCTGTATGGTTTCATAGCCTTTCAGTTGTGCAGGGAACATGCTTAAAGGAGATTATGCTTTTTATTCACAAATTGAGCTGATACTTCTTAAAAGCTTTGACAATTCCTCAACCTTACCAAAAATACCCTCATCAAAGCTTAATTGCAGTAGCTGCAGTAATAACTCCTGTAGGAATGCTATACTATGCTAATGATGTTACCATACCATTATTCTTTGCAACAAAAAGCCAAAAATTTATTGACCTCACCTCTGAAGCATGATACTCAATGCCACCTGATGCTATAGAGAGCAAACTATGTTTGGTCTTTGATGAGGGGCAGTGATTGAAGGTAAAGGAGATTGTGGTGTCTGTAATTGTGTGGCCTTCTGGTGAACAAACCCTGCCCAAGTGGGCTTGGTGGCATACCATGCTAGCCTGAGTAGATCCTTGAGAGTAGATTTGTTGACTGCACCTATAAGTCTGCAATCATAGTTGGTAGACATCCCTTATTGGGAAAGAAATTGGATGGATCTGTGGTTAGTGTTCAAGTAAGAGATTTGCTGAATCCTGATGGATCCTGTATACATTTTGAGAATGTATTTTGATAACTTGAAAGTTAGCCTAGATGTCAAATCACCCAGTGATTTTAAAATTGGAGTTCATAAGGTCTGGAAGTTCACCAACACCAAGGTCACTGTCAACATTAATATGAATTCAAAATGCTAGTCAGACTGATTATCAGCTATGTGCTTGCCCATTTACACTGAACACAATTAACCTAGCTCCTTAACTTGTTACATAATTTCAAACATTAACCAATGGTATGACAACTAGGGGGAAAGCATCAGCTTGAAATGAAAACAGAGTAAATAGTGTGAGCAAGTGCACATTCTGATTGGCTGCTTTGCAAAGACATGCTTTTCCTCCTTGTATTCCCAATCTGTCAATCATTCATACATGCATGCAGTTTGAGCCCACTCTTATACTGGCTTCTTATTGCTATCGCTGAAAGTGTTTTATCATTTTTTTCCTCCCTATTGTACTATTCAATAACATTTTCAAAACTATACACAAAGTGATCGACCACCCAAGTAGGACCCAGATGGTCACTGTGCAGGGTGGCACAAAAAAAAACTTTATTTATGGGAAACCTCACACTTTGCACATGCACGTGAGCATATTTGCTTAAATATTTTCTGGAGACAACAGGGACCAGTACTTGGGCTAAGTTTATGCAAATTTTGTTAACTTGCTCCTGTATCCTAAGCATAATTTTGCCTACGATAGGACTAAAGGTTCCCCAACACTGGAAATTTTGAAAATATTGCAGTAGGGGACATGAGATTGCTTTGGCAGATAAGGCAAAGGAGAATCCAAAGAGCTTCTACAAATACATAAAGGGCAAAAGAGTAACTAGGGAGAGAGTAGGGCCTCTTAAGGATCAACAAGGTCATCTATGTGTGGAACCACAAGAGATGGGTGAGATCCTGAATGAATATTTCACATCGGTATTTATGGTTGAGAAAGGCATGGATGTTAGGGAACTTGGGGAAATAAATAGTGATGTCTTGAGGAGTGTACATATTACAGAGAGGGGGGTGCTGGAAGTCTTAACGCGCATCAAGGTAGATAAATCTCCGGGACCTGATGAAATGTATCCCAGGACGTTATGGGAGGTTAGGGAGGAAATTGCGGGTCCCCTAGCAGAGATATTTGAATCATCCACCGCTACAGGTGAGGTGCCTGAAGATTGGAGGGTAGCAAATGTTGTGCCTTTGTTTAAGAAGGGCGGCAGGGAAAAGCCTGGGAACTACAGACCGGTGAGCCTGACATCTGTAGTGGGTAAGTTGTTAGAGGGTATTCTGAGGGACAGGATCTATAGGCATTTGGAGAGGCAGGGACTAATTAGGAACAGTCAGCATGGTTTTGAGAGAGGAAAATCATGTCTCACGAATTTGATTGAGTTTTTTGAAGGGGTAACCAAGAAGATAGATGAGGGCTCTGCAGTAGACGTGGTCTACATGGACTTCAGCAAAGCCTTTGACAAGGTACCGGATGGCAGGTTGTTACATAAGGTTAAATCTCATGGGATCCAAGGTGAGGTAGCCAAATGGATACAAAATTGGATTGACGACAGAAGACAGAGGGTGGTTGTAGAGGGTTGTTTTTCAAACTGGAGGCCTGTGTCCAGTGGTGTGCCTCAGGGATCGGTGCTGGGTCCGCTGTTATTTGTTATTTATATTAATGATTTGGATGAGAATTTAGGAGGCATGGTTAGTAAGTTTGCAGATGACACCAAGATTGGTGGCATTGTGGACAGTGAAGAAGGTTATCTAGGATTGCAGCGGGACCTTGATAAATTGGGCCAGTGGGCCGATGAATGGCAGATGGAGTTTAATTTAGATAAATGTGAGGTGATGCATTTTGGTAGATCGAATCGGGCCAGGACCTACTCCGTTAATGGCAGGGTGTTGGGGAGAGTTATAGAACAAAGAGATCTAGGAGTACAGGTTCATAGCTCTTTGAAAGTGGAGTCACAGGTGGATAGGGTGGTGAAGAAGGCATTCGGCATGCTTGGTTTCATTGGTCAGAACATTGAATGCAGGAGTTGGGATGTCTTGTTGAAGTTGTACAGGGCATTGGTGAGGCCACACTTGGAGTACTGTGTACAGTTCTGGTCACCCTATTATAGAAAGGATATTATTAAACTGGAAAGAGTGCAGAAAAGATTTACTACGATGCTACCGGGACTTGATGGTTTGACTTATAGGGAGAGGTTAGACAGACTGGGACTTTTTTCCCTGGAGAGTAGGAGGTTTAGGGGTGATCTTATAGAAGTCTATAAAATAATGAGGGGCATAGATAAGGTGGATAGTCAAAATCTTTTCCCAAAGGTAGGGGAGTCTATAACAAGGGGGCATAGATTTAAGGTGAGAGGGGAGAGATACAAAAGGGTCCAGAGGGGCAATTTTTTCACTCAAAGGGTGGTGAGTGTCTGGAACGAGCTGCCAGAGGCAGTGGTAGAGGCGGGTACAATTTTGTCTTTTAAAAAGCATTTGGACAGTTACATGGGTAAGATGGGTATAGAGGGATATGGGCCAAGTGCAGGAAATTGGGACTAGCTTAGTGGTATAAACTGGGCAACATGGACATGTTGGGCCGAAGGGCCTGTTTCCATGTTGTAACTTCTATGAGTCTATGATTCTAGCCCACAAAAAGTAGGCATGAGAAACCTGTTGCAGCCTATGAGATCTGGAGGAAGAACTCTACTGAGGTCAAGGACCCCTGGAACCAATATGCTGAAGCTTCAATCAGCCAACATGCTGAACACCTCTGTAAATTTGGAACTTTGCTCCATCAGATTACCCTTAGGCAGATCATCACCGTCTCCTTCCTCCTTTGTGGCTACATCTGCTGGACAACTGCCTGCATGCTGATGGATTCATTGAGTAAGGAGATCTACCTTGTCCCCACAAGGGGTTGACAGGGAAGGGGGAAAAAAAAGTGGGGAGCATGACTCTTATTGAATTGTTAATACTCCAAATAGATTTGTTAATGGAATTGAATTCTTCACACAAAGTGCTCTGCCATTTCCTCCAGAGGGTTCTCACCCTCAATCTGAATACCCTTTGTGCAGTAAGCCATACAGCATTGAATTCCATTGAGGAGCTGTAGGTAGAGAGCCAGTAGTGGACATGAAGAAGCAGATGCGACACCAATGGATATTGACAGGGACCAATTGCTACATTAAATCAAATGCAATTTTTTTTTATTCGTTCATAGGATGTGGGCGTCGCTGGCGAGGCCAGCATTTGTTGCCCATCCCTAATTGCCCTTGAGAAGGTGATGGTGAGCCGCCTTCTTGAACTGCTGCAGTCCGTGTGGTGAAGGTTCTCCCACAGTGCTATTAGGTAGGGAGTTCCAGGATTTTAACCCAGCAACGATGAAGGAACGGCGATATATTTCCAAGTCGGGATGGTGTGTTACTTGGAGGGGAACGTGCAGGTGGTGTTGTTCCCATGTGCCTGCTGCCCTTGTCCTTCTAGGTGGTAGAGGTTGCGGGTTTGGGAGGTGCTGTCGAAGAAGCCTTGGCGAGTTGCTGCAGTGCATCCTGCGGATGGTACACACTGCAGCCACTGTGCTTCGGTGGTGAAGGGAGTGAATGTTTAGGGTGGTGGATGGGGTGCCAATCAAGTGGGCTGCTTTGTCCTGGATGGTGTCGAGCTTCTTGAGTGTTGTTGGAGCTGCACTCATCCAGGCAAGTGGAGAGTATTCCATCACACTTTGGGGAGTCAGGTGAGTCACTCGCTGCAGAATACCCAGCCTCTGACCTGCTCTTATAGCCACAATATTTATATGGCTGGTCCAGTTAAGTTTCTGGTCAATGGTGACCCCCAGGATGTTGATTGTGGGGGATTCGGCGATGGTAATGCCGTTGAATGTCAAGGGGAGGTGGTTAGACTCTCTCTTGTTGAGATGGTCATTGCCTGGCATGAATGTTACTTGCCACTTATGAGCCCAAGCCTGGATGTTGTCCAGATCTTGCTGCATGCGGGCACGGACAGCTTCATTATCTGAGGGGTTGCGAATGGAACTGAACACTGTGCAATCATCAGCGAACATCCCCATTTCTGACCTTATGATGGAGGGAAGGTCATTGATGAAGCAGCTGAAGATGGTTGGGCCTAGGACACTGCCTTGAGGAACTCCTGCAGCAATGTCCTGGGGCTGAGATGATTGGTCTCCAACAATCACTACCATCTTCCTTTGTGCTAGGTATGACTCCAGCCACTGGAGAGTTTTCCCCGATTCCCATTGACTTCAATTTTACTAGGGCTCCTTGGTGCCACACTCGGTCAAATGCTGCCTTGATGTCAAGGGCAGTCACTCTCACCTCACCTCACCTCTGGAATTCAGCTCCTTTGTTCATGTTTGGACCAAGGCTGTAATGAGGTCTGGAGCTGAGTGGTCCTGGCGGAACCCAAACTGAGCATCGGTGAGCAGGTTATTGGTGAGTAAGTGCTGCTTGATAGCACTGTCGACGACACCTTCCATCACTTTGCTGATGATTGAGAGTAGACTGATGGGATGGTAATTGGCCGGATTGGATTTGTCCTGCTTTTTGTGGACCAGAACATACCTGGGCAATATTCCACATTGTCGGGTAGATGCCAGTGTTGTAGCTATACTGGAACAGTTTGGCGAGAGGCGCAGCTAGTCTTCAGCACTACAGCCGGGATGTTGTCGGGGCCCATAGCCTTTGCTGTATCCAGTTTCTTGATATCACGTGGAGTGGCTGAAGACTGGCTTCTGTGATGGTGGGGATATCGGGAGGAGGCCAAGATGCATCATCCACTCGGCATTTCTGGCTGAAGATGGTTGCAAACGCTTCAGTCTTGTCTTTTGCACTCACGTGCTGGACTCTGCCATCATTGAGGATGGGGATGTTTACAGAGTCTCCTCCTCCCGTTAGTTGTTTAATTGTCCATCACCATTCACGACTGGATGTGGCAGGACTGCAGAGCTTTGATCTGATCCGTTGATTGTTGAATCGCTTAGCTCTGTCTATAGCATGTTGCTTCCGCTGTTTAGCATGCATGTAGTCCTGTGTTGTAGCTTCACCAGATTGGCACCTTATTTTTAGGTACGCCTGGTGCTGCTCCTGGCATGCTCTTCTACAGTCCTCATTGAACCAGGGTTGATCCCCTGGCTGGTTGGTAATGGTAGAGTGAGGAATATGCCGGGCCATGAGGTTATAGATTGTGCTGGAATACAATTCTGCTGCTGCTGATGGCCCACAGCGCCTCATGGATGCCCAGTTTTGAATCTATCCCATTTAGCACGGTGATAGTGCCACACAACACGTTGGATGGTGTCCTCAGTGCAACAATGGGACTTCATCTCCACGAGGACTGTGCGGTGATGACTCCTACCAATACTGTCATGGACAGATGCATTTGCGACTGGTAGATTGGTGAGGACGAGGTCAAGTAGGTTTTTCCCTCGTGTTGATTCGCTCACCACCTGCCGCAGGCCCAGTCTGGCAGCTATGTCCTTCAGGACTACGGCCAGCTCGGTCAGTAGTGGTGCTACCGAGCCACTCTTGGTGATGGACATTGAAGTCCCCCTCCCAGAGTACATTCTGTGCCCTTGCTACCCTCAGTGCTTCCTCCAAGTGGTGCTCAACATGGAGGAGGACTGATTCGTCAGCTGAGGGAGGACGCTAGGTGGTAATCAGCAGGAGTTTTCCTTCCCATGTTTGACCTGATGCCATGAGATTTCATGGGGTCCGGAGCCAGTGTTGATGACTCCCTCCTGACTGTATATCACTGTACCGCCACACCTCTGGTGGGTCTGTCCTGCCGGTGGGACAGGACATACCCAGGGATGGTGATGGAAGAGTCTGGGATGTTGGCTGAAAGGTATGATTCTGTGAGTATGGCTATGTCAGGCTGTTGGTTGACTAGTCTGTGGGACAGCTCTCCCAATTTTGGCACAAGTTCCCAGATGTTAGTGAGGAGGACTTTGCAGGGTTGACTGGGCTTGGTTTGCCTTTGTCGTGTCCGGTGCCTAGTGGTCCATCCAGTTTTATTCTTACTATGACTTTTTTTAGCGAGATTGTACAGCCGAGTGGCTTGCTAGGCCATTTCAGAGGGCAATTAAGAATCAACCACATTGCTGTGGGTCTGGAGTCACATATAGGCCAGACTGGGTAAGGACGGCAGGTCTCCTTCCCTAAAGGATATTAGTGAACCAGATGGGTTTTTACGACAATCCGGTAGTTTCATGGCCACCATTACTGATACTAGTTTTTTAATTCCAGGTTTTATTTAATTAATTGAATTTAAATTCCCCAGCTGCCGTGGCGGGATTTGTATTCATGACTCCGGATTATTAGTCCAGGCCTCTGGATTACTAGTCCAGTAACATAACAACTATGCTACCGTACCCTTGGGACTTTGTGGGAAGAAGTCTCTGGTTACCTTTCAGAGAGGAGCTACTGGGGAATAGGGCATTGAAACTCCCTTGCAGTTAATCATGGGTTGCCCATCCATCATTCAGGGATGATAGGGGTACCACGCTCAATTTGCATACATGCCAAGTGTCAACATTTCACATATAAAAGACAATGTTTTGGGAGTCCAGACCATATGTCAGCATTTGTTGACAAAAAGCAGCATAGAACCGGCCTCTCTTCCTTCAGTGCTGTTTCTACTCCAGTCCTGTTGCTAATGGAAGTGATTCCAGCCGTTGCATACTGTAGGTGAGAATTCTTTTAAGAATAGGAATCCTTGGTTACGGTTTGCAACAGCTGGAATCACTTTTGTCAGCAACAGCACTCGGGTAGAAGTGGTGCTGAGGAGGTGGGAGAAGGACAGCTCGTAGGGGAAAAGGAAGCTTGGCAATGTAGGGGAAAGAGAAGGGAGAAATGGATGACAATTACGGGGGAAAGGGAAGGACAGAGATGGATGGCAATGAAGGGGAATGGGGAGGGGAAAATGGGTAGTGATGAAAGGGAGGAGGAAGCAGGAGGGAAATGGATGCCAATGAAGGGGAAGAGAAGAGGGAAATAAAAAGAAGGAAGGGACAGAAGTTAAGAGTGGTGCTTTAGGGTGGTAGGGGGAGAAATTGGAGTAGTGCTTTGTTGCAGAGAAGGAAACAGTGCCAGCTTGAACTGTGGGGTGGGGGGGGGGGGGGGGGAAGTACCAGCTTAAGCTGTTGGGAGGTGGGGGGGGTGGGGGAGAACGGGGGAAGTGATAGCTTGAACCAAGAGGGCTAGAAGGGAAAAGGAGTGCCAGCTTGATCTGGGGAGAAGAAGAAAACTGTCACCTTGAATGGGAGGGTGTGGATGTCTTTAGAAAGGCAGCCTAGAAAGCAGGTGATTGGTTGATGGTCATTGCAATATGACATCAACAGAGCACTGCTTGTTACTGAGATCATAAACAAGCTAACAGCTGTGATTTAATTTTTCCTTGTTTTATTTTTATGCAAGTATCAATAATGACAGCACTGTTTTGGTTGTTGCTTGTTCTAGAGCTTTGTCGACGGGTGCTAATGCCCCGATTCCCAGGATGAACCTGAGAAAGAAAACATGAGTGGGCTGGTTTGGAAACATGCGCTCATTGTTTTCACAAGTGTATTTTTTCTAATCTAACTTACTTTTATGGAAAGATAGATAGTTTGTGTGAAAACAATGACAAAAGCTGAGTTTTAGTTAGAGAAAAATAAACCGGTGCAATGGTGCAGATACTGGGGCTTTATACAACTTGGGAGTAGATCATTTGCCTACCTACAACATGATGACATTATGTGTATTAAATATATAGGTGCTCCATAACCAAAGTGAGCATTATTTCTAATCTGCTAATCAACATGCCTGTTTTACAAATGAGTTTTTGAGGCAGATTTTTAAGTCTGTCCTACCATTTCCCAATATGGCAAGACCACTCCTTTGAGAACAAAATAATCCTCCAATAAAAAAATAACTGACCAAACCTAAGATTTATTCTAAAAATCAAGGCAGCTCTCTGTCAGCACCTTTTATGTTACTGGACCAGATGCTTTTCTTAGCAATGTCACTATGTACAAACTATAAGGTTTACAAACAATAAATTCATTACTAACAACTCAGCCTCTGATCTTTAAGGCACTGAATTTTTATTTTAAAAACCATATAGTTGTAATGAACAAAATAGTGCACTCTGCTGTGCCTCTTTTTTTAATCAGCTCTCTGACCCCACTGTATAAAACATACAACAATGTCCATTAGATTGTTTGGATAAAAGCATATTCAGATAAAAGCATATTCAGATAAAAGCATATTCAGATAAAAGCATGCGTCAACTGCTTTTGATCTGTCATACAAATTCAAACACAGCTTTTATTGTATATTCATGCCTTATCTTGCCAATTGGATCCCGTTTGAAACAAATAGCAAGGATATATCATTACTCATTTTGGATCATTTTGAGAGATGGAACAAAACATCACAGGCTTTGAAGGGTTAATTGGCAATGAGTCAAAAATTTGACTCCTCATCACCCTCTCTGCCTCCCCACCCCCCCCACCGATTCTGATTATATTGACCTTTCCAACAAACTGAATACAGAAGATAAATGTCTGCATTCGCCTTCATGCTGGCACAGCCTACCCTTGGAGCCACTTGAGGATCGCATATATCCAAATGCCAATTACCATGGCATTAATTAGCTGGCAACAGACACTAAAACCTGACACGCTCATTCCAGTGAATAGAGAACTTCCAAGGATGGAAAAAAAATCCACATTGAAGCATCAATAAATCTAACAGTTCTAAAGAGAAGTTAGACATGATTCTAGTTGGCTAATGCAGAAGAACATTATCTGAGTTATATACACCAGGCCACTAGCATTCTTTGTTAAAAAAAGGTGGATTTCCAGACTAATTCTACAACAGGAAAGAAAATTTAATTTTTTTGGCAATTGAGATTATTTATGGACAAACTATTATTATATTCAAAATAATGTCTGAGCCCAGCTGAGAGTTTAATGATGCTCAATACTCTGATTTACAACACAACAAACCAATCTCAAAGGTTCTGATGAGGCCATATACACGTGAGCTCAAGTGGTTTATGTTCATTATCTGAACCTGAGACTGGATGGCTGCTGAATTCAAACGTGTTTAGTATCCAATTTCTTATGGTACTGGTTACATTCTGCGGCATATGTACGGAGTGATGTAAAACCTCAAAGCATTCCTGTTTTATGATACAGGACATGAAGCATTTACAGACTATTTTTTGACTTTGAGTTACAGAAAGAAAATCACTACCATGATATTATAGCACAAGTCTGATGTAATCAAAACTAAAACTAAATTACTGTACAATAAACATGGAAAAAAGTAATGGAAGTATTGTTCAAAGAGCATATTGCATAACTGGAAGTGATTACCTGTATTAATCTAATAAACGTCCTATGAATAAATAGCAAACGTAAGGCTAGTGCAGTTTCCAATGGTCATCTGACTTTTTCTTTGGTCAGCTGTCTGTCTGACATACACAGAAATCAACCAATTTAAGATTTTCCAAAGCAAGCTACTGAAATCCACACAGGTACAGTTTCTGTTGGCCCCATATGGATTGCACACTCTCTCTCCATAGGGATACGCCCACTGACAGTAGTGGAGTTAGGACAACTCGGGGTGTTGAACTCCAGATTTGGCCGACTTAACGGGAAGGGGACCGAGCTGGGAAACGGGGAATGATGACTTACCTAGTCCGAAGACTGAGCTGGGAACTGCAGATTTGCAGGTCGAACCTGGAGGCTGAAGATTCTTGGGAGCAAAATGGAGGCAGTCCTACAAAGCTACGTTGATCAACCTCAAAATGATTGTTGGGGGGGGGGGGGGGTGGTCACGAGCTTGCAGACATATCTGGATCAGAGTTGGATAAATCCCAGCTTCCAGTGACAGGTCAACCTCTCCAGGTCCAATTGGTAAGCCAGAAGACTAGTCAATCATCAACCAGTGTTCTGAAACACTGAGGACCAGCTGGCAAGGAATCAGATTATTAGACAGCATAAACCAGGAGTTCATAAGCAGCATGGTGAGCATCAAAACTCACCATAATACATGTGAAATCACTGCCACCATCCTTCTGACCACAGCATGGCCGCATGCCATGTTCCATCGAACAGCTGCTTTACCAGTTGTAGGTGCACAACTTCAACAGCAGCTGCTTGCCTCTCTGCAATACAATCATGGTAAAGACAGCTTGCATTTATATGACCTTTAACGTAGAAAATGACCCAAAGTGCTTTACATAAGGGGAAGAAGAAAACAAATAGATAAAACGATTGGGCATCAAGCCACAATGGGAGAGTTAGGTGAAATAACTGAAAGCTTGGTTAAAAAGATTGGTTTTGAGAAGGTTTTAAAAGCTGGAAAGTAGGGAGGTGATGAGATTTATGGAGCAAATTCTAGAGAGTAGGGCCAATGGAGCTGATGGCTCTGCTACAGTTGTGGGATGGAAAAAGGGAGGAATGCATAAAATGTCAGGGTTAGAGGACAAAGGACGTGGGAGGGGATGCAAGGCTGGAGGAGGTTTCAGAGATAGGGTGGTGGGATTTGAAGAGGAGAATAAGGATTTTTAACTTTAGAGCTTTGGGGGGACACAGAGCCAATGTAGGCCAATGAAAGTTACAGTGATGAACAGAAGGACAGGATACAATTGAACAGAGGCCGGCAAGAAGGACATTGGTGAAATCGAGTCCAGACTGACAAGAGCATGGATAAGGGTTTCAGTACTAGTGGGAATGAGTTAGTGATGAAGGTGGACAAATACTAGAGAGATGGAAGTATGCTGTCTTGATGATGGACAAGATGTGGGGTTTGAAGCTCAGCTCTGGATCATACAGGATGCTAATGTTTTACATGGTTTGGCTCAACTTGAGCAGGTGGCTGGGGAGTGGGATCGATCCAGTAATAAGAGAATGGAGTTCATGGCAGCGCTCAAAATTATGACTTTGGTTTTCCAAATGTTAAGTTGGAGGAAGTTTTGACTCATCCATGACTTGATGTCAGACAGGCACAGAGGTGACTGAGGGAAGTGGTTGACAGGTAGAGTATGTGTATGGAAGCTAACCTCATGTCCACAGATGATGTTACTGACAGAAAGCATGTATATCATGGAGAGGAGGGATCCAAGGAAAGATCCTTGGAGACTCTAGATGCAACAATGTTGGGGTTGGAAGAGAAGCCATCGCTAGAAATGTGTTGGCTATGTTCAGACAGATTGGAGTGGAACCAATCATGGAGCTGGACAAGTGAGGAAAGGCTTTGGAGTTCGCTAATCTTAGTGGAGCAGTAGGTGGAGTGCTGCAATTGCTCTTGGTATTCTGGGCTAGGCTTACCGTCTTTCAGTATGCTCAGAATGATACCGGGGCTTAGAGGGTTAAAATTAAGACGACAGATTGCATAATCTTGACTTGTATTCCCTTGAGCATAGAAGACCAAGTGGTGATCTGATCAGGAGGTTTAAATGTGAAAACGATTCGATAGGGTAGATACAGAGAAACTATTTCCTCTGATGGGGGAAATCAAGAACAAGGTGACAATCTTAAAATTACAGCTAGGCCATTTAGGAGGGTAATCAGGAAGTACTTTTTCCACACGAAGGGTAGTAGAAATCTGGAATTCTCTCCCCAAAAGTGTGTAGATGCTGGGACAACTGGAGCTTTCAAGACTGAGATAGATCAATTTTTGTTAGGTAAGGATATCAAGGGATATGGTGCTAAGGCAGGTAAATGGAGTTGAGATACAGATCAGCCATGGTCTAATTGAACAGCGTAGCAGGCTTGAGGGGCTGAATGGCCCACTCCTGTTCCTATGTCAGTGTCTCAACTCAAAGTACCACAGGGCTGCTGATATCCTTGGAATCATACCACAGCAACAGTAGGCCTTCAAGAAAGGAGGGGAGAAAATTGGAGGGGGCGTTTGGAAGATAAGTGATAGGTGGGGGGGGGGGGGGGAAGAGAGAGAGAGAGAGAGAGAGAGAGAGAGAGAGAGAGAGAGAGAGAGAATTGTTTTATGCATCCCCATCATCTACATCTCACTTTTATCTAGTAAAATGAAGTGATCCATAAGACAAACACATGGAATGGGGAACCATGCAATATTATCTGTACAATGCAGGCAAAATGTCCTTTAAAAGTTACTAGAGTGTTGAGTAAGGACATTTTCTTGGCTGCTATTGTAATGACAGTTTCAGACATCTAATATTGTCCATCCAATTTTACTCCTATTGCGAGTCACACATCACACGCTCTTGAGACATATGCAGATAGATCAACAGCATGTGCACGCTCAAGACAGACAGATAATAGGTTCCTTTTCAAGGCTGGACGATAGGAGAAGGTAACTCCAAGGACAAGGATCGGAATATAAATGGATTTTTTCATTGTGTTTCTAATCCTGATCATTTTCACCTCTTCCCATACAGGCACTTGCTAATGTTGAGCCTGAGTGTCATGGAACAGACTTTTTGTGGGCTAGCTGTGAAGTCTTTGCAAATAAGCCTCGATAAATTTTAAAATGAGGATATTTTAAAATGCAGAGCTTAAATGACAGCTTTCCACTTTAAAATTTAGTTCAGTGATTGCTCTCAAAACTATTATAGTGCAGCTTCATTCAAACACAAGTTATTGCAGCAATTATTGTTGAGTTTACAAAAGTGCAGCTCTGGTAGTTTGCTGACGGAGCTCGTTCTAGAAAAGTACGTCTTTACCGTTCAATAATGTCTTTCCTTTGGCTAAATTGATCATGCCATTTAATTACTTCAATGACCCAATATTACTGTTCAGTTTAACATGGATGTACCTTCTCCAATGATTTGCAGATCAGAAATAAATACAGTTCAAGTAATGTTGCTGTAAAAACTACAAAGTGAAAGACAATACTCAATAAGAGGCTAATTTTATGGCTTGCCATTTGCCATTCAACGATTCAAACAACTAGAACCTAGAAAATCAGTACTCTATCAAAGCAGCATATAAATAACAATAATTCATGAAAAGATTTACCCCATCATATAGTAGTTATTTTCAGTGGATTCCAATAATTCAAAGAAGCCAGGACAAAAAAACTATTATTAATAGAATTCAGTCTTGGCTTTGGTTCAGTGGTAGCACTTTTGCAGCAAAGTCAGAAGGTCATAGGTTCAAACCCCACTCCAGGTCTTGAACACATTGGGCCAGATTTTGCTGTCAAAATAACAATGAGGCCAATGGCGCTCGCCATTATTTACGCGTAAATGGTACAGCAACTTCAGATGAGGAGCAGATGAGCGGTTAAATGAAAATATCCAAAAGCTGCTTTCAGAGTTGCGCCGCTCCACTGTTAGCTTCATGAAATCGGCATTTCACTGTCTGCCTCACCATTGAAAGGCACTGAATGTCGTGAAATTGCTGTATTTGCACGGTAGATACGAACTAAACTCACCACAGAAAGTTAAGTCTTGACATTTCAAGCGTAAGTACCCTTTTAACGACATGATAATTGTTGATTACTGCCCACCAACCAACCTGGCACTGAAAATTAACTATTTAAAGTGTGGAGTCTCATTCCCTCAGGTAATAATTGTTGGGAGACTTTAAAAAGGTTAAAGTTAAAATTAATTTTTTAAAAAAAACTTTTCCTTTCTGTCTCTTATCTCTCTTAATCCAACCTTTCTTTGCCTTTCTGTACCTGATTTGACATTGAATTCATCCACTCTAATTTACACTTCTTTCTCAGTCCTTCCGCTGTTTATTTCTCAATCCTTTAATCTGACTGGTTAAGGATGCCCTGTTTCCCTCACTGTGCCGTTATCAGCTCATACTTTCAACAACTTAGTGAGCAAAAAAGTTTTGAGCTGAAGGGTGCAGGTGCAAGTCTAACTAACGACAGACTAATTTACTACAGCAAAATCTGGCCCATAAACTACACTGACACTTCAGTGCAGTATCGAGGGAGTACTACATTTCAGGTGAGATGTTAAACCTGTCTGGTTGCCGTTAAGGATCCCATTGATTCCAAATAGGAGCAGGGAAGCTCTCCCAATGTCCTGGCCAACATTTATCCCTCAATCAACACAACCAAACACAGATCAATTGGGTATTCATCTCATTGCTGTTGATGGTGTTGATGGGATCTTGCTGCCATGTTTGCCTACAAAACAATAGTGACCGCACTTCAAAAGTAATTCATTGGTTGTAAGGCACTTTTGGATATTTTGAGGACACAAAAAACTATGTTTTTTCTTTTAGAATATTCGTTGTAGAGTATTTTCCTTCTATGTTGTAAACTTAGTTTGCTTTATTATTTTGGTTATCCTACCATTCTTCAGCCAGGCCAGTGGGTATGTGATCGTTGTGTGCAGGCCTCTGCCAATGCCACTTAGAGGCGCAGAAGCACTTGATTCACCATTTGAATATCTCCTTTCTTCCTATTAAGTTCCTGACTCTTGATCTGCATATTCTGCTTGCCAGTACAGTAGAGATCAGCAATCCTGTTCGTGGGAGGAAATGCAGATTGCAGACCTGTCACTTAACACGCTATGCCACAGTGCACAACAGTACCAATGTGCTATGTCAAAGTACCATGCCAAAATGTCACCTCAAAATGAAGGTGAACCATATGCTGTACTACCAAGTGGCAAAGACCTGTGATCGTGGGTCACTCATCCACCACCTTGGCTAAGGCAGGAAAATCAAAATAGAAGATGTATAGAATGTCCACTATTAAGTGTATATTCCAAAGTTTTTATGTAATTTATACCTCCCTAATAGTCTCACTGAACTATCCACCTTACCTATTGACAAGACAATCTAGTAAACCAATCACAGGTAACATCGATGCTGCCAGTATGCATGAGCAGCCCAGGAATACTTGCTCTATCCTTCTTTCCTCTGTGGGAAAGTGGCTGGTTTTACTTTGCACTTTCCCACTGCAATGTACAAGGTTAGGAACTCTTCATATCAGGAATCACTAGCACAAGCCCATAGACTATCATTCTGGGGAGCAACATGTCAGAAGTCCTGAAACTCTACTGTACCACATGCTCCAACAGCATAATTAGCACTTTCTGGCAAACTAAGCATCACTACTTTAGAATATTTGTCTAAATTTGGCCACATCCTGCCAATTTACTGGCAAGCAGCACTTTTTCCATAGTATAAATGTTCCACTAATGTGCAAAAGGGTTGGTATTATCTCTCATTTTGCAGTGCAATGTTATATTATTCAACTGTGGCTTGAGCAATGCAGAAAAAGTAATCCATTTAAATTTAGCTGCATTACACTTACATTCATTTGCTGTACATTTCATAGTCATAAGGCAGCAACAAGTCACAAATGAAGACTGGAAATACATGAATCAAATACCAGGAAACCAGGTTGATGAACTGCCAATGAGGAACTAAGGGCATATGAAAATTACAAATCAAGCACGAGTTGTCAGCAATTAGACAGATAAAGGGGAGTGAATCAAATTGCTCAAAATAGTTTTGGAAAATCTTTTCAGCTGCCACTTTGGGTTCTTCACTAAGTAAAACAACTATACTGGGGAAATAACATTGAAAATAAAATAGAGATTTGAAAAATGAAAAAAGATGATTGAACTTACCTCCACAGTAGCATTTTCTGTGTTTGAAAAGCTTGTAACAATATTTTCCATTGGTTCCTGTATTAGTTGCCTTGAGTAAAACAAGTTTCTAGACAGTTACTGTAAAATCTACTCATATAGTCAGCGTGTGCCCTTCTAAGTAGCACTTTCCCCCCCCCAAATTGCAGGATTTCTTCCAATCTTCCACCATTCCATCGATTGGAGTCCGCAGAAACGGCGTAAATGGCCCTTTTAGCCCTTCATGCCATTTCTGGGGGGCTACGATCTTCTGCCAAAGTTAGAGAGATCGGGAGAACCCCGTGCAAATTCTCCCCCAGTGTGCAGATCATGAGGATCGTGTGAGTCAGTATGGTGAAACAACATATACATTTTGCTAACAGTTTTTATTGGGGAGTGGAATTTATGTTGATTTAGCCCCAGAATAAACCTAGCACCGTGTCCAGCTTAGCAGCTCCTTTCACTGGCTTCTGCTCCCCTGAGAACCTGGAGGGCAGCAGTGGGGAGGCATGACAGCTTTAGAGAAATCAAGCCTTGGTACAGATAAGAGCCTAGGTAGTAGAGGAGCAGGGCTGGATGATACTACTTGAGTGGAAGGTGGTATTCTTGGTAGCAGAACAGATGTAGGGAGAAAAAACTCAGCTTAGGATCAAGAAACACACTAAGGTCCTGCATCTCTGGAGTTAGCTTGAAGTGACAAGCAAGAAGGATGGGATGGAGTTAAGGGCAGAGGCAAGTAGGAACTGATCAGCTAACTCAGCACAGACTAAGGATTGAATCTGTGACTTACCAGATCTATATCACTAACTAAAGTGGAGAAAGATTCTTTAAATATCTGATCCTGAAATTCAGCTAGCTTCCAGAATAAGATCAAAAGTGCAGGTTGGCACATCAGCTACCTAGAAACGCTCTCCGCACCCCTCTCCTTTTTTCTGTTGTGTGCTGGTAGAGTTTGGTACAATAAATGTTTAAGTATCTTACCCCACTTTTTTTTTTAAAAAAGCCTTTGCTTCTGTGCTGTCCCCTATTTCATTTCCCATTGTAAACTTCCAAAGTTATGGCAATGAAATGGGAGAAACCCCAAAGAAATGAATCCCCACAATCTCTCAGGCATCTACTAATGTTATTTGATTGTCCAAAGCAGCTCCCAGTGACCAATGTAATTCCCTAATCCCCAGTCAATATAAAGAATTAATTGTCAGGGGAATTACCTACATAAACCAGCATAACAGAGCATGTTACAATAATGTGGTAGGTCACATAATCTAATTTTGAATATTAATAATTCATAGAAGTAGAATTAAAATATCAAAGCTATTACAGGGATAGTCAATACATAATTTACAAATACAAATGGCAAGACTGATCACACAATTGCTTTAAGTGTAGTAGTCAACTGATTATATTCTGCTAATACATTATGGCATCATTAATAGAGAAGCCATGTAAAACTTCCCTCAGTACCGGAACATTGTAATGCACTTTCTGTAATAACCTGGAAGATTCCAAGTTTAGCATGGAGTTGGTGATGGTATAGAAAGTAGAAGATACTGGCCTATGTAGGTCCTGAAAGAAAGCAATGGGCCAATCTGGATGGCATGAAGTGCATTTTCTCATCTCTAAATTATAGTTTAAATAGAACACCAGGACATATTCATCAAATCCTTAAACTGGAATTCCTGAAAGACTTAGGTGTCTATAAAAGAAAAGTATGAAGAAAATGCAAAATAGTGAAGTTTAAACTTGGCCTTTGGAAATGACAGACTACGATCTTAAAACAGATCATGAAGGCACTTTGTTTGGAACAAATTGGTCTGTGAAGAGTGAGCATGCACGTGTTATTGTGCATATTGAATCAGTTCAGCATAGGTCAACCGGCTGCAAGAAGTCTGAGGGTTTGTGTGGGAATGTTGTAATGGATGGAAAATGAAGGTTGATTTCTAATATGTAAAAAGCCTTAACTACCTCTTGAAACAAATTCTAACCTTTACAAAGCTGGAGTTAGGGAGACCAGCTGGAGTAGCAATGCAATTTTAAAATATTACATTATTATTGTTACACTGCATCTAGAGTTGGAGCAGCAGTATTAGAGAAACATGTTTTAGTGTGGCGTGTCCTGCTGTCCTAAATAGTTACTATGTATCTTTTGATTCATTTAGTTATTCAATTGTTTTTATTAAATATATACCTCCTACTCTTAACAAATGGGTACTTGACTCCAAGGCCTTCTAGATCAGCAAATGCTGGAAATACTCAGCAGGTCAAGCAGCATCTGTGGAGAGAGAAACAGAGTAAACATTTCAGGTCGACGACCTTTTGTCAGACGTGGAAGAAGTATCTGTTCCGACGATGCCACCTACCACATCAGTGCTTCCAATAGGTCTTCCTTCTTCCTCAATCCAGGATTTCCCTCCCCTCAATGTGGTTGACAGGGCCCTCGACCGTGTCCATCCAATGCCTTGGACTTCTGCCCTCACCCCCTTCCCAGAATCACAATAGGGTCCCACTTGTCCTCGCCTTCCACGGATCATCCTCTGCCATCTCCACGCGATGCCACCACCAAACACATCTTCCCCTCCCTTTTCAGCATTCCAAAGGAACCGTTCCCACCGCGGTCCACTCTTTCATCACTCCCAACATCCGCTCCTCTTCCCACTGCACCTTCCCATGCAAGTATAGGAGATGCAACGCCGGCCCTTTCACCTCCTCCCTTCCCACCATCCAGGGTTCCAAACACCACTTCTAGGCGAAACAACGATTTACTTGTACTTCTTTCAATTTAGTATACTGTATTCGCTGCTCACAATGCAGTCTCCTCTACATTGGGGAGACCAAACGTGGATTGGGTGATCGCTTTGCTGAACACCTTCATTCAGTCTGCAAGCATGACCCTGAGTTTCCGGTCACTTGTCATTTTAATTCTCTGTCCCACTCTGATCTCGGCCCCCTACACTGTTCCAATGAAGCCCAATGGAAGCTAGAGGAACAGCACCTGATCTTTCGATTAGGCACTTCACAACCTTCCAAACTCAACACTGATATCAACAACTTCAGATCAAAACCACTGCTCCCAATTTTTTGGACAGCAAATGCTGGTAATGGTTTTACTGCTGCCATTTACAGCTCCTCTAGACCCATCTTTTGTTTGTTTACTTGTCCCATCACCACCCTCCTTGCCTTGCACCATCAACCCTTTTGTTCTTTCCTTCCCCCCCCCCCACCCCCTTTCCCTGGCTCTGTACTTGCTTAAAAACTGTTAAATCTTTACTTCTTCCAGTTCTGACGACAGGTCATCGACCTGAAATGTTAACTCTGTTTGTTTCTTTCTCCACAGAGGTTGCCGTCCTGCTGAATATTTCCAGCATTTTCTGTTTTTATTTCAGATTTCCACCATCCGTAGTATTTTACTTTTCCTTCTAGTTCAGTGTTGTTCAAAATACAGGTGTTACTATGGTGACATGGTTTTAGCCACATGCATTAATTTTAGTTGAAAACTCCTTACATATACATAATAGATAAATGTACCTTACATGTGTATATTTACTTAACATCCACCTCCATACAGTAACCAAGAAACTTTTGAAAAAACACTCACACTCTGTTTTCCGTCTAACCATTTTACCAACAATTGCACGAGAAGGTTAAAGTACATATGAATACACCATGCGAATATGGGTACTGAAATTCACATGCCCAATGACTGCGTCTATTACTCATTTTTTATTTACGATTCAGAAATATAATTAGTCACAACTGGATTCCCAATTAACCAAAATGGAGAGTGGCTAATGTTTTTGGACAACATTGTTTTAGATTATAGGCTGTGGCTGGCGAGACCGGTGATCTCCAAATTTACTTTTAAATTGCACCACTGGTCTTCTGAACAGACAGCAGTGTCCCTACCTCCGTCCATGCAAAAGCTACCAGTCACATTTTAAGCAGCATGCATATACAGGTTATTAACCACAATGTCAATGTGGAGATAATAGATATGTTAGTCACAATGCAACACCATGATGTCACCACCGAAACACGCTGCTGTTGCGTAGTAAAAATAGCAGTCAAAAAAGTGAAAAATGTGTCCCTTGCCATCAGTCTAAAAAAAAGTCAGCTTTACATTCATGTGGCCACTGCCTGTATTATAGACAGCCAAAGAATTTAGGATGGAATTCCTGCAATAAAAGCAGTTTTTTACCTATCCAATCATAGCCACAACATCTCGACCAATGGCTTCTCATTCCACTCCTGCACGTGGCCAAGAGTCCTCCAAGAATCCATACTTAGCCTCTCCTCTGACATGGGTCAACTTCCACATAGACACTGATGACACTCTGGTCTACCTCTCTCAACCCTCATTTGCCTGCCTCATCAGTCCGCTTGTCCGCCATCAATTCTTAGGTGAGCTGCAATTTCCTCCAGCTAAACACTGGGAAGACCGAAATCATAGTCTCAGCCCCGTCACAAACTCTGTACCCTCGCCACCAATTCCATCTCTTTTCCTGGCTACTGCTCAAGGTTAAACCAGACTATTCACAATCTTTGGGACCAATTTGATCTTGAGCGGAACTTCCAACCTGATATTCTCTCCATCACAAAGACTGCCTAGAGCTAAATTCCATAACATCACTCGTGTCTGCCCCTACCTCCGTCCATCTGCTACTGAAACCCTCACCCATGCCTTTGTCACTCCAGACTTGGCTAATCCAATATTCTGGCTGGCCTTCCATCCTGCACCCTCCACAAATTTCAATTCATCCAAAACCCTGCTGCCTGTATCCTATCCTGCACCAAGTCCCACTTGCCCATCACACTTATCCTCATTGACCTACATTGGCTCCTGGTCCTCCAACATCTCAAATTTGGAATTCTTATCCTCATGTTTAATTTGCTCCATGGTCTTGCCCCTCTCTATTTCTGTAACCTTCTCCAGCACTACACCTCTCTCTGAACCCTCTGACTCCAATCCTCCCTTCACCCCACCATTGGCAGCCTTGTCTTCAACTACCTAGTCCCCACCCTTGGGAATTTCCTCCCTAAACTCCTCCACCACTTCCCTCTCGTCTTTTAAGGCCCTCCTTAAGATCCACCTCTTCGACCAAGCTTTTGGTTACCCCTCAATCTCATCTTTAGCTCAGAGTCCATTTTATTTCCTTAGACCTTAAGATGTTTTTCTATGTAAAAGGTGCTATATAAATGCAAGTTGTTTTATTGATATGCTTTCTGTGAGGAAGGGAAAAGGGAAATAGAATAGTAGATAACTAGTGAATAATAGAAAAGCAGTGAGGAGGGAGAGAAAGACTAGCAAATTAGATATAAAAATAGGTGAAATTAAAAATGAAGTTTTAAGCAGTATGTTAAAGATGCGTTAACATTAGGTTACTTCAATTCAATTGTTTAATCCAAAGGGAACTTTTGAAATGCCTACCGCCATCAGTGTCGAAAGATGCTTGGAATATTGCTGTATATGTGCCAGGTGGCTGTGACCTGTTTTCTATTATATCATTGTTCTTTTGAAATTACAGTCCCTGCTAAAGTTGGCATTAGCGAGAGAGAGAGAGAGAGAGAGAGAGAGAGAGAGAGAGAAAAGAGACAGATATGGATGAGCACAGTTGACATCAACTGTTCTTTCCCTTTAAGAAAGGCAAACACTTTTTTTCTCATTCTGAACTTTGTTTCAAATGAGCAGTAAATGATTGTCATTAGCCAGTTGCTGCTCCGCTCTCACTGTTGATAAATTCCTGGGGTGGTTAATTGTTTCACTGACTGACAGCTGACTGGTCTAGAAGGCTCTATTATGTGCGCTGAGGCCTAGCCCTGCTGGGCCTGTAATTCACGCTGCAGTGATTAACCCTGCAGCCTTGTTACAGCATAACTGTTACTTCATTTAAACAGACAGAATTCCAGATCAGGAATAATTGGGAGCTAGCAGTTGGGCTTATCAGGGCTTACTGTACCTCACTGCACAACCAGAAACTCCTTCGCCCCCTAGCTTTTTACATGCAAGCTGATTTTAAGACATGAACCATCCTCTTTCCACCTGAATAAAATGTGGCTACAATGTGAAAATTAATATGAGGTGCTAATACCCATGTTGTGTGTCTTAAGAAATGAAAACCATACTAAATGCCAATAACTTACAAGTTTCATTTTCCATTTTTATTTCCATTTTTAATGCTGACAAACGAATCTAGTACTTTGCAGTGATATCACATGTGGAACTATACTTGTATTAATACTTTGAAAGTACAAACTTCTCTCTTTTACAAGCTTTCATGTGCAGTGACGAAGGGAGATCAATCAATTTGTATCTTTCTCCTTTACCAAATTTCTCTTGCAATTGTGCCTACATTCAAATTCACAACCTATTTGCAAATTTGAATGATGATAGAATGCTTCCAGAGCTTGCTACTGTTAATTTCAGAAATTGAAATCAACCAGGATTCCTCAAACATTGAAGAAATGCAGGTGATGTAATTATAAATAGTTACATCACAAAATATAAAGATCTGCTCCAAGATACCCCCAACTGAAAGTGGGGACATTGTCATTGACAATGGGGAAATGGCGGATATGTTGAATAATTACTTTGCGTCAGTATTTACAGTCGAAAAAGAGGATAGCATGCCGGAAATCCCAAGAAAACTTATATGGAATCGGGGACAGGGACTCAATAAAATTAAAATAAGTAAAGCAACAGTAATGAAGAAAATAATAGCACTAAAAGAGTGACAAATCCTCAGGACCAGATGGTTTCCATCCCAGGGTTTTAAAGGAAGTAGGTGAGCACATTGAAAGATTATAGCTAGGGCATCTGCAAAGTTCTCTAGATTCAGGAACTGTTCCTCTAGATTGGAAAATTGCACATATCACTCCGCTTTTTAAGAAAGGAGAGAGAGGGAAACCAGGGAATTATAGACCAGTTAGCCTAACATCTGATGTGGGGAAAGTGCTGGAGTCTATAATTAAGGATAGGGTGACTGAACACCTTGAGAATTTTCAGTTAATCAGAGAGAGCCAGCGTGGATTTGTGAAAGGTAGGTCGTGCCTGATTGAATTTTTTGAAGAGGTGACTAAAGTAGTGGGCAGGGGAATGTCAATGGATGTTATTTATATGGACTTCCAGAAGGCATTTGATAAAGTCCCACATAAGAGGCTGTTAGCTAAGATAGAAGCCCATGGAATCGAGGGAAAAGTTTGGACTTGGTTAGGAAGTTGGCTAAACGAAAGGTGACAGAGAGTAGGGATAATGGGTAGGTACTCACATTGGCAGGATGTGATTAGTGGAGTCCCGCAGGGATCTGTCTTGGGGCCTCAATTATTCACAATATTTATTAACGACTTAGATGAAGGCATAGAAAGTCTCATATCTAAGTTTGCCGATAACACAAAGATTGGTGGCATTGTAAGCAATGTAGATGAAAACATAAAATTACAAAGGGATATTGATAGATTAGGTGGATGGGCAAAGCTGTGGCAAATGGAATTCAATGTAGACAAATGTGAGGTCATCCACTTTGGATCAAAAAAGGATAGAACAGGGTACTTTCTAAATGGTAAAAAGTTAAAAACAGTGGATGTCCAAAGGGACTTAGGGGTTCAGGTACATAGATCATTGAAGTGTCATGAAAGGAAATGGGTGACCGCCAGGCAGAGTAAAAGGACTAGGCAGGTAGAGCAGGAGTCCCCTGGGGCCATCTCCCTCTCAAACAGATATTCTGCTTTGGATACTGTTGGGGGAGATGGCTAATCAGGGGAAAGCAGCAAGAGCCAAGTTTGGGGCACCACGGGTGGCTCTGCTGCACAGGAGGGAAGGAAGAAGAGTGGCAGGGCTATAGAGTTAGGGGATTCAATTGTAAGGAGAACAGATAGGCGTTTCTGCGGCTGCAAACGTGACTCCAGGATGGTATATTGCCTCCCTGGTGCTAGGGTCAAGGATGTCACGGAGCGGCTGCAGGGCATTCTGGAGGGGGAGGGTGAACAGCCAGTAGTCGTGCTCCATATTGGTACCAACGACATAGGTAAAAAAAAGGGATGAGGTCCTGCAAGGTGAATTTAAGGAGTTAGAAGATAAATTAAAAAGCAGGACTTCAAAGGTAGTGATCTCAGGATTACTACCAGTGCCACGTGCTAGTGAGTATAGGAACAGGAGAATAGACAGGATGAATGCGTGGCTGCAGGGATGGTGTAGGAGGGAGGGATTTAGATTCCTGGGACATTGGGACCGATTCTGGGGAAGGTGGGACCTGTACAAGCGGGACGGGTTACACCCGAGCAGGTCCGGGACCAATGTCCTCGCGGGGGTGTTTGCTAGTGCTGTTGGGGAAGGTTTAAACTAGAGTGGCAGGGGGATGGGAACCTGAGCGGGGAGTCAGAAAGGAATAAAGTTGAGAGCAGCAAGAGAGGGGAAGACCCAGCGAAGATCAACAATACAAATAGTACAAACAATTGTTCAAGAACAAGTGAAAGGGGAAAGCGTAGAGCAGCGGAAAGAAAGTGTACTTTAGGCACGACAGATAAAATAAAAACTAGAAGGCGTAAGGCGATTAAGCCAGCATCAAAGCTGAAGGTCAGGCTAGGGTGTGTGGCCCAACTAAGAGTTCTATATACAAATGCACGGAATATAAGGAATAAATTAAATGAACTACAGGTTCAAATTCAAATTGGAGGGTATGACACGATAGCTATTACTGAGACTTGGCTGCAGGATGGTCAGGATTGGGAACTAATTATACCAGGTTATAAGGTCTACAGGAGAGATAGAGAAAATGGAAGAGGGGGAGGAGTAGCCTTAATGATTAGAGATGAAATCACTTCAATGATAAAGGGGGATATAACGAGAGGTAAGCAGCCAACAGAGACCTTATGGGTTGAATTGAGAAATAGGAAAGGATCTAAGACTATAGTAGGAGTTGTATATAGGAGCCCTGGCAGCAGCTCTGAAGTGCTAATTTGTATAAATGCAGAGATTAGACAAGCGTGTAAGAAAGGCATAGTGGTCTTAATGGGGGACTTTAACCTTCACATAGATTGGGAAAAGCAGACTAGCAACTGTCAGAAAGGTAGTGAATTTCTTGAGTGTGTCCGGGATAGTTTTCTACAGATGTATGTCCTAGAGGCAACAAGGGGGCAAGCCATACTAGATTTAGTAATGAGCAATGAACCAGATTTAGTTAACGGCTTAACTGTGCGTGAACATCTATCCAATAGTGATCATAACATGATAGAGTTCAATGTGGTGTTTGAAAGGGAAAAAAAGTGAATCAGCTGCTAAGATTCTAGACTTGGGCAAGGCCGACTTCAATGGGATGAGACAGAGACTGTCCACAGTAAACTGGGCAAATCTGTTAATGGGTAAAACGACTGATGATCAGTGGGAAATGTTTAAAGAAGCATTTAACGATATACAGAATAGGTTTATACCCCTGAGGGGCAAGAACTCTACTTGCCAAAAAAAACAGCCATGGACAACTAAAGAGGTAAGGGACAGTATAAGACTTAAGGAAAGGGCATACAAAAAGGCAAAAAATGGCACAGATCCTGGCGAATGGGAAAGATACAAAGATCAACAAAGGGTCACAAAACAGATAGTAAGGGCTACAAAAAGAGAGTATAAAAAGAAACTCGCAAGGGATATCAAAACCAATACGAAGAACTTTTATAGTTACATTAGGAAAAAGAGGGTGGTCAGGAGCAGTGTTGGCCCCTTAAAAATTGAAAGTGGGGATATTGTCATTGACAATGGGGAAATGGCGGACATGTTGAACAATTACTTTGCGTCAGTATTTACAGTCGAAAAAGAGGATAGCATGCCGGAAATCCCAAGAAAACTTATATTGAATCGGGGACAGGGACTCAATAAGATTAAAATAAGTAAAGCAACAGTAATGAAGAAAATAATAGCACTAAAGAGTGACAAATCCCCAGGACCAGATGGTTTCCATCCCAGGGTTTTAAAGGAAGTAGGTGAGCACATTGAAAGATTATAGCTAGGGCATCTGCAAAGTTCTCTAGATTCAGGAACTGTTCCTCTAGATTGGAAAATTGCACATATCACTCCGCTTTTTAAGAAAGGAGAGGGAAACCAAGGAATTATAGACCAGTTAGCCTAACATCTGATGTGGGGAAAGTGCTGGAGTCTATAATTAAGGATAGGGTGACTGAACACCTTGAGAATTTTCAGTTAATCAGAGAGAGCCAGTGTGGATTTGTGAAAGGTAGGTCGTGCCTGACAAACCTGATTGAATTTTTTGAAGAGGTGACTAAAGTAGTGGGCAGGGGAATGTCAATGGATGTTATTTATATGGACTTCCAGAAGGCATCTGATAAAGTCCCACATAAGAGGCTGTTAGCTAAGATAGAAGCCCATGGAATAGAGGGAAAAGTTTGAACTTGGTTAGGAAGTTGGCTGAGTGAAAGGCGACAGAGAGTAGGGATAATGGGAAAGTACTCACATTGGCAGGATGTGACTAGTGGAGTCCCGCAGGGATCTGTCTTGGGGCCTCAATTATTCACAATATTTATTAACGATTTAGGTGAAGGCATAGAAAGTCTCATATCTAAGTTTGCCGATGACACAAAGATTGGTGGCATTGTAAGCAGTGTAGATGAAAACATAAAATTACAAAGGGATATTGATAGATTAGGTGAATGGGCAAAACTGTGGCAAATGGAATTCAATGTAGACAAATGTGAGGTCATCCACTTTGGATCAAAAAAGGATAGAACAGGGTACTTTCTAAATGGTAAAAAGTTAAAAAAAAGTGGATGTCCAAAGGGACTTAGAGGTTCAGGTACATAGATCATTGAAGTGTCATGAACAGGTGCAGAAAATAATCAAGAAGGCAAATGGAATGTTGGCCTTTATATCTAGAGGACTAGAGTATAAGGGGGCAGAAGTTATGCTGCAGCTACACAAAACCCTGCACCTGGAGTACTGTGAGCAGTTCTGGGCACCGCACCTTCGGAAGGACATATTGGCCTTGGAGGCAGCGTAGGTTTACTTGAATGATACCCGGACTTCAAGGGTTAAGTTACGAGGAGAGATTACACAAATTGGGGTTGTATTCTCTAGAGTTCAGAAGGTTAAGGGGTGATCTGATCGAAGTTTATAAGATATTAAGGATGAACAGATAGGGTGGATAGAGAGAAACTATTTCCGTTGGTTGGGGATTTTAGGAGTAGGGGGCACAGTCTAAAAATTAGAGCCAGACCTTTCAGGAGCGAGATTAGAAAACATTTCTACACACAATGGGTTGTAGAAGTTTGGAATTCTCATCCGCAAACGGCAATTGATACTAGCTCAATTGCTAAATTTAAATCTGATAGAGATAGCTTTTTGGCAACCAAAGGTATTAAGGGATATGGGCCAAAGGTAGGTATATGGAGTTAGATCACAGATCAGCCATGATCTTATCAAATGGCGGAGCAGGCACGAGGGGCTGAATGGCCTACTCCTGTTCCTATGTCATGAATAGGTGCAGAAAGTAATCAATAAGGCTAATGGAATGCTGGCCTTTATATCTGGAGGACTAGAGTACAAGGGGGCAGAAGTTATGCAGCAGCTATACAAAACCATGGTTAGACCGCACCTGGAGTACTGAGAGCAGTTCAGGGCACCGCACCTTCGGAAGGACATATTGGCTTTGGAGGGAGTGCAGCGTAGGTTTACTAGAATGATACCCGGACTTCAAGGGTTAAGTTACGAGGAGAGATTACACAAATTGGGGTTGTATTCTCTAGAATTTCGAAGGTTAAGGGGTGATCTGATCGAAGTTTATAAGATATTAAGGGGAACAGATAGGGTGGTATTTTCTGCACCTGTTCATGACACTTCAATGATCTAGCTCAATTGCTAAATATAAATCTGAGATAGATAGCTTTTTAGCACCCAAAGGTATTAAGGGATATGGGCCAAAGGCAGGTATATGGAGTTAGATCACAGAACTGCCATGATCTTATCAAATGGCGAAGCAGGCTCGAGGGGCTGAATGGCCTACTCCTGTTCCTATATTCCTATGTCCTTCCTTACTTGTCAGTTTTCTCTTCAGCTGTACCTGTGTTTGGCTCTCTTACTATACTTGCCAATTAGAAACACTGAAGGGCTTCAAACTGTAAACATAGAAAATAGGAGCAGGAGTAGGCCATTCAGCCCTTCGAGCTTGCTCCGCCATTCACTATGATCATGGCTGATCCTCTACCTCAATACCATATTCCTGCTCTCTCCCCATAGCCCCTTGATGCATTTTGTATCTAGAAATCTATCTATCTCCTTCTTAAATATATTCAGTAACTTGGCCTCCACAGCCTTCTGTAGTAGAGAATTCCACAGGTTCACCACCCTCTGAGTGAAGAAATTTCTCCTCATCTCAGTCCTAAGTGTCCTACCCCGTATCCTGAGACTGTGACCCTTTGTTCTGGACCCCCCAGCTAGGGGAAACATCATCCCTGCATCCAGTCTGTCTAGCCCTGTCAGAATTTTATACGTTTCAATGAGATTCCCCCCTCATTCTTCTAAACTCAAGTGAATAGAGGCCGAGTCGACCCAATCTCTCCTCATACAACAGTCCTGCCATCCCAGGAATCAGTCTGGTGAACCTTCACCACACTCCCTCTATGGCAAGTATATTCTCTCTTAGGTAAGGAGACCAAAACTGCACACAATACTCCAGGTGTGGTCTCACCAAGGCCCTGTCTAACTGCAGTAAAACATTCTTGCTCCTGTACTCAAATCCTCTTGCAATGAAGGCCAACATACCATTTGCCTTCCTAACTGCTTGCTCCATCTGCATGTTTGCTTTCAGAAATGCATTCGCATTTGTAGTCGCAGGTGGCCAGCAAAATAATATGCACGGCTTTTGCTTTCAGTGTTACCCCAAGAATTCTGCTTTACTTGTTTTTGCTGCTTTATACAAAAAAATTCAATATTATCTTAACTACTTCAAAATAACACCTTCCCATGTAATTTTTCATGGATACGTAGGAGAGTGTGGAGTTTACAAACAGCAAGTCTTATTACACTGAATTGTCAATCTTGCTGTCGATCATAAAAATAATTTGCCAAATGCATGCTGTAGGCTGCAGCTTGCAACTTGACAATTCTAACCCCAAGCTGAGAATTCTCACATCGGAGAACATGGGGGAGACCAGAACTAGGGGCCATAAATATAAGATAGTCACTTTCCATGCACTTCTCTGCTCTTTGTATGTATTTTTCTCTCTCCACACATCTGTCTGTCAACCTCTTAGTCTCTCCCTCTATGGGTGCCTGCCTCTATCTACATGTCACTGTGTCACTCTCTGTACATGTCCTCTCAGCTTATGTTATTCTTTCCACCTATGCCCGTCTCTGCATGAGCCTATGCCTATTTGTCCCTCTGCGCATGCGTGTGTGCTTCTCTCTCTCCACGTGTGCCAGTGTTTCTTTTTCTCCACAGGTGCCCTTCTGCAAAAACATTTGTATGAGTCTCTGAGCGAGTCCGTTTCTTCACACATCACGTGCCTCTCTCTGCCTATGCATGCTTCTTGGTCTCTCTGTACTTCTCAGCGTTTTGCGTCTGAGTGCATCTGTGTCTCTTCATGCACATACACCTCAGTTTCCTGGTGCAGATCTGTCTTTGTCCACATGTACCATTACATATTACGTTGTATTACACAGAATTTACAGCTCAGAAACAGGCCACTTGGCCCAACAGGTTTATGTCAGTGTTCATGCTCCATATGAGCTGCCTCCCACCTTCTCACCCTATCAACATATTCTATATCCTCAAAAGTACGTGCATCTTTTACTCTTCTTCCTCCTCACTCATATTTATTTAGTTTCTATCCTTGGCCGCTTCCCGTCCTCATCTACACGCTGCCTCTCATCATCTGCAGACTCAGGGTCAACTTCCATATTTATGCCAATGACAACCAGCTCCCTTGAACACACGACCTGTAGGTTTGCCTAAATGAAAGTCTTGGATGAGTTACAATTTTTTCCAACTGAATATTAGGAAGAATGAAATCATTGTTTCACCCATCCCCTCCACCCCACCTCACTATGAACTCCACTCCCTTGCTACCAATTCCATCCTACTCACTCTGGCTGAAGTAGACAATGCAAATCTTTGGCACCCTGTTCAACCCAGAACTGAGCTTCAAACCTCACAGGTGGAAATAAGCAACCATTATCAAGTTTGCTTATTTCCACTTGTGGAACATTGCCCACCTTCACTCCTACCTCAGCTCCTCTGCCCCTGAAACCATTATCCATGCTATTATCACTTTGACTGGATTACTCCGATGCCCCCTTGCTGTCCTCCCATCCTCCAGGACAGCAAGAGGGTGGGGGTTTAGGGAGGGAATTCCAGCGTTAAATTTCTCAGCTATTGACATTGAGATGGCAGCCAAAAGATCAAAAATATATTGAGCAATTTTGTTGGTTCACCTTCTCCTTTCATTTATTGATAAGCTTTTGCTTGATTCCCTTTTTTAATTTATAGTTTTACATTTTTCTAACTGACTGATTTTCATTCCTGCTGGTTACTTGTCAATTGGTACATTTCTTACCTGCTCATCTGTGATTTGTTGCTGCTTTAGGAATATGAAACTTGAATCCATCAAATGCATACGTGACATAAAAATTTGCATGCAATAAGGTGAAAAACCTTATAAGGACCAAAGTACAACAGGTAAGTATTCACAATACTTATAAGGACCAAAGTACAACAGGTAAGTATTCACAATATGCAATGCTTTCTCTCCTGTGACATTGTTCATGCTAAGTCAGGACAGGAATATTATACTATGCAAAACACAATGCATAATTCTTCTGATGAAGTATAAGTGTATGGCCCTTTAAGGCTATCAAGTCTAATTGATGTTAAGTAAACACTGCTGACTTCATTCAAAAGTTAATTGCTGAAGATCAAGACATTGGATTTGGTTTTGGGAAAGTCAATTAAGTGCCTGCAAACGTCATGGCTCCTGTATTTTGTGATGCTGGAGAATTTTTTTTGTACTGTTCAAATGACTGCCATTGTTTCTTCATATCTTTTTTTAAAAATAGTATGACACAGAAATTTGCATTAGACAATGTACGAAAAACATCTGAAGAGGGTCAGGAAATGTGTGCATATGTAAATATTGTAGGCATATATAACATTTAATATACATATAATTCAAGTATACATTAACTGCATATTTCGAGGTCAGTAATACTGTCTACTCTTATTTCAAATTTACCTAATTCGAATTATCTGATCATTCAAATCCTTTTAAGCACCATATCTACCTTCCTATGTTACTTATGTTGTTTAATTTGAATCACTGGATAATTTTAAAATGTTAGCGCAAAAACAACTTAGAATTATCAGGATTAAATTGCATCTTCAAAATCCTCCAGCTGGTTATCAAACATGACCTTCCCATTCCTGAATCCATGGATGCATTTCATTCACTTTGAGAACCTAAGTTTTCCCACACAATGCATTTTTTTCACAGAGTCCTGAAGCTCTACAGTAGATTACAATGATCTGCATAAAAGCATTTCACATAGATTTTAGCAGACTTCTACGCAAATCATTGGGTCCCACCAGCTTTCAGAGCTTCAAGGACTTAGGTGAAAGACTGTACTCGTCAATAACATACAACACTATTATAAGCATATAGATCCCATGTACCAAATATTTTAAATTAAGCAAACAGTGTACATTTCTAGCACTATGTCTCATTGCTACTTGTATTATAATAAAAATGCATGGTAAAAATCAAGTCAAGGAAGTAAATGATACTGTGCCTTCTTGTTATTAGTATCTAGAAGTATGATTCCTTACTAGAGACATTCAAACTAAATTCCTGAAACATTTAAAGCAGCACTGTATGGAGCCAAGCAATGAGAGTCAGCAACAAAGACCCACCCCTTTCAATGCTTCTCTGATTTATTAATGTACTATACATTATAAATGAAATATTTAGTGTGCCAATACGTCAGAGCTAGACATTGAAACTAATCCATGACATTGGAATATACTGTTTGCACAGCTAAACACACTGTTCTGCTAACTGAGGTGGGGAAGAAGTCACAGTCTCTGCAACTGAATATATTATGTAAATGAAACTACTGCACAACAAATTTATTCAACAGAGTCTCTCCACGAGTGATATAAACAATTAGTCACTGTACTGCATTGGATTTTGATTATATACAATTAATTTTCAAAGGGCGAAACCAACAAAGAGCTTTTCTGTCAGGACACATTATCACAACATGAAATAAAATCTTCTGACAATAGACAATTAAGGAAAGAATCATCAGCTATCCCTAGCATGTCTAAACGTTTACTCTAGGCAATAGTTTCTTAAAATTGCAAGGCTGCTATAATCACATAATTTTATGTATTTACTTTTTAAGAAAAAAAACTAAAAAGGAAGAAGCCCTACTGTCATTCAGTTATGCTTTTTTTTTATATGTTGAATAAGCTGGTTTCATCAAGGCGTTTGCAGAATTAGATTACCTCGGGGCAAGTAGTTTATTATCTGTAGTCAAAGCGTCACCACAAATACCATTCTACACATAGAAGTGTCACATTCTATTTGTCTCCACACAGCAGTATTAACAGGGTAGCAGCCAGGCAGACAAACTCAAACAGCAGCGATTAGAGGACTAAATGAAAAATAAACAAGCTGGAAAAATAATTCATTTTCCTTTGCACATTTTTACATGGTTTCCTACCTTCCTTGTTTTTCATTTTTTGCTTGAAAAATTACCTCCTCCGCAACCCCCCCCCAACATGAAAGTCTTAAGTCAGTGAAAAAAAAACAAATAGTGCAATATTATAAACGTTGGCTGGTGTACCAGAATCCCTTGTCAAAACTTATTAGGAGTCACAGGTGACGATCTAAGCACACAAAGAACTGGGACATCTTTCTTAAACTAAATTCAAATATTGTAAAAGCTGATAATACTCATTTCACCAAGACATTTGAATGGCAAAAGGCAATTCCTGTTAAAACAAATTAATATTTTCTAGCAAAATTTCATATCTGGAATATCCAATTACAAACAATTCTCACTAATTCTTGAAGCATTAGTCTTGCCATATGAAGCTCTTTATTTAGCAATGTTTCAAATATTAGTCAATGCAATTAATGAAAAACCTAATCAGTGAATAGAAGTTGACAATTACCAATATGTGTTATTTGGCTAATTTCCTCCTCCTTTCATCCCCCTTCCAAATATTGAAAAGGGTGATGAGGTGACTGGTTGCAGAGTCTGGAAACCAATCTCTGCTGTGCAAGCAACCTCTGATCACCTATTTACCTGGAAGGATAAAAAAAGTTTCTATTTTCTCTAGTGGTGAACGGTTGTTTTTCAGACTGGAGGGAAGTGTAGAGTGGTGTTCTCCAGGGGTCGGTATTAGGACCACTGCTCTTTTTGACCTGGACTTGGGAATACAGGGTATAATTTCAAAGTTTGCAGATAACACAAAACTCAGAAATGTAGTAAACAATGAGGAGGATAGTAACAGATGTCAGGAGGACATAGACAGACTGGTGAAATCGGCAGGCACATGGCAGATGAAATTTAACAAAGAAATGTGAAGTGATACATTTTGGTAGGAAGAACGAGGGGAGGCAATATAAATTAAATGGTACAATTTTATAGGGAGTGCAGGAACAGAGACACCTGGGGGTGTATGTACATGTCTTTGAAAGTGGCAGGACAAGATGAGAAGGCCGTTAAAAAAGCATATGGAATCCTTGGCTTTATAAATAGAGGCAGAGAGTACGAAGGCAAGATGGTTATGCTAAACCTTTATAAAACACTGGTTAGGCCTCAGCTGGAGTAGTGTTCAATTCTGGGCACCACACTTTAGGAAGGATGTCAAGGCTTTAGGGAGGGTGCAGAAGAGATTTACTAGAATGATACCAGCGATGAAGGACTTCAGTTATGTGGAGAAGTTGGGGCTGTTCTCCTTAGAGCAGAGAAGGTTAAGAGATTTGATAGAGGTATTCAAAATCATGAAGGGTTTTGATAGAATAAACAAGCAAAAACTGTTTCCAGTGGCAGAAGCGTTGGTACCCAGAGGACACAGATTTAAGGTGATTGGCAAAAGAAACAGAGGCGACATGAGGAAACATATTTTTACGCAGCGAGTTATGATCTGGAGTGCACTGTTTGAAGGGGTGGTGGAAACAGGTTCAATAATAACTTTCAAAAGGGAATTGGATAAATACTTGAAGGGAAAAAATTTACAGGGCTATGGGGAAAGAGCAGGGGAGTGGGACTATTGGATAGCTCTTTCAAAGAGCCGGCACAGGCACGATGGGCCGAATGGCCTCCTTCTGTGCTGTACCATACTATGACTTCATCGTATTTCCCTGTTCCACTTCAACTGTCTGCAAGAAATAAGATGACAAAATTCTTACTAATATTTCATGGATAGTACAGTTGAAGAAAGGCAAGTATTTACTTCATAAGAGTCAACTGCATGGAATATAGTCTTGCAAATATTCTTGTATATATCAAGTAAATCCACATGTGGAATTTTTGGTTGAGACTTCAATACTGTTTGCCTCCTAAAGTAAGTCAGCAGAAAATCAATTTGTAATGCAAACAGGATATCTACACCGCAAGTAAGTGGGAATAAAATAACATTACCTTCATTGTTAGCTTTTAGTCTTTCTAATAATTGTGTGTAAAACATAACTGCTAAATGAATGTCTGGAGGCTATGGGAGCAAACAGGAGAAAGGCTGGCTTGGGAATTTCCTGTGCCAGAAGAGGAACAGATATAACTCACACAGTTGAAGTGGCAAGACTATTGAAGTACACTGGGTTAAAGACTGCATCTCTGATGTTAATACACCTCCCTCACACTGACAGGCTCAATAACTTTTGAGAGCTCAAAAGCATAATACTGCAGATGCTGGAAATCTGAAATTATAAAAAAAACAAAAAGTGCTGGAGGAACTCAGCAAGTCAGGCAGCATCTGTGGAGAAAGAAACAGTTAACATTTCAGGTCGAAGACCTTTCGTCAGAACTGAAAGATGTTAAAAGAGTTAAAAGTTTTTGAGCAAGTACAGAGTCAGGGAGGGGGGTGGTGGAAGGGGAGGAAAGAACAAAAGGGGAGGTCTCTGATAAGGTGGAGGGCACGAATGATTAAATTACTTTTTAGAGCCAATGCCTCCACTCAATTACACAGATATTCAGGAGCTCAACTCAATAATGTGGATCATTAAGAATATTTTTTACTTCAAAAAGTTTGAAACATACCCTTGTTACAACAAATAAATAGGCAGGGGAACAAAATCATGTTAGTAGGAAAAAAGTTCTGCTGCTTTTCACACTAACATGAATATGTGGACAACAAGGATTTAGGAGTGTGAAATGTGGGTGTTTTGGTCCAGCATCAGAGAAAACATTTACACCCCCATCCATTTTAGAAAGTTGCACAGAGCACAAGAGTGGATAGTTTTTTTTTCCACTAGAGGAGTTTTTATTCTCTAGGTCTGGTCTTTGGAGAGCAGCGCAAGACCGCCACTCTCCCAAATTTACACCGCAGTCACACCACAAGTCTCCCTCTGAACCGGTGCGTGTGCATTGCAGCCATGGCAAATTGACTCCTGTGCATGTGCCATGACATCAATAGGTGACTTTATTAAGTGCTTAAATGTCCCAAGCTTTCTTCAACACTACATTATCATGGCGACGGGTTTGGAGAGGGCGCAGAGGAGATTTACTAGAATTATACTAGGGATGAGGGACTTCAGTTATGTGGAGAGACTAGTGAAGCTGAGATTGTTCTCCATACAGCAATGAAGGTTAAGGGGAGATTTAATATAGGTGTCCAAAATTATGAAGAGTGTTCACATAGTAAATAAGGAGAAACTGTTTTCACTGGCAGGAGGGTTGGTAACCAGAGGACACAGATTTAAGGTAATCGGCAAAAGAACCAAAGGGGAGATGAGAAATTTTTTTACACAGAAAGTTGTTATGATCTGGAATGCACTGCCTGAAAGAATGGTGGAAGCAGGTTTAATAGTAACTTTTAAAAGGGTATTGGATATATACTTGAAAAGGAAAAAATTGCAGCACTATGGGGAAAGAGCGAGAGTGGGACTAATTAGATAGCGCTTTCAAAGAGCCGGAAAAAGCACAATGAGTTGAATGGCCTCCTTCTGTGCTGTATAATTCTGTGATTCCAAGTCACCAGGTGTACCGAAAATCCTTGCTGATCATGTTACCACCAGTGTGGCCTTTTTAGTGGTCAAAGATGATCAGCAGGCACTAGGATGGGTGAAAAATGGGTTTTCAATGGTATATATTTATCTTGCTGTGGAAGACCCAGGCTACAGGAGCCTGCTGCCCAGATCAAAATAAAAGCAGTTTAAAGTCTCTCAGTGAGCTACATAAATAGAGCTCCCTCTGGTGGAAGAAAAATACTGGTATGACAAAGTACCCCATAACTCTAACAATGTTTACATTGAAATTTTTCCATGCCTTAATGGAAGTTTTTTTATTAAAATAAACACAAGACCTAGATCTCAACTCTGTGGAGTTTTGTCGTCCCACTGCTTTAATATGTTAATGGGGGAAAGTAATGTAGGTAGTTGTAGACCGCCATAGTATTGTTCATTGCCATCAAGGACCTGAAGTACAGCCTGTAATGTTTACTCCAGTCCTGCTCTGACCCCTTCTGGCTGAATTACTACCCTCCCTTCTCCATTCATGGATAATTCATGAATAATCTTCAATGTAGAAGATTATTACTCCCTCTTCTGTCACAGTGTGCAGGATTACCAGCTTCTCCTCCTCTACCTCAGCACTACACTTCAATTGTGCATAACATCTTTTCCCCCTTTCAAAGATTACCCTTCCAAAATGTACAGACTGTCCACCCACTGATGTCTTGTAATATTCCCAGTAAATGGATTAAACATTCTCTTCCACAATATTATTAACGCTATTAAATTATCTCTTTATTATTCATGTTAATATCTATTTAAAACATACCAACTAGACTGGTTTCTACTTTGTGCTGTTTCCATATTCAGCTTTCTTCATTCATTTGGCTGTTGCAGAAATCCTCCTTTGTGAAATATTATTAATTTTGCTACATTATTTTCAGCTAGAATTTACTTGGACTACTAATTCTAAGGTGGGCATGAAAGTTTACAGATTGCCACTAACACTCCCCCTCAGCTCTGTACAACTGAAGGGGATATGAACTGGAATGTGGTTTAGTGCAATAACTAAACCTCAGAACAATAATTAAAATTAATCTTAATTTGTGTACAGTTCTGTGCTGGCCACATGTTTACCTCAACAGCTAATGAGATTGATAAAAAGCAATGTGAACAGAATGGCCAATAGTAATCATGCAGCCAATGAAATTACTAGAAAATAACACTAACAATTGGAAAGTCACATGTCTACAAAAGAGGAACAATCTTAAATAAATTTGTACATAAATGTTGATGGGCAAAACACAGTTTGGGGAAAAATGGATATCTTAGTGATTCAAGGCAGTAAGTCTCACAGGTGTTTGGGTGGCAACAAACTGCAAAATAGAGAAGGATGAGCAATAACAGAAATCCTGCATGGATTTTCACCTTGCAATCTCAAATGCCAATTTCTGAACTCAGAATATTAGGTGAAGCAGCTGATAAAGCTAGGTGCTTTCTTACATGGGAGGGAAGGGGCAAATGATCCTAGGCTATTCATACTTCAGTTAAGAACAGCACCAGCAGAGATGTTCTTACTATCATCTGAAGAAATATGTGGAATGGGGAAGGGAAGAATTTATTTCTCATTTGAAACCTACAGACAAAAAGATGGACTACAAAAAAAATGCAAATAAGATAAATTTGGACTGATTACTTTTTGGATTTTTATTTTGAACGTACTCAACTCTGGCATGGTGCTTCTGTCAAAGTTCTACAATGCATGCTGTGCTGTTCTCAACACCCGTGAAGAACAGCCTGTTAGTAATCAGTCTGTTCTTCACGGGTGTTACTGCCAGAATTCCATTAAGAACAAAGAGCAGTAAAAGAGATAAGACAGGCTTCAATGTACTGAAAAGTAGTGCTATTTTAATACAAGAAAATAGCATGGTAATGATTCATGGAAACTGTGAAGGAAATGTATAAAGTCAACAGTAAATGCCCTTCAAGGAGTCCATCAAATCCAAGTCTTTTGTATTGCTCTGAAGGCAACTGCTCTCCCTTTGTCACTCGGTCACTAAAATAAAATTCAAGAAGAAAAAAAGGTATTTTAAAACTACTAGCAGCTTTCATCCTGCTTAAAATTCTCCTGAACATGACCACCATTTTCATCAAGCAGAATCAGAAAGAATATTTAGATTTTAAAAAATACCCCAATTTCAAAACCAAAAAAATTCTAAAGAGACATCTAAACTTTT
The DNA here is from genome assembly GCF_035084215.1 of Heptranchias perlo. Taxonomy (NCBI): domain Eukaryota; kingdom Metazoa; phylum Chordata; class Chondrichthyes; order Hexanchiformes; family Hexanchidae; genus Heptranchias; species Heptranchias perlo. The sequence continues at coordinate 36,686,682 of NC_090349.1, forward strand.
TTTTGTCATGGTTGAGGAGCTGTTGTAGAGTAATTAACTCCCAGGGGATGATTTTACAAAACAAAAAAAAAACCTCAAAAGTTTCTACTGAATTTGCTCCTTCCCGTTTTTAATATTGAAATACTATGCTATGTACCTTAGTTTCAGTATTTAACTGAGGTACAGTCTGGACTGGAATCAAAGCACAGTTCCCAGAGGTGAAAGATTGTGTTCTTACACATTGCCACCCAGCTGCCAAAGAAAACAGTTTTCAAATTAATATTTCAGGGAGAAAGCATCAAAGTGAATATTGAACAATGGCAATTTTTGCTGAGGAAATCATCCATACTTGCTACGTCCAATCATTTTCAACTAAATTTAAAGCTGTTTGTATTTCCTTTGAATTAAAAACTCCCCATTTTCTGGCTGCTAATGGCTAGACAGAATTTGATTTATCCTTTTGAATGACATCTAAACACAAAACAGAAACCTCTGAAAGCAAAAGGGAGCAGCTTCCAGACAACATTCTCGACTCTTAACATGCAGCGTCACAGAATTGAAGAATACAGATTTAATCCTCCTCCTTTCAGTCTTGCCCCCAGTCACTTTTGTGAGCGTGCACCACACCCCTTTTTGCTGGCCAAAAAGCACCAAAGCATAGGCAGAATTCTGCAGCAGGTCAACAATGATCTCAATTAGTCAGATAATTCAGATTTGTTGCACTAAATTCTCAGTTTCGATGTTACGCACATTGCTTAATTCAAACTATTGGATAATTCAAAGTTTTAGCACACCGATTGGTTTTGAATTATCAGACATAGGCTGTACTGGGCAATCATGATCTGGTGAGAGAGAGCTAAACAGAGGAAATAAAAGGATTTTATATTCCTCATGGCAATGAACTTCGGGAAAATTAGCATAGTGGGGGAAACTTGGTAGAGCTTGACTGACAACCTACACAACCCCAACATAACTGAATACAATTTGTGATTCATTTATTCATTTCTGAATCGGAGATCAGGCCCTGACTTTCACTGGGGGGGGGTGCGGGCGGGAGCAGGTGCAGTGGGTATGAGCCCCGAAGCAGGTGGCAAACCAGGAAAGTCAGGGGACATGAGGCCCAGGTGATCTTAACAGCTGGACCTCATTTGCATGAATTCTTCCAGAGTCCCGCCCAAAACCGGTCAGATCCGTTAGCTTGCCGGCGGGAGGAACAGGAATTTGGCAGCAGGAGGCCGTAGCCTGGGTCCCGTGGGAATGGTCGCCCACAGTCAGTTGCGTGGAGGGGGAGGGGGATTCTAGCCCTGATTGGGGAAGGGGGTATCTGGCTGCAATTGGGTGGGGGGCGGGGGCGGATGGGTGGAAGGAGGAGGAGAAGAATGAAGTGGGGCCATGCTCCCCCTAGCCCCACAAGCAAATCTAAAATTTAAAAAAAGTTACAAAACTTACCTGCCTGGGCCTCTTCTGGCCCACAACCCAGATTTCGACATGTTAGGCCTGACTGTGACGCAGTCACTCACGCCTCCAACTAAAATTGCAGATCAGATCCCGATGACATCTTTGGGACCCGATCTGTATATTTAAAGAAAGACCTAGCTTCCTTCCTCCTGGTGTCCCGCCCACTGCTCAAAGGAGCAGATTAAGATTGGGTTAAAGTTGTGGCCCAAATGTTTTCTCCGTATACCTGTGTTTTCAGCTACTGTAGGGAGTAACAGCTATGTATTGCTACCATATTCAGTGAGGTGCAACTAACAAGTAGCTTGCTACTCGCATATATTTATCTGCATTAAACAGTATTTGAGTTACATTGCTTCGTTAAGTTGCATGCACAGTAGAACATGCTAGAACAGGACTCATTATGTTTGTTGAGTGTGAAACGGCACATGGCCTGCTGTACTAATTTAATCTATTTTTTATTTCTAAATAAACTGCTGTTATTTTATCCAACTGCATCCATCACTCCATCCAAACCTGATAAAAAATGGGATCCAATTTTTGCCTAGGGGTGTCAGGCCACAAGATCTCCAAAACAAAGACGTTTTACAACACACACTTCCTTACCAAAATCCAGCATCATAATCAGTCTAGTATATAAATTTGTCAAATTCTGGTATGAGGTACAATTCAACCATGTTGACATACTAAATGGGACGTTAAGTCCTTTCAATTAAAATGGCAGACAAGCAGTTCTGGCTATAATCCAGTCATTACTGTGACCAGTATTACTGCCTTAATTTGAAGTCCTAAATTTTGTTTGAATAGTTGCTAAACCAATATGGTTTACTAATTAATTCATAAAGCAACAACGATGTCATTTGCTGTTAACAGTAGTGCTGGACTAATTCAAATGGTTGCAAGTTCCAAGCTCAGCTAGAATCAGCATGCAAAAGTTGTGTGCTTCTGTCAAGAGTTTCTATAGATCTTGGGTTCAATTCGAAATGGCAAATTACGATGAGAAATCCGAGAACATGTTTATTAGAAAACCCTTTTGGATTGGGTATATAATGCATGGATGTTGGGAGTGGTGGGGGGGGGGGGCGGTGGCAAAGAAAGCGAAGAGAAAATACATAACACAAGGAAGGATATACTTGCCTTAGAGGCTGTGCAATGAAGGTTCACTAGATTGATTCCTGGGATGAGAGGGTTGTCCTATGAGGAGAGATTGAGAAGAATGGGCCTATATTCTCTGGAATTTAGAAGAATGAGAGGAGATGTCATTGGAACATTTAAAATTCTTAGAGGGCTTGACAGGGTAGATGTGGAGAGAACTAGGCATAGTCTCAGGATCAGGGATGGGCAACTTAGCACTGAGATGAAGAGGAATTTCTTCACTAAAAGGGAGGTGAATCTTTGGAATTCTCTACCCCCTAGAAGTCTGTGGATGCTCAGTCGTTGAGTATATTCAAGGCTGAGATCGATAGATTTTTGAACACTAAGGGAATCAAGGGATATGGGGATCAGGTGGGAAAATGGAGTTGAGATTGAAGATCGAAGATCAGCCATGATCTTATTAAATGGAGGAGCAGGCTCGAGGGGCCGGACGGCCTACTCCTGCTCCTATTTCTTATGTTCTTACAAGTTTCAAGTACAAATACATCAGTCGTGAAAAATGAAAGCTTAATTTCGAAGTGTATTGCAAATGTAACAATAACCAATTATCTTTCCTACAAGCCCTGGGTATTTGCCTTGGCTCAGTGGTAGCACTCTCACCTTTGAGCGGCAAGGTTGTGGATTCAAGCGTTACTCCAGAGACTTGAGCACATAATCTAGGCTGTCACTTCTGTGCAGTACTGAGGGAGTGCTGCACTGTCGGGGGTGCCGTTTTTCGGATAAAACATTAAACCGAGGCCCCATCTGCCCTTTCAGGTGGACGTAAAAGATCCCATGGCACTATTTCGAAGAGGAGCAGGGGAGTTCTCCCCAGTGTCCCAGCCAATATTCATCCCTCAACCAACACCTAAAACAGATAATCTGGTTATTTATTTCATTGCTATTGGTGGGAAGTTTACTGTGCGCAAATTGTCTGCTGCGTTTCCTGCATTACAACAGTGACTACACTTCAAAAGTACTTCATTGACTGTAAAGTGCTTTGGGACATCCCATGGTCATGAAAGACACTATATAAATGCAAGTTCTTCTTTCTTTTTGTGTGTGTTAATTTAGTATGAACTTGATTAAGCAGATTTAACTTTAGTAGAACTGTGGAAGTGGAATGGTGTAATGATAAAAATATTTATGAGACAAAACAGGAGACAATAAAAACTGCCCAAGATAGATAAATTGAAGCTTTTATATAGTAGCATGAGACACTTTTAATGTGATGTACTAGCTGAAAGGGATGTTAAGACTTGAACTTTAAATGCTGCTCGCAGAAGCCATTTTTAAAAAAAATCAGCATTAATAGTATTTCTGAGTTTAGTTGAAGTTAATTTAACCCAAAGTTTATCAGGGAAAACAGTTCAATCAGTTGGAAAAGCCTTTCATAATATAATGGAAATGTTTAGATCTGTCAGACGAAGTCACTTCAAATGCATTGGCTGGCACAGCTTATGCTTTCAGAAGTCACAGAAGGATAGAGAAAATGACAAGACCAATCTAAGTTAATACATATGGTTGGGCAAATGCAGAGTAACTGAAAAATTGACTAGCTGCAAAAATTTGCTAATATGCTCCTTACGTAAGATAGTCGCTCTCAAAATCTTTTGAAGTAGTCTACACTTGATAATTCAAACGTTTATCTATTAAAAAATTGAATTATCTAATTGTTCTAATTAAGCAATGTAAACATAATAGGAATTTAGTGCAAAAATGTTAAATCATCAGATAATTTTAATTAAACAAATTTAAGAGTAGGTTGTATATTCCCGATCCAATAAAGTGCTTTTTCAAAATCACGAACAAGTCCTTTGTTAAAACACACTGTTCAATAAGTCAAAATTGTAACTTTATACCAACTATTTTGTCAAAATGATGCTACTTAGTTTTCACATGAGCAGTTGGCTTGAAATGGAGAGCAGAGCAAATGGGATTTTCTTCAAATTATAAATCACTTCCATGTACGATTTAATTTTTTGGGGGGGTGGGAAATTAATTTAATACCTCCACAGAATACAAGATCTATTTCTGAGATGCACGTTAATTCATTGGGCAGAGACAGCAGAAAAATCAAGTAGGAATAACAATGTATGATTACATGAACTTCCTCAGAAAGATCTACATTGCATCAGATCAGAAAGTAAACTGAAGGGGAAGGAGGAGGGAGCTTTGTGGGGGTTCAATTACATTCAAAGATTAAGAAAAACTCACCAAGTCATATTGTTCCTCATACAAATGGATTATACCTAGTACAAAATTTGGAGGCACAAACTCTATAATTTAAATACCAAGACAAGGCTGGAGCACAGTCACACCAAATGTACTTCAATTGACAGATCAAGGCAATAATACTTGATAAAAGCATTGAGGACTGAGTGGAGGTGTTCAGCAAAGCAAAACAGAGTCTCCTCTAGACCCATCTTTTGTTTCTTTACTTGTCCCATTACTATTCTCCTTGCCTTGCACTATCATCCCTTTTGTCATTTAATCACTGCTTTGCTGAACACCTCCGCTCACGTCTGCGAGTGTGACCCTGACCTGCCAGTCACTTGCCATTTTAATTCCCCTTCCCACTCCGACCTCTCTGTCGTCAGCCTCTTACACTGTTCCAATGAACCTCAAAGAAAGCTCAAGGAACAGCACTTCATCTTCCGATTAGGCACTTCACAACCTTCTGGACACTACGTTGATTTCAATAATTTCAGACCATAACCATTGCTCCCATTTTGTTGGGTAGTAAGTGTTGGTAATGGTTCTGTTGTTGCCATTTACAGCTCCTCCAGACCCATCTTTTGTTTCTTTACCTGTCCCATTACCTCCTTGCCTTGCACTATCATCCCTTTTGTCATTTAATCACTCCTGCCCCTCACCCTTCCCTTTTGTTCTTTGCTCCACCCTCCTTTCTCCGGCTCTGTACTTGCTTAAAAACTGTTTAATCTTCAACTTCTTCCAGTTCTGACGAAGGGTCATCGACTTGAAACATTAACTCTGTCTCTTTCTCTACAAATGCTGCCTGACCTACTTCAGATGTCCAGCATTTGCAGTATTTTGCTTTTGCTCTCAGTGTTTTAGCTGCCTTTTCTCCCTAAACCACCACCATTCATCTTCTTGCTACGTGTGCACAAAACTGCAGCTGCATTTTCCTATGTAACAATTGTCACTATTTCAGAATACTTCACTGTATGCACACTTAGGAAACGTCTAATAGAGGCATTAAGACGTTATATAAATACAATTTTAAAAACAACTATGAAAAGAAGTCCAGAGTAAAACCTTTACAGAAATCCTACAAAGAACCTATCATAGAATCACATTATTTTGGACACCAATTAAATGCCACAGAAGGAGAATTACACAAGGCCTCATACATATCTAGGATCAGAAAGAGCACCTGACCGAGATAGCACCACATTGTCCAAAACTCATAGCAAGGATATCCAAGTCTTGTGTCTCTGTGGGCTGCATAGGTGTTTACCATGGAGCCTCCAGTAGACATAATGGGCTCGAATTTAGCAGGCCTGCGGGTTCCCAGCGGGTGGTCCTCCGGGAGCGTCGAAAACGCGAACGGCGAAATTAGTGGGTTGCCCACGCGATCGTAGCAGGCAACCCACTAATAGGAATCAATTACCTGCTCCTCCGGGGTCCACGGCGCTGGCCTGCGCGTCGGTCGGGCTGCGCATGCGCAGTACGATCTGTCAGCTGGAGGCTTTCTAGTTAAAGGGGCAGTCCTCCACTGACAGATGCTGCAACCAATAGAACAAATTGCAGCATGGAGCAGCCCAGGGGGAAGGCTGCTCCCAGTTTAATGATGCCTCACCCCAGGTATCATCAGATGGGGTGAGGAGGAGGGGGAGGACACAGATCTTCCCCCCGGCGGGCGGGAGGAAGCGGCCTGCCTCTGCCACCAAGAAGGCCTGGCTCGAGGTGGCAGAGGGGGTCACCTGCGCCACCAACATATGGCCCACCTGCATACAGTGCAGGAGGCGCTGCAATGACCGCAGTAGGTCCGCCACAGTGAGAACACGAAGTCTTTCCCTTACACTCCGTCTGCCACAACACTGCCCCCACCCCAAATCTCCTTCGGCACCGCCAACACTATTCTGTCACATCACCCTTCATGCCCACTCACACCCCATCCTCACCTCGCCAGTACTCATCCTGCCACTAACACGCGCCCCAATCCTCATACAATCTCATGGCTCCATCCCATACTCACCCTCTCGTGCATCTCCCTCACGGCCAGCCTCACTCAACCTGCCACCACCTGTGCTGCAGCCACAGGGCATGCATCACATATGTGCAGTAGGCAGGGTAAGGCAAACGTCTCGTCAGCATGAAGGGGGTGCACAAGGGTGTCTGAGGGTTTGTCATGGGTGTTACCCATATTGAATTTCAGAGCAACAAACAGCACACATTATATTGACACCACCACTGCCATGTCTCCGCGAATCCTGTCCGTTGTGTCCAATAATGCCCGCTCCTGGGTATCACTATGAGGACCCACCACTGATGCCACCCATCGTGTTACTGCAGAGTAGGTGCAGGTGTATTTGCAGGGCTCGTCCGCGCAGACGACTGAGAGACATCGGCGGTGTAGCCGGCTGCACCCTGGAAGGATGCGGAGGAGAAGGTGTGGAGGGCAGTGGTGACTTTGCCAGCGACAGGTAAGCAGTTGGTGCTGGGGCCAGCCAGGAGCAGCTCGGCATGAAAGAGGCTGCAGATCTCCACGACTACATGTCGAGCGAATCTGCGCCTCCCTGTGCACTGCTGCTCGGAGAGGTCCGGGGAGCTGCGCCTCGGTCTGTGGACCCTGTGGCGAGGGTAGTGCCCTCTGCGACGCGTCTCTCTCTGCGGTAGCCCTCCCTCCTGCTGTGCAGGTGGGCGTGCAACAACACCGTGTTGGGGGGATCCACGTCTCTGCGGCGGACGGCGTGGACTGCGAGGCTGCTGGTGCTGGTCATGCTCTTCGTCCTCCGAGGGTGTCCACACACCACCCAACTGGCAGGTGTTGGTCTGAGGGGTTGTGCAGGGTAGGTGTGTGGTTCCTCGGACTGGGGCTGCGGTTTCGTGTCGGTCTGTCCTCTGGCTTGGCGGGGGGTGGTGGGGGGCAGGGGTTGCCCTATGTGACGCGGTGGCCTCCTGCGTGGGTGAGGGCTCTCCCCCGTGGAGCGCACCTTGGCACCTGCCACAGGCTGCTGGCTGCAACACGCCTGGTTTGAAAGGTACTGTTTCCCCCAGTGTGGGAAACTGACTGCCTTGAACCTAAAATCCCACACTTCCTCTTTTGACAGCTGCTTCAGCTCATTAACTGACCACAACGAGCAAGGTAAGTACTCTCAAGTGGAACCCCGCTGGCTTTAATTGCCTGCGGGATTCCCACCAGCGGGGCTTGCGCGCGCAGCCCCGCACGTCAGCGCGGTACCCGGAAGTGGCCGGGATTTCGTCGCGATCCGGTCATGTGACCGGAGATCGGGATTTTCGGGGCCCCCCGCTGGAAACCCGCCGGAAACCCGACCCTAAAATCGAGCCCAATAAGTTTAAATCTATGTTCCCATTAATATCTTAAGCTGCTAATACGAACAGATGTTGGTGTTCTGATTTAAGGATTCATCACCAATAAGGCAACAGCAATAAGAACACCCTTTTCAAACCTCCAGGACCACAAAATTCAAAGTGGACAACCAGCAATTAAATATAAGCACATAGAACTAAGCTACCTGGGCTTCGTGGGCCAGGTCACTAGGGCACAGAGACAATCTGTGGCCCAAAGGCTGCTGGTTAGACACCCCTGACTTATCCCTAGTTATTCTCTCTTTCTGTCTAGGCTATTTCACAGTTATAATTTTTCTCTTCCTCAGAAGTCCTGTTCATAGCTGCTGAGATGCCAGAAGATGGAAGTGATTAACCAAATGTTCTAAGTTAATCTCATACTGCACTAAGTCTGTCTACTTGGACAAAAAATGATCATTTCATTAGTCTGCTCAGTGCAAAATGACTGACTTTTCACACCGTAAGAAAAAGCAATAGTTGCACAATGCAAATACAAATGACTTCCATTTTGAAGATTAAAGAAGCACCACATTTATTCAACTCATAACCAGTGGCATTATTTCAATCTTAAGTGAACCCAGATCAGTACAGTTCAGTGGCAAGTTGAACACTCCAAACTAGCCCTTTAGCACAGCAAGATCAAAATCAGAATGCCTCTGGAGACCAACATTTTTTTTTAATAGTTGCTTGTGTTGATTGAAAAACTCCCAGTAAGTACAACTTTCCCTTTTTATATGACATTCAATCATGGAATGCAGAAATTTTAAAGAAATGTGCAAGGCATAAACTAACAAATTCTATGAACAGCAGTAGAGAAGCCTTTATCAGAATTAAAAGTGCAGCAAAAATTTCAGCACTGAGATATTTTGTTCGTTGCTCAAATAAATCATTGCTAAGCAGTTTTTCCTGCTTCCCTCAGGAGTCAGAATTACTACAAGTAAGGAGGTTGCTACAAGGCATTATACCATATACAGATAGGTTGACCACTGATGGGCCTGCTAGTCTTTTTTCATTCCTCTTTTTGTATGTAAAACCTTTCTGGAACATATGACATGGGTTGAATAGGTCAAGGAAAACTGACTGCAGTGATTTAATTTATCAGGCAGCAAAATTGCTCAAACTCTAGTAGACTATCCTGATACACATGTGCATGGTACCACAATTGTTCTGACAAAGGGTCATACCCTAAATGTTAACCTGTTTTTTCTCTTTGAAAATGCTTACTGATCTCCTGTATATTTGTGTTATTTCAGATTTCCAGCATTTGCCATTTTTCCCTTTATTTTTGCAGTCTTTGACATGATGCACATAATTCAATTTTCAATTCAGTCTCATCCCCTCTTTCTCTTTATCATTCTCTAAACAATAAAAAGTACTAATTTCTACAAATAATTACTAACTTGATGCTCCAATAGTTCATTAGAAAACAGCTCTCCAGAATGCAGTTTTCTTATTGGTTCCAAAGGAAGCATCAACTTGAAGACAAAAAGCGTCTAACGAAAGGATATTGCAATTGAAAGCCATGAAAACAATACTGTGTCCCTCAAATTAGAAATGCTAGCCATGGCCTATTTCATTTGGGCAAAATGCAACTTCAAGCCATGGGAGATTTTTGAATACTTGAAGAATAATTAGTTCAAACTGCAATATGTCCTGCTTGTTGCATAAGATAGGTTATATTATTCTTTCACATATGATAGCCATAAGTCCATTGTAAAATTTCTGACTAAAGGCTGCAGATATCACAAAGAAAAGTTCCAGCTAAAGAGATGGAGGATGTCCCATTTTATAAATGTCAATGACATGGAGCTTTGACAGAAGCCTAAAAATTATTCAGCTTCACCTTTAACTGAAATTAATATAATAATTAATCACCAACTTAAGGATAATAGGATTTCACAGCAGTGCTGGCCAGATTGCGGCCTACCAGTGAGGCAGATTCATTTACTATCAACTGAAAGGAAGCCAGAGGACAAACTGAAGCATCAGGCTAATTATTGAGCTTGTAAGAAGGAAATTAGCTAAACTGCAGCTTTGACTTCTGTAAGAAATACTCTTTCGCGACAGGAAAAGACAATAACCCATTGTATAACCTACACATCATAAGCTAAATAACAGGAGTGTACTGCCCTGCATTTTGAAAATTGCTATTTAAATGATGGCTGCATTGTGATCGTTCCACCACTGGCAGCCGTGCCTTCAGTTGCCTATGCCCTAAGTTCTGGTCACGTGTCCTAATACCTCATGTGGTTTGGTGTCAAATTTTGTTTGGTAACACTCCTGTGAAGCACCTTGGGACATTTTACGACGATAAAGGCGCTATATAAATGCAAGTTGCTGTGATGCTATGCATCACTGCACCTACACACAAGTGGTCGGGCACATTCTCCCCATTGAATTTTCCCATTTGGAGAGTTCATATAGCTGTGGGAGAAAAATTTAAAAAACATTGGGAGAATGGAGTTTTAAAATATTTTGATTTAGATGTGCTATCAAATCAGATATACTGAGATGAACATTACTCCAGGTCCACACCCATGCCTAAGTTATGACCCTGGTTTCAAAGATTATTTGGATTTTCAGAAGGCCTTTGATAAAGTCCAACATAAGAGGTTACTGTACAAAATTAAAGCACATGGGATTGGGGGTAATATACTGGCATGGATTGAAAATTGGTTAACAGAGAGCAGGAATAAATGGGTGTTTTTCGGGGTGGCAGGCAGTGACTAGTGGGGTACCGCAGGGATCAGTGCTTGGGCTCCAGCTATTCACACTATATATCAACGATTTGGATGAGGGAACCAAATGCAATATTTCCAAGTTTGCTGACGACACAAAACTAGGTGGGATTGTGAGTTGTGAGTAGGATGCAAAGAGGCTTCAAGGCGATTTAGGCAAGTTGAGTGAGTGGGCAAATACATGGCAGATGCAGTATAATGTGGATAAATGTGAAGTTATCCACTTTGGAAGGAAAAACAGAAAGGTAGAGTATTATTTAAATGGTGATAGATTGGGGAATGTCGATGTACTAAGGGATACCAGTCACTGAAAGCAAATATACAGGTGCAGCAAGCAGTTAGGAAGTCAAATGGCATGTTGGCCTTCATTGCAAGTGGGTTTGAGTACAGAAGCAAGGATGTCTTACTGCAGTTATACAGGACCTTGGTGAGACCACACCTGGAGTATTGTGTGCAGTTTTGGTCTCCTTACCTAAGAAAGGATATACTTGCCATAGCGGGAGTGCAGCGAAACTTCACCAGACTGATTCCTGGGATGGCAGGATTGTCGTATGAGGAGAAATTGGGTCGACTCGGCCTGTATTCACTCAAGTTTAGAAGAAGAATGAGAGTGGGTCTCATTGAAATACATAAAATTCTGACAGGGCTAGACAGACTGGATGCAGGGAGGATGTTTCCCCTGGCTGGGGGGTCCAGAACAAAGGGTCACAGTCTCAGGATACGGGGTAGGACATTTAGGACTGAGAGGAGGAGAAATTTCTTCACTCAGAGGGTGGTGAACCTGTGGAATTCTCTACCACAGAAGACTGTGGAGGCCAAGTCACTGAATATATTTAAGAAGAAGCTAGATAGATTTCTAGACACAACAGTCGTCAAGGGGTATGGGAAGAGAGCGGGAATATGGTATTGAGATAGGAGGATCAGCCATGATCATATTGAATGGCGGAGCATGCTTGAAGGGTCGAATGGCCTACTCCTGCTCCTATTTTCTATGTTTCTATATTATCAAAATTGGAATTAAAATGTTACTTACACAACATATTGTACTATACTTGTACATTCATGTCTCCTGAACACCACCTCCCACAAAAAAAAATTCAAAGTAGCGCTTCCTTTTCATTCCTTTAGGTTCAATTAAATCATCAATTTAGATGGCACTGACACACTCTGAAGCAATTAACAAAAGTAAGAATCATAAATAGCTGCACAATGATATTACTAGGAACAGGTAGAGACCTGGAAACACTACAAGACACATTTAAAAAGACCTTTTTTGCCCTGGGGGCGGGGGGGTTTATGCATATACACCATGTTTACGAGGCTCGAAAACAAACTTTAAAAAACATTATTCTCGGGATATGGATGACGCTAGCAAGGCCACATTTATTGCTCATCCCTAATTGCCCTGAGAGGGTGGTGGTGCGGCTTCTCCTTGAACCGTTGCCTTGTGGCGATGGCAGTCCCACAATGGTGTTAGGTAGGGAATTTCTGGGTATTGACCTAACAAAGGAATGATTATGTATGTCCAAGTCAGCATGGTGTCTAATGAGAAATCTACACAGGAAGAGTTTCTGTTTGTCTGATATAGAATGTCGATTATCTCCCCACCTACAGAGCCTACTAATCCAAGTCCAGAGAATTTAGGCAAAGGTTAGCAAGAGCCGAGGATTAGAGACCCCTAAATGCACAGAGGGCTATTGCTAGAATTCAGCAAGTTAAAGCCACACACAATACCAAAACAGAATACTGGTAAGATTCTCACTGCTTGTCCAACTAAGATAATCCTACCACTTTACAGCTTGGTCCTGGGATCTTGCACATGGGGTAAAGGAATCCCTTCTGTTAGGCGTCTAGGACATTTGAATAATGAAACAGAATGGTTTGGACATGTCTTATACACCATGGCATTACCTGGATTGGGACTGTTCTGCCACTGAATAAAAATTAGAAAGACCAATGGGCCCTTTGCCCCTTCTCAGCAGGGTCCAAAAAGACCATTCCCAAGCAACATGGCATCCAACAGGATCCACAGGTACAGATATAAATCATAAATTGGGACAAATGATTCTTGTATTTTCCAATCAAGAAGGCAGCCTACCATCACCTTCTCAGGACAACTAGGTATGGCAATAAATGCCAGCCTTGCCAGTGACATCTACATCCCAAGAATGAATAAAAGAAAACCAATACCTTGGAGCTCTCCTCTTATAGAATCATAGCAAGGTTACAGCACGGAAGGAGGCCATTTGGCTCATTGAGTCCGTGCCAGCTCTATGCAAGGGCAATTCAGCTAGTCCCACTCTCCCGCCTTATCCCTGTAGCCCTGTATTTTTTTTTCCTTTCAAGTACTTATCCAGTTCCCTTTTGAAAGCCATGATTGAATCGCCTCCACCAACGTCCCTCCCCCACCCCTGGCAGTACATTCCAGATCCTAACCACTCGCTGTGTAAAAAAGTTTTTCTTCATGTCACCTTTGGTTCTTTTGCCAATCACCTTAAATCTATGTCCTCTGGTTCTTGACCCTTCCGCCAATGGGAACAGTTTCTCGCTATCTATTCTGTCTAGACCCTTCATGATTTTAAATACCTCTATCAAATCTTCTCTCAATCTTCTCTGTTCCAAGGAGAACAGCCCCAGCTTCTCCAGTCTATCTATGTAACTAAAGTCCCTCATCCCTGGAATCATTCCAGTAAATCTCTTTAAGGCCTTCACATCTTTCCTAAAAAACTGGCCACAATATTCCAATTGTGGTCAAACCAGTGTTCTATAAAGGTTCATCATGACTTCCTTGCTTTTGCACTCTCGGCCTCTATTTATAAAGCCCTGGATTCCGTATGCTTTCTTAACCGCTTTCTCAAACTGTCCTGCCAGCTTCAATGATTTGTGCACATATACCCCCAGATCTCTCTGTTCCTGTACGCCTTTTAGAATTGTGCCCCCTAGTTTATATTGCCTCTCCTCGTTCTTCCTACCGAAATGTATCACTTCACATTTTTCTGCGTTAAATTTCATCTGCCACGTGTCCGTCCATTTCGCCAGCCTGTCTATATCCTCTTGAAGTCTATCACTATCCTCCTCACTATTCACTACACTTCCAAGTTTTGTGTCTCTTGTACTCTACAAGCCATACTACCACATTTAGAGGCACACCTTCACTATATCTTACTGGTTAACCCATTGTTCAGGATGGTGACTAGGGTGCACTCGATCCCTAAATGAGTTAGTATCCACTACAAAATAATCTGCAAATAGTGCTGTGATTCTTTGAAACACTATAAGCCTTATGATGCCATCAGGGGTTAGGGATTATTTCTACAGAACTTTCCTCAGGAGAAAAAAAATGGGTGAAATAGAGACCAAGAGTGAAATTATACATGACCTTGGAACAAATGGGCTAAATAGCCTATTCTCATTCTCTGCTTCCTAATTTAGGACAGCCTGGTAGCATTGGTGGCAAAATGTTGCCTAACTGTGAAAGTTCACCCGACCAAGATGGACAGAGCTTCACACAGAACCATAACATTCCTTCGTGATGAGCGTTGAAGGGAAAAAAGCATAGAAATTGAAAATATGAACCCATTTCAATAATACTGAATTCACTTGCATATAAGCCACACTCTAAATTTGAGCCTCCCCCCTCCCAGAGAAAAATATGATTAACTCATATGGATTGCACCCAAGACTTAATTTTTTTTGTGCTTTATAAACTACAATCTATATTGAAGTAAATATGGTTCTACCAACGAACTGCTTGTGGTATTATTGGCGGTATTCGATATGCAACTCACTACAATCTCTTCTTCTCCCCCGCCCCCTGTCTATCAACAATGGAAAAGCATCTGTGTTAAATGGGGATGTGGGAGAACTGAGTAATAACTGTCTGAAAATTGATTGGCATAATGGAGACACAGTGGTGTCTGTCACTAAGTGTATGCCAAAACTCACCCTTTCCTTCCTCCATTAACTTTTGTTGAAGTCTGAAAAGTGCATAAAATGAAGGATAATTTTGTATAAATATATGCCGTTTTGCACTTATTTATTACACACAATATATAGAATTCAAAACTCACTTTTGCATGTCAGTATGGTTATCTTCTGATGCACAGCACAATACCATGTGCTTAAGCTTTAGAGCAAGAGAAGTGATTTTGTCTGTCATGAATATTTGTAGAAATCTTTTGGTTAAGAAGACAAAGCTGACCATTGTTGGGGGTGGTAGCTAACTTTTCTTTAAAAGCAGCATCAATGGAGTTATGCATTTAAAAAAAAAAACTTATAATAATTACAGTTCTTGTATTGGGTTAGAAGGGGTTGGTAGCTGAATGGACAGGAGTTTATAAATGTAAAGAATCTTACAACACCAGGTTATAGTCCAACAATTTTATTTGAAAATCACAAGCTTTCGGAGATTGTCTCCTTCGTCAGGTGAGTGTGGGATTCCTTGAACGTTTCGCATTTATATTCAGAGAACAATACCTGGTGATTACAGATAATCTTTCCAACTGCCCGTTGTCAAGCTTGTGATTTCAAATAAAGCTGTTGGACTATAACCTGGTGTTCTAAGACTCCTTACATTTGTTCATCAGCAATAAAAGGGCTCAGACAGCTCTTCTCCAAGGTCTCCCTCTACTTCTGTGCACCTTGTTTTTGTACAGCATTAGGCAACTTGGGGTCAGCATTGCCTGAAACTAGGACCATGTCAGGTGCTTCACTCTTGGAAGTTGAATCGGGGACCTTCTCTTCTGCTTATTAAGTCTCACCCCCACCCCACAAAATGTGGTCTCTGAACCCCTTTCTTTCACTTGCAGTTGCTGTCTCAAGTGCAGGTACCAAAAGTCTACACATGCAGTGAAGAGCACGTATGACTGGCATGCCACTTCATGAATCAATTTGATATCTTTAGTTCCTCAATATATGGGGGGAATTTTAAACCCGCCCCACCCCCCACAATGACAGGCAGGAGGGGGTCAGGGATGTTACATTGCTGAAAATGTGAAACTCAACCCCAACCAGCCGTGAACGTGCCTACTTCCAGTTTAACTGCGGCAGTTAAGCTGGGGGGAGGGGGGGGGAAACCGAGTAACACATTCTGGAGAGGCGTGTCCGTGATTTAAATGAGGCTGCGTTCATCAGATTTTGGCAGTCATTTAAATTTATCGCTAGCTGATCGAGTTTCCTGGGGCTCGGGAAACCTAGTAGCTGAAGAGAGGCGGGAGCTGCAAGATCCAGCTGGTAAGTGCTTTTCCAGCACTGCTTGTGGGCCAGGAGGAGCAGGATTGCTTTCCCCGCCCCCCATCTCAAGCAAACCTGCCATGATTTTCCAATCCTATCGCGACCGGCCCCCAGTATTCCCACCCCCCACCAACAATCTCCCTCCCTCCTCTCAGCCATGCTGTGAGCCCCCCCGACTGCCGATGTTCTCGATTCCAGGGACAATCCCCAGTAGCTGCCTTCAACAGCAAGCTCCCCGCCCGGCAGCGACCCGCCCCTCAATCTGGCTGGCGGCCGGATGGGAAACGGAGTAAAAAAATTCTAATGAGGTCTTGCCCTTAAATTCGGTAGGGCCTCTGCCTTCCCGGTATTTCCGAGTTTTCCGGCCGCTAACACTCGTCCCCGCTCATTTCGGGGCTGCAAAGTCCTCCATCCTATTGATTGAGCCGTTGTATTATTCCCTCCATCAGGATATTGGAGACCAGAGTGGCCCAGAGTCTGAATGTAACCTTTCTGGTATCTTTCTCAAGTTGTCATTCTTCATGTGCAAGCCTAAACAGCGAGGGAATCATTTTTTTTTAATTCATTCATGGGATGTGGGCGTTGATGGTAAGGCCAGCATTCATTGCCCATCCCTAATTGCCCTCAAGGTGGTGGTGAGCTACCTTCTTGAACCGCTGCAGTCCGTGTGGTGAAGGTTCTCCCATAGTGCTGTTAGGTAGGGTTTCAGGATTTTGACCCAGCGATGGTGAAGGAACGGCGATATATTTCCAAGTCGGGATGGTGTGTGACTTGGAGGGGAACGTGCAGGTGGTGGTGTTCCCATGTGCCTGCTGCCTTTGTCCTTCTAGGTGGTAGAGGTCATGGGTTTGGGAGGTGCAGTCGAAATAAGCTTGGTGAGTTGCTGCAGTGCCTCCTATAGGTTATAGATACTGCAGCCACAGCGTGTCGGTGGTGAAAGGGGTGGATATTGAGTTCAGTGGCAGGGGCACTGATCAAGCCGAATTGCTTTGCACTGGATGGTGTTAAGCTTTTTGAATGTTTTTATGGATGCACAGATCCAAGCAAGAGGTAAAAATTTAATCACACTCCTACCTTGCACCTTGTGAATGGTAGAGGGGCTGTGACGGGTCAGGAGGTGAGCCACTCATCGCAGAGAGCCCAGTCTCTGAACTGTTCTGCATCCAATGTGTTGATATGGTTGGTCCAGTTCAGCTTCTGGTCATGGTGGCCCCCAAGATGCAGATGGTGGGGAACTTGGCAATGGTGGTGTTGTTAAAGGTTAGTGGGGTGGGGCGGGGCTCTCATATGTTAAAGATGGTCATTACCTAGCACGAATTTTACCCACTACTTGTAAGCCTAAGCCCAGATGTTTTCCAGGGCTTGCTGTAGAAGCACTGGTTGCTTCATTATCAGAGGAATTGTGAAGGTAGCTGAACACTGAAATCATCAACTAGCAGCTCCAATCCTGACCTGATGATGGTGGGAAGGTCATGGATGAAGCAGCTGAAGATGCTTGAACCAAGTATGCTGTCCCGAAGAACTCCTGCAGCAATGTCCAGGGCTGCAATGATTCGCTTCCAACAACCACAACCATCTTCCTGTGAATGCTGCCATGATGTTCAGGGCAGCTACTCCCACCTCTCCTCTGTCAATTATCTATTGTGTCCATCAAGGGTGTGATGAGGTCTGGAGCCGAGTGGTTCTGGTGGGACATGAACTGAGCGTTAATGAGCAGGTTATTGGTGAGTAGGTGCCAGTTGATGGCACTATGGATGACTCCTTCCATTACTTTACTGATGATTGGGAGGAGGCTGATGAGATAATCTAAACTGGCCAACTACCAACCTGTCTTTTGTGGGTAAGACATACACGGGCAATCTTCCATATTATCAGATAAATGCCAGTAGCTGCACTAGAACAGCTTGGCTAAAGAGGTAGCTTGCTCTAGCGCACAGGTCTTTAGCACTACAGCTGGGATGTTGTCAGTGCCCATAGCTTTTGCTGCATTTGGTGCAATCAACCAGCCACTTCCTAATATCAAAGTGAACTAAATTAGCTGGACCAGGCGTTCATGACGGTTGGGACTTCAGCAGAAAGCAGTGTAGAAGCACTCACTCAGTACTTTTTGCTGAAGAAGCATGCAAATACTTCAGCAATGTGCTGTGCTCCGCCAAAGTTAAGGAGGGGATTGTTCATGGAGCTGCTTACTTCTATTAGTTTCCTGATTGTCCACCATATATTTCTCAACTGGATATGGTAGGGCTATAGAGTTTTGCTCTGAACAGTTGGTTGTGTGACTGCTTCGCTCTATCCATAGCATTCTGGTTTTGGTGTTTAGCATGCATATAGCCCTTTGTTGTAGCTTTAGTAGCTCATTCCAAGATGATGCAGCTCCTTGCATGTTCTTCTTCACTCTTCATTGAACCAGGCTTGACCTACCAGCTTGATGACAATACAGCAGTAAGGGACATGCTGCTGATGGCCCACAATATCTCTTTGATGCCTGGTTTTAGGTTGCTAGATCCATCCTTAGTTCGTCCCACTTAGCATGGTGGTAGTGGTGCCACACTACTCTACAGAGGGTGTCCTCACTATGGAGACAAAACTCTGTCTTCACGACAGTACACTGGTCACTCCCATCAATGCTATTGTGGACATGCATGTTTGCAACAAGTAGGTTGGTTATTGCTTTGTGTTGGTTCCTTCATCACCTGATGCAGGCCCAGTCTGGCACCCAACCCTCAATGTGATTTCAAAACTCTTGTGGCACCTCTCTCTACCTCTGCAACCTCCTTCAGTCCTACGTTCCAGCATGTGTCCATTGATGTAATAGTCATTACAGTGACCTAGCTAACAGATGGGTATGATAGGGGTCTAAATATTCCAGGTTACAGGATCCTTAGGAAGGAGGGGGAGTAGCAATATTGATAAAAAACACAATTACAGTGGCAGAAAGAAGGGATTTCAATCACAGTGGTCAGGTACTGGAAACACTATGGGTAGTGTTAAGGAACAGCAAAGGATGCAAGGTTCTGGGAGGAGTTGTCTACAGACTTCCTGACAGTAATGATGTAGCAGAGGGACATATAAACATGGAGATCATGGAAGTACGTACCAAAGACAACGTGGTTATAATGAGAAGTTTTAATTTTCACATATGGAAGGGAGAAGCAGAATAGCTCAAGTAATAATGGCAATGAATTTCTAAAATGTATTTGGTGCCGTTTTCTGGAACAATGTGTTTTAGAACTGACCAGGGAACAGGCTATACTAGATTTAGTGATGAGCAACAAACCAGAATTAGTTAACAATCTGATAGTAAGGAAACATTTTGAAAATAGTGACTCTAATATGACTGAATTTGATATTAGCTTCGAGAGGGAGGAGAAGGAAGAGTCAACAAAGCAAGGTTTTCAGTTTAAGTAAAGCAAACGTCAAAGGGATGAGAAATGACGTGACCACAGTAAACTGGGCTGAATTGTTAATGGGTAAAGCTACAGACAAACAGTGGGAAGTAAAGCGACCATGGTCAACAAATGAGGTAACAGGCAGTATCAAACCAAAAAATGCTTACACAAATGCAAGGAAAAGTTGAAATCCAGCAGAATGAGAGAGCTACAAAAAGCAACAAAATGATACAAAGAAAGCAATGAGGTGCAAAAAGGGAATATGAAAAAGAATTGCAACAGATATCAAAGCTAACAGTGAAAGTTTTTACAAATATATTAAGAGAAAGAGAGTAGTTAAGGGGAATGTGGGCCCATTAAAGATAAATGCAGGCGAGACTATAATGATGAACAATAAGGAAACAGCAGACGTTAAATGAACACTTTGGGGGGAATTTTAATCCCCCCAGGATGGGCGGGGGTTAAAGTTTCAAAAATTGGAAACCAGACCCAAACCCGTCTCCAACACGCCCACTACCGGTTTTAACAGAGGTGGATTTGGGGGGGGGGGGGGCGGGGGAAGGGTGCGAGCGAGTAACATGCTCTCGAGAGGCGGGTCAGTAACTTAAATATTTTAATGAGGCTGCATGCCTCAAATTTTACCAGAGTTTTACTTTTAATGGCTGCCAGCCGGGTTTCCCAGGGCTCGAAAAATCCGGCCGTTCTCGCCTTCCTACAGCTGCAGAAGTGCTTCCTCCTGGCACACCAAGCTAATCTGCTTCCCATCCCACAATCCGCCAACCCCACCACCCCTGGTGAATGGCTTCCCTCCCTGCTATCTGATGACCTCCATGATCTCCCCACCCCGACCTCCCCACTCCACTTACCCCAATCTCTACCCCTCCTTGACCTACCCCGCAATCTCCCCACCCCCCCACCACCCTTCCCAATCTGCGATCTCTCTTCTCCACCACCACCCCCCCTCCCCCACCCCCAACACTCTGGCTGTGGCCTACCAACGCAGACCTTCCCGCGCGGCAGCCAGCCAGTCTTTCAATCTGGCTGGCTGCTGGTCGGGAAATGGAGAAAAAAATTTAAATGAGGACCTCCGTGTTACCTGCACTTCCGGGTTTTCCGGCCACTACGACCCCCCCCACCCCCGAAAATATTGGGGCCTTTTTATCTGTTTTCACAGTGGAGTTGGGGGACAAACTACCAGCGATACAAGATCATCTAAAAATAAGTCAAAAGGAGGTACATAGGTATATGAAATATAGGTTCACGCATCATCCCTGTGCTCGCTAACCATATCGGCTCCGGGTTCCCAAACTCCTCTATTTTAAAATTTTCATCCTTGTGTTCATAGCCTCGCCCCTCCCTATAACCTGTAACCCCTTTTAGACCTACAACTGTCCTAGAACTCTGCATTCCTCCAACTCTGGCCTCTTGTCCATCCTCCACCCCACCATTGGCAGCTATGCCTTCTGCTGTCTAGGCCCTAAGCTCTGGAATTCCCTCCCTGAACCATTCTGCCTCTCCACCTCCTTTAAGACCTTCCTTGACCAAGCTTTTGGTCACCTATCCTAACGTCTTCTTGGGACGTTTTAATATGTTAAAGGCGCTATATAAATTCACATTGTTATTTTTGTAAAAAATGGTAATGGAGAAAATAATAAGACTTAAATTTCCAGGACCTGAAATTGCCAATCCATTATTTAAGAAGGGAGGGAGGGAGGGAGAAACCAGGTCACTACCAACCTATCAGTTTCACATTAGCTGGAATCTATCATCACAGACAGACAGAGTGACTGAGCACTTGAACAAGTATCAGCTGATCAAAGAGAGTGAGCATGGATTTGTGAAGGGTAGGTCATGCCTGACTAATCTAATTGAATTTTTTGAGGAGGTATCCAGCATGGTAGATAGTTGTCTATATGGACTTCCAGAAGGTACTTGAAAAGCTACCGCACAAGTGATTATTAGCAAAAATGAATGCTCAAGGAATTGGAGGTAACTTGTGACACAAGTTGGTAATTGGTCAGGAAGTAGCAGACAGAGTGGGGATAAAGGGAACGTTCTTTTATTTGCTTTGCTGAGAAGTAGTAATCCCCAGGGATCTGTAATGGGGCCTTAGCTTTTCACCACATATATTAATGACTTGGATGAAGGAAGAGAGTTCAATATCCAGGTTTTCAGATGACACTGAGTTAGGAGGAACAGTAAGTTGTGTAGATGGAAGCAGAAAGTTACAAAGGGACATAGACAAAGTGATAGGGCAAAACTATGGCAGAGGCAGATGGAGATCAATGTGGGGAAGTGCGAAGTCATCCACTTATGGATCAGAGAAAGTCAAATCGGAATATTTTCTTTATAGTGAGATACTAGGAACATTGGAGGAGCAGCGGGATTTGGGTATCTACATACACCGTATAATCAGAATGATACCAGGGCTTAAAGGGTTAAATTAGGTCAAGTTGGATAAATTGAGTTTGTATTCCCTTGAGTTTAGAGAGTTGATCTACCTGAGGTGTTTAAAATGATAAAGGTATTCAATATGGTAGATACAGAGAAACTATTTCCTCTGGCGGGGAATCCAGAAAAAGAGGGCATAATCTTAAAATTACAGCTAGACCATTTAGGAGTGAAATCAGGAAGCGCTTTTTCAAACAAGGTGGAAATCTGGAACCTGCTCCCTCAAAAGGCTGTGGATGCTGGGTCAATTGAAATTTTCAAGACTGAGATCGATAGACTTTTGTTAGGAAAGGGTATCAAAGGATAGGGAGCAAAGGTGAGTAAATGAATTGAGTGCTGATTAGCCATGATCTAACTGGATGGCGGAAAAGGCTCGAGGGGTTGAATGGCCTACCCCTGTTCTTATTCCTCTGCATCCTCTCTCACTCAGCCACACTTTGAAATATTCACCTTAAAGCCTTCCAACTTGCTAAATCCTTCTCCTCCTTTAAAAGCCTCCTCAAAACTTAATTCTTTGATCATACCTTCAGTTACCATCCCCTAACTTTTCTCCCACCACTGCTCGGTGTCTGGTTACTTTCGCCTCTGTGAAGCTTTTTGGAACATTTTATTACATTAAATTGGCTATAACCATGTAAGCTGTTGTTTTTCTGGCTGGACAAGCAGCAAGAAGTTTATCCGTGGGTTTTTTTGCTGGCAAGCTGCACAGTTTCCAGCAGTTTCTCTGCTCACATTTGGGGGTTCCTGGGCATTGTTTGGACTTGGGTAAGTAAGGTGCATCCCTAAAAGAGTGTGTGCACTCTACATCAAGCAAGCAGGCACTCTTATCTATCTGTGTTTATTTCTCAGCAGCTTTGGAGATTTAAACAACAGCCTCTACCTTCACCAGATAATCTTGCACCAAACTACGTGATCCCAGTACCATTTCATCTCTCCTTTCCAGAGAGACCATTTCCTCTGGGGTACTCTTGCTCATTCTTCAACTACCTCAACTTCCTGCTATTTTTGCTCTAGCACTTTCCTGTACTACTGCAGCAGATGTAACTTCCCCCTCACATTCCCACATCCTCCTCCATCTACAGGAATAGTATCCAATCTTTCTCCTAGGTACTTTACAGCTCTTTGGTTTGAACACTGACCTGAGTAACTGCAGACCGTAGCTATATCTCCCATTTTCCTTTCAAGAAGGATGCTGGGGATGTGTAATGGGTCTGTCAGTGTCCTAGGGGAAGGCAGGTGAGTTGACGCTTCAGGTCTAGACTCTTTCACAACATAGCTCTGGTGGGGTCTGCGCCCAGGACAATGGCCTATTTTTTTTTCTTTTCAGGACTGGTATACCAACAGTTTCTTCAGTATTTCCTGTTTTCATTTCACAACTCAAGCCTTTTCCTGTGTTATAACCATTTCCACATCTCCATTTCCGGCATCTCCACATCATATAACCATTTAAACTGTCTGCACATGCTTTTGTTATTCTAATGTCTTTTGTTTTTCCATTGTCTCACTGAGATGATTTTTTATATCATTTAATGGGTTCCTACTTCTCCATTAAGCTGTTTGCTATCTTTCCTTCCTTTCCCTGTTTTTCTCTTCCACCCGACAAAGGGGATTGTTTATCTTTCAGTTCTGAAGGGTATACACCTGAAACATTAACTTGTCTTTTTTCTTCACAGATGCTATCAGGCCAGCTGTGTATTTAACACATTTTATGTTTTTATTTCAGAATTCCAGCATTTACAGTTTTTCTTTATAAGTATCCATTTTCTTTTTTAAAAAAAGGTAGTATATATATTTCTTGCACTTTTTCCATAAAGATGTTGGAGGAGTACTTTAAAATAGAAAATGCTCCTATACTTTCTTGCCCCCTTAATTATTTAGAAACAGCTAAAACTTTTTCAATACTTTTTTTGGTTGTTTGCATTTGTAATAGCATACACAGGAACAAAGTACTATACAGGAAAAGTCCAATCAAGATATGGGAGCACTAGCACCATCTGCATCACCGTAGTAGCAGTGCACACAGATGCACCGCCCCCCCCCCCCCCGCCTCTTCTATTAGACTGCTATCAAATTCCACTCACATTTCAGAGGCTCCAGCGTTTTACTGGGACATGACAAGCGCTGCGAAGGTGGGTTCTGTGTTCGCTGAAGGCAGGCCAACATGATGGAGGAGCTGCATCTATTCCCGCAGTCAACGTCCTCAACTGTCACACTGTTAAATGAAAAGAGAAAAGAAAAATATAAGAACCAATTGCTTAAGAAGAGAAAAAAAGGGAAATGGCAACATTTTAAACAGGAGTACACAAAATGACTCTAGCACACGATTCTTTGTGCAGGTATGGGTTTACGGGCTAACTAATTAAAACTACAAAATTCCTCAAAACCCGACTATTCCTGTTACATAGGGTATTCAGTCATGCACGGTCAGATCATCGTGATAATATTCCCCATTCTTTTGCTTAGAGATTAGCTGAAAATTTAATAAAGGACATTTCTGGATATTTACCTCAGGCTCCATAAATTCAATAATCACTGCTTATCAGAAATGAATCATTAACTTTCAAATAATCCAAGAGGAGCACACATGAAGTTTACCTCCAAAAAGCACTCCAAAAGCAGTTCAGTGTATGAAGCACTTTGAGATGTTTCAACACGCTAAGGCGTTATATAAATGGAAGTACTCAAATATTATTAAGTATGCAACCCTACAGAACCATTTAAATTACTGTCCTCATTTGCAATAGGACCACTTAAAGCAGTTTATAAAATGCTATGAAGGTGCAGTGCTTACATTGGTTACACTCTGCCTAGTTAACTAGAACTGAATACCCATAATATATTTATAAAACATTATATAGATGAAACCCTTTGCCAATCCATCTCCTCTGCAAACATACTCAGCATACAGCTGTCAACATTAATATATAAATTGAAATATTTGAAAGTAAAAGGATTTTAAGCAGTAGATATCATGACAATTGAATGTTTCTTCACAAACTTTTTTTTGAGGATGCAAACAGAAACTGGAGGAGAAAAACAAAACAAAATCGGACTTCTATTAAGGTAGGAAAAAACATTGGCAGACTACAAGAACCAATGATCTGAAAGGCCAAAAGCAAGTATGAAATAAGAGCCAGCATTTCAGCTGTAAACTGGTTTTGGGAAATTTATTAAAAATGTTTTTTTATTCATTCTCAGGATATAGGCATCACTGGCAAGGCTGGTATTTATTGCCCATCCTTTGGGGCCCTAAGGTGACGGTGGACCTTCTTCTTGAACCGCTGCAGTATTGCAGTTTGATACAACTGAGTGGCGGTGTTAGGCCACTTCAGAGGGCAGTTGAGTCAATCACTGTGTTGGACTTGAGTCACACTTAAGCCAGACTGAATAAGGATGGCGGGTTTCCTTCCCTAAAGGATTTAAGACAATCTAACAGCTTCATGGTCACTTCCAGAACTTTAAAAAAAATGAATTCAAATTCTCAAACTGCCAGGGTGGAATTTGAACTCATTGTCTGGATTGTTAGTCCAGGCCTCTGGATTACTAGACGAGTAACATTTCCATTACACTACTGTATTGATAAAAATGCCATTATTGGCTTATGCTTAATTTGGTTCCATCTACAGGCAGTTTATAATGAACTGCTTAGCAAGTTTTATGCTTGGATAGGAGATCTCAAGCCAGTTGCTCCTCTATGTCACATGCTTTCACTGGTTCCATCCCAGCAAGAGACCCATTGGAACCATACAATAGCATTTGGAAAAGAACTAGCAGCGGAGGGTACTTGGTTACTTCAAAAAGCATTGTTTCACTGTAATGTGCCTGGCAAGAGATTTCAAGACATCTAAATTACAGGCATTTGTACTACTATTTCACTGATTGTCCTACAACTAATTTGTAGCAGAAGGTACACTGAGAAATTGTCAATGGGAGGGCCAAATTTTCCAGGTGAAAACAAACATCCTTTAGATCTGCGGCCAGTATCCAATCCTTGGGACACACCTCTTGCCCAATAATTGGAAGAGAAATCTTCTGGCACTTTTCTGAATTTGGAAACTGACTTAGCTTCCCAAGATTAAAAATGGAGCAATTTCTTGGGAACAATATGAGAGTAAAACCCTGTAATTTGCTGTTTGTGGGTGTGGTAGGAGCGAAGAAAAAGAGGGGAAACACAATTGATGGCCCACAAACATAGGGGATTTCTTAGTTCAGATGTTGGTGCCTAGGGGTCCTGTAGATGATCTGAGCATATTAACTAGCAAAAAAAATGTGGGACACTGTTTCTAAGAGGTCCACAAAGTCAGTGATGGGCAGAGGTAGAGTAGATCCATTGTGGAATGCCTTGGGACACCCAACCATGGAGAGGGCTTGGGGTAGATGCACAAAACCCCATAACTCAAAAAATGAAGAAGAAGAAAACAAACCCAATGTGCTTGTGACAGGACATTCATGCGAGCATAATTTTCCTTCTAGGATATACCTGCTTTTGGAATCTCACTCAGGCAGCTCAGGATATCCCCTTGGGTAACTGACTTCCCATAACAGGACACAACTTGACATCTGATCTAAACAATCAGTTGACCATTGGTGTATCCTGTACGTCTGCATTAACTTAAAGTTAGAACCTTTACAGTGGATGATATACTTGTGGAATTCACCCATAGGAATGAGGCATGACAAACCTGCTAAAAGTCACAAATTGCAACCAGTGAGTAAAGAAATGACTCCACTTGACCTACCAGAATTCTGGGAGAAACAGCACTTAAAATATAGTGCCATCTGGGCACTAAACACCTCAGTAAATTTAGCAATAGTTTCAGACATATGCTCATTGCCATCATCTTCATCTTCACCCTCCATTTCCTCTTCCTCTAGAACACCGTCACCCTATGAAACATGAAGTCAATAGGACTCGTCCATTGATGGAATATGGAGCTGCCCCGATCGAGGTCTCCACTTGTTCTTTAGCAAAGGGGGGAAAAATCCAATGGAATCAGCTAAACAAGCAAATGAACTTGTTATTCATAAATCCATTCATTGACAGAGCACTAACAATCACGTTTCCAGTACCATGTTCTTGACTTCCCCACACCCCTCCCTAGAATGAAACTGCTTGAAAATGGGTATCACTCAGTATTGCGAAGAGTGGAACGGTGGAAAAAAAGCAATGTGGGAAATAGATTTTAGCCAATTGCGCAACAAGGATGCTGTACCTGGATGGTCACCACTCACCATTTCCCCCAAGAATGAATCAAATTGATAGGATATGCAGCTGGTACCAAGTATAGGCCCAGGTCCCAAGTAGATCCCTATTTTTGTAACCAGCAGACCCACACATGGATTTCAGGTGCCGGCCGGAAGCATAATGAACGTGCTGCGTCAGTGCACAAGAACTGGCAGTGGTGGTGAAAAGCAGAAGCACTGGGCAGCATGCAAGAGGCTGTGAAGAGGTTTTTAGACAGACAACAGGGCTGAAGGAGGTGAACATAATTGAGGTATCTCTTCAGAGACAGTATTGGTAGGCACTCCTAATTTTGTCAGAAAAAAAATCCTGAAGCTCTGAAACAAAATTTGTTTTGATATTTTTAAGCCCGTCTTTGCTCACAGTTCACTTACACATGTCCCTCTGCGACATTAAATATTACCAAAAACTGTCTAATTCAATATAGTTGACAAGCCATTTCTGGGCTGAGCCCCAACAAAAAGTTTGGTGTCTCATGTCCTTCTAGTTAATAACACGATCACTGGTAAACCTATAACAAAGTCTTGCCCCTCCTCCTTGTCCATTTCTGCCCTTCTCCTCTCACTTTTGTTCTTTCACCTTCCTTCACTTTTCATGCTATCTTGCTATCACTAGCCCCTCTCCGTTGCTCCTCTACTTCACTCCTCTCAGTGGGCCAGGAAGTATTTGGTTGGGCAGGAGAGCCAGGAAGCACTTAAAGTGAGAGGGCAAACATACAGACCAGGAAGGCAGGTGAGACAGCAGGCAGTTTGGGACTTGCTGTGTTTGGCACCCATACTACTTACTGACTGCACTTGTGACATTCTTGTCATTGGAGACAGTGAAACACTAGTGGCTGTTTCGTTGTATCCTTTTGAAGAAAAGTATCAATGGTGAAAAGATAAATGGTTCTAAATCCAGGCAGGAAATGCTCTCAGCTTTCCACTTTTGGAATGCACTTTCAACACTAATCGGCCTGTGTGGATGATACCAAAACAAGGAAATGTCCTGACCAGATTGTCAAAGTTGTGCAACTTGCGGACAAACAGGTGATTTGATACCAAGGGGAGTCGGCACAATTATGGAATGGTTTCCAGTGTAAGATGTCATTAGAATCAAGGGTTATTCGAACCAAGTGGTGACTGTTCATACAATGAAAGGTAATTGCTTAACAACCTGCATTCTTATAGCACTTTTAATAAAGAAAATGTCCCAAGACACTTCACAGAGGAAGAAAAAAGACTTAGTTCATGGGGCAGTTGAGTTAAACAAAGGCATGGTCAAAGAGATGGGTTTTAAGGGGGCTTTGAAAAACAGAGAATTAGAAAGATAGAATGGTTTTGGAAAGGATTGCGAGACAGTAGGCCCAAGGGAGGTGGAAGACTCAGCCACTTCAGCCTTTGTAGTGCTTTACTTTCCAAATATATTTCAATTGGAAAGGTAACATGATTTTTTAAAATTGCTAACATGGGAGTAAGCCTTTGGCTTAGTGGTAGTATTGCTGCCTCTGAGTCAGAGGTGATGGGTTTGAGCCCCACTCCAGACAGTCCTGGTAAGTGGAGACGAGAATATGGTATCTAAATACTGGATTGACATCCAAAGGGATATGTGCATCTGGATGGAATGACCACTGGCTCAGTGGCAGCATAACCACCTCAGTCAGTAGAATTGGGTTCAGGCCCCACTCCTCACGACCTGGCGAGCAGAGATTGAAGCGCCGGCTCTGGATACTAGGTTGGCATACAGTGGGCATACTTGTGCCCAATGGGTACGGGTAGCCCTCCACATCGTAACGGGTAAGTGGGGCTCTTTAGCCTTTGTTGACGCCCACTTAGGTAGGTGCTCTAAACATAAGAACAGCGAGGAAGGCAATGGAAAGCCAACTCAGCTACTCTTCCTGAATAAGTGGCTCAAGAATCTCAAGTGTGAGACTTGAGTTAGGACCTGTCCTAGAATAGACATACAACAGGCCATTCAGCCGAACCGGTCCATGTCAGCATTTATGCTCCATGTGAGCAAATAGTCCTAATCACATTTACCCAACCTGTTCCCATATCTCTTGATCCCCATTTCCTTCATCCACTTATCCAATGTAATCTTGAATAGTTTCTGCCTCAACCACCAACTCTGGAAGTTAATTCACAGCCTCAATTCTCTGCTCGGTTCTAAATCTCTCAGTATTAATCTCTATCGTTCTACTGAAAACAATCTGCCTCCATCTACCCTGTCCCATCCTTTCATAATTTTCAACAATTCTATCCTATCACCTTGTAATCTGCATTGTTCTCACAAAAATCTGGAGGAATTATAGCTATAGTAACATTAATGAATAATCTTATCAAACTGTAAATGAAAGCCCACACAGTTGCAGCTTCAGAGCATTTTTTTCCTTAAACATCTTTGAAAAGCAAGCTTTTACTGATTTTATCTACCATTAAAAGAGGCAGCATGCTGAAATTACAATATGAACAAAATGCAAAATACTGCAGATGCTGGAAATCTGAAACAAAGAGAAAACGGTGGAAACATTGAGCAGGTCAGGCAGCATCTGTTGAGGGAACACAAGTTGACATTTTGGGTATTGAACCCTTCCTCAGGCTGAGCATTTCCAGCATTTTCTGTTTTTGTTATTTGATATACAGAAGGGTAGCAACTCTATGTAGAGAGGAGGGGATAGTCTTGATTGACAGACTGTAAACTATCAGAAGGAACCAAGGAGGGAAACATGGCAATAAAGGCAACCCAGTAATTTAAGCTCCATCCAAATACATCAAATTGAGCTCCAGAATCCCAACAAGGGAGTTGGACTCTGCAAGACAGTTTTCCTGATAATTACAACACTGTAGACATCTTTGAGTAAAAATAAATATTTTATTCTGAGTTGTTTAAATAATCTATTATAAATGTTTCTTAATAGGTAAATTTTTAGCTGCTGAATAAAGATAGTGAATAAAACCAAGTTCACAAAATTCTTTGAACAATTTATTGGTTCTGCTACTTGCCAGTTCAAGACTGGTAGCTTTTTTTCTGCTACTTATTCATTCGTCATTGGTACTTAACTGAATTGAATTACTTTTGATGCGTTCACGTTTACTCAAGGTATATTTGATTGGCTAAGATAAGCCCTTATCTGTTGATGTTGTCTACATTGACTTCCAGAAGGCATTTGCTAAGGTCCTGCACAAGAGATTATAAGCAAAAATGAAAGCACAAGGAATTGGAGGTAACCTTTTGACGTAGGTTGGCAACTGATTTGGAGGTAGGAGCAGAGAGTAGGGATAAAGGGTTCATCAAAAGGCTTTGATGAATATAGTTTTGAAAGATGGACCCTTGGGCCCCTAACTCCACAGGCCCCTAACAGATAGCTCTGACGTGAACTACTAATTGGATGCTAAACTTTACATTTGCACTTTTTTTTGGAACGTTAACATTTATATTTTCTTAGCCTCTGCACCAATCTTTCCTTCATTCATACCACCTACCCCTCCCACTACTAGTTGCTAGCAGCTCCATGGGGGCAGAGGGAAAAGAATGGTGATGACAGGCACACCGACTATTTCCTCTCCCTCACTGTGGGGGCAGCCTTTTGCTTACCACCCTTCTGTATCCTTCTCCCGCTGCTCCCCCCACACAGAAATACAGCAAGTATCAAGTCTTCACCACATGGAGAGAATGTAGGTGCAAGCTCATATCTTACCATACCTCAGTGGAGTGTGTGGTACATTGATGTCTTGCAAGTAGCCTACATAACATCTTTTACTCTAAAATGCAATTCCCTTGCCTTCATTCTGGAGTTAATTGCAACCAGGCTAAATTTGTCATTGAGATGAGAAACATGAAGCTCTTTAGTTGATTTATCTGCATTTCCAAGGAGAGACTAAGCTATTCACTTGAAAGAGAAATATTTGAGAGATTGGTCAAATATGTGTTTGATTGGCAGCTTTTTTTGAATCTAACAGTTATTTGAACCTGCTTGGTCCCAATTACTTTTTGGAGGTATTTATCAATCTGGAAATCGGAGAGTCTCTCTGGAGTTTTCAGAAAGAGTCAGGCCAGATAGTTTCCATAAACGAGAAAAGGAAAGAAACTGCTACAGAAGAATATTGCTTGTAACATAGTTTCTAATGCAGCAATCATGAACTATATTATTTTCTACTATTCAAGAAGTAAACTAAGTTTAATAACTAAATATAAATGTTGTGTTCATCATACTATACTATACATTGCAGCCATTAATAGATGGTGATTAAGAGAAATAATATTTTTATTACAGAATACAAGAGGAGCATTCATGGTAACTTCAGGTTCAATTTATGGATTATGTTCATATTTTTGTGGAAATTGTAAAGCCATAGGCTTGATGATTTTACATATGTACTGATTTTTGTTTTTGAAGTGCAGAATGCACAGGAAAATGTTGCAGATAGGTAGATGTGTAGCAGTACTGGGGGAAGGTGATAAAAGTTTTTGTTGGTGTGTATTTGAGATTAGTAGTGTGTTTCAGGGTCTTGGAGGTGGATGCTGAAATTTGGAAGCAGTAAAAAGGGTGCTGATATTTGGGAGCATTGGAAAAGAAGGGGCATGGGTGTGGCACTACTGGCAGTGAGGTTTGAGGGATGGGGAAGAGGAGTGGTCACATGGTGCAGATACTAGGGTCTGGGTTGATTAGGGACAGTCATCTGGAGGCCAGGAAGATGGAAAGAAGTCAGGGTCTATAACTACTTGGGAGTCCTGGGATGCTCATGGGTGCTGAGGGTCTGGCAGTATTTTGGGGGAGTGGGGTGAAGGAGAATGAAGCCCGTAAGCAGTCATGAATTTACCTCAGCCCCAGGTTTACAAAAATGCTTTCCTAGTGCTGAGCTGGGAAGCCCATTTTAATTATTTAAACTGCTTAGTCTGCTTGTACTGCAATTGCCTATTTTGCCAGTTGCCGGAAAAGCAGAGAAACCCGCCCCCTAGAAAAGCCTCACTAGCATGTTCCCGGCTGCAATCCAGGAACTGGCTTTAAGTTCTTAAAGCATTCATCTTAGAAAAATGCAACAATTGCTTTAAAGTGTCAGCACTCTTGCTTCTGAGTCAGAAGGTTGTGGGTTCAAGTCCCACTCCAGAGACTTAAGCACAAAATCTAGGCTGACACTCCACTGCAGTACTGAGGGAGTGCTTCACTGTCGGAGATGCCGTCTTTCAGATGAAACGTTCAACCAAGGCGCCGTCTGCCCTCTCAGGTGGACGTAAAAGATCCCATGGCACTATTCGAATTAGAGCAGGGGAGTTATCCCTGGTGTCTTGGCTAATAAAAACAGATTATCTTGTGGGATGCTGTTGTGGGAGCTTGCTGTGCGCAAATTGGCTGCCGTGTTTCCTACATTACAACAGTGCCTACACTTCAAAAGTACTTCACTGACTGTAAAGTGCTTTGGGACGTCCTGAGGTCGTGAAAGGCACTATGTAAGTGCAAGTCTTTCTTAAAAGAACCTAAAGCCAGTTCCCAGGTCACAGCCCAGAAGGCACTTATTGGGCTTTTCCTGGAAGCTGGCTGGCAGCAGGGTGCCAGGATGAAAGACACTGGGGTTTGGGGTAGGGCAGCTAGCATTAAAAGGCACCAGGAAGAAGCGTGGTTATCAGAGCTAGGGGTCAGAACAATTTTCCACCCAATGTCAGCATCAAACAACCACAAGTTAAGTATAAAGATCTGTGTACCCCAACAATGTACTTTAGCCCCGACTTACTGCTCCAGTACGACTTAGTCACTTCCTACAGCATCTATCTTCATAGCCGTCAAATTTGTGCCCATATGATCCCAATCTTTGTTGCTCCTATTTAAATTCTTGATCTTAACAGCTGTTTAGTGAGAGGCAAGGCAGAGAAAAATATAGAAAGATATTGTTAGGCTGCTCTTGCACACATCCCAACAGCCATTTAGAGCACAACTGCTACCCTTGGGAGCAAGATGGCTACTCACTTTCATGTCCAGGGAATTCTACGAAGCAAAAGATAACGAGAAAATGGAAAGGAAGAGAATTTTTAAATAAACTTTCTATCCTAAAAGCAAATTCTTAAATCTTTACTTAATAAAATTATTCAATCTTATTTAACAAAATTGAAGAGTGGTGTCTTTTTAGAATCAGTTACAAAAACAATTGGTTTGTTTTCCTGCTGCATTTCAAAATATCTTAAAATGCTAATGAATTAGGAGGAAACTTTGGAGATTGTTTTATTGTTTGCTGTAAAAGGCAGTCTGTATTCCACATCCTTCTGTATTTCCACTACAGTTGAGGAGTTTGGAGGAGCTGTTCATTAATCTGACTGAGAGGCGGTGGAGTAAAGGTCAGTAAAGAAAAATTAATTTGAGCTAGGGTACTTCACAAATCATAACAGTATTCAGCTCACACAGACTAATGGGCCAAGGCCACTGTCCTGATAGGGTCATCAGATGTTACGATTTAATCCAGAAATATTCTTATATTGCAAGAAAAAATGCTGCAAGAGCTAAACATTTAAAAGAAAAGTGATCCTGGTCAGTAGACTCATGTTTTAAAGCATACTTATGCAGGTTCAAATAGAAGCTAGATGGCAAACTATTTAATCCTTCTAAAAGTAATAAATCAGTGACAATTAAGTTTTGTAAATTACCCATTTTTTGTTTGGCAAGTCACACTTTGATTTTAAATAAACACCAATGTTTTTAACTACTATACCATAAGGTTAGATATCCGCTCATAAAGACAAAAGCAAGTAACTACAAGATTACCACCGTATTGTAACGTTGATAGGAAATAAGTAGACCGCCCCTGGGAAGAGTAATGAAGTCCAAATGGCACCATTAGATTTGAACTGAAGTGCAACTGCATTGTATTTCACTGCATATTTCACAGTAAAGCACACTCCTAAGTTAACTATAATTAGTTACTTGGAGCACTTACTTTGCCCTCTGTGGGGACAGAGGTTACAAGAATACTGCACCATAATTGCTCTCCCACCTCCACCCTCAACCCCCCAAACACCTCAAGAAAAGCACAATACAGCAGTATTAAGGTAGAACGGTGTATGAAACCTTATAGATAAGACCATATATAAAACATTTCATTTCTGGATGAAAGGGATATTTTCTGGCTAAGGCAGACAGGTAGCTAGCCTAATTTTTTTTCTGCAAGGTCACTTAAAACCATGTGCACCCACCTTGGGATGGAGATATTTTGGGAACAGACTCCATGGTTCTTCATCTTGCACAATAGCAAAGCAGGGGAGTTGCACACACCAATTTTGGGACATCAGACTGATGTGAGACAACAATTTTCAATCTAGACTTGAGGAAAAGTGCATTTTTAAGCCATGGAGGACATGATATCTAGAACAAATTGAATTGCAGGATAATATATAATTTTTTTTTCTTAAAAATACATCAAGATGAAATACCCATGGGATCAGGATGAAAAGAAGCAGCGATTAAGTGTCAATCATTTGTATGATGACAGACATGCATGCTCTCACTTCAGAGTCTCTTGCAATTGGCTCTAAAAGCCATATAACTAATTTCTCCAGATGCTAATTGGGGAACAAAATGTACTTTTACCTGGCAATTTCTCTCATTTTCCCAGCTTGAATTATAGCCAGGATCCATCTTACTCCCAATGAGGGAAGGCAATCACATAACCATCTTCCATTATTTGATATTTTTCTCTGAGCAAATTTACCTTGACATAAATGTCAGTGTAACTCTAATTCAAACTATACTGTAACCCTTCTAAGGCTATTGCTGCACTATAATTAGGGTCATAAGAACTTTGAAGGCTGCTGGAAGAAGCGAGAAATGGGTCAAGTGCAGTAGCTCCAATTTTTTTTTGACTACCCAACAAGAATGAAGGATGCCAGACTGTTTATGCAATATCGGAGTGTGCATGGATGCTCTTACATTGGAGCTTATAAGAAATAACCTATTATACAGCTTAAAATGCGTAATATTTCAAATTCATCCCAATGTTAAGAAATCAATGAACTGTGTTTGTGTGCACGTTTGTCCTTGTCCACACGTGCAGAAAGTGAGGGGGGAAACAGATCGGAATACTGAAGTTTCCAATCATTTATGTGCACTGTACTCTCCTGTCAATCCTCTTGCACTGAACCGTCTAAATTACTAGCACATAACAGTGAACCTTGAATATGTAAAGTGGAAGTTCACAAATCTATTGAACTAAAAAGCTTGAATAACATCGGTTATTGCCTTTACGTGGGAAGGGTTTAAGATTCCTGTGCTAAACATGCCCAAGAACGAACAAGTAAATACAATACTTACCTCCTCTAGGATACAAAGAATTTTTAAAAACAAGTCTGTGTCAATAGCTGTGCCCGGGTATAAAACAGTAGTAATTCTAACTCATGCTTCTAAGCACATCATCAAGGCTCCTTCCTACAATACTTCAGTGCACTACTGGGGGAATGTTAAATTGTCAGAAGTGTCATCTTCAGATGAGACATGAATCTGAGATTTCATCTGCCTGTTGCATGTGGGCGAAAAAGATCGCATGACATTATTTGAAGAGAAGAGTTTTCTCCTGGTGTCATCGTCAACATCGTGAAATTATAGGCCAGTTAGCTTAACATCTGTGGTGGGTAAAATTTTGGAGTCTATTATTAAGGAGACAGTAACGGAACATTTAGATAAGCATAATTTAATAGGACAAAGTCAGCATGGCTTTATGAAGGGGAAGTCATGTCTGACAAATTTGCTTGAGTTCTTTGAGGATATAACGTACAGGGTGGATAAAGGGGAACCAGTGGACATAGTGTATTTAGACTTCCAGAAGGCATTCGACAAGGTGCCACATAAAAGATTATTACTTAAGATAAAAAATCACGGGATTGGGGGTAACATTCTGGCATGGGTGGAGGATTGGTTATCGAACAGGAAGCAGAGAGTTGGGATAAATGGTTCATTTTCGGACTGGCAACCAGTAACCAGTGGTGTTCCACAGGGGTCGGTGCTGGGTCCCCAACTCTTTACAATCTATATTAACGATTTGGAGGAGGGGACCGAGTGCAACATATCAAAATTTGCAGATGATACAAAGATGGGAGGGAAAGTAGAGAGTGAGGACGACATAAAAAACCTGCAGGGGGATATAGACAAGCTGGGTGAGTGGGCGGAGATTTGGCAGATGCAATACAATATTGGAAAATGTGAGGTTATGCACTTTGGCAGGAAAAATCAGAGAGCAAGTTATTTTCTTAATGGCGAGAGACTGGAAAGTACTGCAGTACAAAGGGATCTGGGGGTCCTAGTGCAAGAAAATCAAAAAGTTGGTATGCAGGTGCAGCAGGTGATCAAGAAAGCCAACGGAATGTTGGCTTTTATTGCTAGGGGGATAGAATATAAAAACAGGGAGGTATTGCTGCAGTTATATAGGGTATTGGTGAGACCGCACCTGGAATACTGCATACAGTTTTGGTCTCCATACTTAAGAAAAGACATACTTGCTCTCGAGGCAGTACAAAGAAGGTTCACTCGGTTAATCCCGGGGATGAGGGGGCGGACATATGAGGAGAGGTTGAGTAGATTGGGACTCTACTCATTGGAGTTCAGAAGAATGAGAGGCGATCTTATTGAAACATATAAGATTGTGAAGGGGCTTGATCGGGTGGATGCAGTAAGGATGTTCCCAAAGATGGGTGAAACTAGAACTAGGGGGCATAATCTTAGAATAAGGGGCTGCTCTTTCAAAACTGAGATGAGGAGAAACTTCTTCACTCAGAGGGTGGTAGGTCTGTGGAATTTGCTGCCCCAGGAAGCTGTGGAAGCTACATCATTAGATAAATTTAAAACAGAATAGACAGTTTTCCATGTTGTAACTTCTATGATTCTATGATTCTAAGTAAAGGGAATTAGGGGTTATGGGGAGCGGGCAGGAAATTGGACATGAAGCTGAGTTCGGATCGGTCAATGCCCTGTGGGTGGCGGAGAGGGC
Organism: Heptranchias perlo; assembly: GCF_035084215.1. Lineage (NCBI taxonomy): Eukaryota > Metazoa > Chordata > Chondrichthyes > Hexanchiformes > Hexanchidae > Heptranchias > Heptranchias perlo. Next base: position 36,723,799 of record NC_090349.1, read on the forward strand.
CCAGGGGCTGTGTGGCCGGGTCCTGCTCCTACTTCTTGTGTTCTTTAGATTTGTGGTTGGGATCAGATCAGCCATGATCTTATTGAATGGCGGAGCAGGCTCGAGGGGCCGATTGGCCTACTCCTGCTCCAATTTCTTATGTTCTTATGTTCTAACCCTCCCTCAAACAACACGACACAAAACAGTTTAACTAGGCAATTATTTCATGTGTTATTCCTGGGACCTAGCTCTGCGTAGAATTGGCTGCCACATTTGCCTACATAACAACACTGACTACATTTTAAAAAGGAATTCACTTAATGTGAAACTCTTTGGGACGCCCCAAGGATGTAATAAGGTGTCTAAATGCAATTTTTTTTAAAAACTCAGTGACCAGGTGGCTATTTACGTTCAAGTGGACCCATGGGAACAATGGCAGACATAGCAAATGGTATTGTGCTGATCATAAAAGTTTAAAATATTATTTGGATACCAATTTTTAATTTTTAAAAAAAATATAAAGTCCATGGTACTTTCTCTTTCTGAAGGTAGTGACTCATACATTTTGGTTCCATGCCTGGATCTTGTCCAAGTAAGGATGCATGACCAAGCCTGAACAGTACTATGGGATGATAGAAAGTATGAGTAGGCTGTTTGACTAGTTCTGGGGAGTGGGGGTTAAGTCCAATACTGTCCTAGTCCAATTTGCACACATACATGAACTACAGCAGGGATTGCTGCATAATAATCAAAAACAGAAACAAGAGCCTCTCATCCTTTCTGCACACCCTAACAAAAGTTAGGATCATCAAAGTTGCTACCCTGTCCAAAATCAGCTAATTCAGCACAGATCTGGGACCTTTCAGGTCTGTATAGCTCAGTGTGACACCACAAATTGCATTTACCTATTGAGCCATCAGGCAGCTCCAAAGTATTCCCTCCATCCCCATCAGATTCACCCCCTTGCTCTCCTGAAGGTGCCAACAGTTACTGGGGTAACTGATCTACAGGAGCCCCAACCATTTGTTGCCTCATCCAAGTGACATTCTTCAAGTATGAGCCCAGTGTCAGCAGGCTATTCAACTATGGGCATCATTGAGTCCAATCTTATCCTCACACGTGCGTTTTCGAACAGGAGATACTAGGTAGTAAACAGGAGCATGAACTCTACTGGTTTCCCTGGAGTCGAATCTGGGAATTTCTGGTCTGTGCAAGTTTAGTTCTATACCAGACATGTCACTGCCTATTCGGCCATCTTTTTAATGAACTAGGAATAAACACTACTTCAAAAATCAATTTTTTCTTGCCACAATTATTTCTGTAATACCCAACAAAATTGTACTTGGACACTACAGCACTGCTAAAAAAAATGCTAAACCAGATGGGCCGAATGGCCTCCTCTGTGCCATAAATTTCTATGATTCAGATGCTTATGAAATTGCAAGACTGCACTGTAAAGGTCAGTTGCAATGCAGGGTAATTTAAAAAAAAGTCTACTGTGAAACATTTTGTTTTCTCTTGTTCACTATTAACATCAACAACAACTACACTTATATAGCGCCTTTAACGTAGTAAAACATCCCAAGGCGCTCCAGAGGAGTGTTATCAAACAGAATTTGACACCGAGTCATATAAGGACAGGTGACCAAAAGCTTAGTCAAAGAGGTAGGTTTTAAAAAGCGACTCAAAGGAGGAGAAGGGTAGAGACGCAGAGAGGTTTAGGGAGGGAATTCCAGAGCTTGGGGCCTATTCAGCTGAAGGCACGGCCGCCAATGGTGAGGTGAAGGAAATCGGAAATGCACAAGAGACAAGAATTGGAGGAACACAGAGTGCTTAACGGACACTTCCTGGACAAGAAAGCAGGCTGCAGACCTGTCTTAGCCTGCTGCTAATGTAGCTCTACACCTGGCCACTAATGGGTGTGAACAGCAGCACAAGGTGAAAGGAATAGGACTCTATTTGGAAGACTTCCCATGACATCATGGTTGAAAAAGAACTCAGTATATCGAAAATCATGGGAATAACCCAGCTTTCTATCACTCGATAAGAGTGTTTGAACTTCAACGTGGTCACCATTTTTAAGCAAGATGTACACTCATTAGAAGGGAAAGCATGTGCTCAGTGTCAAATTTTGTCTGATAACGAAGCACCTTAGGACGGTTTACTACTTTAAAGGAACTATATAAACGCAAATTGTTGTTATTATAGTCTAGGAGGGAGGACATTTTGTTCATAGCACTCCCCCCTTTCATAAAGAAAATGCCAGGATAAAGGTTCTCAATTAGGATCTCCTCATTGCTGGTTATTCAAGTGACCTCAATTACAAGGTGCGTCTTAGAGCAGCACCACTGCAAATAATGGAAGACTTTACTTTAAACTGGCCCAAGAGCAAATTTCCCAGCTGCAGCATGGTTTCCTGGAGTCAGATGACTTCACAGCAGCTCTCTGGCTGATTTGAAGTAGCACTCCTTGCTGTTTGCTAAGTTACTGTGGGGACAAAAGAATGAACAAACTTGTATTTATCTTGCACTTCATCACATTCTAAAGACACCCCAAAGCTCTTCACAACCAATTAACTACTTTTGAAGTGCAGTCACTGTTATGTAGGCAAACACACAGTAAATTTGCCCGCACTAACTTCCCACTAGCAGTCAATGAGATAAATGACTAGTTAAACAAAAGCAAAATATTGCAGATGCTGGAAATCTGAAATAAAAACAGAAAATGCTGGAAGCACCCAGCAGGTCAGGCAGCATCTGTGGAGAGAGAAACACAGTTAACGTTTCAGGACACTGACTTTTCATCAGAACTGTGACTAGTTAATCTGTTTTTCGTGGTGTTAGTTGCACGAGAATTGCTGATTAAGACACTGGGAAACCGCTTGCTTTTTTTCCCAAAAAATACGATGAGACCTTTCCCATTCACCTGAGCCACAGGAACAGATAGATGGGACCTTTGTTCAATGTCTCATTTGAAGGATGATCTCTCCGTGGGTAGTGTACTGAAATGTCAGCCCAGATAGGGTGCTCTGTCCCAGCATGGAGCTTGAACTCACAACCTTTAGGCTCAGAGGAGAGATTTCCATCAACTAAGCCAAACTGACACTTGGCTGCTCTCCGTAATTGGCAAACAGAGCAACCTAGAAGGGAGGAGTTGCTTAGCTAGGTTCGCCATGCATTTAAAAACAAAAAAGTTTCAAGTGACACCATCATTTTCTTGTATAAAGAGAGGGAGTATCTTGAACAAAATTATTCCTCTCCTCTACCCGCCCACGCATAGCCCCTTTAACTACCCATACTAACTCATTTGGGTAGCTGTTCCTGGAAATTTTGTTCCTTTTTGAATCCAGCCATGCAGGAGTCACATCATCAGACTTGGATTTTCTTCTTGTAGAGACACCCATAGTGACTTTTTTTAAAAATTCGTTCACGGGATGTGGGCGTCGCTGGCAAGGCCGGCATTTATTGCCCATCCCTAATTGCCCTCGAGAAGGTGGTGGTGAGCCGCCTTCTTGAACCGCTGCAGTCCGTGTGGTGACGGTTCTCCCACAATGCTGTTAGGAAGGGAGTTCCAGGATTTTGACCCAGCGACAATGAAGGAACGGCGATATATTTCCAAGTCGGGATGGTGTGTGACTTGGATGGGAACGTGCAGATGGTGTTGTTCCCATGCGCCTGCTGCCCTTGTCCTTCTAGGTGGTAGAGGTCGCGGGTTTGGGAGGTGCTGTCGAAGAAGCCTTGGCGAGTTGCTGCAGTGCATCCTGTGGATGGTGCACACTGCAGCCACAGTGCTTCGGTGGTGAAGGGAGTGAATGTTTAGGGTGGTGGATGGGGTGCCAATCAAGCGGGCTGCTTTATCTTGGATGGTGTCGAGCTTCTTGAGTGTTGTTGGAGCTGCACTCATCCAGGCAAGTGGAGAGTATTCCATCACACTCCTGACTTGTGCCTTGTAGATAGTGGAAAGGCTTTGGGGAGTCAGGAGATGAGTCACTCGCCGCAGAATACCCAGCCTCTGACCTGCTCTCGTAGCCACAGTATTTATGTGGCTGGTCCAGTTAAGTTTCTGGTCAATGGTGACCCCCAGGATGTTGATGGTGGGGGATTCGGCGATGGTAATGCCGTTGAATGTCAAGGGGAGGTGGTTAGACTCTCTCTTGTTGGAGATGGTCATTGCCTGGCACTTATCTGGCGCGAATGTTACTTGCCACTTACGAGCCCAAGCCTGGATGTTGTCCAGGTCTTGCTGCATGCAGGCTCGGACTGCTTCGTTATCTGAGGGGTTGCGAATGGAACTGAACACTGTGCAGTCATCAGCGAACATCCCCATTTCTGACCTTATGATGGAGGGAAGGTCATTGATGAAGCAGCTGAAGACTGCATCAAAAGGCCATCTTTTACACTTCATAATGATTATTATAAGTATAAACATATAAACTGTACAGTTTTTGTGCAGACAGGAAACTGTAATATCAGATAGCAATCCATACCCAATTATTCCAACATGAACACCTTATAGATATTTACAATTTACTTAAGTGCTCATTTTGCCACTTTTTTTTATTTTCTCCTCTATTAGACCTTCCAGACATATCACTTCCAGGAAGAGCTGAAAATTCCTTGATCTTTTGAGTAGTTGCCAGAAAGTGTGCAAGAACAACTTGCATTTCTACAGCACTCTTCATGTTCAGCAGCATATCACAAAGAATTTAACATTAGAATGATGAAACAGTGGACACCAAGTATGAGCAAAGGGAAAATGTAGAAGGTACCAAAGGCACAGTCGAAGAGAAGGATTTTGAAGAGGTTTTTAAAAACAAGGAAGGAGATGGCAAGCTGGAGGGAACCGGGCAGGGAGTACCAAGCGGCAAGAGTATAGGGACTGAACAAGTGCCCTGCAATGGTAGAGCAAGGAACAAGATGCTCTGTGTTGCAAGACTGAAAGGGTGTGCATGGTGATGTATGGCAATAGTAGATCACTACAGTGGGGTAGAATAAAGCCATGGAGATATTTGAAAGATTAAGTGAGAATTTTGAAGTCAACTTGCAGGAACAAAGGGAACCATTGGAGGCAAAGCCAGTGGACTTTGTGTGGGTAATGACATGGACATTTTGAATGAGTTGAAGCTTGTGCAGGGCTGAGAAGGGAGGTGAGCTAAGAGAGCATCGAAGCGATGAAGACACGGACTTGAGTTTTAGAGGGGTGGTTTCAGAAGATATGTAGGGGCGGAGGTGGACATGCTGCAGAGGTGGAACAAAACAGTTGGGGTAATAGCGTGGATGTGGAGAAGAAAGATGAGCTTGGGGTCAAGTGGACACTAAGGTCCCACACTTTCTGACGGAACCTGAGATGGCAGGTGTGGCTGCTGATGGAGTCACGGTCAGAAGCACGTAGGAGAAAAAAAAAGATGGCTTTTGTTTTGCTGATATTTAGCTGGAGGAGATTTTGGCTCATCCAGGTCTTGATGGCAGACAGGCAATTGGAGAGTGGAGCAAGAGCTTTTGGATTTATGGAGGAGGCAGATACGTGCAGCTGAGCGTCGATCGCCAAGTGCTTTCAAGTTTATGACCTGCAGATTTAAAGTTGAGGAAGCAGCTGTTCTACAGCGGGAGTGATGGGGATTGATACAGTTCAGAACGAGGACTTCAAAAGGTAGTGAGGGGCTTCAATATTAACACAGGTTGTAGGTCATGGGGAGTGGTCAGAATTTGAAGGCGCACTTATGAGCGAGTACGGAATAGTTTCTTTCTAGGGCTTGAAAGGACAGTAGAAGGATTTGGGGCAAACAGGGTGATATGTATGATTGCTAACATTTATTGGCTTAAGAGATCCGTGTCAATGATAGAGAGATCTTTGACAACTTGAGGTCGTGTGGCGACAACATCAAGGGATTGGCCATGAGTGGTTGGGGGAGTTGCAGTGGAGGATGAGCTTAGGGGAAGCAAGCAGGGCAAGGAAATTGATGGAGCCTGGGTTCAGGTGAAAATTAAAATCACTGAGACTGAGGAGTCACTCGGTGCAGAGGCTGTGTTTGGATAGGAAGGAAGACATTTCAGTGAAGAGGGTGGTAGATGAGGAAGATCTCGAAAGTGAGATGGGAGGGTGGTAAAGGGAAAAATGTTTGAATGTGGAGGAAATAAGGAGAGAGAGGATGAAGTGAATGGGGAGGGCTTTGTTTGAGAATGAGCAAATGTTTTGCAATGGAAGTGTAGTCAGCGGTTTCGCTGGTGGGTTATGGGGGAAAGGGGAGAATTATGGCTGGGAGGAAAGAGATGGAGGTGGGTGGGTTGGGAAAATGGTTAGTAGATTAGCTCTAGAAAAACAGTGGGCCACTAAATATTGAAATCTACACAATGAAGAGAGGGGTAGAGGAGCGATTTCAGACAGCAGAATCTGCCTGGCCTGCCTCACCTTAATGTCTTATGACTCAGTGCTTGAACCTGAAAGCACGGTCAAAATCAGAAACTCAGTGGCTCAATTCTGTATATGGCACAGTGATATTGATATAAGATGGATAGATAGACAGACATAGATATCCCTGCTGTGTTACACATATTCACAACACACCTACTGATATTACAGAGTACCAGAGGTCTTCTAGATGAAAGCAGGAACATCTCATTTCATAACCAAATGAATTCTTTCCTTGTAACAGTGGGCAACCTCATCAATAATTTCACCTTACACATTTACTGTTTTCTAATAAGCTTATCTAAAAAGCCTTTTCAATAGCCACTACTGTCAAATTACCCAGATTAACAATTGACATTCCAATCTGACACTAAATCAGTAATGGTGGCCATGAAACTACCGGATTGTCGAAAAACCCATCTGGTTCACTAATGTCCTTGAGGGAAGGAAACCTGCCGTCCTTACCCGGTCTGGCCTATATGTGACTCCAGACCCACAGCAATGTGGTTGATTCTTAATTGCCCTCTGAAATGGCCCAGCAAGCCACTCAGTTGTAAAATCTCGCTAAAAAGTGACAAGAAGAATAAAACCGGACAGACCACCTGGCATCGGACCACTAGGCACCGGACACGACAAAGGCAAACCAAGCCCAGTCGACCCTGCAAAGTCCTCCTCACTAACATCTGGGGACTTGTGCCAAAATTGGGAGAGCTGTCCCACAGACTAGTCAAGCAACAGCCTGACACAGCCATACTCTCAGAATCATACCTTTCAGCCACCGGCAGGACAGACCCACCAGAGGTGGCGATACAGTGATATACAGTCAGGAGGGAGTGGCCCTGGGAGTCCTCAACAATGACTCCAGACCCCATGAAATCTCATGGCATCAGGTCAAACATGGGCAAGGAAACCTCCTGCTGATTACCACCTACCGTCCTCCCTCAGCTGATGAATCAGTCTTCCTCCATGTTGAACACCACTTGGAGGAAGCACTGAGGGTAGCAAGGGCACAGAATGTACTCTGGGTGCGGGACTTCAATGTCTATCACCAAGAGTGGCTCGGTAGCACCACTACTGACCAAGCTGGCCGAGTCCTGAAGGACATAGCTGCTAGACTAGACCTGCAGAAGGTGGTGAGCGAACCAACATGAGGGAAAAACTTACTTGACCTCGTCCTCACCAATCTACCTGTCGCAGATGCATCTGTCCATGACAGTATTGGAAGGAGTGTCCACCGCACAGTCCTCGTGGAGATGAAGTCCCGTCTTCGGACTGAGGACACCATCCAACGTGTTGTGTGGCACTACCACTGTGCTAAATGGGATAGATTCAGAACAGATCTAGCAGCTCAAAACTGGACATCCATGAGGCGCTGTGAATTCCAGCACAATCTGTAACCTCATGGCCCGGCATATTCCTCACTCTACCATTACCAACAAGCAAGGGGATCAACCCTGCTTCAATGAGGAGTGTAGAAGAGCATGCCAGGAGCAGCACCAGGCGTACCTAAAAATGAGGTGCCAACCTGGTGAAGCAACAACACAGGACTACATACATGCTAAACAATGGAAGCAACACGCTATAGACAGAGCTAAGCGATTCCACAACCAATGGATCAGATCAAAGCTCTGCAGTCCTGCCACATCCAGTCGTGAATGATGGTGGACAATTAAACAACTATCCTCAACGATAGCGGAGTCCAGCACGTGAGTGCAAAAGACAAGGCTGAAGCATTTGCAACCATCTTCAGCAGAAGTGCCGAGTGGATGATCCATCTCGGCCGCCTCCCGATATCCCCACCATCACAGAAGCCTGTCTTCAGCCAATGCGATTCACTCCACGTGATATCAAGAAACGGCTGAGCGCACAAGATACAGCAAAGGCTATGGGCCCCGACAACATCCTGGCTGTCGTGCTGAAGACTTGTGCTCCAGAACTAGCTGCGCCTCTAGCCAAGCTGTTCCAGTACAGCAACAACACTGGCATCTACCCGACAACGTGGAAAATTGCCCAGGTATGTCCTGTCCGCAAAAAGCAGGACAAATCCAATCCGACCAATTACCACCCCTTCAGTCTACTCTCAATCATCAGCAAAGTGATGGAAGGTGTCGTCGACAGTGCTACCAAGCGGCACTTACTCACCATTGCTCAGTTTGGGTTCCACCAGGACCACTCGGCTCCAGACCTCATTATAGCCTTGGTCCAAACATGGATAAAAGAGCTGAATTCCAGAGGTAAGGCGAGAGTGACTGCCCTTGACATCAAGGCAGCATTTGACAGAGTGTGGCACCAAGGAGCCCTAGTAAAATTGAAGTCAATGGGAAGTAGGGGGAAAACTCTCCAGTGGCTGGAGTCATACCTAGCACAAAGGAAGATGGTAGTGGTTGTTGGTGGCCAATCATCTCAGCCCCAGGACATTGCCTTGAGGAACTCCTGCAGCAGTGTCCTTGGCCCAACCATTTCAGCTGCTTCATCAATGACCTTCCCTCTATCATAAGGTCAGAAATGGGGATGTTCACTCGTGATTGCACAGTGTTCAGTTCCATTCACAACCCCTCAGATAATGAAGCAGTCTGAGCCCACATGCAGCAAGACCTGGACAACATCCAAGCTTGGGCTCATAAGTGACAAGTAACATTCACGCCAGAAAAGTACCAGGCAATGACCATCTCCAACAAGAGAGAGTCTAACCACCTCCCCTTGACATTCAACGGCATTACCATCACCAAATACCCCACCATCAACATCCTGGGGGTCACCATTGACAACTTAACTGGACCAGCCATATAAATACTGTGGCTACAAGAGCAGGCCAGAGGCTGGGTATTCTGTGGCAAGTGACTCACCTCCTGACTTCCCAAAGCCTTTCCACCATCTACAAGGCACAAGTCAGGAGTGTGATGGAATACTCTCCACTTGCCTGGATGAGCGCAGCTCCAACACTCAGGAAGCTCAAAACCATCCAGGACAAAGCAGCCCACTTGATTGGCACCCCATCCACCACCCTAAACATTCACTCCCTTCACCACTGGTGCACAGTGACTGCAGTGTGTACCATCCACAGGATGCACTGCAGCAACTCGCCAAGGCTTCTTCGACAGCACCTCCCAAACCCGCGACCTCTACCACCTAGAAGGACAAGAGCAGCAGGTACATGGGAACACCACCACCTGCATGTTCCCCTCCAAGTCACGCACCATCCCGACTTGGAAATATATCGCTGTTCCTTCATCGTCCCTGGATCAAAATCCTGGAACTCCCTTCCTTAAAAGCTCTGTGGGAGAACCTTCACCACACGGACTGCAGCGGTTCAAGAAGGCCACCTTCTCAAGGACAATTCGGGATGGGCAATAAATGCCAGCCTCGCCAGCGACACCCACATCCCATGAATGAGTAAAAAAAGAGTCTTCATTTACTTTTAAAATATCTTTTCTTGCATCTATCACATACATCAAGTCAAAGCTTCTGCAATATCCTCATTGATTTCTTTTATCAGCCTAGAGTACATGCCATCAGTGCCTGGTGCCATTTACCTCTAACAATAGTTCCATATCCTCCTCTAGTACATATGTATTTTTTACTTCCAACATCTAAGATCTAATATTTCTGCCATACCTTCATAAGATTTCTCCCTTCATCCTTAAACAGTCCTATCTGTTAAATATTCTATTACTTTCATATGGCTTATTAAAAAACCTATTTCCTTTTATATTATTCACTAGCCTTTTTCATATTCTGTTTAGCCATTCTAAAATCCCTTTTCACCCCTCCTCTACACTTTCTATATTCCTCATGATTTTCTTTAGCATATATTTATCTATAGTTTAATCAAATGCCTTCTTTTTAAGTATCAGTTTAATTTAACCAGTTTAATTTTAATCTGTTTATCTGTGGAACTACCCTTGATTGACATATTAATATATCTATTTTGTATTCTATCCTATCCGTCGCAGATTACAAACTTCTGATCCATTATCCAGTTTGCCATATTTTCTCCCCAGTTATTTTGGGCCAAATCCCTTCTTACCTCAATGAACCCAGCCTTTTTCCATCTATGACTCTTTATCCTTTTTTATTTTTACATAGCAACCACAACATGGGTTCAATTTCCCCAATCATTAGTTATTTGCCCCATTACATTCACCAGAACTAGAATCATAGAATTTTACAGCACTGGAGGTGGCTTTTTGACTTCTGCAGCCTGTACCCAGCTCTCTGAGAACTTTCCACTTAGTCCCATTGTCCAGTCCTTTTTATTTTTTATTTTCAAGTACTTTTTTTTTTAAAAAGCTATGTAGGTTTCTGCTTCCTCCGTTTTAACTGTGGTACGTTTGAGGGCGTCCAAGTAACCCAGTCTTTAGAGGCAGGTCTGTCATTATACTATGTTAATGAGGCTCGGTTCCTGTGATTTTGGCAGCTATTTTAATTTAACGCTGGCCAGCCGGGTTTCGTAGGGCTCGGGAAACCCGGCAGCTCAAGGGAGGTGGGGGCAGCCGGATCCAGCAGGTAGGTGCTTTTTAGAGCACTGCCTGTGAGCCAGAAGGAGCAGGAGTGCTCTCCCCCAGCCCCTCAAGCAAATCTTCTGTCACAATCGTCCTTACCACCCACCTACACCCTCCACCAATCCCGCAATCTCGCCTGGTCCTCCCCCCCCCCCCCCCCCCCCCCAACCAACCCCGCGATATATTCGGATCTCCCCTCCCTCCCAATTGCCGGTCGGACTCTCCCCTCACCAACCAGTGATGTTTCCTGGTTGCCCTAGACCGCCCCCAACTCCGGCCTTCTCCAGCTGGTTTTCTCGCCCGGCAGCCAGCCAGCTCTCAATCTAGCCAGCTGCTGGGCAGGAAATGGGTTAAAAAAATGAGGAGGTCTTGCTGTTAAATTAGGCGTTACCCCCCCCACAAACATCCACCTTCCCATAAATATTGGGGCCCAAGTATTTGACCTTACATCCTATATTATATTTTGGCCATTGTCAAAGGCCAGACGAGACCACTATTATATATGTCATTATACCCAATCCCAAGGTAACACAGGAGCAGGTGTGGTTGAATGGTTACTACCATATTCATTTTAAAGATGTGTTTATTTTACAATCTAATATCTCCATAGAGATTTAACTTCCAACAATTACAAACCTATGGCCTACAACTCTTTAAAGTCAAGAAATAAAATGTAGTTCTTGCTAGAAGAGTTTGCATCTGTCTTTACCAAGGAAGAAGATGCTGCCAAAAATCACAGTAAAAGAGGAGGTAGTTGAGATACTGGATGGGCTAAAAATTGATGGAGGAGGTACTAGAAAGGCTAGCTGCACTTAAAGTAGTTAAGTCACCTGGTGCAGATGGGACCATCCTAGGTTGGTAGAAGTAAGGATGAAAATTGCAGAGATGCTGGCCACAATCTTCCAATCCTCCTAAGATACAGGGGTAGTGCCAGAGGACTGGAGAATTGCAAATGTTACACCCTTGTTCAAAAAAGGGTGTAAGGATAAACCCAGCAACTACAGGCCAGTCAGTTTAATCTCGGTGGTGGAGAAGCTTTTAGAAATGATAATCCGGGACAAAATTAAGAGTCATTTGGACGAGTGTGGATTAATGAAGGAAAGTCAGCACGGATTTGTTAAAGGCAAATCGTGTTTAACTAACTTGATTGAGTTTTTTGATGAGGTAACAGAGAGGGTTGATGAGGGCAATATGGTTGATGTGTGTATGGACTTCCAAAAGACATTTGATGAAGTGCCACATACTAGGCTCATCAGCAAAATTGAAGCCCGCGGAATAAAAGGGGGAGTGGCAGCATGGATACGAAATTGGCTAAGTGACAGGAAACAGACAATAGTGGTGAACAGTTATTTTTCGGATTGAAGGTATACAGCGGTGTTCCCCAGTACTAGGACCACTGCTTTTCTTGATATATATTAATGACTTGGACTTGGATGTACAGGGCACAATTTCAAAATTTGGAGATGACACAAAACTTGGAAGTGTAGCAAACAGTGAGGAGGATAGTAATAGACTTCAAGAGGACATAGACAGGCTGGTGAAATGGGCAGACACAAGGCAGATGAAATTTAACACAGAAGTGCAAAGTGATACATTTTGGCAGGAAGAACGAGGAGAGGCAATATAAACTAAATGGTACAATTCTAAAGGGGGTGCAGCAACAGAGAGACCTGGGGGTACATGTGCACAAATCTTTTATGGTGGCAGGGCAGGTTGGGAAAGCGGTTAAAAAAACATATGGGATCCTGGGCATTATAAATAAAGCAGAGTTCAAAAGCAAGGAAGTTATGTTGAACCGTTATAAAACACTGGTTCAGCCACAACTGGAGTGCTGTGTCCAATTCTGGGCACCATGCTTTAGGAAGGATGTGGAGGCCTTAGAGAGGATGCAGAAAAGATTTACTAGAACGGTTCCAGGGATGATGGACTTCAGTTACATGGATGGACTGGAGAAGCTGGGGTTGTTCTCCCGAGAGCAGAGAAGGTTAAGAGGAGATTTGATAGAAGTGTTCAAAATCATGGAGGGTTTAGATAAAGTAAATAAAGAGAAACTGTTCCCATTGGCAGAAGAGTCAGGAACCAGAGGACCCAGATTTAAGTTAATTGGCAAAAGAACCAAAGGCGACATGAGGAAAAACTTTTTTTTTTTTTAACACAGCGAGTAGTTATGATCTGGAATGCGCTGCCTGGAAGAGTGATGGATGCAGATTCAATCATGGCTTTCAAAAAGGAATTGGATAAATACTTGAAGGGAAAAATCTGCAGGGCTACGGGGAAAGAGAGGAGGAATGGGACTAACTGGATTGCTCTTACAAATAGCCGGCACAGCGCGATGGGCTGTGTGGCCTCCTTCTGTGCTGTGACCATTCTATGATTCTAAGCCAGATACTCATTAAATAACAGCTCATACACCACACTATGAGATAATTCACAAGAGGTCATTCAGACACAACACATGGTTAGGCAATTCATTTTACCTTGAAAGAATGGAGCGAAATTTCATTGCAAAAACAATCCCACAGCATAAAGCCAATTTTCACCCTTACTTAAAACTTAAAAGTACTGACCAGTGTAATATTTTAATGAGCTGGTACAAGGAATTTATATTCTTGGACTCTACTTCAAGACAAATTGCGCACCTGAACAGAATAGACTCTTACATCAAATCATAGAAAATAGGATCAAGAGTAGGCCATTCGGCCCTTTGGGCCTGCTCCACCATTCAAAATTATCATGGCTGATCGTCTAACTCAGTACCCTGTTCCCGCTATTTCCCCATATCCCTTTAGCATTAAGAAATATATCTATCGTCTTCTTGAATATATTTAATAACTTGGCCTCCACTGCCATCTGTGGTAGAGAATTCCACAGGTTCACCATCCTCTGAGTGAAGAAATTTCTCCTCATCTCAGTTCTAAGTGGCATATCCTGTATGCTGAGACTGTGATCCCTGGTTATGGATTCCCCATCCATCGGGAACATCCTCCCTGCATCTAGTCTGTGTAGTCCTGATAGAATTTTATATGTTTCCATGAGATCACCGCTCATTCTTCTAAACTCTAGTGAATATAGGTCTAGTCGACCCAATCTCTCCTCATACGTCAGTCCTGCCATCCCAGGAATCAGTCTGGTAAACCTTTGTTGCACTCTCTCCATGGCAAGGACATCCTTCCTCAGATAAGGAGACCAAAACGGCACACAATACTCCAGATGTGGTCTCACCAAGGCCCTGTACAACTGCAGTAAGATATCCCTCCTCCTGTACTCAAATCCTCTTGCAATGAAGGCCAAGATACCATTCGCCTTCCTAACTGCTTGCTGCACCTGAATGCTCGCTTTCAGTGACTGGTGTACAAGGACACCCAGGTCTCATTGCACCTCCCCTTTTCCCAATCTATCACCATTCAGATAATAATCTGTCTTTCTGTTTTTACAACCGAAGAAGATAACCTCACATTTATCCACGTTATACTGCATCTGCCATGTATTTGCCCACTCACCCAACTTGTCTAAATCACATTGGAGCCTCTTTGCATCCTCCTCACAGCTCACATTCCATCCCAGCTTTGTGTCGTCTGCAAACTTGGAAATGTTACATTCAGTTCCCTCATCCAAATCATTGATATATATTGTGAATAGCTGGGGCCCAAGCACTGATCCCTGCGGTACCCCACTAGTCACTGCCTGCCACCCGGAAAAATACACGTTTATTTCTACTCTCTGTTTCCTGTCTGTCAACCAATTCTCAATCCATGCCAGTATATTCCCCCCAATCCCATGTGCTTTAATTTTACACACTAACCTCTTGTGTGGGACCTTATCAAAAGCCTTCTGAAAATCCAAGTACACCACATCCACTGGTTCTCCCCTATCTATTCTACTAGTTACCTCCTCAAAAAACTCCAGTAGATTTGTTAAGCATGATTTCCCTTTCATAAACCCATGCTGACTTTGTCCAATCCCATTAATGCCTTCCAAGTGTTCTGTTATCACATCCTTTATAATAGACTCGAGCATTTTCCCCACTACTGATTACATTTGGAAGTTCTGCAATATGGTTACCAACAACTTGTTCTATGCCTACATACTTCACAGAATTGACAGCAATTACCCTGCAGGATTTCTATGATAATTAGAATTGTTATACGGCTGCTGCTTCTAGGTTTTTTTTTACAAAAAGGAACATCTGCACCTGGAGGAGAACAGTGACTACAGAGGGTTAAATCTTCAATTTAATACAGACATGGGCTACATTCATGGTGATGTCACATAGGATTGTATAGGAACAGTCAGATACAGCGATGGTCCAATGGTACAGCAACAGTTGCAGAAAATAAAAATGTCCAAGAAACAGCCAAACACATGCCAAAAGCTTGCAACATGTAGGCCAGGGCCTAAAATTTAAGTGGCTTGGCTGCATAATGTAAATACCTGAGAATAAGTGATTTCCAGTAGGGAAGAATAATGTTACTTGCATCTTGAACAGGTTTTCTAAATTGTGCAGTAAATAGTATTAAAAATATAAGTGGGAGGCCTGTATCTTTCAGAATCAGTAATGAGTGTGATTAATTTACTGACACAAAGTGAAATGTAAGTACTACAGTAATGGGTGAGCTACTGTTATGCTTAAGCTGCCATGGGAATGCTTGGCATCAGAAACCACACTTCAAGTTCTGGGTTATCTGTGAGCAATCCCAAATGGATATCTACTATTTCTAAATACTTGCAGCTTAAATTTTTGCGGCACAATTAACAAAAGCATGCAGCTTAGAAATATTCCAGAAGATTTCAAAAGTACCTATTCTATAACTAGAATATCATTCCAAGGCAATGGTTTACAAAATTCCTATGTAGGGAACCCCTGCATATATTAACACATACTGCATATATTAACACATACTCACAACAGGCCCATCCTGTCCTGCAGCAAACAAAATGATGCACAGGACACGAGTACAAATTAGTGAAGGTCACATGCACCTGTTCCATGCTGCAATCAGCCCAAATAGCAGTCCTATCAAATTCAAAAGATTTTGACACCAGGATCCTCACATACATAGGTGTCAGCCTTGGCTCAGTGGTAGCACTCTCACCTCTGAATCAGAAGGTTGTGATTTCCAGTCCCACTCCAGAGACTTGAGCATGTAATCTAGGCTGACACTTCAATGCAATGCCAAGGGAGTCCTGCACTGTCAGAGGTTTCGTCTTTTGCAGCCCTGTCTGCTCCCAAGTGAATGTTAAAGATCCCATGGTACTGTTCGAAGAGTAGGGACATTCTTCCAGTGTACAAACCAACATTTATCCCTCAACCAACAACACTAAGCCAAATTACCTGGTCATTTATCTCATTGCTGTTTGTGGAATTTTGGTGTATAAATTGGCTGCTGTGTTTCCTTACATTACTGTAAACAATTTTACAACACCAAGTTATAGTCCAGCAATTTTATTTTAAATTCACAAGCTTTCGGAGGCTTCCTCCTTCCTCAGGTGAACGATGTCGAAATGAAATCCTCGAAATGAAATCGCATTTATAATTCACAGAACAATGCTTGGTGATTACAGACAGTTTTTTCAACTGCCCGTTGCCAAGGCAATCAGTGTGCAGACAGACAGGTGTTACCTGCCAGGTCTCAGAATATACAAATCACCAAAAAAAACAACAAACAAAAAAGATAGAGAGGTAGAAACATAGAAAAGACAGCAACTGACCCGTTATATTAAAAACAGATAACATTTGTTCGCTGGTGGGGTAACGTGTAGCGTGACATGATTTCTGCTCGACGATTTTGCGTTGTCGTGTGTCTCGAAGGCCGCCTTGGAGTACGCTTACCCGAAGGTCGGTGGATGAATGTCCATGACTGCTGAAGTGTTCCCCGACTGGGAGGGAACCCTCCTGTTTGGCGATTGTTGCGCGGTGTCCGTTCATCCGTTGTCGCAGCGTCTGCATGGTCTCGCCAATGTACCATGCTCTGGGGCATCCTTTCCTGCAACGTATGAGGTAGACAACGTTGGCCGAGTCACAGGAGTATGAACCATGCACCTGGTGGGTGGTGTCCTCTCGTGTGATGGTGGTATCTTGTGTCGATGATCTGGCATGTCTTGCAGAGGTTACCGTGGCAGGGTTGTGTGGTGTCGTGGACGCTGTTCTCTTGAAAGCTAGGTAATTTGCTGCGAACGATGGTCTGTTTGAGGTTGGGTGGCTGTTTAAAGGCGAGTAGTGGAGGTGTGGGGATGGCCATAGCGAGGTGTTCGTCGTCATTGATGACATGTTGAAGGCTGCGGAGAACATGGCGTAGTTTCTCCGCTCCGGGGAAGTACTGGACGACAAAGGGTACTCTGTTGGTTGCGTCCCGTGTTAGTCTCCTGAGGAGGTCTATGCGATTTTTTGCTGTGGCCCGTCGGAACTGTCGATCGATGAGTCGAGCGTCATATCCCGTTCTTACTAGGGCGTCTTTCAGCGTCTGTAGGTGTCCATCGCGTTCCTCCTTGTCTGAGCAGACCCTGTGTATTCGCAGGGCCTGTCCATAGGGGATGGCCTCTTTGACGTGGTTAGGGTGGAAGCTGGAAAAGTGGAGCATCGTGAGGTTGTCTGTGGGCTTGCGGTAGAGTGAGGTGCTGAGGTGCCCGTCTTTGATGGAGATTCGTGTGTCCAAGAAAGAAACTGATTCTGAGGAGTAGTCCATGGTGAGCTTGATGGTGGGATGGAACTTGTTGATGTTGTTGTGTCGTCTCTTTAGTGATTCCTTGCCGTGGGTCCATAGAAAGAAAATGTCGTCGATGTATCTGGTGTATAGTGTTGGTTGGAGGTCTTGTGCAGTGAAGAAGTCCTGCTCGAACTTGTGCATGAAAATGTTGGCGCATTGGGGTGCGAATTTGGTCCCCATGGCTGTTCCATGTGTTTGGGTAAAGAACTGGTTATCGAAGGTGAAGACATTGTGATCCAGGATGAAGCGGATGAGTTGTAGGATGGCGTCCGGAGATTGGCTGTTGTTGGTGTTGAGTATTGATGCTGTCGCAGCGATGCCGTCATCGTGGGGGATACTGGTGTGGAGTGCCGAGACGTCCATCGTGGTGAGAAGTGTTCCTGGTTCAACTGGTCCGTGGGTACTGAGTTTTTGTAGGAAGTCTGTAGTGTCGCGACAGAAGCTGGGGGTTCCCTGTACGATGGGTTTCAGGATGCCCTCGATGTATCCAGAGAGGTTCTCACACAGGGTTCCGTTGCCTGATACGATAGGACGTCCGGGTGTGTTGGCTTTGTGTATCTTTGGGAGGCAGTAGAAGTCTCCCACGCGGGGAGTACGTGGGATGAGAGTGCGTAGGATGCTTTGAAGGTCTGGATCGAAGGTCTTGATCAGTTTGTTGTCAGTTTGTATCAGAAATTGATAGCCAAGTTCCGCACCCATGAGGACGGCCTCAACCGGGATCTTGGGTTCATGTCACGCTACACGTTACCCCACCAGCGAACAAATGTTATCTGTTTTTAATATAACGGGTCAGTTGCTGTCTTTTCTATGTTTCTACCTCTCTATCTCTGTTTTTTTTTTGTTTGTTGTTTTTTTTGGTGATTTGTATATTCTGAGACCTGGCAGGTAACACCTGTCTGTCTGCACACTGATTGCCTTGGCAACGGGCAGTTGAAAAAACTGTCTGTAATCACCAAGCATTGTTCTGTGAATTATAAATGCGATTTCATTTCAAGGATTTCATTTCGACATCGTTCACCTGAGGAAGGAGGAAGCCTCCGAAAGCTTGTGAATTTAAAATAAAATTGCTGGACTATAACTTGGTGTTGTAAAATTGTTTACAATTGTCAACCCCAGTCCATCACCGGCATCTCCACATCATCCTTACATTACAACAGTGAACTACACTTAAAGTACTTCACTGGTTGTGAAGTGCTTTGGAATGCCCTGACGACGTGAAAGGCCCAATATAAATGCAAGTTCTTTCTTTCATACGTGAAAAGCAATTTTCCCATAGTGGCTTTTCTACGCCATTCTGCATTGTGGGAAACTGGGCTTTAAGTAGGCAGAAAATCACAATCTCCAGAAATAGGATTTTAAAAATATTACTACATGGTATGTTGGAGAGAAAAAAAAATCTATTTAATAAAACACTTCGAGTGACGGCAACAATAAGCTAGTAGACTTGAGCCAGAATTTGCAGCGATAATTGACAGGTTGAGAGTATGAGGTGCAAAAAACACACTACAGTTAAGCAGCTAAAGAGTGTACTTTGACTTGCACATCAGCAAAAGTGCTGCTGAGCTACAACATATTTTCTGTTTGGTGACCATGTCTCATTGATTGTTTACAATAAAAAACAAAAAGTTATAGAGCCGGTTTAAGTGCATTCAGCACATATGTGCATGCATGCGTCGAATAGTGAGTCTGTCTAAGTTTCAAATTTACGTTAAAATGTCAAAATGTTGGTCGGTGACCTCAGTACCACACATGAAGGATCTATGGAACCTGGTTCGAAAATACAATCCTCATAATGTGGCTGTCGGACCACTTTCAGCTCTCCCCTTTCTCACCTATGGAACACCAGATTTTCTGAGGTCCATGTGTCTTTGGGTTTCCATTCACAGACCAGACAGACATACTGGCTCTAAGGCAGGAAAAAGTTAGCATTTCACCCTACTTTAAAGAAACTGTAGTGAAGGTCAAATCTCATTATCCTTATGTGACCCATTTCAACTGCAGGGCACAAAGACATAGCAAATAAGTACTGGTTCTTTCATACCACCTGATTAAACCCAATTAAACCATTGAGCCCCACTCCTATCTTCTTACTCATTAGCTGAATTAATGGGGCCCATAAGGTGTCTCCAGCTGGTCAATTAACACAAACCTGTCAGGTTTTTCAGACAAGGCCTAAGCATGCAGTTGTGTACACACAGCTCCCTACAATAAAAATATGCTAATCCTGCCTACGTAAAAGAACTCACGACAAAGCAATAAAATCCTTTTTAATCCCCTCCCTGCTCACCACCCAACAATTACCCAGGAAATTAAGTCCTCTCTTTACTTATGTTTGCAGCAAGCTGCAGTGTTGCATGCTGCCATTCTACTAATGGGATTAGGCCTGGTGCTACTTGTAAGTTGAGAAGTCAAAATTGGAGCGCACAAATATCCACAAATCTCTGAATATTAATTGTACAAAAGCATTACACAAACCAGGCATTCTGTTCAATACTGGAAATTATTTCTATGTGAACTTATGGTACATCAGTTGAATAGTCCAGTTCTAAATCCTACTAACTGGGACATACATCATGTTATTACATAACATAATTTTTAATGCTCCTTTAACCAAAATATTCTTATATATGCATGTTATAATATACAACATATCTTTCCTCTAAACAGCAAGTTAGATTTGTCACTTTTTGTTAGACAATAGCTATGCAGCATTTTGTAAATGAATTGAGTTTTTAAGTAAAAATCTACAATTAAACACCATTCATAAATTAACCCAAGTTTCATGTAGAATGTTGTATATCTGTATGACAAAACTGGCCAGTGACCAGTTAGTTCAAGTTTGTGGTTTTGTCGTAAGCAATGAACATGGAGGGAACAATCATTCAATAGTTCTGGAATAATAAGCCCCCTTCCAGCTTTGAAACAAATTAGATTACAATCACAAAATATATTTTGTTTTCTTTTCCAGGAACAAGAGGAGAAATTACAAAATCCATACTAAATTTTGTATCTGACAAGTACTCTAAGAGCCTGCAGTAAATTGTTATATTGAATATTTAATAGGATAAAATAAAAAGCATAATACTGCAGATGCTAGAGCTGAAATAAAAACAGAAAATGTTGAAAACACTCAGTGGGCCAGGCAGCATCTGTGGAGAGAGGATGGTAGGGTTATTGTGTCAAGGCGATGACCCATCAAAACCGTTCTGAGAAGGGTCACAGACTTGAAACGTTAACCCTACCATCCTCTCTCCACAGATGCTGCCTGACCTGCTGAGTACTTCCAATGTTTTCTGTTTCATTTAATAGGATACTTAGTTTAGTATGGAATTGCAAGAAAAATCCACACACTTTCACATTGCAACTCAGGACAAATTTCAATATGCTGCCTTCAAAAGCAGTTAAAAAGATCCACATACTATTGCAGTGGAGAAAAGAAACTAACCTTTTAGTGAGAAAAAAAGGCAGTCATCTGCCATGGCAGATCAAATCAAGACTTGTTCAGTTCAAATTTAAGTTTGCCTGTCTCACACTGGCAAGCTTTTACCAACTAATTAAATTTGGAATACAAAAGCTGGGAATCCTAGGGTCTTAACTGTCAATCTCAACTTCCTTCACAAAAGCTAAAAGCTCCATTTATATAAACAGGTCTGGTTGGTTTGGAGATTTTTTTTAAAAACGTGTTTATAGGGAGGCAGCTGATATTACTAGGAATTAATCCACATTCTCAACAGGGCTTTTAATCTCTATTTTGGAGATTGGGGAAGAGAGAAAGGAATCAACATCATTCTTGACTTTTTTTTGTAGAGGTACAAATCAAACTGGTTATCAAATTTTCTCTTTTGTCTTGGACTTCAGTTTATTTGCTTGAGAGTAGAATAATTTTAAAATATTCTAAATGCACCTGAAGCCTGTTTATAGAAATTAAATTGCCCCATATATACTTTTGGATCATTTTTTTCTTCATTAAGGTAACATGTCAGTGCCACAAATATTTATCTAATTTTTAATGCTGTCAGCATTTACCATTCCCAGCTCTGACATGTCAGGTATTACATAGAATTTACAGCACAGAAACAGGCCATTCTCCCCAACTGATCTATGCCAGAGCTTATGCTCCATATGAACCTCCTCCCACCCTATCAGCATATCCTTCTATTTAAGATGTAGAATAAAGCTTCCTCTATTCTGCCCAAAAAATGAGCCTTAGCTACAACTTCATACAGCACCCCATAATTCCAGCAGAAACTTTTCCATTTCCCACTTCATCATTGAGGTCTTCTGAGCAGGACTGCTGGCTTAGTGCTAATTCTGTGCTGTGGACCCATACTCATCAGGAATTAAGTTCAGAATGCCCAAACTAATTTCAAGGAGGACCCTTTCTGCCATAAAGAAACAAAATGGATTTCCATCCCATCATGTGCAGCTGGATTTGGTCTGAAAATCAGTCTAAGTGTGCTCAATATAAATATTTAACCATGCTCCTTCCTTGGTATTACCTGACATCAGCTGTACTGCTAAACAAGAACAAGAGTTATAATCTGGTGGATTTTGGTATGTTTGCTGGCATAACCCTGCAGGATTCTGTACATTTTTCGTCCTGCCAAATAGACCAGGACAAAAATGGCAGGTTTTCATTGAATAAACCACAATATCCTATTAGACTGCTGAGGTACGAGGCCCTAATACAGCAGAAGTATACATCTTAAATGGCAGTAACTCTTACTCGTGTTCCTTATACCATTTATACTTACAAGTAGCTCTATATATTTACAGTTTCACTTGCTGACAAATCCTAGCCTTTCTACACAAGGTTGGGGGGGGGGGGGTGCAATTTCACTGGGAGGGAGACAACAACAGTCAAGGACATCACTTCTAGCTGCCTACTATCACCTCTTTCCTGCTACAAGTGAAGTGGTTATTGGAGTAGTGCCGTGGTTTCTGACAGCATTAAAGTGAGCAAATATTTAAAAATTGCATTTGTACAAGCGGCTTTGCACACACTTGATGTTAGCACACATGCAGTTTATTTTTTTTTAATTTCCTGGTGAGTCATGCTGGTGTATGTAGGTCACCCTCCAGTACTTCACCTAAGTGCATTCTTGATAATGTGAGCCTAGTTAGTGCATGGCTATTTACTAGAATACGAACATAGGAATAAGAGTAGGCCATTCAACTCCTCGAGCCTGTTCCACCATTTAATTAGATCATGGCTGATCTGTATCTTAATTCCATCTACCCGCTTTGTTTCCATATCCCTTAATGCCCTTACCTAACAAAAATCCATCAATCTCAGTTTTGAAATTTAAAATTGATCTAGCTTCAACAGCTTTTTGGGGGGACAGTGTTCTAGATTTCCACTACCCTTGTGAAGAAGTACTTTCTGACATCACCCCTGAACGGTCTAGCTCTAATTTTAAGGTTATGCCCCCTTGTACTGGACTCGCCCATCAGAGGAAATGGATTCTCTCTATCCACCCAATCAAATCCATTAATCATCTTAAACAATTCAATTAGATCACCCCTTAATCTTCTATATTCAAGGGATGCGGGACTTCAGTTACGTGGCGAGACTGGAGAAGCTGGGGTAGATTTCCTTCGAGCAGAGAAGGTTAAGGGAAGATTTAATAGAGGAGTTCAAAATCATGAAGGGTTTTGATAGAGTAAATAAGGAGAAACTTTTACCAGTGGCAAATGGGTCAGTAACCAGAGGATAGATTTAATGTAATTGGCAAAAGAACCAGAAGTGAGACGAGGAGAAATTGTTTTATGCAGCGAGTTATGATCTGGAATGCACTGCCTGAAAGGGTGGTGGAAGCAGATAATAACTTTCAAAAGGGAATTGGATAAATACCTGAAGGGGAAAAATTTGCAGGACTATGGGGAAAGGGCAGGAGAAGGGGACTAATTGGACAGCTCTTTTAAACAGCCGGCATAGGCACAATGGGCCAAATCGCCTCCTTTTGTGCTGCATCATTCTATGATTCTATAGTTAAGCCTTATCCTGTTCTCATCCAATATCCACTCAAGGACGCTTTCCAGCATGGGCGGACTGGACAATGATCAGAAGAGGGAACCTCTCTGTTCTCTTCCCTAATCCAGGGTGCTGAGACTAATTGTAGCCTTCCTATCTGTAACTTGACTGGACTGAACTCAGCAAACCACAAATGGAACTAGAAGAAAGACTTGCATTTATATAATGCCTTTCATGACCTCCAGGACAACCCAAAGCACTTTACAACCAATGATGTACTCTTGAAGTGTAATCACTGTTGTAATGTAGGAAACACAGCAGCCTATCTGCACACAGCATGGTCCCACAAACAGCAACGTGATAATGACTAGATAATTTGTTCTTATTGAATTTGGTTCAGGGATAGATATTGGCCAGGACACTGGGGAGAACTCCCCTGCTCTTCTTCGAATAGTGCCATGGGATCTTTCACATCCAACCGAGAGGGTAGACGGGGCCTCGGTTTAACATCTCATCTGAAAGACGGCACCTCTGACAGTGCAGCACTCCCTCAGTACTGCAGTGGAGTGTCAGCCTGCATTACGTGCTCAAGTCCCTGGAGTGGGACTTGAAACTTCAACCTTCTGACTCAGGAGAGAGTGCTACCAACTGAGCCGCAGCTGACACAACTAGAACTTTCTGACCTATACATTGAGAGTTGTATATGAGCAGTTTAAAAAAATATATATTCATTTAGTATACACTAGGAGTCAGGATTTCAAAAAGTAGTAACATTTAAGTATTTCAAAAATCACTACTGTGGCACTACAGGCAAAAACAGGGCTTGAAGCAGGGGAGATGGAGGAAAGAAAGGCAGTAGCCTTTTACACCACCACTTACGTTGACTTATTTTGCTGTTGCCAGTTCATTGTGGTGAAAAAGCAAAATCAAAATTCCATCTTTTGTTGCAGACTTTGTTCAATCATTTTATAGTGCCTGATGGGAAGTGCATTGATCCTGCTCCGTTTGTTGCTATAAACAAGGTACCAGTGGAAATGACTTAAACCATCTCAAGGCTTTGCACTATTTCACCGACACAAAAGAACATAGGTGAAAACTACTGTGAAGTCCCAGCATAGGTTAAGCCAGTTACAATGAACAGATTTTACCTATGGAGATAATAAAGGCTGCATATGTTGAGGATTACTGACCAGAGAAGGTTACAGGCCAGGTCGAGCTTAGGCCGCAAAAATTAAATCACACAAGGGTTCAATCCAGCATACTACACCAAAGTAAACTGCATCGTGGCTTTATTCCAGTTGGTTCCTTGGAGACACTGTAAATCGCAAAAAAGTTAGTACTGAACCACAGCTTTGTTTCTTAGATCATAAATATAGCAATCCAATCATTAAATCCAATGCACATTTAATGAATTTGTCTTCCGAAGCAAACATTTAGTGACAAATTTTTGGAACAAAAATGTTTTCTGCAGGAAAAAAAATTAACTGAGCATGGCAAGAAAAATAAACAATCTTTGCTTAAAACTGCCAACTGTAGATTGTTCCAAATTTACTATTAAAATAAATGTCAGTCTATAGATTGCAATGCACCAATTCCACTAAGCAGACAATTTACACTACAGGAGTAACGGCTTAAAGAATTTAAGAATGATCTAGAGACTTGAGCACAAAATCCACGCGGTACTTCAGTGCAGTACTGAGGGTTTTGCTGCAATGTCGGAAGTGTCGTTTTTCGGATGAGATGTCTGGCCTCTCTGGTGGACGTAAAAGATCCCATGGCACCATTGGAGGAAGAGCAGGGGTGTTCCCCCTGGCCAATATTTATCCCTCAACCTACATTACAACAGTGACTACACCAAAAGTATTTAATTGGCTGTAAAGTGCTTTGGGATGTCCTGAGGTCATGAAAAGCACTATATAAATGCAAAAAGGTCTTCTTTTCTTTAACAATAATGTTTTCAAAAGTTCAAAAGAGTGATGAGAACTCCAACAGGGGAATCGTGCTTGGAGGTATTACTGAACCAGTCATTGCAAGGGAACCGAACGCAAGTAGAGACAATTAAGATCAATTTATGAACTTTCAATTAATGTGCCAATTCAGCTTCTTTGTATCCAAAGTGACGTCAGGCCAGCGCGCTCACCAAAGTCACAAGTATTCAATTTTAAACTGAGATTGAAAGGCAGGAGGGGAAAGAGAAGATTAACGTTTTTCTGAAAGACTACGATGTTAATTCTGGGGAATTGCACATTTCCTCACTCACATTTTGCACCTAATGTCAATGATCCCAGGTTAAGCACAGGACAGGCTAGTTGCCAAATACAACAGTAACCCAATAATATGCCTTACTCTCAACTACTAAAAAGCTTTCCTACTGCACTAATTTGACATTTTCATTTTCCACACCAGCCACACTTGCAGCTGGATTGAAGTTGCCAATTTAATGCTGGCTTTTTGTATTACTTGATGGCTTTCATTGGAAATTTGTACTGCAGCATGGATTTAACAATGGCAACACTATACCCTAAAACTGAATCACAGAGTGTGTCTGAAGTGAGTTTGAAAATGCCTGAGAAGAAAGCAGCTCTCAAGTGTGTCAATAAAGCAGTGACTAAAGCACCAGCAAAGGGTGAAAAGAAGCAGCAAAGGCTGAGGAAGGAGAGTTACTCGATCTACATCTACAAAGCGATGAAGCAGGTTCACCTGGACACCGGCATCTCCTCCAAGGCCATAAGCATCATGAACTCCTTTGTGAACGATATTTTTGAGCGCATCGTGGGTGAGGCTTCCCGCTTGGCCCATTACAACAAGCGCCACACCATCAACTCCCAAGAGATCCAGTACCTGCTGCTGCCCAGGGAGCATGCCAAGCATGCTGTGTCAGAAGGGACAAAGGTGGTGACCAAGTACATCAGCTCAAAGTAAAACTCTGCAATGTACTGAAAAAGAGAGTGTAGGGATGCCTGGGAGGCATTTCTTTTCCAGTAATACCCAGGATCTGGGAAACAAGAACTGGTATCACAGACACTTTTGCTCAACAAATACAGATCCTCTGCAATACAGACATGTAACTGTGCTTTGCAGACCAGGGCAGTGTATTATATAGAAAACAATGGATACTTGGGAAAGCAGTAATCTAATCAAAGGGATGAGATGAAAATGTGAAGCCTGCAGCAAAATATTACAGTTTGATGTAACCGGAAAGCTGTATATCCATTATTTATTGAAAAATCCACTGCTGGTATTAAGGGAAAGTACTTGAAGTATATCCTAAAACAGAAATGTAGGACTGGAGGTTACCTTCAGCAGTCAAGCGCACAATACCACTGGGTTTTTGTGACACATCAGTAAAAAAACAAATCTTCATTGCTACTCAAATCAAAGGGACAAGATCAGTTAACAATTGAAAAACATGTTGCCAGACAAGATTATTTTTACAATTCTCTTCCATGAGTTTCACATATTTATTTCAATATACTGGTACAGGACGATCCTACGAAGCAATCATTAGTACAGTATATAATGCCAATAAGTTTTCTTTTTTTCTCTTTATCTATGCTCCCCAGGTGTCTGCCAATATGACTTTGCACCTGGCTGCTAGGAAGCACACCAGGGAATTAAATCATAGAATGATTACAACAAGGAAGGAGGCCATTCGGCCCATTAAGACCGCGCGGGCTCTTTCATAGAGCAATCCAGCTAGTCCCAATCCCCCACCCTTTCCCCGTAGCCCTGCAAATTTTTTCCTTTCAAGTACTTATCCAGTTCCCTTTTGAAGGCCACAATTGAATCTGCCTCCACCACCCCCTCGGGCAGTGCATTCCAGATCCTAACCACATGCTGTGTAAAAAAGTCTTTCCTCATATCACCTTTGGTTCTTTTGCCAATCACCTTAAATCTATGTCCTCTGGTCCTTGGCCCTTCTGCCAACGGGACCGGTTTCTCTATCTACTCTGTCCAGACCCTTCATTATTTAGAATACCTCTATCAAATCTCCTCACAACCATCTCTGATCCAAGGAGAACAACCCCAGTTTCTCCAGTCTATCCACGTAACTAAAGTCCCTCATCCCTGGAATCATTCTAGTAAATCTCTTCTGCACCCTCTCTAAGGCCTTCACATCTTTCCTGAAGTGCAGTGCCCAGAACGGGACACAAAAGGCCAGTTGTGGCCGAACCAGTGTTTTACGAAGGTTCATCATGACTTCGATACTTTTGTACTCTCTGCCGCTTTATAAAGCCCAGGACCTAGTATGCTTTTTTAACCACTTTCTCAATCTGCTCTGCCATCTTCAACGATTTGTGTACATATAACCCCCAGATCTCTCTGTTCCTGTACCCCTTTTAGAGTTGTGCCCTTTTGTTTACATTGCCTCTCCTCGTTCTTCCGTCCGAAATGTATCACTTCGCATTTTTCTGCCTTAAATTTCATCTGCCACGTGTCCGCCGACGCCACCAGCCTGTCTATATTCTCTTGAAGTCTATCACTATCCTCCTTACTGTTTACTACGATTCCAAGTTTTGTGTCATCTGCAAATTTTGAAATTGTGCCCTGTACACCCAAGTCCAAGTCATTAATATATATCAAGAAAAGTAGTGGTCCCAGCACTAACCCTTAGGGAACACACTCTCCTCCAATCCGAAAAACAACCGTTTACCACTACACTTTGTTTTCTGTCCCTTAGCCAATTCTGTATCCACGTTGCTACTGCCCCCTTTATTCCATGGGCTGCAATCCTGATGAGATTTTTTTTGTTCATTCATGGGATGTGGACGTCGCTGGGGAGGCCAGAATTTATTGCCCATCCCTAATTGCCCTCGAGAAGGTGGTGGTGAGCGGCCTTCTTGAACCGCTGCAGTCCGTGTGGTGAAGGTTCTGTTAGGAAGGGAGTTCCAGGATTTTGACCCAGCGACGAAGGAACAAAAATATATTTCCAAATCAGGATGGTGTGAGACTTGGAGGGGAATGTGCAGGTGGTGTTGTTCTCATGTGCCTGCTGCCCTTGTCCTTCTAGGTGGTAGAGGTCACTGGTTTGGGAGGTGCTGTCGAAGAAACCCTGGCGAGTTGCTGCAGTGCATCCTGTGGATGGTACACACTGCAGCCACTGTGCGCCGGTGGTGAAGGGAGTGAATGTTTCGGGTGGTGGATGGGGTGCCAATCAAATGGGCTGCTTAGTCCTGGATGGTATCAAGCTTCTTGAGTGTTATTGGAGCTGCATTCATCCAAGCAAGTGGAGAGTATTTATCACACTCCTGACTTGTGCCTTGTAGATGGTGGAAAGGCTTTGGGGAGTCAGGAGGGGAGTCACTCGCTGCAGAATACCCAGCCTCTGACCTGCTCTTGTAGCCACAGTATTTATGTGCCAGGTCCAGTTAAGCTTCTGGTCAATGGTGACTCCCAGGATGTTGATGGTGGGGGATTCGGCGATGGTAATGCCATTGAATGTTAAAAGGAGGTGGTTAGACTCTCTCTTGTTGGAGATGGTCATTGCCTGGCACGAATGTTACTTGCCACTTATAAGCCCAGCATGGATGCTCTACAGGTCTTACTGCATGCGGGCATGGACTGCTTAATTATCTGAGGGGTTGCGAATGGAAATGAACACGGTGCAATCAGCAGCGAACATCCTCATTTCTGACCTTATGATGGAGGGAAGGTCATTGATGAAGCAGCTGAAGATGGTTGGGCCTAGGACACTGCCCTGAAGAACTCCTCCAGCAATGTCCTGGGGCTGAGATGATTGGCCTCCAACAACCACTACCATCTTCCTTTGTGCTAGGTATGACTCCAGCCACTGGAGTGTTTTCCCCCTGCTTCCCATTGACTTCAATTTTACTAGGGCTCCTTGGTGCCACACTCGGTCAAATGCTGCCTTGATGTAAAGGGCAGTCACTCTCACCTCACCTCTGGAATTCAGCTCTTTTGTCCATGTTTGCACCAAGGCTGCAATGAGGTCTGGAGCCGAGTGGTCCTGGCGGAACCCAAACTGAGCGTCGGTGAGCAGGTTATTGGTGAGTAAGTGCCGCTTGATAGCACTGTCGACGATACCTTCCATCACTTTCCTGACTGTTGAGAGTAGGCTGATGGGGCAGTAATTGGCCAGATTGGATTTGTCCTGCTTTGTGTGGACAGGACATACCTGGGCAATTTTCCACATTGTCGGGTAGATGCCAGTGTTGTAGCTGTCCTGGAACAGTTTGGCTAGAGGCACAGCTAGTTCTGGAGCACAAGTCTTCAGCACGACAGCCGGGATGTTGTCGGGGCCCATAGCCTTTGCTGTATCCAGTGCACTCAGCCGTTTCTTGATATCACGTGGAGTGAATCGAATTGGCTGAAGACAGGCTTCTGTGATGGTGGGGATATCGGGAGGAGGCCGAGATGGATCATCCACTCGGCACTTCTGGCTGAAGATGGTTGCAAATGCTTCAGCCTTGTCTTTTGCACTCACATGCTGAACTCCGCCATCATTGAGGATGGGGATGTTTACACAGCCTCCTCCTCCCGTTAGTTGTTTCATTGTCCACCACCATTCACGACTGGATGTGGCAGGACTGCACAGCTTTGATCTGATCCGTTGATTGTTGAATCGCTTAGCTCTGTCTATAGCATGCTAAACAGCGGAAGCAACATGCACGTAGTCCTGAGTTATAGCTTCACCAGGTTGGCATCTCATTTTTCGGTACGCCTGGTGCTGCTCCTGGCATGCTCTTCTACACTCCTCATTGAACCAGGGTTGATCCCCTGGCTTGTTGGTAATGGTAGAGTGAGGAATATGCCGGGCCATGAGGTTACATATTGTGCTGGAATACAATTCTGCTGTTGCTGATGGCCCACAGCGCCTCATAAATGCTCAGTTTTGAGCTGCTAGATCTGTTCTGAATCTATCCCATTTAGCACGGTGATCGTGCCACACAACACATTGGATGGTGTCCTCAGTGCGAAGATGGGACTTCATCTCCACAAGGACTGTGCGGTGGTCACTCCTACCAATGCTGTTATGGACAGATGCATCTGCGACTGGTAGATTGGTGAGGACGAGGTCAAGTAGGTTTTTCCCTCGTGTTGGTTCGCTCACCACCAGCCGCAGGCCCAGTCTGGTAGCTATGTCCTTCAGGACTCAGCCAACTCGGTCAGTAGTGGTGCTATTGAGCCACTCTTGGTGATGGACATTGAAGTCCCCCACCCAGAGTACATTCTGTGCCCTTGCTACCCTCAGTGCTTCCTCCAAGTGGTGCTCAAGATGGAGGAGGACTGAGTCATCAGCTGAGAGAGGACGGTAAGTGGTAATCAGAAGGAGGTTTCCTTGCCCATGTTTGACCTGATGCCATGAGATTTCATGGGGTCTGGAGTCAATGTTGAGGACTCCCAGGGCCACTCCCTCCTGCATGTATATCACTGTACCACCACCTCTGGTTGGTCTACCATGCGGCACTTCATCAAATGCCTTTTGAAAGTCCATATACACCACATCAACTGCATTGGTCACATCATCAAAAATCTCAATCAGGTGAGTTAAACATGATTTGCCTTTAACAAATCCGTGTTGGCTTTCCCTAATCAATCCACATTCGTCCAAGTGACTGTTAATTCTGTCCCGGATTATCATTTCTAAAAGTTTCCCCACCGAGGTTATCGTTGCTGGGTTCATCCTAACACCCTTTTTTGAACAAGGATGTAACATTTGCAATTCTCCAGTCCTCTGGCACCACCCCCATATCTACAGACGTTTGGAAGATTATGGCCAGTTCCTCCACAATTTCCACCCTTACTTCCCTCAGCAACCTACGATGCATCCCATCCAGACCGAGTGACTTATCTACTCTAGGTACAGTTAGCAATTTATCAATTTTTAGCCCATCCAATATCTCAACTATACCTTCCTTTACTGAGACTCTGGCAGCATCTTCTTCCTTGGTAAAGGCAGATGCAAAGTACTCATTTAGTACCTCGGCCATCCCCTCTGCCTCCATAAGTTGATCTCCTTTATGGTCCCTAATTGGCCCCACCCCTCCTCTCACTACCCGTTTACTGTTCCCATGCCTGTAGAAGACTTTTGGATTCCCTTTTATGTTGGCCGCCAGTCTATTCTCATACTCTCTCTTTGCCCCTTATTTCCTTTTTCACTTCCCCTCGAACTTTCTATATTCTGCCTGGTTTTCACTTGTGATATCAACCTGACATCTGTCATAAGCTCCTTTTCTCTATTTCATCTTACTCACTATCTCTTTTGTCATCCAGGGAGCTCTGGCTTTAATTGCCTTACCTTTCTGCCTCGTGGGACTGTGCCTAGACTGTATCCGAACCAACTCCTCCTTAAAGGCCGCCCACTTTCAATTACAGTTTTGCCTGCCAATCTTTGATTCCAATTTACCCGGGCCAGATCTGTTCTCATCCCATTGAAATTGGCCTGCCTCCAATCGCGTATTTTTACTTTAGAGAGGTCCGGGTCCTTTTCCATAGCTATTCTAAACCCTATGATACTATGATCGCTGCTCCCTAAATGCTCCCCCACTGACGCTTGCTCCACTTGGCCCACCTCATTCCCTAGAACCAAGTCCAGCAGTGCCTTTTTCCTCATTGGGCCGGAAATGTACTGGTTAAGAAAGTTATCCTGAACACATTTCAAAAATTCCTCGTCCTCTGTGCTCCTTATATTATTATTGTTATCCCAGTCTATATTAGGATAGTTGAAGACTCCAGTTATCGCAACTCTATAGCTTTTGCACCTCTTCAATTTCTCTGCAAATTTGCTCCTCTATATCCTTCCCACTAGTTGGTGGCCTTGAGTGACTTTCCTCACATTTAGCCACTTTTCCTATGGGAAGCCTTCTCCTTTCATGGCATGGCTGAGATTGATAGGACGGGGGGAGGGTGGAAGAGAAAGACGACAGTGACGTCATGGATGAAGTACATTGAATGTACATACACTCCTAGGACCTGGGTTTGAATCTAGACCAGACTGATTGGATGAAAGTTTTCTCTGTTTGCTGGCTGCGAGAGCCCAATGTGAAATGAGTTTGGTAGTCTCAAACCAGTTACTTGTAGGAAAGGGACTACAGCACAAAAATGCCCCTATTGTGGCACTGACTGACAATCTCAGAAGCCACAAGATTGGCTGGTATGGGAAATTGAGGTACTCTTGAGAATGGAGTTAAGGCATCTTGCTGATGCAGAGTAGAGGGAGCTTTACTCTGCAGCTATCATTGTTTGATGATATATTTTGAAACAAAAAAAGTATTCCATTCTCCAACATCACCATCCCTTACCTTGATGAGCACAAACATTTGATTAAAAAAATAAGGTCCACAGCTATGATATTTAAGTTGTGTTCACTTCATGTTACCAGGTTGAGAGGACACCAAGTGATTACCACCAACAGCACAGTGCTAAAGGGTAAGCTCAAAATTTCTTTACATTTCTGGTAGAAATTGAGATCTGATATTTAGGATAAGTTTCTAGAGTTCACAAGTTGGATATTTTAATATTTCAGGAATACAAAAAACATGGGGGCTACACTACTGTTACAGATGTTTTACCAATACCAACAATTAGCAAGTTATGCCAACGTAAATAGCTCAAACATAGCCAAGAAATTTTTGAAGCATCTATGGTTCCTCTTGGTTGGTAGTAACATAATTTTTTAAGTCTGCATTCCTCACCTTCCCTTCAAAAAAAAATTCACCCAATTTTGTTTTGGGTAGAGGAAGTTTTTTTCCCTCTGGTCTTGTTTAACC
Source organism: Heptranchias perlo (assembly GCF_035084215.1). Classification (NCBI taxonomy): domain Eukaryota; kingdom Metazoa; phylum Chordata; class Chondrichthyes; order Hexanchiformes; family Hexanchidae; genus Heptranchias; species Heptranchias perlo. Next base: position 36,757,097 of record NC_090349.1, read on the forward strand.
AATGACATTTCACAACTGGGAGAATTCAGTACTTTGAATTAAATACAATATAAATCAACAGACAAAAAAAAGTGAACAGCCAGCCATTGTCAACTTGCTGAAGGAAGTGTGGGGAGGAAGCACGATTATGATAAAAGCATACAATCTTATCAATACCAAATGGGTGTGTCCAAAATGCCAGAGTGTCTGGTATTTTCAATAATGTTAGCATGAAAGAGTAAACTAGGCCTTTCAGCCCCTCCCCAGAAACTTCTGCACAAACAGCACAGTAAACACATGAGAAACTTCACTATTGAAGAAGTGGCTAACAATATGCTACTATGTTGGATGCAAATAGGGTTTGTTTAAAACTGTAATTGCTGGCTTGCAAACTCCAATCATAACAAGTAGTATTAAGACTATAGAAGCAAATTCAGAATAACCCAAACTAGGTTTTGAAAGGTTTAAACCACAGTAAGGAATCTTACAACACCAGGTTATAGTCCAACTGTTTTATTTGAAAATCACAAGCTTTGAGGTTTTCTCCTTCGTCAGGTGAGCAAGTGTTGCTCACCTGACGAAGGAGAAAGCCTCCGAAAGCTTGTGATTTTCAAATGAAACAGTTGGACTATAACCTGGTGTTGTAAGATTCCTTACATTTGTCAACCCCAGTCCATCACCGGCATCTCCACATCATAAACCACAGTAGGCACTGAAGCCAATAAGTGTTTTTTTTTGGATCTTACAATGCATTGCTCAACATTAGACAGTACCTTTTTAGGCCACAAAAGTAGCTTTTTTAAAAAAAATTCGTTCATGGGATGTGGGCGTTGCTGGCAAGGCCAGCATTTATTGCCCATCCCTAATTGTCCTCGAAAAGGTGATGCTGCAGTCCGTGTGGTGAAGGTTCTCCCACAGTGCTGTTAGGAAGGGAGTTCCAGGAATTTGACCCAGCGATGAAGGAACAAAAATATATTTCCAAGTCGGGATGGTGTGTGACTTGGAGGGGAATGTGCAGGTGGTGTTGTGCCCATGTGCCTGCTGCTCTGGTCCTTCTAGGTGGTAGAGGTCGCCGGTTTGGGAGGTGCTGTCGAAGCAGCCTTGGCGAGTTGCTGCATTGCATCCTGTGGATGGTACACACTGCAGCCACTGTGCTCCGGTGGAGAACGGAGTGAATGTTTAGGGTGGTGGATGGGGTACCAATCAAGCGGGTTGCTTTGTCCTGGATGGTGTCGAGCTTCTTCAGTGTTGTTGGAGCTGCACTCATCCAGGCAAGTGGAGAGTATTCCATCACACTCCTGACTTGTGCCTTGTAGATGGTGGAAAGGCTTTGGGGAATCAGGTGGTGAGTCACATGCCGCAGAATACCCAGCCTCTAATCTGCTCTTGTAGCCACAGTACTTAGGTAGCTGGTCCAGTTAAGTTTCCGGTAAATAGTAACCTTCAGGATGTTGATGGTGGGGGATTCGGTGATGGTAATGCCGTTGAATGTCAAGGGGAGATGGTTAGACTCTCTCTTGTTGGAGATGGTCATTGCCTGGCACTTGTCTGGCGCGAATGTTACTTTCCACTTATCAGCCCAGGTCTGGATGTTGTCCAGGTCTTGCTGCATGTAGGCACGGACTGCTTCATTATCTGAGGGGTTGCGAATGGAACTGAACACTGTGCAATCATCAGCGAACATCCCCATTTCCGACCTTATGATGGAGGGAAGGTCATTGATGAAGCAGCTGAAGATGGTTGGACCTAGGACAATGCCCTGAGGAACTCCTGCAGCAATGTCCTGGGGCTGAGATGATTGGCCTCCAACAACCACTACCATCTTCCTTTGTGCTCGGTATAACTCCAGCCACTGGAGAGCTTTCCCCCTGATTCCCATTGACTTCAATTTTACTAGGGCTCCTTGGTGCCACACTCGGTCAAATGCTGCCTTGATGTCAAGGGCAGTCACTCTTACCTCACCTCTGGAATTCAGCTCTTTTGTCCACGTTTGGACCATGGCTGTAATGAGGTCTGGAGCCGAGTGGTCCTGGCAGAATCCAAACTGAGCATCAGTGAGCAGGTTATTGGTGAGTAAGTGCCGCTTGATAGCACAGTCGACGACACCTTCCATCACTTTGCTGATGTTTGAGCTTAGACTGATGGGGCAGTAATTGGCTGGTTTGGATTTGTCCTGCTTTTTGTGGACAGGACATACTTGGGCAATTTTCCATGTTGTCAGGTAGATGCCAGTGCTGTAGCTGTACTGGAACAGTTTGGCTGGAGGCGCAGCTAGTTCTGGAGCACAATGCTTCAGCACTACAGCCGGGATATTGTCAGGACCCATAGCCTTTGTTGTATCCTTCAGTGGATCAAATCCCATGCTATTTTACACCAGTCTATCGTTCTACTTGTTTGCAGATGTGTCTACGGTTTTTGTTTTAGAATGCTTCTTCGCCACCTCCTCACCCCAATTCCACCACTAAAAAGTGGCGTGTCTGGCTACGAGAGTGCAACTCACCCTAACTGAAATTAGGTACAAAAAAAAAAGTGTTTCTCAGGTACGGGGATGGGGTTTGAAAGAAGCATCTTGATTATAATCACCATTCTTATCATCAAAATGAAGTGGAAACTGTTTCTAGTGGTGGAAAAGGAATACTCTACTCTACTTTCAATTATAGTTGTATATCAGTCTTCCTCAGATCAATGACTCAATGTAATAGCCCCAACCGTGGCACCTGCTCAGCAGTCTTGTTACCTGCAATCGAGCACACGCATCAGTTTTGTTGACAAGTCAAATCTGAACTAATTCAGATCAACGTGATCCGATTTAACTCAATCTACCTTTCAAAAGGACTAACTTGGCTGTACGTTAACTACTTGATTGAGACTGGACAAATAAACCTGGAGGAAGCAATAAATGGCTGCCCTCATTTCTCTTAATTGGAATACAACGAATACCAGAGATGCATGTTCAGAAACAAAGATCTGTTCTGCTCTGAAGTCGTTTATTCCATTAATCCCGTCATTTAGATACCAGATCTGACTTGAAATTAGCTGACAGTCAACTGTAGTTTCACCATATTAAAAATTGCATGCAGGAATATGGCCACTTTTAACTGGACCCGATTGAGGGAAAGATTTCATGCTAGGTTTAATTCAGGCGCTGCAGTATAAACTGTTGCCAGGCTTACTATCAAATCCTCCTCCACTGGTTCCGCTTATAATGTAAAATATTGCCCTAAAAGATGTTTTGTGCATGATATGCTTTTGACAGAGTCCCCCAGAAACAATTATACACACAAAGTGGCCTAACATTATATCTTAATGGGACAGTTCCAATGAATCCGCCTTTGTGGATTCAATGGAGCTTAGATGGCTGCACCAGGCGCGCGAAGGAACATAAGAAATATTGGCAGGAATAGGCCATACAGCCCCTCGAGCCTGCTCAGCCATTCAATCAGATCATGGCTGATCTTTGACCTCAACTCCACTTTCCCGCCCGATCCCCATATCCCTGGATTCCTCTAGAGTCCAAAAATCTATCCATCTCAGCCTTTAATATATTCAACAACTCAGCATCCACAGCCCTCTGGGGTAGAGTTCCAAAGATTCACAACACTCTGTGTTAAGAAATTGCTCCTCATCTCAGTCTTGAATGGCTGACCCCATATCCTGCAATTATGCCCCCTAGTTCTAGACTCTAGCCAGGGGAAACAATCTCTCAGCATCTTTTTTTTATTCGTTCGTGGGATGTGGGCGCCGCTGGCAAGGCCAGCATTTATTGCCCATCCCTAGTTGCCCTTCAGAAGGTGGTGGTGAGCTGCCTTCTTGAACCGCTGCAGTCCGTGTGGTGAAGGTTCTCCCACAGTGCTGTTAGGAAGGGTGTTCCAGGATTTTGACCGAGCGACGATGAAGGAACGGTGATATATTTCCAAGTTGGGATGGTGTGTGACTTGGAGGGGAACGTGCAGGTGGTGTTGTTCCCATGTGCCTGCTGCTCTTGTCCTTCTAGGTGGTAGAGGCCGCGGGTTTGGGAGGTGCTGTCGCATAAGCTTATATGTTAACATACTGCTTACACATCTGAAATTAAATTACTTTAGAGTTGAACTAAAACACGGAAAGTTCTGGTTACAGGACTGCGTCTCAATGAATCAAATGGACTAAACTTAAGGGATAATGTCTCTCTCTTTCCCCCCCCGCCCCCACCTCACAACAATCACCATTCCACTGCCTCCCATGCCAAGTCATCAGCTCACAAGGCAGTCTATGTTCTGCAGACAAATGGTTGCTATGTATGCAAATGCTCTGTGGATGAATTAACTTCGATTTTCTTTCAGTATTGAGAAATACTCAACTTTTCCTATCAATTCCTTCTCCAAAAGTATAAATAGAACATACGTGGCACAGCGCCTTTTTTGCAGTACAAAAGCTGCAATAGACTGGCTAGAGGTGCTTGACCTGGATCAACCTGGTTTGCAATTGCATCAGAGGTCACGGGGACACACCGCAGCGATCAGGAGTGCTGGAGGCTAGTTCTCACACACTTTGAGCTTGATGTTTGAAATAACAGGTGATTTTATGATATAGACCTCCTGGTGTACATGTACAATCTTTCTTCTACTTCTGTAATCATGACTATCCCTCAGTCAAAAACAGACATGAAGAGGGTTTTTCTCTGAAGACTCTGATCCAAAAATCACACCCAACTTCCTACAGATAAAGTTATGGAACACTGAAATGAAGTCACATAGTACAGAGGCTTAAAAGGAATTTATTTCTCAATGCATCAATGCCAGGACTATAAATTTCTGTTCGCCAACTAGCCTGGAGAGAATTACTTTCCATCTGTGGTGAGCTGAAAAACAAGCTAGCATACCAGGTTAATAGCAAGCTTCTCCCTCCATTTAACTGAAGCTCTTTGGGACTTCCTGAGGATGTGAAAGGCTACATAAATGCAAAAGATCTTTGTTTTTCATTTCCAAACCTCATTTCTTCCTTTGGATTCCTTCTGTATCAAATCCTTTCTGGGCAATTGCAGCTCTGATAGCTACTGGGAGGGAAGGAAGGAAAAGAAAGAACTTCATTTATATAGTACCTATTACAACCTTAGGTCGTCCCAAAGTGCTTCACAGCCAATGAAGTACTTTCGAATTGTAGTCACTGTTGTAATGTAGGAAAAGCAGCAGCCAATTTGCTCACAGCAAGGTCCTACAAACAGCAATGAAATAAGTAACCAGATGATCTGCTTCTAACGGTGTTGGCTGAGGGATAAATGCCAGCCAGGACTCAGTTAGAACTTCCTTGATCCTCTTTGAACATAGGGTGTGCCATAGGGTCCTTTACGTCCACCTCAGATAGCAGACGGGACATTATCTGAAAGATGGCACCTCCAACAATGTAGCACTCTCTCAAGCAAACTGTATTATACCCTTTCAAATTTAAGAAGTAAAATCCAAGTCTACTACAGATTTCAGAATGATAACACATTGCTAAAAATGTAACCTCTTCATCGGATCACAGATATACAGACTGCATTCTTTAATTAATAAGGTCTTCTATACAGAAAAATTATATTGCTTTTCAGTCAAATGCAACCACAGAAAATAAATCTCAACAGTTTGGATCGTGAAAAGTTAATTTAAACAAGCTAACATTTTAAACATCAGTTGCAGGTAACAAATAAGGTTGGTATTTCTTTCCCAGTACTGTTTAAGCTGAAGTAGACATTTATTCTATAATTTCAGAGAGCGCCTAAAAGCAATCCAAATGCTAGTGACACAAATTGATGTTAATAACGGATTGAATAACATTTGGGCATCCAGTAAATTGAGTCCAGAACTCTACCCATACTAAAAAAGCTTGTGTTTCAGCAACAACTGAGGTCAGCATCTAGTTTTGCTGATTTGAATCCTCAGCTTGGTTTATAAACAACCAAGATCTATAGCATTCTTAACGCTACAGGTCCCAAATAATTTATGGAAAAGATGTATGAGTGGGAATGTGTGGGAGAAATAATTGCAGTAAATTAACACATACACCTCTAGGATGAAAATTATTCTTGACTTTGTTCAATTTCCAGCACCAACATCCATCACCTTGGAGACCATGAAAAATATCTGCAAGAAAAATACCCCCCTCATAGGAAATATGGGTAAAGAAATAAATGCAGACGTCATTATCCCTTCTCAAGCTGACCAGTGCTGCACATCTGCAAAAGTCAGGTCTCTCAAAAGCCAGGAAACGAGTGTTCATGTTCACAAGCTAAGAGTGGTTATAAAAATCTTCAATGCAAATTTCCCAACAATAAAAATACTCATTAGCAAATATAAAATCTATTATATGAATGCGTACTAAATCAATTACGGTTCAGATGAAATTCATCAGAGTGTAATCTGAATAGTTTATAGATGTCATCTGAACCTTCAATTAAACTACCTTTTTGTCACTAACAATGTACGTATAATCTCAAAATAAAACAGTGAACAGTAGTGCTGAGATTGCACAGATTAGAAAAACAAATGAGACAGAACAGTTTTCACAATTAATGAGGAATACAAGGAGGAAATTTTCCTATTGAGAAGCAGAGTTATAGGATTTTGGAAACATCTGAAAAATTATCAGGCCACCTAGAATTCTGCAGCAGATTTCTGCAGCAAGCCTAACCAAATTCTGCAGCAAGAGGATGTAAATTCTACCATCAAATTCAAAATCTCCCCTTGGTTATTGTTTCCCATTTTCAGAAAAAACATTGGAAAAAATAGAGAAATTTTGCAATTGCAGATAAATTCTGTTGCAATGGAGCCAGAGTGTTAGGAGCCTGGGAATAATTGAAATCTAACAATAAATCCAAGGACAAAGTACAAGAGCTGAATGGAAACCTGATATTAGATAATTCCCTTGAAATCCTTCCACGGTTCAATGTATAGTATTAATTTTATGTATGATTTTATTCAAGTTGGGGTCCATCTTTGTGCCAGATGCATCAGTGAACCACTTACATTGGTGAGTGGTAATATTTGTACAAAAATAATTGGGACCTTATTCTGGAAATTAAAGAAAAATAGTTAGCAGTTGACCACTAGGAAATTCTATAGCTAATATATTTGTTCTAATAAATTTTACTTATCGACTTATTCAGTTAGCAGAAATGCAATGCTAAATGATCAAAACAGTCTTCTCATTTCAGATAAATTTTAAAATGCAGCATAGTCAAGGCCCAAAAAGGACAATACATTTCAAAGCACTAAGAAACCCAAGACAAAAAGAAGAGATCTGGTCTAAAAGCCTATGCTTTGGAATTATGTTAGCCTGGAGGACAGAGAACCAGAAGACATCTTCAAACAGACATAAGGGGAAGATTCTGTTTCCTGGAGTGTAACAGCCAGCTTGACACATTCCCTACACTTCATTAATAATAAGTATTAGAAATGCTGAAAAGGAGGTAGATTGAAGAACACAAAGCAGCTCAAAGATCAACAATCCACATTATATCTCCCTACACAGAGACATGCCTGAATTTTTTTTCTATTTTGTTAAATTTTTTTATCAATTTACCTAAAATTTTCACAAAACCTAAATAAGGAACAAGTATTTTTGGACCATCGCTATCTCTCTTTTAAAGATCAAATGATAGAATTTGGATTAAGAGGAACATTTTTCACCCAACCTATTCTTGTTGATTTTCTCTACTGAAATATTTTTGTTTAAACAATGACAGGTGACAAATCACTGGAAGAATTACTGACCATGGCAACTGCGCTAATTTGGCCAAGTTGGCAGAACTATCGTTTCTGGACCAGAAGATTGTAAATTAATTCAAGTCCCCCACCAGGACTTGAGTGCACAATCTAGGAAGAAACTTCAGTGTACTACTGAGGGAGTGCTATATTGTCTGAGGTGCCACCCTTCAGATGAGATGCTAAACCAAGATTTTATCTGCCTGTTCAGGCAAATGTCAAAGATTTGGTAGCACTTCACAGAAAAGAGCAGGTAGTTCAACCAGTGTCCTGGCTAACATTCCTCTCTCAATTTGTCATTCATCTCGTTGTGCTTTGTAGGCATTGCTGGCATAGAATAGCTGCCACATTTGTCTACATAATAGTCACTGCTCTCCAAAAGATACTCAATGTGCAAAGTATTTTGAAACATTTTTATGATATAACAAGTAATTATATCATAGACTAATGCAGTGCAGAATGAGGCCATTTGGCCCATCATGCCTGTGCCAGCTCTTTGAAAGAGCTACCAGTTAGTCCCACTCCCCTGCTCTTTGCCCATAGCTCTGCAAGTTTTTTCTTTTTATATTATATCTAATTCCCTTTTGAAAGTTACCATTGAATCTGCTTCCTCTACCCTTTCAGGCAATGCATTCCAGATCATAACAACTTGCTAAGTAGAACAAATTCTTCTCATCTTTTGCCAATTATCTTAAATCTGTGTCCTCTAGTTTCTCCCTATCTACTCCATCAAAATCTCTCCTAACTTTGAACATCTCTATTATATCTCCCCTTAATCTTCTCTGCTCTAAGGAGAACAATCCCAGCTTCTCTAATCTCTCCATATAACTGAATTCCCTCATCCTTGGTACCATTCTGGTAAATCTCCCCTGCACCCTCTCCAAGACATTGACATCCTTTCAAAGTGTGGTGCCCAGAATTGGTCACAATACTCTAGCTGAGGTCTAACCAGTGATTTATAAAAGTTTACCATAACATCTTTGCTTTTGTACCCTATGCCCCTATTTATAAAGCCACAGATCCCGTATGCTTTTTTTTAAAAAACAGCTTTATCAACTCGTCCTGCCACCTTCAAAGATTTGTGTCTGTGAACCCCCAGGTCTCTCTGTTCATGCACCTCATTTAAAATGTTACCATTTAGTTTGTGCTGCCTCTCCTCATTTACACAGATGTTTCTTTCTTCAAATGATCAAAGTTAACTTTTACCATGCAGTGGGCACAGTCAGAAACATAGGAACAGGAGCAGCCCATTCAACCATTCAATTAGATCATGGCTGATCTGTACAAACCCACCTTTGTTCCTTATCCCTTGATACCCTTACCCAACAAAAATCTTTCGCTCTCTGTCTTGAAAATTTTATTTGATCCAGCATCTACAGCCATTTGGAGGAGTGGGTTCCAGATTTCCACTACCCTTTGTTGAAAAAGTGCTTCCTGATTTGATTTCTAAATGGTCTAGCTCTAATTTTAAGATTTGGCCTCTTGTTCTGGATTCCCCCACCAGAAGAAATGGTTTCTCTGTATCTACCATATTGAATCCCTTTATCATTTTAAACACTTGAATTAGATCACCGTTCAACCTTCTAAACTCAAGGGCATACAAGCTAAGTTTATGCAAACCGTCTGCATAATTTAATCCTTTAATCCCTGGTATCATTCTGATGAATCTGCACCATACCCTCTCCAAGGCCAATATATCTTTCCTGAGGTTCGGTGCCCAAAACTGAATGCAGTACTCCGGTACTTGTCTGATCAAGGCTCTGAACAATTTAAGCATCACTTCCTCACTTTTGAATTCCAACCCCCTTGAGAAAAAGGCCAACATTCCATTAGCTGCTTCAATTACTTTTTATACCTGTACACTAGCTGTTAGTGATTTATGTATCTAAATCCCGTTGCTCCTCCACAGCTTAGTCTCTCATTATTAAGACAATATTCAGATTTGTCTTTCTCAGATCAAAGATGGACAACCTCAAACTTCCCCACACTGAACTTCATCAGCCATAGTTTTGCCATTCACTTAGTGTCTACATCTGTTTGCAACTTCCTGCTCCCATCCACACATCCTACTGTGTCTCCTAACTTAGTGTCCTCTGCAAACTTGGATATACAACTCTCTATTCGTTTATCCAAGCCATTAAGATATATGGCAAAAAGCTGAGGCCCCAGCACAGATCACAGCGCCAATCAGAGAATTAAACCCTTTATCCCTACTCTCTGCCTCCTACCTCCTAACCAATGACTCATGTGACAAGGTTACCATCAATTCTGAGCCCTCTCATTTTTGCTAATAATCTCTTCTGCGGAACCTTATCAAATGCCTTCAGGAAGTTCATATGGACAACATCTGTAGACACTCCCCTACCCACCAGGTTAGTGACCTCCTCAAAAAATTCAACAAGATTTTAAAAAATTATTTTTATTCATTCTAAGGATACGGGCATCATTGGCAAAGCCGGCATTTATTGCCCATCCCTAGTTGCCCCTAAGAAGGCGGTGGCCTGCTTTCTTGAACTGCTGCAGTCCTTGTGGAGTAGGTACTCCTACAATGCTGTTAGGAAGGGAGTTCCAGGATTTTGACCCAGCGACAATGAAGGAACAGCGATATACATTTGCATCAGGATGATGTGTGACTTGATGGCGACCTTGCAGGTGATGGTGTTCCCATGCACCTACTGCCCATGTTTTTTTTTATTCGTTCATGGGATGTGGGCATCGCTGGCGAGGCCAGCATTTATTGCCCATCCCTAATTGCCCTCGAGAAGGTGGTGGTGAGCCGCCGCCTTGAACTGCTGCAGTCCGTGTGGTGAAGATTCTCCCACAGTGTTGTTAGGAAGGGAGTTCCAGGATTTTGAACCAGCAACGATGAAGGAACGGCGATATATTTCCAAGTCGGGATTGTGTGTGACTTGGAGGGGAACGTGCAGGTGGTGTTGTTCTCATGTACCTGCTGCTCTTGTCCTTCTAGGTGGTAGAGGTCGTGGGTTTGGGAGGTGCTGTCGAGGAAACCTTGGCGAGTTGCTGCAGTGCATCCTGTGGATGGTACCCACTGCAGCCACTGTGTGCCGGTGGTGAAGCGAGTGAATGTTTAGGGTGGTGGATGGGGTGCCAATCAAGCGGGCTGCTTTGTCCTGGATGGTGTCGAGCTTCTTGAGTGTTGTTGGAGCTGCACTCATCCAGGCAAGTGGAGAGTATTCCATCACACTCCTGACTTGTGCCTTGTAGTTGATGGAAAGGCTTTGGGGAGTCAGGAGGTGAGTCACTTGCTGCAGAATACCCAAGCCTCTGACCTGCTCTTGTAGCCACAGTATTTATATGGCTGGTCCAGTTAAGTTTCTGGTCAATGGTGACCCCCCAGGATGTTGATGGTGGGGGATTCGGCGATGGTAATGCCATTGAATGTCAAGGGGAGGTGGTTAGACTCTCTTGTTGGAGATGGTCATTGCCTGGCACTTGTCTGGCGCAAATGTTACTTGCCACTTATCAGTCCAAGCCTGGATGTTGTCCAGGTCTTGCTGCATCCGGGCTCGGACTGCTTCATTATTTGCAGGTGATGGTGTTCCCATGCACCTACTGCCCATGTCCTTCTAGGTGGAAGTTGTGGGTGTGGGAGGTGCTGCCGAAGAAGCTTTGGCGGCGCTACAGTGCATCCTGTAGATAGTACACACTGCAACCGTGGTTCGGTGGTGGAGGGAGTGCATGTTTAAACTGGTGAATTAGTCAGACTAGACCTACCCATTATAAATCCATGCTGACTCTCATTGATCAGCTGATATTTATCAAAATGCTCAGACACTCTGTCCCTGATGAGAATTTTCCTACAACTTCCACACAGGTGATATTAAATTGACAGGTCTGTAGCTACCTAGTTTCTCCCACTACCCCTTCTTAAATAATCATATTTGCAATTTCCCAATCAAAAGGCATGAGTCCTGAACTGAGCGCACTTTGGAAAATTGTGGTTCATGCATCTGCAATTTCCTCACCTATTTCTTTTAATACACTGAGGTGGTAACCATCAGGTCCTGGAGATTTGAGTACATCAAGTCCAATTATTTTCTCCATTATCATTTTTTTTTAAAAAAACTTATATTAAATCCACTAAGTTACTCCCCTAGACTTACTTTTAGGCTCCCCTGTACTGCTAGTATTTTGTCCTCTTCTTCCACAGATACAAAGTACTCATTTAACAAGTCTGCCATTTCCTTATTATCCATTGTGGTCTCGCCTGCATCAGTTTTAAATGGGCCCACATTCGCCATTCTTTTTCTCAATATATTTATAAAAGGTTTGGCTGATATCCCTTGCAAGTCTTTTTTTCATATTCCCTTTTTGCACCTCATTACTTTCTCTGTATGCCTTTGTTGCCTTTTAAAGGTCTCCCAGTCCACTGGATTTTTACTTTTTTCTTTTAGCTTGATACTGTCTCTACCTCATTTGTTGACCATGGTTGCTTAACTACACAAATGCAGCCTTTGCCTTTTAGGGGAAGGTAATGGTTTTGTATTGTACCAAATACTTCGTTGACTATTTCTCACTGTTTGTCTGTAGGTTTACCCATTAACAGTTCAGCTTAGTTTACTCTAGTCAATTTATTTCTCATCCCTTCAAAGTACTTACATTTAAAACCTTGGTTTGTGACTCTCCCATCTCCATCTCAAACCCAATATAAATTCAATCATATAATGGTCACTATTTGCAAGATGCTCCCTTACTGTCAGGCTCTGGGGTTGCTGCCAAGTTTGCATGGCTCATAGCAGCCCCATCTGTTCTGATTTGTTTTTATGTATCAAAAGATTTACCTGGTCAACCTTTAGATTTTGGCATTCCATTGGCTGAAAAAAATCTTTGGAGTCTGTTTTTAGCCAAAAACTAATTTTCTGGAAGTTTCTCCCACCACCAAAATGGATGGTGGGAGCTCAAGGAAGACATTTTTTTTTAAAGTTAAAAGGAAGTTAGAATTAATTAGATAGAAAAAATGTGGAGAATAGAAAAGTGAAGGCAAGAAAAGTAGTAGAGTTTATTATACTATTAACCTTACACTATAGTAGAAAAACTACTTCTAATGCTGAAGTAGCTTTATTACAGCTCCAAGAAAGAAAATAAAACTTGCTTTTATATAGTGCCTTTCATGACCTCAGGAAGTCCCAAAGCACTTTGCAGCCAATTAAGTACTTCTGAAGTGTGGTCATTGTTGTAAGGCTATTCCAAGCCTAGAAGTCTGAAGATTGACATGTTTGACATCACAAAAGCAGTCAAATTTTGACATGATTTCACATATCAAACTACGAATACTATTACAGACTTGAGATCTCTTTCATGACACTGGGTTAATAGTTTTGTCATTTACAATATGGATGAATGTGTTTTTTTTAAATATAGAAGATACAACACTGCAAAAAGGTTAGTGATAATCTTTTTGCTGCTGACTCCCCAATGGCTCAATTTGTTAAAAAGATGAGTAGCTGTGCCTCACCCACCAGGAAAGTTCCAAATCATACCTGTGCTGAGTCACCTGATCTCAGCCAAAGTAATGAAAGGGATGCTAAAATTGGCCTCAGGCATCCTCAGTTAGGAATGGGGCGGGGGGGGGCGAAGACGGACAGCCAGGATTTCAAGTCTCAATCTATCCAGCAACCTTGAATGTATATGTGTGAACATCAGGTGAGGGCAGGATCAGACCCAGCTGTGAATGCCCCCATGGTCAAGTGGTCTGCCAACATAGATCACCGGCCAGGTACCATACGCCTGCAGGGGAAGGAAGAAAATTGATAAGGAAAAGTAGGAGAAAGGGATAAGCCCAAGGTCTGCATAACTTCAATAAACATAAAAGAGTGAACATCAGACAGTCTAATATAATCCACTGTAGGCTTTACTGACAAAGCATTGATAGCACAGTCTTTATCTCAAAGAATTTCTGCATCAAGGTCTGTACAATGCAATTACTCCTCAGCAACTGTCAATATTCTGCCATGCCCAAGGATTTAGATAAGGAGTGCTTGACAGCTGGAGTAAGTTTTGGGAAAATTTTAGCACACATGTACAATCTCCCTGTGACCCAGCTACAAGTCACGAGACTTTTGCAGTCAATAGGATGTGTGCCTGAATGCAAACCTGCCAAACATTGAAAACGTAAAGTCCGGACCTCGAGAGGCGAACGGGGAAAGAAAATGATTAGCTCACTTATAATCCATCTTAACTGAGGTTCAGATGACCTGAGAGCTCAGGCAATTCAGAGCATTTGTCCAACTATAATTTAATTAACAGTCTTGAAATCACATTGTCAGTTATTTGGAATGTGTACATTCAGTTTTACATGGCTTTAAATTCTGTTTTACTCTGTTTATCTGCAGGCATTACCCATTAGTGCAAATACAGACAATCATTACACTTCATAGTCTTAATGCAGACCATTTCCATTTAAAGATTCATTATTATGACTGTTACTGCAGCTTTGAGAAATAATCTGCAGTTTAAAAAAAATTGCATGCGCTGAATATTGGCTGTGTTGTCAAGAGAAAGTGCTGAGCAGAAGCTTCCCTATAGGGAGTTGAGAGGCCAAGTCACCCTGAACCACTCTTGTATAGCCTTGAAGTCAGCTAAGAGTATCCTGGTGGCAGGTTATCTGCTCACCTGATTGACAGTTGGTTTGCATCGCGAGATGAGGATCTTAAAAAGTACTTCTGCCATTTTGTTTAAACCATTACAAGTTATGTCGCAGGGTAAACTATGCTATTTGGACAACACAAACACGATCACCACAACTACACCTTTAAAGATATTCTCACCCCCGTCTAATCAGTGCACTGTGCAATCTCACTCCTCTCCCTATTAACCCAATTCCCCCCCCACTCCAGCTCATGCTCTCCTGCTCACAACCTCTTTCTCTTCCCCCAACAATCCACCCGCTTCCTCAACCTACACCCTCCTTCCCCCCACTTTTCCCCCCTCTCTCTCTCTCCACCTCCACACCCTCCTCTCTTTACCCCAGTTCTCTCTCTCTTTCGCTCCCCCCCCCACCCACCACCTTAGGCTAGTTCCACCCTCTTACGTACTTCTGCCTCCCCCCTCTCTCTCACACGCAACAGCATCCTCTCACATGCACCCATGCTTTTCCAAACCCTTCTCCCATGTGCACATGCTTCCCACTCTACTACATGCATATGGTCCCCTCTTTCTCACTCGGGCTCACCTCTAACACACCTATCCTTGCACATATGCTACCCTCCTCCATCACACACGCTTCTCTCTCTCTCTTACGCCCTCCTCCTTCGTTTCACACATATCCTCCCCTCTCTAACACGCACATCCCCACCCCCGGTGTGTACCCTCCTCACGCTCTCTCTCATCTACCATCACATACTCTCCCTCTCTCTTGTGCACCCTCCACTTTCTTGCATGCCCATCTTTCACTCTTACCTCCTCCTACACTCCCTTTAATTTCTTGTGAACGCAATTGCTCCACACTCACTCATGAGGGGCTACGTGCACGTGAGCGAAAGAGCACATCTGACATGTTACATCACTTGCTTCCACGCAGTTCTCTTGTGCAAATGCATTCCTCTCATTCGCCCACAATTTCACTCTTGCTCTCATGTGAACATTCCCACCCCCACACTCATACTTTCCTCCCTGCCAAACATGTGCATACTCCTCCCTCTTATGCATCTCCTTCTCTCATGCATACTCCACTCTTTTTGCACATGCGCATGCATCCAATCACCTTATCTTCCAAACTCTCCTCTCGTACAAATGAACCCCTCTTTCTCTTGCACACTCTTGCCTCTCCTCCTTCCCACGCATTTGCATGCGAACACACACCCTCTCCTCTCATGCTCTCACTCACATGCAAGTTTCTCACTCTCACACAACTTACCTTTCTTGCACATTCCTTCTATTTCTCCTCACATATTGCTCCCTTACACAACTACTCCTTCTCTCAGAAACACACTCTCATCTCCACTCACATCTTCTCACCCCCTCAGACTCCTACTGCTCCTTCTCCTCTTGCAGATAGCTTCTCTTCTCATGCACAAGCTTTCCATGCCCTCTCTCTTTTGCATGTACGCATCCTCCTCTTGTCCCTCATTTCCCTCTTCTCCTGATTCCCACTTCAATTAGCTTAATTTTCCCCTCTTAGTATCCTTCTCTCATTTGCCACTCCTCTCACTCCCTTTCTCTAACATCCCTGCTTCTTGTGTGTCTCGCTTCTTTTTCTTCATTACTTCTTTCCTTTATTCCTCTACGCCTTCTCCCTCGTGTTCCTTTTTTCTCACCCCTTCAACCTTGTTCTAATCCCCTTGTCTCTTGTTCTCTTCTCCACTACTTCTGTGTCTCTTCTACCACCTCCTCCTCCCCTTCTCTGTTCCCTCTTCTGACATTCCTCCTTTCTCACATTGTTTCTCTCTCCATCCTCCCATGCTTCTCCTCTTCTTCCCTTGGTGTTCTCTTCTCCCCTTCTGTATCACATTCCATCTTCTCTCCCTGTTCTCAATTTCTCATAATCCCTCTTCTCCACCTCCTCTCTGCCTAGTTTCCTCTTGTTCTCATGTTATGTTTTCTCCTCCCCTTCACGATCATATTCCCTCATCTGTTTGGTTTACACTTTACAAACAAATACGTACACACGTCATAGTTGCTTTTTCCTAAAATCATCTAGCTCTTTCAGTGCAGGGACCAGCAGTGTTCTACATTTGACCTCGTGGTAGTGGCGACAGTTCTCTGCATACTCCACAGCCCATTTGTTTAAAAAGCGAATGTGTAATGCATGCCCTATACTGTAGTGCATTTGGGTGAAAATTAATTATTTTTGCAATGGAAACTATATTTAGCCAGTTTACAAAGAAAGCAACACTGTTTTATTGTGGCTGATTTGAATCTCACACCAAAATTGAATGTCTGGGTAGGTGCTAAAAGCTGCCAGTCGTCCATCCCTGTAACTAAGTATGACGCATGCAAGCTTTTGGTAGAGTTCCTTTAATGTAGAAAAACACTCCGTGACAGAAGAAAGGAATGGTTGTTGAGCCTTTCTGGGAGAGGTGACTGAAAACTTGGTTGAAATGATGGAAGAATTTAGAGCAGGAGCTCTAGACTCTAGACTCTAGAATGTTCCACCATCAATGGTGGTGCAGAGGGAGGGCAGCATACAAAAAGGCCAGGGTCAGAACCAGAGGTGACACAAAGGTGAGAAAAAGCAATGGAAAGATTTGTGGATGAGGATGAGGAATAGGTAATAGGAAGCCAGCGCAGTTCAGCAATGAACTGATGGATGAGCAGGACTTAGTGCAGGATAGAATGTAGGTGGTAAGAGTTTTGGACAAGTTGGGAGTTTATGGAGAGCGAGTGTCATGAGATTATCAAAGGAAGGTGTTGGAGAAAGAGTCTAGAGGTGACAAACAGATGGATAAGGGTTTCGGCAATGGCAGGTACGAGGTAGGGATGAAGGTGGTTAATGCTTTAAAAGGTGAAAGTAAATGGTCCTGGTGATATACAAGACATGAAGTTTGAAGCCTGGCTTTGGATCAAACTGAATTTCAAGGTTAAGCAGAGCCTGGTTCAACATGACTGAGCAGTCAAGGAAGTCCATGGCAAGGGAGTGGAGTTTTTGGCATCTGCCAAAAAAATGGTTTTGGACATTCCAGTTCAATTGGACGGAATTTTGGCTCATCCATGACAGTTTGAACATTTTTGTTTGTACAGCCTCACATTAGCAAACCTCATAAATTAACAAAATGATTTTATTCCATCATGAGTTTGAGCACTGCATTGCAATCAAGGAACTAACACTGCAGTAATACAGAACAATTGTGGGTTGCATATGTTCTCTCTCTTAACCTAGTGGATCCATTCACCACAATTTTACAATACACCACAATACTAGGTATTTAATTATATTTGAAAATTCAGAATTCTAGTAAGCCTAACTGAGGGTATCCTCACAATACATTAATGTGAACGAGATGACATGTCTACAAATGCATGTCAATTTGAGCTCAGG
The DNA here is from genome assembly GCF_035084215.1 of Heptranchias perlo. Classification (NCBI taxonomy): domain Eukaryota; kingdom Metazoa; phylum Chordata; class Chondrichthyes; order Hexanchiformes; family Hexanchidae; genus Heptranchias; species Heptranchias perlo. Next base: position 36,774,791 of record NC_090349.1, read on the forward strand.
TGGTGATTTCATAAAGCTGCAAAGGATCAGAAAAACAAATTAGGGATAGATAATAGAAGGATGAGATGACATCAATCTGCTTAGCCTTAATTTTCAGTGTTTGCATGGTGGAATGCATCCAAAAATGCACATAAATGGCATAAAAATCATTTATAGGTCTTACTTGCATCAAATTTTGAAGCAAATGTTACAATAAGCTAGATGCTAAAGCTTTGGAGAATAACTTGGAACAAATGAAACAGAAGGATAAAACGTTTACCAACTTCTGTAAACCCAGAGCACGACTAACCAACATGTCATTTTAGAACTAAGAACCATACAGCGAGATTTTTGTATTCTGCACAAAATCTCCAAAACTACTATTTAGCGAATAGCATTTTAATAGCTCATCTAATTTGGTTCATGTAGTTAAGTGATTTATAAATCATAATGAAATCATTTTAGCTGTTCTTGGAAAAATATGTGGGGAAATTTTATTTTGTTATGCAGTTAGGACATATTGGTACATCTCCCATTAAAACAGTGGAACTGTAAGTGCAAATTCAAAAGCACACCTGTGCAGACAAGATGCTTTTTCTTACCAACTCTGTCAGGGTTAGCAGGTGTGTGCAGAGCAAAATGTTATGAATAGCAACATTCCATTTTTAAGAATAAAATTTTTAGGAATTTTCTTCAGTTACATTTCAAAAGGAAATTTGATGAAGAAGCTTACTTACTTGTGATTAACTAATAAATCCAATAGGGAATTCAGGAGGAAGGTCTTTACCCAAGATTGGTGAGAATGTGGAATTTGCTACCCTGAAGGAGTAGTTGAGACGACTAGCATAGAGGCATTTAAGGGGAAGCTAGATAAGTACATGAGGGAGAAAGGAATAGAAGGATATGGTTATAGGGTGAGATGAAGTAGGGAGGAGGCTTGTGTGGAGCATGAACACTGGCATGGATCCGTTGGGCCAAATGGCCCGTTTCCGTGCGGTACATTCTATGTAATTCTTTGCAAGCTAGGTACAACATTGAATTTACTTAACATTTTGGTACTAATATACAAAAACTACACTTAAGCCAGAACACTTCAATCGTGTGCAAATGGACTTTTTGTGTTAATTCATCATCTCAAATTGTTCAATCACCAGACCTGAAAGCACCAGAACTTCACCCTAACGTTACATAGCTGAAAATGCCCTCTTCAGACACAGAACACATTTGGAAGGACAAAATCTGTAATCTAATTATACTGCTGCATTTTTTCCTCAGTTCAAAGAAATAAAACATGAAAATTTCACAACCTTTATCATTAGATTTTACCAAAATTCAAAAGACAACACAGCTTAATCATTTTTTTAAAAGTCAGCACAATTAGTTTGCATTTCACTGTTCAGATTTCGTGACAAAGTTTGCTAGGGAACTGGGATTTTCTATGTTGCCAAGTCTGAAATCAAGGAATGAGCTGAGACAAAAGCAAGCAGGTGCAGCAAGTAATCCGGAAGGCGAACAGAATATTGGCCTTTATTTCTAGGGGGATGGAGTATAAAAGCAGGGAAGTCATGCTACAACTGTACAGGGTGCTGGTGAGACCACACCTGGAGTACTGCGTACAGTTCTGGTGCCCTTATTTAAGGAAGGACATACTTGCATTGGAGGCAGTTCAGAGAAGGTTCACTAGGTTGATTCCGGGTATGGAAGGGTTGTCTTATGAGGAAAGATTGAACAGGTTGGGTCTATATTCATTGGCGTTCAGAAGAATGAGAGAAGATCTTATTGAAACATACAAGATTCTGAAGGGACTCGATAGGGTAGATGCTGAGAGGATGTTACCCCTCATGGGGGATTCTAAAACTAGGGGGCATAGTCTCAGAATAAGCGGTCGCCCATTTAAGACGGAAACGAGGAGGAATTTCTTCTCCCAGAGGGTCGTGAATCTTTGGAATTCTTTACCCCAAAAAGCCGTGGAGGCTGAGTCATTGAATACATTCAAGGCTGAGTTAGACAAATTTTTGATCAGCAAGGGAGTCAAAGGATATGGGGAAAGGGCAGGAAAGTGGAGTTGAGGTAAAAATCAGATCAGCCATGATCTCATTAAATGGCGGAGCAGGCTCGAGGAGCCGAATGGCCTACTCCTGCTCCTATCTCTTATGGGCTTATGGTCAAAGCAGTATTAACAAGGCTGAAAATAGTCACTGAAAAATACCTGATCTCTTGTGCCTTTCTATTATAAAGACTAATTGATCTTCCACTGTGTTGCTTGGGAGAATTTTTTAAAAAAATGTCTGCCTTCCCTGTAATAATCTGCGCTTGTCTCCCTCTCTGTTTTCCATTCTTTTCGACTGTGTCCATCCTTCTGTTTCACACTTCTGTTATCTAACTTGCTCCTCACTCTCAATAAGTCTACCCGTCCCTCCATCTCCTCCCTCCTGTACACTGCAACTCACTCTCTCCCTCCATCATTTGTTTTAGGTATATGAAAATTTCTGTGCTACATTTCAAAAATCAATTTTTTTTTTAAAAGTGTATATACCGTACTTTCCTCCTCTCCAACCCCACCCCCATCCTCCCCCACAACGCCGTCTCAAGGGGCACTATAGTCAGATTCGGAAATCCAACCCTCAAATAGCTGCAGAAATTGTCATCTCTCCCTAGTTATGAAGAAGTTAGTGAATGCCAGGAGCTTAGGCCAAATGGGAGTGATAGTCAGATTATGAGTGCAGGGATCAGTCCCTGGTGACCATGGGATCAATAATGCATTAATAGTCAAGTGGTTAGTGCAGACTAATCAGATCTGTGGGATACGACAAAATATTTATTGAGTTTTTTTAAATAAATCACAATATTAATAAAGTTCAGCTATACAAGTTAATTCCTGCAGCATCCCCCACAATTAGTCTCCTACTCTCCAGTTCATTGTTTTTTTTGTTCATCTTCCACTTTTCACCTCCATGTGCATGGCTTACAAATATCTTCTCAGATTTTTCCTCACTTGCTTTTCTTCTTTCTTTAAGTACCTTTATCCCTGTGTCCCTGTCTCCTCTCCTATATATTTCTCTGCATGCCTCTCAGTTTAAAGAAACTGATGTTTAAATAATGCTGTTCACTTTTTGTTTTGCTTTTACACAATGTCTCTTATATACATCTCTCTCTCTCTTCCTATTTGCAATGTCCCTCAATTATCTTTTTCTCTCACGTCACACAGAAACCTAAAGGCAGACTTTTGACTCCAACCCTCTAATAACCACAGAAATTATCACCTCGCCCTGGGTATGAAGCCATAGCTCTCCTCTGGGATATTAGCATAATCCTGCAGCTCTCTTCTAAAGAGTCCGATTACCACAGAAACACTTCATACTATAGGCCAGGAGGCTGCTCCTATCAACAGCATTGCCTGATCCCACCTTCATTTGCTCTTAGCTAGTCTGTTTTTTAAAAAAAAAATTATTGGAAAACTGGGACACAGGTTTGAGAGAGACTGAAGAGCCAGTATCCCTTTGTTGAACTGCTCTTGCAACAGCAAATAGTTTAAAAACAAGTAGCAGTCAATGTCTCTCCCCTATCTGCCACAATATGCAAGACAAGAGAAAACTAGGGGGCTGGAGCTGTAGCTGGGAGGGACTGTGGACAGGGGCCATTCAAAGCAGGCTTCAGAATACATAGGGCAGGAAGACATGGGAGCAGAATGGAGCTCTTGTCTGTTAAGCAAAATGGCACCCAGGTATTGAATCTCTCACCTAATTGGTCCTTGCTGAGCATCTACTTAGCATGCATTAGCAAGATGGTAGTGGTGTCTGGTGCTCAGGTTTAGTGGTCATGCAGTGCCCAAGGACCAATCAAAAAATGGGCATACAGGAGCAGACGCAGACAATCTATCTGTAACAGTAGATCACCTTGGCGTTACTCACATATTCCAGGGTCTGGAGTGCATTTTTGATGTTTACCACAGTCCTGCTGCAGCCTAAATGGAACTGTCCTGTATTTCAGCAAATTTACTGAAGCAATATATCACATGACTGACCAGGTTAAAAACATTATATACCTTACTGACGCAGCTAAAATTGTCTGTGAGGCTTATAAACACTATAAAATTTAAGATGTAATTAACTTCTTCTTCACAAAATCCTATTTCTACTCACTTGTGTAATAAATAGTTTATTTTTTGATCCACCTCACAATAGATTTGAAGACTGAACCAAACTGTACAAAACTTTGGTGCCCTGTTGAACCCAAGGGTGAGTTTCAAAGCCCTTATCGTATCCATTACTTTTATCTTTGCAACAGTGACTACCTCTGCCCTTAGCTTACTCCACTGTCACCAACACCTTTATCCACAAACTTTTATACATATCTTAATCACCGTTAAACTTGATTTCTCCAACGCCTTCCTCATTGATCTCCCAACCATCCATACACTAGCTCAAATTAAGCCTGCTACCCTATCACACCCATCCTTGCTGACCTGAACCAGCTCCCTGTTGCCATCACATTGAACTTTATATCCTCCTTACCTGTAAATCCATTCATCGCCTCATTCCAACCTATCCCTGCATCTTTCGCTAATCTTATGACTGCTCCCATGTCCTCCGGTCCTCTGAGTTTGGCTTCCTGTGACTTACTTCTGCCTCCACCCACTACTGGTGTTAGAACAGTCACATTCAGCCCTGGTCTATGGAATTTCTTCCCTGCACTCTATCTCCCAGCCCACCTTTAAGTGCATTCTCAAAATGCCTTCTTCAAGCAAAGTTTTGATCACCTCCCCCAACACTCCCTCAACAGCTGTGTCTGTTCCTCTTCCTCCCAGTGAAGGTCTGTGGATATTTTTCTACATTAAAAAGGAGAAAGTTGTTAGTTATTTGCTTAAGATGCAAGTACTTTATTCTTCTCTGCTCCTCAAGCCCTTCTATACACTTCTTGTCATCCTCAAAACTTTCTTTTTCTAAGTTTGTCTTGTTAAAAAAGTTAATTCTAGCTGTATACTCTCACATGCATGAAGAAAAATAGCAGGTGAAAGTCTGAAGAAATTTGTGGAAATTTTCAGTTTTGTGGTACTTACTGATTAGTTAATAACGGTGATAAAATTGAACCATCTAACTGATCAATGTTCTCATTAGCAGTTAGCGATCGAATCAAACTGCTTTGGATTTGTTCATTCTTAGTCAGTTATAATTTGAATGAAAATTTTAAGATATGAACTTATTTCAGCCAGTCACTAATTTTTGCCCTAGAGACATATATTGCCCTGATATACAATACTTTTGAGGCATGATTCACTAAACACAAAACATAACTAGAGAGATCAAAGTACATCTCTGATTACATATTTAGTAAATCACAACATCATACATACTATTTCAATAATTCCTGCCTGAAGTATACTGTTCATTTCATGGTTGAGCTCTGGTTTCAAATGGAAAGTATATTTGTGTTTCCTGCAATCTGACAGAGCCAGATGAAGAACAGGATCAGGAGCTAGCAAATCTGTTTAAGGAGCCCAAGCTAGTGTGAGGGAATGAATTCAGAAAGTGGGCATTCTGACCACTACAGCTCAGTCAGGACAGGCTGTACACAACTCCAACTGCTTTACAGTTTCTGGCATCATGCCTGCAATCCAATGCTGGCTGCCCCAATCTCTCCTGCCACCTATACAGGATTCTCTAAATTACTCCTAGGAAAACCCTTTTCTATACTTCTGGGGAATGAACGGAATTAATTGTCTCCTGTTCCCCTTTACTACTACGTGTAGTTCCTGCAACCTACCTCACGTCTACCTGTCACTGGAACAACTTCCTCTGTATCCTGAGGATTAGCAAAAAGGTAAGAGGGATAAAATTAACCACACATTTAAAATAAACATTTAATAGTAATCAGGGCTGCTGATTTGCAGTTTCTATTGCAAATCTAATCATGGAACTGAAGCCTGAAAATATTAACACTCCTACAGTATTCTAATAAAAATGCAATGTGACTTAATCACTGTAAATCAGTGGCCCTAATGATATATTGTACTATGCATAAAGTTTCCTCCGATTCACCGCAAGTAATGCCATGGGAATTCTGCGGGTAGCTTAAAGATATATGGAAATCTAAAAAAAACGCTAGCAGCTCTTAAGTTACTTTTTCCTTTTCACAATAATACACGACAGCTGCTAACAATCTTGATCCTCACTACGCATTTTAGCCAGCAGCTACCAATGCAATTATTATCCAACAAAAGGCTGTCAAACAATATTTGTAAAACAGTTAATACCATTCTCTAATCTAGAAAGCAGGTTGGAGAAGAGGTTCGACCATATAAATCATTACCACTGATGCAATGATCAGGACGTTTGCTAAATTGCTGACAAACATTAAGACAGATTGTCAGGCGATTTGATTGGCAGTAAACACCCTCTTTGGAGTGGATAGCATCGCCTCTGGCTGGTGAATTTTGACTGGAGTAATGGCAGGGACAGGAACATGGAATGATGCTGCCGTGTACTTGGACGTGGATTTCTTTTCAGTCATGGTGTAACCTAATTTAATGACACGAGAGTGATGTTTGATGCCAGTTAGTGCCAAGGAAGCAGTGGTGCCCAAACATGTCAAGCATTGCTAGTGGATTTTTTTCTTACAATTACTTTTTTTCCCCCCCCCCCACTGTCCTTACACTTAAGATACTGAAGAGCCTTTGGTGCCAGTTTCAACAGGTGAAGGAAAATAATCTAAACAAACGTGGTAGGTAGAGGCATTATGCCTTGTGGAGCCATCCGATTCACCCACTGTTGCCACCAGCAACTGTAACAGCCTGGCTATATGATTATGACTTAGCCATGAAGGGTGTTGACCTAAAACATTAACTTGTCTTTTCTCTTTTCAAACGTTGATGGATCTGTTGTGCATTTCCACCATATTTTCTTTTTAAGATTTCCAGCATTTACAGCTTTTTTCTTTTTATCTTAATTCCTTTCTGCTGCCAAGATTGAAGCCCATGGGATTATGGGGGCAGTGGCAATGTGAATACGAAATTAGCTAAGAGACAGAAAGAAGAGATTAGTGGTGAACGGTTGTTTAACAGGCTGGCAATATAAACTAAATGGTATGATATTTAAGGGGGTACAGGAAGAGAGACTTGGGGGTTCACATACACAAATCTTTAAAGGTGGCAAGACAAGTTGATATAGCTGTTATACGGGATCCTTGGCTTTGTAAACAGAGGCATAGAGTACAACAGCAAGGAAGTTATGGTAAACTTTTAAAAATCACTGGTTAGACCTCAGCTAGGGTATTGTGTCCAATTCTGGGCACCACACTTCAGGAAGGATGTCAAGGCCTTGGAGAGGATGCAGAGGAGATTTACCAGAAATGGTACCAGGTACCAGGTACGAGGGACTTCAGTTATATGGAGAGATTAGAGATGCTGATATTGTTCTCCTTAGAGCAGAGAAGGTTAAGGGGAGATTTGACAGATGTGTTCAAAATTATGAGGGGTTTTGATAGAGTAGATGGGGAGAAACTGTTTCCACTGGCAAGAGTGTCAGTAACCAGAGGACACAGATTTAAGATAATTAGCAAGAATCCAGTAGGGAATTGAGGACAAATTCTTTTACACAGTGAGTTGTGGGACTAATTGGATAGCTCTTTCAAAGAGCCGACAGACAAAATGGGCCGAATGGCCTCTTTCTGTGCCAAATGATTCTATGATGTGTGAATTCGAGGCCTAGTCACAGAGTGTGCATTTGGTTGGTACTGAAGGCTTTGACAAGTACAACTATCATGTGGTGCAGAATTTTGATCGAGACAGTAAATACCAACACAGGCAGTGCAAGTGTACTAATCAGAACTTAGCCAACACAACTAGTCGACAATTTAAAAAAAAAATTAAATGAAGACTCAAAAATGACCATCAACTTCAGTGGAGCCTGCTTAAATGATTAGCCCACTTGTCAACAAAACAGGCTATTCTGAACAACTTTCATTTTGTTTCTACGCAAATCAGCTCAATTTCAATTCAAACCAGCTCTATTCCAACTCAAACTAGCATAGCAGTTGACAGCTTACATCACCTGTATCAATGATTTTTTCTTAAAAAAACAGGCTCTCCTTGCCCAAAAGATTTTCTGCGCTGGTAGAACATTACAGCGGAGATTAATTCAAAATAACTATTTCCTTCAGTTCATTGGTAGAGCATCACAGCATTAGTACACTAAAGCAAATTGTCCGTTCACTCGAGAACAAAACTCTTGCCATCCACGACCTTATTGTGGATGTAGCATTGACGTCCTAGCTTTGACTGAAAGTTGGCTTACAGGTGGCTACACCTGGCCCTTACCAAAGCCTTCCCACCAAATCACACCATGATCTTTTCCCTACTCCTTTGGCACTTTCTCCTCCTTCAAGCACCTCACCCTGTTCCAACCTGCTCACCTCTGCTTTATGCTCTTCCACCTGAATTTCTCCCCAAGATATCCTCTCTCCTTGCCTCCCTCAGCCTCGATACTGAGCCTCACATCCTTGGTGATCTCAGCTCCCGTTACAGCTCTGGTTGCCCTCTGTCTGCTGAATTCATGACCCTCTTGTTCTTCCTAAATCTCTTCTTCCATATAAACTCTCCTACCCACACTCACGTAACCTTGCCATCTCCCGTGGCCTCCCTTTCATAGTCTTGGGCACTGATGAAGCCTTCTCTGATCACTTCCTCATCTCCCTGCCCTAAGTCAGTTACAACTGCACGTTCAAGCTCTCAAGCTCAAAGCCCACCATTTGCCTCTGAAGCTATCTATTTGCTCAACCACTCCCTCACAGAGGACAACATCCAATGTGGTGTGGCACCACCACCATGCTAAATGGGATAGATTCAGAACAGATTTTGCAGCTCAAAACTGGGCATCCATGAGGCGCTGTGGGCCAACAGCAGCAGCAGAAATGTATTCCAGCACAATCTGTAACCTCATGGCCTGGCATATTCCTCACTCTACCATTACCAACAAGCCAGGGGATCAACCCTGGTTCAATGAGGAGTGTAGAAGAGCATGCCAGGAGCAGGACCAGGCATACCTAAAAATGAGGTGCCAACCTGGTGAAGCTGCAACTCAGGACTACATGCATGCTAAACAGCGGAAGCAACATGCTATAGTCAGAGCTAAGCGATTCCACAACCAACGGATCAGATCAAAGTTCTGCAGTCCTGCCATATCCAGTCATGAATGATGGTGGACAATTAAACAACTAATGGGAGGAAGAGGCTCTGTGAACATCCCCATCCTCAACGACGGCAGAGTCCAGCACGTGAGTGCAAAAGACAAGATTGAAGCGTTTGCAAACATTTTCAGCCACAAATGCCGAGTGGATGATCCATCTCAGCCTCCTCCCCATATCCCCAACATCACAGAAGCCAGTCTTCAGCCAATTCGATTCACTCCACATGATATCAAGAAACAGCTGCGTGCACTGGATACAGCAAAAGCAATGGGCTCCGACAACATCCCGGCTGTAGTGCTGAAGACTTGTGCTCCAGAACTAGCCGCGCCTCTATCCTTTGCTGTTCCAATACAGCTACAGCATTGGCATTTACCCGACAATGTGGAAAATTGCCCAGGTATGTCCTGTCCACAAAAAGCAGGACAAATCCAATCCGGCCAATTACCGCGCCATCAGTCGACTCTCAATCAGCAAAGTGATGGAAGATGTCGTCGACTGTGCTATCAAGTGGCACTTACTCACCAATAACCTGCTCACTGATGCTCAGTTTGGTTTCCGCCAGGACCACTCGGCTCCAGACCTCATTACAGCCTTGGTCCAAACATGGACAAAAGGGATGAATTCCAGAGGTGAGGTGAGGTGAGGTGAGTGAATGCCTGCCCGAGACATCAAGGCAGCATTTGACCGAGTGTGGCACCAAGGAGCCCTAGTAAAATTGAAGTCAATGGGAATCAGCGGGAAAACTCTCCAGTGGCTGGAGTCATACCTAGCACAAAGGAAGATGGTAGTGGTTGTTGGAGGCCAATCATCTCAGCCCCAGGATATTGCTGCAGGAGTTCCTCAGGGCAGTGTCCTAGGCCCAACCATCTTCAGCTGCTTCATCAATTACCTTCCCTCCATCATAAGGTCAGAAATGAGGATGTTCGCTGATGACTGCACAGTATTCAGGTTGGGCCTAGGACACTGCCCTGAGGAACTCCTGCAGCAATATCCTGGGGCTGAGATGATTGGCCTCCAACAACCACTACCATCTTCCTTTGTGCTAGGTATGACTCCAGCCACTGGAGAGTTTTCCCGCTTGGACCAAGGCTGTAATGAGGTCTGGAGCCGAGTGGTCCTGGCGGAAACCAAACTGAGCATCAGTGAGCAGGTTATTGGTGAGTAAGTGCCACTTGATAGCTCAGATAATGAAGCAATCCGTGCCCGCACGCAGCAGGACCTAGACAACATCCAGGCTTGGGCTCATAAGTGGCAAGTAACATTCACGCCAGACAAGTGCCAGGCAATGACCATTTCCTACAAGAGAGTCTAACCACCTCCCCTTGACATTCAACAGCATTACCATCGCCAAATCCCCCACCATCAACACCCTGGGGGTCACCATTGACCAGAAACTTAACTGGATCAGCCACATAAATTCTGTGGCTACAAGAGCAGGTCAGAGGCTTGGTATTCTGCAGCAAGTGACTCACCTCCTGACTCCCAAAGCTTTTCCACCATCTACAAGGCACAAGTCAGGAGTGTGATGGAATACTCTCCACTTGCCTGGATGAGTGCAGCTCCAACACTCAAGCAGCTCGACATCATCCAGGACAAAGCAACCCGCTTGATTGGTACCCCATCCACCACCTGAAACATTCACTCCCTTCACCACCGGCACACCGTGGCTGCAGTGTGTACCATCCACAGGATGCACTGCAGCAACTCGCCAAAGCTTCTTCGACAGCACCTCCCAAACCCGCAACCTCTACCACCTAGAAGGACAAGGGCAACAGGCACAAGGGAACACCACCACCTGCATGTTTCCCTCCAAGTCACACAGCATCCCGACTTGGAAATATATCGCCATTCCTTCATCGTCAATGGGTCAAAGTCCTGGAACTCCCTACCTAATAGCACTGTGGGAGAACCTTCACCATAGACTGCAGCGGTTCAAGAAGGTGGCTCACCACCACCTTCTCAAGGGCAATTAGGGATGGGCAATAAATGCTGGCCTTGCCAGCGATGCCCACATCCCAGGAGCGAATAATAAAAAAAAACATACATCCTTGATGACCTTGTCCCCAATAAAACCTTCACCGTCTTCCATCCTGGTCATTCGTCCCGTTATAGCCCACATCTTCATCCTTCAAGTCCAAAGGGTGCAGACTTGAGCATATCTGGCACACAACATCCATCACCAGATCTGGCTGGACAACATCTATGGGATCTCACTTTCCTCTACCAAAACCACCTACAAAGTTAACTCCCAGCTTCTTTTCTCCCCTATTAAGCATCTCCTTAAACCCCTCACCTCTGCACCCCTCCATCCTCATCAAGTGGGAGGAGCTCATAAACATCATTAGCGCTTAAGGTTAAGACCATCTGTCCAGCTGCCTCTGCTACTCCCTGCCACCCCCATCACCCACCAAGCTTACCTCCTAGGTACATATGTCTATCTCCAGCTTCTCTTCCTTCTCCGCTCATGCTCTCTTCAAGCTCACCTGATCCACAAGACCTACCGTGACCCCATTCCTGGGTCTATGCTGGCTGACATTGTAAATGGTTCCCTCTCCTCAGGCACTGTCCTCCTCCATTTCAAAACCACCATCACCCGCTTGTCAAAAAAAACACCCTTGAGCCCTTGCAAACTACTACTCCATTTCCAACCTTCCTTTTCTCTCAAAAGTCTTTGAACATGTTGCGTCCCAAATCTGTGCCCATCTCTCCAACAACTTCCTCTTTGAATTTCTCCATCAGGCTTCCTCCCTTCTTACATCATCAAAATGGCCCTAACCAAAGTCTCAAATGACATCCTGTGACTGTGATGCATTATCCCTCCTCATCGTTCTCTAACGCTCAGTGGAACTCTTCCACTGTTCAGCTCACTGGGATTGTCCTTACTTGGTTCACTTTTACTTATCCGATTGTAACCAGAAGAATTCTACTAATGGCTTCTCTTTGCACCCCGTGCAGTATCATCTTAGTAGTCCCCCAGGGGTCCAGCCTCAGCCCGCTTTCTCATCTAGATGCCTCCCCTTAATGGCAGCATATATGCTGACGACATCCAGCTCTACCTCTCCACCACCTCTTTCTATCGTCGTACTGTGTCCGTGCTGTCAGACTGCTTGTTCAACACCCAGTCTCGGAGGAACCACACGATGCATCAGGAGCACAGAAAAGTTGTTCCAGCATGGGGGGGGGGGGGGGGGGGGGGAGTGGGGAAAAGAGAAAGAGGAGGTAGGAACTGTCACTCTGTTGCAAGACAGGGCCCTTTATACATGCCGGAATGAGCTGTAGCTCATGAGTCAGCTACATGATGACATCAAAAATATCATTAAAAGGAGTTGCCCACCACATGATGGATGGGTTAATCAGCCTGCTCAACTTCAGTAGCGTGTGAAGGATGCTGAATGAAGACTGACCTTTCATCATCACTAAAACGGCAAAAACACAGTCTAGCAATTCAAGCCACTACTGTGCCTACCAGAATTGATCAACTTGAAGATCTCTATTTGCAGGGATAGCCTCAGCAAGGTAATCAGAAAATTGTACTCATTGGCCCCCATATTAACTGCCCCCAGCTGGCGAAAACCAGGCCAGCGGAGCAGTTAAAATATCAGCCACGTACCCAGTGATCCTGCTGCCTTCCTGGTGCTCGCTTCGGGGCTTGCGTGCACTGTTTCTGCACGCTGCACCCCGCCCCCACTTAAAATCAGGACCATGATGTCACAGAAAAGTAAGTTTGTTGCCTTCAAAGTTTAAAAGAGAAGTTTATGTATTAATGACTTGTACTGAATTCCAGAGTGATGCTTCATCAATTTCAAAAGACAATGTAAATGGCAGATTTTGTGATTGACATCTGTCACTGGTCACGCTTAGTACCATAAAACTTTATGACCCTTAAAACTGATGTTTAAATTGTGCTGCTTTTCAAATGGGAAGCAGAAAACCAGCCCACAAGTTATAGGATCAAACTTAAAACTCTTGCCCCAGAAAGAATTCTGACTTCATACCCAACTATATTGACTATTTCATGCCAATATAGGTATTTCCAGATTTCAGCCGTTTTATTATTTCTATAAGCAATGTCAACTACTTAATAGTTGATTACTTTGTTGCTAAATGTGAATGAATTGAAGAAGTAACCCATCTCTGACAGTAGTGTAAAAGTATACTTTGCAGTTTGCATCAGTTCATTTCCATATGTAATCAAGACAGCTTAGCAAATGCCAAAATCAAATCAACAACCATTGTAATAACACTGGAGAAATTCAAAGCTGATTTACAAACACTATTCAATAAGTAGCATGGATCACAAATTGGAAAGGCTTAAGCTTTTACAGACTGTCCTGTCACACAAAGTTCTTCATATAATTCGCAGAGTTGCTACAAAGGCAAATATCTTTCTTTAAGTGTAAACAATTTTACAACACCAAGTTATAGTCCAGCAATTTTATTTTAAATTCACAAGCTTTCGGAGATTTTCTCCTTCCTCAGGAAGGAGAAAATCTCCGAAAGCTTGTGAATTTAAAATAAAATTGCTGGACTATAACTTGGTGTTGTAAAATTGTTTACAATTGTCAACCCCAGTCCATCACCGGCATCTCCACATCATTTCTTTAAGTGGCCAGAGTTACCACCTGAGTGAAAGTCCAGTGAAAAAAAACTGGTCTTTCAGGCTGCCCATCTAACAAAATCTGTTAGTTTTACATTCATCTGGCTGTGGACGATCTAGGCCATGGGAGCTGACAGCTAAAAATCGATATAAAGGTGGTTGGATAGGATCTTCTGTGGCATTGCTCATAGGTAGGCTTGGAGCTGAAGCACGTTTGGATGTTTAGCTGCCAATCCAGCATATACCTTTAAGGCCATTGTTTAAATAGGTAAATCTAGTTAATTTTAGAAAGTTACAAACAGTTAAGATCAGAGGGCAGTTATAATGGCTTGTAAATTTCAGGCTGCAAGTCAATGACTAATTCTTTTAAACACCGTTGAAAACTGGTTGTGACAGATGCATGCGAGCAAGCGCGCAAGACACACATATCTAAATTTCATTTTTTTCACCCGAGTCATTTTGGAAGATGCCAACTGCTATATAAACTTCAAGCAGTGCAATAGTATTCTTTTAAACTCAAAACACTTTAAACTGTAAAGAAATAATTTTAAACTGTAACTTTTAAACAGCAACAGGAAGAGTAAGCGAAAATGAAAGAAAATGCAGTAAGGATACCTCAGCAGCAGTGGGTTATTGGTGCTTGTTTGCTGTTCAGGTCTGAAAAACTCAGAAGGGTTTGGAATGTGTTTCAGTCATTTATTTAAGTGAACTGTACTTAGACTTCAGTTATCCATTCTTTATGCAATCAAAATGAAGATCTCAAATAAGAACATTAAACTGCAGAACTCAGTTTTAATAAAGTGCATGAAAAATTGATCAATTTTAATAAAAAGCTTTAAAAAAGGTATGATTAAAATGTTATGCATAACTGCAAATTTTTCATATTGAAGTTCAATGACTGCCAACTGAAATTAGCACATATACATGTATTCCAATGTAACAAGGATGTCTCAGCAGTGATGGAGTTTTTCAGATCCATACCACAAGCCTAACTCTGCAAAAGGATACTAGAACTCTGATCACTGCTGACATATCCATGACTGCATTATAGTAAAATTTGAATGGCTAGGGTAAATGTTTAGTGACTGTAAAAAGGCATACAATAGTATCAACCCACATTTACTGCTTCTGTAGTTCAGATTATAGGACAAACAATGTCACGTGTCTAAGCCCCATGGTTACATCGTTAAACTTGTTCCCCTAACTCTAACAGCAAAAATGTGAGTCTATGATTCTGCCAACAGGATAAGGGGAGTCTGTTCTAGCAATGTAAATGCAGAGAGTTGATGCAAGAGTGTCACGCTCCTGTGATCCAAACTGAATTAGCAAAAACAAAAGCATCTATAGTATGTCACAGTTCAAGAAGCCCATGGTGACAGAATAGAATAAAAACCTTCAGACAGCAATTCAAAAATATATTAAAAAACAAAGAAATTAGAGACCAATATGACGTTCATGTAAACAGCATCTAAGTGCAAACATGCTACTATAATCAAATGGTTTTCACAAGATTTAGTGGCTCAGTTAGTAGGTTTATAGATTTCTATTCCCTTTCTCAAACATATTTTCTACCCATCACCCCATTCTGCCAAATTACAAGACAATATGGGTCATGTGCCTCTCTACAGTTACCATCAGTCTGGGGAGGTGCAATTCTCTTGGATAGAATTCTTACAGTTAGCATTTCAGCTCAGATCCCACAATTGTAAAATTTAAACTTGCAGCATTCTATATTGAAGTGTACTCAAAACAACCCAAAGGTCACTTAAAGTCACAGCTTCCCCTCACCCAAAGCAGTACCACTACTGCCTGTATCTGAGCCTTAATTCACAGTCTGCCAACTCTTGGATGGGATTTTGCAGTGAATGTTTAATTTTTTTTAAAAATAAGCATCTTGCTTTATGGTAGATGTGAGAGTGGCCCTTGTGTAAGTTCCTTTGGTGTGTTGAATGCCCTTTTTGTATTGTAAACAATGTAAAAACAATATCTTCCTTGTCTTGGATTTTCATGTGATTTCCCAGCCGAGATGGTGAGGTGGACTGTTGCAAGATCTTTGCTAATGCTCAATCTGGCTGCTAAAAGACGCAGAACAAAGTTGTAAAGCTACTAATTATTCATCCCAGAGAAGTCTGGCTTACATTCCACAACTCTCAACATGATTAGTATGAGAAATTCATGGAAATGGATCCCTACCTGACCAATGGACCACCAATATGATGAGGCACCGTGTCACCCTTTGGTCAGTTGTTTGACAAATATATTTCCAAACTAGCTTTTGTGTTCCTCCTTCAGAGATTACAACAACTTGCATTTATATAGCACCTTTGACATAGAAATACATCCCAAGGTGCTTACTGTTAATATCTGAATATTTCAACACATTGAAGTCAAACAAAATGCATTAAATATGCACAAAGCAGTACAGAGGAGAGCAAGTTTGCCCATGAGTCTACCATCAGGTTATATTAGCATACTTCTGATTGTCATTGGCATGAAATTTCCCGAGGTGAATCTCATTTAAACCGGCACCAATTTCACAAGTCGGTTTTCAGCCAATTTCAGGTCCAACTTGACCTCCAAAAATACAGTGTAGGTGTAGCATTACATAAGCTTATCTTTCCTGGAAGGAAAAGCACAAGAATGTGAAGCAGCAGAAAGGTCGAAGTCTTCTGAATTTTTATATTTATGTGTGGAGAAGTTACTCTGTACCTTGCTGAAGGCACTAATAAACTATGTCATGTCAACACCATACCACATAAACGACCTTCCCTTCTGCCTCTTCCTCTCTCGGTAAATGTCTCAATCGGCTTTACTTAATGCATACTGAGCAACTGCAATCTACTCATGACCTGCAGGCCTTGCGGAGAATGCCGTTAATAATTAAATGTTAATCTAAAAAGCAATTTTGGACACAGTATTGAAGATCTAGTTAGAGATTACATTAGCATGTAAGCAGTGAGGGTCATTCACTTGCTACCTGCCCCAGATTTCAAGTTTCTGCAAGAGTGATTGCAGCTGAACAACAGTTTTTAATAGGTGGTCTCACATGGAGTCTTGTAAATGCATACATATAGTTGTAAGCAATTGCAGAAAAGTTACCATGTATTGTCTGGAACAATAGAATTCCAATAAAGATCAAACTAGTCTATCAAGAAACACCATGCATGGATCAAAGATGTTTCATCATGTGAAAAGGAACCCTTTGCAACTAAACACTAACCCGATAAAAACTATTTTAATTTAGATTCAGGTGCAATATGAAGCATTTCTCTTCAAAGTAATTTAAAAAGCATGGTTCACCAGTGCGGTGTGTTCCCACAAATAATCAGAGTTTATGATCTCAGATGAGCTGCCAAAGAGAGTATGGGCATTCTTCACTTCCCTTCAAAAAAAAGGAAATCAAATCAAAAGACCACTAACCTTTTTGTGGGTGGCTCATGAATTTCCTGCCCTGGCTGTAGGTTGCCTGTTCACCCTCTTGGTTATGAATTAGTGGTAGAACACTCAAAGGCAGAGGGAAAGCCAAAATTGTACCCATGTGGCCAACTTAAAATTTCAAAGCTTCAACAATCTATATTCAAATTTTCTATGGACAAGGCAAAATTGAAGTAACAAAAGCAAAAAATACTGGAAACACTTAGCAGGTCAGGCAGCATCTATGGAGAGAACAGAAGAGTTAACACTTTGGGGTGGACCCTTTGTCAAAAAGGGAAGAGGGATACTTGTTCTCTCCACAGATGCTTTCTGACCTGCTAAGTGTTTCCAGCACTTTCAACTTTTGTTTCAGATTTCCAGTATCTGCAGATTTTTGTTTTTTGCACAGGTAAAGTAGTTGGTGCACAAAAGAAAGGGAACAAAACTGGAAAACAGCTAACATGGTTCAATTTAAGAACTTTACATTTTAGTATCAAATACAAGTAATCAGAAGCATGCACTGTAGACAATGCCTATTACACAGAGCTTTGCTCATTATTTTACCCTCCCCAAATCCTGACGGGCAGGGATCAAGTGGTCATTCCCATTTATGTTTCTACTCATCCATCTTTCTGTTCATCCGTCATCACTACTGAAAACATTTTTCAAGAGACAACAGACAACCATAGCAACTTGAGAACGTGTGTACAAATTTAAAATGTTCCCTGGACCTAAAACAACTTTGCATATTTTTTCCTACCCCAAGTGAAGAATGAAACCCATCCAAACACCTTCCTTCCTACCACAAAAAAAGTGAACTGCTGACTTAAGAGTTTAAATATTTTCCACAAAAGGAACACCTGGGAGATTCAGATGATGTCATAAACTACATAAATTTGATGGGTACATAAACGGAACATACATTTTGAAGTCAGTTTCTGAATTTTCATGGTTTTAATTTTGAAGGGTTTAATGAAGATTTTGTAATTTTTCTTCATGTTAGCGGCATCAATTAAAGACTGCTCAGCCTCTTAATGTGGTATGACAAGAGGAACAATGATAATGTGATGATTCCACAACTACAAATCTGATAACCAGTTAATTGCTAGGAAAATCCATCTTGAACATTTGAAAAATATTTATTTCCAGGTTAAAAATCCGTTTTGGAAATTGTAATTTATGAGTTGGGGTAGGGAAATGGAAGAAAGATAGAAAAGGTAGACCCAGAGAGCAAACGCCAACACAGAACCGTACAAAATGCTGTCTGTCCAGCTTCACGGTTTGATGGATAGCTAAAAATAAATGGAAGCTTCCTCAAACAAAATGAGCAGTCAAGCTGACTGTGGCCTTTCTGTTGCTGCGTGTCAAACTACTGCCACTTAGATTGTCCAAACAAACTCTTCATGATCAAGATTTTTAATAACTAGACAAAACTGCTTGGAGCCAATAAAGATCTCAGAAACCCTATAGTATTGGAGAATTTTAGTTTACTATATGTACATTATTAGATCAGATGACAAACCTACTGTGCAGTAGAGCTTTCTTGATGGTGATTTGCAAAGGGAATCCTTGCTGATTTTCCCCTCCCTAGTCTAGGGCACGTGGAGTTCAATTATAACACCACTGCCACTTTTCACGCCTGTTGCACATCCACGATTTTAATTGCTCCACCATTGGCAGCCGTGCCTTCAGCTGCCTAGGCCCTAAGCTCTGGAATTCCCTCCCTAAACCGCTCTGGCACAAATTGAAAAAGTTAAGAGTACATCATCACTCCTAGGTCCTTTTCTAAGTGCCCGTCTGCCAATTCAATTTCATTCGTCAAAAAAATGCACCACAACTATACAATGTGCAGAATTTGACATTTATTGTTAAATTTACCATGCCTGTCCAATTATACAACCAATCTAAATCCTCTGCTACTCTTTTGCTCCATCCTTTGCCTCTACTGCTCTTTGGTTTTAGTGCCATTAGCAAATTTGACAAGATTACATTTGGCTTCTATATTTTGCTCATTAATGTAGATTTTTAAAAATGACTAGGGCCCAAACACTGATCCCCAAAGGACTCCACTCAGCACCTCCCCCAGTCTATTACATTTCTCACCAGCAGTTTCCTATTCTGTAAGCCAGTTTCTTATTTAGCCCTATATTTTACCTTGGATTAGTATGATTTCTAAGCGCCTTGGGATGTTTTACTATGTTCAAGGCACTATATAAATGCAAGCTGTTGTTGAACTTTGGCAAAAACGTCCTGAAAATCCACATAAATCACACCATACCAAGTCCTATCTTTTTATCTGTATGCCCTCAAACAAATTAGAAAGTTTGTCTGACAAAATCTTCTCTTTTTAAATGCATGCTGACTGTTTTAAGTTAGTACTATACATGTATTCCTCCAGTTGACCCATTAGAATAGCTCCCAGTATTGATGTTAGGCTCATGGGCCTACAGTTGCCTGATACAATTTGTTGCTTTTTAAAAATATCTGCTATGTTTTCTTGCTTCTAGTCCAGCAGGATTTCACCAGTGTCTAATCATTCCTTTATGAAGATAGCCAGCAGCTCACAAAATTCCATCCTGGTATTCTTTGATTCTGGCCCAGGGAATTTGTTGGTCTTAAGCTGTTTTGACTTATCATCAAGTACCACCACAACACTAACTTCAAAATTCTCTAGGATATTGGTATTGTTAAAATGGATATCTAGTTACAGTTATTTTCTCTTTGGTGAAAATATTAAATTTTATTTTGCCTTCAGATTCATTCCGTCCATCCACCCTCATTGTTATGATTCCAAAAAAAATTTATATTGAGCTCAATATATTTTGTTATACTTTTATGGTACAGGTTTAATTAATCCTGCCACTAAAACCTATGGTCCACCCATCACAGCACCTAACTGTCTTACAGTTATATACCACCTTTAACAGAGAAAAATATTCCAAGGCACTACACAAAGGAAGAAGAGAAGCAGACACCGAGCCTGTGAAAGAGAGAGTTAGGATAACTGACCAGAAGCTTGGTCAAAGACAGTCTTTGAGAAGGCCATTAAATTTTGGGGAGGGAATTCCGTAAAGTTAAGACGAGACTGAGAGTTCTGATATCAAAAGTGCGGAGACAGGAGAGGATACACAGAAGGCCAAAGTTAGAGGACCTAAGGGCGCAGGTGAAGTTGGGAGGCTGGAGAAGTTTGCAGAGGCAGGGTAGTGGAGAGATTTGTAGTTCAGGATAAGGATTTTAAATTTGTTGTATTGATGATAGCGAACTAGTACGAGTCATCAAGAATGGGGGTAAGGGGTGAGCAGGGTTTAGTGCAAGTCAGGATACAGTCTGCATAGTTTTGAATGATTTGGAGTTTGAGGCTGAACTACCATGGATTCAAACATTCATCTCAAACCAAGATGGCCCATAAATATTTTTGTTAATCCTGTTTAAATCCCTTCATGACCTTGCCCCATCTCTGCAACCTCCTTCAGTGCTCCCTCCTAATATTTTCACTTTTGGCTCAGCATCCATTTGCTCCTTGTGCTTCTATGAAGCACTTCTGGATGTTTTTCTGCTATACAAATGCAAGCCGTTGTTACATATTTTTCTGCATTTGGAAATCATTGACAACATGTACAAACCAATGAAAAAAATTCAAAGTATTCCCCTACTGTTCCAATATTTAGCTGGACAGAGATAGCTGAACAGGTTCATTAGCACTCTTAACATTTGGTGACTATGGAGAAAAAAGGGGAAAATACATGCATATCCCTCAATTCAAGTGTGACAGTTGATTATAGGTTTACAACTCAGCCAGTATAATTCTTAACTTTTTGTTGCAAATAGTTTAACTTTGTTGCAAGTTATAATTGGATAAAAATGCTTTTTTTTCCAAAAAAGAGAGCATTCAAATTTCATTTTTACCCCTAAAGACTCTGGAATAGGAATAGAAAAGAAAAATCCTCATAAGGATTAATTCATTTAACAGCAAGAATAATCAATTGAAATTTTTGTTCATCTCAGACAACATCAGTTATTAACAAGTGGGAGAAAACACTCAGACCAAGGATTGGGCATCCTTTGTATTGAAGATATTGTGCATTATAAACAAAAGTCTCCATTTCCTCCCCATAATTCTAGCTCCCAATCGTTTCAACATATCACAAATTTAAACTTTACTGAAAATGAATTAAAATATTGCAAAATGTAGTCTTGGATTGATCTGAACTGGTTTAAAAATTCCTGCTGTGTACAAAACATTCTAAATAATCAATTTACCTGAATTATAGGCAGCAACATTTAAATGTGTTTTGAAATTATGACTTTCAGGCTCACAAATTCAAATTTATTTTAACAGTACTAGTCACATGCAATCAAAATATCTAGTACACATTATTTACTGCAGAACAGAACCTAAAATAGGGGTTTGTTCTTTCTATCCCATTGTCCATGTTGGTCAAAATCAAGCTGCATTAAGTCTGACTTTATGCAGCCTGGAGACTGACATCTGAATGGAAGATCATGCACAAGCAAAAGTTCCTCATACATCAGAAACACTTCATTAAAAACATGTTAATTTCTTCAAGAGTAACTTTCAAATCAGATACCAAAAGCAGAAATATTATGAAGTTCTTAAGAAGCCAACTGAACTACAGAAACTACTGCAGATGGATCAGAAGGGACATTAAAGCAGAATGCAGAGATTGAACAATTAAGTTTATGCAACCACTTGTCTTACCAAAAACTTTTCACAACCAACAGAAAATTAACAAAATATCCACTAGCTGATATAGTCAAGATCAAGGGTTCAAGTGATCCTTAGGGCAAGCACAAACTTCAGCTACTTTCAGTGAGATTGATGAGAATTAAATCAATAAAGCTAGGTTCTTAATCGGAAGCATTCCTTAATTGTACTTGAATTTGTGAACATAGCCCTGTCCCAATAACTTAAGGAACTGAGAAATACTCCATTTCATCTAGCCCCTAAACATGGGGGGAAAACTATACTTGAAATTTTGTTCTGGTGCTATCAACAGTGCAGTATTTTTTTACAGTTTTATTTGCAGTCAAAGGGCAAAACATACGTTTATTTATTGGTATGGACCACTGTCAATTAGAGTTACAGAGAACAGAACATTAACATTTTGATAATGTACAGAACTGTTTTAATATATTTCTACAAAGAAAACATCCTCATACCGTAAAGCAAATGTACAAGTTCTTACAGTATTTATTGATTAAATGATAAGAATCGATCTTTGATGCTCCATAGAAAGAAGATAAAACATTTGAGAGTTTGAAGAGAATAAAAGCTTCTCCCATAAAACTTTAGCCTGAAGGTAAGGTGTTTTCCAACACCACTGTACCAGTCTGTGATTTAAATGATCTAATACTACTTTTGCTTTAACGCTATCTTTTTCTCATCAACTACAAGTTCATTACAATAACTCCACATCACTGACATGCAATGCAGACCATGGAACAGATATCATTTATGTTGCAACCTGCATCAAGCACTCTCATGCCAGGTGTAACTATAGTCCTTTTATTCTGCTCCCAATAACTTACCTCAATAGCAATCCTACTACATCAGCTGGAATTTTTCCTTTTGCTATGAATCAATCATCCTGGTGGCCTTTGGGCAACAATGCCAATGTTGGTGCTTTTATCCAACCAATGCAGCCAACATCAGATGTATGGCCCTCCTGCTGTTGGCTGCATTTTCATTTTTAAATGGCCCAACAGCATTGTAGACCCACAAAAAAAGTGTCTACAACTCTGCTGTCAGATTAAGGCCTCCTATTGCAGCAAACTAAACATGCAAACCTAGTATTTATTGTACACTTGCACTCTAACAATTGAGTCTCTGTTTTTCACATGGGAACCTAGCAAGCCTAAAGTGACTGCCACCCAGTGACAAACAAAAAGGTGGAGAATAATACATGGAGGTCACTCTCCTATGATACAAACAAAAAAAACCAGCAAAAGCACTTTCAAAGTATCAAAGAAAGGTGGATTTTCATACCACTAGTCTAAGGTGGATTCAAAGGTTCGGCAAGCTTGAATGCAGAAAGTGTTTGCAACAGTTTAAAAATTGAGGGAAGTGGAGAAAGGAACGCTTTTCTGCCAATTCAAAAACTTATTGGGGACAGATTAATAAATTGGCCAGAATGAGAGTGGGCAATCCCTCAAACTACAACCAAAAGATTCTCAGTTTGAATCTTAGGTCTTACACTCCCTCAAATCATGCTTTCCTAGTTGGTAAGGTTGTATGAGTTTTCAGACAGCTTGATATAGTATTACATACCAAAACAGGACAGTCCACCTCATGGGGAGAGAGGGGGAAGAGGAAGAGTTGGGAGGGGGGGAAATCTGGGGATTCGAAGCACCTATGTTTTAGCTCCCAACTGGTGGAGCTATTCACCTTCCTTTTCCATGGGAAAGTTTACTTCACTGCACTAATTTTTCACTCCGTTTTTTCTCCATGGCTACTGGTAGCTTCTACCATTCCAGTTAGGAGGGATCCTGGGGAATCTGAAATTGATCAAATCAGAGCAAACAGATAGCCTTGACCATATTGTTGCTAAAAAGCTTAATGTAATATAGGTGCAATAAATACGACAACGTACTAGCAACCTAGACGTAGTGAGTTCAAATACTACGATGGCATGGTGTGAAACTGGTATTTTATGGGCTAACACTACAACAGCATGCATTTATATAGTGCCTTTACCATATGAAAAAGAGAGAAACAGAAAGAAAGCGAGACAGAAAGTGAGAGTACAGAAACAGCAAGCAAGTGAAAAAGGAGAAAGAACAATGAGAATTTGCATCTATATAGAGCCTTATTATGTTTCTTGAAACATCCCGCATTGCTTCACATACAATGAATTGCAGTAATTTATGTAGGCAAATGTGACAGGCATTTTGCAAAACTGCAATATCTCACAAATAGCAATGGGATGAATGATCGACTGCTCTGTTTTTAGTGGTATTGGTTGAGGGAAAATATGCTCACCAGGACACGTGTAGAACTCCCTGTTCTTCTTTGAATAGTGTCACAAGTTCATTAACAGCCATCTGAACCACAAGGGCCCCAGTTTAATGTCTCTTCGAGCTTCCAATAATGTAGCACTCCCTCAGTGATGCACTGAGTCTAGATTCTGTGCTCAAGTCCTGAAATATGGCGTGAACCTATGACCTTCCAACAGAGAGGCTCGAGTACTATCAAGGAGCATAGGAACAGTAGGCCAATTCGGCCCATCGAGCCTGCTCCGCCATTCAATTAGATCATAACTGATCTGTATCTCAGCTCCATTTACCCGCCTTTGCTCCATATCCCTTGATACCCTTACCTAACAAAAATCTATCTATCTATCTATCTCAATCTTGACAGCTCCGATTGTCCCAGCACTCGCAGTTTTTTGGGGAAGAGTGTTCCAGATTTCTACTACTTTTTTTGTGAAAAAATGCTTCCTGATTTCGCTCCTGAATGGCTTAGCTCTAATTTTATTATGTCCCCTTATTCTTGATTACTCAGTCAGAGGAAACAGTTTCTCCATATCTACCCTTTCAAATCCTTTTAACATTTTAAACACCTCGATTAGGTCACCTCTCAATCTTCTATATAACTGAAGCAAGCAAACATAATGCATAACACACATAAAAAGTCCCTGCACAAGGTTGTTAGATTCTTAGAGGACACCAAAATAAGAGATACTGTGCACTCAGGAGTCAGCCAAGATCTTTGTCATCAAAGTTCAAGCCCATGGAATAAAGAGGGCAGTGGCAGCAAGGATACAAAATTGGCTAAGTAATAGGAAACAACAGAGTAGTGGCGAACGGTTGTTTTTCGAACTGGAAGGAGGTAAACAGTAGTGTTCCCATTTCTTTTTTTGATATATATTAAGATTTGGGTACACAGGGCACAATTTCCAAATTTGCAGATGACACAAAATTTGGAAGGATAGTGAACAGTGAGAAGGATAGTGATAGACTTCAAGAGGACATAAACAGGCTGGTGGAATGGGTGGACACGTGGCAGATGAAATTGTGAAGTGATACATTTAGGTAGGAAGAACAAGGAGAGGCAATATAAACTAATGGGTACAATTCTAAAAGAGGTCTGGGAACAGAGAGAAGATGGCAGGGCAGGTTGAGAAAGCGGTTAAGAAAGCATACAAGATCCTGGGCTTTAGAAATAGATGTATTGAGTACAAAAGCAAGGAGGTTATGATGAACCTTTTATAAAACACTGGTTCAGCCACAACTGGAGTATTGTGGCAAGTTCTGGGCACCACACTTTAGGAAGGATGTGAAGGCCTTAAGACAGGGTGCAGAAGGGATTTACTAGAATGATTCGAGGGATGAGGGACTTTAGTTGCATGGATAGACCGGAGAAGCTGGGGTTGTTCTCCAGAGAGCAGAGAAGGTTGAGAGAAGATTTGATAGAGGTATTCAAAATCATGAAGGAATCTATACAGAGTAGATAGAGAGGAACTGTTCCCATTGGTGGTAGGGTCAAGAGCCAGAGGACATAGATTTATGGTGATTGGCAAAAGAACCAAAGACGGCATGAGAAAATTTTTTTTTTTTTTTTTTTTAGTGAGTGGTTGCGATCTGGAATGCACTGCCTGAGGGGGTGGTGGAGGCAGATTCAATCATGGCTTTCAAAAGGGAATTGGATAAGTACTTGAGGGAAAAAATTTGCAGGGCGACGAGGATACGGCGGGAGAGCGGGACTAGCTGGATTGCTCTTAGAGAGAGTTGGCACGTACTTCACCGGCCAAATGGCCTCCTTCCGTGGTGTAACCATTCTATGATTCTATCTTACGATGGGACCCTGACTGATCAGTGACAAATGCAAGGTACTGCATATTGTAAGTAAAAATTGGATGTACATGTACTCCATGGATAGGAAAGAACTTTCTAAGCTGGGGGGGTGGGGGGTGGGGTGGGAGTTAAAGACACCTAGCAGCACTGATTGGACATGGTGACAACTGAGTCAATCAGGTAGCAAGGCAGCAAGGCAGCAATCAACAAAGCGAAAAGAACACTGATGCTGCCAAACACTCTGAATCCAAATCTCTAGACATCTGGTACGGCTGCCTCTGCAGTACTGTGCACAGTTCTGGTCATTGCAACACAAGGGGACAATCCAGACATTACAAGCAGTACAGAGGAGAGCAACAATGTTGATCCCCAGTGTTACGAGGGACGAGCTATGAGGAATGACTAACTAGGTTAGCACTTTTCAGGGATACTTAATGGAATTTAAAGAAAATAATCATGGAACAATACTTTCGGATATGCTAGGTTAACTAAACAAGGCGGCACATGTTCCAGGTTGTGACGGACAGGTAACGGAGAGCTGCCAAGAAGTGTATCATCACACAGAAGGGTGACCAAGAGCTGGGATACATAGAATCATTACAGCACAGAAGGAGGACATGGCCAGGAACTGTGGTTCAAGCCAGGACATTGGACTCATTTAAGAAACAGTTAAATGCTATAATGCTGTAGGGTTGGCGTTTTGGAGGTGCAACCACTTAATGAGCCAAAGGGCCTAGATCCAAACCCATCTTCTGAGCCCCCATTTCTTTCTAGACGCTCAGGAGTTCTAGCAGTAAGTCACTCAATCAATTTTAAAAGCAGAATTATGCTTTGTACATTAAAGCTCATGTTGGTGCAGTGGCTTTTATATTTTGTTATTAATTGTATAGTGTCTTGATATACGAATTACTTGTTTTTGGTGCTTTCACATTTATGGAATTATTTAAAAGAAACAAAAAGATCTCCCATTTGTTCCACCTTATCCCCCTCCTCAAAAAACCCACCCTTGACCCCACAGTCCTTGCAAACTACCATCCCATCTCCTATCTCCCTTTCCTCTCCAAAGTCCTGGAATGTGTTGTCGACTCCCAAATCCAGGCCCAGCTTTCCCACAACTCCATGTTATAATCCCTCCAATCAGGTTTCCATCCCTGCCACAGTACTGAAACTGTCCTTATCAAAGTCACAAATGACATCCTACATGACTGTTACTGTGGTAAACCATCCCTCCTCATCCTTCTCGATCTGTCTGCAGCCTTCGACACAGTTGACAACACCATCCTCCTCCAACACCTCTCTTCCGTCGTCCAGCAGGGTGGGATTGCACTCGCTTGGTTCCAATCTTATCTATCCAGTCGTAGCCAGAGAATCACCTGCAATGACTTCTCTTCCCCACTCCCACATCGTTATCTCTGGAGTCCCCCAAGCATTTATCCTTGGCCCCCTCCTATTTCTCATCTACACACTGACCCTCGGCGACATCATCTGAAAACACGACGTCAGGTTTCAGAAGTATGCTGACGACACCCAGCTCTATTCCACCACCACCTCCCTCGACTGCTACACGTTCTCTGATTTGTCCCACTGCTGGTCAGACTGGATGAGCAAAAATTTCCTCCAACTAAATATTAGGAAGACCGAAGCCATTGTCTTTGGTCCCTGCCACAAAGTCGATTGCCTCGCCACTGACTCCATCCCTCTCCCTGGCTACTGTCTGAGGCTGAACCAGAGCGTTCGCAACCTTGGCGTCCTGTTGGACCCTGAGATGAGCTTCCGACCACCTATCCACTCCATCCACCTCCATAACATCACCTGTCTCCGCCCCTGCCTCAGTTTATCTGCTGCTGAAACCCTCATCCATGCCTTTGTTACCTCCAGACTCGACTATTCCAATGCTTTCCTGACCGGCCTCCCATCTTTCACCCTCCATAAACTTGAGCTCATCCAAAGCTCTGCTGCACGTATCCTAAATTGCACCAAGTCCTGTTCACCCATCATCCGTGTTCGCTGACCTACAAGCGAGAAGATGGGCTGGATGGAGAAACAATCTTCATGTACATGTTCCTGACTGGTCTTGGTTTACTCGTTGTGGTTGGTATCCACCAACTCCTAGAATCTAGAAAGAGAAGACGACCAACTTCTAAAGTAGAGACTGGTACATCTAACCACAATAATGTAGCTATGAGTTGGATTCCTCAAGAAACCCTGAACCAAATCAACAAAACTTCCCCAAGGAGGTCACCCCGTAAACGAGTGACTAGAACTGTGGGATCAGACAAGTTCTCGCCTTACCGGGAACACCTCGATTTTATTTTTGCATCCTTGTTTTCAAATCCCTCCATGGCCTCACCTCTCCCCATCTCTGTCACCTCCTCCAGCCAGAGAGCTCTGCGCGCCTCCAATTCTTGCCTCGCGCATCCCCAATTTTAATCGTTCCGCCATTGGCAGCTGTGCCTTCAGCTGCCAAGGTCGTAAGCTCTGGAATTCCCTCCCTTAAACCTCTCCGCCTCTCTCTCCTCTAAGGCGCTCCTTAAAGCCTACCCCTTTGGCCAAGTTTTTGGTCATCTATCCTAATATCTCCTTATGTGGCTCGGTGTCAAATTTTGTTTAAAAACCACTCCTCGGAAGCACCTTGGGACGTTTTACTACATTAATGGCGCTATATAAATGCATGTTGTTGTTATCCAAATATTAGCCACAGCTGTGCAGTCTTCTTCAACCCGGACCACACCACGCACCTCCCTGCAAGTAATCAACAGAAGCAAACATTTTTGGGAAAGGAACAATAAAAGAAAATTCCTTCCCCATCTCTACTGAAGGCACTGACTTATGCTGCAGTATAATTCCAAGGAGGTGTTAGCCATCTGGTACCTCATCCAAGTAGCCATTCTTCATGTATGATCCCAGTGATCACCAGCAAGCGAATCATGCTATCATGACCTAATCCTAATTCTGTCGTTAGCCAATTTTAACATGTACAATTTCCAGTAGGAACTTCACCTGTGTTTCTTTTCACAAATTGTATGTTTTTGGAAAGTGGGGAATAGGGGGAAGAAGGAGAGAAGTGAGGAAAAGGGAAGGAGAGTTAAAATTAGCGACTAAAATATTATCACTTGTTTAAAAAAAATATCGCCAGTCCAGCACTTAGGCTCTACTGTATGTTTCTAGCAATGAGACACTTCCTGTGAATTGAACCATTG
The DNA here is from genome assembly GCF_035084215.1 of Heptranchias perlo. Lineage (NCBI taxonomy): Eukaryota > Metazoa > Chordata > Chondrichthyes > Hexanchiformes > Hexanchidae > Heptranchias > Heptranchias perlo. Next base: position 36,803,978 of record NC_090349.1, read on the forward strand.
AGCAGGAATTTAACAAATAACTGTCAGATCTATTTAAAGATACACTCAGCAGATTGTAAATCCACTTTGTTTATTAAGCCACATTTGAAAATTTAATTATTATGTTTCTGCGACCCACAAGACGAAGTAATTGCACTTTCAATGTGAATTGCATTTATTAAAGCATGCAGACAGCCTCTAAAATGCTTCCTCTGGAGCAGTACGTTTATCAAAGAAAACAGCCTGTAATCATATTCTTCCACAAGCAGCAGGATTTTTTTTTATAGGACTGCTACACTTAGTTACGGAAACTGATTGCACTCTCCATGAATCTGTATAATTAAAAGTCTTGCATCTAGCATGCATTCATAGCTCTACATCTTCACAAGGGGTCACACATGAAAGTATGACCTCAGAGGTGTCACACACCAGAGCATGTCATCTGTAGGTGAAAAAATAACCACTTATCTGTTGAGTGACTGATCAAATATCCAACTAAATGTGAACAAATCAAAAATTGAGAAATAAGTAACCATCGGAAAATCATAAAATCAAATCACAATTTTATTTTTTGAAAGCTGCAATTCACAAACCAAGTATCAAAAAACTGCCCAACCAATTGTTCAAATAAATTCTTAACACTATTTTCAGTCACAATTTTCTTTCTTCACTTAATTAAAATGTAATGTTTAGAATGTGACATATAAAAAATACGTAATTCTGGGGGCAGGGAAAGGAAGCGCTAAATTGTTAGTCATTTAATGTTGGTCATTTAATGGTGGAAATATCTGCAAATAAATTACCCCCATACAGTCATGTGTTTCTTTGTGGAACCTGGAGATACAGCGTGTGTTGAAGAGAAACGGAAAAAAGAGAATGGGGAGGGGTTGGGCGAATGGGAGGGGAAGGGGATGGGAGAAATAGAAGAGGGGTTGTGCAAAAGAACATAAGAAATTGGAGCAGGAGTAGGCCATACGGCCCCTTGAGCCTGCTCTGCCATTCAATAAGATCGTGGCTGATCTTCTACCTCAACTTCACTTTCCAACCCGATCCCCATATCCAATGATTCCCTTAGTATCCAAATATCTATCAATCTCAATCTTGAATATACTCAATGACTGAGCATCCATAGCCCTCTGGGGTAGAGAATTCCAAAGATTCACAACGCTTTGACTGAAAAAATTTCCTCACCTCGATCCTAAATGGCCAACCCCTTATCTTGAGACTATGACCCCGAGTTCTAGACTCTCCAGCCAGGGAAAACAGCCTCTCAGCAGCTATCCTGTCAAGCCCTCTAAGACTTTTATATGTTTCAATGAGATCACCTCTCATTCTTCTAAACTCCAGAGAATATAGGCCTGTTCTACTCAATCTCTCTTCATAGGACAACCCTCTCATCCCAGGAATCAATCTAGTGAACCTTCAATAAATCACCTCTAAGGCAGGTATATCCTTCCTTAGGTAAGGAGACCAAAACTGCAAACAGTACTCCAGGTGCGATCTCACCAGAGACCTATATAATTGCAGCAAGACCTCCTTACTCTTATACTCCAACCCCTTGCAATAAAGGCTAACGTACGATTTGCTTTCTTAACTGCTTGATGTACCGGCATGTTAACTTTCTGTGATTCGTGTCCAAGGACACACAAATCCCTCTGACTACCAACATTTCTTAATCTCTCACCTTTTAAAAAAAAATTCTGTTTTTCTATTTTTCCTACCAACTCCTGTGCCTATGTACGTTCCCTACTTCATCAGTTTCTATGTATTGCTGTTTTAAGAATACAAAATTTGAACATATCAGCAGCAAGAAGTTTGCATACATAGCATGTACAGTACAGAAACGGGCCATCTGGTCCAAGCCGATATTTATGCTCCTCCATCCCTAGTTCGTCTAACCCTTTCAGCATATTCTTCTATTCCTTTCTCCCTCATGTGTTTATCTAGCTTCTCCTTAAATGCATCTATGTTGGTCACCTCAACTAATCCTTGTGGCAGCAAGTTCCACATTCTAACCGCTCTCTGGGTAAAGAAGTTTCTCCTGAATTCCCTATTGGATTTATTAGCAACTATCTTATATTTATGGCCCCTAGTTCTGGTCTCCCCAACAAGTGGAAACATCTTATCTACACCCACCTTATCAAACCTTTTCATAATCTTAAAGACCTCTATCAGGTCACCCCTCAGTCATCTCTTTTCTAGATAAAAGAGCCCTAGCCTACTCAATCTTTGCTGATAGATATAACTCTCAGTTCTGGTATCATACTAGTAAATCTTTTTTGTACCTTCACCAGTACCTCTATATCCTTTTTATAATATGGAGATCAGAACTGTTCACAGTACTCCAAGTGTGGTTCAACTAAGCTTCTACACAAGTTTAACAAAACTTCTCTGCTTTTCAATTCTATCCCTCTAAAATAAACCTCAGTGCTTGGTTTGCTTTTTTTTAAAAAAATGGCCTTATTAACCTGCGTCGCTACTTTTAGTGATTTGTGTATCTGTACCCCCAGATCGCTCAGCTCCTCTGCCCCATTTAAACTCTTATTATCCAAGCAGTATGTGGCCCCTAGACATACACCCAAAATGTGATCCCACAATACTGAAAGCCTTGAAGTGTGTCGCCTGCTCTTGGACAATTTCTGCAAATATTAGAATGTGTATTTTTACAGCAGCAAAACAACACTCAATCACAGAATCACAAAGTTCTGGATAGGACCATTGCTGAACTATTACATCTTGTAGATGGAGACTATTCCAAAGTAGCATCCTTAACTTCACGACAATCGTAACAAAAAATAACCACCAACTCCTGTCAGACAGGTTAATAGCTGGCCAAAACATTTTTATAGGCAAAGTTTTTTTGCACCTTTTCTCACCAATTTCTTCCCTTCCTCAAAGGGTTCAGTACTTGGAGATTTCACAGGTACATGGGATCCTCTGGTACCTCATCCAACTGCTCATTATCAACATACCATACAATTGCAGGGGCGTCGCAGGGCTCGATGCTATCATCACCAGGTATCCACATATTCAGATTTCTAGCAGTGGTCACTGAACAGCGAGCAGGAGCTGCTGATTTACCTTCCCTAACACAGGGGGTTGAGGACAATTAACTTAGCAGACTACGGGAAAAATCTGTAATTTTCCTGGTCTGTATTGCTCAGCAAGTTTATCTAATGCCTAGCTGAGCCAACAGGGAACAGAAAAGAAACTTCCGTCACGCCACAGGCACTGAGCGAGCAATAACTTAAAAATATTTTCCGTCACAGTACTAATCGAGGATCCACATATAAATGTGCAATGTCTCAAGGACTCAGCTGTTTTTTGATAGTTTTTACAGAGCTATGATGGAAAACATAATTAAACCACTGTTCAACAGCCAGAAATCTTAATTTACTGGTTAACAAATGATAGCTGGGTGACGACTAATGCCTCCGGCTCATCCGATGGATCTGCTGGTTAAGGAAGTGAGCTCAGTCATACTGTCCGGTAGGTTGCCAGGTTTGATTCCCATTATGCTGAGTTAGCTGATCTCAGCTGGGGTGGTGGCAGTTTAGGTACAATTGACCTCAGCACCCCAGCAGGATTGGGGGGCCGGGGGTGGGGGGGGGGGGGTTCGGTGAGGTGGACGAAGGGAAAATGTAACAAAGAGTATGGCCAGAGCTCTCACTGCTAACTAGCAGCTGTGCGTGAGTAGGTATTGGACAAGGACAGGATTGGCATAGTTGTGGTGTTCTCAGTGAACTATGGTAACCTTGGGCGAAGTACTGAAGGGCAATTAGCACTCCTGGAATGTTACCCAATGAGTCAGAACTTTCAAGGGGCAAACAGGGAGAGACAATTGGAAAAAGAGTGGACAGAAAGCGGTCTTGTCACCTCCAGAATTATTTTTATGCATATACATCTCCCAGTCTGGGATGGTTTATTACAAAATAATGCCTTTTCTTTGTTCTCCACATACAGGCAGTATGACCTGCATGCTTTCACTTCAAGCTGGTGCCCTGCTCCATGCTACCATCCCATTAGTTAATGCTCAGAATGATAAAACAAAAAAAAATGAACTAGGTGAAGTTCATTCAACAAGAGCATGTGTGAAGGCAGCTAGCAATTTTTAATTCATATCAAAAATGTTAATTGGTGACCTTGTGGACCTCCCTAGAACTCCTTACAGACCCCAATTTGAAAACTGGGGTCTGTAAGGAGCCCATATATAACTTAACCAATACTAAAATATTTTGTCTATTAATATATATATTAGCTACAGTTAATACATATTCAACTGATTACAGAATAAATATACTGAATGTTTAAAATATAGAAATTATCTTATTAATTTGTGCTTTTAATAAAAGAATGGCTTTAACTAGACTTAAGGAACATGGCATGTAGGTCACTATAGATTGAAAGGAAAAACTCAGTGGGGATACTGTAATATATTCATTTCCATTTAACGCAAGAGGCATTACTGTGTGTATAAATACAATGGCTGCATAAAGCATTGAGTTTTCACTACGGGACTGTCCGGGAACAAAGATTTTGGATACTCTGAGCACAAATTACTGGGTAAGCTTTCTGTAGGAGGATCTGCTCCAAGACTTTTAGAAGCATTTCCCCTGAGAATAGTATGCACAAAAACAAATTGAAAAAAATTGTGGGCAGCATGGAAGAGAATACAATATAGAAAGGAAAAAGAAAAATATTTTAAAAGATTAAGGAGACATGGAGGATAAAAACAAAATTTAAAACAAGAAAACTGAAGTCATAATTTTTTGAAATTGAAAACCACACTTTAAAAAGCCACATTTGTAGCCATGTTATTTTGTGGAATAATGAGGACCACACCCATCTTCCCAGATACCACCACTACAACTACCTGCAATTTTCAAACAAACTCTACTCCCCCTCCCAACCAATTACAACAAAAAATGGCGAAAGTCTCACTAAACACTGCACTTGGTCTTGACTCGTCATGGGAGATCAACCAGTTGTATAATTATTATAAATTAAAAAAATTAGATCCCTCATCGGGTTTGCAATGTCATTTATAAGTATTCCATCATTGTTGTAACATAGCAATTGCTGGCCTAGTAAAACCTAAAAAGAGAAAAGCTCCCATTATCTTCCAGAATTTTCGGGAACAAAACTTTGCTCTTTGTATACTGCTCTTTTATTTGTGTTCCATCTCCTTTTCTTTATTTTTTTATTGTATTTGTTTTAATTCTCATACCTAGGATATTGTTGTACTGTATGTGCACGGCCAATGTTTGGGGACTCTAGATCATCCTCCAGTTTCCATTCTCCATGAAAAAATCTCCTCCATTACAGAGAATAACAAGGGTCCTACCATAAACACATTTGGACAACAATGCCATCTATCTTGACGACGGAGCGGGAAAGCCTCAGGAGACAAGTATGCAACACCGTCATCTACCTTGGTGACCACAATAAGAGGTGAGTAAATGAATAGGCAAGTTTAATTGCAATACACATATGCATGACAGAAAAGTATTGCAGAAGCTAAGTATGACATGTAGAGCAAGTGTGCACTATACCCAAGACTTTCAATATATACTAGTTGACATCCTGGGGTATTCTTCATTGATAAATCAGAGCTTTTAATATTAATAGGGGTATTATTGCAAGTAGTACCAGTGACTCTGATTTATTAGAATTGTGGATTAATAGAATTGGATCTGGGAGCACTGGGGAGGGGGCTTGTTATCTATTAGTAATGGAATGGAGACTTAAGATTTAGCAGTACTTTGTGAGGGTGGGGGGGCTAGCTGTGGACTGGAAGCACTGAAGAGACGTGTTAGCAGCACTGGGGTGATCCCAGGACCTAGGAACTCTAGATGTTCAGTGTAGGGGTTTATGATCTAGACGGAGGGGCCCGGTATCTGGGAAGAGTATTCTTTGGTAGGAAGACTCACAAGGTAGGAGCAATGGGAATCAGTGTTTGGCAGTATTGGTGGGGTGGGGCCCAGGGGAGCAACCTGAACTGCTCTTAGCCCCTTTCTAACCATTATGCACTGTCATTGCATTCCCAGCTATCAGCCTCTTCCCCTGAACTCTCCATAGCCCCTTCTGAGCCATCAAATATGCTCCCCATATCATTAGCCAGTTTAAGTTCCTACCTAATTGTATGTTTGCCAACTTATACATTCTTTAGTAAATGTAAATTTCCATAAGCAAAAATAGAATCATGGAATCGTACAGCACAGGAGGCCATCCGGCCCATTGTGCCTATGCCGGCTCTTTGAAAGAGCTGTCCAATTAGTCCCACTCCCCTACTCTTTCCCCATAGCTCTGCAAACTTTTCCTTTTCAAGTATTTATCCAATTCCCTTTTGAAAGTTACTATTGAATTGCTTCCACCATTTCAGGCAGTGCATTCCAAATCATAACTCGTAGTATAAAAATCAACTGCCCATTGTTCGCATAGTTTCTGAATTTTAAATATATTACAGTAGATATCCTGTAATATTGCCTATGGTAAGTGAGACAATATGGTCTTTTGGAAGTGGATCATTACTGTAAGAAAGATAATGTGGTTTGTGGGAAGGGGTCATTTGATTTATAAGGATTTAATAGGATCAGTTAAATAGGTTGGAGAAGTTGCAAGCATTGGTAAGGAAAATACTGAAGATTTATAAGTGTGGGAAACAGGTTTCGGGGGAAGGAATAGATGTTTGGTAAGAAAGAAAGTGAGGAACAAACGATCAGAAACAAAAAAAGAATAAATCAGTAATGGTTTATTTTAGAAAAAGATACAGTGCAGAAAGGGATTTAATAAGTAGTCGGACCAGGAACAAAAAAAACAGAAGTACTTAAAAGACTAGTAATTCAAGGAAGAAAAAAGGCATACAAGCAGGTTTGCAAATTTAAAAAATATCAATGAGCAGAATTTAAAATCAGTGCAGAGAATTCCAAAATAAAGAGTAACATACAGGGGTGGGAATGGGGGTCAGAGCAGGACAGAAAATTCAAAAAAGAGCTTAAAAAAGTGAGGGTAGCCAAGAGCAGGGCTGAACAACAGGTCAGAAAAGGGCCAGCCATTTTACCTGGAGTAGCTGTGGGAAGAATGTACTAGAAGGTAACAGACCCCAAGTGGGACAGGAGGCATTTATCAGGAGGGAGTGGGCCTCAAGAAACAGCATTGGAACAGGCAATTAACCCGTGTAACCATTTTACAGGGAGGGAGAAGCCCCCAAAGAGCAGGGCTGGAAAATGTGGGTAGCAGGGAGAGCAACAAGCAGGTCTTTTAATTGTGAAGCTAATTTAATTTAAATTCACAAAAAAAAAAGTTTGTTGCTTACAGTTTTTGGTCTGCTGATGACATGGGTAGACCAGACGGAGGGAGTTCTGTGGATAGCAGAGACAGAGAACCTGGGAGGAATATTGTAGAGGCACAACATAGCTACCTAGTGTCTGGATGCCTGCAATTAGAGTATGACAGGGAAAAATTGACATATGATTTTCCCATCATAAATGCTGATATAAAAGTATTACTCAAAAATTGTGGTAAAGCAAGCAACGGTAATGTGTACATAAAGTAAGACTTTTTAACTAGATTGCACCTCTTTAAAGTGCAATTACCTGTCACTGTCCTTTCAGGCAGCCCCACTGCCTTCAGTATCCCTCGTGGCCTCTAGAACTCCTACAATTGCTTCTTACAAACATTGCCTGCTGTAGCAGCGAAACTGACTAAGACTGCTGCGTACTTCAGCCCCGAATGCAAGAACTTCTTTAGCATAAGGTTTCCTGTGCCCCCAATTAGAGTAGTAGATATGCAGAGTAAACTCTCACCAAGAGTAATTAAAGTTACATTAATTAGCTATTTTAAAAACTTCACCAGAAAACACACCTGTGCTACAATGGCAAGAGTAAAGGATCACACACAGCATAGTAATGGTCAATAGCAATAAAACATAAAATAAAAATTGATGCTGTAGTCAGTGTTAAATCTAAACTTGAGTGGAGTTTACAAAATACATCCCCATAATACCAATAGGTTTCAACAGACCTGATCATAATCAGCGTCAAATGACAGCAGTTCCACGGCATGTTGCCTGCCACTTCCACGATCGCAAGTCAGGTTAAACCGGCCACCGCGTATAGCGAGCGAATAGCATTTGCACGAACGCGCCCACTATACGCGGTGGGGACTGTACTCCAAAGGACACAGAAACGGAGAATTACAGAAAGAATTGTATTGTGCCAGGTAATAGTATTTACTCATTAAGTGTAAGTTTTTTTTTCCAAAATAGTTACAAGTAGCTAACAAAGTATATCATACCACCTTTTTAAAGGTAGAACTTCTTGGGAACAGGCCAACGATCAACTTGGGAACGGGCGAACCTGAGAATGAGCGAACTTGCAGCTTTCTCAACCTCAGGATGTCCCAAAGTGCTTCAATGCCAATGAAGTCTTTTTGAAATGTATTGTTGTATTGTAGGGAATCGCGGCAGCCAATTTGCGCACAGCAAGGTCCCACAAACAGCAAGCAAATAATGACCAGATAAACGTTTCTTGGTGGTGTTGGCTAAGAAATAAATGTTGGTCAGGACACAGAGAACTCCCTTGTCCTTCTTCGAATAGTGCCATGGGATCTTTTACATCCACCCAAGAGGGCAGATAGGGCTTTGGTTTAACTTCTCATCCAAAAGATAGCACTGCTAACAGCGCAGCACTCCCTTAGTACTGCACTGAAGTGTCATCCTAGATTATGTGCTCAAGTCTTTAGAACGAGGCTTGAACCCATGACACTAACTCAGAAGTGAGAGTTCTGCCACTAAGCCAAGGCTGACACTTATGGACCAGAAGCTTAATTGGACCAGCCACATCAACACAATGACCACAAAAGCAGGACAAAGGCTTGGTATTCTGCAACAAACAGCTTACCTCCTGACTGTTCAAAGCCTCTCTACCATCCACAAGGCTCAAGTCAGTGTGATGGAATATTTGCCACTCACCTACGTGGGTGCAGCTGCAACAACACTCAAGAAGCTCAACGCAATTCAGGACAGTGTGCTTGATTAGCACCCCTGCCACTGGATCGGCGCCCCTGCCCTGCCTCAATATTCACCTGTTCCCACTGGTGTACTGTGGTTGCAGTATTTATGATCTACAGGTTGCAGTGCAGCAACTCACCAAAGGTTGCTTCAACAGCATTGCCTTTCCTTGCCACCACTACTACTGGGAACGACAACACCATCACCTCCAAGTTCCCCTTCAAGTCATATTCCACCTTGACTTGAACAAATGTTGCCATTCTTTCATCATCACTGTGTCAATATCCTGGAATTCCAACCTAACACCATCACAAGAACTGCAGCATGCAGTCATTGCATTCTCATGGCAACTAGGAATGGGCAATAAATGCTGCCTTGCCAGCATTGCCTACATGCCAAGAAAAAATGTTTTAAAATTATAATCCACATAATTCCACCTTTGATTTTTCAATTTCCCCCCTGGCATGTGGCATTAAAAAAGGGGTAAATCAAATACTTGCTTTTTCTGGTGAAAAATAAAAATGTTAAAAATCAGAACATTTGAGGTTTAATCGGATTTGATCAGCAAAAAACAGCTTTGGAAAAAAAATATACAAAATAATTGAAAAAAACAAATACAAAGAATAAATGTTTTCAATTGCTATCATAAAGTATAATGCTAAAATTGTTGTGCATCATTAGCTACATCCTCGGAGCCTCCTCCCCAAGGAACTTAGTTCAGCCATCTGTACACGATGTAGTCAAGTGAGAGTGCTCTCTACATTAACGCTGCTAGTTTGTACAGACAGAAAATGAAGTTTTCTCTGCACCCAACAAATTCCATTTCTATAGCACTCATAACAGACAATCTGAGTGCTTCATGGGGTGGTGACTAGCTAGTGGACACCAAGTAGGTTGGAGAAAGGGGAGAGGTAAGAGCAGTCGAAGAGAGACTTTTGAAGGAAGGGAAGAAAGTGACACGGTGAAGATGCTGAGGTAAAGTTCCTGGAAGTGGGGGTATAGTGGTTGAAGGAGCAGCTGCTGATGGTGCAGCAGAAGTATTGGGGAAACGTGAAGTAGACCAGTATTGGAGTAACGGAGACTGCACACTGGGACACAGGGCTAGAGGAGATTGCAGAGTTAGGGAGGGTCTAGACCATGGAAAGATTTGACAGTTTAGATGAGCATCTTCAAGTAGATTTCCTTGGACACAGAAAGCTAGGGGAGCTTGATGAAGACAGGTGTAGTGCAAATAAGAACAGGACAAAATGATTCTGGATGACTTGCAGTTTATGAAGGTTAAAAGCATCGAGGCTGGCAAGCAGAGTGCTGGCTGGAGAAGTTCAACCACAAGGTGTTAAAAGCGTGTTATTGGGGTTTCCACAGCAAGGGGGTTTTTTGGGGGGGGAGGGGGAAGAGGGAAGAGAAAGATATGGATAGAGATTGGCAATATTTTGAAGGTAAAAAAGAGCGGTTTTGGTGACAGATTGGATGTGGGGAAGGACGCTGAGCTCAAAGCCAAACAAGGTGCCACTGTTCTACTCCAGTAGGTTTAGCTTAAGGTGGAAGCTAGTAGAAGGTTAAAGATGTTTGGATGTTTCCAGAAGCCAAATAGGATGACTTTGGATTTGCAAGCATTAAACTGGAGGATGTTCTAGCTCAACCAGGTCTTAATCCTTGATAGGTAATGGAGAGAGTGACAACACTTTACGGTCAATGGAGACAGCAGATAAGTAGAGTCAAGTGTCAGTAGCATACATGTGAAACAAGGAAATTGGCTATGCATTACACTGGAACTGTAATGTACCCATACTTATTTTAATAAGATTTAATCCTAATTTTGGAATTCATCATTTGTAAAGGGGGGGGGGATGTAAAAATTATTGGGTCTAATCTACAATCAGAAAGACTTGACAGATACTCTGTTAAAGACAGATACTCAGTCCAATTATATTGTATAACATTTGCCAATAAGCATATAAAGGAGTATTTTACATGCGAATGTAGTTGTGTTTCTAAGAAGATCCTTCAACTGTACTGCCAAGCTCTGAACCTAGAACTGGTCCCACACAGTTGCAGGTAAATGGTTTGGCAGTAAAATCAGTATTCTCAAATATACAGATCACTGGTAAGGTTCTATGTGCAATATTATGTGCAGTTTTGGATGCCTTACCTTAAAGGGACATTGATCAACTGGGAACGAGTTCAAACAAGAGCATCAAGGAGGACTTCAGGACTTGGGGGTTTAAGTTATGAGAAGACTCAAGAGTTGAACTGGTTTTCACTGAAAAGGTGATTGAGTTACACATCATCCAGGTTTTTAAAATGCTGAGAGGCATAGGTAATGCACATTTAAATAGCCTATTTGACTTGAACAATGCACACAGCCAAAGATACAAGTTTAAGACTAACAAGCATCAAAAGGCTAGAGGTTAGGAAAAAATCCCTTATCTCTTGAGTAGTGGACATGTGAAGCAGCCTTCCAGCAAAAACATTTGATATTGTGTTCTATAGTTTAAAATGAAAGTGGAAAATAGCTGTTTGGGAAACAAGATTGGAGATTATGGAAATAGACACAGATGATCAAATGCTAATAGGTCTGGAAATGATCACAACAGGAATAATCTAACTGCTTGTACATCTCCCATTAATTGACAGGAAAAAGCCTGTGTGAACATCACATTTCTACCAGACGACAAAATTGGTCCTGTTAAATGCCTAAACCTATTTTTGAGCAACTGTAACTGCATTTCTTGGATCACTGATTCCCACATATACAATCAATAGTCTTATCTCCTGCTCCTTGTATCAACTTATCCACCCTCTCCTCAATATCTCCAACCTTTGCCAAGCAGACAAATTCCTACCCTTTAGGCTGGTCTTTACAGTGAAAGCTAAGTACATATTGCACATCAAAGCTCCTACTACCATAAATAATGTATCACTCTCGCCTTCTGTTATAAGGTTGTGGGTTCAGTTCCCATTCCAGGACTTAAGCATATACTCTAAACTGACAGTTCAGTGCAGTACTGAGGGAGCACTACTTTGTTAGAGGTGCCATCCTTTGGATAAGATGTTTATAGGATCTGGCTGTGCGCAAATTGGCCATGTTTGCCTTCATACCAATAGTTCCTGCACCTCAAAAGTAATTTATGTGAAGCATTTTGAGAAGCTACAGAAATGTCTTTATTACACTAACTGAACACTCATACTCCATACTAAAGTCTGAAGTGAGAAATGATGAGGAGTAACAAGGCTTTTCTGAGCTTGGGATAGAGGAGGAGAAAAGAACAAAATAAAGCAGATTACTTGAGTTGGGCAAAGCAGAGAGAGTTCCAGACAACATCAAAGCCATATCCAAAGAATACATGATATCATTAAATGCAAATAAAACAGACTCCACAAACATCCTAGCATGGACATCCCGAATCTGGATAAATCCACAAAGTCAGAGTGAAGGTCCCTATTTATTTTGTCATTTTGGAATGTGACTAATCAGATTACATTGCAGTCAAATCTTGCTTGCAAAGATGGACTTCGTTCAAACAAATCCTAAATACTGAGCAATTCTGATTAATATTTATACTTTTTCCACAGAATTTTGTAGTGTTTCATGCTTTGAATTTTATTAATGCATATACATATACAGTACAGCATAGCATGGGAAATATACACAAATACAGGTTTAAGAGGAATGACTGTAAATATACACACCATCTCAGGCAATCTAATTTTTAAATAAATTGTTAGTGTATATTTTAATACCTATTTTGTTTATATGTTTTAATAATCCAGATCTGTTTCAGCAGTCAGGCTACATCCAGCTCATTTATCCCAGCAGCAAACTTGGTAGACACAGTTTCTTCAGTCTATGAACTAGCTTCCAACAATAACAACAACTTGCATTTATATAGTGCCTTTAACGTAGTAAAACTTCCCAAGGCGCTTCAAGGGAGTGTTATCAAATAAAAGAGCCAGATTTAGCAGTGGAAATGCTAGGAGTTAATTCACAAATGCCATTCTTGTGGAATACAAACTAAACCATTACCAGTATAAAAGCAGCTTTATACTTCCTTATGCACCTAACATAATTATTTGAAAAGTGCAGCATGCTTACATTCAATTGAATCAGTCTGGCCATTAACAGCCTTAAATTTCTTCAACTCACTAGTAGGCAACCAATGCTGCCAATTTTAAACGCATTTCAAAAATTGGAACAAGCATCACCACCATTTCTTATGTTCTTATTAAAATTTTGGACTCTTAAGGGAATCAAGGGATATGGGGATTGGCGGGAAAGTGGAGTTGAGGTTGAAGATCAGCAGTGATCTTACTGAATGGCGGAGCAGGCTCAAGGAGCCGTATGGCCTACTCCTGCTCCTATTTCTTATGTTCACCATCCAATTAAAAATTTACATCTCATATTGCATGCTTTGCAAAGCAGCAGATTGATGTTAAAATTATCCCTATTGTTAAAAGGAAACCACAAAACTGGATGTCAAATGTCAGTCTTGGCTCAGAGGTAGCACTCTCGCCTGAGTCAGTAGGTTGTGGGTTCAAGCTCCACCTCAGAGATTTGCACACAAAATCTAGACTGACACTCCAGTGTGGTACTGAGTTGAGTGCTGCACTGTTGGAGGTGCTGTCTATCAGATGAGACATTAAACCAAGGTCCTGTCTGCCCTTTCAGGTGGACTTAAAAGATCCCATGGCACCATGAAGAAGAGTAGGGGAGTTCTCCCCGGTGTCCTGGCCAATAATTATCCCTCAATAACATCACTAAAAACAGATTATCTGGTAATTATCACATTGCTGTTTGTGGGACTTTGCTGTGCACAAATTGGCTGCCACGTTTCCTACATTACAACAGTGACTTCACTTCAAAAGTACTTAATTGGCTGTAAAGCGCGTTGTAACGTCCTGAGGTTGTGAAAGGCGCTATACAAATGCAAGCCTTTTTTGTTTTGTGAATAAAACATACTGGGGCAAAGGGAGGAGGGGTAGAGGAGAAGATGGAGGAGAGGTGATTCAGTCACAATGCTGCTACTAGGTTGCAACAATATTGTCTAAACCGGCACTACCGCAAAACTCCTAAACTGCATCCCATTGCTGCAAGATATATAAAGTTAGACGGAATGTTTTGCATTTTAAAAGATGGATTTTCATATTTTCGAAACTGATCTGAATGCCAAGTGCACAGCTGTAGCATTAATCAAGCCCAGCACTTTTGTGCTGTGTCTACTGAGTTACACACATCCAAGCAGTGCTCATTTGTTGAGGGTTCATTGGATCAAACATGGTTGTTCTCCTGATTTTATTGCTCAACAGAATTCAGCATGCCCAAACTATATGCAGTGCTTTCTCCAAGTGCCCAAATGATTACAAGAGTCAGAATTTCCAATGTCTTAAACTTAAATTCCTGATATTTTAACACATGGCTAAGAGAGACCCTCCAAGAATAGAGCTCTCTGATACATAACTACTACATAAATCCACTTCAAAAGAACCCACACACCATCTGTCTTGGAAATATTATAAATATCTCCTTAAAATAAATGAGACTCAGTTCCCCAGATGGTTCAATGAAGGAGGAAGCGGTAATGAGCCAAACAGACCATAAAGGTTCCAGGTTCAATCCCATGTCCGTCTGATTTACACTGATCTTAGCCAAGGCATAGTGGAATACTACATATGATCCTAGTATCTCTACATTGCTACTGATGATGGCTATCCAATGATCTCTAATGGAAGTACTTGTTTGTGAACGTCAGGTAAGGAGAGGATCAGGCTCTGCTGGATTCTTTTTCCCTCCCCAACACTTACTCACACATTAAGAATGGCATCGGACAAGATATCGAGGGCTGCTGGCACCTCTTGTATATCATTGTCTTCAAGAAAGGAGGGTTGAAAATAAAACTTGTAAAATTGGGTCAAGAGTTTCAAATTCGTAAACATTTTGATCACTCTCGTTGCACAAAGCATAAGGTTTCAACTCTTTACAAACCCAACTTTATGAGCTGGTCTCACAATGGGCCAAACTCCACTGATCGTAATTTTAAGCAAGATTGGGGCGAAAACATTATAGTAGGTTTATAACAGTTTGTTGGTAGACAGAGCATAAGGAAATTGAAACTCAGGGCTATTGAAAAAAGCATGGGTCCAGCAATCAGATGGTTTATAACAATTTCTCGCTGGCAAACCAGCAGGTGACTGTGCTCCTTTTAGATTTTAAAATCCAAGTAGGGATCTAATTTGAACAATTGAAAGTTTTGAATGTTGCCATAGAAATAGGACTTTCAGGAATACAGTATCACTGCTTCGCCAAAAGGATTCAGCACATCTACCACCAGTGGAAATCTATCATTTTACACAGACATCAACAATCCAACTTGGGAGGGCTCTGAGAAAGTATGGGACTATCCTACTTTTTATAGACTATGTAGCTTTCAAAGCCGTGTCTCTCTGTGGAAGTGAAGCGACTTTGCAACAGCAAGTAATCCTGCATGACCTCTACTGAGAGCCTCTCCTTGTGAGATTATGTGCACAGAAGCAATCCTTTCCACACAGCCCCGGGAATAAAAGGCGCATCCTGTAATTGAAGAAGTGCAATAATCTTCCCCAACAATAAATTAAAATACCCATTAGGCTGATTTCAAAAGATGTCAGTGGGCTTATAATTGTACATGACATCTTCTAGATAAAACTGATTACCATGCATGCAAATCGCTTAGCAACCACTCATTACCCCAAGCGCAAAGAGCTGACCAGCCATCCATTTTCACCTTGTCCTTCTCTGCACTACCAAATACAAACAGAGATAAAAAGAGGCACAATGGCTCTTGACACGTAAATAGGTTAACACAATAAAGCCAGCTTTAGCAGGATCACTCAAGGGAAAAAAGCAATTCTCAGGCAAGCAGGAGGTAATAAAATGAGGCTTTGTGTGCCGGCTTCAATTCTGCACAGCCCCTACTGCCATTTGCAGATAGAAATCTCTCTTATTGAATTACATTTCATGAATATTAGTTGGGAGCATTCACACAATGTCGTCATCTGGCTGCAGGATTATTTACCATTAAAATGGTCAAAGTGTTATTAAAGCACCAGTCACAAGTAGTACAGTTAATGTTACATGTACACTAGAACCCTGGTGCAATATTTACAGACACAAATTGAAAAACCAAAGAAGACTAGTGTGTTTAAACACAGGTAGAAGACAGAGATTGGGAAACTCAAGGATTCAATTCTTCCCCCTCCCCTCCAAATTCTTTTTTAAAATTGCAAAATCTTATGTTCCTCATATAAATGCATTACTATGTACAAACGTCCAAAGATGTAAACCATGTTGAAGCAGACAATGTATGAAGATGGGTAGCGTTCAAACCTGAACTAGTTGCTTAGTGTACATCCCCTTTAGATCTGTCCAAATATGTGCTCTCGCCTGATCTGGTCACATCTGCACATATTTAAAAACACTTTCCATGCTGATTAAGGGCAAAACATCAAGAATTTAATTTTTTTTTAAAGTTCACTTTAAAGGAGATGAAGTGGGAATTTGAATTGTGACCTGAGCTAAATTCAGCACTCTTCAGACAACTTGTCCCTGTTGGAGGGGATGTATTGGCATAAAAATAAGGTTCAACACACAAAAAGAGGGATTCAAATCAAGAGTTTCCAAACCAGAATTCATACATTTTGATTTGCAAGTAATTTGAAAGCTACTAGTGGAAGGCTGCCAGCTTCAGACTGCAGCAAGAACAAGGAGAAATGTTTGTGCCACACTGCAACTCAGAACAGTGACAAATCTGATAGAAACTATAAAATGACCAGCAGCTGCCATAAAGCCATTTGGTCAAAGAGGGTTTGGAGTTATATGTTTTATAACACATCTGACCATGCACTCCCACTGGCTTAACGATGTGAATGCAAGGGGAACAGGATAACTTTGGAGTGACACTTGTGCTCCCATTCTCTCCCCTTCCCTTCCCCCTCCCCCTCAAATCTGTAAAATATTGGCTCCGTGACAAAACATAACTATAAGAGGTCTCCACACTCTCCTCCTCAAACAACAACTTGCATTTATATAGCGTCATTAACTTAGTAATACATCCCAAGGCACTTCACAGGAGTGTTATCAGACAAAATTTGACACCAAGCCACATAAGGAGATATTAGGACAGGTGACCAAGGATAGGTTTTAAGGAGCGTCTTAAAAGAGAGAGGGGTAGAGAGTCGGAGAGGGAATTCCGGAGCTTAGGGCCTAGGCAGCTGAAGACACGGCTGCCAATTGAGGGGCGAAGGACATCGGGGATGCATGAGGTCAGAACTGGAGGAACACAGAATTCTCGGAGGGTTGTAGGGTTGTAGGAGGTTACAGAGAAGAAGGGGCGAGGCCATGGAGGGATTTGAACACAAGAGTGAGAGTTTTAAATTTGAAGCATTGCTGGAATTAATAGCAAAAAAGAATTAACTTGCATTTATATAGTGCCTTTCATGAGCTTGGGATGTCCCAAAGTACTTTACAGCGAACAAAGTATTTTTTGAAGTGCGGTCACTTGTAATGTAGGAATTGTGGCAGCCAATTTGTACACAGCAAGGTCTCACAAACAACAATGTGATAATAACTAGATAGCCCGTTTTTAAGTGATGTTGGTTGAGGGATAAATATTGACCAGGATACCGGGGAAAACACTCTTCAAAACATTACCATGGGATCTTTTACATTCACCTGAGGGAGCAGACAGGGCCTCGGTTTAACGTCTCATCTAAAAGATGGCACCTCTGACAGTGCTGCACTGGAGTGTCAGCCTAGATTACGTGCTCAAGTCTCTGGAGTTGAACTTGGACCCACAACCTTCTCACTCAGAGGCAAGAGTGCTACCAAATGAGTCACAGATGACAGCCGTAATGTAAGGATAACATAGGTTAGTGAGCAGAGAGATGATGGGTGAGTGAGACTTGGTACGAGTCAGGTAGCAGAACTTTGGGTGAGCTTCTAAAGATTCAAGGTCCAAAAGCTTGTTAGTGCTATTTTCAGCATAACTCTCTCTACATTCACATAGGATTACGTAGAAATCACAACACAGAAAAAGGCCGTTCTGTTCAACCAGTCCATGTTGGTGGTTTTCCTCCACACAAACAGTATTCCTAACCCATGTGACTGCTTATTTTCATATCCCTTTCTTTCAACTACTTATCTAACCTATTCTTAAAATGTTGACCTGGTCTCTGCTTCAATCACTCACAGCCCTTTGTTTAAAAAAGGTTTCTCCTGCTCTCGGTCCTAGATCTCTTACATTTAATCTTGTATCTGTGTCCTCTCGTTCTAGAGCAGGGAACAGTATGGAAGTAATTTTAACCCCCCCCCACACCCGCCCAGGGCAGGTGGGACAGTGACTGAGTTAAATTGTTAAAAATGGGAGACCTGACCCCTACACACCGCGCGGATGCACCTACTTCCGGTTTCACTGACGGGTTTGGGGATGGCCGAGTAATCCGCTCTGGAGAGGCGGGTCGGTAATTCTATGTTAATGAGGCTCCGTGCCACAGATTTTGGCAGCCATCTGAATTTCCCAGGGCTCAGGAAACAGGAGCTGCCAGATCCAGCCCAGGTAAGTGCCATTCCGGCACTATTTGTGGGCCAGGAGGAGTAGCAGTGCTTCCCCTGGCCTGCCCTCAAGCAAACCTGCCATTAATGGCTGATCCCCTCACGATCCGACGTCACTGCTCAGCTCCCCACCACGATCCGATCCCTCCCCAACGCCGATGGACCTCTCTCCCCGCAACCCGATTGACCTCCACCCCCACCCCGCGATCTCTCTCCCGCCCCCGCCCCACCCGATCTCTGTTTCCCACCCCGCCCCCCGATCTCTCTCCCTCCCTCACCCCACAATCCGATCCCACTCTCCCACCCCCTCCCCCGAAATGAACTCTCTTCTCCCCCGGCCCACACCTGCAATTCGATCTCTTTCCCCCCCCCCCCCCGCCCCCCCACCCCGCAATCCGCACTCCCTTTCCCACCGCGATCCAATCTCTTTCTCCTGCCCCCCCATGCGATCTCTCCCTCCCTCCTCTCCAGTTACGTCCTTCTACAGTAGGCTTTCACGCCTGGCAGTAAAAAAAATTCTGATGAGGTCGTGCTATTAAATTCAGCAGGTTCTCTGCCTCTCCGGGTTTCCCGGCTGTTAACAGGCATCCCTGCTCCCTCCCCGCAAATATCGGGGCCTATTTTTCTCTGAACTCTGCCCATCCCTTCATAATTTTAAACTCTATCAAATTACTCCATAATCTCCACTGTTCTAATCAAAACAGCCTCAATTTTTCAAATCTTTCTTTGTATTTGTATTTCCTCATAACAAGCAGCATCCAAACAAATTTGTGCTGTATCCTCTCTATTGCCTCTATATCTAATTTATAGTGTGGTTACATCTCAACTTTTAAATTCTATACCTCTTGCCATAAAACCTAGTATTCCATTTGTTTTTTTATGGCCTTATTCACGAGGTGCTCATTTTAAAGTTTTGTGAACCTGAACCCCCAAATCCCTCTGCTCTTCCACACTACCCAGCCTCCCCCAAAGTATAATTATTACATTTTGGTTTAAAAATAAAAGTACCACCTCACATTTACTGACATTGAATTTCATCTGCCACTTATTTGCCCATTCCATCATCTTATCAATATCCCATTGCAGCTTCCTTTGATCCTCAGAATTATTTACTATGCCTCTTATTTTAGTATCACCTTCAAATTTGGACATAATTCCCCTTGGCCCTATATCCAAATCATTGATTAAACTATAAACAGAAGCACAGACTCAGTTATACTTCTATTACAAGTGGATAAGCAGAGAAATTTTGTAGGTAGTTCTTCCCTGGATTGTAAAAATGAGTTGACGTAACACTCCTGAATCAGATATTGAACTGCTTATACACACGCTAGTTAAGAACAATTTCAGATAGCCCAAAACCAAAACAAGAGCTTTTGGGCAAATTGCATTTGCACTAAATATACCTCTAAAGTTACAAGCAGCCAAAAAACAAATTATGGTTTCAAAAATTATTTTTAAAAGGTGACATTTTCTCCTCTTCAAATCTCCTCACTCTAAATCAGCCAAGACAATCCTTATCCATGCTTTCACTACTTCAAGTCAGCCAAACTATTTCTCCATCGTATTACTCACCAGCCTTCCAAGCACCAACCTAAATAAACTTCAACTTGCCCAAAACTCTGCTGGCCACATCCTGTCTCGGACATTCATCCTGTTAACAATTTCCATAGGGTCCGGTCCCCATCCCAGAACATACCAATTTAAAAATCCTCCTCCTTGTTGAGAAATCTCTCCATCGTCCCACTCCACTTCTAGAATGTCCTCGTCCTATAATCCTCCAAATCATTCATCTTCCATCCACCCCAACTCTCAACTCCCTTCCTAAACCATCTATATCTTTCTCTCCTCCACCTTTAAAAGTCTGCTCAAAACTTCTCTTCAGACATGCTTTTCATCATCACTCCTAACTTTTCTACCAGTTTGGCAACCGTTACCCCTCTGTGAAGTGCATTAGGTGCTTACTATGTTAAAGGCGGAATATAAGTGCATGTTGTTAATTAACAACCTGTCACTGCGCAAAGAAAGACTTGGGGTTATAAACATACATCCTGCTACTCCATAGCTAGCATATTTTAACATACTATACCATTGATTCAGTTTGACTTTAATTATTCACAAAGTAAAAAGCTGGGTTTTTTTGGTTCTTAACCATCGGATGCTTAGATAAGGGTGGTAACAAACAGCATCAGGGTGATCACGTGAGGGGTAAGAAAGCAGAAATAGGCCTGGGTGTGGAGGGAATGACAAGCAGTTTGTTTTAAATAACATTTGGAATCTGCAAGTGGGAATGGAGGTCTAAAATCAGAGGTTTTTTTTTTAAATTAACTTAGCAGGATGTTAAAAGACAGAGGCATTTAGAAGTGCTTTTATGCGAAATCCCAGATGTTATGAAAGCAACAATAAAGTGATCTCAATGTGCCACTCCCCTGCATTCATACTGTCATGTCTTCACTCTCTTGTATGCCCACTGGAGGCCAACTCAGGAGAATGAAGACCAACTCTCCAATTTCCAGATGGACTTTCAAATGGGCCTACAGGAAAGCAGAAGCAAAAGGATAATATAAATGATCTAATCCTCTTCAATAAAAAAAATCAAAGCGTAGGTCCTGTGAATAGACAGTGAGTGGGCCCAGTGTATCACACAATTTGCATTGTAACACATGCTTGCAAACACGTTGAACCAGCAAAACACATTTGAAATGCTGTCGGGGAGGCTGTTCTGGCAACAGATCAGGAGACCCATAGAAAGGGAGATCGCCACTGTTATTGTGTGGATGGCAGCAATTTTACATTCGCTAATGCCGTTGAATGCGCCAGACCCAAACAGGCTCGAGGGGTTGAATGACCTACTCCTCTTCCTATGTATTGAGAGTTGATGACACTAGAGTAAATTATCCAAACTGCAATCTTTTCTTTACGTAGAACGCTTATTTCTTCCTCCCCACTTTTCTTAGGGAGGGGGCAACAAAAATACAACAAAAGTTGCAGATGCTGGAAACCAAACAAAAACAGAAAATGCTGTGAACACTCAGGTTATGCAGCAACTGTGGAATTAATATTTTGTCAAAAAAGGGACACACATCTAAATCTTTAATTCCTCTATTGTCACCACAGTTGCTATCTGACCTGCTGAGTGTCTCCAGCATTTTCAGTGTTTGTTTTGGATTTCCAGCATCTGCAGTTTTTTGCTTTTTGTTTATTAAAATACAGCAGTTGGAATACTTAATGCTTTGTCACATTCTTGTCATTTTCAACTGTAAAATACCAACTGACATCCTCGGCTAACATGTCATACAATACACAGGTTTATAACAAGCATCACAAAAGGAATTTCATAAACTTTTCACATGTAGATTTCCTCAAGAGACACTGATTCTAGCTGCTACAAAACTGTGTAAACAATTTTACAACACCAAGTTATAGTCCAGCAATTTTATTTTAAATTCACAAGCTTTCGGAGGCTTCCTCCTTCCTCAGGTAAACATTGCTGGACTATAACTTGGTGTTGTAAAATTGTTTACAATTGTCAACCCCAGTCCATCACCGGCATCTCCACAACAAAACTGTGTGGCATTTTCAGCACAACACCTGCTAATTACAACACAATGGCCCAGACTTTCCTGGGGAGATGCGCCATTGTAACAGCGCATCTACATTGTAGAGACCCTTGAATGGTGCAAAAGAGGAAATTATGGATTATGTGACTTACGCCATGGCATATTTTCCTGGGACTTTTGCGCTGCTCCGCTGTTGTCCTCACCGAAAACAGTTCGAAGGTAATTAACATAGTTCCGCCTCCCATCAAAATTAATGATGATCGTGTTTATGCTGGATTAACACCAGTTTTACGCTGCTGCCACTTAGATTTAAAAATAATGGCACTGGCAGCAGTGTGATTTATTGCTCCTAAATAAGTTCCTTTAAACATATCGCCTATGCTTGCATGATTATAGTGTCAACCAGCAAACCTATGCATTAGTTTACACAATCATCAGCTTTAGCAACAGCAGTTGGTCCGGAAGCATTCCATCTGCTGCTGGAAAACAGGCTCAGCATACTCCATACTCATTCCACACAGAAAGACATGGTCATACTTCAGTTAAATAAAAGCCAGTGTTTTAAGTCTTTACATTGCCACCCAGTTTCTAATTAATGTCAAAATGCTGGAAAAAATGGCCAAGCTGCTTCTGATTCACCACCATGCTCGCTGCAGTGTATTCTCATTATAAATGCGGGAAAATATGGAGGAAGTTATCAACAGCGATATTGGAACGCTAGCTGACAAAATTTACGGTGTACATCGCCAATCTCGCCATTGCAGGAAAATCTGAGCCACCTGTGGAAAGTGGGATGGGGAAGAAATAACTAAGACAGCTCTAACAAATTATAATTTACTCCTGTTCCCCATTTATGCAAACTGATCAAAAAAATCAGCAATTATAAAGTCAGTGGAATCAACTGATGCAAGAATACCTTCCCTATGAAAATAATTTCCAAATTAACCATGTTCCAATTAAGAGCCATTACAACAAAAACTTAAAAGGAAAATCAACTGATCGTTTGTTACCCTGGCAGTTCAGCAAAAAGGAGAAAGCAACAAACTGAATTACAATAAATAGTCTGCTCAAAACTACTGAATTCTTGGCAATGATTCAAACAATAACTTGCATTTATAGAGTGCCTTGGACATAGTAAAACATCCTATGGCACTTCACAGGAGTGTAATCAGATAAAAATTGACACTGAGCCAAAGATCGAGACATTAGGACACGTGACCAAACACTTGGTCAGAGAGGTAGGTTTTAAGCAGAGTCTTAAAGGAGGAGAGGGGTGGCGATGCATAGAGGTTTTAGCAGGGAATTCCAGAACTTAGGGCCTAGACAACTGAAGGCAAAGCCACCAACGATATGACGAAGAAAGTGGGGGATGCGTAACAGGCCAGAGTTGAAGGAATGTAGAGTTCTCGTGGGTTGTAGGGCTGGAGGAGGATACAGTTATAGGGAGGGGCGAGGCCATGGAGGGATTTGAACATGAGGATGAGAATTTTTTTTAAAATCGAGGCGTTGGTAGACCGGGAGCCAATGTAGGTCGGCGAGCACAGGGGTAATGGGTGAACAGGACTTGCTACAAGTTAGGATCAGGGCAGCAAAGTTTTGGATGAGCTTAAGTTTATGGAGGGTGCAAGATGGGAGGCTGGCCAGGAGAACATTGGAATAATCGAGCCTGGAGGTAACAAAAGCATGGATGAGGGTTTCAGCAGCAGATGGGCTGAGGTAGGGGCGGAGGGGATATTACAGAGGTGGAAGTAGGCTGTCTTTGTGATGGAGAGGTTATGGGGTCAGAAGCTCAGCTCAGGGTCAAACAGGACACCGAGGTTGCGAACAGTCTGGATCAGCCGGAGACAGCAGCCAAAGAATGAATTGAAGATTTGTGACAATCCATACGGTGGTGCTGCATTCTCTGCTTTCTCACATTGCAGTCTAACTTCAAACTGACTGAATGCTTCACAAAAAAAGTTATGATCTTGAGACTGCTTCCTTTCAGTGAAATTGGAAATAAATGCTTTTTAAAAAGCTTAATTAAGAGATTCAGTCAGTGCACTGCCAAAGATTGAGCACTTTATGACTGGAGGCACCGGTTTCTATTAAGACTGTAGTGAATGATCCAGCAGGTTTTACATTGGAATAAAGGACAGAGCTAATTAGAGGACAAAGTGAGTGGCTCACTGCTTTAAACACAAAGTCCTCTTTTTCCAGCATTAAACTTGATAGATCATTCAGTATAGCCATTAATATATGCCTCAGGAGGAACCAATTTTGCATTTACTTTTGTTAAAATCTTTATTTCAGCGAGTTAAGAATATTGAGCTTGTTTCTGCTATGTTAATTCTTTTATTGTTAAAAATAAGGTCCAGATGCCTAAGTTTTTGCTTATTGTTGTGCTTTTTCAAATTAAGAATTTTGAATAAGCTTTTCAACTCAAAACACCCTATTGGTAATGAATGACTGTTGGCTAGCCAATCAGAATGTTAGAGTTTACAATCTATGATAAATAAGTAAAATCTATTTTTCCCAACTCTCACCCCCCACCCCCATCTATCCATACCACTCCTTATTGGACTCAGCATCCTGTTCACTGGTCCACAAGTAAAAAAAAATTGAAGTTTATTTTAATTCCAAACCACATGATTTTCAAACAGAAATTAAACATAGTGTAGCAGAAGCACATTATGTTAGCAATGACTTTTCACTTTCAAAACATAGGCTTAAACCCAGCCCAGGATGTCTCCATGACAGTTGCAAGTATTTTAACAAATATATTTAGGCAGTCTTAATTCCATCTCTAGTGGGTGCAGATCCATGGCACAAAACCACAATTTGGAAATCTCCATCATAAATATAATTGGTATGGAAAATAGAACCAATTTGCATTGATATAATGCCTTTAACGTAGAAAAACATCCCACAGACCTTTACAGAAGACAAAAATCGATGCTGAGCCAAAGAAGGAGAAATTAGGAGGGGTGACTAAAAGCTTGGTTGAAGAGGTGGGTATAATGAGGGTCTTAAAGGAAGAGAGTACGGTGGAGTTTAGGTTGAGGAAGAAATGCAATGATACAGTAGAATTACTGCAGAGAAAGTTCCCATTATATCACTATGTTCCAACAATGTACCTTAAGCCTAGGGTTAAGGTACATTGTTGGAGCATAGTATTGGGAGCTTTCTCTATAATCTAATCTATACTTTATCCAGCTTGAGAGTGTTTGATGCCAACACTAAACGTAAAAATTAAAGAACTCTTGCACTTCCCTGAACTGACATTCCTCACTATCATGTGCCAAAGATTCACTTCATTCCCATTTTAATACAAAAAGTGACAGTTACACCAGCATCAATATTTATATGCAGTAGTACATGGACACAAAATTGAAACTCATCCTCTGAATCTACCAGGAATTTTAAAAGTTTACAATAGCCAATCACAGCTTTGATATGGATTCTACTGCTTCCTTTACTCCATCCAATACAAAGTTAGCATTCAGATTTTCACTATAATTTTATTATAATATTCTTCATACAGCAAGGCAATTGAAACACCAGAGTGCCAATATATCCATAATTCAATGCCAAGGGAGAATTGGGTTTAAATACGGATTTAAAACGGGAATAAGCACTGCAGTGCCCTCAAAGTTGGCTCCTCTACTACTTGTGTAATATCTCCCCTCCCCACCTTGAAGATTTTGGAAAAGAAGTAATGTTTGGGAAAACACTCCATGTAAACATCATTTCTAATGAATGATGCTTACAATGCAAAAAAAAGAGATTTATATAAGAATAAAGGAATGTGCAAGACCGAAAACGACCTTTTTGGTCCATCTGGCCAGCCATAGAAAACACAGTTAACTATACCCCTCAATTAATTTTCTCCCCAAATACCTGTCCGACTCAGATTATTGATGCTATTAACCTTAATCACCTCCCTAGACAGTTCACTCAAAACACTCACCACCCTGTGAAAAGTAGTTACATGTGATCTGTTTATTGGTCTTCCCTCTTTTGGCTTCATCCCATGCCCCTCATTGTTGTTGGTCTTGGGGACAAGGTGAAGTTTCTCAGGATTTAACCTGTTGATATCCTTAAGGATCTCGAATAATTCAGTAAGATGGCCTGAGTCTTCTCTAGTATAAATAAACGCAGGTCCTGTAGTCTCTCCTTGAGATCTGCGAGTTCTTTGCTAAACCTTTTCCAAAGCCACGACATTCTTCTCGTCACATGACGAACAGCTCTGCACACAATACCCCATATGGATGGGGTACCCCATTAATCATTTCCCACCATTTTGACACAGCTCCATTTGCAACGTCTTTATAACACCTTTAACAAGGAAAAATGCAAGGAACTTTACAGTGGATAAGGCAACAGATAGCAAGCAAGGGAGAGATTACTGAAATCTTATTTTTAAAAGAAAGATTTTTAAAGTTGGAAAGAGAACTGGAGATGGAGAAGGGTTTGGAAAGAGAGTTCTAGG
Source organism: Heptranchias perlo (assembly GCF_035084215.1). Taxonomy (NCBI): domain Eukaryota; kingdom Metazoa; phylum Chordata; class Chondrichthyes; order Hexanchiformes; family Hexanchidae; genus Heptranchias; species Heptranchias perlo. The sequence goes on from NC_090349.1 coordinate 36,830,584, forward strand.
GTAGCTGAAGGTTCTGCCACCAAAGGTGGGGTGAAGGGATGGGGACAGATAAGCTAGAATCAGAGGCTGTGGGGTGTGGGAGGGGATAGAAGGCTGGAGAAGGTTGCAGAAATAGGGTGGGGTAAATTGAAGGCAAGATCTAGGACAGGGAAGATGAGCAAGTGGGATATAGTGTGGGATAAGATATGGACATCTGAGTTTTGGACAAGTTGGAGTTTATGGAGGGTGGAATATGGGATGCTAACCAGGATATTAAAGAAATTGAGACTAAAGGTGACAAAAGCATGGATAAAGTTTCAGTCGTGGAGGGGCTGAGGTGGAGATGGAGACAGGCAATGTTGAGTTGGAAATGTGGTCTTTATAAAAAGGATAGGATGTGAGGTTTGAAGCTCAGCGCTGGTTTGAATGGGATGCCAAGGTTAACGCTGCAGTACATCCTTTTACAGTGAAATCTTGTTGTATTACAAATTACTTATGCACTCCATTTATCAGAATTTATGTATCTATATAATTTAGAGTTGAATGGCTTTGACTATTACAAGTTGGAATTTTGACTACAGGTGAGTATCAAGAAATCCACTTTAAAAATACGTTCACTCAAATCACAAAACCATGAGTATGCGGCATAGATTTTATGTTTAATACTTTCGTATCCACAGCACCTCAAAAAGTAACTAAACACTAGGGGGAAGAGGAGATAAAGAATTCCGCACACCTATGAAATATATTGAATATTTAGCCAGCTACCAAACAAAGCCATTGCTGACTAAGACAAAAAAGATACGGGAATTATTTTAAGAATGTGTGCAGGTACACTTTGAATACCAAAAAGCTCCCATAAACATCTGTTCATGAGAAACTCACCAATCAAATTTTAGTGTCCATGTTATAGACTGGGCTACAGAGATCACAGTAAATCAACTAAGCAGTAAACAGTGCATTAGAAAGACAAAAAAACTTTACATCATTCATGTAATTTTGAGTCTGATGCTGATAATAAATTGTGCTATTTTAGATTGCTTTAACATAACTAAGGGAAAACAGGTATTTTTTTTAAATTGGGTATCCTAGATTCAGAGAAAAAACAAACAATTTTTTGAGGGCAGCAACTTTTCTGTGCTAAATCCTATAATTAGAGAAAGAGTTTAAGCTTTTTCTTCAGTGTCCAAAACTAGTGTTTATTCTGTGACATTATTAGCACTAAATTTTTGTTCACAATATATCAAAATACATACATGCTGGACATTAGAATTCACTAGAAGAGCACAAGCTGCACTTGCATTATGGAGTTACTGCAGAACAGCTCTGGACAGAGGTCTGCAGTCTCCAGCATTTCAACAACTGCAGACTGAACCTCAGTGAGGTGACATCATGTAACCACATCATCCCCCCCACCTGCAGTCAGACAGTACTTTTCAAACCTGTACTTTGATCAACATCGTCATATAATGGGTATGAAAACTATGAGCAGGGTGGAGGAGTTTACACTGACGTTCTTCTCTGGAGTTTCATCCATTATAACAATAGAAAATAAATTTGACTTGTACATGAGAATTTGGACTCAATACTTAAAAGTGGACTCCCTCTAACAGAAGGAGAAGCCTAGACTACTCAAGTCCAAGACATAAAAATATACACATTTTATATAGAAATGTGCTGTGAAGGTTACAAAAGCTGCATTTACAAAAATATATTTTTTAATACTGTTGCTACCCACTTCCCCAAAAATAGCACAATATGAAAACAGGTTTTCTTGGAACAAGTGTGGGGAGAAAAAAATAGGCTTCTCAACACATTCAAATACATTAACCCTTTTGTTGGTAAATCTGTCAACCTTTGAACTCGACCTCTGCGGCAGCACCCCAAAAAAATTCCATCAAGACATTCAGCTCTCCCCACCTTAACACAATACTTTACGTTTTGGAGAATGAGCAAGAGGGTGGCAAAAAACATTTCTTTCTGCCCATACATAATACAGTACTCTTTGTACCACATGGGCTCTCCTGACATAGATGCATTTTCAATGACATGCTGACATTCTAGTCAACCAGTTAATGCTCAGAGCTGAGCAACTGAACACTGTATTGAAACAGGGATAGAACACAAAGACTCGAAACATAAAACAAATACTTTGATTTTATATACATTCCAGACTGCTGATACCGTTATGAATTATGGCAACATATTCAGAGTTTTTATATATAAATAAAAAATAACAAATGATTTTTTCATTAAATTCAGATGTCATGATCTAAAATCACAAAGCTGAGGGGCTTGCAGATGCCTGTAAGATTAAAACTGCAGCCTTATTACTCAATGTTTATCATTAAGTACAGCCTAAACTACATTGATTAAAGACTGAGATAATTTTGATGTATTCACTATTGAATTCACAGACTAGCACCATGAATTATTTTACAGTTGAAAAGGAAATAGTACGTGTAGTTTGCATTTGTTAACCAAACCCAGAAGATAAAATTACAGCCTCTCAATCCCAGACATCTGTTTAAACAAACACTCCAGTCTCAATAAACTGAAAATAAAACTAAATAGTTAAAGGTAACATTAAAATCACAGTGGTTAAAAATAGAGGCTATTGCAATGTCATTATTTCCTAATAACGCTGTTGCATTATTCACGAAGAAATTTTGCAGTCAAGGAAACCAAAATTTTAGATGAAATCAGCATACAAATTATAAGCCTCATTATTAAAAATGGGAACAGCAGATCCACTTTAAAACACCTCTTCCATTCTGATCAGTGGCATTGTTATGTGTACATATTCTAACCTCTCACCTGTAGAAGGCACTTAAATTACATCTAAAACAGCCTTGTCCAAGAGACTGAGGAACAAACAGAACTTGATTCTTCAGTAGTTTTTAAAATCACAAAAACTTTATACCACACAGTATTTACAAAATGAATTTTCTTCCACATTTTTAAAGCTAGCCATTATATAAGATAGAGGATAGTTACAGTATTTTACTACAAATATATGTTAACTAATTTTGATGCAAAAATGTTTATACATTCTATAATTTGCAATCTATTTTGAAGCCAACTTGTCAGTTAAACAAATCAAAACTTCAGGTCCAGTTCATTCAACTAACTTTTTTTTTCCATGCACTGTCTAACTTTACTGTAACAGGTAAAGAATAGGCATAACGATTTCATAAGCTTTAGACGAAAGCTGGTATTAACAGAAAATGCTGCAAACAAATTAACATTGAATTTCTAAAAATACAAGTTTCATTATTTGAATATTTCACTAATTTTCGCTTTTAAAATGGGCAAATCATTAGGTTAACAAAGAATATGTATTTTCACTCAACAGCAGCATTAAAAATACATTTTAAAAGGAAGGGAAGCGTCTTCCTCTCGAGGTAAACATGCGTGAAAACCCTCGAGAATAAAAAATGAGACTCAGCCGAAGTCAGATCCACTAACAAACCCAACACGTCTATTGACAAGATCTTGAAAGAAATACAATGGTGGGAGGGATAGAAATTAAAAATATATAAAACGCTGTAAAATAAACAGCAACCCGCACCATTGTCCCCCTGCCTGTCTAGAGGTCTCGATCTCCCTTTAAAGTCATAAAAATACATTTACAAAATGATTCAGAAACGCTTCGCTGAAATCACCGCCTTTCACCTATCGATCAAGTCGAAGTCAATATTGACCTCAAGGAAAAAAATTCGCAAGAATGTAAATGATGGAAAGGGCAGTAACCTCATTTAGCAATGACACGATTTCGATCCTCCGATATGCAGTTGCATGTAAATGAAAAAAAATGTTTTTGAGAAGCCAGAAATTACATTTTGCACAGTATCTCTTGAAAGAAAACAAAGGTCTGTTTCGTCTTAGTCACTTCCACAAAAATCGTATTATTTACGAGTCGGGGGGGGGGGGGGGGTGGAATTCACGTATCAATAATTTTTTGGCATTCTACCAGAGGAGGAGGAAACCTATTAAACTTTGTATCTGGTCTTTGAAATGATGACAACGTCCATAAAAAAAAATTGAATAAAATCAAACGCATTTATAGCTTCTCTCCTTAGAGATCCTGACTTGGCATTCCCAAAGCCAGCAACAGTACTGAGAGACATCCAGATTCATAATTATTAATATTAATTCTAGACAGCTCCCTTTCGATGCAGCTGGAGATGGATCCGCGCACACACACACACAGCGGATGAAACAATAAGTAAGTCTGCGATGGACACGGAAACACTCGGGGCTAAAAAGACTGCGGAGCACAAGTGGAAACTGACAGATTTCAGGTCGGTTTTTTTCCTGTGGGTATGTGCATTTTGTACAGAAGCAACATCCCACCCGGCTGCTTGCTCTGTCACCCTCTCCTCACTCACACTCGCTTCTCTTCATCACACCCCCACCCACCCAACACCGCATCTGTTCGAGCTGCAGCCCCTATAACTTGCTCGTACTCCCTTTTCCGTCTCCTGAAACCCTCCGAACCGCCTCCAGATCTCGCTGCAGCCCCCTGCAACCTGCTCGCGCTAACACCTCCTAACCGCCGCCGCTCGCGCTATCCCATCCCCTAACCGCCGCCGCTCGCGCTATCCCATCCCCTAACCGCCGCCGCTCGCGCTATCCCATCCCCTGCCATTCCCCAACCGCCGCCGCTCGCGCTATCCCATCCCCTGCCATTCCCCAACCGCCGCCGCTCGCGCTATCCCATCCCCTGCCATTCCCTAACCGCCGCCGCCGCTCGCGCTGCCTCCCGTCTTCGACTCTCTCCGCCCCCCTCACTCGCGTTTGCCCTTCTCCACACCATCTCGCTTTTTCTCCCCGGACTCTCACAAAGCTTCCCGTTACAGTCGCTCACTTTCCCACCACACAGGGACCGATCTCCGATGATGATGATGATGATCAGTTGTCAAACACCTACTACTCTTCCATCACCAACACTGCCTCCCACGCATACCACACACAAAAAAAAGAAAAACTGCTTCCCACTCACCTGCCCTCTTGAATCTTTGTTGCGGCGCCGAAGCGGCAGTTGTGGGATATGGGCAGCGCGGACGCTTAAAACAGCCCATTGCACTGACTGGCGCAGCCGACTGAAAACTACACATTCATGAAGCGCCGCTGCCTGAGAATTGATTTACGCTTGCGCAAAACGACCGGAACCAGCGCTTGCTGCTTCTTTTTTTTCTGACCGGTCACTCTCGCGAGAACAGGTGATGACGCTAGAGGGGACGTCAATCGGGGACTGAGGCAGGAGGACATTGATTATCGGGCTGTGCATGCAGCAGGTGCGAAGGAGTAGCTATGGCGAAAGTAATAGTTCTTATTTCTGTCAGTGGTAAGGCTTGGATGGTTGAGAAGTAAAATGTTGCCTGAAACAGTTGAGATAGAGAAAGACTTTAAAAAAAAAATTCACTTAGAATTTACCAGGGCGATCCCTCTGAGCTGCATCTGTGTCGCTTCCTTCCTCACTACCCATCCCCTCCAAGAGATCCTTATTTTGTTCATTCTCGAGATGTGTGTGTGTGTCACTGGTAAGACCGGCATTTGTTGCACATCCAATCCTTTCCTTCCTTTCCAATGTAATGTGGCAAAATATTTAATTGCAGCCAAAGTTTTAGCCCTGGTTCAAGTTTATTGCCCAACCCCCCACTTTCGACCAGAGAAGTCCAAAGCCTGCAAATTCAAAACTTACCTGTGCTACATTGGACCTCCACTACTACCTGGAACCAAAAAGTTTAAAAATCTGTTGGATTTCTGCTATTGGGGACCAAAATATCCTTGCCCACCTGTGCTCTGTTTCATTGCTGCTGCCTCCAGACCTCCAATCCAAGTTTATCCCGCTTGTGTTCAGATTGGCTAGCTCGATGTTCACACAGTCCTGGATTAATCCACTCCTCCACTGCATTAGGATCCTCTGCTGGTCTCACGGATCATTCTCAGCTCCTCTGGACCCTTAGATCAACCTCTGCTGAAGCTTGGTCAATTCTCCACTTTTCTGACTCCCAAAATTGACTGGACTTTACCCCAACCCCACTTCCTTCTGTGTTTGGCCCTGGAAAAAAAAACTCCCCTCCAATTCACTTACAACGGCACTTTCAAATTCCCAACTGTCTTGCTGTCTCCCAACTGTCTCCTGGCCCTCCATTCACCACGACATTTCTGCAGCTACCGATCTGCTCAATCACACCCTCACCTCCACCTTTGATGTCTTTGTCCCCATTAAAAGCATTTCTCTCACCCTGGTCATTCACCCCCTCATACAGCCCTCATCTTCGCTCCCTTAAGGGACGCAGACTTGAATGTTTATGGCGGATAACGGGTTTAGCCACTCATCGCCAGATCTGACTGGACCACATAAAGCATTATCGGGTCCTACTCCCTGTGCAAAAACTGCTCACTATTCCAGGATCATTTTGGAATGCAAAGATAACCCCCGGCTTCTTTTCACTATAAACAGTCTTCTTAAACCCTTCTCCCCTGCCTCCTCCACTCTCACCAACAACAAGTGCGAGCAGCTCATGGACTACTTTGTCACTGATGGAGACCATTGTTCAGCTGCCTCTGCCGCTTCCCTCCCTTCCCCTAGCCCACCAAGCCAAACTTCCCCTATGGTTCCCCCCCTGCCCTAGCTCTGAACTCGCATCTTTCTATAGTTTCTTTCCTATCTCCCCTCATGCCCTCTACAAGCTCACCTTGACCATGAGACCCACCTCCTGCTCCCTCCACCCTATTCCCACCAAACCGCTGACCGTCCAACTTCCCTTCCTGGCCCCCATGTTAGCAGACATTGTTAATGGTTCCCTCGGATACTGTCCCCTTCCCCTTCAAATCTGCCCTCAACAAACCCACCCTTGACCCCTCTGGCCATGCAAACTGCCACCTCATCTCCAACCACCCTTTCCTCTCCGAAGTCCTTGAACATGTTGTCGCCTCCCAAATCCATGTCCATCTTTCCTGCAACTCCATGTTTGAGTCCCTCCAATCAGGATTCCGCCCCGCCATAATACCGAAACGGTCCTTATCAAAGTCACAAATGACATCCTATATTGTAAACAATTTTACAACACCAAGTTATAGTCCAGCAATTTTATTTTAAATTCACAAGCTTTCGGAGGCTTCCTCCTTCGTCAGGTGAACGATGTGAAAATGAAATCCTCATTTTCACATCGTTCACCTGACGAAGGAGGAAGCCTCCGAAAGCTTGTGAATTTAAAATAAAATTGCTGGACTATAACTTGGTGTTGTAAAATTGTTTACAATTGTCAACCCCAGTCCATCACCGGCATCTCCACATCATGACATCCTATATGACTGTGACTGTAGTAAACTATTCCTTCTCATCCTTCTCGACCTGTTTGCAGCTTTTGACATGGTTGACCACACCATCCTCCTCCAGCACCTCTCCTCTGCAATCCAGCTGAGTGGGACTGCGCTCGCCTGGTTCCATTCTGGTCTATCCAGTCATAGCCAGAGAATAACCTCCAATGGCTTCTCTTCTTGCTCTAGCACTGTTACCTCTGGAGTCCCCCAAGGATCAATCCTTGGCCCCCTCCTATTTCTCATCTACATACTGCCCCTCGGCGACATCATCCGAAAACACATCGGGTTCCCCAGGTACGCTGATGTCACCCAGCTCTATCTCACCACCACCTCCCTCGACCCCTCCAATGTCTCTGATTTTTCACACTGCTTGTCCGACATCATGAGCAAAAGTTTCCTCCGACTAAATATTGGGAAGACCGAAGCCATTGTCTTCGGTCCCCACCATGAACTCCATTCCCTAGCCACTGCCTCCATCCCTTTCTCTGGCCACTGTCTGAAGCTGAACTTGACCATTCACAACCTTGGCATCCTATTTGACCCTGAGATGAGCTTCCGACCATATATCTGCTCCATCACCTAGACCGTCTGCTTCCACCTCCATATCATCGCCCTTCTCTGCCCCCGCCTCAGCTCATCTGCTGCTGAAACCCTCATCTATGCCTTTGTTACCTCCAGACTGGACTATTCCAATGCTCTCCTGGCCGGCCTCACATCTTCCACACTCCCTAAACTTGAGCTCATCCAAAACTCTGCTGCCTGTATCCTAACTCGCAACAAGTCCCGTTCACCCATTACTCCTGTGCTCGTTGACCTACATTGGCTGCCGGTCCGGGAACACCCTGATTTTAAAATTCTCATCCTTGTATTCAAATCCCTCCATGACCTCACCCCTCCCAATCTCTCTGACCTCATCCAGCCTCGCAATCCTCCGCGATCTCTGCGTTCCACCAATTGTTACCTCTTGCGCATCCACAATTTTAATTGCTCCACCACTGGCGTCTGTGCCTCCAGCTGCCTAGGCCCTAAGCTCTGGAATTCCCTCCCTAAACCTCTCCACCTCTCTCTCCTCCTTAACTTTTGGCCATCTGTCCTAATAGCTCCTTATAGCTTGGTGTCAAATTTTGTTTGAAAATTGATTCTGTGAAACGCCTTGGGGCGTTTTACTATGTTAAAGGCCCTATATAAATACAAGTTGTTGTAGCATCCTGGCCGATACTCTGCCCCATCAAGATCCACTCTTTTCAATCAGCTCGTAGCCAGGAAGCCGACCTCTTCTCAAGTGGCTGGAAACTGCTGCAAACTCTCTTCCCCCACCAACTTGTCTACACTAGATCTCATTCCACCAGTGCCTCTTAGCTCTTAGACTGAACTGATTATTTCCTTCTCTGCATCTTCATTGTAAAACCTCTTACTAACTCATCTTTACTCCACCATGTGCATGTAATTCAGGTTTACTTCTGTATCCTTGGCATCCTGGGTGGCAACTCCTTCCATGGGTCCCCATTTGTTCTATATTTCCTTTCAGCCATTCTCTGGCCCTGCTCTCCTCTTTCCTTCTATACCTCTCACTTGGCAATGCCACCTTTTATCTCCCCATTCTCCAGGATCATGCCTCCTTTGATCTTTTTCTCACCCTTCAGTACTCTACAGCCTACCTACCCACTTGCCATCATCTCCGGCTTGAATCCCTCTTGAATGAGCCAATGACTTCTCTCTCCGGCATTCTTCTCTGGGCCCACTGTGGAAACTGTCACTGGTTATCCCGGAGTCTCATTTTCTACTCCCAGTGATCACTTCACACTGCACGTTTCTTGAGGAGTTAGCCGCTCCAGCCTCTTCCCCATCCAACTCGCCACTTCCCCATCCAACTCACCTCATCTACTGCTGCCCCCTTTACCTGGTAGATCAACAATCAACAGTTTTCCCCATATCTCTCCAGACTTTGCCTGTTTGTGATCAAGGCCCTTGCCATTCACAGCCTCATCATGGCTTCTGGGTGGTGACTTCTCCCTTGCAGAAATCTCCCCACCTGGCTAGACTTTCCACCACCAGCTCTGCCCAAACAGCCATGGCAGAGGCCCAAATCTCCTCCTTCTCCTCCAGCACTTTCTCCTCCTTTGAGGACCTCACCCTTTTCTATCCCTCACATTCCTTTGCAAATCCTCATCATCCCAAGATCCATTTTGGCTTCCTTAACGAGGTGTCCCCTTCTTCTGTTCTCCCTCAGCCTCTGTGCTGAGTGACTCATCATCCTTAGGGAGTTCTGCCTATCAGCGCCCATATCCTCTAAATTAATCACCGTCTTCTAGCCCTGTCACTCCCCTAGTAGAGCCCCCATTTTTCCTCCTACAGTTGAGAGTTGTAAGTTTGAGTGCACAACCAGCCAATCATCATTTTGCTTGTCCCATGCTTTGCTTTCTTCAGCCAAAACAGCCTATTATTCCAGGATTATCTTGAAGGCAAGGACAACCCCAAACTCCATTTTTTCATGACCAATTGCCTCTTTAAACCCCTCTTCCTTGCCCCCTCATGCCTTACCTATATGCCAAATGGGATGATTTCCTTGATTTCTTTGTCTCCAATCAAGACCGTCCGTGCGACCGCTTGTGCCACTTGCTTGAACACACAGCTCCATTCTCCCTCCAGTCTACCACCCATTGTAGCCTAAGACACTCATCCTTTTGCAGTTTCTTGCCCATCTCCTTCCTTGCTCTTTCCAAGCTCATCTTATCCACGAGACTCATTTACTTTTTTGGAATATCACCACAAAACCTTCTACGTATCTCTCTCCATTTTTAAAAATCTTTTTGATCTAGCCGTCACTTAGTCTGTTCCTTTCTCACTCGGTGCCCATATTCATTATGCCTATTTGCATCTTGATCCCTCCCTATTCAGTTCCTAACCACTCAACTCCCCTTTCTGAACTCCATGTTAGCTGATTTTGCCAATGGTTCACTTTCCTCAGACACCTTCATTCTCCCCTTCAAAACTTCCATCATCAGCCTCTTTTTAAAAAAAAATCAACTATCCCCATCTCCACCCTCACTTTCCTCTCTGAAGTCCTCAAATGCATGGTCACCTCCCAGCTCTGTGCCCATTTCTCCCAAAACTCTCAGTTTGAATGGGTTCTATAACAAGGGGACATAGATTCAAGGTAAAAGGCGGGAGGTTTAGAGGGGATTTTAGAAAGAACTTTTTCACCCAGAGGGTGGTTGGAGTCTGGAACTCACTGTCTGAAAGGGTTGTGGAGGCAGGAACCCTCACAACATTCAAGAAGCATTTGGATGAGCACTTGAAATGCCATAGCATACAAGGCTACGGACCAAATGCTGGAATATGGGATTAGAGTAGACAGGGCTGATGGCCGGCGCGGACACGATGGGCCGAAGGGCCTCTATCCGTGCTGTATAACTCTATGACTCTATGACTCTATGAATGCCTCCAGTCTAGCTTCTGCTCGTCTTAAAGCACCAAAACAACCCTGACCATAATCACGAATGACATCTTTTCTGACTGTGGTGAACTATCCCTCCTCTACCTCTGCAGCATTCGGTTGACCACGTTATCCTCTTCCAATGCCTCTCCTCCACTCTCCAAGTAAGATTGCCCTAACATGGTTCCATTCTTGCCTATCTGAATATAGCCAGCACATCTCCAATAAATGCTTCCCTCCCCTCCTGAGTCCTCCAAAGAACTATCCCGGACACCCTCCTCTTCCTTATTTACATGCTGCCCCTCAGTGAAATTATCCACAAACATGGGGTCAGATTTTAAATGTGCACTGATGATAACCAGCTTCTTCACAACTTCTTTCAATCCTTTAACTGCCTCCATGCTATCAGACTGCGCATCTGCATATTTGATGGGTTGAAACTTGCTCCAGCTCAATATCAGGAAAACCGAAGCCCAACCTCTTTGACCCCAGCACAAAGTCTTCTTCCGTGTTACTGACTCCGTCATCCTCTCCAGCCATTCTCTCAGGTTCAACGAGACTGTTGCCAATCTTGACATCCTGTTCGACCCTGAGCTGAGCTTTCAATCCCTTATCCTAACCAACACCAAGACTGCTTACCTCCACTTCTGCAACATTATCCACCTCCCCCCCCCCCCCCCCTGATTAAGTCCTTATGCCACTGAGACCCTTGTATGTGGCTTTGTCATCTTCAGACTTTACTATTATGACAGTCTCCTTGCTGGCCTCCCATCCTCCACTCCCCATAATCTCCAACTTGTCCAAAGTTCTGCTACATGTATCTTGTCCAGCACTAAGTCCTGCTCACCCATCATCCCCAACCTTGCTGACCTACAATGGCTCCTTGTCCCCCAAGGCATTCAATTCAAAATCAATGTCCTTGTCCATAAATCCCTCTGCAGCCTTGCCCCACCCTTTCTCTGGTCTACTCTGGATTCCCCCTTCACTTCTAGCTACCTTTGGTGGCAGAGGTGTCACACCCTTGGGTCTTACTCTTTGGAACTCCTTCCCTAAAATTCTCTGCCTCTGCACTTCTCTCCACCTTTAAAACCTGAACACCCATCTCTTCACTCCAGCCATCTGGCACCCATTCTAGTTCCTTCCTAGCTCAGTGTCTATTTTCATGACAGCTATTGCAAAGTGCCTTTGGACATTTTTTACATTAAAGTGCTATATAAATGCAAGTCATTCTGTGAGCAAAGTAAGTGGGAAAGAATTATTTGAAATGTGATCTGAGGAGATTTCAACTGCAAAAATTGCATAGAAATAGATTCCAGATCCATCAATGTCTGGAAAATATTAAGAGCATGAGTTGTAATTGAAAAGAATGAGACAAATCACAAGCCAATTTAAACACAGTGCTGTGTTTATTTTTAAGAGCAAGATGCTTAAAAATGGATCATTTTATATATATTTTTTAAAAAACTCCTCTTCTGATATCTAACTTTTGCTGGAATACAGTTTCTTAGTTGTTGATAACTCTTCAGCACCTCAGCACTCTTCAGCTATTCTTTGTGTCAGCCTTGACTGTATATGTTGGTCAGCTATTCCACCACAAGCAGCATCATTGCTGAGCCCAATTCTGTTCCTCACCTCATATTTGCCAACCAATATTGCAGTAGGTGTTACTGAATACTAATCAGAAGTGCAAGCCCTGGCCAATTTTTTCCTGGTCCAGAGATGCTGAAGCTAATTGTAGCATCCCTAAGGCCACCCCAACTAAGATCTGCTAACTCAAAAGAGACTGAAAACCAAAAGCTAGGGCCTCCTCACCCATGTGAGTCATTTACAGATTACCTCTTAAAAAAAAAAGAGCCACATTTTTAAAATAAAATGGACCAGCCCCATTCCATAAGTAGACAGCAACAGAAAAGGAAAAGAGCTAAGTAACACGGAAACAGAAAGCTCTTAAACACTAACAGAAATCTAAAACAGTGAAGAGTGATAAATGATAAGTTAACTGCAGTTATAACATCTACATTTTTTTAATGTTATTTTTTATACTACTGTTAACTAGTATATAAATAACGTGTATCCAGGTAACTACAAATATATCATCTGGGTCTGAAGAAATTAACCATTTAAAAACCAGACAATTATAACAGTAACTGCCAGTTTAAGGCAGTTGTACACTTTAATTTGGCTGTAGAATGTTAAGATTCCAATCAACCTTTAACAATCTGCAAAATGAAGAACAAAACCTTATGAAAAGTACCATTCAAAAAATATAATTAGAAGTAGCTACTCTTACTGTTAAGGGAACTGCAGCTGAATGTTCCTTTCACCTGTGGTATGTGTACAAATTGACTGTTGCATTTACCTACATAACAACAGTGACAATACTTCAAAATATTTCATTGGTTGTGGAATGCTTTGGGATATCCCGAGGAAATAAAATTGCTATATAAATGCAAGTTTCTTTCTTTTCAATTTTATAAATAGAAGGCCATGAAATATTAATAGTAACAAACAAAAGCATTTTGATGAGACTTATATAACACAATAAATGGTGTGGTCAACCTGTAATTGCTCATTTATATTTGAGACTTTAATCATTTTAAACTAGGATGTAAATAGTTGGGAGATTGAATTTTTTTTTATAGTTGTACTTTTTAATTGAACAAACAAATCCTCAAGGAATAGTCCTAGCAGAAACAAATGACTAAGAAAGCTTTAATTAAAAATACTCAACAATGAATTACCCCAATGGCTCAGCAAATTTACCTAGTAACTAAGTCATACAGATCAGGGAGGTTTGAGATTCAATAACCAGTGTGTTGCTGAGTTAGCTGATCTCAACAGGGGTTCAACGATTGGCCTGAGCACCCCAAATGTCAGGAAAAGGGAAGAGATCCAGTGTTACCACTCGTGATTACTATCCAATGATCCCTGCTGGAAGTGTAGGTCTGTGTACATTGTTAGAAATAGAATCAGAGTCAGCTGTGATGTACCCCATGGTAAAATAGACTACCAACATTCACAGTAAAGGCAGATGAATAATGGCACTTGGGCAACATATTGGAAGGGAACCAATGTCTGTGGAACCATACACTAGCAACAAATTTTTGGAAGAGGAGGAAAGCAAGTTAGAGGGGAGAAACACCTTGGCAGGCTATGATTGGACAATCAACATGCAGCACCGTGAAGTGGAAGAACATAGGTTTAACTCTACTGTAGTGACAAGGCACCACAGAGAAATCAAGGAGTCATCACCAAACTACTGTTGCACACCTATTTGCAACCGTCTAGAGAGTTGCATTGCAAAAGTCTGGAAACAACTCATTGTCTTGACTGCCAGAGATGTGTGCCTGATATGTCCTGTACAGGAGGACAAAAAGGAGCAAAATAGAGGGATTTTATACTTTTTTTACAAAAAAAATCCAATAGAGATATTTCAGTAAACTGAAAAGAAAAAGTTATAGTTGGGGAATGGCAGAAACAAAGTATGATTTTACAGCTTGGGGAGGTATGGATCTGGATTAATTGGAGAGGAAGCTGCAGGTGTAGTCTAATGATCTCACACCCTTGACTCACCATCTACAGGGGGTAACAAGTGTGAAGACCCACATAAGCACTGGATGAGTGGGTTTTCAACTCTTTCCAGACAAAGCTTCAAACAATATATATATTGCACACAGTGTATTTAATATTAACCAGTAACAATGATACAAGTCAACAAATGCAACAGCACTTTGCCTTCTTTCTCTCTTCCCACAGAACATCCTTGGTTTTGTCTTCTGTGCCCAACTTCCTTTTCCCCTTCCCCAGAAGGGGAAGGAGCCATAAACTTTCACACAGCCGAGTCCTCCAGGATCATTACAGAAGCTTTGGGTCAAAACTCCCTTTTTGAGCATAATGGTTGGAACCTTGGTTCCCCCAAGATGATGTTTCAATTCAATCCTAATTAGCTGAGAAGAAAATTGTTACAGGGAGCAGCGCACTATTTTGAAAAATAATTTTGGGAGACATTACTGACCTTAAAGCATCTATATTCCTTAAGTTTGTGTTGGAAGTAGAATTTCTAATATCACCATTCTATCATGAAAATCTACTATATAGAAATATTTTTTTTAATTAATTAGAATTGGAGTGGTACATTTCCTATCCCCACCAGGGCCATCATTTTTAATGTGACAAGCTATCCAACCTGCAGCTGTGCGTTGTACAAATATGACCCCATTTCCCAAGTACTGTGTAGTACAGTGACAGATTCAATAGATTGGTTCTAGGATCAATTCTCATCCCTAACCCATTTTTGAATAATTTTAAAATAAAATTAAATGATTTCAGTAAAATAGTATCCTTGGGAAAGTGAAGGTAAATTTAACTATTAGACTGCCGTTAAGTCCAGCGAAACTCCTGCCTCCCTGGGCCAGTTGGTTTTCTAAGTTCTCAGCTCATGCAATGTGTCACTGAGAATCACCCATTAATAAAATAGCAAAGCAGCTCAAGCACCTGGCGTTGTTTTGTTACTGCACTATTAACTCTTAAACTACTAAAATAAACTCCTAAAGCGCAAGTTTAAATAAAAATACCAAAATTCTGTTCACTCAGTTGCCCCCTGTTTTTTCCTTCCTATTCTTCCCTCAGTGTCCTATTCTTGTTAAGGTTGATTCAATGAGCATGGTCAGGAAATCGTAGGCCTGCAGACCATTTAAAAGAATGGATAAAAATTCAGGACCTGTAATCTGCCAACCAGCAATCCTTGCAGGGAGCATCCCTGTTATTTTAATTTTCATTTTACTTTTTCTAACCTACATAATCTATTCTACTTCAAGTTTGAAATAGTTCACTTACCTTGTTTCTTCATTCTCTCTACATCCATTTAGGAGGTTGGAGTAACTTTTTAAAAATGCATCATTTGATTAGCAATTGTAGCTGATATTTAGCCAGTTTTTCAGCCAATCAAAAAGCAAAGATTTAAAAATTGACGTGGTCATGTCACAAATGCAACAAGGGATGCCCTGCTGGACTAGTGCATAAAAACACCACTTGATGTAGCAACAAGCAATACAGACCAGAAAATTTCATCAGTCTGCAGAGAGTTTGTTGATCTTCGCCAGGCACTAGTTGGGGCCACTATAATTGGCCTCATCCATGGGCTAAAAGGGTAGGGGGAGGATAGTGAAGGTTCTTAATTTGTATCCAGTGATGTCTGCTAGAAAATATATACATGGACATCAGGTAAGGACAGGATTAGACTCAGCTGTGATGCATTCCACAAAGGAATAGCCCACACTTACACAGCCAAGAATCATACATGCAGAATGGACATTGGGCAAGGAGGTCAAGACCTGCCAACGTGAGTGGAATTGCACCTCGACAAGAGTTTAGTACCTTCAAGGGAGGAGGGAGGAAATAAAATATAAATAAATGTGACCATGTCAAACTTTGATATATTTTTCTGTGTTAAGCAAGGAAGAGGTTGCTGACAGATGAATAAACTTTCAAGGGGCCCTGAGTGCCTCTATTGGAGGACATTTCTTTACAGCTTGCTATGGGTTAAAATAATCTTTTACAAAATAGAGTGGGCCTATAGCTGAATAGAATGGGCCTATACTCTCTGGAGTTTAGAAGAATGAGAGCTAATCTCATTGAAACATATAGGATTATGAGGGTGCTTGATAGGGTAGATTCTGAGAGGTTTTTTCCCATGGCTGGAGAGTCTAGAACTAGGGGGCATAGTTGCAGAATAAGGGGTCGGCCATTTAAGATGGAGATGACAAGGAATTTCTTCACTCAGAGGGTTGTGAATCTTTGGAATTCTCTACCCCAGAGGGCTGTGGAAGCTGAGTCGTTGAATATATTCAAGGCTGAGATAGATTTCTGGACTCTAGGGGAATCAAGGGATATGGGGATCGGGCAGGAAAGTGGAGTTGACGTTGAAGATCAACCATGATCTGATTGAATGGCAGAGCAGGTTCGAGGGGCCATAAAGCCTACTCCTGCTCCTATTTCTTAATTACTTATACTAAGGTTTAAAAAGAGCTTTACATCATAATTATAATTACTAAAACTTTAAAAGCATCCAGATCCTACCTGAACATTTTTTAATTTATAGTAATTCTTTAAAATAATTTACAAAATGTATTTAACTGAATGGATCTCTCCTTGACAGGAGGGCAAAAAGGGGACATGAGATTGCTTTGGCAGATAAGGCAAAGGAGAATCCAAAGAGCTTCTACAAATACATAAAGGGCAAAAGAGTAACTAGGGAGAGAGTAGGGCCTCTTAAGGATCAACAAGGTCATCTATGTGCGGAACCACAAGAGATGGGTGAGATCCTGAATGAATATTTCGCATCGGTATTTATGGTTGAGAAAGGCATGGATGTTAGGGAACTTGGGGAAATAAATAGTGATGTCTTGAGGAGTGTACATATTACAGAGAGGGAGGTGCTGGAAGTCTTAACGCGTATCAAGGTAGATAAATCTCCGGGACCTGATGAAATGTATCCCAGGACGTTATGGGAGGTTAGGGAGGAAATTGCGGGTCCCCTAGCAGAGATATTTGAATCATCGACAGCTACAGGTGAGGTGCCTGAAGATTGGAGGGTAGCAAATGTTGTGCCTTTGTTTAAGGGCGGCAGGGAAAAGCCTGGGAACTACAGACCGGTGAGCCTGACATCTGTAGTGAGTAAGTTGTTAGTGGGTATTCTGAGAGACAGGATCTACAGGCATTTGGAGAGGCAGGGACTGATTAGGAACAGTCAGCATGGTTTTGTGAGTGGAAAATCATGTCTCACGAATTTGATTGAGTTTTTTGAAGGGGTAACCAAGAAGATAGATGAGTGCTGTGCAATAGACATGGTCTACATGGACTTTAGCAAAGCCTTTGACAAGGTACCGCATGGCAGGTTGTTACATAAGGTTAAATCTCACGGGATCCAAGGTGAGGTAGCCAATTGGATACAAAATTGGATTGACGACAGAAGACAGAGGGTGGTTGTAGAGGGTTGTTTTTCAAACTGGAGGCCTGTGACCAGCGGTGTGCCTCAGGGATCGGTGCTGGGTCCGCTGTTATTTGTTATTTATATTAATGATTTGGATGAGAATTTAGGAGGCATGGTTAGTCAGTTTGCAGATGACACCAAGGTTGGTGGCATTGTGGACAGTGAAGAAGGTTATCTAGGATTGCAACGGGATCTTGATAAATTGGGCCAGTGGGCCGATGAATGGCAGATGGAGTTTAATTTAGATAAATGTGAGGTGATGCATTTTGGGAGATCAAATCGGGCCAGGACCTACTCCGTTAATGGTAGGGCGTTGGGGAGAGTTATAGAACAAAGAGATCTACGAGTACAGGTTCATAGCTCCTTGAAAGTGGAGTCACAGGTGGATAGGGTGGTGAAGAAGGCATTCAGCATGCTTGGTTTCATTGGTCAGAACATTGAATACAGGAGTTGGGATGTCTTGTTGAAGTTGTACAAGACATTAGTAAGGCCACACTTGGAATACTGTGTACAGTTCTGGTCATCCTATTATAGAAAGGATATTATTAAACTAGAAAGAGTGCAGAAAAGATTTACTAGGATGCTACCGGGACTTGATGGTTTGACTTATAGGGAGAGGTTGGATAGACTGAGACTTTTTTCCCTGGAGAGTAGGAGGTTTAGGGGTGATCTTATAGAAGTCTATAAAATAATGAGGGGCATAGGTAAGGTAGATAGTCAAAATCTTTTCCCAAAGGTAAGGGAGTCTATAACGAGGGGGCATAGATTTAAGGTGAGAGGGGAGAGATACAAAAGGGTCCAGAGGGGCAATTTTTTCACTCAAAGGGTGGCGAGTGTCTGGAACGAGCTGCCAGAGGCAGTGGTAGAAGCGGGTACAATTTTGTCTTTTAAAAAGCATTTGGACAGTTACATGGGTAAGATGGGTATAGAAGGATATGGGCCAAGTGCAGGCAATTGGGACTAGCTTAGTGGTATAAACTGGGCGACATGGACATGTTGGGCCGAAGGGCCTGTTTCCATGTTGTGAACTTCTGTGATTCTAGCTATGACATTGCTGTGATTGCTGGCTTGGAATTAGGACTGTACTATTTTCATTTTAAAATACACAGTTTATAAAGTTGATGGAAAGTATGGATCTTACTGCTGGAAAATGGTATGTGAAAGTTTCCAACAATAACTTTAGTCTAAAATGCAGATCCTTTAAGTTAAGTCTTGAATTCCATCACCCCACAGTCATTGTAACTTGTAGACTGTTTTGATTAAATAGCATATGTGTTGCATTCACCAAATGAGTGAACAGTAACCACACAGAATGAAGAAACACGACAGTAAGCAAACCATGACACAAGGTCCAGTGACTACAGCCACATGAAGAGGAAACCACATGGGCTTGATAGAGATACAAGTAAAGAGCAATATCAATCCAGATGTGATTAGCTGGAATAAGTTCACTGGCAAAGAATATGCCAGCATTAGCAGACATGGGATTCAAACAATAAGAAAAATTCTAACAGTATTAATAAATCAAAAAGCTTACTTCTTGAGATGCTATAAGTTATTAATTGCTTAGCACAGATATCAAAATAGATTGAGACTTGTCTAGCTCAGCAAAATTAGCAATTACAAAGGTTCAGCATACCACCTATTGGTTGTTCGCAAGTAACAGATTTTAAAAATGTTCACAGATCAGTTGACCGTAGATTATATAAAGTGGATGAGTACAGTATTTTGCCAAAGGTGCATACAACATTATTTTTATTCTTTTTAAAATTAATTTTGTGCTTGCAAAATTAATGAAGAAAAGTGTATTCATTTTTTGAACTCTGCATTAGCACTAAGCTATTCAGGTCAGATATTGTCTGATTATTTTGCAAAGTAAAGCTCTCTCTGCACTCTAACAGTACAGTTTAACATCAACTTCAGAAAATGACTCTTTCTACACCCAGTGTGCCATTTGCAAATCTCACGAGTCATCCTCTGGCTTTTGTGAGTAAGCGTGATTTATTGGTGTGAAATTATGAGAACGTTTGTGCTGCGGACCAATAGGAACTGGGCTGAGATAGTGAGACTTTCAACTCATCAGCCTGGCTGTATTCAAACCATTGGCCCGGTGGGATTAGAGTGGTCCAGGACAGTCTGGGACATTGTTTAGTCTCACTGGTTAATTAGCGTACTGGTTCTTGTTTTTGTCGCATGATTTTCAACAGTGGCCTCCTTTCATTGGTCATTGGATCGTGTGAGATTAGGAAGACATTTCTGTGTGTTTACTTCACTCTCAGTAATTCCAACACTGTCATGCACTCCCAAACCAGTGATTTTCCATTATTAGTGCAGGTAGGTATACATTTTTAACCTTTCGTTATGTTTTTCCCTGTCCCATTGATCTTGCTGCCAAGCAATCCTGCCTTGTTCCTAAAGGCTTCCTATTTGTTGTAGATCCCTTCTGCTTTGTTCCCACTCCTGCAGCCTTGTTGTCAATGAAACCTCTCACCTAGCTAGATGCCATTCCTACTGGCCTTGCTGCCGCCACTGACAGTAAATAAACCTGCCCCGAAATAAAATCTTCCTGGGTTAGGAGTACAGATAAGGTTAGATTTGGAGGTTGGGCTGAAGGTTAATGTTAGGCTTGATCTGAAATTGAATTAATTGCAGGGGTGACTTATTTCTTGGAGAGTTTTTATTTCATTAGTTGCTGAAACTTGGCAAGGAAAATTGGGTAGCAGAATAACTCATCTAATATTCGTTCATGATGTTACAAATTCAAGCCCAAGTTTAGCTTAGGAATTTTATCATACTAAATCCTTCATTTCGGCCAGGAGTGGTACAATTGCCTCAATATTCCAGGGCTAATTCAGGAGAGGAAAATCACTGTGTTGCCATTGATAAACATCCAGTAAACTGCAGATGAGTGTTCAGCTGTGATGGGGGGTGGGGGGGGAGGGGGTGGTAGTGGAGGAGGGGAACCATGACTGATTTTTCTTCTGGGGAGCTGGCCAATTGTAGTGTTTCTATCTTACGGAAATCAGATAACATGTCACAGATCAAGGTTTGAGGCTGGGACCATCCTGGTTTGTATAATTCAGAATCACACAATACAGTGCATTCAGAGTCATTGAGGAACCACAAATCCATCGTCCCACAAATCCAAATCCAAGTGCATACCTTTTCACATCCTCTCTACCAGAAATTTCTCCAGTTCATCCTAATATAACCCAATACCACTCTAACTTCCTTAAACTAGATCTATCCAGCTCCTTTTGAATAACTCAAGTTTAACTGCACAAAGTTGCAGTTTATTCTTTAAATTCATAATTCAAAGTGACGGAATTGGACACTAATGCTAGGTAACTTGCAGAGTTGAAATTCATAGGCATTTGACACAAACACTAATCAACGTTAATGTGCTTAATAAGAAGTCAAAGAGTTGAAATTCTTCTGTATGTTAAAAATAACACACAGAAGAATTTCAGACCCATGGTTTCTTTATAATCAAGGCACTCTGTTCTCCTCCATTGATTCCTCAAATATTTCTATCTCTCACTTTCACCTTTTTTTTGTTCTCAGGATATGGGTGACATTGGCAAGGCACATTTATTGCCTACCCCTAGTTGCCTGAGAAGACGATGGTAGACTTTCTCCTTGAACCGCTACAGTCCTTGAGGTGATGGTGCTCCTACAATAATGTTAGGTACGAAGTTCTAGGATTTTGATCTAGCAATGATGAAGGAATGGCGATATATGTCCAAGTCAAGATGATGTGTGACTTGGAGGGGAACTTGGAGGTTATAGTGTTCCCATGACATTGCTGTTCTTGACCTTCGTAATGGTGGATGTTGTGGGTAAGGGAGATGCTGTTGAAGCAATTTTGATGATTTGTTGCAGTACGTCCTGTAGATCAGGCATACTGCAGCCACTGTTTGCTGGTGGTGGAGAGGAATTTGAGTCCAGTGGCAAGGGCATCGATAAAGTGAACTGCTCTACTCTCGATCATGCCTTCTACCCCCGCCAACCTCCCCCCAGCCCCCATGAACCTTTCTTTTATAGCGAGAATAAACTAGGTCCCCAGATCATCTCCCATCCTAGATTCTTCCTAATCTTTCCACCATCCCTCTGTCTTTTGAAGGTATCAGTAATCTGAGTGTGGTCTCACTTGTGTATTATAGAGCATCAGTATTACTTCCACTTCTGTTGGTACTATTTGTACCCAGCTATAACGTTTAACATTCACTTTGTCCTTTTCCATCACTACCTTACAATATGGAGATGTTTTCAAAAATGGATCAGCTATCACACCCCAATCTTCCCTTTGCTTTCTCTGGAACATTGCACCTCTTACGTAATCATAATTACTATTTATAATACCTATATGCATACATTTACCAATATTGAAAGATATTTGTCACTTACCTACCTAGGCATAAGAACATAAGAAATAGGAGCAGGAGAAGGCCATACAGCCCCTCGAGCCTGCTGCGCCATTCAATAAGATCATGGCTGATCTCCAATCTCAACTCCACTTTCCTGCCCAATCCGCATACCCTTGACTCCTTTAGAGTCCAAAAATCTATCGATCTCAGTCTTGAATATACTCTGAGCATCCACAACTCTCTGGGGTAGAGAATTCCAAAGATTCACAACCCTCCGAGTGAAGAAATTCCTCCTCATCTCAGTCCTAAATGTCCAACCTCTTATCTTGAGACTATGTCCCCTAGTTCTAGACGCTTCATCCAGGGGAAACATCCTCTCAGCATTTACCCTGAGAAGCCTTCCTAGAATCTTATACATTTCAATGAGATCACCTCTCACGCTTCGAAACTCCAGAGAGTATAGGCCCATTCTATTCAATCTTTCCACATAGGATAACCCTCTCATCCCAGGAATTAATCTAGTGAACCGTCACTGCACAGCCTCTAAAGCAAGTATATGCCTCCTTAGGTAAGGAGACCAAAACTGCACACAGTACTCCAGGTATGGTCTCACCAAAGCCCTGTACAATTGCAGCAAGATTTCCGTACTCTTGTACTCCAACCCCCTTGCAATAAAGGCCAACGTACCATTTGCCTTCCTAATTGCTTGCTGTACCTGCATGTTAACTTGCTGTACCTGCATGTTAACTTTCCGTTTTTCTATTTTTTTCCTACCAAAGTGAATAACCTCATGTTTCTCCATCTGCCACCTTCTTGCCCACTCACATAACCTGTCTATATCCCTTTACAGACTCTTTGGGGTCGATTTTGCAATGGTGGCGGGTTGGCGGGGGTGGTGGGGGGCAGTGAAGTTGCGCGTGGCAAACCCACATGAACAAAACTCAACGTTGCTAACGCGATCGCATGTTAATTGCTGATGATTAACGTCCTCTCCGGGTTTCGCGCCCGGCAGTCAGCCTGATTGACAGGCTAGCTGCTGTCAGGAGCTGCAACGCCAGGGGTGGAGAGAAAGAGAGAGCGAGATGTCATCCGGCGCTGGAATGTAAGTTCGGGCAGGGAGGGGAGAGGGGAAGATCAGGGGGTGGGGGGGTTGGAGAAAGGAGAAGATCGGGTTGAGAGTGGAAGATTCTGGGGGGGGGGGGGAGGGGAAAGATCAGGAGGGGAGGGTGACATCGAGAGCATATTGGTGGAGGGGGGGGGTGAAGAGGTTTCTTTTTCCCTGATCCGGCCCTTCACGCCTAGTTTCACCAGGCGTGAATCAGAAGTGGTGGGCAAGCTGCCCAGGTAAGTTAAAAATTGTTATAATCACTTAATCTGTCACAGGTAAAGTGCCTTGAGTACCTCAATGAGGTACATTTGGCTCTTTAACTGTCGTCCTGCCAGCTTTAATAGCCAGCGGGGCTTCCGATTTCGGGTTGCCCGCACGGACACAGGTGGGTCCCTGGGAAATTTGGAAGTCGGCAGATTGGAGCCGACTTCTGAACCTGAATGGGATTTCCGCGATTTTCGGAGCCCCCCGCCCTGAACGCACCCACAATTGCCCCCTAAAATTGAGCCCTTTGTGTCCTCCTCACAGCTTACTTTCCCACCTAGCTTTGTATCGTCAGCAAACTTGGATTTATTACACACGGTCCTTTCATCTAAGTCATTGATATATATTGTAATTAGCTAAGGCCCCAGCACTGATCCTTGCAGCACTCCACTAGTTACAACCTGCCAACTCGAAAATGACCCGATTATTCCTATTCTCTGTTCTCTCTCCGCTAACCAATCCTCAATCCATGCTAATATATTACCCCCAATCCCATGAGACCTAATCTTGTGTAACAACCTCTTATGTGGCACCTTATCAAATGCCTTTTGAAAATCCAAATATACTACATTCACTGGTTCCCCTTTATTTACCCTGCTAGTTACACCCTCAAAAAACTCTAATAGTTTTGTCAAACACGATTTCCCTTTCATAAAACCATGTTGACTCTGCCTAATCATATTCTGATTTTCTAAATGCCCTGTTACTATGTCCTTAATAATAGATTCTAGCATTTTCCCTACTACTGCTGTTAGGCTAACTGGCCTATAGTTCCGTTTTCTCTCTCCCTTTAAAGTATTTAAATATCCATCTGGATGACATTCAGCTCTTCTTCACATATTGACTTCAGACTTAATTTTGTATTGTAAGCAAACTTAGATATTTTGCCTACAGTCCCCTCTTCAAGGTCATTATTAAATATAATGTATAGCAGGAGACCTAGGAATGATCCCTGTGAGAATTGGCCAGTCATTGCTTCCTGGCCTGAATAAGTTCCATTTATAACCACCCTCATTTTCTATTATGAAACCAATTTCCCATTCAACTCACATCTTCACTCTTTCATCTTTCGTGAGCCGTAACTTTTTAAAAAGACTATCAGATGCTTTCTTGATGTTAAAATATAAAATGCCTACTGCTGTTTATTCATACTGAATTGCGATTGTCTCCTTAAAAAATTCTAGTAACTTTGTGGAATAACACATTCATAAAGCCACATTAGCTTTTGTTTGTTGCCTTTAATCTTCGTGGATGACACTCGACTTTCTTCTTTCTGTAAAAAAAATTCCTGTACTTTGCCTGTTGGTGGCAAGTATGATGTTATTCAGCTCTTATTTTTAGATGTAGAATGACTCAAACCACATCCCACTGTTGCTCTGTCCTGATCATATCCCCTATTTAATTTTAGACTTGATATCAACCCTTTCTATTGTGCAGCAGACTCGGGTACCACACCACATCACTTATAACTATTGATTTGTAAAGGGGTGCTGATGATGAAATTCTGTTCAATCACAGTACTTCATTGATAAATACCAATCCAAATATACTTGTTGAAAATTTGATATCACTATTATACCTAAAACCATCTAAGCTATGATTTTAGTATCAAATATTTAAAAAGTGCCATGCTGATTAATTTTAAGTGTCTTGATGTAGCATATATTAAAAGACCACTCTGCTAATCTTTAAAAATGAAAAATGGAGGGGGTGGAGGGTGGTCTGATTGGTGTACTGGGTTGTTGTATGGTCAGCATGGATTTGTAAAGGACAGGTCATGCTTGATTAACGCAATATAATTCTTTGAAGAAATGGATGTGTAGATAAAGGGAATGTAGTAGATATATATATATGGATCTGAAGGCATTTGATAAGGTGCCACATGAGAAACTTGTTAGAAAGATGAAGGCACATAGTGTTAAAGATAATATTGCTGCATGGATAGAGAGAGGGGACAGGGAGCAAAGAATAGGGATAAATGGATGTTCTTCAGATTGGCAGGAGGTGGGTCGTGGTGTGCCACAGGGATCTCTGCTGGGACCTCTTTTATTTTCCATTTATATAAATGAATTGGCCATAGATACAAAAGGAATGATATTGAAGTTTGCTGGCAATATCTAATTCAGTGAAGGGCATATGACTAGGAAAAATGCTGGAGGTTGCAGGAAGACATAGGCAGGTTAGTGAATTGGGTTGATGGGTGGCAGATGCAGTGCAATGCAGCGAAATGTGAATTTGAGGAAGAAGAATTGTGAAAGGAAGTATACCCTAAATGGTAAGATCCAAAATGGAATGGAGGAACAGAGAGATCGAGGGGTGCAGATACAAAGTTCTTTAAAAGGTGGGATTAAAAAGCCCTTGAAAAAGGCAAGTAGGATTTTGGGTTTTATACATAGAAACACTGAATATAAAAGCAAGGAAGTGATGTTGAATTTGTACAAGATGTTGGTTAGACCACAGTTGGAGTATGCAGTACTGGGTAGCCCATTATAGGAAGCATCTTAAAGCTATGGAAAGGGTACAGCAAAGATTCACGAGAATGATACCAGTAATGAGAAATTGTAGTTATGGAGAAAGGCTTCAACAATTGGAGCTTTTTCAATGGAGACAAGGAATTTAATAGAGGCTTTCAAAAATATAAAAGGTTTTGAGAAGGTAAACAGTAAAAGAGGGAGCGTAGATGAGGATTATCACTAGCAGAACAAAAGGGGAAACTAGAAGACTTTATTTTTAATTGTTAGAACATGGAATGCTTTACCATAATGGGTTTTTGAGGCAGAGACAATAATATCTTTTAAAGTTGAATTTAGTAAGTATTTGAAAAGGAAGAATACAACAATATAAGGAAAAGAACAGAGAAATGGGATTAGAGTAGATAGTTCCAATTGGACAGCTAGCATTGGCAAGGGCGAATGAGCCTAATGGACACTTCCTGTGCTGTAATTTCTGTGTTGTCCGTTCACCTTTGGGACCTGGATTTTAATCCTGCCAAGATTGATGGGCAGTCCTTTCTCCCAATGCAAGGGTCCTGGTTGAAATAAATATTGGGCAATCTCAACCTAATTTCTGTTAGCTGTGAGTTTAGAGCCAAAAAATCCCCATAATTTGTTTCATTGATACTGGGTGTGATCCCTGCCGTGATCAAAGAACCTGCTGACACACATAAAGAATGATCATGGAGATGAGATACCAAAGGAGTGTCAGTGCCCATTAAACTAAATTCTGTACGTCATTACTTTCAGTACAAGAAAGGAGAAAATGAGAGAAAAAAATGTCTGTTATGAAAGAGAAGATTCAGTGGAAAGGTATAACACAATAATTTCAGAGACTGTATCCTATACACAGAGCACTTTGGATTTCTGCATGACCCTATAAAGAATGCGGTTCTTAGCCCTTGATAAAGGGTGTTGTTGGTCAGTAAACTTTGGCTATATAACAGTTCAAAGAACTGACATCGAGGCTTTCAGCTTCAGCTTTCTTCATATTTTCATTATCAGCTCAAAAATGTGGAGGATATAATCACTAGGCAGTTAGGGAATCACATAATTAAAAATGCTAATGTGACCCAATTCACATGGGTCAATTAGAAAATAAATGGACTTTTCTTCGTGACTCTCAAACTGTAAGGCCTATATACATATCATCTTTACCCTTTCAGGGATAATCTATTAATGAACAAACCTAATTAGACTCAATGCACACATGCAAATTAAGTTAACCATAAAAGTGGACCTCCTACATCTCAAAAACTGTAGCTTCTTTTCTACTAGTGTCAGTGGGATGTTTGTGCCACCAGTTCTGAAGGATTTGTCTCTGCTGGCGTCAACCAATGTTCCAAAGCCTGCTGAATTCACTAAATCTGGTCACTGGGAAGACTGGCTGAAAAAAAATAATCAGAAATGCTAACTTTTTTGTAGTTCTTGAAAACTGAAAAAGATCAGTTGAATCTGCTTTGTGATGTCAGTCGATCAACATAATATTTATCATCATAGTGTCAAATTGGTTTACGTTGGTATGACTTTCGCATCTACATCAGAAGCCGTGGGTTCAAGATTCACTCCAGGATTAGAAAACATAATCTAGGCTGACACTCCAGAGAGCGCACAAGGGAATACTGCAGCGTCGGAGGTGCCCTCATTCTGATGAGACATTAAACTGAGACTTGGCTACCTGTTCCAATGTTTCAGGTGCATGTTAGAGTCCATTGCAAAGAGGAGAAAGGAGTTCTCCCATTGACCAAAATTCCTTCCTCAACTATCAGCACCAAAATAGATTAATTGGATATTTGCCTAATTGCTGTTTCTGGAGCCTTACCGCGCACAAATTAGCTACCAAATTTTCCTGCATAACCATAGACAATTGAATGACTTCAAAGTAATTCAATGTACATGAGGCATTTTGAAATGTTTGAGGCATAAGATAATGTCCCATATAAATCTAGGTCTTTATCATTTGGAATATGATGATTTTTAAAATTTATCCCAATTTTCTGCCTCCTGTCCTGAAGTTAGCCCTACGCTACAGCAGTCACAAAAAACATTTCTGTTCAAACAGCGATTCATTTTGATCAACCAGATATCTTAACGTGCACGGAAACCCATCGCTACGTTTGAGTTTCCAAACCAAATTAGTGAGAAATCTACACAGGTAGAAAGTTTCCATTTGTCTGATATGGAATTAACACTCCCCTTATATAGATACACACCACTCACCTAAATCCATATAATCTATCGACAGGTTGGCAAGAGCTGTGGCCTGGGGACCCCCAAATGCACTGGAGCTTAAGTAGCTAAAACTAGATGGCTTATCAGCACAGAGTACTATGTTCCACTGCTTGTCCAATTAGGACAACCTTACCCATTAGATGGTTTTCAGGGTTAACTGGAGCTGTGGGAAAAATCTCACCTTCCGATGATAGTTGTACCCCTTCATGCCTCATTAATGAGCAAACTGGCTGGTGAATCATCAATTATGTCCTGGAATGTAGACCTGAATGTCTGGTTCAGGTATCGTATTACCCGAGTCCAACAAGGAGGATAGGCCTAGATTCAATCTCCAATTGTGAGGAATGCCATCGTGAAACTAACTTGATCTTTGTGATCCTGTTTAACAACCTCCCGCACGTACACAAGGATCATTAAACTACTAACAATTATAAGTTTGATCCCTCACTAGGCAGAGAGCAGCCACCAGGAACACATCCTCAATGGCATGATGATAGCACAACTCACCATAAAATTTCTGAGTGAATTGCCATTATCCTCCTGATCACAATATGGATATACCCCATCAAATGATGGTTCCATCATTGGAGGTCCGGAGCTCGAGTAGCAACTGATTTGCCTTTGCAACTCAAAGCATCCACGGATATGAGTGTGAGCTCACATACCAGGTAATCTCTTCCAGCAGCTGTCAGCCTAAACTTCAAAGTTTCCTTGTTAGCTGTTTGACAGACAACTGCCTTCAGCAAGGACCTATCTGGGATAGTACGTAATGATATTCCAGCAACCTTGATGTTCTAGTCAACCAAGTCCTAAGCTGCAAACCAGGTTTACTCATCACCAGCTGCTTCATACAGGTCCTCGTGTAAGGGCATTTGACAAAGAAATGTGCTGCTAGGAGGCTGATCAACAGGTTAGGGTAGGCCAGAGCACTCCCTCCTTGCAACTGTTTAAACAGTGAATGCTGATGACATCAGGGGAATCTGGCTTGAAACAGTAATTGAATCTGACACTGCAAGGGAGCTGGATTAACATGCGTGGTTGAAACTGAAGCAGCCTGGACTAATGACTACTGATGTTATTTCAGCACCCTGCACTGTTGCACTCAGCAATGGTTCCAACAAACCAGTTTCCCCGATAGTTTCATCAAGGTTTAAATGATTTTCTTCAAATCAATAAATAAACACAGGTATGTTGATGATACGAAGCTAGAAATATCAACAGTTAGCAGTATTAGCAGATTCATTCTTAACACATTTGCAGAACATTCTTTTATCTGCAATTTTAAATGCAGTTATTAACCTGCTTGGTTAATATCTGCTAGAATAGCAGACAGGAATATTATACAAATGCATAAATTCATGTCCATTCTTATCAAAACAGTAATTCCTATGCTATAAATCTTTGAAATTTCTTTTAAAATGCAGCCTCAATGATGAGATATTTGTATATTGATATTGTGCTATCAGCCAAAGATTTTTGCTACTTCCCCATCACCAGCACACTAACAATGTAAAGGAGACAAACTTCATGCCTCCAATGGCGTTCAGAAACCAACTTTTCCCGAGTTCCAAGATCAGTCATTGATATCACAGAAAACAAGTGCCTCCACCAAATTGGCCTGATGATGACCAACCGGAGTGGTGCTTGGATGTCACAGATGTCTGCTTAAATGCCACTCTCGGTGCCTTTTGTACCAATATAAAAGTACCTTGTCCCTTAGCAAAGCCTCCCCACCTAGCTGTACTTTCACTTGCCCTGCTCAAAGTGCCGCAGTGATGCTGTGGCCCTTATCACCAAGTCACATGTTGGTTTTTCCTCTTACTCCTCTAGTACCTTCTCCTTCAAGCACCTCACCATATTCCACTCGACTCGCCTCTCCTTTAAAATTCTGGTTGTTTACCACCGTCTCCAAGTCCCACCCCAAGTTTCTCACTGGATATTCTCCCCCAGCCTCAGCACGGAATGATTCCTCATCCTCGGAGATTTCAATCTCTGTCTCAGCTCCTTTTGCTCGCTCCGAATTCAGTGCTCTCCTGTCCTCCATAAATCTCTCCTACTCATATTCACAGCCACCCCCTTGCCATTTCCTGTGGAGTCTCTACTCCCACGGTCTCAATCACTGACAAGGCCATCTCCAACCACTTCCTTGTATCCCTCACCACCACTGCACCTTATCCTTCCAACTCCACTTCCTTCTTTGTACCCACCTAGAAAAAAACTCCCCCCACTTACTTACAAATTCCAAACTGCCCAGCCTTTGGCCCTCCACTTGCCATGATCTTCTGTAGCTGCCTACTTATTCAACCTCGACTTTTGATACCCTTGTCTCCATCAAAATCTTTACACTGCCCCATCCTGGTTATTGCCCTGATGCGGCTTATATCTTCACTTCCTCAAATGTATCTGGTGCATTATTATACGGCCTCCCATCTTCCACCCTCCATGAGCTCATCCAAAACTCTGCTGCCCGTATCCTAACTCGCACTGTCCTACTCACCCTTCACCCTTGTGCTCGCTGACTTATATTGGCTCCCGGTCCATCAACGCCTCGAATTTAAGATTCTCATCCTTGTGTTCAAATCCTTCCATGGCCTCGCTCCTCCCCATCTCTACAACCTCCTCCAGCCCTACAACCCTCCAAAAACTCTACATTCCTCAAATTCTGGCCTCTTGTGCATCCCCAACTTCCTTCACCCCATCATTGGCGGCCGTGCCTTCAGCTGCCTAAACCCTAAGCTCTGGAATTTCCTCCCCAAACCTCTCTGCTTTCCAATCTCTCACTCCTCCTTTAAGACACTCCTTAAAACTTACCTCTTTGGTTACCTGTCCTAATGTCTCTTTTGACTTGGTATCAATTTTTGTCTGATTACACTCCTGTGAAGCACCTTGGGACGTTTTGCTATTTTAAAGGTGCTGTATAAATGCAAATTTTGTTGTTATTGGTTTAAACATCCATCTCTAGATCTGGCTGTATCACATCAAGTGCTATTTGGTCTCACTCTCTTCTGTCAAAATACTACTACTCTAGGATAATGCTAGAGAGTAAAGATAACCTTCGGCTTCTTTTCTTCACTACCACCATCTCCTTAAATGCCTCTTCCCTCACCTCCAAGCTTATGCACTTACACCAGTGCAGCAGAGCTGATTATTTTCCAGGCTAGAATGTTTGCATGTGGTTGCTATGAACACCTAATGCAGATCTCCTGCCTTTGTTTTTGCAGCAACTAACCACACATTCTCATTGTCGAAATGGAAAATGCCTGCTGCACAGGAATAGGTAAACAGCATGGATAAGTAGAATGTAGTCTTGAGGCACTATAGAGGCAGAATTTTGACTCTTTGACACTTTGTGAAGCAGAAAGCAGTTTCACTTCCCAGCGCTCTAGCCATTCATCTTAATGACTGCATAAATCAAGAGTGAGAATGAGATACTTCCCGCATATTCATATGAAATTCTGTAACCTTTTTCCAAATACTTAAGGCAATTTAAGTTTCTGGTTTAATTTCTTTCGGTAACTGAACTAATGTGAGGTTTAACTGTAAAGTCTGTCCAATCTTTGATGTTAAAGATAGAGTCAGGTAAGAGCATTGAAGCTAAAGATTCAGATCAGAACCTGCTGAAATGTGGTACTGGCTTAGTAGGACCCTCTTATAAAAACGGGATTAAAATTATCTAGCTGCGAGTGCTGATAATGAGGCTCGTGTAACATAGGTAGCCGATCCTCAAGATTCACCTGTGGAACTGTAACCCCAGCCTACACTTCAAAACCGCAGTTTGGGTTTCATGGTTCATCGTGATACTAAGTCAAGATAACATTGTCGACTGCACTTTTGAATTTAAATAAAAATGACTCACTAGTAGAGCAAAGCAGTGAGTCAAGTCTCCCCACACCTCCACTGTAATTAGCTTCTGGTTTCATTGGAAAAAAAAGTATAGAGCAGGTATAGTTCTACCTTGCCTGAAAGAAAGACTTGCTCCCTATCACATGTCACAGAAACACCCTAAGTACTTCACGTACTAAGAGTAGAATGACTTGTTTTATAAGCAAATATGCACACAGCAATCAGCATGAATTGTCATGCTGGTTGAGGAAGGAATGTTGGCCAGAACACCAGTAGAACTCCCTGCTCTTCTTCCAGTTGTATAGGGATGTCCAACCTTTTGGAGTTGGATGCTAACCAGTGTGTGTCTTGCATATGATTATGCCTCCTGCACAAAAATGTGAGCCCCTCCCCATACACATTAAAAAGTGACACTTCCAAAAGGTAGACCCCTGTACACACAAAAAGCAGACCTGTATTAAAAAAAAAGAGAGACCTCCAAAAGTGAGGCCACCCTGCACACAAAGCAAGACCTCCACTTTCTCGCTCTTTAAGGTTTCCAGGTCTGGAGGACTGAAAAGGGCTGCTCCTTGATTGGTGGATTTTGACCAGTCAGGGAGATCCTTTTTTACAGACTTCGAGGACCAGGAACTTTAAAGAGCTGAAACTGGGTTCACACATAAATGCAGAGAAGACAGGAATTGGCAGGAACTTCACATGCTGGATCAATAAATCTCGCAGGCTGCATCTGATGCACGATTCACGGGCTGCCTCTTGGACACCCCCTACAATAGTCTCTAACGCCTGTCTGAACTACAGGTAGATTTAATCTCATCTCCAAAGAGCTCCCTTTGTTCCGCAATGAAGTATGAGCCTAGTTTCTTTGGTTAAGTTGTGGAGTGGGACTTGAACCCACAATTTTCTACCCCACGCAAGAATGTTACACTAAGACTTTTTTTTCCTATCCCATTTTCTCCCCTGCTTCCCTGAAGGCACTGGCTCCTGCTAGGGTATCGTTGCATAGAAGCTAGCCATCCTCAGTTCCTCTCCCACATGGACTTCATTCACATGCGAGCCCAGGCAGACTACTCAACACTGGTGAACAGCAAACACAAGCTCAATTCTGATCTCATCCAACGTCCACACGTGTGTACTTTCTAGAAGAAGCTTCTAGATAATGATCAGGAGCTGAATTGTTTTTTCTCCTCCCTAGTGCAGGCAACCAAGGCCAGTTATAGAACCAATGTCACTCAATGAAGATCAGCTAACTGAACACAGACCTTAAATTGAATCTTGGATCTTCTTTATATGGCTCTGTACTACACCAGGCAGTGCTTTTATCTGCCAGGTTCGAGGAGCTAACTTTTGTTAAGAAACCTTTTGATATCTGTGTTCCATTTTGGTTGGTTTGCTTTTCTGACCCAAACCTCTTTCCAATTTACTTTGATTTGAACAGACTTAAGTGAGTGCAGAAAATGTAGACCCTTAAGAGGTGCCAAAATGTGATGTCCATTGGGTTATGTACTGTCATTTTAATGGTCATTAACACAGAGTCAGGGTATGAAAATAACTTCTCACAGAGCTAAAGGGGAAAAATCACTGGCTGGTTAAAAATAAGGTTACAAATACAGGCCAATAAAAAGGGATGTTGCAGCTTTCACTGTGTTGCTTTTCAGGGCAACAGGCTTTTTTCAGCACATTAAATGCATCAGTTGTGCAAAGTGCAGGCACAACATAAACAGGGAACACAAAAAAATCAATAACAGCATAGGCGCTGAGAAAAGAATAATATTGATCTGTCTGCCAACAATATTTTGGATCACTCCATCAACCCTTTATAAACCTGCTGTATCGTCAGAGACTGGACGTCACAAATTAATCTGCAAAGGACATGGTCTGGAGGACATGGAGAGTCTGAGGAATTGGGAGGGAAAGGGTTTATGTTGAACAACTTCCGTAAATCTAACAAATTCAGAAGTATCACAAGAGGTACTAAATTATATGGAGGTTTAAAAAAATGTTGCTTTTCAGGAATGTTTATAATTCAATTATGTCCATGTGTAACTCCTATTTCCCACACCAGCAATTCTTCAGTCTTAGTTAGTCCAATTAGTGCCAGACTAAAGATTTTTTTTTTCTCTGGATATCTCCGTACGAGAAACTGGCTTGAAACTTTTCAAACTAATTTCATTCTGGGCCCTTAGCCGCATCACAAGTGAGCAAAGACATTTTCATCCTGTCAGCCTGGACTGGATTCAAACCCCAGTCCCAAAGGTATTTGGATAGTGTTTTAACAAAGGGTGGAAAATTCCACTTGCCAACTTCCAACGAGCTTTAAATGAGCTGCTAAATATAACGACTCCCTAGCTTGCAAGTAACACCGACTTATCTCTCACACTCTCTAAAGGTCCAGAGTTTCAACATGAAGGAAATATTAGGAGCTGGAGTTGCGATCAAAACATGTGAGAAAGGTTGTAAACCCATTTAAACACACACAGATGTGGTTCCTTTGAGTGTGTCATACATCAAAATGAGTGTCACTGCAGATCATCAAGACTCGCAGGTCTGTTTCATTTTCTATTTCTCGACTGCACCTGACACATTGTAACTGTTCAAGCTCTTCCTTAACCTTTAACCAGTTCACCTATTCCAAGGAAGTATTTTTTTCCCTCCAGGAAACATTTCTTCTTTAAGTACAATTAACACTTTTTGCTGAATGAAAAGTGATTACAATTTTTTTTAAACGAATTGCCAAACTTTGTATTTTATAACATTTTCTCAGTGTCCCACCACACTGCTATACCCATCACCACCACTAGTAGTTATCATTATCATGGTTACTCCTTTCACAATGGGTTGAAATAATTACAGTAGATTTCACGTATCAGTACAGCATAACCTTGCTGCTTGTAACATTTGCTAACCGCTTCGGTAGTTATTTATAGTCACCAACCTTTGTGGTGTGTTCTTGTGTCTTCTACTGCTTGCATGTGGTAGAGCACCTTTGGCATAAGGGTTGTACTCTATCTTCATCTTCTTCATCTGTGGATAAGGTGAAAATACCGTACAGTTAAAATCTTTTCTGTCCCTTTGTCTTTTCCTCTCCATGTGCGGTTTCACTCCCACAGAGCACGTGAGTCCCAAAAATCCACGGGATGGCGCAGTATAAGTGCCAAGATACGCGTACCCCAGAAATCCACCGCCGATCCCACCAGCATTTGCAGAGTCAAGGAGAGGTTCTGTGATTTAAATGTCTTCAACAGGTATCACAGTTTGAAATTTTTGATCATTTTTTTTCTTCATGGAAAAGAGTTGGGAATAAGATATGTTTAAGTGTTGTGTTTTAAAACAAAGTGAATTCTCACAGGTTTAAAAAAAAAGCCACACTGTGCGAGCATTGATGATGTTTTAAAGTTAGATGGGCCAGTTTGTGGAATATTGTAGCTCAAGTCTATTTCAAACTGATACAACAAGAGTCAATTATCTTATCCCAGCCCCATTGAGCCAGGATGGCACTTTACAAAGAAGAGCAGGGAAGTTCTCCCGATGTCCTGGCCAGTATTTATCCCTCAAAGCCCCCCTCCCCAATTTCAGTAAAACAGATTATCTGCTCATTGTCTCATTGCTGTTTGTGGGAGCTTGCTGTGCACAAATTGGCTGCCGCATTTCCTGACATTGCAATAATGACTACACTTCAAAAGTACTTCATTGGCTGTAAAGCGCTTTGGGATGTCCTGAGGTTGTAAAAGGTGCTATATAAATGCAAGTGCTTTCTGTATTCTTTCATTATTCTTCATAAACGCCTCAAGTAGAATCATCGTAGTGCTCACATCATAGGGTTGATTATCCGAATGCACGTGCCAGTGCAAAGCCTCACCAGTATAGAGGGAAAATCATGGGGACCGTGCCCACGATTTCTTGATATGCACTCCCGTTGGGTGAAGCTCTGTGCTGGCAGTGCACATTTGGAAAATTGGCCTTAAGGTGAAGAATCGGAGGCTGCTTTTTATTATCTGTGATTATCATACTGTATGTTCATCATATTGCTCTCACTTCAAATATTTCCTGCTTAATACTGGAAGCATGGTTCATAAAAAAATACTTGCATTTACATAGCATCAATGTCTCAAACTGCTTCATGCAATGAATTACTTTTGAAGTACAGTGACTTGTTAGGCAAACATGGCATCTATTCTACTCCAGCAACATTCAGGCCTAGGAGTGGAAAACTTGATTTGTTTCCCCTCCCCCATCCGTGCCCAGGAACACTGAGGCCAATTGTGTCTTTAGCACTGCCTAGGCTGAGATCAGCTAAGTCAGCACAAACTAGTGATTGAATTTGCAACCTGCCTGGTCTGTATAGCTCAGTACTACACTTGGCGGTGCACTTCCCAACTGAAACAATGGTTGAAACCTTTTATTGTGTTTTTAATAGTTTTCCTTCAGTGGCATTGGATGGCGCCATGGAGACTGACAGCCAGGATACTTTGTCTTTGATGTGTGGTGACAGCCACCATGGTGACTTAGAAATATGATATAATTACTGTAACTTAATGTTTATTAAGTGATAATCTGGTGTTGATTACAAGTGAATATTCATATACATATACATATTATACAACACCCAAGTCAAAAACAAACCTTTTTGCTATGGTAGTGACCCACAGCTATAAACTCTGTTTCTGGGAAGCAATACGTCCACGAACAAGGCTTAGAATTCAGCTCCTCAGCATTCTGGATCAAGTGAATTCGGGGTCTGTACTTGTGCATCGGTGTCAGGGGGATCTGAGACACATTAAAAGAGTCAGCATTAGGAAAACATAGCTTACATCATTAAAAAGAAGCATGATGTTGATAAATCAGAAACCACTTGCTGAAATAGTCAACAGATTTTGTTTGGCTGACATTAGCTCTTCGACTTTGTGTGTATCCCAATTGTTGGGAAATTCCAGGACAAAGCAGCCCGTTTGATTGGCACCCCATCCACCACCCTAAACATTCACTCCCTTCACCACCGGTGCACCATGGCTGCAGTGTGTACCATCCACAGGATGCACTGTAGCAACTCGTCAAGACTTCTTCGACAGCACCTCCCAAACCCACAACCTATACCTCCTAGAAGGACAAGGGCAGCAGGCACATGGGAACACCACCACCTGCACGTTCCCCTCCAAGTCACACACCATCCCAACTTGGAAATATATCGCCGTTCCTTCATCGTCGCTGGGTCAAAATCCTGGAATTCCCTACCTAACAGCACTGTGGGAGAACCTTCACGACACTGACTCCAGCGGTTCAAGGCGGCGGCTCACCACCACCTTCTCAAAGGCAATTAGGGAAGGGCAATAAATGCTGGCCTCGCCAGCGACGCCCACATCCCATGAATGAATAAAAAAAATTGGTGCTATTGACTGACCCTTCACTGAATGTAAAGCTAATCAACAAAATATCAGCGACGTCAATGACTTTCCGATGTCATGTTTAGGGGATTCCTGTAAATATTGACGCACAGCTGTGGAACGTATTCCTAAAATTGTGTTTGCTGTTCCTTGTCCTGCATGTGTTTTATGAAACCATGACTATCATTGCACCCCACTGACAATCTTTAATTATTTTTAGTGATGAATGGGCAAATGCATTTACATGGTCATAGTGCAGTTACTCACACTTACCTAACTAAATGCCATTCTGTCAGAACTGCAGGTGAACTGACAAAAATCTAGATTTGATTTTATGAACTTTTGACTCTTTGGGAACCGCTCACAAACCCCAGTTTGAAAACCACTGACGGATAGACAGGTAGCGGAATGGGCGGATAGGTAGAAAAGCAAGTGTGAGGTAATACATTTTGGGAGGAAAGATCAGGAATGGGAGCATACGCCCAATAGAAAGATGCTGAAGGGTGTGGATGACCAGGGACACCAAATACATGATTCCCTAAAAGTTCAAGTACAGGTAGATATAGCCATTAAATGGTAAATGATAATTTGTATAAAAAATTGATTGGACCACAGTTAAGAATACTGTGTGCAGTTTTGGGCGCCCCATTATAGAAACGACATTAAAGTCATGGAGAGCATACAGTGTAGATTGAGCAAGATGATGCCACAGATGGGAAACTAGTAATGACAGAACTGAGGTATTGGGATTATTTCCACTGAAGTAGGGAAGGCTAAGAGGAAGTTTAACCGAGATTTTTAAAATTATGAAAGGTTTTGATGTAGTGAATTGGAAAATTAGTGATGAGGAGGATATCAAATTCAAATTGTCACTGAGAGAATGAGGACTGAGGTTAGGAGCATGGAACGTTTTTCCGCAGGGAGTGGTTGGGGCAGAGACCTTTTAAGGGAAATTCAGATAAATATTTGAAGGCTCGGATGAAACCTGTCTTCATCCAATATTCACTCTCTCACACATACACCAACCATTCACGTAGGGTTCACTGGATCACGAGTGGGAACCCCTCTCCCCGCTTCTTTAGTTCATGGGCACTTGAGGCCAATATTAGCACTGTCAGTTCTGCTCTTACTAAGATCAGCCAACTCAACACAGACCAGCAATAGAATCTTCATCTGAATGGCTCAGTACCACACCTACCCTAGGTACATTTAAGCATTGGAGGAGCTGTATTTTTTCATTTGACACATTCCTAGGACCACAGTATCATATGCAACGTGGAGAAAACAGTCCATTCTCCAGCTCTGTGTGCTGTCAATTCTCGGTCTCTAATGAGCAGCAAAATTAGAACAAAAGAAGTACAATATCTACCTGTCTCCAGAATATAACATGGGAAAGATCTTTTCAATTTACATTAATTATGCCTGTAATGGCATTAGAAAAAAAAATGTAACTCGACAAGTAAAAGATGGGATTATCAGCATTCGAACAGCAGTAAAATAGCGGTCAAACATCACAAGTGAGGAGCAGCTCTGACTGTCAGGGTAATTACCGGCTGGTTTGTCAGCAATCTTCTAGTTACAAAAGAACTCCATTAGCTAACCGCAGGGAAAATAGTTACACCTGCCATTTTGGTTCAATACATACAAAAATAACTGTGACACTTTACAGCATTAAACTGGGCTCCCTGCTGCTTCGTCAATTGTGAGGATTCCAGATCAGTCTGCATGTGGCACTTTGAAAGGTTCCATCTGCCAGTTGGGGTAGAAACAAATGTTTTAAACTCTGATCTGAAAGCATCAATGCTTTACAAAAAGCAATTTTTTTTCCTTTAAAAAAAACTTTTCAGTCATAACGCAAACAGTGAAATTGGTTCTTTTAAAAAAAACTCAAAAACCTGGAAACATGAAAAACACTTTTTCAGTAATACAGTACATTTCTGTTAAGCGTAGAAATTAATTTCCACAATTTGTGTACAGACTTATCTAGGATGCACACTCAAAGCAAATTACTCAGCTAAAAGCACTTGCTGTAAATTCTGACAGTTAATGGATACCTCATTAAATCTCACCATTCAACAGGTTCAAAATCCTTTCTGCACCTTCAACTTTTCTGCCAAGAATCTAATTTCACATGAACTGTTCTGCTGAATGATGTCATAGCGGAAAGGAGTTTGAGTGAGATTCAACCTATGATATCACTGGAGCGGTCCAATGTGCAGAAAAGGGCGACATATTTTGACAATAAAATTGAAGGGACTTGAAGGATTTTTAAACTGAGTGTTATAATTTGAATAATCAACCTGTTATATGTCAGAATTTTAAAACCTTTTTTCCATTAGTAATTTAGGCTGGAGATTTACTTTAAGAGGAATACTTCACTGGAGACTCTGAAAATGGTGCATTGCAAAATGGTATCAAATCCACAAAAAACATTCACCAGTCAGTTTTTGAGCACGGGCAGCAAGAGGTTATATGTTGCAACTATTTAGAATTCTCTTTGTAAAATGAGTATAGCTTTTCTTTAAATTGAAATAACCTGTTAATATTTTATTTACAATGTGAAAGCAGGGGATCAGTGCATCGTAATTTCCCCACTTCCTGTTCAAATTTCTCCTAAAGGTTCCCAAATTTCTCCTACAGGAGCCTATCGTGAAGGCTCCTGAAGAACATCAGCCACTTTTCCATATCTTAACCAACTCCATATTATTCACGTGCAAGCCTAGATGTTGTGAGCATACATTAGTCAACCATGGGGGCATCACACCTGAACCTGATCCTGACCACATCTAACATCCATATTTTCCAGCAGTGGTCACTGGATAGCATCCTGGCTTTTCCTTTTCCTAGCCCAGCGTGCTGAGGCCAATTTTAACACCCTAACAGAGAGATCAGTTAGCTCAAAGACTGGGGATTGTACTGGTAACTTTCCTGGTCTGTATGGGTCAGTTCCATACTGGACTGTGAATTTATCAACTAAGCCATCAAGAAGCCTGCAGTGGACAATAAATTAAGGAAGTGATTCAATTTACTGTATGGTCAAATTCATTTTGAATTTATCAGTATGCAAAAATGCATTTATTGCCCATCCCTGGTTGCCCTGAGAGGGTAGTGGTGGGCCTTCTTCTTGAACCTGCACAATGTGGCGAAGGTGCTTCCACAATGCAGTTAGGTGGGGATTGCTAGCATTTTGATCCAGCGACAATGAAGGAATGGTGACATATGTTTAAGTCAGGATAGTGTGAGACTTGGAGGTGATGATGCTCCCATGCACCTGCTGCCCTTGTCCTTCTAGATGGTGGAGGTTGCACGTCTGGGAGGTTCTGCCAAAGCAAAAATTACTTTGTGAAGAGCTGAACACTGTCAAATTGTCAGCGAACAGTCCCACTCCTGACCATATGATAGAGGGAAGGTCATTGATGAAGATGATTGGCCTGAGGAACTCCTGCAGTGATATTCTGGATCTTTACTGATTGCTGTCTAACAACCATGATCATTCTCCTTTGTGTCGGGTGTGACTCTAGTCACTGAAGGATTTTCCCTTTGACCCCCATTGACTTCAGTTTTGCTATGACTCCTTGGTTCCATATTCAGTGGAATGCTGCCTGGATGTCAAGGACAGCTACTCTCACCCCTCTGGCAGTCAACTGTTTCATCTATGTCTGGAACAAGGCTGTGACAAGTTCTAGCGGAACCTGAACTGAGTGTCGGTGAGCAGGTCATTGGTGAGTAGGTATTGCTTGATGGCACTTTTGATGACCCGTTTCATCATTTTACTGATGATTGGGAGGGGGTTGATAGGTTTCTTAATTGGCCATATTAGATTAGTCTGATTTCTTGGGGATAGGACATATCTTCCACATTGGACAATCTTCCACATTGTTGGATAGATGCCAGTGCCATAGTTGTACTGAAACAGCTTGGCTAGGGGTGCAGCTAGCTCTAGTGCACAGATCATTACACATTTATCCCATATTATGGCCTCTAAAATCTTACCCACTGCCAATGCTAGGCTGACTAATTACCTGGTTTATGTCTTTCTCCCCTTTTGAACAGATGTGTTACATTGGTAATTCTCCAGTCCTCTGGCACAACTTCCATATCCAAGGACGTTTGAAGGACTGTGGTTAGAACCTCTGTTATTTTCTCTCTGACTTCCCTTAGCATTCTGTTTTAACCTGCCCTTCCGAGCTGGCAGCATGGACACCCACCTGAAACCGGTGGGGTACATCTTTAAATATGCTGATTGAGGTTAAATGATGTCATCTGGTTTACAATGGCAGTTTCCATTATTAGTAGGGACATAGGAATTTATAATGGCAATATAAAAATAAGGACAAAAGGCATGAGATTAAAATGGGTCTGAGTTACATCTGCATGCCCTGGTTTAATGTTCACCTGAAGGCTATACTTAGTTTTGATCCCCGTGTGTAAGACCATGGGAAATCGACTAGTAAAAAGAGAGATAATTTCATAAATAAGACTAATTTTTATTTAAGTGTATAATTTTGCAGTCTGCACACACACAATAAACACTTAAAACAATTAATGTCCTACATTGTCACCTCTGTGAATGCTAATCTAGTAACTGTTCACTTAAATGCCTGTTAAAATTTCATTGGCTAGACAGCATTGTCATTGAGTAATGTAAATGTCATGTTTCTAAGGTCTTCAACCAGTTCTATTGTAAAAACAGGACTTTTTTCTTAATAAAAAATTGCTTTGATGCCAAAGCAATATTTACAGAAGTACTCTTTGGTATTGTGGACAAGTGTGGGGGAAGGGAACTAGCTCTTAAAAGGGCCAACATTTGAAAACACATTTTCAGCAACATATTTTTCATTTTGTTTACACATAATGTAGTGATAATGTAAGACATGTTGAAAAGAATGTTATCTGCACCTAATGTTATGTGATGAAAACAATACATAGCTCTCCTCCCTAACTGAACAAAAATAAAGTTTGCCACACATATTTTTAAATGATGGTAGTACCCCTTTAAGAGAAGGAAAAGCCTAACCAGTGTGGGCAGCACCCACACATTCTGAAACATTCACCTGTGAGCCTGTTATTTATTGGTTACTATAAAAATCTAATCCAGAAGAAAATAAAAGTCTAACTTGCTAACACTCTTTATAAATATGTTTTTGTCCTTTGATTAAAATGGCTAAAATGTCAAAGACAAACATCCAAACTCGTAGGTGATATTTGAAATCTAATCTTGTACTCCCCCAGTGGCTCAGTAGGCAAAGCCAAACACCTGGTGTGGGACTGAGCAATACTGGCCAGGAAAGTTTCAAGTTTCAGGCCTGTTCTGATTTAGGATGCTGACTTAAGTGATCTCAGCCACAGCATCAGTCAGAACACTACAATTACCATCCAAT
The DNA here is from genome assembly GCF_035084215.1 of Heptranchias perlo. NCBI lineage: Eukaryota > Metazoa > Chordata > Chondrichthyes > Hexanchiformes > Hexanchidae > Heptranchias > Heptranchias perlo. The sequence goes on from NC_090349.1 coordinate 36,873,390, forward strand.
CCAAGTTCCTATTCTTCATTACAATCACATGAGCTCTGCTAGAAAATGCACCTGGATGCATGTTGGTTAGAAACAGGATTAGACTTGGCTGCAAAGCCCTTCATGGACGAATAGCCTACTGGCAGTCACTGTTGCAACTTAGACATGAACAATGGTCGCTTGAGTGAGCTACCAAAAGACTGCTGTCCCCCAACAGGAATCGGCACCTTCAGGAGAGAAAAAAAAAAGAAAAAAATGTAAATGCCCTGAACAACCCTTGTCTTTTGCAAGTACAGACTCACCATGCCTTTGTTGTCAGTCCCATTTGTTGTGCAGATTTTGAGCAATTTGAAAGTTACAGGCTTCTCGTTCAGCTCAGCTCCGAAGGCTGGTGTATCCGGGTGGAAATATACACCACTCGATTGCTATACAAAAACAAGGAAACAAAAAATAGTGCAGGAACATAAGGATGTAGGAATAGAAAAAGGTAATTCAGCCAGTCTACCTCGCCATGTCATTTAGGTCCATGTGCACGATTGTTCAGACCTTTTTCATTTTCCTCCTGGTTTGGTAATAACCCTTTTCATTCTTCAACAGTTAAAGTGGAACAGAATGTGCTGGCATGGTTTTCCAGCTCTTAAGCAATTTACCTGATTGAATTCCACTTGTTAACAAGAGACTCATGAATTGAGACGTATATTCATTGGACCTTTGTGCTCTCATGATACTTGATTAAAAGCTCAAGTATGTGACCTGAGCTTCTCCCATATGTGTACTACTGCACGCTCCAACCTTAGATTCAACATATTACCGATGTTGCTCATTTCCAAATTTCACCTGGTGTCGCTGCCAACCCACTCCTGATTCCTATTAGCCAGTGCTAATGTTGGATAGGCGGGGTAGGTTGGATACATGCAAACATGAAATGGGTGGGAATAGACCATCAGGTCCATCAAGTCTGTCCCATTCAGATATATACACCATTGACCTACCTAACTATGCAATCTCCTGGGAGGGGCAAAAAAAGGGAAATAACCTGCATTCCAATTTAGGAAAAACTCTGGAAATTTCTCTTCAACTCCCTAAGGCAATCAAGCAAAGTTCCTGAAGATTACAGTCCCTATAAATCTTGACAATTGGAACTACCAACAACTTAATCCCTATAACCAGAAACGTTCTCCACTCAGGAACCTGTGAGGTTCCCTTTTGAAGGACAGCAGCGAATTCATACCCACCCCATTTCAGGTTTGATCCAGAGGGCCACGATTCTCTGTAAAAAGGCTTCCTGCATTTCTAGTCATACACTCCTATTTCAAACTGCACTATCCAGAACACACAAGAAACGTATCCCCTTCTTAGAATGGACTTCTTTATGGCTGACATCTCAATGCATGCCATTCAAACTGATCAGCCTTCACAATGAATCTGTACTAAAGGAAGTTGATGATTTTGATAATCTGGTCACTGTACCATATTACTTAGATTTTTTTTTAAAAAGAAGGCCCAAGTGTGTCAGTGGCTTCTTCAACAACTTCTCCCCTTGCCATGTTCCACACCCCGCACCCCCCCACCACCGAGTTGCTCATTCCCATAGTTACGATATCTCACCTGCTGTCGGGCTGGAGCAGATGGGCACCAGCCTCGCTCCTGAGTGTAGGTATAGCGCTGGTCACTGCTCGACTCCATATCCACCATAAGTGTGTACGACCTTTCTGGGTCTAGCCCATGCAGTGAGACCACAATAGATGGGAACAAACACCTGGGAAATAATATAACATATTCATTTCATTCTGCTTACAAAATGCTAAAGTTATGTATTATATAAAGGTCAATTATACCTGTGTAACATACAGGTTATTATATAATGCTAGACGAGCTCCAGTGGCATTGCTCAGAGATTATGTTGTTGCAAGAAAAGGGCAGTACTTTGAATAAAAGTGGAGGAATGATACAATCTCCACTGAAAGAGATCTTCTAGAGGTAGCGAAGTAAATAAGTGTATTTTGGTTGGTTCCTGGAAAATAAATTGTATTTTCATTAACTATCAAGGGTAATAAGAACATAAGAAATTGAAGCAGGAGTTGGCCATACGTCCCCTCGATCTTCTACCTCAACTCCACTTTCCCACCCTATCCCCATATCCCTTGATTCCCTTAGTGTCCAAAAATCTATCAATCACAGTCTTGAATATACTCAATGACTGAACATCCACAGCCCTCTGGGGTGGAGAATTCCAAAGATTCACAATGATCTGAGTAAAGAAATTTTTCCTCATTTCGGTCCTAAATGGCCGACCCCTTATCTTGTGACTATGACCCCCAGTTCTATTCAGCCAGGGGAAACAGTCTCTCAGCATCTACCCTGTCAAGCCCTCTAACACTTTTATACGTTTCAAAGAGATCACCTCTCATTCTTCTAAATTCCAGAGAATAAAGGCCCATTCTACTCAATCTCTTCTCATAGGACAACCCTCTCGTCCTAGGAATCAATCTAGTGAACCTTCATTGCACTGCCTCTAAGGAAAGTATATCTTTCCTTAGGTAAGGAGACCAAAACTAAACACAGTACTCCAGGTGTGGTCTCATCAGAACCCTATATAATTGCAGCAAGACCTCCTTACACTTACTCAACACCCTTGCAATAAAGACTAACATACCATTTGCCCTCCTGACTGCTTGCTCTACTTGTACGTTAACTTTCTGTGGTTCGTGTACAAGGACACTCAAATCCTACTGAATACATTTCTTAGTCTCTCATGTTTTAAAAAATATTCTGCCCTTCTGTTCTTCCTACCAAAGTGGATAATTTCACATTTCCCCACATTATACTCCATCTGCCACCTTCTCACCCACCCACCCACTCACTCACCCACTCACTCACTCACTCACTCACTCACTCACTCACTTAACTTGCAGCCAGTTTGCATCCTCCTCACAGCTTACTTTCCCACCTAGCTTTGTATTATCAGCAAACTTGGATACATTTCACTCAGTCCCCTCATCTAAGTCATTAATATATATTGTAAACAGCTGATCCTTGCGACACCCCACTAGTTACAACCTGCCAACCTGAAAATGACCCATTTATTCCTAATTTCTGTTTTCTGTCTGTTAACCAATCCTCAATCCATACTAATATATTACCCCCAATCCCATGAGCCCTAATCTTGTGTAACAATCTCTTGTGTGGCACCTTCTCGAATGCCTTTTGAAAATCAAAATATACTACATCCACTGGCTCTCCTTTATCTACCCTACTAGTTACACCCTCAAAAAATTCTAATGGATTTGTCAAACACGATTTCCCTTTCATAAAACCGTGTTGACTGTGCCTAATCATATTATGATTTTCTAAGTGCCTGTTACTACTTCCTTAATAATAGATTCCAGCATTTACCCTACTACTGATATCAGGCTAACTGGCTAGTAGTTCCCTGTTTTCTCTCTCCCTCCTTTCTTGAATAGCAGGGTTACATTTGCTACCTTCCATTCCACGGGGACCGTTCTGGGATCTAGGGTAGATATAAATAAATAAGTTTATTCCCCTTGCATACCACACTTACATAAATAAATACCTGCATGTAATGTGGGGCAGCAACTCTTTATATTTAATGTGCATCAGTTAGTGAAGGCCAAGAAATAAAAGATTAAACTTACTTGCAACTTTCCTTCTTTCCCAAATATCCATACTGTAAAGTAACTAGTGTTATCAAAAGGTTCTGCTTAAATAAATGTTTAAATTCAGGAATTTTATTCAGAACCTCCATCCAAACTTGAATAATGGTATAGACCTTCCAGAACTTGGTACTGTTTATGTGAACAATAGCTGTTCTTGAGTTCTGAATATAAACATAAATAAAAATAATGTGACTGGTACTGTATAACCATTCAAAATATAAAGACCTGCTCTGATTTCTTCGTTCCCAATTCTATGTTCAATTCTTTTACCTTACTTGTTGACTGTAGTTGCAGGAGATCAGCTAGTATATAATACCTTATATGCACATTTTTGCTTTCAAATTTAAATCAGATGGACTGGGAATTGAATTTGGGATCTTTCAGGTCTGTATGGCTCAGTTCCACTGGGCAGTGAATATACCAACTGAGCCATCAGGGAGAGTGACAATGTTCCTTTAACTCATCCAATGCACAATGTTAGTAATACAATCTGCACAGTGACATTGTTATTTGAATTGGTGTCTTCTTTGATTTGAATTGGTGTCTTCTTTATACCAAGTTTAAATCTCATGACTGTCACTGGGATTCTTTGCTTCAGTTGAGTGATTTTCATGCTTCTTAGAGCCAGTGGTTTGAAGATAAACTATTCTAGATTTCAGAGATGTATCAGGCACTCATGTATCAAGTGACTCAATGAAATACTGCAAAAAATAATCAATAATCCATTTTGCAGGCAGCTGGAGAGGGGACTGGAGGAGAAAAACTAAAATTGTCCAATTTGTCACACTCAAATAACAAGTTCTGCTCACCAATTGTAGTATCACATTGTGGTAGTGGTAATTGTAGTATTAACAGTGCTTGAGGAGAAGAGCGAGCAGCACAGTATGGCCAGGCATAACGCCAATGTTTTTAGGAAGATTTTAGACCTTTAGGCCAAAAGCCTCATTTCTTCTTAATAAATAAACCCCACCAATCTACCTTTTCATCATATCCCTTAATCTTGTTTCTATCCAGCAATGCATCCAAATGACCTCTTTGTTTTGCTGAACGAAACAGCAAAGCAACTAACTCACTTTCTTGACTTTGAAATATCCTCAGCCTTTTATCTATTGACCTCAGCATTACCATCTGTGGGGATGTAGGGAGGACGTCTCAAATATCTGTCACAGGTTAATAATGCCTTAAAGAAGGCAAATCAAGCACTGGGGTTTATTTCTAGAGGGATAGAATTGAAAAGCAGAGAAGTTAGGTTAAACTTGTATAGAACCTCGGTTAGGCCACATGTGGGGTACTGTGCACAGTTCTGGTCTCCATAATACAGAAAGGATATAGAGGCATTGGAGATGGTGCAAAAAAGATTCACAAGGTTGAAACTAGAATTGAGAGGGTATACATCAGGAAGGGCTGAAAAGTCTGGGGCTCTTTTCTCTAGAAAAGAGGAGGCTGAGGGATGACCTAATAGAGGTCTTCAAGATAATGAAAGGGTTTGATAAGGTAGACATAGAGAAAATGTTTCCACTTGTGGGGAGTCCAAAACTAGAGGTCATAAATATAAGATAATCACTAATAAATCCAATAGGGAATTCAGGAGAAACTTCTTTACCCAAAGAGTGGTAAGAATATGGAACGTGCTATCTCAAGGAGTGGTTGAGGCAAAGAGCATAGATACATTTAAGGGGAAGCTAGATAAGCACATGAGGGAGAAAAGAATAGAAGGGTATGCTGATAGGTTAGATGAAGTAGGGAGGGAGGAGGCTCGTGTGGAGCATAAACCCCGGCATGGATCAGTTGGGCCGAATAGCCTGTTTCTGTGCTGTAATTTCAATGTAACTCAATGTAACGTCATATCCTTCACCTTTTTCAAAGTAGAGTACCAAAAAGGTTTTACAACTATCCAACCCATTAACAGATGAAGCTGACATCCTCTGCCACATCAACCATGATTGACATTTGCCCCTTCTATCCTTTGAAGACTTTTAGTCATGGTGTGAGATCCCTGTAAGACCCTGTGCTGTACACACACAATGCAAGCCATTTCAGACTTTCCAACATTCTATGCCATTTGCTTTATTTAAATCTTTCCCCAGGTACTTAGATTCCATTTGGCACACCTGTACAGCAGGTTCATCAGCATCTGTAATAGGAAGATAGGTTAGTAGATTGAGTGGGATACTTCATTAGAAATGTTCTGATGAAAAGTCCCACCTGAAACATTAACACGTCTTTCTTTTTTTTGTAGAGTGGGGGGTGGGCACTGATCAGGCTGCTGACCATTTTCAGCATTTCCTATTTTATTTGAAAATTCTAGCACTCTTGTACTTTTTATCTCTGCCATTGTTACATTTTTAATAATGAAGTGAAATAGAACAGAAACCCTAGAGCTGTTCTTCAGTTTCCAGCCTCACACTGTTTGTTCCTTTGCCCAGTTTATTGCCACATTCCTAAAAGCATACAAAATGGATAGTGCAATCCAGGAAGTAAATAAAAAATAACATAATGAGCTATATTTGTCAAAAATCAAATCAAAGTGAAGCTTAAATAATAAAAATTGAAGAGAAAGACTAAGAAAGATGGGAGAGTGGAGAAGAGGGGAGACTGAAAAAGAAATAAAAAGACAATGGGGTAAAAGAAATTGTAGGGTACAGGAAGACAAAGGAAGCAGAAGTAAAGAGTTTACATTTTGTTTATTTAAAATTGTTTTCTAAATGTTTAATTTTGTGATATAAGGAAAGTAATAAAGCTACTCCTGAAATTTGAATAACTTTATTAGTTAGGGTATGTTTGAGCATCACAGTACGTGACTGAAAATTTGTGTCCAGGTCATGGAGAACACAATTCCATTCTCTAAGGGTAAATTCTATCTGCTATTCCTTGCTTAATTGATTCAAATATTCTTGCATGCTGATTGTCTCTCTTATATTTATCACCTGACTACACAGATTAGTGTCAGCAGCAAACTTTATAATATACGAGCAAATCTCCCAAGGCGTTTCTCATAGTATATCAGATTGTATTTTCTTTTATAAGGACAGGAGTGTTATACAATATATTATTCTATTACTAAGGTGGAGTTGTGTTCAAGCTAGCCTGTTCTTTTAAGGTCAGAAAGTCTAGTTACTATTAGTAAACATAGCACAAGATCATTTAATGGCACAAGAGTTTAATTGTTGTTTGGTCAGGGAACTTTGTAGATTGCAATATGCTTGTTAGTTTCCGCTTGCAGCTGAGTAGCACCCAACATTTTTAGATTGTTTTACATCTGTAACAATTTGTGATGTCTGCATGACCATATTTAATATACCAGCTCGCAGTAAGTCAAATGCAGAATACAATATTCTGCTGCTAAAGTAAATCTGTATCCCTTTAAGGCCACAAAGTCTAATTGCTCTTGCATAAAAACTAAGTAAGGTCAGAGTTTAATTGCTGTTGAGGCTGTGAGTTACAACCCTGGTTTTGTTTTTGGTAAGATAACGCGGAGGCCACAGTTATTCCAGATCCTGTGTTAAATGACGGCCTTTGCTTATTTATACATTTGTTTTCTAAGTGTTCTACAGAAATTTCACTGTAAAATTTGAAGGAAATGCTTGCTAGTACTCTCCTCTAAGACATTTATAAATAGTACAAATAGAAAGGACCTCATAGAACTCAACTAGCCACATGTCCAGATGATGCTTCTTCCATTTATCATCACCTGCTTCCTGTTCAATTTTCAATGCAGCTAGCTAGTTATCAATTAACTCCATGAGCTTTAATTTTTTTTAAAAAAATCAATATTCTATGTATTTAATTTTTCCTTCTTTGTCCTACCACAAATTATTGGAAATTCCTCCAGTTTCTTTAGTTCCAGGCTAAGAGCTTCTAGTCTTGATTCATTGCTCAATCTCTATGAGACAAGTTTTACAGGGCAAATTCCATAGCACTTACGACCATAAGAAAACATGAAATAAAGAAAGGCCATTCATCCCATTAAGTCCACTCCCTTCTCAGACAGTGTATAATTTTTCCAATATCATATTCATATTTAGCCTTAGAGAAATTCTGAAAGGCACCACAGGAGATAATTATATATATTTTTGCTGGGAATTAGGTGGTACAGTAAGGTAGTACACTAGTCTATCACCTCTAAGACCTTGGGGAATGGAGTTCAACTCAGTCCAGACTGATGGAATGAAACTCTTCTCTTTCTCATGGTTGTAAGTATTCCAATGTGAGGACCATTCTCAATCCAAGTCTCTGTGACTGACCACAGCTTCAAAGCACAAATATTAATTCAGCACAAATTCACAGTCTCACTCAGAGATTTCATAGCATGGCTGGTGTGGGAAAAGCAAATATCACATTGGAGCAATAGGGGAAGCTGATTTTTTTTCTTGCTAATTTTCTTCACTCCTCTCCTGAAGGCATGGACTTGTTGCTGAGATACAGTGTTTTAGAGGATTTCTCTAAAGCTAAATAATATAGGACAAATTATACACTATGTGTGGTGGGAATGGGCTTGATGGGACAAACGACCTTCCCTCATTCCGCATTTTTAAAATTTGTTCATGGGATGTGGGTGTCGTTGGCAAGGCCAGCATTTATTGCTCATCCCTAATTACCCTTGAGAAGGTGGTGGTGAGCCGCCTTCTTGAACAGCTGCAGTCCGTGTGGTTCTCCCACAGTGCTGTTAGGTAGGGAGTTCCAGGATTTTGACCCAGCGACGATGAAGCAACGGCGATATATTTCCAAGTCCGGATGGTGTGTGACTTGGAGGGGAACGTGCAGGTGATGTTGTTCCCATGTGCCTGCTGCCCTTGTCCTTCTAGGTGGTAGAGGTTGTGGGTTTGGGAGGTGCTGTCGAAGAAGCCTTGGCGAGTTGCTGCAGTGCATCCTGTGGATGGTACACACTGCAGCCACTGTGCGCCGGTGGTGAAGGGAGTGAATGTTTCGGGTGGTGGATGGGTTGCCAATCAAGCAGGCTGCTTTATCCTGGATGGTGTCGAGCTTCTTGAGTGTTGTTGGAGCTGCACCCATCCAGGGAAGTGGAGAGTATTCCATCACACTCCTGACTTGTGCCTTGTAGATGGTGGAAAGGCTTTGGGGAGTCAGGAGGTGAGTCACTCACCACAGAATACCCAGCCTCTGACCTACTCTTGTAGCCACTGTATTTATGTGGCTGGTCCAGTTAAGTTTCTGGTCAATGGTGACCCCCCCAGGATGTTGATGGTGGGGGATTCGGCATTGGTAATGCCGTTGAATGTCAAGGGGAGGTGGTTAGACTCTCTCTTGTTGGAGATGGTCATTGCCTGGCACTTGTCTGGCGCGAATGTTACTTGCCACTTATCAGCCCAAGCCTGGATGTTGTCCAGGTCTTGCTGCATGCGGGCACGGACTGTTTCATTATCTGAGGGGTTGCAAATGGAACTGAACACTGTGCAATCATCAGCGAACATCCCCATTTCTGACCTTATGATGGAGGGAAGGTCATTGATGAAGCAGTTGAAGATGGTTGGGCCTAGGACACTGCCCTGAGGAACTCCTGCAGCAATGTCCTGGGGCTGAGATGATTGGTCACCAACAACCACTACCATCTTCCTTTGTGCTACGTATGACTCCAGCCACTGGAGAGTTTTCCCCCTGATTCCCATTGACTTCAGTTTTACTAGGGCTCCTTGGTGCCACACTCGGTTAAATGCTGCCTTGATGTCAGGTGCAGTTACTCTCACCTCACCATTTTATGCTCTTAAACCCAAATACTGTGGAATTTGCCCCGTAGAACTAGAGTCCTGTGGAGATTATCAGGGCGGGGTGGGGGCGGGGGGAGCGGCTAGTCTCATTGTACCACCCCTACTGCTGCCCCAGCTGAGATAAGTCAGCTAACTCAGCACTGACCGTTTTTAAAACCTGGGACATTCTTGGTCAGTATGGCACAGCTATTCACTATATAAACTCTTTGAGCCATCAAGGGACCAGGGGGCGCACGACTTTATTGGGGCAGTGCAAAGGGAGCTGTGCTCTATATCTAAGCTGTGTCACATATAAGCTGGAAATGGTTATTGTTTAAATTAGGTACCAAAGGGGGAACCATGTTCCATTTCTCAGCACTGACATCCCTCGCCTTGAGAGCAAAAAATTCGCTAAATATAAATAGAAAGGATATTGGAGTCATGAACAAGTGCAACATAGATTCATTAGAATGATACCAGGGATAAGAGGATATATTTATGATGAGAGATTTGAAAATCTAGGGCTGCATTGAAGCAAACAAAGATCTAACAGAATAAAGCAAAATACTGCAGATGCTGGAAATCTGAAATAAAAACAGAAAATTCTGAAGCATTGTCATTGACCTGAAATATTAACTCTTGTTTCTCACTCCAAAGATGTAACAGAAGTGTTCAAAACTTTATGAAAAGATTTGAGAGGGAAAAAAGTAAACAATTATTTCAACTGGTCAGTGAATTGTTAACAAGGGAGCATACATTTAAAATTAGTATTAGGTGCAAAACGAGGGAGGTTGGAGGAAATTTTTTCTTGCAAAGACTTGTTAAAATATAGAATGCATTACCACAAGCGGCTATTGAAGCCGAGTCAATCGCAACATTTAAGAGTGAGTTAGTTAAACACTTGAAGAAAAATATTCAGGGGTTCAGAAAATAGCATGGAACCAGGATTACAGTAGCTAGCTTTGATGTGAAGCTAGCATTGGCACAGGTACGATGGGCCGAATAGCATCCTTCTGCACCAAAATTTCTATGATTCTATGAAAACACAGACACAAAAGATTTAATATACATATATTCCCATAATTAACAAGCACACTCAAGACATGGACCAACTGATGTAGAATTGTCACTAGTCCTGCTGTGTGTGGGTTAAAAGTCCTGAAATTGCACCCCATTGACATGAAAACCCTCAATGGGCTTTTGAAATAGTCAGAATAGCTGACTAACTAATGGCTCCTATGGGTCATATAACATGTTACATTGTGCCTGCAGTATTCATATTCATTGCTTGTATTCACTGCAGCTGGACTTCCGGTGCTCCAAAAGAAAGTATCTGGAAGAGGAAAAGTCCATGCAGATGTGAAAAATAGCACTGCACAGTTGCCCTGTATGTGTGGCAAATAGCCAGGAAGGCAGCTCTGAACTTGGTAATATCCTATATCACTGTAGCCTGTTACTGCATCAAAATGCTTTGTGCATCCAGGAACTTCCATTTCCCAGATATAACCAGCTTCTGGGTCTGAGGTCAAAGGTATTGTAATGAGCCAGCATAGCAATTAGCCTCAGTGGCCCTAGTTGGTGGGGGGGTGGGGAAAGACATTGCCAGGGTTCCTGCTTCTGATAGTGTTTCCATGACTGACAAGGCGAGGATGCAAATTTAAGATAATCGGAAAGAGAATTAAAGAGAAGGCTAGAAAAAAAATTCTGTACAAGGATGATTGATGCAGGGTCCATAAGTAGCTTTAAAGGGGAATTATATAGTTGCTTGAAAAAGAGGACTATGGGGAGTGAGCACAGAGTGGGCTTGGGCTAGGTTGCTCATGTGAATAAAATCATTGGCACAGACTTGATAGGCTGAATGCGTTTTTCAGTCCTGTAACATTCTATAGTTCTGTTCCATTCGTGCCAAACCCGAAAATTAGCAAAACTAGCAAAAAAGCTGGCACAGTACTCAAAAGGCTGACAAGTACAGAATGGCCCATTATAAACCTATTGTATGTGAAAACCAGGAGTTACGTGGGCTTTGGTTTAGGTTTACCCAACATTCCTTCACTCAAATTGGAGGTAACAAAACATAAGTAGGGAAAGCCAGCGGGAAAGAGGAGGGAAATGCAAATGCTAAAGGCACAAAATTGATGGTGTATTTCTAGGGGGGGGTCAGAGGCCATATTCCCCTGGAAAATTTTGAATTTTTACATTATAAGTGATGCATTGCAGTTAATTTTAAGCACTTTCATACTTCACAATTGATAGAATTATTTTAATCTTTAAAGTGACATTGGATTTTCAATAGACCAACCAGATCATTAGATCCCCAAAAGCTACATGAACAATCACTCTCTCATATCTAATCCCCACACCTCAGCTCACAAAGACAATGTACCCCCTCTGGACTCAATTCACAGACTTACTGCATCCCATTTATAACACCCCACCCTTTCCTCCAGTACTTTTTCCCTCCTTCCCCCTCAATTCAATCTGGCACTCCTCTCCTCCCACCTTAATTCACCCTGACACTCTTCTTCCACCCATTTCAATCGGACACTTTTCTTCCCCTCCAGTTCAAGCTGGCAGTCATTTCCCTCCCCAACTTTGTAAGGCTGTTTCGAGCTTCATCACTCTCCACTACCCCCCCTCCCCCAACACACACAGCACAGGCCACAGCTTCTGCCCTTTCCTTCTCCCCATCATTGCCATTCATTTCCCATCTCCCCTTTATTTCCTCCATTTCTCTCCCCTTCATTGCCAATGATTTACTTTCTTCAATCCCATTCCTACCTGACTGCTGTTGCTAATGAGAGTGATTCCAGCTGTTGCATACTGTACACAGGACCTTCTGTTCTCACAAGAATTCCCACCTACAATATGCGGGGGCCTGAACCACTTCCATTAACAACAGGACTCTTAAGGACGAGGGTCCAAGTTCAAGCTGTTTTTTGTCCGTGAACACTGGACGTCCAAAACACTGACTGTCAGCACGATACATTGACAGCTGGTCTGTATACCAACCAATACCCCTTGCTGGAAATTTCACATGTTTCCCCCCATCAAGCTGAATAGTTTGCCAATGCTCACTGTCTAGGCTTCCAACTGGTGACTAGGGCAAGTATCAGAGTACTGGTAGTACTCATGGAGCTGTGTTCCAGCATGAAACACTGTCTTCAGAAGAGAGGGAAAAAATGGGGGAAAAACTGCCTTTATTCTGTGCTCACTAAGTTAAAGAAAAAAAGCAATTACCAAGGTAACTAGTGCTGGATGACTTGTAATTTAAGAGCTTTTCTATAAAGATATTGTGATTGATTAAAACAATGGTAGAGGCCTTTTATAGTTTATCATCAGGATTCCAGAAATCTCTTTCTTCTGCAGCTGTGCAGCATTTACAAACTGAATCAATAAGCACACGGAGTGCAGATGATCTTGTTTCACAACCATACTAGTGTGGGTCAAGATGTTCTTTAAAGAAGTGCATTGCTCCTGCTGGGAAGAACAAAGAGGTGGGATAACTGCAGTAACAGCATAGACCAGTTTAGCTGCTGTGACAGCTCAGTCTAACTGCACTGGCCAATGTAGACCTGAGTCATACAAACCAGGAGCTCCAGGTTCAATTTCTAACTTTGCTAAGTTTGCTGATTTCAGCCATGGTGATGTTAGGGGCAGTGCAATTGGTCTTAGAATGCTGGGTTAGAGAAGGGAAGGGAATGATCAGCAGGGGCTCCTGCTCCTGGTTATCATCCAGTGACCCCTGCTAGAAAGTGCAAATGTTTGGACGGAAGATCAGAACAAGACTAAGCTCAGCTGTGATGCTCTCTATGTTGAATAGCCTGCCAACATTAATTGTCCAGGTTCACCCATAAAGAATGGCCACGTGGATGAGGGACTGAATGGCTGCCAGTACCCAAGGAATTGCACCCCAGCAAGAGTTAATGTTGATAGAAGAGGTGGGGAGAAAATTAGAAATAAAATCGAATTGTTGGGTGGGTACTTGCTTCCTTAGAGATGGAGGTTGGAAGTTGAATGATCCTTACCACAGTCCTTTAGCATGCCAGTTGCTATGAGTGGCTGAGCTTCACAGTGGGACTTTCCACATAGCATCGTACTGTGCCACTATTCAATACAGGACTTTCTTTACCACATTATTTAATTATTTTTGTCTTCTCCCCCATTCTCACAATACATTCCCAAATTGAGAAGACGGTTAGCCAATTTGGTCTTAAACCAGTGCCATTCTGTAACCTGCCACTAGGAAATGAAGAACAGTGGTGGCATTTGAAATCCCCAAGAGTGTACTATTCCAGGAAAAATAGTGTTTAAAAAACCTTCCAAAACACAACAAAAATAACAAAAGATGATCATTGTTGCCCCAACCTCATTGGAAGGCTCTCAGCTATAGCTGTGTCAACCTGAGTTCCTATTGTATATTTTGCTGCTCTGATTTTCTCTCTTTACCTCTTCCTGAAGCCACTGACATGCCAAGATGCAGTTCCACAAGCTCCAACCAGCCATTTTTCATGCCATTTTATTGTGAAAGGGTATCACAGTCGAGACAATCCTGTTCTCACCTAACATCCAAACCCACTTCCAGCAGGGGGCACTGGAGCAGGCAATTTGCCTACTTTTCCTCTCGCTATCCCAGGGGTATGGACTAAATGGTCTTGGATCAACTAACTCAGCACAGAGGTCAAACCTGGGACCTTGCTGGTCTGCAAGGCTTAGTACCACATCAACAAAATGAATTATTGGAGAAACTAGTGATCACAACATTGTGTACACTTTTGTTTACAAACTCGATGTTACCTGACGACAATATCTCTTAATGAGATGGGTGACCAATTAATTTCTGCCCAGGGATTTGGTACAGTGAGATTTAATTTACATACACACTCTACACCACCATATTTAATAAGAAATATTAAAAAGTTAAAAGTTTCACAGAAAACAATGGGAATCAATACTAATAATTTTATTAGTGAAATATAATCCAAACATTTTGATGTAAGTCAGCATCTTACTTTAATATTTCATGTCAATAAAATAATGCAAAGAAAACTGATGGGGGAGGGGGCTCATCAAAGTTGGAAATTGTAAGTAGCAGCCAATTCTTAAAGGATCTTGACATCACCCTGGAGCATTCCTCTAACAGTCAGGAATATCCCAACCCAGAAACAAAGTTTTATGTTATGTCATATTGGCCAGTGAGGTAAATCACTTTGCAACAGATGCTATCTGTTGTAAGCTGAACTCTTGCAGTGTAGATTCTTTTTCCCCTGACTCTTACTGGGATATAGTTCCATGGATGCTGACAGCCATCTGGTACCTCGCTAAGCACCCATTCTTCCTGAATCCTATCTCACTCGAGATCCATACAGGTGGGCTTCCCAGCAGGGTTCACAAAGGCAGGAACCCCGGCTGATATTTCACCCCTTAGCCTGGAGATACTGGTGGTATGATAGCATCAACACTATTGTGCTCATCATTGTTTTAAAAACTGGTAAAATATCTTGCAAGGAATGATAAGATTTTTTAGGTAGATTTAGACTTTGTGGTTCTATTTGAGTTTGCAGGGTCAAAAATGCTGTGATGCCTATCACGGTCAAATAGCCTATTAACATTTACTGTCAAGACTTAGGTATGAAGAATTGCCCCTTGGTCGAGGTTCCCATAGAACCGCACCCCAGTATGAGTCAGTGACGTCAGATGGGGGATGGAATAAAAGAAAGAAACCAAAAGCAAAATACTGTGGATGCTGGAAATCTGGAATAAAAACAGAAAATGCTGGAAATACTCAGCAGGTCAGGCAGCATCTGTGGAGAAAGAAACAGAGTTAACGTTTCAGATCGATGACCCTTTGACAGAACTGGAAGCAGTTGAAGATTTAACAGTTTTCAAGCAAGTACAGAGCCGGAGAAAGGGTGGTGGGCGGTGGGGGGGAAGGGGAGGGGAGGAAACAACAACAGTAACTTGCGTTTCTATAGCGCCTTTAACATAGTAAAACATGCCAAGGTGCTTCACAGGAGCGTTATCAAACAAAATTTCACACCGAGCCACATTAGGAGGTATTAGGACAGATGACCAAAAGCTTGGTCAAAGAGGTAGGTTTTAAGGAGTGTCTTAAAGAAGGAGAGAGAGATAGTGAGGCAGAGAGATTTAGGGAGGGAATTCCAGAGCTTAGGGCCTAGGCAGCTGAAGGCATGGCCGCCAATGGTGGAGCAATTAAAATCAGGGATGCGCAAGAGGCACGAATTGGAAGAGCGCAGAAATCTCGGAGGGTTGTAACGCTGGAGAAGGTTACAGAAATAGGGAGGGGTGAGGCCATGGAGGGATTTGAAAACAAGGATGAGAATTTTAAAATCAAGGTGTTCCCCAAACCTGGAGCCAATGTAGGTCAGCGAGCACAGGAGTAATAGGAGAACGGGACTTGGTGCGAGTTAGGATACAGGTAGCAGAGTTTTGGATGAGTGGAAGATGGGAGGCCAGCCAGGAGACCATTGGAATAGTCCAGTCTGGAGGTAACAAAGGCATGGATGAGGGTTTCAGCAGCAGATGAGCTGAGGCAGGGGCGGCGATGTTACGGAGCTGAGCTGAGACCGGCGATGTTACAGAGGTGGAAGTAGGCGGTCTTAGTGATGGAGCGGATATGTGGTCAAATAGGATGCCGAGGTTGCAAACGGTCTGGTTCAGCCTCAGACAGTGGCCAGGGAGAGGGATGGAGTCGATGGCTAGGGACCAAAGACAATGGCGTCGGTCTTCCCAATATTTAGTTGGAGGAAATTTTTGTGAAGGGTCTAGATAGAGTAGATAGAACGAGAGGACATAGATTTAAGGTGAGTGGCAAAAGAACCAAAGGAGACATGGGGAATAACTTTTTCACACAGCAAGTGGTTAGGATCTGGAATGCACTGCCAGAGAGGGTGGTGGAGATAGATTCAATCATGGCTTTCAAAAGGGAACTTGAAAGAAAAAAAATTGCCAGGCTACGGGGATAGGGCGGGGGAGTGAGACTAGCTGGATTGCTCTTGCACAGAGCCAGCACAGACTCAATGAGCCAAATGGCCTCTTTCCGTGTAACTTTTCTATGATCCAGTACTGGATGTCGGACAAGCAATATGACAAAAGAGAGACAGTGGAGGGGTCGAGAGAGGTGGTTGAGAGCTGGGTGTCGTCATTGTACACGTGGAATCGGACGTTGTGTTTTCGGATGATGTCGCCGAGGAGCAGCATGTAGATGAAAAATAGGAGGGGGCCAAGGATAGATCCTTGGGGAACTCCAGAGGTGACGGTGCAGGAGCGGGAAGAGAAGCCCTTGCAGGTGATTCTCTGGCTACGACTGGATAGATAAAAATGGAACCAGGCGAGTGCAGTCCCATTCAGCTGGACGATGGAGGAGAGCATTGGAGGGGGATGGTGTGGTCAACTGTGTCGAAGGCTGCAGACAGGTCGAGAAGAATGAGGAGGAGTAGTTTACCATTGTCACAGTCACATAAGATGTCATTTGTGACTTTGATAAGGGCTGTTTTAGTACTGTAGCGGGGCAGAAACCTGATTGGAGGGATTCAAACATGGAGTTGCGAGTGGGCAAGAGTGATTAAATGACAAAAGGGATGATGGTGCAAGGCAAGGAGAGTGGTAATGGGACAAGTAAAGAAACAAAAGATGGGTCTAGAGGAGCTGTAAATGGCAACAGCAGAACCATTACCAGCACTTGCCAAACAGCTCAGTCCGCAATCGTGACCCCGACCTTCCGGTCGCTTGCCATTTTAATTCTCCATCCCACTCCCTCTCTGACCTCTCTGTTCTTGGCCTCATACACTGTTCCAATGAAGCTCAACAGAAGCTTGAGGAACAGCATCTCAGCTTTCATTTAGGCACTTTACAACCTTCTGGACTCTACACTGATTTCAATAACTTCAAATCATAACCATTGCTCCCATTTTTTCGGACAGCAGGTGTTGGTAATGGTGTTGCCATTTACAGCTCCTCCAGACCCATCTTTACTTGTCCCATTACCTCCTTGCCTTGCACCATCATCCCTTTTGTCATTTAATCACTCCTGCCCTCCACCCTTCCCTTTTGTTCTTTCCTCCACCCTCCTTTCTCCGGCTCTGAACTTGCTTAAAAACTGTTTAATCTTCAACTTCTTCCAGTGCTGACGAAGGGTCATCGACCTGAAACATTAACTCTGTTTCTTTCTCTGCAGATGCTGCCTGACCTGTTGAGTATTTCCAGCATTTTCTATATATAAAAGAAAGAAGTTTGATTTTAAAAAAACGTTTAGAATGTAAAGTGAAAAAGTTACAAAGTCTATTACTGTACCTTCCTCTGCCCGTCACTATCATCTCAGTGCCCACTGAATAGAACTTCCTCCACAGCAACTCGTTCTCCTTAACCAGTCTGATTAATGGGAACATCCCGATGGTTCCCTGATCCAGGGTCTCCATGGGAGAAAAAATTCCACACTCCAATACCTCTTCAGGAAAAGTTTCCAATGAAAAGTTCCCAAGCACCGAGTGCATCAATCCTTCCGTTTACGATCACTCCCGAAGAGCCGCCCATCAGAACGGAAAGTCTGAACAGTGCCAACCAGTAGAAAAAGCAGTGATGGGCTTCTTTCCTTCTTAAAGCCGGCTTTTTTTTGTACGATGTAATCTTTTATTAATAATTTTCATCAAAAAAGAGATATATCTCTCAGGGGTGTCAGGTCCGAGTCCAATTAGATATTGCCTCCAGTTGTTCAAAGCTGCTCACTCACTGGATACGAACATCAATTTTGTCAATGATGGAAAGGGTAGATTTGCTGTTAAAGACGGGGCTAGATGAACAGTCAAAGTTCACACTTTCATCCTCAGTGGAAGTGTTTTTATGCTGTGGGGGACGATCATCTTCTAGCTCCTCATCTGCTGCTGTTGTCTCTCGATGCTGCTTTATCTGACCCCTGGATCTCCTCTCTCGGGTTGCTTGAGCCTGGCGATGTATCTGTAGCTAGATCTTGGCAGGCGGGTGGCTTGTACTTTGCGACGGCACTGATCTCCCCGGTTGCGAGCCTGTATCCGATCCGGTCTCGTCTCGCCCGGAGCTGGTGATCTGAATTCTCCCTTCACAGACATACGCGGTCGCTTATCCGTTTATCTCCCGGCTCACCTCTCTCCTACTCTGTCTAAAAAAAAAAATTCCTTTATTTTTTCATCTGATCACAAGGTCTCTTCCGGAAGCTTCAGCCTCTCTGCTCCCGACTGATCGCCACCTTTCCCCGGGCTGAACAGTCTCCTTTCCCCTTAACACTCAGGCTTGCTGGGGTTTAAATGTCTTCTGATTACTTCCCCCCCCCCTCCCAAAAAAAAATTCAAATCTCACCATCTCCTCCTCCATCGTTTTTCTGTTAATCCAGTTTTTTTTTAAATTTCCCCCTTGCTCCACTGACCTTTCTCCAATTTGATCTTCTAATTTGTTGCCTTTTACTTAGTCATGATAAACAATCTAAAGCAGCCGAGCCGGTTAGGGTAGTGCGTGAAGCTCCATCCATCACCCAGTCTCGTCCCTCTATTATCATCAGGTCAATCAACAGCTCCGAGAAAGAAAAAATAAACACTCATTTCGGCGTCTGACGTGTCACTTTCCCCCTCACGCCACAAATCCCGGCATCAGCAACATGTAACCGCATCTTCACCCAAACTCAAACCAGTTGCACAGTGATGTCAAGTAGCAGCTGGTGCCAGCTAAGCCTTTTGGCTAAAATTTTCCCCGCAGCAAATGGAAGCTCGCAGCTCATCGCTCACTCCCTGTTAAAGAGACAGCGTCGTTTGGATGCTGTTATTTTGCATTTTTGTTTCTTGAAAATTGCTAAGAAATTCTAATCTTAATTTCAGAATTTGTTTCTTTTTGAAGTGAATTAAGATAACGAAGCGTCTTTTTATAAACTTCTGGATCGTGGTTACGCAGTTCCAGTAGTGATTTCCGAGAAATTATTTCTTCCTGTTAATTACCTTCATTCTCAAAATTTGTATTCTCTCATTCACAAAAAAAAGGAAATTATTCGATTAGGCACTAAAAGTCCCGTTTAGATATTTTAATGGTATATTTCTGCGGTCAAATGGCTGAGTTTTATATATAAAAAAAGTAAAACAGTGCAGATACTGGAAATCTGAAATAAAAACAGAAAAAACTGATAACACTCAGCAGGTCATGCAGCACCTGTCGAGAGAGGAAGAAGGAAGGATTAACGTTGCAGGTCAAAGGCCTTTCCTCAGATTTAAAAAAAAATTAAGATAGGAAACGCAGTAGAAAGTTATAACTCAACGTTCCAACATTCTAAGGGGCATTCTTTGTGGGAAAGGTTTTATAAACTTGGGGGCGGGTGGTGGGGGGGTTATTTACAGACAGATGCGAATGGTATCAAAACATAACAGTCCATTACTTGCATGTGACCTGATTCATGAGGGATATGATACACAGCTCCTCAGGCCTCAGGTTCTTCTCCCAGCCAAATGAGACAAGGTTAGCCAAACAGTTTTCATAGAGATGGCGCCCTTTTAAGAATCCAGTGACATTACTGCAAAATTTGTAGTTCAGAGCCACAGCTTTGAACTCTCCCCATTACTTTATTAGACTGAATGCCCAAGCTGACTGTAAAGGTTTGTATAGGGGAAAAACTTGACTCTCCCTTTTCAAAACCTACATGAGTAGATGAGAGCATTAGAAGCAGAAATTATATATTTGCTAATAACACAAATATGTGTGGTGAGTGTAGTGGAGTCTGATATTTAAAGGGACTGGACAAGTTCACCAGTTTAACTATTGATTGACAGATTATAATTAAATATTGATAAATGTAAAATAATGTGTATGGATGTAGAATTCACTCATATTTTCCAATGGGTTCACTGGGTCGTGATCACAGGTGGGAATTCCGGATGATTTTTCCTGTCTCCAGCTGATAGGCACTGACGCTATTACACCCTACTGCCAACTTAGCTAAGATCAGCTAACTTTGTAGAGCCCAGAGGCTGAATCTGGGACCTTCCTGATTTGTATAGCTTAGTTCCACACTGAACCTGTGTGTTTATCATCTAAGCCAATAGGGAACTCTGAGTTAGTATATTGCATAGGAAGTGTGAAAAAGAAAGGGCCAATTGCCCCGTCAAGCCCATTCTGACCCATGATCCATCTGATACTCTCATGGACTTTCCCTGATTTATTTAATCCCCTGAGGGTGGCAAATAACCACAGGCATCACTTCAGCAATAACAACTTGCATTTATGTTTGTAAACAATTTTACAACACCAAGTTATAGTCCAGCAATTTTATTTTAA
This sequence comes from Heptranchias perlo, assembly GCF_035084215.1. Lineage (NCBI taxonomy): Eukaryota > Metazoa > Chordata > Chondrichthyes > Hexanchiformes > Hexanchidae > Heptranchias > Heptranchias perlo. The sequence goes on from NC_090349.1 coordinate 36,894,055, forward strand.
ATTCACAAGCTTTCGGAGATTTTCTCCTTCCTCAGGCAAATGTTTCAAGATCTCCTTGAAGCCTACGCATTTATACATATTGAACAATAATACATGGTGTTTACAGACTGCCCCTGCAACTGCCCGTTGCCAAGGCAATCACCGTGTTCAGACAGAGAGGTGTTACCTGCAGAACCTCCGAATACACATTCAACAAAAAAACAAACAGGGAAAAAAAACAGAGAAAAAAAAACACAGAGAGAGGCAGAAACATCCGGAAGGCAGAGAGAGCCAGCAAATGACCCATTATATTAAAAACAGATAACATTTGTTCGCTGGTGGGGTAACGTGTAGCGTGACATGAACCCAAGATCCCGGTTGAGGCCGTCCTCATGGGTGCGGAACTTGGCTATCAATTTCTGCTCGACGATTTTGCGTTGTCGTGTGTCTCGAAGGCCGCCTTGGAGTACGCTTACCCGAAGGTCGGTGGATGAATGTCCATGACTGCTGAAGTGTTCCCCGACTGGGAGGGAACCCTCCTGTTTGGCGATTGTTGCGCGGTGTCCGTTCATCCGTTGTCGCAGCGTCTGCATGGTCTCGCCAATGTACCATGCTCTGGGGCATCCTTTCCTGCAACGTATGAGGTAGACAACGTTGGCTGAGTCACAGGAGTATGAACCATGCACCTGGTGGGTGGTGTCATCTCGTGTGATGGTGGTATCTGTGTCGATGATCTGGCATGTCTTGCAGAGGTTACCGTGGCAGGGTTGTGTGGCGTCGTGGACGTTGTTCTCTTGAAAGCTAGGTAGTTTGCTGCGAACGATGGTCTGTTTGAGGTTGGGTGGCTGTTTAAAGGCGAGTAGTGGAGGTGTGGGGATGGCCATAGCGAGGTGTTTGTCCTCATTGATGACATGTTGAAGGCTGCGGAGAACATGGCGTAGTTTCTCCGCTCCGGGGAAGTACTGGACGACAAAGGGTACTCTGTTGGTTGCGTCCCGTGTTAGTCTCCTGAGGAGGTCTATGCGATTTTTTGCTGTGGCCCGTCGGAACTGTCGATCGATGAGTCGAGCGTCATATCCCGTTCTTACTAGGGCGTCTTTCAGCGTCTGTAGGTGTCCATCGCGTTCCTCCTCGTCTGAGCAGACCCTGTGTATTCGCAGGGCCTGTCCATAGGGGATGGCCTCTTTGACGTGGTTAGGGTGGAAGCTGGAAAAGTGGAGCATCGTGAGGTTGTCCGTGGGCTTGCGGTAGAGTGAGGTGCTGAGGTGCCCGTCTTTGATGGAGATTCGTGTGTCCAAGAAAGAAACTGATTCTGAGGAGTAGTCCATGGTGAGCTTGATGGTGGGATGGAACTTGTTGATGTTATCGTGTAGTCTCTTTAGTGATTCCTTGCCGTGGGTCCATAGAAAGAAAATGTCGTCGATGTATCTGGTGTATAGTGTTGGTTGGAGGTCTTGTGCAGTGAAGAAGTCCTGCTCGAACTTGTGCATGAAAATGTTGGCGTATTGGGGTGCGAATTTGGTCCCCATGGCTGTTCCGTGTGTTTGGGTAAAGAACTGGTTATCGAAGGTGAAGACATTGTGATCCAGGATGAAGCGGATGAGTTGTAGGATGGCTTCCGGAGATTGGCTGTTGTTGGTGTTGAGTATTGATGCTGTCGCAGCGATGCCGTCATCGTGGGGGATACTGGTGTATAGTGCCGAGACGTCCATCGTGGTGAGAAGTGTTCCTGGTTCAACTGGTCCGTGGGTACTGAGTTTTTGTAGGAAGTCTGTAGTGTCACGACAGAAGCTGGGGGTTCCCTGTACGATGGGTTTCAGGATGCCCTCGATGTATCCAGAGAGGTTCTCACACAGGGTTCCGTTGCCTGATACGATGGGACGTCCGGGTGTGTTGGCTTTGTGTATCTTTGGGAGGCAGTAGAAGTCTCCCACGTGGGGATTACGTGGGATGAGAATGCGTAGGATGCTTTGAAGGTCTGGATCGAAGGTCTTGATCAGTTTGTTGAGCTGGTGGGTGTGTTCTTTGGTCGGATCTGCGGGTAACCGTCTGTAGTGTTCCTGGTTGTCCAGTTGTCGGTATGCTTCTTTGCAATAGTCTGTTCTGTTCTGTATGACTATGGCTCCTCCTTTGTCCGCTGGTTTGATGACGATGTTGCGGTTGGTCTTGAGAGCGTTGATGGCGTTGCGTTGTGCTCGGGTGACATTCTGGACTGTCTTCTGAGTGCGGCTGATGAATCTGGCATTGACGCATTTCCTGACAGCTTGAGCATACATGTCCAGCTGAGGGCAGCGACCCTCCGGAGGAGTCCAGTTTGACTCTTTCCTCTTCGGTTGCTGTACCGCGGATCCCTCTGTCTGCTGTTCCGGATCGTCGATTGTCTCATTGGGTTCGCTGCTGAAATCGCTGCTGCATTTATGTAGCACCTTTCGCTTCACAAGAGCGTTAACAAACAAAATTTCACACCGAGCCACTTAAGGAGATATTAGGACAGAAAGAGATAAGTTTTAAGGTGCATTTTAAAGGAGGAGAGAGAGGTAGACAGCTTAGGGCCTAGACAGCTGAAGGCACAGCCACCAATGGTGGAGCGATTAAAATTAGGGATGCACAAAAGGCCAGAATTGGAGGAGCGCAGAGATCTCAGTGGGTTGTAGGGCTGGAGGAGGTTACAGAGATAAGGAGGGGCGAGACCATGGAGGGATTTGAAAACAAGGATGAGAATTTTAAAATTGAGGCGTTGCTGGACCGGGAGCCAATGTAGGTCAGTGAGCGATGGGTGAACGGGTCTTGGTGCGAGTTAGGATATGGGCAGCAGAGTTTTGGATGAGCTCAAGTTTATGGAGGGTTCTGTGAAATCCCCCTAGATCCCAAAAACAATTCAGAAAAAAAAATGATATCAATTTGTATCAGTAAACCCTGACTCTTTATATTGCACAAACCAAGGTGAAGATTTGCTCTGGTTACTTGTTGTTAGTGACATCACAGATATAGCAGGAGGATTTTGTATAATTGGTGTTTCTAATAAACCTTCAGGGCATTCTAAAAGAACATGTTTACAATTTTGCTAGAAACAATTATCAATGGAAATAAACCCTCTGTTTATGATTTCACTAACACATAAAGAACAGAGGAGAGCTTTCCCGGGTAGGTCCAACAGAACCCGAGCCATACTAGTGATCCATGCCTTTACTAACCGCTCTAATCTCCAGTCTTGATCATATCCAGACATTTGTCCAGCACCTTTTCAAATGAGTTAATGGTTGCAGCAGCAGCTAATGTTGAGGAGTCTCTCCTGTACAGATCCACACTCAATTTGGAAAACTAAATTCTCCTAATCTCAACTCTTGCTTGTGTATTCTGCAACTATACCCACCAGTGTAGTCATTAGAAAGAAAAACAGAAAATGCAGGTCAGTCAGCATCTGTGGCAAGAACAGACAAGTTAAAGTTTTCAAAACATTATTTCAAAACAATAATTGGCATAATGGTATAAATTCGCTAGAGGGCAAATGGCATATAATGCTTCTTGTATGATAATCTTCATTCATCATCTCAAATTTGTTCCACCGCTACCACCATTAGTGACCGCCCTGTAACCACCAATATTTCCCCTCCGTATTATACAGTTCAGACTGTTCTCTCCAAATGTAGAACAAGTTGGAAGGACAAAATATCTTTTTGTACAGCTTGATGTTATTCCCAGTTCAAGTAGATATAGCAGGACCACTTTACTAAAATCCTAGTGACGGCACTTTACATTACTTTGCATTCATCCATATTAAAAGGGAAGCTGTCAATCATTCATCAAATTGATGAGCTGGCCCAGACCCCTTGAATGATATCTGACTCCACTGCACTTCTTGCTTTTCCACACAAATCTGTGATATCAGCAAACTTAGCAGGTTAGCTTCTAATTCCCTCTTCCAGTTCATTAATGTAGGTTGTGAAAAGCAAAAGTCCAAGCACTCATCTCTGGAGAGCTCCACTAGTCACTTCTCCCTAGCTGGAAGTATTCCCATTTATAATTACCCTCTGCTTCCTGTTGTCTAGCCAATTTTCGATCCACCATCCTCTCCTAATTTTCTGAGTCCTTACCTCCGCTAACAATATCTTGTGAAGTACTTTATCAAATACCTTTTGAAAGTCAAGATGTCTAACATCTTCTGGGTTATCCCCATCTAATAACTTGGTCACATCTGTGTAAAAATCCAGTGAATTAGGAAGATGTGATGTGCTCACAGATACATATTGACTTTCATTAATCATACTGCAATGAACTGTGCGTTATGGTGCATTGCTTGCTGTTCTTCTGGGAAATAATGGGAACTATTCTGGTAAACAATAGTTTGCTGGGCACTCTGAATGGCTCAGTAGCTAAATACACCACCCCGTATGGAGCTGAGCCATGCAAATCAGGAAGGTCCCCAGGTTTGATCTCTGTAGAGTTAGCTGATTTCAACCGTTGTAGTGACAAGGGTACTGCAACTGGCTTTAATGCTTCTGGGCTAGGGAGTCAGCACCTTTGGGAGAGAGCAGATGAAAATCAGAGGGGTAAAAGCATATTCTGATTGTAAGGCAGATGGTGAAGGTGGAAGAGGGAAAAGATTTGGAAATAGCTGAAAACATTTATTTTCAACTATAAGTATCATTACAGCCAAGCATAGTCTTCTCCTCACCTGACACCACACAAATGCACTTTCCATTGGATCGTGACCAGGAGCAGGAATCCTGGCTGATTCTTCCCTTCCTTAACCCAGAAGCTTTGAGGCCGGTTGCACAACTCTAACTGCTGCAGCATTTTATTTTTTTTAAAACTGTGCAATATTTAACAATGCTAAATAAGAAAAATGGAATTCTAAAAGTGCGTCGACAGATGCACGTTGTAAGGAAGATACACTCATTGTATAAATTTGAGGCTGGAAATGACTGTTGATGATATTAACAAAAACTTAAAATGATTGTATAATATTCCGTTGACTACTGTTTCATCCATTTATTTTAAATCAATTTATTGTATTTATTTTAAATGGCTTAATGCTTCTGCGAAAATAACAATGGAATTTCATAAGAAACCCACAAAGTGTTTATCCCCTAATAATGCTAACAGTAATTTCTAGGCTTACATTACTAAGACAGTAATTGTAGTAATTGGTTGAGAAATTCGTTCATCTGCCGGCACAAACTGGGTGCAGGGAACAATCCCTGTGCCTGAACAGGCAGACCCATGGTGCACCCGATATTGAGCCTTGGGCCTCATTTAAATGAGTCTGGTGAGCTGCTGGCACCTGCATTTGTAGTGCCTCTATAGTGATTCAAACAGAGATCAGCTAACTCAGCACAGAGCGGGGATCAAATCCGGGACTTGCCTGTTCTGTGTGGCAGTGCATATGCAAACTGAGTCATCAGAGAACCAAAAATCATTATTTATAACAATAAACTCAAATTAATTAACAGTAGACAAAATCTGAGTCATGGCAGTATCACTGCCACCTCTATTTATAAACGAGATAAAATGCCTTACATATCGTGTTACCTTCAGGACACAGCTCTTTTTGGGGTTTAATTTCCTCTCTGCACTATTTTTAGCACACTGGTTTAAACAGGTTAGCAACTGGAACATGTAGTGCAAACAGAAATTTGACGGGTACACATTGACCAGTGAGTTAAAACCAGTGAGGAAATGAAATCTCATAACATGCACCAAAATGCCACTCCTCAGAAGAAACAGGCATGTCATCCTCACACCAGAATTTATAAAAAGAAACTCACCTGGCATCTTTAGGTGGTAGTCCTGACTGTTTTTATATGTATCAACATGTAGGAAAAAATCCAGCCTGCATTTTAGAGATGGAAACAAGATGGGAAACACATCAGCAGTTCTAGTACAGGTATTAGGAGCTCCTCTAAAGAATATCTGAAAGAAGGTTCAGTGGGTAAGTTACACTCCTGGCGTAGTACTGAATCTTACAGACAAGGAAGGGCCCAAGTTCTATCCCCAGTCTCTGCAGTGAGATCGTTACAATTGTCCTCAACATCTTAGGTTAAAGAGGAGAAAAATCAACCAGATTTGACACTTCTGGTCACTCTTCAGTGACATTTCTGGAAAATGCTTGTGAGTTGACATTGGGTGAATCCTGAGGACTCTCGCTGCCCAGACTCACATATCAGAAGAATTATATATTTTTGGCAGGTGAAAGTAAAAAGAGAGTATGAAACATACAAAACAAAATAGACAGAAAGGGATAGAAAAGGTATGAGAAATATACGGAGTATCAGTCGTAATGAATGAAAAAGAGACATACACAGAGAAAGAGATAACTAACCTGTCGAACAATAAATCCATGGTTCGATTCATTTAGTTAATCTCAGCTAGGACAGCGACGGGCAAAATTGACCTTAGTGCTCCTGTGCCGGAGTTCACCCTCCTAATCGCTATCCAGTGACCTCTGCTGTATAGTTTATATGTGTGTACATCAGGTAAGAACAGGATTGAGCTTGGCTGTGATGCCCACTAGGGTCAAATAGCTGACCAACAGTTACTGTCTTAAGCTAGCATTTGGAGATTAGCCGCTTGGGTGTGATACGAGAGGGCACCCAGCACCAATGTACCACATCCCAGAATGAGTCAGCACCTCCAGGAAAGGAGGGGAGAAAAACTGAAGTGTGGTAGGAAAAAATATTTTTTTCCTGTTTTGGTCAACCATGAATACAAAACCATGTTTAGATAGGAACAAGACTGACATTTCAGCTTACCCCATCAGTCAGGCTCTTGCTCAGGGTTAATCCAATGTCACTTTATTTTAGTGTAATGCTATATAAAAAAATAAAAACTAAAGATTAAAAATTACTGGAGCGACTACATGGGAGATAATGCAGACTCTGTCTGGAAAACCAATACTCCTGATAATTCTGTCTACTTGATGGTAAGGAGGTTTTGGCATTCCAGAGAAACTGACTGTTCATTTAACAAATGGCCTGATCCTGTAGCTAAAAGTCCATTAAACATTAGAACCTAATTGAAGAGAAGGCCATTCTTGTCAGAAAAAGGAAGCAACGGAGAATGTAGCTGCTAGGCAGATAGGAAGTATGCAGAGTAAGCATCCATTCAAGAGAGACCTTGATTACGGGAACCCACCCACATGCAATCCAAATATCAAGAGATGTTAAACCTAAGTAATTCACAAACCTGTGTGCGAGTAATTCTGAAATCGCTTCTCTACCCACCCTCTAAATTTCTCTGATCCTGAGGATACTGAATTATGCTTGGATACAGTTCCTGGGGCAAGAGGCACCCTCCAGTGGCCACTCTTCACGTATGAACCTACACAGTCTGTGGGCTATTTGACTAGGGAAGGCATCATAGTCAATCCTGATTCTGTTCTCACCTGATATCCAGACAGAAACACAGGGATAGTGGACAGGGATCAAAAGCTGCTGAAGAACCCTTCCTAATCCAGGGAACATGCAGATCAATCTTAGCATCCTTGCTGCCATTCTGGTTGGATTTCCCTGAGGGTGAGTTTGGTAAAGTATGAGCAGAGTATGTTGATAAACCAGGGAACTATCCACTACGTTCCTTGGCAATAACACATACTAACATTACGCCACACTTCACAGATGCCTTGACAAGTGCACTAGTGCTGGTCAGATTGATATTTAGCAGTGTTTCATGAACCCCTCTCTCCTGAAGGGTTGACGAGTATTATCGTCACAGAATACCAAAATGATCTAAATCAGCCATCAATACAGAGAAGTGAGTGGAATCAGAGAGGGTAGCATAGACAGTCTACACAGTTCGATTAGGGCAGTGTAATCCAATAGAAATAGCTGACCAGCCTCAGACATGATGACAACAACCCCTTTTTGGCCACATGCACTAATTTTAGTAGAAAAGGCTTTAGGCACAGTACAGGTAAATGTACTTCATGTATATATTTACTTAACAAACATCTACAACCATTCAGTGGAAAACTTTGCACTCTTTCTCTTTCACCAGAGTTTGGAATTCTGGCATGAATTGATCAAACACGGCACATCTTAGTGCAGCTTCTAGTTTTTTATCCAGCAGTTGCGAGCTGTACTTTGATTTCATCAGAGTGATTGCTGAGAATTTTGACTCACGCAACGAGACGAGCCACTCCGCCCCTGCTCTCCATCCAGACCCCCGCTCTCCATCCAGACCCGCCCCTGCTCTCCATCCAGATCCGCCCCTGCTCTCCATCCAGACCCCCCCCTCTCCATCCAGACCCCTGCTCTCCATCCAGACCCCCTGCTCTCCATCCAGACCCCCTGCTCTCCATCCAGACCCCCTGCTCTCCATCCAGACCCCCGCTCTCCATCCAGACCAGCCCCTGCTCTCCATCCAGACTCCCACTCTCCATCCAGAACCCCCACTCTCCATCCAGACCCCCCCACTCTCCATCCAGACACCCCCCGCTCTCCATCCAGACCCCCTCACTCTCCATCCAGAACCCCAACCTCCATTCAGACCCACCACTCTCCATCCAGACCCCCTGCTCTCCATCCAGACCCACCCCTGCTCTCCATCCAGACCCCTCACTCTCCATCCAGACCCCCCACTCTCCATCCAGACCCCCCCACTCTCCATCCAGACCCCCTGCTCCATCCAGACCCCCTGCTCTCCATCCAGACCCACCCCTGCTCTCCATCCAGACCCCTCACTCTCCATCCAGACCCCCCACTCTCCATCCAGACCCCCCACTCTCCATCCAGACCCCCTGCTCCATCCAGACCCCCTGCTCCATCCAGACCCCCTGCTCTCCATCCAGACCCGCCCCTACTCTCCATCCAGAACTTGGTTGGATGCTGCTTGCCCTTTGCTATGATGTACCCAGTTGGAGCTGCTCATTACTCATTGGGATTCCTTTCTTTTGCTAGTCTGGAGCGGTTATTACAATTGGTCGAACTAACTACAATGAGAGTTTGTCATTCCATACAATGTTGCTAATGTTTCCATGATGTGTTTTCACCCATGTTACACACTATTTTAGCAGAAAACCAATAAGCAGTAATCAAGGCAGTCAATCAAAAAAACACTCGCACACTCTGTTTTTCATCTTACCAACAAACGCACAAAAAGGTTAAAGTACACATGGATACACTATACGAATATGAGTATTGAGATCACATACCCAACGACAGTGTCTATTACTCATTTTTTATTTACTAATCAAAAATGCAATTACCCACATCTGGATTCCCAATTAGCCACATGTGGCTGGTAGCTAAGTTATTGGACAACACTGAGTTAAGGCATATCTCCAGAGACAGAAGAAGATTAGATGTGTTGAAAGACGAAAATAATCATAACCAGTTCCTTGCAATATTCTTGCAACCATATATATTTTCTTTTTGAGTTTTTATTAACATTAAATTTCTTTGTCTTCGATTTGATAAAGTGCTGTGTGAAACCAGGGATAAAAACATAATGATATTTTCTAGATTAGATCACAGTCTCTTCAAAAATTATTTTCTTTTAGGGAATTTATTTAATCTTGGAATGGAATTGTTTTTTTAAACTTCTATGGAAAAGATACCAAAGCTTCATATCTCTTGTAATAACTTTTATTAATAACTTCTATTAAAATACTGAAATCTGATTGGCTAGTGTGAGTATCAATCCACAACTGAGTCCCAGATTCTGTGAATTTTCTTTTTTCTTCTTCCAATTTTCTCCCTTCCTTTCCTGGCTCATGCTGGAATACGGTTGCACAGTTGCTAACAGCTCTATGGTACTTTGCACAAGTGGCCATTCTTCATATGTGAGACTAAATCAAGGATATCCAATCTTTTGGAAGTGGGGGCCAGAGACACACGTGAAAACCAGTTAGTGGGCGCCATGTGATTACAGAGCAACAAGACCCCCATACACAAAAATTCAAGACCCCCATACACACAAAATATAAAACCCCCATACACACAAAATACAAGATCCGCATACATACTAAAGACATGACCCCCTAAAGTGAGACCTTCATATCCCAAAAAGGGAGATTCCGACAGAAAAAATGGATGGTCTGCCTTAAATAAAAAATGAGAGACCCCCATGTACAAAAAATCGAAGCCCCAATTACGAAAAATCTAAGCTTTCTCACCCTCTTTTCTCCATTCCTTCTCCACGCCTTTACTTCATTCTCCACTTTCCTCTCACCCATCATTCCCTCATTATCCACATCCATCCTTCTTACATCCAAAGCTTGAAATCTTGAAAACATTACTGGGGTGATTTTAAACCCCAAGAACGGGTGGGCTGGGGGCGGGTGGGAGTTGAAAATAGTTGTTTTTTTGGGCCACAACCGCAAAATTTTTGGACTTTGCATTCCCAGTGGGAAGCCTATACTTTTACGCACCAATGTTAATCCCGGAAATAAAGCCGGGTTGCGGTCGCGACCCAAAAAACAATTATTTTCAACTCCCACCCGCCCCCAACCTACCCATTCTTGTGGTTTAAAATCACCCCCCTCGGTCTTTAAACTTGGAAGACTGGCAAAGGCTGATTCCTGATTGGCCAAAATCCACCAATCAGGGAGCAGCTTTTTGCCATCCCCAGGTTTGAGAAGTTTAGAGAGAAGAAGCTGAAGTTAATTTTGTGTGGACGTGCACAAATAAAGAAACCACCAGGGGCTCTGTGGGTCAGTAAAATGCAGCTTGTAAACGGCATTTGGCCTGCAGGCTTTGTCTTGGACCGCCCCCCCCCCCACACTCCATGTCTAATATGGGTTAGGAGACTATCTGATTATGGAGGTCATCACAGCTAAGCCTGATCTTGTCCTCGCCTCATCTGATGTCCACACACATGTACTTTCCAACAGTGATCTCTGCTTATATTTTCACTGATGAAATCATTGTTTAGAATAGCTCTTGCTTAAACCTATACAGGTTTTTCATTCCCCACCCCCATGACCATTAGTTCCAGATGATAGTTGGATACTGTCCATTAACATTCCCCATGCTCTGTAAACTGCTTAATGTTAAATAAAGCTAAAAGGATTTGCCCTTCAGTTAACATTCTCTGGAAATCAGTGAACCCATCAGAAATCAGGACTTTCTGCAGGAGCATAATCAAATTGCAGAATATTACAAAACTGGCTTTAAAGGTCAAGTGACAGTTGAGGTTTTAGTGTAATTGTAAATAAGAAGATCAGTGAACAGTAATTCAATATTCTTTCATGTTTTTATCAAACTTTAAGGAACGTGACACATTCTGACACAAAAAAAGTACTATTACAGTTTTAGTTAATTTTTTGTAAGAGATGTCAAGGTTGGGTAATGGAACACTTTTTTTTCCATTTTGGAACCCAGTGTCAAGCATTCCCAGATCAAGCATAGCACAGATAACACACAAAGGAAAGCTCCGTCTATTCTGTTCCAACAATATGCCTCAACTGCAACCTCAGAAGCACATTCCGTACTGCTCCAGTCTCTGCTGCTTTCCATTTTCCCACACCAGTTAACCTTGCGGCTTCTCTGGTTAAGATTGACAATTCAGTACCCATCTGTGCTCAATCAAAGGCAACTTGTGAACTCTCCCCCACAATCAGCAGTGGTTGAGACTGTGCCAAAATCATTGACACCCTCAGGGGTGAAATATCAGAGCACCCAATACCTATGAAGTAAATTTTAAAGGACCATGCCATTGCATCACTTACATATGAAATGACACAATACTTTTCTCCCCAAGCAAAAATAAAAATGCCAAACACTTTTACATGAAGACAATGCCCTTTAAGTTTTGAAAAGGCTTTTGGGCTTTTAGCTGCAGTATTCTTGCAGGGACAGTCGCTTGTCTGTAAGTAGACCACAATGAAGTTATACTTAATGTTTGGACAATGGTTGTTTGACTTCAATATCCCCTGTTCAGGATGGACGTTGGCTTTCTGAGTGCTAAATATGATATGAAAAATAACTGCAACATCTTCTTCCCTCATTGGCTTTATCTCAGTAGTCCCTGGCTGAGGGTAAGCAGAGAGGCAACCTGCTTCCTAGTGCCTGGCAAAACCTCTCTATAGCCAACCCTTGGGAGGATCAGGACCAGTTTCGCTGTGATTTCTGATCCCTTGCTGTGGGGAGGCACCTAGCTTCTGTTTGGTATCGCTGAGATTAGGAACTCAATGTGTGGGGAATTGCAAGCGCAAACCCCTGACTCATTGTTCATTGGTAGTCCAACACAACTTCAGAACTAAATAATTCCAACCAATATGGCAGCTGCTCACACTTGGCCCCTCTTATCCCATCCCTTTCCTCCTTGCATTCTCACATTACCCGTTGTCTCCTCCAAATCTCCCTCAATTGCTTGAGGGACCCAATAACATCAGATGGCTAAAGTAATAAAGAAGTTAAGTGGAGGACAGCAGTGGCAAGAAAGCCATGAAGAAGTTTCTGCACAATCATAAAATCAAGATGGCGATAAGAAGTAGAATAGTTAAGTGTTACGTGTGGTCAACAGCTTTGCATAGTGTGAAAACTGAAACTTGAACATCAAAATAAGAAGGACACTGGAGGCTTTATGTTATGGTGTTGTAGACATATGTTTAAAATTAGTTGGACAAGAAGATTGGCTAATGAGAGTCTCCTTGAATTAACACAGAAGTGTTGAAGCTGACCATGATGAGAAAACCGTGGGCACATTATTCAGGTATCTCAGGAAAACTGTTTGGGTTGTTACAATCTGGAAACGTTGCTGGTAAAAGCTCAAGAGGTAGGCAAAGAACTTGGCTAGATGATGGAATGGATATGGGTAATACCAGAGACTAACACAATCCACCTGTGCAGAGACCGGAAGTATGGAGTCAACTGGTCACCCACCTCTAGAGCAGAGACAGCACGTGTACGGAAAGAGAGGCACTGATATCCAGATCTGACTGTACGCTCTCTCTAGGTGACCCTAATACTTGAAAATCAGGTGTTTCACATTTATTATCAAGTTCACCCACTATTTACTTCTCAGAGGAGCCTTAGATTTCAAACCCCATATGGCCAATTTCGTACAGAACTCCAAAGCTAGTGAGAGCAATTTACTCTGGTCCAGCCCCACAGGTACTCATCAAACAGTACTTGAACATTGTGTTTTAACAAGGGAATGTGAATGGTATGCTGTTAGGTTTATGATTTCTTTCACACTATTGTTGTCCTGGAGATAGGTACAACATTGCTGCTTAGGGTTGCTACCTGCTCAATCTTGGACCAGAGAGCTGAGTTTTTGAGCAAGCTGTCTGGAAATTATACAGCATAATTGGGAAAGTCTGTTTTTTTTAAAAAAAGAGCATTTTTCCAACATATTTCTGTGCATTATGATGGGCCAAAATGACATGTTATCACTCAAATCTGCTCAGTCACTGGCATTTTCACTGCCTCTGGGACTATTTATGCAGAACTGTGGTACTTGGGCAGCAAATCGTGCTACACACACAAAGTGTGGTAGTTTGCAGGATCTGTTACAGAATTTTGTGTTGTGCCAAATCACCTGCCTTGCCTAGGATGTGGAGATATTAGTTATTATGGTGTTCAGTTAATTTTTATCAGCAGCAAAGAACGTGCCATTGCATGCCCTATCCCAATCTCCCCCAAAATGGCCTGTTTGATATAAGATCTGGCTCACCTTGAGTTTAGTAGATAGAGGAAGGGTAGTGGAGATTTTTGATATAGTACTGTGGTCTCCTGGAGCTTGCTTGCCTTTGGGGATTGGAAAGGAATTTGCAAGAGTTTTTCCTAAATTGTTTTCAGGATTTTTCTGTTTTTTTTGCTTCTCCCAGAGATTTCTTGGGGACCTGTTTAGGGTCGAACCTCCGTCAGCCTCACGCATATCCCCCTATGCCAGAGGGGGTGTGGCCACGACGAGGGAATTCCCAGACCGGGAATTTCTTTGGCCTCAGCCTGGGTTGTGCTGGTCTGTGGTATGCCAGGAGAAAGTAAATGTACTGGCCTCCCAGTTGGCATTATGGGGACCACTTGGATTTTGGCCTGGACCCTCGAAGCTTCAGCACGTTGTCCAACCTCATTAAGGGTCCAGTTGTTTTTTCTAAAATGGCATTTATGGCTGAGACTGCTACGGATCTAACAAGGGGCTGGGCACCCGACACTTATCTCTGCTCTGGCGATTGCCCGGGATATCCCACAGTGGCGCTGGTGTACACCAGTTGTATTAAAACGAGGTAATCTCTCCTTGACCCCAGATACATTGGTGGGTCAGTGCCAGCATCAGAAGTTCCTGGCGGGCAGAACCCAGACTTAAGCCAGGATCATAGACCCACAGATTTTCAGGGCCTAGGTTGCAGTTCAATCCCCAGTCTGATCTCAGCTGGGGTGGCAGTTGAGGCATTATAATTCATCTTAGTGCCCTAGGCTGTAGAGAGGACAAAAAAGGACAGGGTCATGATAAAGGGACTACATCTGAAACGTTAACTTGTCTGTTGCTGCTGCAGATACTGCTGAATGTTTCTGGCATTTCCTGTATTTGTTTGTGTTCTCATTTCTGATTGCTATCCAGTGGTGTCAGATGAGAACAGGATTGGGTTTGGCTGTGATGCACACCGTAATCAAATAGCCTGCTGACACTCACCGTCTCAGCTCATATGTGTAGAATGGCAACGTAGGGGCTTATTAGATGGCTTGTGGAATTATACCTCAGCATGAATCAAGATCTTCACAAGAGGAAGGGCAAAAATTGAGGGAAAAAGAAACATAAAAAAGTGGTAAAGAAGTGCAAGTGGGAAAATAATTACAATTAAATTCCCTTAAAGGGACATCACTTGCCAAATCCAAACTATTTACTCTTCCTAATGTGATAGACGTACATGACTAAGAAACAGTGGGAAAGAGCTGAGGACAGCAGGAAGAGCCACATTTACGATCTATTAAACAGCAGCAAGATGCTGTAAAACTAGCAAAGCATGTATTAGCAGTAATATAAGGAAATATATGATGTGACTCCACTGCTGATGGTGACTCATCATCTTTTCTCATCTTTTTTCCTTGTCCTTCATCGAGCAGCAGTTGTCTCTGACTGATTGCTATGACATTGCACTGATGGTAAGCCTAGGCCCTGGGGGTTGCTTCATAGAACAGTTGTTTCCGTATGTTACTAACTCAGCTATTAACACCTCAACTCCAACTGCAAATGGCTGAGCTTGGTTACAGTAGGGACACAGCCGGGCTCCTGCTCTGATTGATACTCAAGCTTTGACAAGAAAAATGATAAATGAAAAATTTAAAAACTATGAAGCTGCAGATTTGGGTTTTCCTCATCTCTCTGTCACTCATTCAGCTCCTCCCCCCCACCCCCAAGTTTCTCTTCTCTATAGGAGTGTTAGAAGTCAGCCAGGGTTCCCACTTCTGATCACTATCTAGTGACCCATGCTGAAAGTGAACATGAGTTGAGGATAGGTTCTGGCTCTGCTATGATATTCCTCCATGGTTGAATAGCTTGCCAACACTTTCAGCACGGTTAGGAGTTTTTTTTTGTAAAGTGTACCAACTTGTTTAATGAAGCAATCTCACTATAAATAAGGTTGATAATATTGTGGATTACGTTCTGTGAAGTATTATGAACATTTTAACCCTAATGTTTCATGAGTAGACAGAGTTCACCCTTCTTCCTCTCCTGAAGGCACTGACTCATGTTGTGGTATGGTTCATCAAGCATCAGTCATCCTCCTGTATCTCATTCAAGTGACCATGCTTCACGTGTAAACAGGCTATTCAACCGTGGAGAACAGCACAGCTGAGCCCAATCCTGTTCTTACTGGATTTCAGTGATCAAAAGTAAGAACCCTGGCTGATTATTGCACCTCCCTAGCCCAGTGACACTGAGGCCAACAGTTGCTCCCTTATTGCTATCCCAGTGGAAATAACGTAACTAAGGATAGACCTGGATTGAACCTTGCACTTTACTGGTCTGTATGGCTCAGTAGCAGTACATTTACTAACTAAGCCATTGAGGAGAGGATTGAACAGATATAATTGACACAAAGTTCCTCTTGAACTACTTCAGAGGAGATCCAGCTGCCTTTCAAAACATTTCCATTTTTCCTAAGTATGAAAACATAATTTTATGGAGGCAAGTATAAGTTAATCAATGTGAGACTCTTGTTGCATTGAAGATTAATAGAGCTCCATGCCTCTACCCTTGCTAATGGGTGCTCTTGGGGACGCAGTTTATTTTTTACAATTATGACTCATAATTGATTAGGCTTCAGTGATTAACATTTCTGCCATGTCCTGTGGTCACAGCATAAGCAAGTAACAGGAAAGGAGAGTGTACTCAACTGGCATTCTATTTTTCTTGTACAAGCCAAACTACAGACTTGAGCATATAGTCTATGCCCAGTGCAGTATTGAGGGAGTGCTGAATTGTCAGAGGTGCCATCTTCCTGATGAAATGTTAAATTAAGACCCCTTCTGTCTGCTCCACTTCTTCACCTCCCTCTGCCCCTTTAAGACACTTCTTAAAACTCACCTCTTTGACCAAGCTTTTGGTCAGCCATCCTAATATCTCCTTCTTTAGCTCAGCATTAATTTCTTGATTCCACCTCTGTGAAGCTCCTTGGGGTGTTTTTCTACGTTAAACACACTTGCTTCCTTTCCCCTTCTCCTCTCCCCCCCCCCCCACAATTGATTTCACTTTCTTTCCGCTCTCCTCCTGACAGCACCGACTCCTTGTTGGGGTATGGTTCCATGGATACTGACAGTTCCTCCAGCATCTTGTTCAAGTGGTCATTTTTCATGTCCAAGCCGAGTCAGCAAGTGTTGGCAAGCTATTTAACCAAGAGGTGAGCGTCATCGCTGAGCCAGAATCTTGTCCTCACCCAATGTTCACTTTCATGCCTTTCCCCAGCAGGGGTCACTAGATAGTGATCGGTTGAGTGAACCCGGGCTGATTTTTCCCCCTCCCTAGCCCGCTTGTAACAACTCCTATAAGAGGAGAGAAACTTGGGGGGGGGGCAAAAGGAAGTAAAAGAAGCTGAATGGCTGACATGGGGTTGGGAAATCTAACTGCAGCTTCATAGTTTTTTTCTAATTTCAAAGAAATCTACAAGACAAGAAGTTTCTTTTCAAAACAGTCAAAACATTCATATTTGAGGGTGGGACGATGTAGCCTCGATCCATTTCAGGTGGTCAATATCCAATCAGTATATAAATAAATCATATGGAATTCTCGTGACACAAATTTTCATAGGTCTTTAGAAAATTGAAGAACTTCAACTATGGGCAGGATTGTCACAAAGACATTAGTAGGGAGTGGAAATCTAAAAAAGGACTTGCATTGATATAGCACCTTTCATGATGCCAATGAGGTACATTTGAAGTGTAGTCACTGTTGTAATCTAGGAAATATTGCAGCCAATTTGCACACAGCAAGGTCCCACAAACAGCAATGACCAGATAATCTGTTTTAGTGATGTTGCTTGAGGGATTAATAGCACCTCAGCACTACACTGGAGTACCAGCCTAGATTTTATGCTCAAGTCTCTGGAGTAGGACTTAAACCCACAACCTTCTGACCCAGAGGCAAGCATGCTACCACTGACCCAAGGCTCCCACATCAGTGCAACTAAACCCTAGAAGAACTTCTACAATGGGACATGTTAAATTTCCAATGCAGAAGAGCCATCTTATTTATCCTGGTGTCAGATTTGTAGATCTACATTTTTGTAGGCCTATGAGTCTGCTGCTGGGAAAAGAGGAGCTGATTTTAAAAGTGCAAACATGGACAGCCTGTGCAAGGTTGCTTGATCTCCTGTAGTCCAAACTAAACAAGTGGCAAATGTAAAAAGGGCCTTACCAGAACTAGGTGCCTTCTGGAGTGAAAAAGGGAGGGTGGGGTGGGCGGGGAAATGATAACACAGTATGTTTTAATCAAACCTGAATTGACAGCTAGGGGGAAAAAAAAATAATATTAAATACAATTGCTGAGAAATTACCATTCCCTAATTTCTATTAGCCATAGTCTAGAATTGAGAAAAGTAAGCTAAAAGCATCCGGTGTTAATGAGACGACAACTCAATAAGGAGCATAGAGTGTAGGGTAACGATAAATTACCGCCAAGAATGTTCCAACAGAAAAAAAATGGACTCATTTAATTTTCTTTTGTCATTTGACATACAGCGCACTGACATTTGGCAAAAGTTGCTGACTAGAGTTTGAATGATTAATCACCATGGTAACCATTCTTTCTTTTAATGGCAGGGATGAAATGCCCCTAAGTAAAAGACAAAAGGAGCTGCCTTAAGAGTATTCACTGCAAATTACCAGCCGTGTCACTGTTTATCCATTAGGTAAAAGCGGCTGTGTGCACCTAATGAGAGGCTAACGATGCCTCTGAAGTAATTATTGTCAATCAGAGGGGTTGGGGGGGGGCAGTAATTAGTGGATTAACTGTAATGAGTCTCACCTGCACTAGTGTCTATGGTGATTGTTGGATGAGCTCAAAAGTTTGAAAGAGGTGATTGCTCGGAAAAAAACAAGCTCTAAACTCTAATCTGTTTGGGTATTATGCAACGGTTTGCGCATTAATGTAATAATAACCAACGGTCCAATGTTTTCTACTATCCCCAATTTTCTCCTCTCCTTTCCTTAAGGAGTTGACACAACGGTACAGTTGCAGGGCCCCTGTACCATGGCCATTCTTCATGTGTGAGTCTAGATGGTGTCAGTGAATTGATAGTGGAGGGCATCAAAGCCAAGCCTCACCTTGTTCTCACCTGACATCCACACACGTGCACTCTCTAGCTGGGGTCATTGGATAGTAATCGGGAGCAGCAACCCTAGCTGTTTTTTCTCCTTCCTAGCCCAAATTGTTACCACGCATGAGATCAACTAGTTCAGCACAGAGCAGGGATTGATTCTGGTCTACATGGACCAGTGTTGCATTTGCCAACTGAGGCATTATTCTACAACTCCCCAAGACAAACATGGCTGCCAGTGCACATTGTCTAGGCTCTCAGATGAAGAATGGCCACTTGAGTGAGGTATCACAAGGTGCACAGCACCTGTGGAACCATAACCCCTGAATGAATCAACACAATATATCAGCAGAGAAAAGTGTCCTTTGATATGTAATGTTATATTTATAATTTAATGCTTTGTAAATAATTGTAGTGATGCAGCATTGATTCTTTCATGGACTGAGTGCTGAACTTCCATAACATAAATCTTGTCAGTACTATTATATCACTGCAGTACTAGGAATAAGGGTATGTTTGAAAAATGCAATGTGAAAATTTATGGGTGTGAAAAATAATTTGTATATTTGTGAATTGACATAATCCAAGCCACATGCTGCATTATGTTAATGGAGACAGGGCCCACAGCACAATGGAGAGCTGAATGGGAGAATCTGATTATAGAAAGTGTTCGGTAGATATGTTGGGTGACACTGACAAATGAGAGTGGATCTATTACTTTGCATAGAATATAAAAGTATACCCAAATAGTAGGGCTGCCCAATATATAAATCTACCATCTATTGTAATACTGAGGCATTCAATTAGGGATGTTCAATGCCTTGTCTGTGCATCTTAATAGATTTTAGCTGGGATAGGTAGGGAGAAAGATCAAGCTTGCATTTATATAGTGCCTTATCATACCAGGACACCCCAAAGTACTTCTGACTCAGAGGTGAGAGTGCTACTACTGAGACATAGGTGCCAGTAGCCCATTGGTACTTCGTCCAATGGCCATTCTTCATGTTTGAGCCTTCCAAATACACTGTACACGTGTGGAAGTTGGGCAAGAACAGGGCTTAGCTCTGGTGCCTCTCCATGGTTGAATAACCTGATGGCATTTGCTGTTTAGGCTAATGCATGAAGAATGGCCATTTAGGCATGGTACCTGATAGTGACCAGCACCTGCAGAACTGTACCCCAGCAAAAGTGAGTGCATAGAGGAGGGGAGAAAATTGGAGTAAATAACCCAAAACTCCAATGGTGGGAGTTGTGCCACAGGTGTGCTGTAACAAGAATTATTAAAACCACATGAGGGAAATTTTTCAACCGTCTGGAACAATCTAGCCCGAGGATATAATAACACAATATATCACTGTCGCTCTCATTAACCCCGATAGTGGATTCCACGTAGCAAATGCTGAACAGCTTGTACCCAAACCATCCTGTCCATGCTCATTGTCTTTGTAGTTTGTCTGATTTATATAAAAATAATTAGAAACAGGCTTGTTCAGACCCGAGTAGAATTAGTAGGTTAGTGTTTAATATTAAAATCAATAATTTAGGAGAGTTGCTTT
Organism: Heptranchias perlo; assembly: GCF_035084215.1. Lineage (NCBI taxonomy): Eukaryota > Metazoa > Chordata > Chondrichthyes > Hexanchiformes > Hexanchidae > Heptranchias > Heptranchias perlo. Next base: position 36,914,290 of record NC_090349.1, read on the forward strand.
TGTTCAAATAGTACAGGCCCGGGCTCGTAGTCAGGGTATTCCGTGTCCTATTGGGCTGTCCTGACATCTAATTAAAGAGGGATTAAAAAAAGCTTGTTTTCCAGTGGGGAAAAGGATTTGAAATTCTATTATGATTAAGAACATCACACAGATTAGTGGGATGAAGGACAGGGCAGTCTTGTGATGCTGAATACCGTCCTAGTAAGGGCAGATTGAAGCACTGATTGTATGTTTTTTTCTGCAGTGAACACCTTGATTTGTTCACAAAAAATTAATGAGAACCTGGGGCGGAGGCAGCCAGGTAGCTTATCTAGTTGAGTGGAATTCCAGCCCATGAGGTCAGAAAGTTCAAGTCCTAAGGGTTGGCTTGAACTTGCTTATCTCATTTGGGCCGCTATTAGATTTCATCGCCGCAGTGAGGAAGTGGGGGGAAGGGGAAAAAGAAGACAGATAATTCAAAGGAAAGGAAAAGTGAGATAGGGATTGAGAAATAAAGGAGGGCAAGAATGTGGCAAAGCACCTATTTTAGCAGCATTACTATGAGGGGAAAGCACTGGGTTGACGTTAGACACTTAACCAGAGGGAGATGAAAACAACGATTTGGAGGGGGAGTCATTCTTGGCTATTCCTGCGTTCGACCTCACTGGTGATTTCAGAGCAGCATTGTTGAAGACTTGGTATGTGTTGCCTGTTTATCAGTCATGGATGGTGTGTAGTAGTTGGCATAGGAAGACACATTTATGGAAAGTGGAGAGGAAAAATGTCAACAGAGAGAGGGGGTAAAATTGGACGGTAGCATAAATAGGCAATAGCAAATCAGCAGCCCGTTTTACATCATTCCTGATTTTCATTTTCATTTTCATTGACAGTAACAGATCTCCATGGCATTGCTGACCATAAATCAGATGATATGCTGCTTTATAATGGCAGAAGCATTATACCATGTAATGCACAATGTATTATTCTGCTGCCATAGTGGAGTTGTGTTTAAGCTTGTCTATCCTTTTAAGGCCAGAAAGTATAATTGCAGCCTGAGATCACTCAGGATTTAATTGTTGTTTGGTCTGGTGACTTTGCAGATTAGAACGTGCTTGTCAATTCAGGCCGCAGATCAGAAGCAGTCGGGCATTTTATTTTGCACCTGTAACAAAGTGTGACATCTGAAGTGTAACATTGTGGCATTAATGTACCACTTTTAATATATTATTCGTAGACCTTTTGTGGCATTGCTCATGGTGAGTCAGACGGTAGACTGGTTTATAACAATGGGGCGTTATCAACAAAATGTGATGGGGAAGTATTACAGGAAGTATGTGTAACACTTACATGAAGTACATGCTTGTACAGAACTTTTAATGTAGATATATAAAATATGTGCAAAGTAGATACTTCCATATAATGTGTGTATTCAATTTAATTGTTTGGAATATGGTAGTAAATTGAGAGTTTGTGTTGAACGGTGGGAATGTATGAAACATTGGGGAAAGAAGTAGTTGTGGTAAAGGATTTGGGAAGGCAAGAAGAATGAGGAAAGTTGGGAGTTTCACAGAGTTTGGGTGGCAGCAAGTGATAACCATAGAAGAGGTTGGTCAGATGAGATGTGAGTGAAAAAGGGGGAAGTTAGGGCAGTTATAATGAAGAGAATAGTGAGGCAAAAAAACATATTGATAAGGACTGGAGAGGGGATTCTTAGAGTTTGGAACAATGGGGGTTTCAGGATGTGCAGACATAAAAACAGCATGACTGGTAGTTAATAAAAAAATACAATGCAGGAGCAGGACTAAAAGAAACATAAACACTGGAAGTGAAACCAACAAACAATGGGGAGGGGAATTAAAAAAAACATAATGGGAACAGGACTAAAAGAAAGACAAACACTTGTAGTATAACTAATAATGCAAACATTGAGACCAGAGTTAAAAAAAGTAGTGGGACTAAAAAATAAAAATAAATATTGGGAGCGAGAAGTTATGCCAGGGAAGATGCAATGGAGGCCAATCAAGGGCCCAAAAAGATTTTGTCTCATCCCCTCTCCTGAGCACCCTCCCATTGCTCACACCACAATTACATCTACACACACACCATTGCCTTTACTCCCTCACTCTTAGCGCTTGACCTCCCAACTCCCATCTCCCTTACCTCTTTCACCCCTAGTCCCTGAACTCCCCCCTTCATTCACAGTACTGGGGTGGGAAACACGCTTTTAGTTTTATAAAGCACTTACACTTTATTTGCAGTCAGTGGGGTCACAATGTTGGTAAATACTGATGTTGGGGGTGCTCGTGATGTCACCAAGTGTAGGTGGTTTAATGTACTGGCCTTGAGGCCTGACCATGATACTAATGAGGAGAGGAAACCAGGCAGATGGGAGGCAGGGGGGCCAAAGTCTGAAATATGAATTGGGCAGCTGCAAATGGAGAAGGTGGAGGGAGCCAGCAGCACGGAACAATAAGTGGTGGGAAGGGGCAGCAGTGCGAGGTCAAGAGGGAAAAAAACTGGGTGGGCCAAGTATGCCGTGGCCTGAGGGAAGATGTCTTGCAGGGAGAGAATGCACCCCAATTAAACATAATAAAAGAAAGAGAAGAGATAATAACAGATTTATTTTTTGTGGACAAATTTGCTGTACCACAGTTTTGTTGTTTTAACAACTCATTCACTCTATAACATGATGCGATGGCTGAGGGTCGAGATAGGAGACAGCGTCGACATGAACTATTCATTCCGCAGAAACAGTCACTTGCATTTACTCAGTGTTGACACACGGTGGGAACGAGCTGACAATAAAGCTGGCAGACTCTGTTTATGCCAGACTTCAGCTGTTAGGTTTCTGGTTTTTGTATCTGCTTTGGACAATAACAAGTTCGAGAGTTAATTGGTTTTCTGAGTCGAGCAAACAGAAACCGGTTATAGCAAAACATCAGCAGGGATCTCTTCCACTTGTCTACCGGACCAAACGAGTCGACAAAGAAACTGACATTATCGATTCCGTGCAAAGAAGGTCAGTGTATCCTTCGCCTGAATATCTCTGCTGGAACACAGAGAGTCTATCACATGTGCCACTCATTTCGTATTTGTATAGAGAGCTACCATTAGTTAAAAGGAAATGATCCAGCTTCCAAAGTGGCTCACTAAAACAAAAGACAAAATACTGCAGATGCTGGGAATCTGAAATAAAAACAGAAAATGCTCAGCAGCATCTGTGGAGAGAGAAACAGAGTTAGCGTTTCAAGTCAATGACCTTTCTTCAGAACTGGTCATCGACCTGAAAAGTTAACTTTGTTTCTCTCTCCATAAATGCTGCCTGACCTGCTGAGTGTTTCGAGCATTTTCTGTTTTCATTCCTAAATGGCTCATTCACTGTTGAGACATACAGATCTAGAAGGCTCCACAATCAATCCCTGACTTTGCTGAGCTTACTGACCTCAGCTGGGATAGCAGTTGAAGCACAACAATTGGATTTCCACTTCTAATTGCTCTTTAGCGATCCCAGCTCTTTAGTGTACTTGAATAGCCTATTGACGCTCGAGTCTAGATTTTCCAATCGTCAGTTATTGTGACGCCTGCATCAACCCATTTATTTTAACTGGGTTGACACCAGCGTTAATATAACGCCAATTGGAAAATCCAGTGTCTAGGCTCACACATTATGAAGAATGACCCCCTAGGCAAGGTACTGGAGGACAGCCAGTGCCTGTGGAATCGCAGCCCAGCATGAGTCAGTGCTGTCCGGTGGGGGTGCGGGGTGGGGGGGTGGGGAGGAAAAAACAGAAACTGAACGTCTGAATACAAAAGGGGGGATCAAAATTAGTTCAGCTCACCAAGTAGCAAGTAGCTTTTACAAAATGTGTGGATAAGTCACTTTTTAAAAAAATTTGTGGGATCTCATGACATTTAGCAAAGTGGGGGTGGGGGAGCAGAGATTGCAGGTTTGGATATTGTCTGCTGGGATTTCTCTTCAGGTTAAGGATATCTGACGCAGGAGATAAAATGAACAGGGGCAGATTGTATGACAGATGGAGAGAACATCACAAAGACAAAGAATAAATCAAACCCAGGGCTCCGAGGAGACACCTCCCACTTAAACTCTCTGCTTGAAGCCTGCCTGTTGTGCCATTTGACAGTGGTAGAGGCTGGCATTGCTGCCAGCTTCTCATCTATTAAATGTGCAAGATCAGTTAGCACCTCTTAGGCCGAACAATTCAAAAAAAAGAAGCATTGTAGTTATCACGGTGTGAGCTGCGAATGACTCATGGGTGGGACTTCACTCCTGGTTTGCCGCTGAAAGGCTGGAAATTTCAAGCTTAGTGACGTATACAGAACAAAAAATTATGTCTGCTCCTCCCCCCCCCCTCCGAAGATGCTAACTCTTGCTAGGTACCAGCAGCCTCTGGTAGTTCACCCATTCTTCATGGGTGAGACTAGACGGTGAATGTCAGTTGGATATTCAACCACAGAGGGCATCACAGCTGAGCCCAGCATTGTCCTCAGCAGACGCTCACACACACACACACTCACGCAAACACACACCATACGCACACTTGCAGCAGAGATCACTGCATAGTGAACAGAAGCAGGAATCCTGGCTGATGTTCCCCTCCCTAACCCAGGGGTGCTGAGGCCAACTGTGGTGTCCCTAGTGCCACCCTAGCTGAGACAAGCTACATCAGGAGGATCAGGAGAACTCTCGTGGAAATTCAACTCCGATATCTTTAGCCGAAACCAGTGCCTTTGGCGGGCCTGCTGGTCACCAATGAGTCTGCTGCAGGAATGGCTGATCTTCTCACACTGGTTGCGGTGTGCGATGGTCTGATTGGAGGCAGTTGGTTACTTGCACATGAAGATTGGCTGCTTGGGTGAAGTCCCAGTGGGTGTTTGCTGCTGTTAGAACGATACTGCATAATGAGTCAGCACCTGCGGGAAAGAAAGGGTGAGGAAAAACAGAAAAAAAATCTGTGCTGATAAACATACTGAACCCAGAAGTGGTAAATTCACTTACGTGTAGGATGTGCCCGATCACAGTAGTGGGTCACAGCAACATCATATGTAAGTCTTATGATGGACTGATTTTACTCCAGCTTGATGTTTTTTATTTGAAGACTGGAAAAGTTTTGCATTAATTCTGATCTTATTCAATTCAGTTTGACCCTGGTGGTGATACAGATCTCAAAGCATTCGTTCCTGTGCACTGGGTCTGAAAGTCCCTAGAGAGATAAGACAGAGGCCCAGATAAAATGATGTGGGTAGAGGAGAGGACACATACACTTCAGGAGAGTGATTATTTCCTCACACTGCAAGGACAGCAAGTATCCCTGAGCACAGATATTATTGGAACGTGAATCAATGGCAACTGGAAGGATGACTTGACAAAGTGCACAATATCTTTAGCTGGAGTCGCTGTTAAATGTTCGCCAAGTGTCCATTCAGAGAGAGGTCAGGCACATCACCAGGGGGCAAGAAGGCAGCTGTCTTTTCAGATGCAAGAGAAACTGGCACTTTTTAGTCATTTTCATTAAAGATGGTTTAAAGAGGCAATATCAACATCAGAATCCCCTTTTAAAGAGGGAGTCATGCTGCCAAAAGCCCCTTTTAAGAACATAGGAACAGGAGTAGGCCATTTAGCCCCTCGAGCTTGTTCCATCATTCAATGACATCATGGCTGATCTGTGCCTAACTCCATATACCCGCCTTAGCCCCATATCCCTTAATAGCTTTGGTTAACAAAAATCTATCAATATCCGATTTAAAATTAACAACTGAGGTAGCATAAACTATCGTTTGTGGAAGAGAGTTCCAAATTTCTGCCACCCTTTGCGTGCAGAAGTGTTTCCTAACTTCACTCCTGAAAGTCCTCTCTCTAATTTTTAGGCTATGTCCTCTAGTCCTAGACTCCCCAACCAGCAGAAATAGTTTCTCCCTATCTACCCTATCAGTTTTCCTTAATATCTTGAAAACTTCGATCAAATCACCCTTAATCGTCTAAATTCCAGGGAATACAACGCTACTTGGTGTAATCACCTTGTAGTTTAACCCTTGGGGCCCAAGTATCATTCTAGTAAATTTTCGCTGCACTCCCTCCAAGGCCAATATATCCTTCCTAAGGTGCGGTGCCTGGAACTGAACACAGTAGTCCAGGTCTTTAGCGGCGGACACAGAGGAATTCATCAGGAGAATGAGGCTCCGGGAATTCTACCACAAACCCCAAGATTTCAGCAGCGAACCCAATGAGACAATCGACGATCCGGAACAGCAGACAGAGGGATCCGCGGTACAGCAACCGAAGAGGAAAGAGTCAAACTGGACTCCTCCGGAGGGTCGCTGCCCTCAGCTGGACATGTATGCTCAAGCTGTCAGGAAATGCGTCAATGCCAGATTCATCAGCCGCACTCAGAAGACAGTCCAGAATGTCACCCGAGCACAACGCAACGCCATCAACGCTCTCAAGACCAACCGCAACATCGTCATCAAACCAGCGGACAAAGGAGGAGCCATAGTCATACAGAACAGAACAGACTATTGCAAAGAAGCATACCGACAACTGGACAACCAGGAACACTACAGACGGTTACCCGCAGATCCGACCAAAGAACACACCCACCAGCTCAACAAACTGATCAAGACCTTCGATCCAGACCTTCAAAGCATCCTACGCATTCTCATCCCACGTAATCCCCGCGTGGGAGACTTCTACTGCCTCCCAAAGATACACAAAGCCAACACACCCGGACGTCCCATCGTATCAGGCAACGGAACCCTGTGTGAGAACCTCTCTGGATACATCGAGGGCATCCTGAAACCCATCGTACAGGGAACCCCCAGCTTCTGTCGTGACACTACAGACTTCCTACAAAAACTCAGTACCCACGGACCAGTTGAACCAGGAACACTTCTCACCACGATGGACGTCTCGGCACTATACACCAGTATCCCCCACGATGACGGCATCGCTGCGACAGCATCAATACTCAACACCAACAACAGCCAATCTCCGGAAGCCATCCTACAACTCATCCGCTTCATCCTGGATCACAATGTCTTCACCTTCGATAACCAGTTCTTTACCCAAACACACGGAACAGCCATGGGGACCAAATTCGCACCCCAATACGCCAACATTTTCATGCACAAGTTCGAGCAGGACTTCTTCACTGCACAAGACCTCCAACCAACACTATACACCAGATACATCGACGACATTTTCTTTCTATGGACCCACGGCAAGGAATCACTAAAGAGACTACACGATAACATCAACAAGTTCCATCCCACCATCAAGCTCACCATGGACTACTCCTCAGAATCAGTTTCTTTCTTGGACACACGAATCTCCATCAAAGACGGGCACCTCAGCACCTCACTCTACCGCAAGCCCACGGACAACCTCACGATGCTCCACTTTTCCAGCTTCCACCCTAACCACGTCAAAGAGGCCATCCCCTATGGACAGGCCCTGCGAATACACAGGGTCTGCTCAGACGAGGAGGAACGCGATGGACACCTACAGACGCTGAAAGACGCCCTAGTAAGAACGGGATATGACGCTCGACTCATCGATCGACAGTTCCGACGGGCCACAGCAAAAAATCGCATAGACCTCCTCAGGAGACTAACACGGGACACAACCAACAGAGTACCCTTTGTCGTCCAGTACTTCCCCGGAGCGGAGAAACTACGCCATGTTCTCCGCAGCCTTCAACATGTCATCAATGAGGACAAACACCTCGCTATGGCCATCCCCACACCTCCACTACTCGCCTTTAAACAGCCACCCAACCTCAAACAGACCATTGTTCGCAGCAAACTACCTAGCTTTCAAGAGAACAGCGTCCACGACGCCACACAACCCTGCCACGGTAACCTCTGCAAGACATGCCAGATCATCGACACAGATACCACCATCACACGAGATGACACCACCCACCAGGTGCATGGTTCATACTCCTGTGACTCAGCCAACGTTGTCTACCTCATACGTTGCAGGAAAGGATGCCCCAGAGCATGGTACATTGGCGAGACCATGCAGACGCTGCGACAACGGATGAACGGACACCGCGCAACAATCGCCAAACAGGAGGGTTCCCTCCCAGTCGGGGAACACTTCAGCAGTCATGGACATTCATCCACCGACCTTCGGGTAAGCGTACTCCAAGGCGGCCTTCGAGACACACGACAACGCAAAATCGTCGAGCAGAAATTGATAGCCAAGTTCCGCACCCATGAGGACGGCCTCAACCGGGATCTTGGGTTCATGTCACGCTACACGTTACCCCACCAGCGAACAAATGTTATCTGTTTTTAATATAATGGGTCATTTGCTGGCTCTCTCTGCCTTCCGGATGTTTCTGCCTCTCTCTGTGTTTTTTTTTCTGTTTTTTTTCCCTGTTTGTTTTTTTATTGAATGTGTATTCGGAGGTTCTGCAGGTAACACCTCTCTGTCTGAACACGGTGATTGCCTTGGCAACAGGCAGTTGCAGGGGCAGTCTGTAAACACCATTTATTATTGTTCAATATGTATAAATGCGTAGGCTTCAAGGAGATCTTGAAACATTTGCCTGAGGAAGGAGAAAATCTCCGAAAGCTTGTGAATTTAAAATAAAATTGCTGGACTATAACTTGGTGTTGTAAAATTGTTTACAATTGTCAACCCCAGTCCATCACCGGCATCTCCACATCAGGTCTTTAAAGACTTACTTTCACCATCAGGACCCCATTTTAAAGAAAGAGTGTCACAATCAGGACTCTCTTGAGAGAGGGAGTGCTACCTGACGAAGGAGAAAGCCTCCGAAAGCTTGTGAATTTAAAATAAAACAGTTGGACTATAACCTGGTGTTGTAAGATTCCTTACATTTGTCAACCCCAGTCCATTACCGGCATCTCCACATCATCAAGAAGTATGCAACAGCATCCTGCAAAGTTTTTGTAACCTTCTAAGTTTTTTCCTCCTTCCCTGTACGTAGTGCAGCAGCCTCTGCATTGTGCCTCCACAACAAGATCGGCCGCTTACCGTATGGGGAATATTTGGATGTGACTCGCTGACCTATCACTCCATGGTACAGGATATAAGAGCACCAAAACAATCTGTCATTGCGATACCCTTGTGTGTTTGCATCACTAATACTGCAAGTACACTGAGGGGTATTTCAGTGGATACAGATCACAAGTAGTCTTATCATACAAGCAATCTCCCACTTCCTGCTGGAAGCAGCCATTTTGTGAATAATTAGCCTGTGATTTCATTATTTTTGACAGCACTGAGCTAGGAACTACTCTCTTCCTGCCCCCCCCTCCCCCTCCACACCCACCTTAAAGACAGCAGCTTAGCTTATTCACATCATCAATCTGATAAATGTATTAATAAGTTTGCGCACTTGTACCATTTTTCTGGAAGGCATATGTTTGTGTGTGGCTGCATCAAGCTGTGCGTAGACCCTCGGTACGCAAACACAAAGTGTCACTACGTGCTGAGGTTCTACCGGTGTTGAGAAGGATAGGCCTGGCCACGCTGCCACGGAACGCTCCATCCAATTGGACCATTCCGCCCCACCTGTCCTTCGTGGAAAAGTTTGTGCAGAAAAACACCTTTGACCACAAGGCGATCAGCAAGTGGTCCGCATGTAACGTCCTCGAGACCCTGCGGGAAAAGGAGATGGTGGATCCTGTCGGTTGGTTCCCCGAGCAGACTGTCAGTGTCATTTGGCAGAACGCCTCATCGCCAGAGCTGTCAAACAAGCTTGGCTGGTGGTGAGAAGGGCCCTTCCCATCAGATCCTTCATGCACTCCCGGAGTCTCAGCGCCACCGCGCGCTGTCCCCGAGGAGGCTGTGGTGGAGAAGAGACTGTCACCCATCTCCTTCTGGAATGTGCCTTTGCAAAGAAGGTCTGGAGAGAGATGCAGCGGTATCTGTCCAGGTTCGTCCCGAGCAGTTCCGTAACACAGGACTCTGTGCCCTACGGGCTGTTCCCGGGGACGCACACCGAGATGGACATCAACTGCTGCTGGAAGACCATCAACTTGGTGAAAGACGCCCTTTGGTCTGCCCGAAACTTGCTGGTCTTCCAGTGCAAGGAGCTGTCCTCGACCGAGTGTTGCAGACTGGCACATTCTGAGGTCCAGGACTACGTGCTCAGGGACGCAGTGAAGCTGGGTGCGGCCGCCGCAAAGTCCCTGTGGGAAAGGCAACCGTTTAGAGCCTTCCCACCATTGTATACCGAGGGGCTGCAATCAGGGAAAAACCCTCTCGGGCAGAATGTAAAATTCAAATTGATGTAATGTACCTGTAATGAATCTCTAATGTGCCTGTAATGAATATGTAAAGTACCTGTAATGATTCTGAAATCAATAATCTGTATTGAGTGTAATGCAATGAGCACCCTAGAGTGTCATGAACTGTAATTATGTACAGTGTGTACATTGAACTGTACTTGATGTAACCTGCAAATTGTATAATCTGTATTGTGTATGTCTGGAATGTGATATGACAACTGTATTGTATGTATTGTTGCAAATTTTATGAATAAAGTATATTTTTTGGAAAAAAAAAATTGTTGATTGTTGGTGAATGTTAACCCAGTATTTAAATAATCTACAGTCAGCTCCAGAATATGAAGCATAGATAATCATATATAATGTGTACTAGTCCGTTTCCTGTGGCATTACACATGGAAAGTCAAAACCAAGTGTAGTTTTTCAGGTGAAGCTGGGTTAGAGGTTGGGTGATATTTGGACCAGGGCATTCAGACGTAATTCATTCCCCATTTTAAAGTCATACATACTGACCGTATTTTTATATTTCCATTATAAATTCCTATGTCCACATTTATAATGGAAACTGCCTATGTAATCTTGTCACGCTGTAATTACAGCCTCCCCCCAGTGATGGTGCAAGCACCTGCACTTGCAGGAGAATGTAATTACAGTGTAACAAGTTTACAAAGGCAGGTTCCATTATAAATGTGGACACAGGAATTTATAATGAGAAAATTGACAGGAAGCATGTGCAGACGTAAGACTTTCAAAGATAGATGGATTATGAAGTGTGGAGCTCAAATTAACCAAACTGCTTTCCTTTCATTCTTTTTGTACAGAATTCTAATGGCCAAAACCCATTTGGATCACTCCCATTTTATAGAATCCCTGGTCCAAGCATTAAGTACTCCTTAGGCATCCTATTTTAATTTTAGCACCCTGAAGATGTGGAGCCTTCTGCTGAATTCTGGTTGGAGACAGCAGCACATTGGTGTCAAATATCGTTGGTCAGAGTTCCAGTTTCGCTTTTGATTGAGTTGTTGAATAATTAAATGACTGTGAAACAAGGATTTCAAATCCTGGACTTTACAGAGATTCTGAGACAAGGATAAAGTTTCCTGGGAAATCATTCATTCCTATTGTACAGAATTCTAATGGCCAAAACCCATTTGGATCACTCCCATTGGTAACTGATTCAAAGATTTGTGCACCAGCTGGTTTCAAATCAAAGTGAAAGGGCCACGGGAGAAAAATGACCTTCCTCCCTTTACTGATTAGATTTTAAGGCAATAGCCCACTTCCAACTGACCCAGTTTTCCTGTGTTCCAGTGTTAAGAGATTCTAGTTTAATAGGAATATAACCCTTCTCCCTGCCCCTCCCACACACATCACCTGCATCAAAATTTGAAGGAGTTGACTTGTGGCTAAGCAGGAAGAGTGAGGTGCCAGGATTGACAAAGACTGGTGCATCTTGTTTTCCCAGTCTACATTGAGGGAGGAAATTAGCCAAGGTTCTTGCTCCTAATCATTATCCAGTAACTATTGGCTGTGATCTCTCCCAACCTCAACACATAATCAAATAACCTCACTTACTGTCAGAGTGCATAGATAAAGACTGGCACTTGGGCAAGATATAGAGGGCCACAGCCTCCCCATGGGTCCAATTTAGCATCGTATGAAGAGGGGAGGAAAGTGGGATAAGACAAAAAAAAAGAAAGTTCACTGTGAAACCATCAGCAGAGAAATGCTCAGTAAAAAAGTTGGTCCGATCACCACAGTAGACAAAATAAATTGTAAACAGCTGTCTGTAAACGGAGGCCTTTGCTAATGAAAGAGTTGAAGAGATATGGGCCATTGCATGGCCTACTATGAGTAGTCAAAGCAGTCCTGCTGTGTATATGGGCTGGCACTGATTCTCATCAGCTTCAGTTCTCAGAGTACACTCACACCCCATACTAAAAAAACACAGCTCAAGAGGCACTGAATTAATACGTGTACAGTTTATTTTATTGAGAAATGCAGCTGAAGGGCCAAGGCCAATGTTGCACTAACCAAGGTTGAATAGAGCAGGAAGGAAAATGAGCTACATTAGGAAATACGGTTAGGTGACGCTGAGCTTGGTTTTTGGGAGACAGTTTAATGAGTCTAGATTTAATTCTGTGGAAATTTTTTTTTTTATTCGTTCACAGGATGTGGGCGTCGCTGGCAAGGCCAGCATTTATTGCCCATCCCTAATTGCCCTTGAGAAGGTGGTGGTGAGCCGCCTTCTTGACCCGCTGCAGTCCATGTGGTGACGGTTCTCCCACAGTACTGTTAGGTAGGGAGTTCCAGGATTTTGACCCAGCGACGATGAAGGAACGGCGATATATTTCCAAGTCGGGATGGTGTGTGACTTGGAGGGGAACGTGCAGGTGGTGTTGTTCCCATGTGCCTGCTGCTCTTGTCCTTCTAAGTGGTAAGTAACATTCGCGCCAGATAAGTGCCAGGCAATGACTCCTTCTTGTGATTCTATGGGTAAGATGGGTATAGAGGGATATGGGCCAAGTGCAGGCAATTGGGACTAGCTTAGTGGTATAAACTGGGTGACATGGACATGTTGGGCCGAAGGGCCTGTTTCCATGTTGTAAACTTCTATGATTCTGGTAGAGGTCGCGGGTTTGGGAGGTGCTGTCGAAGAAGCCTTGGCGAGTTGCTACAGTGCATCCTGTGGATGGTACACACTGCAGCCACAGTGCGCCGGTGGTGAAGGGAATGAATGTTTAGGGTGGTGGATGGGGTGCCAATCAAGCGGGCTGCTTTATCTTGGATGGTGTCGAGCTTCTTGAGTGTTGTTGGAGCTGCACTCATCCAGGCAAGTGGAGAGTATTCCATCACACTCCTGACTTGTGCCTTGTAGATGGTGGAAAGGCTTTGGGGAGTCAGGAGGTGAGTCACTCGCCGCAGAATACCCAGCCTCTGACCTGCTCTCGTAGCCACGGTATTTATATGGCTGGTCCAGTTAAGTTTCTGGTCAATGGTGACCCCCAGGATGTTGATGGTGGGGGATTCGGCGATGGTAATGCCGTTGAATGTCAAGGGGAGGTGGTTAGACTCTCTCTTGTTGGAGATGGTCATTGCCTGGCACTTATCTGGCGCGAATGTTACTTGCCACTTATGAGCCCAAGCCTGGATGTTGACCAGGTCTTGCTGCATGCGGGCTCGGACTGCTTCATTATTTGAGGGGTTGCGAATGGAACTGAACACTGTGCAGTTATCAGCAAACATCCCCATTTCTGACCTTATGATGGAGGGAAAGTAATTGATGAAGCAGCTGAAGATGGTTGGGCCTAGGACACTGCCCTGAGGAACTCCTGCAGCAATGTCCTGGGGCTGAGATGATTGGCCTCCAACAACCACTACCATCTTCCTTTGTGCTAGGTATGACTCCAGTCACTGGAGAGTTTTCCCCCTGATTCCCATTGACTTCAATTTTACTAGGGCTCCTTGGTGCCACACTCGGTCAAATGCTGCCTTGATGTCAAGGGCAGTCACTCTCACCTCACCTCTGGAATTCAGCTCTTTTGTCCATGTTTGGACCAAGGCTGTAATGAGGTCTGGAGCCGAGTGGTCCTGGCGGAACCCAAACTGAGCATCAGTGAGCAGGTTATTGGTGAGTAAGTGCCGCTTGATAGCACTGTCGACGACACCTTCCATCACTTTGCTGATGATTGAGAGTAGACTGATGGGGCGGTAATTGGCCGGATTGGATTTGTCCTGCTTTTTGTGGACAGGACATACCTGGGCAATTTTCCACATTGTCGGGTAGATGCCAGCGTTGTAGCTGTACTGGAACAGCTTGGCTAGATGCGCAGCTAGTTCTGAAGCACAAGTCTTCAGCACTACAGCTGGGATGTTGTCGGGGCCCATAGCCTTTGCTGTATCCAGTGCACTCAGCCGTTTCTTGATATCACGTGGAGTGAATCGAATTGGCCGAAGACTGGCTTCCGTGGTGGTGGGGATATCGGGAGGAGGCCGAGATGGATCATCCACTCGGCACTTCTGGCTGAAGATGGTTGCAAACGCTTCAGCCTTGTCTTTTGCACTCACGTGCTGGACTCCACCATCATTGAGGATGGGGATGTTTGCAGAGCCTCCTCCTCCCGTTAGTTGTTTAATTGTCCACCACCATTCACGACTGGATGTGGCAGGACTGCAGAGCTTTGATCTGATCCGTTGGTTGTGGAATCGCTTAGCTCTGTCTATAGCATGTTGCTTCTGCTGTTTAGCATGCATGTAGTCCTGAGTTGTAGCTTCACCAGATTGGCACCTTATTTTTAGGTACGCCTGGTGCTGCTCCTGGCATGCTCTTCTGCACTCCTCATTGAACCAGGGTTGATCCCCAGGCTTGTTGGTAATGGTAGAGTGAGGAATATGCCGGGCCACGAGGTTACAGATTGTGCTGGAATACAATTCTGCTGCTGCTGATGGCCCACAGCGCCTCATGGATGCCCAGTTTTGAGCTGCTAGATCTGTTCTGAATCGATCCTATTTAGCACGGTGGTAGTGCCACACAACACGTTGGATGGTGTCCTCAGTGTGAAGATGGGACTTCATTTCCACGAGGACTGTGCGGTGGTCACTCCTACCAATACTGTCATGGACAGATGCATTTGCGACAGGTAGATTGGTGAGGACGAGGTCAAGTAAGTTGAGAGTATTCCATCACATCATACAAGGAAGAGAAACAGTGGAGTCGATTTGAACTCTCCCTGTTTGGTGGAAGCCAGGTGGGCGGCAGTTAAAATTGAGCAGGGGCCTTACCCATTTCTTTCCCACCCCGATCTGGCTGACTGCAATTTTAAATTAACCCGCCATAATCTGACGGGGTCCTCTTTAAACATGGAGATTGAGCTCCGATGACATTATTGGGGCCCAATTAGCATTTTTAACCTGAGGCATGAGTGGAGTAGCAGGGATGGCTTCCCTGCCAGGCAAAACCTAGTGGGAAAGCAGCCAGGGCCAGAAGGGGCCCAGTAAGGTAAAATTTTTTTTTAAAAATCGGTTTCATTGTGGGCCAGGAGGAGCAGGAGTGCTCCTTCGAGCCACACAAGGAAACTTTGGGCCTTCCCTGCCCTGGGCTTCACCCCTCTCCCCCAACCGGGATTTCCCTCCTGAAGCATTTACCTTGTGCCGGGGACCGTTTCCCTGGGTCCCCCGTGGGGGCCTCCTGCTGCCCAATTTTAACGGCTGGGCAGCCACTTCCCACTGACTTCCCTGCCATTTTGGTAAGGAAGCGGCATGCTAATGAGACCCGAACGTTAAAATCAGCCTAGCCTCCCTGCTCCTGCTCCCGGTTGGGCCGGCCTCTCGCTTTGCCGCATTCCCGCCCGGGAGTTAAAGTCGAGCCTGGTTTGTGGCAATGTATTTGTAGTGTAACAAGAGCAGAGTTCTGTTCTGCTTCATATTACTAGGCCAAGTGCTATGAACTTAAAATGAAAGCCTGTTAGGTGCTTCTGCAAGGAGTTCTTTTGTCTTTGTTGTCTTAGTCTTGAAGGCCTGTATATAAGCAACACACCAAACAGCTAGCTATGAGTATGAAAGGAGAGTGGTCTGCCTCTGTTTATGTTATTACCTGTAAGCAGATCGTCATCAGATCAAGGTTGTTTGGTTAATACCTCAGGTTGGTGAAATCATAATGTATTCAAGTGGCATACAAGAGGGAGGAAACAAAAGTCATCATTCGTAATAATTGATTCATCAGGGGACATCCTGAAATTAAGGTAGTTGATGTCTCAATTTACACTTATAATGTGAAAGATCTGCTTTGATCTGTGATGTCAAAAGCTTTCGTGGAGAGGTATATTTGCAATTAACTCTCCATATTCTGCAGTTCACTAATTTGCACAGTTTATTTCCATGTTTCTGTGGTGCAACAGACATATGCACCATGTGAAAATTCAGAGACTCAGTTGCAAAAATTCTACGACTTCAGAACATGCTATTTTCAAGTCAGGATAAAATACTAAGTTTAGTACTGCAATTTATTCTGCAGTATTCATTTTACTTTCATGTGAATTTCTTTCTTGTAGTAAATTCAACTATAGGGTCTGACATATGGGAGTGAAATCGTCATGGGCAGAATTTGAAAAGAAAACCGGGCGAGTGTAAAATGGGCGGCCAATTCGCTATCGCCATTTTGCTCTACGCCCGAGGTGAATTTCATCCCCAAAGTGTTTTTCTGCCTATCAAAGAGAAAAGGAGTGCATGGTGAGCAACCCGTATGACTTCCAGTGTGTACCCCAGTGATAAAAGGATAACTGTTAATCCTATGGCACATTAATTCTATTCATGGTGTGCTTTAAATTGTAAGAGTCTGTTCACAGGGGTCATGGATTCAGCTATATAAACTGTAATTTACCGTGAACATGAATAAAGAGATTTGGGAGAAAGCCTGAATCACAAAAGGAGCTTAGGATAAACGAGAGAGAAAAGTTCAGAGAAACATTGGCCATTAAATATCAATAAAATAGAGACAAGGAAAGTTGCAATGGAGAGTTTAGAGGATAGAGATGTGAGCGATTACTTACTTTTATATTGACACATTTCTCATTTCAAGAAATCTTTACAACAAGGATTGCACAGGATTTGAAAGGCCTATACTTTACAAAGCCATATAAAAATATACTCTAGCAGCTTGGAACACATATACAAAATCCATATGTCAACAATGTTACTGCAGTGACAATGGTAATGGTTGTTATCCATGACCATCTGGATGAAACTACTCTATCAATATTACTGAGGAGCATCAGATGGGGAAAGTTTGGCTGTGATGAACCCCTACATTCAAATAACCTGCCAACACTCACTGTCTAGTCACATGTATGAAGAACTATAACTTGGACAAAGTACCAGAGTGTGACTGGCACCTGTGGAACTATTCCCCAGAAATGGTCAGCACCTTGAGCAAAGGAGGGGAAAAATCGGCATAGGAAAAATATTTGTACCAAAAGAGTGGTTAGAAAGTGGAACTCGCTACCACAAGGAGTAGTTGAGGCGACTAGCACAGATGCCCTTAAGGGGAAGCTAGATAAACACTTGAGGGAGAAAGGAATAGAAGAATATGTTGATGGGGTTAGATGAAGAAGAACGGGAGGAGGCTCTTGTGGAGCATAAATACTGGCATGGACCTGTTGGGCCGAATGGCCTGTTTCTGTGCTGTATATTCTATGTAAATCTTTGTAAAGAAAGAATCATAGCCATGAGTTGATAGAAAAAAATGAAGACAGATGGGAAAGATAAAATAGTGAGGATAACAAATAGGAGAAAAACAAAGGAAAAATTTGGGATTATTCCCCATAAAATCACTTCATCTCTCTCCTTTCACGTCCTTGGGCAATGCACCAATTGCAATTGAGATGACAAGTAGCCTGATCTGCTTCTAGGTCTCCACCATGGGAAAATGACTTGCTCGCCTCTGAGGGATTGTTAGCTTCCAATCACCATCTCCCTACAGTAATGTGATTGAGAGTGCGAATTCAGTACTTGGGTGGGGGCATGCCTTAGTCTGACGTCTCAGTGATGGCATGTGTACATGCCAGCCTAGTAAACTAGGAGAAGCTGACAACTTGAAAACGTCCCTGAATATAGTCCTCATGATATGTAAGGTGGGACATGGCCTTGTAACCCCAGCATGTAAACCCAACATTCTATCACTTGTATCATAGGAAAAAAATAAAAGTATACAAAAGCAGTTGAATCAGTGGTACATGGAGGAATTTCTAAAGGGGAATACTGTAACTGAGGATTTATTTTCTAGGAGGATGGGAAAGTCTGGGGGGCCCTGTAGACTTTTTACACTCTTATTTGGTGCATCTTTCATCATTTTGAGCCTCTTGTAATTTTGGCCGGGAAATTCTTCGGAGATGCTCCCACTCCACTGGCGTTACTTCGCTGGAGATACAGCAGAAACCCCATTTACTCCGGTAAACTTCTGGCAAAGTGACGCTGATGGAGCGGGAGCAGTTCCGAAGAATTTCCTGGCCATTGTCTTTCAAGCCAAAAATAAATTTATCCTGGGGATCACAAATAATTTAAGTACGAAAATAAAGGATTTGGAGAAATTTCAATGAAACTTTACAGGGTCTAATCCTTCCATTTGGTATATTAACCCACAGCTACACTATATTAATTTATGAACCACAATCTTTTACAGCACGCACCCTCAGTGAACCCAACCAGCTTATTGTGCCTGACAGCTCCTAGTGCAAGCAGCACTGGAACCAAGTCACCTTAGCTCTGTTGTTGATTGCATAAGGGTATGAAAGCAGTGACGTAGCTGCAGGAAGAGATGCATATTTAGGCCTCGATTTTAAGGAGGGGGTTAAAATATCAGGATCCCGACTCCATTCCCGTCCCTTTAAATTTCAAAGTGCAGAAATTAGGCCATGGGCAGGGCTCCCGCAAAGGGGAGACGGGGGCCTAATTAACATACCAAAGTCGCAGCCTGATGACATCATCGACACCACGACTTAGATTTAATAGTAAGTGGGGGGGAGGCCCGACTGTGGGATTCCCGGCGGCGGCTCTGAGGCGGGAGCTGCCGACTCCCCCAGGCAATTGGCTCTTTTGGCACTCCTTGTGGGCCAGGAGGAGCAGGAATGCTCCCCACTGACCCCTCAAGGAAGCCTTCGGCCTCCCCCAACTTCGAACTCCAGCCTCCCACCAACCCCCCCCCCCCCCCCCAGCCCTCTTGATCGCCAGCTTCCCTTCCCTCTCTTTCGCCCACCCTCACGCCCCACGGGTCCCTGATTGCTGCCTTCTGCCACTAGTGTTCTTTCCCGCCCGCCAGCCAGGATGTCTATTTGGCTGGGCGGAAGGTGGCCCTACAATATGCTAATGAGATCGGCAGGGCCTCCACGTCTCCAGCCTCGCCGGGTTCTTCGGTCTATTTCGGCCTCCCCTGCACCCTCCCCAGCTCCCCGTTATTATCGGGGCCTTAGTGTTTGTACCAATTTTAATTTTTCCAGCTCATATTTACACATTCCTTATTTGTGGCATAATTATTGCTTGTTTAATACTGGTATTTTTATGGTGGCAATACAAATGGAGGTTATTCGGTCACTTCAGGGTGAATCATGAGCTCCCTTGTCCTTGCTTATTGTACTGATCAGAGTTTAAACTCCTACTGATGTCTCGAGGCTATGTCGACTGGTTATTGCCACAATCACTCATACTCCTTAGTTGCCCTACCCACCCAGAGCTAAAATTAAGCCTTTTTTTCAAATTAATTGTATCCTCTCAAAATTAGCCCCAGAAAGCATATTGCTAAAAAAAGAAACACACAATTCAGAATGCAGCATAATACAGCTTGTAATGAGTGTGGGACCAAGAAGCTGACAATTGGAAATCCAACAATTTAACAGGGTAAGATAAATTATTTTGTTCACTCCACTTCTTGACGAACCCTACCACCGTTGAAACAGCTGTCCATGCTGTTGTCACCTCCAGGTTTGATTTCTCCAGAACTCTCCTCGCTGGCCTCTCGAGCTCCACCCTACGTAAACACCAACTTATTCAAGTCTGCACTGCCCACATCTTATCTCACCTGTCGTCCTGTTCTCCTTGGCTATCACCTATCCATGCAAACTCTTCCAGCTCTACATCCCAGCCTGCACCCTGTGGTCTTCCGACTCTGGCCTACAGTACAAACCCCTCTCTCCACCCCACCCTTCAGCCATCATGGCTCTGCGCTCTGCAACTCTCTTCCTAAACCCCTCCACTTTACTAAATCTCTTCCCATTCAAGAACCCCCTCAAACCTATTTGTTCTACCATTCCCTAAACCTCTTAAGTTCTGTTTGGTGCCTGGTCCTTCTCCCCTTTTGGGATGTTTCACTACGTTAAAGTGATACATAACTGCAAGTTGTTGTTTAGTTTGAAGAAACCAAGAAAAAATGCTGATTAGGATCTGATTTCTAATTATTAACAAAGAAACAACAATCACACAGGAATTTGCACATGTATAACTATGTTGCTGTGGTGCTTTGGGACATCCTGAGGTTGTGAAAGGTGCTATATAAATGCAATTTCTGTCTTTAATAAAAAAAACTGTGTTAATCTATGAATGACATCTTTCAAGTTCAGCCAAACAGATAGGATGGTTCATATTATGCACCAATAATATTACTGAAATGCTGTTACTCCAATAATCACACATGAAATTGAATCTACACCAAATTTATTTTACTTCAATAAATTCAGTTGAAAATTTATTTTCAGCTTGGTGTGTTTCACTAGCCCCAGCTGGTCTGAGCCTGATCTCTCCATTAGGATCCATGCACATAGTGAAGGACATCAAGGCTCTGGTGAGGGGGCAGAGGAATGTGACCAGGCTGATACCAAGGGGGTAATTTTAACCCCCAAGAATGGGTGAGTTGCAGGCAGGTGGGAGGTTAAAGTAGCAGCTTTTTGGAGCAGGACCGCCCACTTTCGGGTTTAACCCAGGCTCGTTAGGATGCACCGCGCAACAAAAACCCGGAAGTCCCGTCCCCACTTAAAGCCGGCGGGCCGATATTTAAAGGACCAATCCAGGTAGTTGAAACACTTTAGTACTTAACTTTTTGTGGATTCTGCAACAGAAACGGATTTAACTTCTCCTAAACGTGTTATCCCCGTGACTTCTGAAACACGCCATTGAAACGGAGGTAAGTTGCAGCCACAGCTCATTTGGCTCTTTAAACCAGTGATTGACACATCTCAATAAAAGGTGAGGTATTGCAGCTGGGCACTCAGTTCTCTCAGACAAACGTTTGGGAGTTCTTTGTGTTTAGGCTGAGTATTCTTTGTTGTGACTGAAAATTCTTGTGTTACATAAGAACATAAGAACATAAGAAATAGGATCAGAGGTAGGCCTTATGGTCCCTCGCGCCTCCTCCACCATTCAATAAGATCATGGCTGATTGTGGACCTCAATTCAACTTTCCCGCCCTATCCCCATATCCCTTGATTTCCCCTAGAGTCCAAAAACCTATCTATCTCAGCCTTGAATATAGTCAACGACTCAACATCCACAGCCCTCTGGGGTAGAGAATTCCAAAGATTCACAACCCTCTGACTGAAGAAATTCCTCCTCATCTCAGTCTTAAATGGCCGACCCCTTATCCTGAGTCTATGTCCCCTAGTTCTAGACTCTCCAGCCAGGGGAAACAACCTCTCAGCATCTATCCTGTCAAGGCCCCACAGAGTCTTATATGTTTCAATTAGATCACCTCTTATTCTTCTAAACTCCAGAGAGTATAGGCCCATTCTACTCAATCTCTCCTCATAGGACAACCCTCTCATTCCAGGAATCAATCTAGTGAACCTTCGGTGCACCGCCTCCAAGGCAAGTATATCCTTCCTTAGATAAGGAGACCAAAACTGTACACAGTACTCCAGGTGAAGTCTCACCAAAACCATGTACAATTGTAGTAAGACTTCCTTACTCTTGTACTCCAACCCCCTTACAATAAAGGCCAACATGCCATTTGCCTTCCTAATTGCTTGCTCTACTTGCATGCTAACTTTTTGTGTTTCTTGTACGAGGACACCCAAATCTCTCTGAACATAAACATTTAATAGTTTCCCATCATTTAAAAAAATTCTATTTTTCTATTCTTCCTACCAAAGTGAATAACCTCACATTTCCCTACATTATACTCCATTTGCCACCTTCTTGCCCACTCACTTAACCTGTCTATATCCCTTTACAGACTCTCTGTGTCCTCCTCACAGTTTACTTTCCCACCTAGCTTTGTATTGTCAGCAAACTTGGATACATTACATTCGGTCCCTTCATCTAAGTCATTAATATAGATTATAAATAGCTGAGGCCTCAGCACCGATCCTTGCGGCACCCCACTAGTCACAGCCTGCCAACCTGAAAATGCCCCATTTATCCCTACTCTCTGTTTTCTGTTGGTTAACCAATCCTCTATCCATGCTAATATATTACCCCCAACCCCATGAGCCCTTATCTTGTGTAACAACCTTTTATGTGGCACCTTATCAAATGCCTTTTGAAAATCCAAATATACTACATCCACTGGTTCCCTTTTATCTACCCTGCTAGTTACATCCTCAAAAAACTCTGATAAATTTGTCAAACACGACTTCCCTTTCATAAAACCATGTTGACTCTGCCCAATCATATTATGATTTTCTAAGTGCCCTGTTACCACTTCCTTAATAATGGATTCCAGCATTTTTCAACAACTGATGTCAGGCTAACTGACCTGTAGTTCCATGTTTTTTCTCTCCCCCCTTTCTTGAATAGCGGGGTTACATTTGCTACCTTCCAATCCTCTGGGACAGTTCTAGAATCTAAGGAATTTTGGAAGATCACAACCAATGCATCCACTATCTCTGCAGCATCTCTTTTAGAACCCTAGGATGTAGGCCATCAGGTCCAGGGGATTTATCAGCTTTTAGTCCCATTAGTTTCTGCAGTACTTTTTCTCTACTGATATTAATTACTTTAAGTTCCTCACTCTCATTGGCCTCTTGGTTCCCCACTATTTCTGGTATGCTTTTTGTGTCTTCTACTGTGAAGACAGATACAAAATATTTGTTTAACGTCTCTGCCATTTCCTTATTCCCCATTATAATTTCTCCTGTCTCAGCTCTAAGGGACCAATGTTTACTTTTGCTACTCTCTTCCTTTTTACATACTTGTAGACGCTCTTACAATCGTTTTTATATTTCTTGCTAGTTTACTTTCATATTCTATTTTCTCCCTTTTTATCAATTTTTTGATCATCCTTTGCTGGTTTCTAAAACTCTACCAATCCTCAGGCTTACTACTCTTCTTGGCAACATTATAGGCCTTGTCTTTTAATCTAATACTATCCTTAACTTCTTTAGTTATCCACAGATGAATCATTTTCCCCGTGGAGTTTTTATTTCTCAATGGAATGTATGAGAATGTTGAAATATTTCTTTAAATGTTTGCCATTGCTTATTTACTGTCAAAATCTTTAATCTGATTTCACAATCTATCTTTGTCAACTCGCTCCTCATACCTATGTAATTGGCTTCATTTAAGTTTAAGACTCTAGTTTCTGACATAAGTATGTCACTCTCAAACTCAATGTGAAATTCTATCATATAATGATCACCCTTCCCCAGGGGATCTTTTACTGTGAGATTACTAATTAACCCTGTCTCATTACACAGTACAAAATCTAAAATAGCCTTTTCCCTGGTTGGTTCCATGACAAATTTACCTATATTTTAGAGCCCCTCAAACTGACAAGATCAGGATGGGGGGGCGGGGGCACAATGAATCTATTCCATAGTACCTCGGAGGAGGAGGATAATGTAGATGGGGAACCCATTGCCAGAGCAGCCGTGCACATTGCTGCCTGTGATGCCAGGGATGTCCTCATCTCTAACAGGTTCTCATAATGAGATGTGCAAATTGAAGACTTTGAAATACTCAGGCTGCCTGGAACAATTACCACCAGCAACCTCCCCACCATCCCTTTGCACAAAACAGTCTTTCAGCCACACATACACCCATTGCACACATGCACAATGGGTGGCATGATGTCTTGGTGTCACGATGAAGCACATGAAAGGACAAATTCACAAAAGGGACTCAATAATGGTCAAGACATGGCAGTGGTTGTTATAATGATTAAATTTAATGTGACATTACAAAAAAAATATATAAATTACAGCTCGTCAAATACCCTTGTGGATATCCTTGATGAATTACAATTGCCTTTCTCCTTCTACCGCTTGTACGTGGTGCAACCCCTGTGGCTTCAGCGGAGGTAGTGGCAGGTTGCTCAGATACCTGCACTGACTGCTGAGATGCTCTCAGCCTACGACCTATGGGTTTTGGAGCCCGCCAAAGACTGCTCCACCTGCACCTGTGGAGGGACAGTCTCGGCCATCGGGAGACGAGGCAGCATTGCGGGTGCTGGTTGAGGAGGGAGCAATGGGTGAGACGTGGGAGCGCATTGAGTGGAGTCCCCACTTCCAAGTCCCCTTAAACCATCATCCCTCTCCCGGGCCAGCACAACATCACTTCCACCACACTGCTGGCCAGTAGGTTGGTGAGCAGATGTGCCGCATTGTAAGGCCACGGCTAACATATCTGCCTGTTTAAGGCGGCAGATGTGTTTGCATCCAGAGTCCGCATGGCCGTTGCAATGGCCTGCACGGATTCATTTGAGAGCCATGCTTGAAGCTCAATGGAGGCTACCATTTTCTCCATCGCAGACATTCTCACACTTACCTGCACCACCAATCCACTAGCGATGGAGTTGGATTCCTCCATCCTCTCCGCTATTAGGGCGAGTGCGTGAGGCACTTTTTCCGTTACTTCAAAAAGTTGTTTCTGCACTACCATTCTCCTTCTCAACGATGGCCCTCGGGATTCAGCATCTACGTACAGCTGAGCAGAGCTTGGAAAGGAGTGCGCCCCCTGACGCGGACTCTCCACAGCTGCCCCTGCCACTAGTGTCTGCTCGTGCTCACTTATGAGTGGTAAATCACCAAGTGACAACTCAACTAACTGTCTAACAGGACCCACCGAAGTGCAAGTATCAGCACTGGTGTATGGCTGTATGTCCTGTGATGGTGCACCCTCAGAAGGAATGAGCTCCTCAGAGGAATTGCTTTCTTCCATTTCGGCTGATTCCTCGTGAAGGTGTGAAGGCCCTGGAAGACAACAGAAAGCGATATTAATGATTCATCGCAAAAGTGACAATCTATCCAGTAACCATACTGAGGTCTGGCACAGTTACATCATCTTGTGTGTGAAAGATGTTAAAGTTCTGTCACCAGCCATCTGTGGGTTGCCAATCTCTCCATCTCTGATGGATTGGCATGTGACGGTCTGACTTATTTCCATGTCTTCCTCCTCCACATCTGTCACCTCCACTATGTAGTGAGCCACCTCCAGTTCTGCTCCTATCCCTTGCGTTTTGTGCTCTCTTCTCCTACAAGGTGAGAAAGAACAGACCTGTGAGTGACTGAAGGTGACGTTCACCCTTTGAATGCATTGCTTTGGGTGAGGCTGACCATGAAAGATAGGCATCAGAGGGTGACTATCAGACAGATACATCACGTTGCATCAGGATTGGGGTGAATGGCAGTGGTGGGTGAATAAATGGGCAGTTGAGGAAGGGCATAGAGACTGAAGGATGGTTGCTGCTGCTGACACTTAAGTGGGTGTGAGGAGTTCTGTGATGGGGTAGGCGTGCCAACACAGAGTGATGGGGGGGTATTGAACAACACAGGATGTGGGTGAATCAGCAACTGTACTCACTTTTCCTGATCTGGTTACATCATTAAAACGCTTCCTACGCTGAACCCAAGACCTGGGTACCGTGCTCCTGCTGCTCATCTCTTCTGCCACCTCCAGCCAAGCATTTTTGGTTACAGAGCCTGGTTTCTTCCTGCCATCCATTGGAAACATTACCTCTCTCCTGGCTCTCACTGCAGCCAACAGTATGTCCCGGGAGGCATCATTAAATCTGGGGGCAGCCTTTGCTTTCCTGTACTCCAGTTCTCCTTCCTCCTTCAATATCCATTCTTGGACTGGTCCTTTAAATAGTGGGCTTTAAATCGCGTTATTCGGGTGCACAGTAGGCCCACTGTGCAGCTTGGAAACGCAAAACCTGGAAACAAAGGTAATTGACTGCAATCGAGATGCGCTCGCAGATTTAAACGCGCTCACTTTGCCTCCGGGTTCCCCACGTGCCAATCCACCCACCCGCTGACTTCCCACCGCCATGCTAAAATCATGGCCCAAGTCTTAGACCTCTTCGTTATGATGATTTTTTGCAGAAATGCAATCTTAAAGGGTGAGGATGATGAAGGGATTGGATACAATCTGGTTAGATAGATTATTTGAGGATGATAGGAATGTTAGGGCTACAGGTTATGTCTACAAAATGCGTAAGCAAAGATTAGGTTACATAATGGGAATTATTTCTTTTTGCAAAGTGTCATCACCGCCTTCTGCAACAAACTGCTGATATATAGGGGCCAGGGTTTTCTTTTTCTACATTCGCCAGCCTGTGATTTTCTGCCTATTAATGTGAACAGCTGGCGACAGAGTAAGGTTGGCAGAGGCTTGTGAGCAGGCCTTGTGCCTTTCCTCTCATTGCTTAGGGTTACCACTGTTTCTCAAGTCTAAAATTGGACAGAGATAAACAGGGATAAGGCATTGCAGGATCACAGTTTGAGTTCTATGGTCCGCTTTGCTGCCAAAGACATTTCATTGAAGATAACTAATGCCTCAACATCATGAGATACAGTAGTTCGCGGGAAAATAGACTTCCGTTTTAAATGTCCAACTTCTGATTTACGGCTTATAAATTTCCAGATTACTCACTCAAAAACCTGGCTGTCCAGTCTAAAACTGGACAAGAGGCGACTGAGAGAAAATTAACAAAATATTTTTTTAACAAATGGGGAGAAAGAAAAAAAGAAAAGGGTGGAGGGAGAGAGGGAAAGAAAGATGTAATTGTTCCACTGTGCATTCCTGGAAAAACTGTTCTTTGATGACAGCATTACAAACTCTTTAATCAATAGCATTGTGTGATCTCACCTCTCACTGTCTACCCCCTTTTCCAAAATACTTCTGACTGAGATCATAAGCTCATTGTGTGAGGAACCATGCCAATAAATGTACAAGCTACCAGTCTGTGCAGCTGCATATTTGCCACATTACAGCGCCTGTGACCAAGACTACCCACCTTTGCAGTAAATCCAACCTCGTCTTCAAGGAGACATCACTGGATCTTGAATATTTCAACATGCACTCATGGTAAGTGCCAGTCAAACCCTTCAGCAGTAAATTGGAGAGGAGGTGGAGGCCTTTTGCCAAAGTATCAGTGTTCCACGAGGGATGCGAGAGAAAATTGCACAATTGTCTATAATTGCTACAATTACCTGACACCAGTGTACAAATGATCAGTAGAGGCAGTCTCTCCTGGCTTAATCCACTGATATAGACTGCTTAAATACAGCAGTCAATATCACCACGGAAACAGGTCCAGAAAAAGGCACTGTCACCTTAAAGTAAGCATCCCTAGTCTATGAAATCAGGTCAGGACAAGCAGTGAATTGAAGCGATGACCCAAATTGCAGTTGGATGAAGAGCCTGGATTTTGAGGTCTCACAGGTCCTGTTTTTAAAGGAAGAACACTTGCAAGGCATCAAGTTCTGTACAGGCTGCAGACAGCAGATTGAGTGGAGGAGTCATCTATGCGCATTTGCAGTACCACGGTGGATGGCTTTTGTAGCACTGTCATCCACCCTGACGCCTGTGGCAGCTCCAGGGACATCTGCTGTGGAGGCCATCATAACAGAGGCCCTGAGGACAGTCTATACTTCTTCCATGCATATACCTGATTGTTGCAATGGAAGCACAGGACGCCAGATTGGACAGGGCTGACTATTCCGGCCTATAAATAATTGAGGCTGGGTTGCAGACACGCACCACACAGGGAGTCACTGATCTCACTGGTTTTGTAGGTCTGCTTTTCCACAGATCAGTGTCCGTGCAGAGTCAGTGCCCAATACTAATGAAATAGAAGGAATGGCCACGATGATGTGCTACCTTTCAGGATGTGCAGATTTGGAAGTGTGGGTACCAGCAAGTGATCATAGGTCACCTTTTGTGCTGTCTGACTTCACCAGCATCCCATTCTTCGTTCTCCTCTTCTTCCAAATACCTTAGGTAGGGGAATTCTCATTCGGAAATCCATTGATGCCAGTACTGGTGCTGGGGACAAAAAATAGACACATCAGAACCACAGTGCCAGCAGGAAAACAAAAGGAAATGGCCTAAAATATATTTACCTTGACATCATTGCGTCCTTTCCCATGACCTTTCATTTTCTTACTGCCCCCTACCTACCCTAGAGACCTATTTCACGTGGACATGATTTACATCCAACAGAACAGTGGGAAATAGCTTGCAGGGTGGGCCTGACCCCTAAATTGAACATTTGAATTTAATTCTCGCCTGTTTCAGTTGGATGCTTCTGCCAGTTCCCAGAAATGACAGCAGAAAATGGGGCAGCAGCTGAAGTGTGTGGAGATCTGATGTACTAGATCTCTGCTCCATTTCATGATGCTACCTATCTGATTAGCACTATAGAATTGGCTGGAGACCAGTGGAAAATCTAGAATTTTGTGTCTTTTTATCAGATTTCATGTCTCACTTTGATGTGGCCAATACTAGATGTTTGGCAAGCCCAGCTCTCACTGTCTCTATTTAATTTTTTGCCTCAATTTCTCCCATCCTCTCATAAAGACATTAGGGGTGAAATTGGTCTTCGGTGGTCGCACGACACAGGCGACAATAAAACACGGCCTGTTTTACACCCTGCCTGATGTTATTTTCTATTAACTTCATAAAAATTGGGAAAAAAATTGGGCAGAGTGTAAAATGGGCTGCCAGTTCATTATTGATCGATTTGCGTACTGCCAAAGACCAGTCTTACCCCTGATAACTCACCCTGTGGTAACAGTTTCAGGAGTGCTGGGCTTCACCCAATTGGCCGCTCTTCATGTGTTAGCCTGATGTTGCCATTCATGAAAGCTTAACCCAATCCTGTCCTCTCTCATTATCTACACACGAAGACTTTCCAGTAGGGGTTACTGGATAGCGATCAGCAGTAGAATACCTGGCTTATTTGTCAACTCGCTAACTCAGGGCTTAACTGTATTTTGACCGTTACAAAAATCTTTAAATAAGAAGATTTTTTTTGAAAAAAGGGTTGCCTTGTATCCTACACTGATTGGATTCCATTTCACAATTGGTGGTGATCACAATGGAAAACGTGACTTACATGCAAACTAACATAACTCGAACTTGTGTTTTGGTCAAAGGGCCAGTGGGAGGAACAGGCCTAACACCCCCCATGGAGTGAATTTCATCAGAAAAATTTTTTTTTTTTGAAAAACAACTTTAAAGAATCTCAGAGGTCGGATATGTCAAACTATCCACATGTATTGTAAGTACTGGCTGATTTCAAGAGAAAGAAAAATCAAATTTCTTATCAAAAAATACAATGAACAGGATAGTAAATTCGATAAAAAGCCTGAAATCGCAGACGCCTCAGCCTTGAGAGTCGAATCCTGGGTATTGATTATGTGTCTGCTTTTCCAATAGTTCTGATGCCTCTGCTTCAATAGATTATGACGGACGTGTCAAACAGGGATGAAAGAAGATACAGAAAAAATAAATCCAGCTTGAGAAAAAACAGGAAGGAACTCAATAATTTGAGAGCCACAGCCGCTTCTTTGGCGGCATCCATAGATTTTGCTTCAAGTTGGCTTCATACTAAACAGTTACCATGAATCTCCATGTGATAGGTGATCTGTGTCACACCCCTACGTGAACCACCACCTTCAGATGAGGAGGAGGGACAAACAGTGTTACTGACTTGTTCTCTCTGACTGTCCTAATAAATGTGAAATTATCTGAAACTGACACGTTGACTAGTCGGCCATGGAGGTGTAACCTGGTATGTCAGAAACTGCTCGGCATCAAAGGCATGCCGCAGACCCTCTTTCCCAGCCTCCTGTGAAGGTATCGGAACCTACCGACCACAATAGCTTCTTGGTTCTGAAACGAAAACAGAAAAATGCTGGAAACACACAGGTCTGTCAAGCCTGAAAAGCGAATAAAACAAGCCAGCGCCGTGGGTGCAGATACCGCTCGTGACAGAACTGTGTTCTGATGAACATCTGAAACATCACCCCACCTGCCCTCTCCCCAGGCATCAACCGACTCACCCCACATCACCACTGGATAGGAAAGATCTGAAGTTACTAAATTCAATGCTCAGACCAAAGGGTTGCAGAGTGCCCAGGAGAAAGATGAGATACTGTTCCTGAAGTTTGTGTTGGAACAGCATAGGAGACCAAAGTCAGAGTGGGAACAGGCAGAGAAATTAAAGTGGCATGGGGAAATTGGAATCTCACTTAGAAGCAGAACAGAAGCATTTGGCAAAGCGGTCATGCTCATCCAATCTGTTTGGTCTTCCCACTGTAGACGAGGTTGCAACATGAGCAGTGAATGCGGGATATTAGATTGGAGGAGGTTCACATACATTACTATCTCACACAAAAGGAGTGTTTGGCTCTCGGTTCAATGATGTGGGAGGAAGTGAATGAACAGGTGTTGTATAATGCTGAGGTTGTACAGTAGGTACAGAGAAGAGGCAGCTGGAAGTGAAGAGGTGGAAGAGTGAATAAGGGTATCTTGGAGGGAAGAGGGAGGAGAAGGGAATGAGGAGAAAGTGTGTTTGGTGGTGGGTTCATGTTGTAGGTGATGGAACTAGTGGTGGATGACCTCCAATGATGGCAGTAAAACTGTTTTCAAGGCAGATAAAAGCAGTTCAGCACTAGCAAAGATTTGTTAGCAGAAGTCACAAATCAGTTGTAGAATGCAGAAAAAACACCCAGATGTTAGCCAGCAGCCTAAAAGGACAAACCAGCAAGTAACCAGTATGGAGTGGATGATCCATTTAAATAGCACTGCTGTGGGGTCCTTGCTGCCTATTAGCACCATGATATGCTGAGTGAGTTTATCGCATAGTGAGCTCGATGCTGAGGCAGACCGATTTCACAAAATGGCCCTATAACGAGCGTAGGGCCCTTGTTTAAATATTGTAATAATACCTCTGATGCGCGCCCTGAACTCCTACAGAGAAGCCTGATCCAATTTGGCAGGCAACATGCACCACCAGCACAGAATGAGCGGGCGCACGCTGCCCACCATATTGGATCCTTAGATGCCCATTTTACGCCTGTAATATGAAGCAGAATGAAAGAAGCATAATCCACCTAGTTGTGGCAGTCAGCTTCTTAATTCTGTTTTTTCATTTTACAACAAAATTTCTGTGTCAAGAAGCCATTTAGTTTTGAACTGCATATGCTCAAAGTCAAAAGCAGCTGACCATGATGGCTGTGTGCCTGACAGGTAGGCTTGTAACAAGCATTCAGTGCCTGACTCCATGTCACCTGTTGGAGACAGAGCTCCCTCAAACTATGGTGAATGTGTTCAGGGGAGGGGCGCTCTGGTGCAGGAAGCTCTCTCACTAACAGCTGCAAAACACAAAACCTTTGCTCAGCTCCTCTTTTTCTCTAAAAGTAAACTGATGACCCTTTGAAATGTGTAAGAATGGGACTATAAGCTGTTGGTTCTCCAAGGCTAAACTGCAGTTCATTTTTTCTCTCCCATCATTAAAAATTGTGGTTTCAGGCGACTTGAGTGCCACAGTAGGTCAACACACTGTCCTTTCATCTCTCTGACTTGGCTTTGAATCCAGTCCAGACTGATGGAATGAAAGTCTTCTCTTTTTCCTTACTGTAAGGATCTTAAGTAAAATGAGTTAAGGACAGTCTCAACTCATTTCTGAGTGCTCCATTTTTCTCTTTTTCATGCTTTTTGTGTTTCGTTTCTGGTGTTTCTCTCTCTTCATTTATTTTCTATTTTGCTGCTTTCACTCCCCCTCTGTCTTTTCATTTTAAAGTTCATCTCAATTCCACATCACCCCAGACCCTGAGCTAATAAGCAGCAGGTGCACACTGTGACAAATGGCTGCCAAGATTTGTGCATACATGCCAACTTGGAAAAGTAGTAAAAGCTGACAGTTCAAAAAACAACCCTAAATATGAAGACAGGGAATTATACTGAAATTGCAGTGGGACATGGGCTGGGCATAACTTGAACAGCAGGCATTCCCAATATTTGATCAAAAAAGCTGAAGTACACAAAAACATAATTGCTGGTAATGAAGTCAAAATTTAGTGGATTTAGGTGCTGACGGCATGAGAATTATTTTCTGAGGCTCTGGTAACATGGGTACATCCTCAGAAATTTTCTTTGGGCTGGAAATTGCTTTAAAAAGAACGGTGAGCTCAATAGTGCTCACCGTTGTTAGTGGCCAAGTGAAAGAGCAAGTTCCAGCATTCGCAAATGCGCAGACAAATGCAGAATCCGGAACTTGCTCTTCCTGGTTTGCCGGCAATCTGACAGGTTCGCATTAAAGGGATACCGCCGGCTGCAATCAACAAAATCAATGGACCAGCGCCAACTTGCTCATCTGCCCAGCTGGACACCAACTAATACCGCCACAAAGCAGGTATGCTTAAATATACCAGATCTAAACTAAACTTTAGCAGCACAGTAAGTCTTAGTGACTGGCCAAACAACTAAAAATTAACTTTTAAAAATGTGAAATCTCATTACTCCTTATTTTAATAGCTTCTCGTCATTAAATTTTTTTTTATTAAGACTTTTTTAACTGTTTCCTTCTGTCTCTTTTAGTTAATTCGATTATTACTTACCCTCTTTTCTCGCTGTCTGTAACTGTTTTTACAAATGATTTTATTGTTGTACCTTTCACATCCTGGTCTTTACGTTGCTGCTTGCACTTCAAGATTTTGACTCTTCGCGGCTTTTCAAGGATGCTGCAATCTGATTGGTCGAGGGGAGAGATCGTTCCTCTTGCTTCTTCCCTGGGTCCTAGCTTCTCTGGAGTTAACGCTGGGCTCCTCTCAGCTTCCTATTAGAGAAAGTCCCTGCAGTAAAGATGGTGATAAGTTAGTGGGTTAGTACAAATCTATGGAGCAGCTTACGGGCCAATACTTTTGACACTTTATTTGGTGTATTTTGAAGCAATTCTGCCTTTCAAGCCAAATTTTCTGCTGGAAGGGTTACAGACATTTTATATATGAAAATAAAAGTAGCTGTAGAGACTTAAACACAACTTTACACAGTAAAACACTCTGTTTAAGTAATGGATAGAGGAATATCATATAAATACATTAAGTATTCATCTACTATTATTGCCAACAGTAATTTCTAGCTTATATTTGTTTTTTGAACCTGTCAAAAAGGTTTATTTTCTTGCATTGGAAATAAAAGTTAACTATACATTGCAATTATTTAAAAAAATAAATGAGACTTAAAGGCGGGGGGGGGGGGGTGGCGGGAGGAGCTTAATTTTATGCTTTCAGTTAGACTTTACCAACATCTATAGTCTGGGGTTTACAATCTATTAAACTTTTACTGATTATTATTGTCAGTCTTCACATTTCCCCATGGATGTTGGCTGTTCTAATGTGGATGGCTAAATTCTCTCCTGGGTTACTATATGGTAATACAGCGACCTCCCCTATGCACACGTTAATAAGCTGGAAATAGCTTTCAAAGTTACAGAACATAACTGGGCGCTTCACCTTGCACATAAACAAGCCAACTGCCCACATCACACACTGTAGTAATAACCTAAATATGGGAACATCAGCACCATTTTAAAAATTAAGTAAAACTCATCACCACTCCAGCCCCACTCTCTATTTTACCTCCAAACCCTAGCAATTCCGCACGTGCAGTGACAGGAATCCTCAAATGAAACCAGTCAATGCATTCACACCAGGAAGTGTCCTTCTTTACTCAAAACAATGGCTGCAACTAGGCTTGAAGAAAATAAACTTTCACATAAGACAACAGTCAGGCATGCCACAGAAAATCCCTTTGAGAAACATGAAGAATTTTTAAAAGCTACATTTCAGCAGCTTGTTACATATAACTTCTTTGGAGATAAACATTAAATAGACACGTAGCTGGAACTGTAACCCTCAGAAACCATCAGTTCATCTTAAAATGTTTCTGCTTCAAGTTCATGCACAAGCAACAGTGAGAAAAAATAACTTCTGACTGATTGGTTCTAACAGCCTTCAATCCTATGTGCCAACTGATCTGAATGATTATATTGATAACCGCTCAATCCCAGTGAAAGAAGTTGATTTTTCTCATGACAACTTGACTCATGGGTTGAAACGCTGAGCATTCGGGAGTATGCTTGGCTGTTGTCTTTAAAAGTCAATGGTTGTCAATGTATGCTTGTGTATTGTCTTAGGGATTCTCAGTGGGAAAATGCATAGCTCCTAATGTTGAACATCCATAGAAACAGATTTCCACTGGGGTGCTGGGTCTGAACCTAGAGAACATGAAGGGAACAAAAATCAGCCAGGGTTCCTGCTCCTGATCTCTTTGCAGTGACTCTTACTGGAAAGTTCATCTGTGTGGATGATGGGTGAGGACGGTAACATGACACATGAAGAATGGCCATTTGAATGAGATACTGGAGCTAGCACCCATCAGCATGAGTCAGTGCCTTCAGAAGGGGAGGGAAAGGAACAAAAGAAAGAAAAAGGTATGAGGAAAATTTCACTGCAGATTC
Source organism: Heptranchias perlo (assembly GCF_035084215.1). NCBI lineage: Eukaryota > Metazoa > Chordata > Chondrichthyes > Hexanchiformes > Hexanchidae > Heptranchias > Heptranchias perlo. The sequence continues at coordinate 36,948,776 of NC_090349.1, forward strand.
TGTGTTTCTCCCCTCAGAATCTACATAGATAGGAACTGGAAGGTATCTCATACCACATGACAGGGAGGCCAGATGGTAAGGCAATATTTGTCTCTTCTCCGTTATTGGACAATGGCATAGCATGATCGCATAGCACAACGTGAATCTGGTGGGACCATTGCTTTTTTGCTTTCTAGACAAGCCTTCTCAATGTCAATCCAGTCCACACCATTCATTCCTTCAGATTGCTATGCTGTTAGAGCACTGGGAGGTCACAGACAGATCTCCTCAGAGAATAAAAACTCTGCTGGAAAACAAAGATACCTCTTTCATCAAATTAGTTGGGTTCAGGGAAACAACCCGGTCTGCTGCAAGATAAAAGGCTTGATTTTCAAAGGGCTGCTTGGAGCCTCAGACCATATTTGCATTGCTGATATTTTAACAATGAAATGCAGCTCTACTTTTCTCCACTCCCTCTCCTGAATTCACAGACCCATGCTGGGGTATGGTTTCAGAGGCGCCGACAGTCTTCTGGTATCTCGTCTAAGTGGCCACGCTTTATCTGTGAGCCCAGACAGTGAGTGTCAGAAGGTTATTACATCACTGGGGGGGGGGGGGGGTGGGGGGGGGGGGTGGGGGGGGAGGAGGGTGGTGAGGGGATCATGACTGAGCCTAATCCTGCCCTTACCTGATTTCAACACAGGCACATTTTTCAGTAGGAAGGATACAGTTGGGAGTGGGAATTCAGGTACAGTAAAAGTACAAGGCTGCTTTGGGAAGAGCAAAAAAGATAAAATTGGGGAAAAAATTCCACCATTCACATTTCTCGTTTGTTTTTGCTTCCGTTTTTGGGTCCCTTGCATCGTGCCCCTTTAACCCTGCTGAGAGAACTTGTTGCATACCTCTGCCAATTCTGCTCTCAACGTACCTGCTTGGGATATGTTATTCCGCCTGTCCTAGTGGGAAGGAGCATTTAATGCCTTCACCTCATTTCATGAATGAGAGATCAGAAACCCACCATCTCAAGAAGGGGAATCATTGGCACAAACTCATATGGATTTGCTTTCCATTGCATGGCTTGTCTGGGTACCAATGTTCAATGCTGGCACCTAAGTTGCGTTTTTGAAGTGGGTAACTATGAGATTCAGTTGTACCAACCTCTGCAGTCTCCCTGGCTGAGATCAGCTATTTCAGTACAAATCATAAGAACATAATAAATAGGAGCAGGAGTAGACCATACAGCCCCTTGAGCCTGCTCCACCATTCAGTAAGATTATGGCTGATCTTCGACCTCAACTCCACTTTCCAGCATGATCCCCATATCCCTTGATTCCCCTAGAGTCCAAAAATCTATCTATCTCAGCCTTGAATATAGTCAACGACTCAGCATCCACAGCCCTCTGGGGTAGAGAAATCCGAAGATTCACAACCTTCTGAGTGAAGAAATTCTTTCTCATCTTAGTCTTAAATGGCCAACCCCTTATCCTGAGACTATGCCCCCTAGTTCTAGATTCTCCAGCCAGGGGAAACAACCTCTCAGCATCTGCCCTGTCAAGCCCGCTCAGAATCCTATGTGTTTCAATTAGATCACCTCTCATTCTTCTAAACTCCAGAGAGTATAGGACCATTCTACTTAATCTGTCCTCATAGGACAACTCTCATCCCAGGAATCAATCTAGTGAACTTTTGTTGCACCGCCTCCAAGGCAAGTATATCCTTCCTTAGATAAGGAGACCAAAACTATACACAGTACTCCAGGTGAGGTCTCACCAAAGCCGTGTACAATTGTAGTGAGACTTCCTTACTCTTGTACTCCAACCCCCTTGCAATAAAGGCCAACAAGCCATTTGCCTTCCTAATTGCTTGCTCTACCTGCATGCTAACTTTTTGTGTCTCTTGTACAAGGACACCCAAATCTTTCTGAACACCAACATTTAATAGTTTCTCATCATTTAAAAAATATTCTGTTTTTCTATTCTTCCTACCAAAGTGAATAACCTCACATTTCCCTACATTATATTCCATCTGCCACCTTCACTTAACCTGTCTATATCCCTTTGCAGACTTTTTCTGTCCTCCTCATAGCTTACTTTCTCACCTAGCTTTGTATTGTCAGTAAACTTGGATATATTATACTCAATCCTTTCATCTAAGTCATTAATATAGATTGTAAATAGCTGAGGCCCAAGCACCGGTCCTTGCAGCCACTAGTTACTGCCCACCAACGTGAAAATGACCTATTTACCCCTACTCTCTGTTTTCTTCAGTTAACCAATCCTCTATCCATGCTAATATATTACCCCCAACCCCATGAGCCCTTATCTTGCGTAACAACCTTTCATGTGGCACCTTATCGAATGCTACTCAGCTTCTTCTCGTAGGACAACCCTCTCATCGCAGGAATCAATCTGGTGAACCTTCGTTGCACCCTCTCTAAGGCAAGAATTGGAATAGTGACAAAAAGCAAAATATTGCAGATCCTGAAAATCTGAGATCAAAATACTGAAACTCAGCAGCTCAGGCAGCACCTGTGGAGAGAGGAGAATAGGGTTAATGATTCAGGTTGATGACCTTTCATCAGAACCCTAAAAATAAATAAAATAATGAACACCTCCCTTGTTAGCGGGTTTGTTAATGATGTTAGGGTTGGACCTGTGAGAATGGAGTGTTGCAAGTTCAGAGTGAGATAGATTTGAGTGAGTGAGGGGTGTGGAGAAACTGACAACGCCAATATCAAGCCGACATTTCTCAAAGAAAAAAGTCGAAAGCAGGTAAGAGGTCAGAGGGATGGGGTCCAGGTGGAATAAGAAGTCTGAAGACAGGAGAAAGGGTCCGTTGTGCGGAGGTAAACCTCTTGGCCAAGAAAGTGGGTGTGGACGTAAAGGCGGCAGAAGAGGAGCTCAGCATCATGTCGAGCTTGAAATTCGTTGAGGTGGGAACGTAAAGGGTTGAAGCTGAGGCCTTTGCTGAGGACAGATCAGGGAAGGTCAGAGGGGATAGTGAAAATATGACAAGGTGAGATTGGATGGAGGGATGGGGTCGGAAGAAAATGAAGGGGAAGATGGATAAGGAGAAGTGTTGGCATCCGAGAGTCATTGAAGCTTAAGGTCCTTGCCGCCTGAAAGGAAGGAAAAAAGTTTTTTATTAAAGATGATGACAAGGATGAAATAGAACTGAGGACCAGGAGGATTCTGAAATAAAGTGAGTCGGTGCTGCTGAAGAGAAAGGCCGAGAGTGTGCATGGGGCACCGCATGGTGGTGATGTTGGATCTCATGAACCGGTGAGAGCAGTGGTTCGAGTAATGCTGAATATCACTGAGATACCTGTGATCACGGGTGGATCCAAAACGGGAGGGGTGGAATTTAAGCTGGAATCCATGTGAAATGAGTCGGAGCCGGAGACAATTGCTGAGAAAACAGATGTGGCTGTGAAAGCGGGTTTTAGAGAACACATGATCAAATACAAGAGAAACAGATAGCAATGAAAATGAGCAGGGTAAAAGAAACAAATGAAAATCATGTCGAAGAGAAGAGCAGAACTTCTTCAAGGTGGGCATTCCTGGAAGAGAAGAGGCCGTGAATTCGACAATGAAGCAAAAAGTTGCAGATGCTGGAAATCTGAACTAGAAACAGAAAATGCTAGAAACACTCAGCAGGTAAGGCAGCATCTGTGGAGAGAGGGTTAACGTAGGGTTAACGTTTCAGGTCGGTAACCTTTTATCAGAACTGTATTGAAATAGTGACCTGGTCCAAACGACTTAGAGAGGACGACCTATTACATTAAGTAGTGCCTTCACAATAATCTTTAAAAATTCCCACCTTTTCCTTTCCTTTCTGCCCTCTGCTGCTCAAGTAGCCATTCCTTTGCTCTGGCCAGACAGCAAAAAACTGGCCAGACTGTCAGGAGGAATCCTGCGATTATTGAAGATATCCACTTAAGCTAATGCAAAAAGGATATGTGAATGTATTCATTATCTCATCTCCTTTCTGTGTAAAACCTTTCTGTCATAAAAACCCAGTTCACAACTAGATTTGCTAGATTGAACTTGTGGCAAGGGATCAAACCGTCATTGTTAAAAGGCAACTAAACCACTTTAGAGATGAAAATAGCCCAGAATAACTATACCTCATCAAAAGAAAAGAACAAAAAGCCCTATAGAACAGAACACTTTATAAACTCAAATAAAGCACGTGCAACACTTAGAATGACAAAACATATCATTTAGACTTTTGGTATTCTCATTATAGTGATGGCACGCGTAAGCAACCCAATGTGTTCATGATGTGATGATACCATTTGACACAGAGGACATCCATACAGCCCATGTTTATAAAGAGTAGGGAAAGGCTTTTGGGATGATGATAGTCCGTTTAAAGTGTCCATAGAAGTAAAAAAAAAGGATGCTTAAATAAGTTCAACGTGAAGGGGGAGGAAGAAATCATGGTGGAAGATAAGATAATTACGGTATAGAAGAAGCAAATCTGGAACATTACTTCAAATTAGACCAATATGGTAGGACAGATCACAGGCTTAAACTAGCCAGACTATCAGGACTAATGCCAGGTAGTTCTTCTCTACATAAAGAGTGGTCAACACTTGGAATGGATACATGGCTTTGGCACTGAAGTACATTCTGGCTTTTGACTTTGATCCCTTTCTGTTACATGGGCTGTGGAGGTTCTGAGCCTGTAATAACCTCATGACACCATCACCTGTTTCATGGTATTTTCCTGCCATTCAACCATATTGATGTGGTCCAATATCCAGTTTTAAAACAATACATACATTTTCTCCCCAAATGTTTTTGCTCCTCTGCTGACTCTTGTGGGACACGGGTCTACAGATACCAGCAACCCCCAGCATCTTGCCCAGGACCATTTGTAGCCCTCCAACGGATGCTTCAGTTGCAGTCAGTGAAATCAGCACTGACTTAGAATTGAATCTGGTCTCTATGGCTCAATTCCATACCTAGCAATGAATTTTACCCACAATAAGTCTGTAGTTTACCATTTCCCTTAACCTTAGGAGGAATTGACAAACACTTAATTGAACTATTTGCCCCTACTGATCGTGAATTATTAATCAACAAGAGTGCTAGGTACTGGCATCACACTTTGTTTAAGACAAATAAAATCTTGAACAATTTACATCGATCTTATGAAAAGCTGAGCAAGCAGAAAGCATTCGAAGCCTCAAAGTACGGCACAGTCAAACTTATCAGGTACGGGTCGGGAGCTCAGGGACTGAGTCAGGACAGTAATTGCTGGAGTTCAGCGCTGTCATCGGTAAATTAGTATTCTTGTGTGATTACGAAGATGGCAAGCAGTCAGGAATCTCTCATCTTAATTAGATTGCTAGTGACTTTCAGCTGTCTTTCCAGTCGATATTCCCTCTAATGCTATAAAAGATGCTGCTGTTTCAGACCAAAGGACCTTTCTTTATCTTGATTCTTTCTGACTCAGAACTGATGGGAATTACCATGATGGGGGTCCTCAGGGTACATCAGAGAACTGTGTAAACCTTAATGATGACAGGAAAATAATTCTGCCGCGTTCCCTCATCCTGGACCCTGTGCTCCAATCAGGACAACGGTCTAAGATTAACTGGAACAGTTTGCTGTATACAAGTGTATCTGAAGGCTATAATTATGTTGGTCAGATTAATTAAAAAAACAAACAAAAACCATAGCTCAATGCCGGCCCCTCCGATGGCTCATTTGATAAATACACTGCCTGGTGTACTGCTGAGTCGTACAAACTAGAAGGTCCTTGTCTCAGATAAGTTACCTTGTCTCCACTGGAGATGGCAACAGGTGCTCCACAATTGGCTTTGATGCCCTTTGGCTACGGGAAGGAAAAATAAGCCAAGCTTCTGATCGCTATCCAGTGACTCCTGCATGTGTGTGGACGCCGGGTGAGAACAGAGTGGCATTTGGCTGTGATGCCCTCCATAGTTGAATAATATGTTAAGATGACTGTCTAGAAAAGAAAGAGCTTACATTTATATAGCGCCTTTCACGACCCCAGGACGTCCCAAAGTGCTTTACAGCTAATGGAGTACTTTTAAAGTGTCAGAACTGTTGTTGTATAGGAAATGCGGCAGCCAATTTGCGCACAGCAAGTTCCTACAAACAGCAATGTTATAATTATCAGATAATCTGTCGAGGCTCAAATGTGAAGTGTTGCCTCTTGGGCGAAATACTGGTCGAGACGGAGCTGTAACCCAGTAAGAGTGAGTGCCTACATCACAACTGGAAAAAGGAGCTGATACTGGAAAGAGTGGAATTTCTTGACCCTGTCGCAAAGACCTTCTGAATTTTGCAACCAAATGTTTGCTGTGTGAACGGGAGAGAAGGAAAATAGGTGTTGGGAAAGAGTAACGGGATGGAAAATGGAGGAAAATTTCTTTCTAAAATCTTTCAAGAAAAGAATGTAAATGTTTTTAGGACAGTGAAGGTCAAAAAAATATAGAGGTTCAGGGTGCTGAACCTTTCACAGATCTGACAGGACCATAACAGGACACAGTCTGAACCAATGAGGCAGCAGATTTGTCAAATCTCATGTGTTAAGCATGAGACCGATGCTTTTTAAAACCCTGTCGTTCTCTCATGCAAACATTTGTGAATCTCATGCTAAATCACTGATGCTGCAAATATGATTTATATATATATTAAAAGAAAAGTTTTAAACAGTCAGCATTGGGCAGGAAATGGCTGCAGTGAGGTGTCACATTTAAAGAAGAACTGCCATCCAGTTAATGCATCTTGCCAGATGTTTCAGGTCTGCAACTGAAGTTGGGCACTGTGGAGTAATATTGATATCATTTGGTCGATGATCATGCCTGCCCCAACCAATGTTTACAACTTAAGTATAAATAGATAGCAGGGACACAGACAGCAACTGTTATTTAAAAAACTACCCAGGAGAGGCATCATGGTGCATTGCAGTGGCTACTTCTGACCACTCCAGTGACACGAGTTGCTAAAAAACTCTCCTGTGAGTTGACTTTGCTCTTTTAAGACATTATTCTTTATCAAATTAAAATTTGCATCAGAGTTCCCTGTGAATCGGTGGGTAAATGGTATTGAGTCTTACGGGCCAAGGAGAGTCCAGGGCACCAGTAAGGAAGCTATAATTGACCTCAGCACCCTTAGGCTGTGCAAGGCAAGACCAAAATCATCTAGGGCTCTTGCTCCTGATTGTTATCCAGTGATTCAAGCTGGAAAGTGCACATGTGGTTGTCGGGTGAAGACAGGATTGAGTTTAGTCAAATAGCTCGTCAATACTCACCGTCTAGACTCACGTGGTACCAGTGCAGGAGCACTGTGGAATCATAACCCTGACATGAGTTAGTCAGGAGGGGAGGAGGAGGGAAGAAAACTGAAGGAGAAATAAAAAGTTAAAGTCAATGGATGATGATCAGGAATGGAAACACTGATTAAATTTTCCCCTCCATACCTTAGAGATCCTGGAGTCAATTGTAGGCAACGCAGCGTGGACTGGGGATTGAATCTGGAATCTTAATGCTCTGTATTTGGCCGTACATTAGGCATCTACCCACGAAGCCAAGTGGGGAGGGCTAAGGATATAATGGTTGAATTTCAGGAGAGGTTCTCGCGATCGTCAGCCGTAAATTTGGCGAAGATCCATGGAAACCTTAGAAGAACAACGTAAATGGCGTTTATGCTCCCTCTGTGGGGTTTCTGCAGATCTTCCGTTGAAGTTATGGTGTACGATCTGGAGAAACTTCACGGAAATTCAACCTAAAAGACTTTAGCGACCAAACATTTGACGAACCTATTTTTGATCGGCAAACACTTGTGCGTGATGTTACAATTTGCATCAGAGTACTCTGGAAGCATCATGTGATGAAAGTTATGTGTGGCTGTTCTCCCTTCCCCGATGTCTCTTGAGGGCTGCTTATTACGGAAATCTTATTACAGAAGCACTTCAAGTATATATGTCGGATTCCTGATGCTACCCCAGCTCCCGCTGCAGCCAGTACATCATCTTGCTCTGATTGGCAAATGTTTCATCTGTGCTTTGTCCACATTTTTTGTGGAGGCTGTTGAGCTGTCAAACTTAGCAGCCAATGAGCTTCCTGTGTAATCCTCCTTGCCTGATCTAAGCTCCCAGCCAGGCCAGTGTATTAACCCGTGTCAGGCCCTGTAATGTACCAAGCAACTTCCTCTCTTGTTCCTTCTAAGGTTCCCACATGCTGACCTACACATTATTCCTCCCCACATCCTTGCTGAGGAAGCTATGCGGGGGAAGCATAGATTTTTTTTTACAGTTTGTGCTTGTTAATCTTAATTTAATTAATTAGAACTTCACATTCAGGCTGCTTGAAGGGCAATCACGTTTTCCTTCTAAGCTCTAAAAACCAGACTCATCACATTGTCTCTTACTCTAACTCATTCTTTTCCAGAACCTCAAAACTATAGAACTCCTTACCTCCTTCAGCATTTCTTCCTTCTACAACCTACATGATAAGCTTGGCATTAATTAATCAATCATTCTTTCTTGATTTATATTGTTTTCCCTTCTACTCATTTCAATAATGATGATGTCCTGTGCACTATGTCTTGGTCCTTCACCCACTGGGCATCTCTTTGGTCACATTGCCCATCTCGGAGAAAAATTTCCTGTAAACCGGGCACTGGAGATCGGAACCGAGGTCAGGAAGGGACACCGGCCTATTCCGGATTGGAGGCAAAAAAGGGGTCGTCCTCGGTTAGCCTGACTATGCCAGATCAGTAACGATCCAGTGGAACTCTCTGATGCTTGGAATGAAGCCATTCAGCGCAGTTATGGGTGGTCAAAGCTACGGACCTCTGCTGTCTAAGCATAGTTGCTTGCTTGCTTGCCATCACCCAAGTTTCTCAATAAAAAAAGGTCATCTATTCTAATGTGACTCAACAAAATGTATACATTTTGTATAATTCAATAATAAAAAATAAATTTATTAGAAGCTCAAACTTCTTATACATCTGTGTCCTAGCTCATTCAATCAGTTGAATCTGTCCAGGACAGGGCTAGAAAACTGGCTCCCAGTCTCTCTCGTGTGCCTTTTCAGAGTGTAAACGCACTTGCTCATTTGTGGCTTGATTCCTCCTGAATGCTTTGCTGTTGATGGCGCAGAGATAAATGGCCTCTGTCACTCGTACACATCTTTGAAAAAAGACAGTGTCAGTGTGATTTATGAAACTATGTGCAGGCGTTTTATTTCTCACTGGCTGGGTTTTAGTCTGGCAGACAAGCTGGACCAACAATGTACACACCAGCCCCCTGGTCAACAAAAGCCCGGCCTTGCAATGACCCTGGCAAGAAATGTGCAGTAGAGACAGTACAAGCTTTCTCCTGGCGCTAAATGAATCCTTTTTAAAGACTGTTCCCGTGTTAACTCCACAGGGTTTAATTGTTTGCTCTGTACATGGTTTAAAAAAAAACTTCTGTCGACCCCAGTTATGTTTACACATATGATCAGTTCGTCAGCTTTTTTTGTTCTTGTTCATCATTGTGATAACAAAAATGTATCCCATAAACCCTTGCTTCCATAACTACGGTGAGACCAACCAGTCAAAAATCTGCCCTCATAGAAACATGGCTCATTCTTTTCTCATGACCCCAGGCTGGGACATTGAGCAGAAGGTTATTCCAGATGTAGGATGAGGTTTTTAATCTTTTAAAAAACCCGTCAGCTCCCTGATGGCTCTTTTGGTAGATGGACTATTAGATATGAAACTGAGTCATACAGAGCAGGAAGGCCCAGGTTTGAGCCCTGGTCTATGTTGAATTAGCTGATCTTAGATGGGGCTCCAGTTGACCTCAGCACCCTAAGCTAGGGAGGGGGAAATTCAACCAGGGTTCCTGCTCCTAATCACTGTCAGGTGACTTCTGCCTGAAAATGCATTTGCATCTTACATGAGGACAGCAATTGGCTCAGCTGTATTGCCCCCCATGGTCGAATAATCTACATTCGCTGTAGATTATGCTCACAAATGCACCTACATAGCATCAGTAATAGTGGAGCAAACTCATGAATACTAGCAGGACTCATGGACATAATTTAATGTTAATTACAAGTGAGCAGCTTCGGATGGCAGTTTCAAAGAAAGCTTTACCGCATCTCTTCCTCCAAGTGAGCGTCTGTCCCTCCATTTGAACATTGGGAAGACCTGAACCATCTTACTTGGTTCCCACCAAAAACTCCAACCCCTCCCCAGCAGTTTTCTAAGGCTGAACCAGACAGAATGCAAGCTTGGTGTCTTCTTCTACCCTGAGCTGAATTTCAAATTCTACATAGTATATCCATCACCAAGTTTGCTTACTTCTATACCTCTGCCATACTGCCTTCCTCTGCCCTAACTAACCCGCATCACCAATAAAATCCTCATCTATGCTTTAGTTATCCCTGGACTTGACCTCTCCAATGCCCTCCTCCTGAGTTCCACTGTATACCGATTCATCCACAACTCCACCATCTGCATCCTGCCCCACCCTCCTATCACCCCATTTTTCCTCCCCTCCATTGGATCCCTGTCTCAAAAAATATTGAATTTAAAATCCCTTCATGGTCACACCTCACCCTACCTCTGGAACAACCTTCTGCTCTATGTCCCAGCCTGTGTCCTCTGGTCATCAAACTCTGGCCTTCAGTCATTTTGATTGTATTCTCTGGAACTCCCTCCGTGAATCCCTCTACCTCTCCATTTCTCAAAGCCTCCTCAAAACCTATCTTTTCAACCTTGCTTTTGGTCATCTCTCCTAACACCTACTGTGCATTTCCCTCTATGAAATGCCTTGGAGCGTTTTGTACATTAAAGGCACTGTATAAATGTAAGTTGCTGTTGGAGGCAGATTATCTTCTGTTGAATTTCCTCCAGTTAAATATTGGGAAGACCAAAGCCATCATCTTCAGCCCCTGTACTCTGTACTCTTGCCATTGATTCCATCCCCCTCCCAGGCCACTGCCTCAGATTGAACCAGACTGCTTGTAACCTTTGCATCCTATTCGATCTCAAGCTGATCTTACAACCCCATATCCTATCCATCACAAAAATCACCTACTTCCACCTCCGTAACATCACCCACTGCTCATACATTAGCCCATCCACTGCTGAAACTCTCATTCATTCCTTTGTCACCTCCAGGCTTGACTATCCCAAAGTACTCCTGGCCGGACTCCCATTCTCCACACTCTATAGCCTTCAGCTCATCCAAAACTCCCAAATCCATGAATTGTGAAACTATAGCATAATAAATAACTGCATTAAAACTAGATTTGCTAACTTATGCAACAATCTGTTACTAGCACAGTGAATGTAGATTTTGTTGGAAAAATTATATAGAAGGAATTTGTCTGACTAATTTGATTGAATTTTTTGAGGGGGTGACTAGGCGTGTGGATGAGGGTAACGCAGTGGATGTGGTATACATGGATTTCAGTAAGGCCTTCGATAAAGTCCCCCACAGGAGACTGGTCAAGAAGGTACGAGCCCATGGAATCCAGGGTGCCTTGGCACTTTGGATACAAAACTGGCTTAGTGGCAGAAGGCAGAGGGTGATGGTCGAAGGTTGTTTTTGTGACTGGAAGCCTGTGGCCAGTGGGGTACCACAGGGATCGGTGCTGGGTCCCTTGCTGTTTGTGGTCTACATTAATGACTTGGATATGAATGTAAAAGGTATGATCAGTAAGTTCGCTGATGATACAAAAATTGGTAGGGTGGTAAATAGCGAGGAGGATAGCCTCAGTCTGCAGGACGATATAGATGGGTTGGTCAGATGGGCGGAACAGTGGCAAATGGAATTTAACCCGGAAAAGTGCGAGGTGATGCACTTTGGAGGGACTAACAAGGCAAGGGAATACACAATGAATGGGAGGACCCTAGGCAAGACAGAGGGTCAGAGGGATCTTGGTGTGCAAGTTCACAGATCCCTGAAGGCGGCGGAACAGGTAGATAAGGTGGTAAAGAAGGCATATGGGATACTTGCCTTTATTAGCCGAGGCATAGAATATAAGAGCAAGGAGGTTATGATGGAGCTGTATAAAACACTGGTTAGGCCACAGCTGGAGTACTGTGTGCAGTTCTGGTCGCCACACTACAGGAAGGATGTGATCGCTTTGGAGAGGGTGCAGAGGAGATTCACCAGGATGTTACCAGGGCTGGAGCGCTTCAGCTATGAAGAGAGACTGGGAAGATTGGGTTTGTTTTCCTTGGAGCAGAGGAGGCTGAGGGGGGACATGATTGAGGTGTACAAAATTATGAGGGGCACAGATAGGATGGATACTAAGGAGCTTTTTCCCTTCGTTGAGGGTTCTATAACAAGGGGACATAGATTCAAGGTAAAAGGCGGGAGGTTTAGAGGGGATTTGAGAAAGAACTTTTTCACCCAGAGGGTGGTTGGAGTCTGGAACTCACTGTCTGAAAGGGTTGTGGAGGCAGGAACCCTCACAGCATTCAAGAAGCATTTGGATGAGCACTTGAAATGCCATAGCATACAAGGCTACGGACCAAATGCTGGAATATGGGATTAGAGTAGACAGGGCTGATGGCCGGCGCGGACACGATGGGCCGAAGGGCCTCTATCCGTGCTCTATGACTCTATGAATGTGTGGCTCTTGTAGCCTTCCAGCAATTACATTAACCTTGTCAGACTTGGCTCACTGGTGACACTCTTGCATCTGAGTCAGAAAGGTGTGGATTCAAACCTCGCTCCAAAAACTTGAGCCCATAATCTCGGCAGATACTGAGGAAGGGCAACACTGTCAGAGGTGTTGTCTTTCAGGTTAGACATTAAACCGAGGCCCCGTCTGCCCCCTCAGGTGGATGCAAAAGATCCCACAGCACTACTTGAAGAAGAGCAGGGGAGTTCTCCTGGTGTTCGGGCCAATATTTATCCCTCAACCAACGTTGCTCAAGCAGGCTATCTGCTCATTTATCTTATTGCTGTTTATAGAACCTTGCTGGCTGTAAATTAGTTGCCGTGTTTCCCTATGTTGCAACAGTGACTACGCTTCAAAAGTAGTCCATTGGCAGTTTGGAATATCCAGAGGTCATGAAAGGTGCTAAGTAAATGCAAGTGCTTTCTTTCCATCATAAATTGTAACCTTCCAGTAACGACATCACAGAGTGTATCTTTGCTGATGAAGTCACAGAAATGTTGTAAGTAGCACTGCCATAAAAAAATTTAAAAGGTACTTCGAGATGTGGAACTGAACCAAACCAGGAAGATTCCAAGTTCATCCCTTGATCTGAGCTGTTAATTAATCTCAGCGGGGGCAGCAGTGGGGTGCTACATTGGCCTTAGTACTCCAGGGAGACAGAAGATTAAAAATCCAGGCTTTTATTCCTGGTTGCTCTCATATGAGTTTGCTCTCCTGAGTCTGGACTACTTTGTGTCGCCCTCCCACTACTCAGCCAGTGGGTCTTCGACTGTCTCGCCCCACACTCTGGAATTCTCTAAAACCATCTGCCTTTTACACCACACTCAAAAGCCTCCTTGAAACCTACATCTTCAAGTTTGCTTTTCGGGTCACCTCCCCTAACTCTTTTCTCTACTCCTGCTCAGTGTCCCACTCTCCTGCCCTTGTAAAGCACTTTGGAATGTTTCACTACATTAAAGGGGTAAGTGTAAATTGTGATTGTTAGAGTTTGAGACCCTCACTTACCACTTCCCACAAAGTTTCTCTTTGTTCCTCAAGGGCATTTCCTCAGGTCTTAAAAACATCCGTTTGTCATTGTTGCAATAAGCCTTTCTCCAGCTGAAACAAAAACAGAAAATGCTGGAATCACTCTGCACGCCAATCAGCATCTGTGGAAAGAACGGTCAAGTTAACATTTCAGCTATGTGGATTTTTTCGTCAGAATTTTTTGTTTCATGTTTCCAGCATCTGCAATTCTTTTGCGGTTTGTTTATATAGTTTGATTAGCATTTCTGCTGCGTTCGCCTGAATCACTAGCTATTTAGGTATGTATTGTATTCTGTAGGTCCGAATACCAAGCCTATTCGTTTGTATTACTAATATTCACATTTGCTATCCGATTAAATCTTGCACACAATTGGGTGAGCACAAATATACCTCACAATGGGAAAGAATCATAGAATCATCGAATGGTTACAGCACGGAAGGAGGCCATTCAGCCCATTGAGTCCGTGCCAGCTTTCTGCAAGAGCAATCCAGCTAGTCCCATTCCCCTGCCCTTTCCCCATAGCCCTGCAAATTTTTTCCCTTCAAGTACTTATCCAATTCCCTTTTGAAAGCATTGATTGAATCTGCTTCCACCACCCCCTGGGGTCCTTTCTGACTGACTTGATAAGGCAATATTTAAACATGAGTCTTTCTTTTCTTTTTCTTATGGCAAGGGTGACTACCCATCTGATTTTCAACTGGACAGTCCGAGTTTGGGACAGGCGCTCAGTAACAAGCCCAGTATAAGGACAGTAAAAGTCGAGATTTCAGGAGGCTGAGAAGTGGGTAGATAGGAACTTGAGGAGAAAAAATTGCTCTGCATGTGTGTAGCCTTCATGAGCTGTGTGAAAAATTTTAAGTCAATTTGTAGCAATTTGTTGCATCTTTGAAAGTAGATAAATCGCCAGGCCTGCTGTTAAAAGAAGCAAGGGAGGAAATAGTGGAGGCTCTGACCATCATTTTCCGATCCTCCCTGGCTACAGGCATGGTGCCGGAGGACTGGAGGACTGCTAACGATATACCATTGTTTAAAAAGGGAGAAAAGGATAGACCGAGTAATTACAGGCCAGTCAGTCTAACCTCGATGGTGGGCAAATTATCGGAATCAATTCTAAGGGATAGTATAAACGGTCATTTAGAAAGGCATGGATTAATCAAGGACAGTCAACATGGATTTGTTAAGGGAAGGTTGTGTCTGACTAACTTGATAGAATTTTTTGAGGAGGTAATAAGGAGGGTCAATGAGGGTATTGCGCTTGATGTAGTCTACATGAATTTTAGCAAGGCTTTTAACAAGGTCAAAAAAGTAAAAGCCCATGGGATCCAAGGGAAAGTGGCAAATTGGATCCAAAGTTGACTCAGTGGCAGGAAGCAAAGGGTAATGATCGATGGGTGTTTTTGTGACTGGGAAGGCTGTTTCCAGTGGGGTTCCGCAAGGCTAAATATTGGGTCCCTTGCTTTTTGTGGCATATAGTAATGATTTAGACTTAAATGTAGGGGGCATGATTTGAACTTGAATGTGGGGGGCTTGATCAAGAAGTTTGCAGATGATACAAAAATTGGCCATGTGGTTGATAGTGAGGAGGAAAGCTGTAGACTGCAGGAAGATAATTGTAAACAATTTTACAACACCAAGTTATAGTCCAGCAATTTTATTTTAAATTCACAAGCTTTCGGAGACTTCCTCCTTCCTCAGGTAAATGTTCAGGAGCTCCTCGAAGCCTACGCATTTATACATATAGAACAATACATGGTGTTTACAGAATGCCCCTGCAACTGCCCGTTGCCAAGGCAATCACTGTGTTCAGACAGAGAGGTGTCACCTGCAGAACCCCCGAATACACATTCAACAAAAAAACAAACAGGAAAAAAAACAGAGAGAGGCAGAAACATCCGGAAGGCAGAGAAAGCCAGCAAATGACCCATTATATTAAAAACAGATAACATTTGTTCGCTGGTGGGGTAACGTGTAGCGTGACATGAACCCAAGATCCCGGTTGAGGCCGTCCTCATGGGTGCGGAACTTGGCTATCTATTTCTGCTCGACGATTTTGCGTTGTCGTGTGTCTCGAAGGCCGCCTTGGAGTACGCTTACCCGAAGGTCGGTGGATGAATGTCCATGACTGCTGAAGTGTTCCCCGACTGGGAGGGAACCCTCCTGTTTGGCGATTGTTGCGCGGTGTCCGTTCATCCGTTGTCGCAGCGTCTGCATGGTCTCGCCAATGTACCATGCTCTGGGGCATCCTTTCCTGCAACGTATGAGGTAGACAACGTTGGCCGAGTCACAGGAGTATGAACCATGCACCTGGTGGGTGGTGTCCTCTCGTGTGATGGTGGTATCTGTGTCGATGATCTGGCATGTCTTGCAGAGGTTACCGTGGCAGGGTTGTGTGGTGTCGTGGACGCTGTTCTCTTGAAAGCTAGGTAATTTGCTGCGAACGATGGTCTGTTTGAGGTTGGGTGGCTGTTTAAAGGCAAGTAGTGGAGGTGTGGGGATGGCCATAGCGAGGTGTTTGTCCTCATTGATGACATGTTGAAGGCTGCGGAGAACATGGCGTAGTTTCTCCGCTCCGGGGAAGTACTGGACGACAAAGGGTACTCTGTTGGTTGCAGGAAGATATCAATGGACTGGTCAGGTGGGCAGAAAAGCAGCAAGTGGAATTCAATCTGGAGAAGTGTGAGGTAATGCAATTGGGGAGGTCAAACAAGGCAAGGGAATACACAGTAAATGGGAGGATAGTGAGAGGTGTAGAGGAAGATAGGTACCTTGGAGTGCATGTCCACAGATCTCTGAAGGTAGCAAGACCGTAAATTTCTATGTTTCTATGTTTCTGCTGCTAGAAACTAACACCACAAATTGACATCTTTTTTCACTCTGCGCTTACGCAGAAGCTCATGCACGTGCAGAGTGAATTTTCCCCCTATATAATTACTACATGTACTGCTATGTCAATCATCCTAAGCCATGCCCTTACCTTGAAACGCACCCCCTGTTCAATTTTTAATTGCGTCACTGCACACGCACACACACGCCATCGCTATGCTATGCCACTGAGCACCAAATAGCCTTGTGTGACACACACTTTTTTTAGCTTGTGAATTTAAAATAAAATTGCTGGACTATAACTTGGTGTTGTAAAATTGTTTACAATTTTTTTACACTGTGTAACTAGGTCTACAACCCCATTCATCATTGGTATGGTGTGTCACTAGGCCCCAGATAGCCTCAAGTCTTATGCACATTGTAATGCAATAATGATGTGTGACGAGGCCCTTTTAGCACTCTTTCAAAGGATTTTATTCAACAGTTAACAGGGACCACACTCATGATGTAAAACATTTCTTCAGTTGAAAGATCAAGGAAACTGTTTGTTCAACCAAAATGCCTTACTTATGTTGAAAGAACTCAAGAAAAAATTTGACACATTTAATTAACAAAACAACTGGTACTTAATAGTTCCACTTTGAATCTATCGATCACCATTGGCTGCAGTGACACCGAAAACCAGCAGTGGTACATTTGGCCGAATGAACACAATCAATTTGTCTCTCTGAGAATTAAAAAAATAAATAAATCATCTCTCAGCAATTGCATTCATTACCAAGAAAGGGGGAGGGGGTGGGGGGGAATATAAGTGCTCTTTGCGCTTGAGAGAATAATGAAAGAAAATTACTTCAGATGCACCAGCCACCTGCTTGCCTCTGTACAGTGAGGCGGGTGAGGGCACGGGGACAATACACTTGGATAAATTCATCTAGGATAATGAAAGGTTTTATGCGTCCATCAAATTCCATCGGGGGAGAGGGCCTGCAGAGAATAGAACAAATTAGGCTCGGCATGACGAGGGATCCTGGGAGGCAGTAATTGCTGCAGACTTTTTTTCAGTTGTTCTGGTTTTTAATTAGCCACTGAGTCAAGCTAGAAACATTACATTAAAATCATCAGAGGAACCGACTGCAGATCACTCAATGCTGAAGTTATAACAGTAGCAAATCACTCCTTGTCAGAATTGCAGAGATACGCTCAATTGTTGCTCTGTGTTACCTTCTCAAAAAGGACTTTATAAAGGGATGTCAGATGGAGAGCAAATTGCACTTGACATTAAAGAGGAGGAAAAAGAAATTTAGATTTGAGAATAACTTTACAAGCAGCTATACGAACTTCCCCACTGACTTAGATTCATTGCCCGATGTGGAACTGTGCTTTTTGGACCATGTTTGATCAGGCCTGTCCTGAGTTAGGTCTCAGCAATGGGATGAACTGTTACAATGGCCTTCCAGTCTTTCTACTCTCAACCTGTGCCTCTGGAAAAAAAAACTACCTCCCAATTTATTGGCCTCTC
The DNA here is from genome assembly GCF_035084215.1 of Heptranchias perlo. Taxonomy (NCBI): domain Eukaryota; kingdom Metazoa; phylum Chordata; class Chondrichthyes; order Hexanchiformes; family Hexanchidae; genus Heptranchias; species Heptranchias perlo. The sequence continues at coordinate 36,966,791 of NC_090349.1, forward strand.
TAACGACCAACACCCCCTTCCTGGTCTGTCACCTGCCGTGACATTAGTGCCTATGTTGACCAGCTGAACAATTCTTGCCGCTAGTTTCAACTCCCTTGTCCCCATCAAAATCCAGACAGTCTCTCTACCTTGATACAACAGCCTTCTCTACTACTTCAAATCGAGGACCACAAGCTCAAGAGCACGTGACTCATGGCTGGCCTGACTGTTCACTGACAGATGACTAGCCCATCTGAAGCAATATGACCTTTCCCTCTCTGGAGTCAAAACCTCTTGTTACTAAAGGCTAAAGAATCATTCTGGAGGGCAAGGACAATGCCAACTTCTACTTGTGTACCACAAGCCACCTTCTCCATCCTCCTACTCCACCCCCCTGAATCCTCACTTCTGACATGAAATGTGAGGAGCTTATTGATTTCATCTCCAAAATTGCAGCTATCTGCACAGCTGTTTCTGCCTCTTCTAAGCCTACAGTTCTCTTCCTCCCCATTTACCCCGCCAGAACAAGCTATAGTTTCTCTCCTATCTCCCTCCCTGCCCTCAAACTCATTTATTCTATAAGGCTCAATACCTGCTCCCTTGATTGTCTCCTGATGTACCTCCTCAGCCAACTAGCATTCCTCAGCCCTAACCCTATCTTTAACCTCTCTTTCTTCTCCAAAGTCTTTGGATGTGTCATTGCCACCCAACTCTGCACCCGGCTTTCCCATAAAAAAAGAAAGCAAGCAAGAAATCACTTCCTGTTCAGGTCCCTCAGTTTTTTCCCTGCTCAAAATCACCAATGACATCCTTTGTAACTGCACACTATCCCTTCTAGTCCTGCCTTGAACTCTATGCAACTTTGAGAGAGTCAAACCCTCCATCTTACTCCACCCTCTCTCTTCCGTAGTCCATCCTGGTTTCGTGCCTGTCCAATAGTCCACAGTTAATACACCTCCCGGAGTTTCTCCTGCACTCCTTGCACTCCAGTGTGCCCCAAGGTTCCATCCTTGGCCTCGTCCTCATCTATTTGCTTTAGCGCCATCATACATAAACATGGGATCAACATCTATATGTACGTCAATGGCACCCAACTATATTTCTCCAGCAACATCCTTGATTCCATGACTATCAATGTACTGTGCAACTGGGAAATCTTGGATGAGCCTGAACTTTCTTTAGCTCAACATTAAAAAGACTGAAGCCATTCTGTTCACTACCTCAGATTCTACTTTCATCTCCTTCCCTGGTTTCTTTCTCAGAGTGAACCTGACAGTGTCTTACTCAACACTCAACTGAGCTTTAAACCTCACATCCAATCCATTTCCAAGATTGCTTACTTCTACCTCTGTTACATGCCTCTGCCACACTCCACTGCTGCTGATACCTCATCCATGCCTTGGTCACCTCTAAGCTTGATTTGTTTGATGATCTCTTTGCCAGTCTTCAAGCTCCGCCGTACATGAATTTAACTTACCCAGAGCTCTGCGGCTCGTATTGTATCCTGCACAAAGTGCCACAAATCCATCACCCCAGTACTCCACTGGTTCCCTGTCCCCCAGCATATAAATTTCAGTATCGTTGACCTTGCATTTAAATCCCTCCCTGCCCTTGCTGCATCTTGACTCAGCAGTTTTCTCTGGCTCTATGCCCCATCTTGTACTTTCCATTCTCCGACTCTAGTCTGTTCTGCATCCTGTCCTCCCTCCATTTGACCATTGGTGCCTGACCCTTTAATCATCATGCCTGTGCAATCTGGAGTCTATATTCTATCCATCACCAAGACTACTTACTTCTACTTCTGCAACATTGCCTGCCTCCACCCCTACCTTACTCCCACTGCTGCAGAACCCATTATTCATGCCTTTGTCATCTCTAGATTTGATTTCTCCACTGCCCTCGTTGCTTACCTACTGATCGCCAAACTCTGTAGACTCCAAATCGTCCAAAACTCTGCTGTCTGCATTTTGTCCCACATGCAGCCTCCTTCATCCACCAACCCCATCCTCACTGACTTTCATGACTCCCAGACTCCAATGGATCAAATTTAATTTCCTGGTCCTTGTCCACAAATCCCTCCAGGGCCTTGCCTCACTGATCTCTGCAATCTTCTCCAGCTTATTTCCCTCTTGCATCCTCTAATCCTCTAACTCTGGCCTGTTATGCATCCCCCTTCCTATACTCCACCTTTGGTGGCAGAGCCTGCTTTTTGAAACTCTCTCCCTAAATCCCTCCAATCCCTCTACCCTCCTCCCATCTTTAAAGCTTTCTCAAAACATACCTCTTCAACCAAACTTTTCGTGACCTTTCATAACCCTCCTGAAAAGGATTGGCACATGCTTCCTTACTCCTCTGTGATATTTTTTCATGTTAAAGGTGCTATATAAATAGAAATTGTTGTTGTTGTTTTCTACACAGCTTCAATCAAGCTCAATGCGAACAGTATCTTATCTTCCTCCTGGGTGATGTTCAGCCATCTGCTCTGAACAATGACTTCAACAACACCAGATTTTAGATTTCTCCCCAATTTTCATGTTGGATTCTCCCATTCATACTTCATTGCGTGCCCTTTGATTTTGGAGCTCTTTTACTCACCTTTTGTCTTTCTAAGAAGAAAAAAGGAACTTAGATTTATATGGCGTCTTTCATGACCTCAGGATGTCCCAACACGCTTTACAGCCAATGAAGTACTTTCTAACTGAGGTCACTGTTGTAACGTAGGAAATGCGGCAGCCAATCTGCGCGCAGCAAGCTCCCACAAACAGCAATTTGATAATGACCAGATAATCTGTTTTTTAGTGGTTGTTTGAGGGATAAACATTGGCGAGAACTCCCCTGCTTTTCTTCGGAATAGTAGCATGGGATCTTTTACATCCACCTGAGAGGGCAGACAGGGCCTCGATTTAACGTCTCATTCGAAAGGCGGCATCTCCGACAGTGCAGCACTCCCTCAGTACTGCACTAGAGTGTCAGCTTAGATTTAATGCTCAATTCTCTGGAGTGGGACTTGAACCTGCAACCTTCTCACACACAAACTTCTAATGTCTTATCAAGATGAGCTTCATATATCCCTCAGCATTTTCACCCTTTTCCCAGCATTTTAAAATCATTTCTATTGAAACCTTTAGCAGCACATTTGAAATAATAGTCAGCATATCTGTACTCTTGAGCTTTTTTTATCCATTGTTTTCCCTCTCCTCTTCATTCGCTAAGTCCTACATTGGGATTTTTCCGTCTTCACCCCTATATTCTGGAACACTTTCCTAAACTTATCTACTCTTTCCACCTTCATAAGCCTCTGCATAATCTATCCCTCTGACCATCCTTTCAATTACCTCCCCTAACTTCTAAAATGATCAAAACTTCAGTAGAGAAGATGGCAATTTGGCCCCCAGTGCCTGTGCTGGAGCTCGCTGTTCCCTTGGAGCTATCTACCCATTCCATTTCCCTCCTCTATTCCTGTAATTCTTGCTTGGTGACCAAGACCCGTCCCATGAAGTGCCTTGGTATAGTTTCACTAAACTAAAGGCATTATAAAAGTCCAAGTTGTAAAGCTCTAGCGCAGTGGTCAAATTTATCGCTGCAACAGCAGCCTCATTAGTGCCTTGAACCAAATGCACTTTGAGTTTTATTTATGACTTGTCATTTGCTGCAATCATATTGACCAACTTTTATATTTTTCCAACGTTCTAATTACATGCATTTTATGATCCGAATTGTGATTCAAATCTGCTCTAATTACATTTAGGGCTGTTGGATTGCATAAATCAGTTCTCGTACCCTCCAAGCTTTTACTATGTTTTGCCCAAATCCTACTGGAATCTTAATGATGCATCTCATTAACATCAAAAATTAATAACCAAACACGCAGAAATGCAAAAGTCTTAAGTAATTAAGAACAAGGAATGAAGGCTGCTAATTATTTCAAACTCCATGGTTAAAATTGAAACAGCCACAGTTTAAAAATGTGTTGCCAAGCAGCTGCAGATAGTAAGAGTGAATAGAGGTCAACACCAGTGTCTTCCAAAATTCACCCCCAACTTGTTATAAGTCAAAAGCTGGGACTAAGGCTTGTTGAGAACACTGAGTATTCCAATTTATAACAATTCTCCCCACTCTTCTGCTGACGATAGTGACTTTTACTGGGACACATTTCTGCAGTTGCTGGTGCTCTACAGTATCTTGGCCAAGTGGCCAGTCTTCATGTCTCACAATTGATGTCCACACATACGTACTTTCCATTAGGGAGGCACTGAACAACAATCAGCAGTGAGAACCTTCCCTAGCCCATAAGACACGAAAGCCAATCACATTACCCCTCCCCTCCCACTGCCATGCAAGCTGAGATCAGCTAACATAGAGAACCTTCACCACACGGACTGCAGCGGTTCAAGAAGGCGGCTCACCACCACCTTCTCAAGGGCAATTAGGGATGGGCAATAAATGCTGGCCTCGCCAGCGACGGCCACATCCCATGAACGAATAAAAAAAAACAGGTCAGGAATTGAACCTGGGATGAAATCCGGGAACTTTCTGTTCTGTATGTCTCAGTACCACACTACAGGGTGCATTTCCCACAGTTTGTTTTTAAAAGGAGCATGGTTACCTCATTTATAAATGAAGGACAGCAATAATGCATAACCAACCAAACATCCAATCTTAGAAATATGGAACACCCCTCAGCACCTTATTGTTGCCCACACAGCAAGTTCCCAACTTCAGCTGGATGATAAGGGTGTGACAGTAAGAAGAATCCAGATGATTTTTTCACAGGGAAAATGGGAAGTCAGGGATTGCTGCATGTGTGGGTGGATAGAGAATATCTATTAATATAAAAATGGCACATTTCCTGCCCATTACTTTTCTGTGACACTTCAAATTTCATGCTCAACTTTCTGTGTCATACTCCAAAAAAAAGTATAAAGAAACAAAAATATTCTCCAGGAACACAAAATATGGAGCCAGGATGTCTGCCGTCTCTTGTCTATTGACATGTATATGAACTCACGCTGTATTTATTCAAACAACAGCAGCCTATTAATTGGGCTCTGTACGGTAACTTCACAGCAATTCAACTTTCTGTTCTTAAAAGGACACACTCATACACTTTAACAGAAGACTAATACATTTTGTGTTTTACATGGTATAATGTTCCTGATCTTATAAACTAGCACATCATCTGACCTACCACAGGCAGCACCACAGAAGATTTGCCAATATATATTTTGAGATATGCACATCATACTTCTGGTGTCACACATGGAATTTTTTGTTTCACACTTTAAAAAACAACTATAAAATAGTGAAAAAAAATCTTATTTTTTCAGGCATGGACAGAGGGGTGGAGGCAAAGGGAAGCCTGGAACTTACAAACACCCACCAATCTTCAGAATGCCCCTGTTGAAATAACACGTGGTGTGAGGCCACCGAGGAGGTCACTGCATGTATTTTAACCCCAGTGCCGCCTTGTTCTCATTGAGTACGAGGGGTAAAAATCGGGGCTATAGTCTTTGATCTCTGGGATGTGCTGATCTTAACCGAGCTGGTGGTATGGGGCGCTACCATTGGCCCCAACAACTCTTGGTCAGGGAGGGGAAGAAACAGCCAGCATTCTCACTCCCAATTATTATCTGCTGTTCCCTACTGGAAAATGCACATGAATGGAAGTCAAGTGTGGCTAGAATTGGGCTTAGATGTATCCTCCTTGACTGGATAACTTGAAAATGCTCATTGATTCATTGATGAAGAATAGTCATGAAGGCAAGGTACCAGAGGACTGTTTGCTTCTTTAGTAGTGGAGAGCAAAAGTTGGAAAATAAATTACAAATAGGTATGGAAGTAATCATAAATGTGCAATGAGGAACAATAAGGGACTGTCCTGCAAGATGCAAGAATTGTAGATTGATTAACGAGACCATTGATCGCCTCAGTTGTCCAGCTTATTTTCATCTTGTGAAGGTTGTAAAGAGCCAATGAATGTACAAGGCCACTTCCATGAAATAAACTTGACTGCTTCCTCCTCTCTGTAGCCTCACTATTGAAATCAGGACTCAATGCACTGCCTCCTACTCTAACTCATTTGTTCCAACAAAATCCAAATGGTGGAACACCTTGCCTTATTCAGTCTTTCCTTCTTCCTTCAATTTATGGGCATTTAAATTCCAAACTTAGCATCAGTTAACTATTAGTTCTGGATTTACCACATGTCCTGCATTGCAGGCTTTAGCCCTTCAACTGGTTTTCTCAATAAAAATAAATTATACTCTGTTGCACCACAACCCAAGAAAACGCACATTTTGTACAGCTCAGTAATAAAAAACATCCATAAGAAGTCCAGATTTTCTATATATCTGTGCTTCAGATTTGTTCAGTTAGTTATCAGTTAGTTCACTAGGGACTTTGGCCCTTCAAATAGGTTCGGCAATAAAAAAAAGTGCTTTCTTGGCAGGAAGCGGTGATCAAGTGAATGAGACTGAAACTTTAAGGAGACAATAAAGCTCTGCGTTAGGGTTGACAAGACTCAAGACCAGCATCAAAGACCAGTAAGATGATAGGTTTATGGTGGCTATGAAACTGCCTGTTGGAGGCATCTGCTTTTAAAGATCACAAGTACCTCACAAGTGACATTAAAACCACCCTTATCTGTTGCACCTACTCTGAACTATTATGTTCCGACCTGGGGTGTTCTTCCTTTGAAATTTACCAAATGTTTGCACTAGGAGCCTCAGTAAACACCATGTTCCGAAATCCTACGTCCTGGGAAGTTCCAATGAGGCTGCCACATTACCTTGTGAAAAATAGAACAATTTGCAGACTTTAGTCATTGCACTGCCTGAGTGACTTGCAACCATAGCAATGTTTAGCTTCCCCTCTCCCCCGCGATCTTCCCCTCTCCCCCCCCGATCTTCCCCTCTCCCCCCCAATCTTCCCCTTTCCCCCCGATCTTTCCCTTTCTTCCCCGATCTCCCCCTCTCCTCCCCACCCCGGGTCTTCCCCTCTCCCCCCCTTGGGTCTTCCAGTCCAGTGGCGGATGACATCTGGCTCTCTCTCTCTTTCCCGCCCACCCCCCTCCCCTCGCGTTGCAGTTCCTGATGGCAGCCAGCCTGTCAATCAGGCTATCTGCCGGGCATGAACCCCGGAGAGGACGTTAACCATTATCAATCAAGGTGCGATCGCATTCAGAAACGGTAAGTTTGGTTCATGCGGGTTTGCCACGCGCCCAATTGGCCACCCCGCTGCCAACCCGCCTTCCCGCTAATATCGGGGCCACTGTCTCTTTTAAATGCTGGGTTACAATTGGAGATGTTTACATTCATATTAACATTTCCCTACATTACAACAGTGACAACACTCCAAAAGTATTTATTTGGCAGTAAAGCGCTTTGGAATGCCCTGAGGTCATGAAAGGCGCAACATAAATGTAAGTTCTTTCTTTTCTTTTTTTAATGTACCCAAGATGAGAAAAGTCTACATACTCGCCCCCATCCTATAGCTTACTTGATACCTAAGCACCAACCAGCCCCTCTCCCCACCTCCTGAGAGAGACAGAAAGCAGAGACCTGTAGCCAATTCAGGAGATCTCTGTTAAAAATTCCTCTTTGACCCGGAGTTCCCAGACCCACTAATTATTTGTACACTCTTACCCTCCATATACCATGATCACCTAATTTTCCAGAAATTCATCTAATGCCTTCTTGAAGGACTGTAAGGAATCAGGCTCCCCTATCTCCTCCAGAATCCTGTTCCATATGCTAATCACCTTGTACAAAAAGTAAACTTCTAGACATCTAATTTCACCCCTGGTTCCTCAGCTCACATGGGTAGTTAGGTCTATCTGACCCCCATCATCTCAGGCATATTAACTACTGATTGAATTTTTTGAGGGGGTGACTAGGCGTGTGGATGAGGGTAACGCAGTGGATGTGGTATACATGGATTTCAGTAAGGCCTTCGATAAAGTCCCCCACAGGAGACTGGTCAAGAAGGTACGAGCCCATGGAATCCAGGGTGCCTTGGCACTTTGGATACAAAACTGGCTTAGTGGCAGAAGGCAGAGGGTGATGGTCGAAGGTTGTTTTTGTGACTGGAAGCCTGTGGCCAGTGGGGTACCACAGGGATCGGTGCTGGGTCCCTTGCTGTTTGTGGTCTACATTAATGACTTGGATATGAATGTAAAAGGTATGATCAGTAAGTTCGCTGATGATACAAAGATTGGTAGGGTGGTAAATAGCGAGGAGGATAGCCTCAGTCTGCAGGACGATATAGATGGGTTGGTCAGATGGGTGGAACAGTGGCAAATGGAATTTAACCCGGAAAAGTGCGAGGTGATGCACTTTGGAGGGACTAACAAGGCAAGGGAATACACAATGAATGGGAGGACCCTAGGCAAGACAGAGGGTCAGAGGGATCTTGGTGTGCAAGTTCACAGATCCCTGAAGGCGGCGGAACAGGTAGATAAGGTGGTAAAGAAGGCATATGGGATACTTGCCTTTATTAGCCGAGGCATAGAATATAAGAGCAAGGAGGTTATGATGGAGCTGTATAAAACACTGGTTAGGCCACAGCTGGAGTACTGTGTGCAGTTCTGGTCGCCACACTACAGGAAGGATGTGATCGCTTTGGAGAGGGTGCAGAGGAGATTCACCAGGATGTTACCAGGGCTGGAGCGCTTCAGCTATGAAGAGAGACTGGGAAGATTGGGTTTGTTTTCCTTGGAGCAGAGGAGGCTGAGGGGGGACATGATTGAGGTGTACAAAATTATGAGGGGCACAGATAGGATGGATACTAAGGAGCTTTTTCCCTTCGTTGAGGGTTCTATAACAAGGGGACATAGATTCAAGGTAAAAGGCGGGAGGTTTAGAGGGGATTTGAGAAAGAACTTTTTCACCCAGAGGGTGGTTGGAGTCTGGAACTCACTGTCTGAAAGGGTTGTGGAGGCAGGAACCCTCACAACATTCAAGAAGCATTTGGATGAGCACTTGAAATGCCATAGCATACAAGGCTACGGACCAAATGCTGGAATATGGGATTAGAGTAGACAGGGCTGATGGCCGGCGCAGACACGATGGGCCGAAGGGCCTCTATCCGTGCTGTATAACTCTATGACTCTATGACTACTTCCACGATGTCCATGCCTTTAATAATCTTAAATACTTGGATTATTTCCCTTCTTAAGACTACATCTATGAGTACAAACCCAAGGTTAGCGGAATGAGCAGAGAGGTGGTAGATGCAATTTAGTGTGGAAAAGTGTGAGACAATACATTTTTGCAACAAAAAAAATGGGAGCGTACACGTAATGGAAAAATACAGTGTAGATGAACAAAGCGATTTAGGGATTCAAATACATAATTTCCTAAAAGTCCAAGTATAGGTAGACAAAGCCATAAAAAAGGCCAATAGCATTTTGGGTTTTATAAATAGGGGCATAGAGTATAACAGTAAAGAGTACTGGTAAATTTGTACAAATAAATGGCTAGGCCACAGTTAGAGAGTTTTGTGCGGTTTTGGTTCTCCATTATAGAAAGGATGTTAAAGCTATAGAGAGTATATAGCGTAAATTCACCAGGGTGATTCCAGGGATGGGAAACTGTAGTTCTGAGAATTGCGTTACTGGGACTATTTCCATTACAGCAGAGAAGGTGTCCCTTAGTCAAATTTTTAACCAATCTCCTATTTTACATCCTATACCATTAACTTGAATGGCAATATACTTATGTTGGTATAGCTCTGTGAGAGATCAGTGTTTCTGAGTTATTACATATAGGAAAAAGCTAAATGGCAACTTCAGCAGTCTTGTAATATGAGCAATAAACCACCAATTAATACCATCAGATTATTATTATTATGGGCAAAAATCTCCAGTAACAATAGTAAGACGAAAATTACTTTCAAATGACATCTGGAACATTGTAAATCTGGAACATAGAAAGGGGGAATTAGCTTTTGATTCAGGTCAAAATGTGCTCAAGAACAAAAGCCAATCGGAGAATTTCTGTCCATTGAGTACAAAAGTCCCGACCTGACTTTTCCACTCCTCAACCTGAAAATGCTGAATTGTCTGCTGACACCCACTCTCTTGACTTACACATGAATAATGGCCGGTTGGCTAATATATGAGGGGTGAAAGGGGTGGTGGAACCATACCCTAGTAAGAAGTCAGTGGTTCTAAGAGAGGAGGGTAGGGGGGAAATTTGGCTGAGAAAGTTTGTGAGAAAATATATATTTTTTAAAGTTCACACAGCACAGCAAAATAGTTTCACTGATGGTAACTTAATTTCCAATCAGCCATCAGTGGTAACAATGGCTGTTTTCAGATTTCTACCTCTCTCTCATTTGTGGCATAAGCTGGATGTGGGGGGACGGAAGGGTGGGAGGGGGATTAAGTTCTATTGAGCTGCCACCTAGTTTATTCTTTTTTCTACTACCATCCACGTAAAGCATTTGTAACCAACAGATATATATTACTGCAGGTTGGACTCAAATCTAGACTTTCACAAAGCTTCACAAGGGATGAGGAAGATTTTCAAAACAAGTGTATGTATAGAGAATGCTTTTAACCATACTGTACTTGACCTGGGAGTGCTTGTTGGTGATACCTGGTGCTGGAAGTGGAAAGTGTTTCATTTCCCAATGCAACCATTTGCTTGATGAGCACACAATCCACCAAAAATGAAATGGATACAATGCTGCAGTGGTCAGTGTTGTAAAGTCTGGTCTTCAAAACTGACTAAAGTGGCAGATATACTGACCTGAAACTGGTATCTGTTGGATGTGATGGACAGTTGGCAGACCTTTGTTATGGTATATGTTGATCTAAATCTGACTGGCACTCGGGTACAAGGCCAAAGGAGATCTACCCAAGCATGCTTCGATTCCTGTGCACAGCTCCACTCCCTTGCAGCGATTTGTTTTTAATGTTAGGAGAGTGCAGGTGTGAGCATCTAGATTAGAAATATTCCGTTCAAAGTTTTAATAAGGACTGCCTGGACACTTTTGAAATGAGATTTCAGACCAAGTTGAAACTCTGCTGCAGCTAGTGTGAAGCTCGAGTGGTGTGAAGTGCGCTGATAAGAGAAGGGTCTCACACCAATTAGTTTTAGTACACGTGAATATTAGATGGACACCTTCCACCCAAGTTATATTGCCATAAATTACAATTTAACTGCACCCTAAAATGGTCACTGAAATGATTGAATTAAACAATACAGTTCCCAGATACTTTTCCAGTGTTGACAACATGGTGGAACCATAAAGATATAAATAATATAAAGTGCCTTTGGGAGTTATACACTCTCTAGTTGCATATTTATTTATTTATGTCATTCTAGCCCCTATTAGTTAATTTTCTCAATTTTTCGTCCCACCCCAGTGAGAGGGCAGCTCGATGCTCTGATGGCCTTTGTCAACGAGCTGATCCCAGATAGTGACAAAAGAAAACAGCACCTCAGGGCCAGTGCCCACATTGGGAACTGCCTGCTTCCAGCTGAAATCACGAACTCACCTTGTTGGAAATTGCTTGTGCAATCCTGCACCTTCCCAAGTTCTGACTCAAGAGTGGGAACATTGGCTGTTTATTTCCCCTTCCTAGGTCAGTGGTGCTATCGTCAATTATAGTGGCCCTAAAATTGCCCCACCTGAGATTGGCTAACTTACCACACACTGGGGATCAAACCTGAGACCTTCTGGTCTGTATCGCTGGGTGCCACACTGGGTAACAAATTTACCAACTGAGCCATTGGGTGTAAATACTGCCTGGTGATTTTATGCATGTGTGTATGGAGTATATTCATTGCCTGCTAGTCGTGTATGCATGTACCTGTGGAAGCTTTTTGGTATGTGTGTTTGTGCATGTGTGAGGGGAGGAATGGGTCAACTATCCTTGCTTGTCATTCGTCTTTCTGCCACCAGGCTGTTGTTTCAGATGTTGCAAAACCTTTTGGTCCAGGTTGGAACCAAACCAAACTGACCTTTAATTGGGATCTCCTCATAGTGACACATCTGAAATTGAGAGTTCGTGTTGTGAGGAAATTGCATTTACGTCCACCCCCTTCTGAATGGCAGCATGGGATGTTCTACCACCCGACCTTACATTGAAAAAAAATTACCAACAGCTGCACCTGATGGTTCAGCACACAGTGCCCAGATGTCAGACGCTACCCTGAGCCTTGACAGTCCAACCCACAAAGCCCATGCTACTATTTGCACTTATATTTCTTATTTGCTGGCTTGTCCAGTTTGAATTTTGTGGGTCTGGAGGTTTGGAAAGGACAGTTCTTAGTGCTGTTGCCTAATTGGTGGATAAGTCCTAGATGGTATATGCCTGTGTGTCCCAAGAAGACAAAAAAGTGAGACATCACTTGGCTTGGTCAGTAAGTGGCATGCAACAGGAGAAACTTCTTTACCCAACGAGTTGTAAGAATGTGGAACGCGCTACCACAAGGAATAGTTGAGGCAAATAGCATGGATGCATCTAAGGGGAAGCTAGATAAGCAGGAAAGGAAATAGAATGACCTGTGGAGTGCTTGGTTGGAGAATAAGAGATGGTTGATTCCTGGGATGAGAGGGTTGTCCTATGAGGAGAGATTGAATAGAATGGGCCCACACTCTCTGGAGTTTAGAAGAATGAGAGGTGATCTCATTGAAATGTATAAAATTCTTAGAGAGCTTGACAGGGTAAATGCTGAGAGGCTGTTTCCCCTGGCTGAAGAGTCTGCAACTAGGGGTCATTGTCTTAAGATAAGGGGTCGGCTATTTAGGACTGAGATGAGGAAAAATTTCTTCACTTAGAGGGTTGTGAATCTTTGGAATTCTCTACCCCAGAGGGCTGTGGATGCTCAGTGGTTGAGTATGTTCAAGATTGAGATCGATAGACTTTTGGATACTAAGGGAATCAAGGGATATGGGGATCGGGTGGGAAAGTGGAGTTGAGGCCGAAGATCAGCCATGACCTTATTGAATGGCGAATAAGGCTCGAGGGGCCGTATGGCCCACTCCTGCTCCTATTTCTTATGTCTTATGTCCTTATGTTAAATGGCAGTCGTGATGTTAGCAGGAGGCAAAAGGAGAACAAATTGAGAGGAATCAAAGAAATAAAGACTGATTTCTGGGATGGCAGGACTGCCGTCTGACGAGAGATTGGGTCGACTCGGCCTGTATTCACTCGAATTTAGAAGAATGAGAGGGGATCTCATTGAAATATATAAAATTCTGACAGGGCTAGACAGAATTGATGCAGGGAGGATGTTTCCCCTGCCTGGGGGGTCCAGAACGAGGGGTCACAATCTCAGGATATGGGGTAGGACATTTAGGACTGAGATGAGGAGAAATTTCTTCACTCAGAGGGTGGTGAACCTGTGGAATTCTCTACCACAGAAGGCTGTGGAGGCCAAGTCACTGAATATATATAAGGAGCTATATAGATTTCTAGACACAAAAGGCATCAAGGGATATGGGGAGAGAGCGGGAATACGGTATTGAGATAGAGGATCAGCCATGATTATATTGAATGGCGGAGCAGACTCGAAGGGCCAAATGTCCTACTCCTGCTCCTATTTTCTATGTTTCTATGTTTCTATAAGCACACAAAGGAGAAAGGAATAAAAGGGTATGCTGATAGGGTTAGATGAAGTAGGGAGGGAGGAGGCTCGTGTGGAGCATAAACGCTGGCATAGACCAGTTGGGCCGAATGGCCTGTTTCTGTGCTGTAAACGCGATGTGACTCTATGTAACTGAGCAATACAAACTTCAAGGTCCAAAGTGGAATTCTCTCAAACTGAATAAGCTAATTTTGGCTGGGACAATTGTTGGAGTGACAATATTGGTTTCACTGTCCCCGGGCTACAGAGTAGAAATCAGCAAGGGCACCTGCTCATCTTTTTCCACTTACCCGTGCTGGAAAGTGTGCTTCTGTGTAAGTGAGGACAAGGTCAGTCTCGGCTGTAGTGACTCCCAAAATGGAATGAGGGGTCAACACTCACTGTTAAAGGTCCCAAATAAAGAATGGACACTTGAGCAAGAGGGACTCTGGGACCTGTAAACCTGTACCCCAGCATGAGTAGACACTTTTAGGGGGAACTGGGGCAGGGAGAGAAAATTGGTAATGCAAGAAGAGTTAACGCCACTGAAGATTTCAAATGTAACTGTACTGAACCGTTCGAGCATTTGCGCAGAAGACCTGCAAAGAGAGGACACAGTGAGCCCCCAGGGAAACACTTGCATGCGTGGTATCAGACTCCTGTGTCAGCTGCTGGAGATAAACTAACGGTCCGATAGGCAGAGGCCTGGCTCCAGGGCTCAGACTGCCCTTCATTGGAAAACAACAGGATGATCTGGCTTTCCGTACATACCTGCACCCGCACTGACAGGGCTCAACATCTGGAACAAGCACGGACTTACGAAAGGGAATTCAGCCAGCGAGAATACACATGGACATCATCAAAACTATATTATGAATGTCATAGTCATCCCACAATTTACTCTCTTCCTCTCCTGAAGGTGCTAACTCACACTGGGGTCTGGTTTGCCGGGTAGGAACCATTATCCAGCACCTCAGTCTACTGGCCATTTTTCAAGTAAGCATGGACAGTGACTATCAACAGGGTATTGGAATGTGGGATACATCACAGCCAAAAGTACAGCTCACAATTTGTAGTTCTCAAACACACTTGTGGTTCCATTTCTGTTCGTCCCCCAGCCATCCCATCTGAAATCCTCCTGGGTGGTCATGTTACCATGTATGATACAATCATTAGCATAACAGATGCAGTAAGAATGGAAATATGGTTTGTGAACTAAAAATAAATTATATAAAAGAAAAAACAAAATCAATAATTAATTACAGAATAATCCATTTTTGTGACATCTTATTTATCTTAGAGTGTAAGGGTTAATTCTTGGGTAAATAAATGGATTTTCTGGACAAATAATCGTTGTGGACATTAAATAGCAAAATATTGGCATTAATCTAAAGTATACATAAGAGATAGACAGGACTTGCAGGAATGCTCAACAGTCTAGCAACCCTACCAGTCAGCAGGAAAGCAATTAAGGAAATGTTAATGGCCTATAAATTGGGGCGGCCCATTTTTGGGTGCGCATGGGAGCACAGGGCACAAACCCTGCACCTGAATGGTGAAGTCTGAGGCTTCTCCGATATTGGGCCTCATTTCCATCTAGCTGGTGTGATGAACAGGGCTGCCGGTGAAGCAACAGTGAAGATTGGGCCTTGGGAGTGGAGGGGAGGGAGGGAGCGATCGTTGGCTGGGGGGGATCGGAAGCCCGGGGAGAGGGGTGGCGGCAGCGATTGGCCGTTAGCAGCGGCCCGCGTTCTTTCCACGTGTGGTCGGAAGGACCATTCCTGCTCCTCTTGGCTCCACATTCAGTTATCACTGCCCATTGAACAGATGCACAGTTTGGTGTTGTACTGTGCCATAAAGACCATGAAGGTACCATGTTTGATCGCCAGTTTGTGTCCAATTAGCTGGTCTCGGCTGGGCTGGTGTTCGGGTTGCTCCAATTAAGCGCCTGGTCTATGGAGCAGAGAAATCACTCATGGTCCCAGCTTCTGATTGCTAACCAGTGATATTCTGCTGGATGTGCACAATTGTGAACATCAGGTTAGGAGAGGATCAGGTCCAGGTGTGATCATCCCCTCCTCCCCCCCTCGCCATGCTGCTGCTCACTGTTAAGGATGCACATGAATAAAGAACACTATATTCATGGGATAATGGAAGACAGCTGACACCTGAGGAACTATAACCTGGTCAATATCTTCAAAAGTGGAGGGGAGAAGATTGGCAAGAAAAAAACAGTAATGGTTTAGCTCCTCCAATGGCTTGGCGGGTACTGCCCATTGTAAAATTGAGCCATATAGATCAGGAAGATCCCAGATTAAACTGGTGGTCAGTGTTGAGTTAACTGATTTCAGCTGGGGCAGTGGCATGGTATCCCATTGGCGTCAGCGCCCGTAGGTAATAAAGCAGAAAAATCAGCCAGGGTTTCTGCTCCCGAGTGCTATCCAGTGATCACTATTGGAAAGTGTATTGTTACATATTTGAATTTTTACTCTAGATTTTTTTTAGGGTTCATTAGGTGAGCCCTTGCTCCCTATGACCTGCTCAATATCTAGGTCTTTGGTAGCGAGTCTAGGGATCAAACAGAAAACCCTTCTTACTGTCTTTTGGCTAGGTGAACTAACTTGAGTTAGGAGGGCCATAATATAGACACTTCTCTAGACGGTGACTTAGGCTAAAAACTGCCAAACAGATTTATTAAATAGTAAATGGATGCGAACAGAAGCAATGTCATACTGTAGAGTTAAGTGGATACAAGTTTAACTCAGAAGATAGAAAATAATAGTCACATGGGCTGCACTAAACTGCATTGTAAACTGGACCTAACAATAAGGAGCAGATTTTCATCTTTAGTGCTTGAGCATTAAGCATAGCCAGGCTGGAGAGCAGAAAGAAAAATATCACAGGAGGATCACACACTGGTAACAGAACACACCGGATATTCCTTCTATTGAAATTAATGGTAGGAAATCCATCAAGTTCTACAAGGGCCGTACGATCTTCCCTGATTTTCCTTTCTGCCTTCTGCCCTCTGCCCAGGTGCTGCTTGACACCCAAAGACCAAAATCCAAATTTGAGCACAAAGTTTATTGCATTCTATCCTCATCAGTGGACTTCATTGGTTGTAAAGTGCTTTGGGGTGTCCTGAGGGCCATGAAAAGTGCTATATAAATGCAGGTCTTTCTTTCTTCCTTTCATCCTATCTTTCTTCTTGACTCTGCTGATATGCCTCGCTGATTCAGTTTCTGTTCAATTCCTGATTCCTGGGCATTTTTGTCACATTTGTTTTTGTGGATGTAAGAGAGAATAGAATGGGCTCGCCTTTGATGCCTCCCCACAGTTGAATAGGTTGCTGACACTCACTGCCTAGTCTCACACTGGATAAATAGCTAGTTGGGTGAGACAGCCAAATGCTTAGGACTTTTGGGAGAGGAAGAGAGAAAATTGGGGGGAGAGAAAAGGTAACTTGGCAGTGTACATAACCCTTTCTCTAAATATATATAAGGTTTGCCTGGAGTTGTCCCATCATTAATTGATCTCTTGCTTGGTTTTTAAATTCTCTTGAAATTAATTAAAGCCAGTACTGATCAGTAATGGAATTCTGAGCTGTGCACTCTCACCCATTGGGAATTGGGTTGCATGATCCCATTCCATTTACAGCCCTTAATAGCCACAGAAAGGAGATCTTCATCCCATCTGTCTAGGCTGAATTTGAACCTGGGTCTCAGAGGTGAAAAGTCATTGTTGTAACATAATGCACTACTCATTTTCCTTTTAAACTGGAAAAAAAACACTGGCCTTTCACCTCTGGGGCCTAAGTTAGGATTTAGCCAAGACAGATGGGTTGATGGTCTCCTGACACCAGCAGCTGCCATGGCTCCCAAGTGAAGTTTTTTTTTAAAGTCTGTCACTCCAGTATTTGGATAATTAGCTCAATATGGCTTCTCGAATCTGCAGTAATTGGCACTTGTTGGGGCACTCCCGCTTGGGAAGAGAAACAGAAATGTTTAATTGGTGCAGTGGACCTGTTAAGGCCAGGGTGGGCTTTAGGGACACTGTCAAGAGAGTTTATGATACTTTTATGTCGTCCCTCTGTGTGCTTCTCTCCTATTTACTTGACTTCCTGCCGCCACTTCAAATGAAGGCCAAAGATGCACAATTCCCATTGGAAAAGAATCGGCTTTGTGCTTTTAGTTTTAACTGGAGGTCTGACTTCAGTTCATGATAATAGTGGAAACGTGAGTCTCTGATGCCACTGAGTCTCCAGAGGTTGGGCTATTTATATTGAGCGCCATTGATGGTTGGGGGATCTGTGCATCTGGCGCTGACAGCATTCCATCAATATAAAACCACCTTTCAATGGCATATAGACCAGGAAGGTGCCAGGCTGAATTCCTGACATATACTCAGTCAGATGATGTTAGTCAGAGCAGCACCAGGGCTTCTACAATTCACTTCAGTGCTCTTGGTATAGAGAAAGAAAAAACAATCAAAGTCCTCGCTCCTGATCACTATCCAGTGATCCTACTGGGAAGTGCATATGTGTGGACGTTGGATGAAGATAGTATTGGGCTTGGATGTGATGCGTTCTGCAGTTAAGTAGACTGTTGGCAACATTGAAAATAGCCACAGGCATGGTATTGGACGATGGCTGCTATCTGTGGCACCAAACTCCAGCAAAAGTTATTGTCTTCAGTGAGGAGGGGAGAAAAATGCAATGAGGGGTAAAAGGACCATACTCTTGGACTAGAATACCAGTCAATTGGAGGAACTTGGTATAAACTTGAATCTAGAGATGCTCCCTCCCAAAGGAGTCCCCTAGCCCATGTAATGAGCTGCAAGGATGCTATCGTGACAAAGCAGCTTGTTTGAAACCTTTCTGGGATATGGTGCAATATAGACCATTAACCATTTGGCGTCACAACATCAAGGAGCTTACAGGCTGGCTGATTACCTGAAACAGACAGGAACAAAAAGTCAGCTCCAAGTCTCTACTCAACCGCCATGTTGAATGCTGTGACAAGTTCATGTTGGAGTAGTCACCATGACTACCACAAAGCAATACTTTTTGCAATACTTTTTCTCTTGTTTTCAAACGTGCAGCCCTGGTAGGGCAATACGATGTTGCCAACATTCAACCAAGTGCATCTCTCCACATGCCACCTGTTCACAAGCCTATCTTGCAAGACACTAATTTTATTTCCTGATGTTCTCCCCTCTGACTGATGCTTGGGTATGGTTCCACGTGTGCCAGAAGCCTTGTAGTGTCTCACCCACTCCTCGTGTGTGGTTTCTGAAAGCATACACCGGCAGGGCTGTTAATACGGAAGGCATAAGAGACATTTTAGAAGATTACTGTTTACACAAACATTCTCGCTTTTTCCCCACCATGGTGGGAGTGAGGAAACCTGCAGTCAAAATGGGGAGGGGGTGGAGAGGGAAGGAAAAGAAACAACACTTGGCGTTGGTTAATTTGTCCACCTTTAATAGGAAAAGAACAACACTTCCTTTTGACTGCGTTCTGGTTCATAACACTATCTCACTTGAGCTGACAGTTTTAATATTAACATTCAGCAGTAGAACTAAGAAGCAGTGATTGACTTCTGATACAAGAGACAGAATTACATACTGCCAGTACAGCCGGCCGACTCATTTTGGCTGCTCCAGTTTGATGAAGACAGTTTGCATAAAGACTACCCTGTAAGACCCCTCTGGGCACCACATTAATCTGTTTTCTATGAAGGTATCTTTCATTTCTTTCTAATCTTTTAAACTAATTCCATCTCTGCTTTTTTTCCTCCTTTCTGATCTCATAAAGAGGTTAAATGCTTTTAAAGAAGGTGAGTTACTAAGCAAATTAAATCTGCATAGAACATGCCCTTCAATGGCACAAATTACAGTTTTACCTGGCTGTGATTTTATTTTTCATCTTTCTTATTTGTGGGTAAATGTGACTCCTCGTACAATAGGAATGGGCTATGGTGAAATGTATATTTTTTTGCCTCTTCACTTGTTCACTTGTTATTGCTGTTATTATGGAGGAAGTGTCACTTTGCGATCTCTTTTAACAGTTCTCTTCAATTGGGTCCGTCTTAAAAGAGAGAGAATTGCAATCAGGACCTCATTAAAAGGGGCAGCCTCATGATCAGGATTCCTGTTGAAGAGAAACTCTCCCTATCAGGACTCTCTTTTAAAGAGCCCAGTTTATTCAGTGATTGGACAGTACAGGCTATTAGGGACTTTGCAAAACTATCCTGAGACTGATTAACTGTAGATCTAATCATGAGAATTTTTAGGTATAGAAAAGGCTATTGAACCCAGTGAGTCCAACTCTTCTTTACATGTTCGTCCCAAAGGCACAGGACACCAGCCATTACCTTGCTGAAGTAGATATTCCTCCCTCGGCAGCAAGTATCAACACGTTATTCAAACATGGAGGAAAGTACTGTAGTTGAGTCTGAGCCTGACCTCACCCAAAATCCACTTATTCCAGCAGAGATCATTGGATAATGATCAGAAATGGAAACCCTGAATGATATCCACCGCCCCCCCCCCCCCCCCCGCCACCTCCCCCCACCCCCCCAAGTCCAGGGATGCGACCTGCTGCTGCCCTGGCTGAAATAACCTAATTCAGCACAGATCCTGGACCTACTTAGTCTGGGTCGCTCAGTACCAAGCTGTTCATTTACCAACAGACTTAACAGTTTATTTGTTTTTGATCGCTAGGAGTGCTTAACTGGCCCCATCAACTGGACTTGAAACAATTTCACAAACTGAAGCACATTATAGCAGTCACAATTATGCAAAGTACAACATCTCAGTGAATAACAGGGTATAACATCTTATTACTGCATTGTGTGTTTAAGTCACATTATGTAGTGTTTGTGTCAATCAAATGTACACACGGTGTTCCCGATGTCTCAGTGGGTAAATCTATCGTGTAGTATTCCATTGAGCCATATAAACTGGGAAGGTCCCAGGTTCCATTCATGGTCTGTGTTGAATTAGCTGATCTCAGCTGAAGTAACAATTGGGGCACTATATGGCCTCAGAATTAGTCAAGATTCCCAATCTTGATTGCTATCCAGTAACTCCTGCTAGAAAGTACATGTGGGTGATGGTCAGGTGAGGACAGGAACAGGCCCAACTGTGTTACTTTCCACAATCAAATAGCCTGTCACTGTCTGGGCCCATGCACAAAGAATGGCAATTTGGACAAGGTAGCAGGGTCCTTGTGTAACTGTACCTCATCAACGGTCACTGGTTTCAGGAGGGGAAATGGAGAAGATTTCTAAAAACTGAAGAAGCCACACCTGGCCCAACACTTAGGAAACACAACAACTCAAAGAGCTGCAGCCGCACATTGCTAATCTCATCTCCTCCCCCATAATTTGGTCCCATTTCCACGGTACTGCAGACAGAATAGACTCACTATCAAGCCTATAACTGTTCCTGACCCTAGACAGGCACCGAAGCTGAAGAGATTTTAGATCTGTCAAGTGCTCTGCCTTCTCCTCACTCTTACAGGCTGATTGCCTCCATTTATTTTGACACTTCAACAAGCTGTGCCAATTAAGCCTCATTTTCTTCTCTGTGACTGAAACCTATTTTTTGGAAAAACATCTTTCAGGTCACAGACTTTTTCTTTTATTGAAAAATCATGAGTGTGAGACTCCATTACTGAGTACACCATTCTGTGCTCTTTAACATACAGGTCCCATCACACCACCCCATTAACCCATTCCCTCCCAAACTTTAGAAAAAAGCCCCTTTCTGCACCAATGTGATATTTCCATTCTTTCCCTTCCTATATCCCACCTCTGCTTAAGGCACTGGGGTAAATCTTGACTTTGTGCGATAGTCAGCAGCCCGATTTTTGTTTCCATTGACTCTGGGCTGCCGACTCACTATCACTCATTTTACTCTATTGCACAAAGTCAAGATCTACCCCACTGACTCATGCTGAGGTACAGTTCTATAGGCACCAGCAGCCCTCTGGTATCTCTCACTAGTGGCCATTCTTCCTGCGGGACTCTAGATGGTGCGTGTTGGCAATCTGTTAAATTGTGGAGGACATCATACTCAAGCCCCACCCTGACCTTCTCACCTGATCTCTGTACACGAGCCCTTTTATAAGGTGTGGCGATCCTAATAGAATTTCTTCCCCCTTCCTAACCCAAGAACAGTGAGGCGAATTATTGCAACCCAATGGCTGCTCAAATTGAAATCAGCTGAAAGTGCAGACCCGAGATGCTGGGACCTTCCTGGGCTGTATGGTTCAGTGCCACATCACGGAGTGAATTTAAAATAATAATGAAATTTGAGTGACTTAGCGCTCTTGTTATGCCACCGTTTCTGTCAATGTGTAAACAGCAGTGAACAAACTGCAGTTCCTTGTTTCCATCCAGCCTGATCACTGGGATAATGAATGACTCAATGCCTCTTATTCCAGGTAATGCAGAGGGACTTGGGATTGGGTGACGAACCAGTGTGGTTAAAGCTGCTTTGAAAAGTTGCAATTTTTTTTTAATTAAAAAGAAACAAATGTCCTGCACTATCCCACTCAACCATCACCTCCATCCTTGCTGATCTATAAGGGCTCCCCATTTCCCAATGTGCCAAATTTAAAATCTTCATCCTTCTCTATAATTCTCTGCATCCCAACCTATCTCCGCAATCTCCTCAGTGTTATATTCCCTTCTGATTGATCCTGGCCTCTTGTGCATCCTCTTCTCACTCCCAACCCCCCCACCACCATTGGTGACAGAACCTTCAACCATCTTGGTCCTACTCTCTGACCTTACCTCCCTAAGTACCCCTGCCTCTCTACCTCGCTCTCCAACTTTAGAAACTTTCTTAAAACTCATCTTTGACCAAGTTTTCAGTCACACCTCCTAATCTCTCCTTTCCTGGTTCAGCATCCATTGCCTTATGTCTATTTGTGAAGGAGATAGGGATGTTTAAGATACTATATAAATGCAAGTAGTTCTTGTTGTTTTTGTTTTAATGGTCCTTTAACAACAAGTTGAATTTATATAGCATCTTTAACGTAGTAAAACACCCCAAGGCGCTTCACAGGAGCGTTATCAAACAAAATTTCAAAAGTGATCCAAAAAAATTAATGATTTAATATTTGTAGACGGAGAGCTGACTTGTATGATCTAGGGATTTGCCTACTGACTGGTACACATATACCTTTTATGGCAATTGAAACTCCTCAGTAGAGCTCAAACTACACTGCCCTTTGATCCAACATTAGACGAGCACCTCCTACTGCACCTTCTTTGCACCAAAAGACTTCCATTCTCCATTCCAGCCATCAAAATCATTTGTCTGAATGGTGTTAATTTAGTGCCAAAAACCCAGGCAGTTCTTTGCTGTACATTTGCATCTGCCTGATAACACAAAATGCCTCCCTTAGGTCATTCAGTCGAGTGACTGAATGGTATGTCAGATACCGAGAGCTCAATACTGCAGAAAGCCTAGAGGAGTATAGAAAGTGCAGGGGTGAAATTAAAAAGGAAATTAGGAAATCAAAGAGAGGACATGAAAGAATATTGGCAAGTAAAATCAAGGAAAACCCAAAGATGTTTTATAAATACATAAAGAGCAAGAGGATAACTAAAGAAAGAATAGGGCCTATTAGAGACCAAAAAGGTAACCTGTGTGTGGAGGTGGGTATGGTTCTTAATGAATACTTTGCGTCTGTCTTCACAGAAGAGGGAGACGATGCAGATATTGTAGTTAAGGAGGAGGAGTGTGAAATATTGGACGGGATAAACATAGTGAGGGAGAAAATATTAATGGGATTAGCATCTTTGAAAGTAGATAAATCGCCAGGCCCGGATGAAATGTATCCCAGGCCGTTAAGAGAAGCAAGGGAGGAAATAGCGGAGGCTCTGACCATCATTTTCCAATCCTCTCTGGCTACAGGTGTGGTGCCGGAGGACTGGAGGACTGCTAACGTTGTACAATTGCTCAAAAAGGGAGAAAGGGATAGACCCAGTAATTACAGGCTAGTCAGCCCAACCTTGGTAGTGGGCAAATTATTGGAAACAATTCTGAGGGATAGTGTTAATCGTCATTTAGAAATGCATGGATTAATCAAGGAGAGTCAGCATGAATTTGTTCAGGGAAGGTCGTGTCTGACTAGCTTGATTGAATTTTTTGAGGCGGTAACGAGGAGGACCGATGGGGGTAGCACATCTGATGTAGTCTACATGGATTTTAGCAAGGCTTTTGACAAGGTCCCACATGGCAGACTGGTCATGGAATCCAAGGGAAAGTGGCAAGTTGGATCCAAAATTGGCTCAGTGGCAGGAAGCAAAAGGGTAATGGGTGATGGGTATTTTTGTAACTGGAAGGCTGTTTCCAGTGGGGTTCTGCAGGGCTCAGTACTAGGTCCCTTGCTTTTTGTGGTATATATCAATGATTTAGACTTAAATGTAGGGGGCATGATTAAGAAGTTTGCAGATGATACAAAAATTGGCTGTGCGGTTGATAGTGAGGAGGAAAGCTGTAGACTGCAGGAAGATATCAATGGTCAGGTCAGGTGGGCAGAAAAGTGGCAAATGGAATTCAATCCAGGGAAGTGTGAGGTAATGTGTTAGGGGAGGTCAAACAAGGCAAGGGAATACACAATAAATGGGAGGATACTGAGAGGTGTAGAGGAACAGATCGACCCTGCAGTGCATGTCCACAGACCCCTGAAAGTAGCAGAACAGGTAGATAAAATGGTTAAGAAGGAAAATGGGATACTTTCCTTTATTAGCCAAGGCATGGAATATAAGAGCAGGGAGGTTATGCTGGAACTGTATAAAACACTAGCTTGAGTACTGCGTACAGTTCTGGTCACCACATTACAGGGACAATGTGATTGCACTAGAGAGGGTACAGCAGAGATTTACAAGGAGGTTGCCAGGATTGGAGAATTTTAGCTATGAGGAAAGATTGGATAGGCTGGGGTTGTTTTCTTTGGAACAGAGGAGGCTGAGAGGAGATGTAATTAAGGTGTATAAAATTATGAGGTGCCTAGATAGAGTGGATAGGAAGGACCTATTTCCCTCAGCAGAAGGGTCGATAACCAGGGGGCATAGATTTAAAGTAATTGGTAGAAGGATTAGAGGGGAGCTGAGGAAATTTTTTTCACCCAGAGGGTGTCAGGGGTCTGGAACTCACTGCCTGGAAGGGTGGTAGAGGCAGAAACCCTCATCACATTTAAAAGGTACCTGGATGTGCACTTGAAATGCCGTGACCTACAAGCTACGGACCAAGAGCTGGAAAGTGGGATTAGACTGGATGGCTCTTTTTCGGCCCGCATAGACACGATGGGCTGAATGGCCTCCTTTTGTGCCGTAAATTTCTATGATTCTGTGACTGCTCTGGGGCTGCTGCTTAATAGGGACACTTGTCTGTTAGCTCTTCCTCTTCTGATGCATAAGGACACATAACAGATTGACATGATAGGTGTCAATCATCATTGCTATGGCTTTCGACTGGCTAAAAATCTGTGCTTTTGGAGTTGGTTTTTAATCAAACTACATCCACTTTTTTGAAAGTTGCTCCCATTTCCAAAATTGACATTGGAAGCCAGGAAGGAAAAGAAAGAAGCTAAGCAAAAGATTTTAAAAGTCCATTTTAAAGTTAGAAATGGATCTGAAAAGATAGACTAGGTTTAAAAAAAAACAAGTAAAATTAAAGTTAAGGAAATAAAAATAGAGACTGCAGGAAAAAGGGATTACAAAATAAACACAGATGAGGAGGCCAATTGACCCAACCTAGCTTATTCAATCTGAAAGATGATAAGTTGAGCAGAATGGAAGTGCTTAAATATTTTATTTGCAATTAAAGTTATATTTTGCTTATCTTTGTAGTGCAGCAATGATATCACTCCTGACATCAAAGCATATTTATTATTAGTTTTGTTTCAGTCACAGCTGAAAACTTATAAGACTGCCTGGAGATGGTAATTTCCCTAGACCAGACGGCAGTCTAAAAGTTAAGAGACACAGGCACCATCTCTGATCAATAGCAATGCACAAAAGAGACCAGGTAGTGCAGTGGCTCAGACATTAGGCTTTCACTTCTTTAACAAAAAAAATCTTTTCTTTGCGTGCTGATCAAGGTGAAAGATATTAATGTTAGGGCATTCAGTTCTTCCGTTTCAAGCGTGCAGTACTCTCAAGTCAGGTGTGGCAGATAGATGCAGACTAAAGTCTTTAAGATAATGAATGGGTTTGATAGGATAGATATAGAGTAAATGTTTTCACTTGTTGGGGGAGTCCAAAACTAGGGGTCATAAATATAAAATAGTTGCTAATAAATCCAATAGGGAATTCAGGAGAAACTTCTTTACCCAGAGAGTGGTTAGAATGTGGAATGCACTACCACAAGGAGTAGTTGAGGCAAATAGCATAGATGCATTTAAGGGAAACTAGATAACCACACGAGGAAAAAAGGAATAGAAGGGTATGCTGATAGGGTTGGATGAAGTAGGGAGGGAGGAGGCTCGTTTGGAGCATAAATGCCGGCATAAACCAGTTGGGCCGAATGGCCTGTTTCTGTGCTGTAGTTTCGATGTAACTCGATGTAAAATTCTTTCTACTCTGCCCCCATCATGTGTCTCAGACCCAACCTCAGACAAACACCCACTGCAGCACCAGTGTATTTATTTTCCATTCCCCACACTCTCTAAGTGAGATTGACAATTATGGTGTAATTTTAACCTAACTCCCCGGGCGGGAATCCTATAGGATCGGGTGGAACGCCAGATTTAAACCCCACCCAATATTGCTCTCCGTTGACTTCAGTGGACAGTAAAATTGGGCAGTCTGTAAAACTGGTGTTGCACCCGAACCTGTCAGTTTCCCGATGGGCGGGTTAGGTTAAAATTGCCCCCTTAGTGCCAAACTAGGAACAGTTTGGTGCTGTAAACCCATGCCCACTAGGAAGTGGATTGAGACTGTCCAAACTCACTTCACATTAGGACCTTTACAGCCAACAGACACAGAAATCAGTCTGGGCTCGATTTAAACCAAGGTCTCACCTTTCATCATTGGAACCCGGATTCAATACTAGCCCAGACTGACGGGATGAAAGTCTCCCCTATTTGTTGACTCTAAGGGTCTGACATAAAATTAGTTTGGGTCAATCGATCCAGCCCCAGTGCCCACAACACAAAGCTGCCTTAAATTTATTGCTATTAACCTTAATAGGGGACAATTTTCTCTGATTGCTATTTCTAACAAAATCATAAACCCTTTTAGGCGCTTTTAAGATTCTGCTACAATTAGCAAAATAGGAAATCTTCCTGCTCTGTTTACAATGTTACTAACGCAAAGCAAGTGGAGGAAATCTCCCCCCATTCTTGGGACAAAGTGCACACCCATGTTTTACCTGACCTTGGAGTACTTGATGCTGACACTGGGCGACTTATATCAAGTGTTCCAATGCGAGCACAAACATCCCTCACCATGATGAGCACAAAAACAACCATAAAAAGGTGAAAAAATGCACAGAATGTGTAAAAGAACTTTTAAAAACAGAAAAATGCTGGCAACCCCATAGCAGTTCCATCAGCGTCTGAAAAGAGAAAAGACAGGTTAAACATTTCCGGTGTATATCATTCTTCAGAACCCATCCCGATGAAGTTTTACACCTGAAACATTAACCGGTCTTTTCTCTTTCCAGATGCTGGCAGTCTTATGGTGCATTTCCAGTATTTATTTCAGATTTCCAGCATTTGCAGTTATTGTTTTTCTTTTTATCTGAAGAGGAAATTCAGCACCGAGAAGGTTAAAAGGTGTCCTGGTGATTCTCCGCGATGGCAGCCTCCTATGCCTGTTCAATTTACTGGAATTTTATTTTTTTCTATCCCAGGGTTCAGAAAATCCAATTTAATCTTTATTGACTGAATGATAAATAGCATTAGGTTAGGAGCTGACTGAATTTCAGAAATTTCTCTGTTTGGGATGCTGATGTAATCCAATCCGAGTGAAAAAGCTAATTCTCTGGACCTTAATCCACAGGAAAATCACCTTATACAAACAGATGCCTCTCGCTACTTAACATCTTCTAGAATGTTAAACCTATTACTATAGGAACAACAAAGGAGGGGGGGGGTAAACATTATAAATAACAGAGTCCTACAGTAAACACCAGGTAAAAGATGATAATTCACTCCTATCTGGTATTGTACAACTTGTATGTGTCTCAATGCCAGCTCCTGGTGCTGCAGAGCAGGGAAAAGATGATAATTCACTCCAGTCTGGTATTTTAGGGCTTATGTGTATCTCAGTGTTAACCCCCTATTCTGTCAGCGCTGTACCATGGTATTAGCTCCTGTGCTTGTACAGTATACACCAAGCAAAAGGAAACAATTCACTTTCGTGCGTATGTTGTTGTTGATGCCTATGCATGTATAGTGCATGGAGGGGTAAAAGGGAAGAATCAATTCCCATCTGATACTGTACAACTTGTCTGTATCTCTGTACAGCTGTGGCTCATTGGGAAGCACTCTTGTCTCTGAGTCAGCAGGTTGCAGGTTCATAGTCCCACTCCAGGGACTTGAGCTCAAAATCCAGGCTGTTACTCTAGTGCAGTACCGAGGGAGTGCTGCACTGTCAGAGGTGCCATCTTTCAGATGAGATGTTAAAATGCAGGCCCTGTCTGCCCTCACAGATGGACATAAAAGATCCCATGGCACTATTTAAAAGAAAAGCAGCGGAATTCTCCCTGGTGTCCTGACCAACACTTATCCCTCAACCAACACCACTAAAACAGATTATCTGGTCACTATTACTTTGCTGTTTGTGGGAGCTTGCTATGGGCAAATTGATTGCCATGTTTCCTATATTACAACAGTGACTACACTTCAAAAAAGCACTTTATTGGCTGTACAGCACTTTGGGATGTCATGAAAGGCACTATATAAATGCAAGTCATCCTTTTTATCAGCTCCTGTATATGCACAATACCCACTTTCTAAACGGGAACAATTTACTTTCATTTGGCACCATATGGGGTAGATTTTAACCTCATCCCAGCTGGCTAGAACAGTGCGGGTGGGTTAAGATGGTGGGGAGGATCGCGCTGGGTTCCTGACATGTTTACTTACCTTAATTTAGGCACAGGAAGGTCCCCTGCCCCCAGCTGGTGGGGACTTACTTTACATTGATCTTTGCTACATTGTGGTACTTCAGACTAGGAATATGACTGTTGAGTGACTTTACTCTTCATCAGCCCAAGACATCCAAAGAGTAAACTTGTCACCATGTTTGGAAGCGAGATTGGTGCAGGATGGGCTAAGCAACGTAACTCCATCAATGTTTCTCTATTGTGAAAATTATATTTTTAAAACTATAGTTTGAATTTTTAAAACTAGCAGAATAAGTGTGAACACCACATTGTATAAGTTTGGGCTGCAACAAATATACCAACCGTTCCTGCACAAATTTTCCTCGGTGGCCAAAACTGGCACTGCTGTAATGAAATGGACAATGCACTCAAAGTTCTGGCTGTGAAAGAGAATCTACTCAGCATGCTGACAGGGCCCCTTTAAGGTAGCCCATAGTTACAACGAAATGGAGGCCAAAAAATGGCCGACAAATTAGGTGACAGCCAATTACATTACTTAAAGGCTGAAGCTAAATCTGGTTTAATTACTTGTTTGTTATTTTATAGCTAAGCATTCAATTTATAAAATTCTATTACTGGACTGTGCGGTGTTTTGAAACTGCTAACAGATTGCAAGCTCAACACAAAAATGCTCAACAGACCAGAAAGAATAATAACAGGTAAGGGATGTCAGTGTTAGGCAAAAGAACTTTTCTCTGCTTCTTGCACCCAATATCGGCCCAAGCTCTCCCAAGTAAGATATAGCACAGGTGAGATGCATGATAAATCTTCCACGCTGCCTCAACAAAATGGCTTAAATCCAACCTCAGAAAAGCATCCCCAGCTGCACCACTGTAACATTGCCCACACAAACTATCCTGCGGCCTCACTGAGTAAGTTTGGCAGTTTAATGCCAATTAGTGCAAAAGTGTGGACAGTTTTGTGCTGTGGGCCCAGGCTCACTAGGAACTGGACTGAGATTGGCCCACCTTTTTTTCACACAGGACTCTTTACTGTCAGCAGCAAGAACAAGACTTTCATCCCATCAATCCGGCTGGGTGTGAAACAAGGTCTGGCAGGTGAATGAAACATGTCTAACCCACTACAATGACAGCACTGCCCTTGAAATGACAGTATTCATTGACATTTCAACTCACCATAAACTTCAAAATGGAATGGAGTTTTTATTTTCACTTGATGATCCCATATATTATTAAATCACTGCTCACTTTTTCAATAAAAATGAAGAGATGGCTTCATAGGTAAAGACATTGGCCAGTGTAGAACAAGGCCATACTGACCAGGAGGTTCTGCTTTCAATCCTCTATGCTGATCTCACCCAAAGGCAACAAATCAGCACTCCTGAGCTAGGGAGGGGGGAAAACGCAACTAGATTTCCCACTACTGATTGTATCTAGTGATCCCTGCTGGAAAGTATGTGTGTGTGAACGTTGGGTGAGACCAGGATCAGGCTAAGCTGGTCAGCAATCTTACTCAGAGAGAGTGGGAAATAAAAAGAAAAATGTCGTGCAATTTCAATATGGTGGAAAAGCCTGTTGATACTCACTATGTAAAGAAAAAAAGAAAGAACTTAAAGAATTTATATAGCGCCTTTCACGACTTCAGCACATCCCAAAGCGCTTTACAGCCAATGAAATATTTTTGAAGTGTAGTCACCGTTGCAATGTAGGAAACTGTTGTAGTGTAGGCTCACACATGGATGAAGGTCATTTGGGTAATCGATTGGAGGGTGCCTGATGATAGCTTCAAAAGAGATGGGAGGAGATGGGGAGAAAATGGGCAGAGAAAAGGAGGGGGAAAAGGGAATGGAATTTATTCCCTTCTTTCCCTTGGTGATTATATAATGGGGTCAGTTTTGGTGTAGAGTGCAGACTGAGCGGGTGGTTGGAAGGCCTCTGCTCCACCCGCCTGGTGACCTCGGCAGGAGGCCTGACACATTTTGGTGGTCAGGCCTCCTTTAAGCAGAACAGGTGAGCTGCCAGCGTTGATTGGACTGCTTGCAGGCAGTTCGCCCATTTTGGGCGGGAAATCCAGCGGGGCAGATGCTCATCATGGACCTGCAGCAATACCTTACAGGGGAGGGCTGGAGCATCAGGGGGTTAAAAGGAGCAGCAGATTCTCAGGGCAAGGACATTTCTTTGAGCATATACAACAGCAAGGAGATGAACTTATGAAAGGCTTTAAGGCTCAAGACTCTAAAGAGACTGGAGAGACAAGACGAGTGCCAGACCTGCTTCTAGTTTTCCTAGACTTTAGCTTTTAAATAGCACTATGATGCCACCTCCTGACCTGTACCACCCATAGCTTATGACGCGACCGTTCTGATTGACGAGTAAATGCTGTTGAGGGTCCTGACCCTCAGTTGACCCCCTGTTTGAATATTTTAATTTAGCCAAAAGATCAGAACGGGCGGAACTCCAGGAGTAAATTGGAGTTTTGTTCCCCCCGATTCTCATCTCGCAACCGCCCTGTTTACAAGTCCCACTATTTTAAGTACAGTATTATTAATTTTTATAATAATATATAAATGATATTGGACTAACTGCCCAAGTGCTGTCACCTGGACCCTGAATTAAGATGGAAACATGTGCTGCAGCAAGATAGTTTCAATAGGCATTGTGGATGAAATGATCTTGCAAATTCTTTGCTGGATTTGATGTTTCCAGTGACGATGTATGTGAAAAATGTGAATTACCATACAGTTGGGAAACATCTGATCTGGACTGTCTGTTGGCTGTAAGGGTCCTATGTGAAATTAATTTGCACATTCTCTATCCAGTTCCTAGTGGGCACGGGCTGCAGCATAAGACTTTTCCTGAAGAAAGAAAGAACTTGCATTTATATAGCAACTTTCATGACCTCAGGACATCCCATTGCGCTTTACAGCCAATTAATTACTTTTGAAGCGTAGTCACTGTTGTAATGTAGGCAACGGGGCAGCCAATTTGCGCACAGCCATGTCCCACAAACTGCAATGTGATAATGACCATATAATCTGTTCAGAGATGTTGATTGAGGGATAAATATTGACCAATTTGGCGTTAATTAGCAATCGTACTCAGAGAATATGGAAAATCTAAATCATGTTACACTGGCGCAATAGGGCATGCTCTTCTGAGGCTGGGGTTGGTGTTGGGACTGAAGTACATTTTTAGAACGGAGTAGAGGAAGTTTTACTCTGCATCTAGCTGAGCTGGAGTGCTTGATGCTGATGCCGGGCACTTGGAATGTAAAGTGTTCCATTCCCCATTCCTCTACTTGATAAGCACAGAAGTTTTAAACAAAACCCTCCTGTAGTCTCCTAGATGCTATTTGTTGCATTTTGCGCAGTTTTCCATACCTCTTATCTGTGTTTGTTGCTGACAATCAGTGCGGATTTAAATCTCCTGTACTTCTTCAGCCTGTCCCATGACCCATTGTGGCTCCATTTATCTGAGGAAGCACTATGCAGATGATCGGTTTTGCATCATTTAGTGGAACAGTTTAGATGAAACAGTGTTGAAAATGAGTCCAGAAGTGTGAGTGGAGGGGAGAGATTACTGGGACAAACACCCTGAAAATCTGGAAAAAAGGCAAGTTAATAACTGGTTAAAGTGGATCCAAATTCCCTTAAATAGCTTGATTGCGTACATTTTAAAGGATATTGAACTCACTGATAGCTGCAAAAACAAACTACAAACTTTGCGATCTTAGCGCATAAAATAATCACTGAAATTGTATAATCCAGATACCATTACAAGAATGACTGGACGATAGATTAAATAAATCGAATGAAACTCTGAAGGAAATGGATTTACAACATAATCGAGGAGCTCCATTGCCACCTAACGGAAAATGTTTTGAGTTAGCTTCCTCCTCTGATGTGCTGCCTTCCTGCTCATTGCTAAGCATGGCTTGTGCTAACCTTAAATCCAGGAATCACAGACACACCACACCGACTGCAGCGGTTCAAGAAGGCGGCTCACCACCACCTTCTCAACGGCAATTAGGGATGGGCAATAAATGCCGGCCTCGCCAGCGACGCCCAGATCCCATGAACGAATAAAAAAAAATCGACCTAAAACACTGAGAAATAGGATGTGGGACAAAGACATGCCAAGCTTGAGGAACCAGCTCCAATAAGCAGGTAGATGCTGGTAGAAGCTATGAAATGGGGCACCAGTCAGCTGACACTGCAATTGAATTGAGGGGGCATTTAGTCACTGGCTTCTCCAGTGAGGAGGTATCTTTATCCAGCGGTCTTGGCTATGCAGGTACTGAACGGGGTAACTTCTGGCAGTGGCACTGTTTTGATATTGTCTGCTCCCTCGGTGTTGAGCAGGTGGGGAAAGGTTTCCAGTCCCAGACAGAGCACTGGATCATGCTAGGAGGAGAGATGATCCAGTGGAAACAGGACAGAAACAGCAGCTCCAAGTAGAGATGGTGGTGAATTTTGCATACAAGCCATGTTTAGATCCAATGACCACTTGTCCATATTTATTGCTGAAAATCAGTGTGGAGTGAAACTTCCCACTCTCCTACAAGGTCTGCTCATGTGCCACCATAGCCCTATTATTCAGTGCATGCACTGCTGGGCTACATGTTTCCTGCACTTGGTGGGACAGATTAGTAGTTGCTGTCAGAGAGTGAGAAAGCCAGCTGAAAGGTGAGACAGCAAGATAGTATAGTTATGGTTTTTCTGCAATACAAGTGACACCTTGTTGGATATACCTACAGCTTAAGTTATAAGGCCATATTGCACTGCACTTTCAGTGTAACAACTTATGTTCACTTCATAAGCAACACCACTCGACTTTGAAATAACAGATGCAATTCTGGAATATAGAGCACGATTTTAACATTGAAAAACAGGTGGGTTGGGGGCGGGGGGCATTCAAAATCACAACCTTTTCAGACCCGCCCCACAACCCGCACCCAATCTGCCTCCAACCCGCCCATTTCTGGTTTTCACAGTGGTGGGACGAGGGGTGAGCGACCAACCCGCTCCCAGGAGGCGAGTTGGTCACTAAAACCTTTCAAGGAGGCTATGGGTCTCCATTTTTGCAAATTTTGTAATTTCAACCCCTGGGGGCCGGGATTCCCAGGCCTTCTCCTTCACGCCACGTGAGAGGAGGCGAGAGGCCCGAAGCTGCAGGTAAGTGCCTTTCTGGCACAGCTTGTGGGCCCAGAGGATCAGGAGTGCTTCCCCCAGGCCCAACAAGCCTACCTGCAACAACCCCCCAATGATCGCGGACTCCCCCCCACCCCCCCCGATCTCCGGACCCCCGACCCCCCCAACAATCACGGACCCCCGCGATGAACCCTGATCCCGACACTACCCCCCCCTCCCTTGATTGACCCCTGATCCCTTCCCCCATGACATGCCCCCATGTCCACCCATGCCCATCAATGGCCCATGCCCACTGGTGCCCCGTGCCACCCATGCCGTCCATGCCTCCCCATCCATACAATCAAAGACTTACCTGAAGACTTATCTGAACATGTCCTCTCCCTGGCTGCTCTCCCGTCTGACTGAGACCAGCCTGCCAATCAGGCCGGCCAGCCGGACAGCAAACCGACAAAAAAAAATAAAAGACGTCCTTATGTCAAAATCATAAGTGCGTCCGGAAAACCCGTAATTCCGGGTTTCCCGTCCGCAATTTGACCCCCCCCCCCGCCATGCCCCCTTCCCGGCTCGGGATCAAAATCATGCCTCTAATCTCCAGAACACCAGTAGAAATCCAGGAGACACCCTGTAATAAAATCTATTTTGACTTAAGCAGTCATCAAAAACCAGTGGCCCTGATTATTTTCAGCGCTGTTTTTGAGTCAGTTATTTTGGGCGGCTGCGTCAGTTTTTCTAATGCTGTTGATCAGCGTTTGCTAATTTATTAGGTTGGCATGTGCATGGATTTAAAATAATGGGGGGGGGGGGGGGAGTATTTAAAAAGTGAGGGCAAGAAGGTCTCGGGTTCAATTCCAGATGTGCTGAATTCGCTGATCTCCGCCAGGGCAGTGGTAGTCCCGCTACGTTAGGCCACAGGGGTCCTGGGTTAGGGAGGGGGAAGTCATTCAGGATTCCCACTCCTGATCGCTGTGCAGTGGCACCTGCTGGAAGGGTGTGCGTGTGTGTGTGTGTGTGTGTGTGTGTGTGTGTTGCTTGAGGGTCGGATTGGACTCCCTGTTGATGCCCCATGATTGAATTTCCTGCTGACGCTCACTATCTAGGCTCACACATGAAGAATGGCCACTTGGATGAAATATTTGTGAGGGGTGAGGGTTGGGGGGTGGGGGTGGGGGTGAGGTGGGGATGTAACCAAGGAACTGTTGTCCAACATGAGTTACCCCTACCGGAATGGAGGGAAAAAAACTTGACATGAAAAAGAATTCTACATGTAATTGAAGTGAGGAAATACAGGGTAAGGTTGAGTGAGAACATTATTTAATTCAGTCGTTATAAGCCAGAAATTATATGACCCCATAAAAAAGGTTCTTTCACATAATAATTGGGCCTGATTTGTGCAGAAAAGAATTAAAAATGAATGCCAGTGTTTTAGGATTTTACAATAAAGCTGATAGCACAAGGCAACTGGGTTAGTAGCAGGATTGACTGCGTTGTATTTATGCAGGAGCAGGGAAAGGAAAAACTAGAGAGCCTCACCGTGGGTTTGGCTGAAAGAAATATGTTCAAAGAAATCAACTGTGAATGACATGGCAGATCAGAGGCAGTTTGTGACACTCGCGGCAGCAGAGGACTAGTGGCAATGCTGGTACTGACTGTCAGAGGCTGTGAGAAGAGCAGTGATTGAAAGAGCTGGCCCAGCCCCTTGGCATTGTGCCCACAGCTCCACTGACTACCAGCAAATGAAGACAAACAGAGAGAGCCTGCCCAATCAACATTCATTACGGAAAAGTGCTGTCAGGGGCCTGCGGCTCCTGTGGGAGATTTGCAGTTGATGCCCTCCGCTAATCAGAAACATGGGCCACATTAAAAAAACTTCCATTGTTCGGTGGTACAGCTGGCACTGGTTAATCAGGACATTACTGATCGGGGTGTTTCCAGATATAAGGGACACTTGCAGCTGCCAACAGATTGCTAGTTAATTTAACTGAGTGTTATTGAGCTTCCTCTAATAAATTTCAAATTTCGAACAGGATAATCTGATTGACAGGACTAGAAGATTGCCATTTTGTCACACACTCACCCTGAAACTCGCCTCCGCATATTTTTGTTGGAGGACAGCGTCACGGGGCCGTAGTGGGATTCCGGTCGATCGTAGATGGTACTTAGTGCTCAGCCATGAGGACATGCGTTAAGCATAGAGCAAAGTGGAGAATGTGCGTGTTCCCAGAATTGATTTGGTCATCCAGTGTCTGATCTTATGGCATTTCCACCTGGCTTTATGAATCAAATGTAAACGAAGCGACTGTGGAGTTTTATAGTCAAATTGCTCACAGTCATGGACCTAGAAATTGTGCCACAGTCATATTTGGGCACTCTGGGGGGGTGGGGGTGCCTAGTCCACGCCCTCTGTGCCTGAACAGTCAGGCCCAAGGCTGTCCAGATGTTGGGCTTCGGGCCTCATTTCAATATTTCCAGCAAAGCGTTAGGCCCTTTATTTGCATATGCAAATGTCGTAATGCCTGTTTCAGGCGTAGGTAAAGGAAGCCTCTTATTTGTCCTTCCCCAGTATGATGAGCAGCGCACTTACAGCTGCCCCAGATGTGCCCGCGCTTCCTGCCCACCATATTGGGGCCTTAATAATCCGAGCAGCACCCAAAAAAAAAAGGCACTATGCAGACCACTTTCTGGGCCGCCAACTGCTTTTGTTGAGGACCGTGGCAACAAATGAATACAGTCCAGCTCCGAGGCTCAGTGAGGAACAGCGGTATAATAGTTGTGTGTGCCAGTCTGTACAGTGCTGCCAGTTAGTGTAACTTTTATATTGTACCAGAGTGGGTACGGTCTGTAGATATGTTACTGTGGTCGAGTTAATGGCTGTGGTGGTGCAGTGTATTTCAGCTCTGGTGTACTGATTGGTTGGCTATCAGTTTGAGCCTTCACTAACTCATTTTTTGAGTTCCTGATCCCAGTCGTGTCACTGTAGAGAAAGAAAGACTAACATTTATACAGCACCCTTTCGCGACCTCAGGATGTGCAGGGTGCTTTACAGCCAATGATGTAATTTATTTTTTTGAAGTGTAGTCACTGTTGTAATGTAAGAAATGCGACAGCCAATTTGCGCACAGCAAGGTCCCACAAACAGCAATGTGATAATGATCAGATAATCTGTTTTTAGTTGTTGGTTGAGGGATAAATATTGGCCAGGACTCCAGGGAGAACTCCCCTGCTCTTCTTCGAAATAGAGCTATGGGATTTTTTTTACATCCACCTGAGAGGGGAGACGAAGCCTTGGTTTAATGTCTCATCCAAAAGATGGCATTCTCCAACAGTGTAGCACTCCCTCAGCACTGCACTGGCGTGCCAGCCTAGATCTTGTGCGTAAGTCCTTGAAGTGGAACGAACAACTCTCTGACTCAGAGGCGAGAGTGCTACTGTTTGGTGGCAACAGAGGGAGGATCACCCCAGCCTCTTCCCTTGGGTCTCCCACTGGGCTTTTATACATGGCTACTGGCTGAACCCTGGTCCACCATTTTCTTCGCTTTCTCCCTCCTCCAGTCTTCTCCCTCATTTCTTAAAGGCAATACGTGGGGCACAGTTACCCTCCCCCCCCCACCCTGCCCCCCTCCCCCGGCACCAGCAGTCCTTCAGTATCTTGCCCAGCTGGTCATTCTTTATATGTGAGTCCTAGACAAAGTATCAGTGAACTATTTGGCCAGGGGTAGCTTCAGTGCCAAGACTGAGTACGTCCTTACCCAATGCCCACGCACACTCGTTTCCAGCAGGGGTCACTGGACAGTGATCAGGACTGGAAACCCTGGCTGAATTTTCTCCTCCCAACAGCGTTGAGGCTAATTGTGGCATCCCCACTGCCACCCTAGCTGACCTCAGCTAACTCAGTACAGACCAGGGATTGGATGTGATCTCAATATCTACATGGCTCAATACCTTGCTAAAGTGTGCATTTACCCACTAAGGCATTCGGAAGCTATTTTTTCAGCATTTTAAGAAACATCCTCTTTAAATATCGTCCTGCCCACAAGATGACAGATTCACAGGCTGCGATGAAGAGTGTACAGACCATGAACGCTGAACATGGTCTGTACACGAATAAAACATTAATGAATACTTTGCATCTCTTTTCACAAAAGAGAGGGATGATGCAGAGATTGTAGCTGAGGAGGAGGAGTGTGAAATATTGGATGGGATAAACATAATGAGAGAGGAAGTATTAAGGGGTTTAGCATCTTTGAAAGTAGATAAATTGCCAGGCCCGGATGAAATGTATCCCAGGCTGCTAAGAGAAGCAAGGGAGGAAATAGTGGAGGCTCTGACCATCATTTTCCAATCCTCCCTGGCTACAGGCATGGTGCAGGAGGATTGGAGGACTGCTAACGTTGTACCGTTGTTTAAAAAGGGAGAAAGAGATAGACCAAGTAATTATAGGCCAGTCAGTCTAACCTCGGTGGTGGGAAAATTATTGGAATTGATTCTGAGGGACAGAATAATTCGTCACTAAGAAAGACATGGGTTAATCAAGGACAGTCAGCATGGATTTTTTAAGGGAAGGTCGTGTCTGTCTAACTTGATTGAATTTTTTGAGCAGGTAACAAGAAGGGTCGATGAGGGTAGCGCGTTTGATGTAGTGTACATGGATTTTAGCAAAAGCTTTTACAAGGTCGTACATGGCACACTGGTCAAAAAAGTAAACGCCCATGGGATCCAAGGGAAAGTGGCAAGTTGGATCCAAAATTGGCTCAGTGGCAGGAAGCAAAGGGTAATGGGTGACGGGTGTTTTTGTGACTGGAAGGCTGTTTCCAGTGGGGTTCCGCAAGGCTCAGTGTTAGGTCCCTTGCTTTTTGTGGTATATATTAATGATTTGAACTTGAATGTGGGGGGCTTGATCAAGAAGTTTGCAGTTGATACAAAAATTGACTGTGTGGTTGATAGTGAGGAGTAAAGCTGTAGACTGCAGGAAGATATCAATGGACTGGTCAGGTGGGCAGAAAAGTGGCAAATTAAATTCAATCCAGAGAAGTGTGAGGTAATGCATTTGGGGAAGGCAAACAAGGCAAAGGAGTACACAATAAATGGGAGGATACTGAGAAGTGTAGAGGAACAAAGGGACCTTGGAGTGCATGTCCACAGATCCCTGGAAGTAGCAGGACAAATAAAATGGTTAAAAGACATACAGGATACTTCCCCTTATTAGCCGAGGCATAGACTACAAGAGCAGGGAGATTATGCTAGAACTGTATAAAACATTGGTTAGGCCACACCTTGAGTACTGCATACATTTCTGGTCACCACATGACAGGAAAGATGTGATTGCACTAGAAAGGGTACAGAGGAGATTTATGAGGATGTTGCCAGGGCTGGAGAATTTTAGCTATGAGAAAAGATTGGATAGACTGGGGTTGTTTTCTTTGGAACAAAGGAGGCTATGGGGAGATTTAATTGAGGTATATAAAATTATGACAGGACTAGATAGATTGGATAAGGAGGACTTATTTCTCTTAGCCGTGTGGTCAGTGACCAGGGGCATAGATGTAAAGTAATTGGTAGAAGGATTAGACAGGAACTGAGGAGAAATATTTTCACCCAGAGGGTGATGGAAGGCCTGGAACTCACTGCCTGAAAGGGTGGTAGAGGCAGAAACCCTCAACTCATTTAAAAAGTACTTGGCAGTGCACTTGAAGTGCTGTAACCTACAGGGCTACGGACCAAGTGCTGGAAAGTGGGATTAAGCTGAATAGCTCTTTCTCGGCCGGCACGGTCACAATGGGCCGAATGGCCTCCTTCTGTGCCGTAACTTTCTATGATTCTATGAACATGTCTAACCTGTCCATCCTGTCAAGAGCAACACCTGCATCTAATAGCCTCATTGCTCCATTGCTAGTAGCACAGTGATAGAGAGGGGGAAAGTGTAGTGAATACTGTGTAGGTTGTCACAGCTAAACAACAGCTTCATTAACTGGCCTACTTCTTTTCCGAGCCTCATCATTAGAGCCCTGCCACCAAAGGCCAGGGAACACCATGGGGTATGAATTCATCGGCGCTCCATTTTGGGCGCAAAGGCAGCGACGTTAGCTGCAACACGCGCCCAAACCGGGAGGCCCAAAATTGGGCCTTGGGCCTCGGGCCTCCACATGCAGCTCGCCCATGAATTTCGGGCCATTCGCCTCTCCACCAGTGGCCCGAAGGTCAGTCCTGGGCGGGGGGATGTGGAGTGGCCACGGGTAGAGTGGAAGGCTCCTGCTCCTGCTGATTCCACAGCAACGTTTTTTTTTGTATTTTTTTTGAAAATCCACTTACCTTTCGGTGCCGGTCGTCCAGTGAAAGCTTAAGGATCCCGAGAGGAGCAGGCCCGGCATCGAATATCAAAGAGGTGGCCTAAAATAGGCATTAGGCCCCTCATTAAATATGTAAGGGGCTTAATGCCTATTTTAGGCAGCTGCCAGTGATGCCTGAAAAATTGTCCAAACAAGATTGGATCGGATGTCTTTCAGGGGTCCTTTGGGCGCGGGACATCAGACCCCAAAATTGGCCTGCGTTACACCCATTTGGCGTAACGAGGCCCAATTTCAACCCCCATATTCCTGGCTGTAGTACTAGTTTACTCTAGGTAGATAGTTTACTCATTGTAGATTAGAAAACTGCCCTTTAAGCTGAATCAAAACAGGTTTTGTCTCTCCTGTTATTTTCAACCTTAGTGCCATATGTGCAATCACTGAGGGGGGAGCAGGGTTAGGGGAAAATGGGGGGATATATCCTCCTCCCAAATCTTCTGGTATGGTTTATATCCTCTCTCTCTCCTCCATCCAAATCCCAGAATTTCCTCTGAATAAACCCCTCACCCCCAACTTTTTGTAGATAGTTGTACCTCTGCTCAGTGCTGTCTTCCCTGGGCCCTTCACTCAGGTTTCTCAGTTAAAAAGATTAATACCATCTCTTTGTATTGACCATAGAGCAGTTGAAATTAATAGGAGAGACAAAACTTGTTTTGATTCAGCTTAGAAAGCAGAGATATGAACAAGAATTGATGATTTTCTGTTGGGGCACTGAATGACTGCAGAACGTACGTGGAAGCATGCCAGTGTCGATTGAGGTCAGGCAGTACAT
The DNA here is from genome assembly GCF_035084215.1 of Heptranchias perlo. Taxonomy (NCBI): domain Eukaryota; kingdom Metazoa; phylum Chordata; class Chondrichthyes; order Hexanchiformes; family Hexanchidae; genus Heptranchias; species Heptranchias perlo. The sequence goes on from NC_090349.1 coordinate 37,007,702, forward strand.
AGTCAATAGAGTGCAGGGATTACGTGTCTAATCTGTGTGTGTGTGTGGCGGGGGGGATTTACTGTGTTTGAGTGGAAGACGGAAGGCTGCAGACTTCTCAAAGTCTCCTAATTTTGAGTGGTCTGATAGGACTGAGCCATTTAGACCACAAAGGCCACAAGTTCTTTCTTTGCTGAGTTAGCAGATCTCAAACAAGGCAGTGGCTAGGGGTGCCATAATTGGCCTCAGTGCACTGCTATGAGAGGGGGAAAAATTAACCACTGTTGCCACTCCTGATCACCATCGAGTGGCTTCTGCTGAAAACTGCATGCGAGCAGATGTTGGACGAGGATAGGGTCGGACTTGACTTTGACACACTACGCGGTGAACAGCACTGTCTGGGCTCACACACAAAGAATGGCCACTTGGGTGAGGTACCAGAAGGTGACATTCACCCACTGGACCCCAGCGTCGATCACTGCCTTCAGGAGAGAAAATCACCAGGCATTTTATTAAAATAGACCCGTTTGGACTTGCTCGAAACTGACTACTTCTCCCAGATTTTAGAACACTGCTGTTGTGTTTTTGGCTATGTTGCTGACCGTGTAAACGATCAGTTTGTATTTTCTGAGGCGTGAAATATTGATCTTGTGGGCCCTGGCGGTGACGCTTTTAGAATGCCATCCATTTAACGCTGTCTTACAACACTCCCATTGTTGTCAATGGGTCTCAAAAGAAGGTGACGCTGGACTGAGCCATCAGCCTTGTACAGCCACTGCATTGTGTAGCCCGTCCCTCAATGCACAACATGGAGACACCATTGTCACCAAAACACAGATGGTCAGAAAGCACCGGCAAGGAACAGAATGAAGAGAACAGAGGGGCACTCTGTCGAATGGGAAGGGGAGTGGGGGGGGGAGGGGGGGTTGGGGATGTAGAGGGTGGGCACCATCCTAGACTGACGTACAAAAAAATAGTTTGCCTTGATCAACTGCCATGTATGCTGCAGTAAACCAAAGAATTGCTACAAACTATTGTTGCACTTCATTGAAACGGAATTGCGCTATTGTCAGGGCTGCAGGAGAAGGCCAGGCTGAGGTCCCAGTGTCAAGAGTCAGAATACCATCACAAATCAATTAGCCCGCTCCCGTTCACATTCCCGAGGGGAGCACTGAATCACTTTGGGGTAATGTTTAACCAAGAGCCTGCATTTACAGCCCTGTGTCATCTACTTTGCCACTTGCAGCAAGTAAATTACTGCTGTGTGCCGGGCTTAACTGCTGAGGGAGCAGCCTGGTTACTGAGAGGAAAGACGGCAGCTGACTGATTGAGACGTCTGCGTTCTTATAAAATACATAATATCTGAAACGATCTACCAAGCTAACACACGGGGGTTGTTCAAAGTACAATTTAATTGTATGATCGGAGTTGGGTTGCCAACTCTCCAGGATTGCCCTGGAGTCTCCAGGAATTACATAGAATTTAGAATCATAGAATCATAGAAATTTACAGCACAGAGGAGGCCATTTAGCCCGGGTCTGCGCCGGCCAAAAAAGAGCCATCCAGCCTAAACCCACTTTCCAGCTCTTGGTCCCTAGCCTTGTTGGTTACGGCACTTCAAGTGCACATCCAAGTACTTTTTAAATGCGATGAGGGTTTCTGCCTCTACCACCCTTCCAGTTCCAGGCAGTGAGTTCCAGACCCCCACCGCCCTCTGGGTGAAAATTTTTTTTCCTCAGCTCCCCTCTAAACCTTCTCCAATTAATTTAAATCAATACCCCCTGGTTATTGACCCCTCTGCTAAGGGAACTAGGTCCTTTCCTATCCGCCCCATCTAGGCCTGTCATAATTTTATACAATTAAATCTCCCCTTAGCCTCCTCTGTTGCAAAGAAAACAACCCCAGCCTATCCAATCTTTCCTCGTAGCTAAAATTCTCCAGCCCTGGCAACATCCTCATAAATCTCCTCTGTACCCTCTCTGGTGCAATGACATCTTTCCTGTAATATGGTGACCAGAACTGTACGCAGTACTCAAGCTGTGGCCTAACAAGTTTTTTATACAATTCTAGCATAACCTCCCTGCTCTTATATTCTATGCCTTGGCTAATAAAGGAAAATGCCTTCTTAACCACCTTATCTACCTGTCTTGCTACTTTCAGGGATCTGTGGATATGAACTCCAGGGCTCCTCTGTTCCTCTACACCTCTCAGCATCCTCCCATTTATTGTGTATTCCCTTGCCTTGTTTGCCTTCCCCAAATCCATTACCTCACACTTCTCTGGATTGAATTCCATTTGCCACTTTTCTGCCCACCTGACCAGTCCATTGATATCTTCCTGCAGTCTACAGCTTTCCTCCTCACTATCAACCATACAGCCAATTTTTGTATCATATGCAAGCTTCTTAATCATGCCCCCTACATTTAAGTCTAAATCATTGATATATACGACAAAAAGCAAGGGACCTAGTACTGAGCCCTGCAGAACCCCACTGGAAACAGCCTTCCAGTTACAAAAACACCCGTCGATCATTACTCTTTGCTTCCTGCCACTGAGCCAATTTTGGATCCAACTTGCCACTTTCCCTTGGATCCCATGGGCTTTTACTTTTCTGACCAGTCTGCCATGTGGAACCTTGTCAAAAGCCTTGCTAAAATCTATGTAGACTACATCAAACGTGCTACCCTCATCGACCCTCCTTATAACCACTTCAAAAAATTCAATCAAATTAGTCAGACACGACCTTCCCTTAACAAATCCATGCTGACTATCCTTGATTAATCCATGCCTTTCTAAATGATGATTAATACTGTCCCTCAGAATTGTTTCCAATAATTTGCCCACCACCGAGGTTAGGCTAACTGGCCTGTAATTACTCGGTCTATCCCTTTCTCCCTTTTTAAGCAACTGTACAACGTTAGCAGTCCTCCAGTCCTCCGGCACCACGCCTGTAGCCAGAGAGGATTGGAAAATGATAGTCAGAGCCTCTGCTATTTCCCCCCTTGCTTCCCTTAACAGCCTGGGATACATTTCATCCGGGCCTGGTGATTTATCTACTTTCAAAGATGCTAATTCCCTTAATATTTCCTCCCTCACTATGTTCATCCCATCCAATATTTCACACTCCTCCTCCTTAACTACAATCTCTGTATCGTCCCCCTCTTTTGTGAAGACAGACGCAAAGTATTCATTAAGAACCATACCCATATGTTCCGCCTCCACACATAGGTTACCTTTTTGGTCTCTAATAGGGCCTACTCTTTCTTAATTATCCTCTTGCTCTTTATGTATTTATAAAACATCTTTGGGTTTTCTCTGATTTTACTTGCCAATATTCTTTCATGCCCTCTCTTTACTTTCCTAATTTCCTTTTTAATTTCATCCCTGCACTTTCTATACTCCTCTAGGTTTTCTGCAGTATTGAGCTCTCGGTATCTGACATAAGCTTCCCTTTTTTGCCTTATCCTACCCTGTACGCTCCTTGACATCCAGGGAGCTCTAGATTTGGGAGTGCCACCCTTTTTCTTTGTAGCAACATATTTGCTCTGACCCCTCACTATCTCCTCCTTGAATGCCTCCCACTGTTTTGACACTGATTTACCTTCAAGTAGCTGTTTCCAGTCCACTTTTGCTAAATCACTTCTCAGCTTAGTAAAATTGGCCTTTTCCCAATTGAAAAATTTTAATCCTTTTCTATCTTTGTCCTTTTCCACAACCACTCTAAATGTACCTGAATTATGATCACTATCAATTTACAGCACAGAAACAGGGCATTTAGCCCAACTGGTCTCTGCCGGTGATTATGCTCCACACGAGCCTCCTCCCACCCTCCTTTAATCTAACCCTATCAGCATTACCTGATATTCCTTTCTCCCTCATGTACTTATGTAATTAAAGATTAATCTCCAGGACACTGGTGCAAACACCATAGGAGAAATATCGGGGCATTAAGAAAAAAAGGTTTTTTTTTTCATTTTAAAGGTGGGTAAAAAGGCTGTTTGACTAAGTCAAGAATCATCCAATCAGGTAACAAAGAGTTTGTTCGCTTTCCAATTGGTGCGGGAAGATGGTGCACCATAAAGATTGACGTGTCAGGCGACCAATGGTAGAAACATGGGGGCGGGGCAGTTGGAGGAGGGCGTTCATATGATGAAACCTCCTGGAATACGCCCAACCAGTATTGACAACCCTAGATAGGAGAGTTAATGTACAAAAGGTCCAGCCTTTGGTGGGCTGAATGGCCTTTTCTCGTCCCTGGCTGTTCTTACGATCTGACGGCAGCCGAGTACCGCTTCTTGTGGGTCACCGGTGTGCTTGTGTTGTTGTGTAAACTGCGTGACGGTGTGGGCACGTATAACACAGTGGGCTCTGTGCTCTGATTTTTTAAATTGTAGATATGTTTTGTTTTAAAATTGGAATCGGTGTCAGATTGGCTCAGTTGGTAGTGCTCTTGCCTCAGAGTTAGACGGTTGTGGGTTGAAGCACATGATCTAAATTGACACTTCAGTGCAGCACTGGAAGAATGTTGCATTGTCAGAGGTACTGCCTTTTGGTAAAATATTAAATGGGCTGATTAAGACACAGGCCTGTGGGATTGGAACCCAGGGGCCCTGGCCAAATATGTGGTCCCTGGTAAACGTGGAAACATAGAAAATAGGAGCAGGAGTAGGCCATTTGGCCCTTTGGGCCTTCTCCACCATTCAATATGATCATGGCTGATCCTCTATCTCAATACCATATTCCTGCTCTCTCCCCATAGCCCCTTGATGCATTTTGTATCTAGAAATCTATCTATCTCCTTCTTAAATATATTCAGTGACTTGGCCTCCACAGCCTCCTGTGGTAGAGAATTCCACAGGTTCACCACCCTCTGAGTGAAGAAATTTCTCCTCATCTCAGTCCTAAATGTCCTACCCTGTATCCTGAGGCTGTGACCCCTTCGTTCTGGACCCCCCAGCCAGGGGAAACATCCTCCCTGCATCCAGTCTGTCTAGCCCTGTCAGAATTTTATATGTTTCAATGAGATCCCCTCTCGTTCTTCTAAACTCGAGTGAATACAGGCCGAGTTGACCCAATCTCTCCTCATACAACAGTCCTGCCGTCCCAGGAATCAGTCTGGTGAACCTTCGTTGCACTCCCTCTATGGCAAGTATATCCTTTCTTAGGTAAGGAGACCAAAACTGCACACAATACTCCAGGTTTGGTCTTATTATAAAATTAAACAGTTTCATTTAAGTGTTGTATATTATGATATGATTTGCTTTAGTATTAATACAGTGTGTAAACATTCTACAGGCCTATTTTTTCATACATTTTACTACACATTTGTGTTTTAATGGATCGGGGGCTGTGGCGAGGCCTTGAATTTTCTTGGTGCCCAGAACCCCAAGAATCCTTAAGCCAGCTCTAATGTTAAACCAAAGTTCGATCGGGTACTTCAGATAGATATTAAAGATCCCATGGCATAATTTGAGGAAGAACAGGGAATTTCAGCAACAGATAAACTGTTTATTCATTTACTTGAAAAAAAATTGAATTATCCAGTGGATTAAATTAAGCAACTTAAGTAGCACAACACAGGAGGTTCTTTTTTTTGCTTGATTTCAATTGAACAGCAGATAATTTGAATTAAGCAACTTCAATTAAGAGGAGTAGACTGTACTTTTAAATGGTTTGCAAGTGAATTATTCCCTAATCAGAAGAGATGGAGGTTTCAGTAGCAATGTGGTAATTTCCACTGAATCTATTCAGGTCACCTGAGAGGGATTTCCATCTAAATAAATATGAGGAAATCTGTCATCAATAAAGTAAAGCATTTCTGACCTCTTCTGTACCTCTCTCTTTCTTATCCAGGGCCTGACTGTGAGGAATTATCCTGCTTTCATTGTTGCTCCTTAGATGCCATGTTAGTGCTGGAAAATGGAGCATTTTTCTTGTTTTGCACCAGACACTTGATGCAAGATTATCTAGTCTAGCAAGTCTTCAGGGAGAGGTAAGGAGATTTTTTTTTTGTGTAGAAATTTGTTAGGACACAGAATGCGCCATCAGAAACATGGGGTGGGGGGAAGCAGAATCCATTAGAGCTTTTAAAGGGAAGTGAAAAAATATTTGAAAAAGAAAAATATAAAAGGGTCTGGGGAATGGGACCGGGACGGGCACGATGGGACGAATAGACTCCTTCTGGGTCGTAGAATTCTGTGTATGGATTGGTTATTTGCAGAATTTCCTTTTTTGTTTTCTTTTACTGGACAAATCTATGGCCAAGTCCAGCATTCACAGCAGCAGTGAAAGCCTTCTATTAAAACTATACATAGTGAATTCAGGGATAGGGGCACCTCAATAGCCACCCCCTGCTTTCTCCAAGTTCCAAGTCAAAGAAATCAGAACAATATGCTTGCTACTCCCACAACCCAGAAAAGGAGAAGAGAAAGACAGAGAAAAGAGGCTGAGAGAGAAAACTCAACTCTACAGAGCAGGAAGGTCCCATGTTGGATCACACACCTGTGCTAAGTTGGCTGAAATCAGTAGGGGTGACAATAAAGATGGGACAACTGGCTTTAGTGTCCCTTGGCGAACAGATCAAAAAAATCAGCCACTGTTCCCAATCCTAAACATTATCCAGCAACCCACATGTGTTGGGAACTATAAGGACATATAGTTTAATTGCTGTATATAGGGCATCCTGAAGTTAATTAGAGCTTAAGTACTGTTAGTGAGGGAAGTTATCAGATTAGAAAGAGCATGCATTTATATAGACCCTTTCACTCGTCCCAAAGCTCTTTACTGCCAATGAAGTACTTTTGGATTGTAGGCCAACGTGGCAGCAAATTTGGGCACAGTAAGATCCCACAAACAGAAATGAGATAATGACCAGATAATCTGTTTTAGTGATGAAGGAAGAATATTGGCCGGGACACCGGGGAGAACTCTCCTGATTTTCTTCGAATAGTGCCAGGGGATCTTTTACATCCACCTGAGAGGGCAGACGTGGCCTCAGTTTAATGTCTTAACCAAAAGGTGGCACCTCCGACAGTGCAGCACTCCCTCGGTACTGCACTGAAGTGCCAGCCTAGATTATGTGCTCAAGTCTCTGGAGTGGGCCTTGATCCTTCAACCTTCTGATTGAGAAGCGAGTGCTACCAGTAGCAAATATTTGGGAAATTTTTGCCTCCAGGTCAGAAGAAGTCTGCATAAAATGAGTTGTCCCACATTTTCTTTAATATTTTTAACACTTTGGGGCATGGTGAACAAATGCCAGATGCAATGGAGTTTTGCATCTAACAGATGCTCCTCACACTTCAGCTGCCACCATACATGCTGGTTTATTCTGACTTGGAAGTGGAAAATTTATAACCACCTGCCAATTTGCAAATTTTCCTCATCATGGACAATTGACCTCTAAATGACCTCAGAATTTACATCAAATGTACTATGACATAGCTCCACCAAAGCAGCAGAGTAATGCATGGTGTGTTAAATGGTATAACAGCCCTGTCATTATAAGACAGGTGCATCATTTGACACATCATAATTCAACTGCCACAGGAGATCCCCTAATATATGTCTGCCACACATGAACTGAACAATCTTTTTATTTAAAAAAAAAGAGAAAGAAAACTGATACTTTCCTGACATTTACATCATCCAGAACAAAGCGGTTCAGTTGATCAGCACCTCTGCCACTGGACTCAGTATTCACCCCCTACACTACCTGTGCACTGTGGCTGCAGTATGTACTATCCACAGGATCTACTGCAGCTGTTCAGCAAACTTGCCATGACAGCACCTCTAAGAAAGCCAAGAGCAGCAATATCATGGGAGCCATCACATCCAAGTTCCCCTCCAAGTCAGAGACCATCGCTTATTGTCACTGGGTCCATTTCCTGGAATTCCCTACACAATGCCATCGTGAGAGTAACATCGCCAGGACTGCAACGATCCAAGAAGTTCATCATCTTCTCAAGGCAACAGGGATGAGCAACAAATGCAGCCTTGCCAGCATTATCCCGTGAACAAATAATAAAAAAAATGTGAGGTCTGTATCTTTTAATATCAGTCAGGTATTTAATTGTTTTACCTGAAGCTGGTCACGTAAAAATGTGTGTATATATCTCAGTGAGGTCCCCCATTTAAACCCTTTCTTAATAGTCTGTATGACTAGAGTTTTTCTAATCTTTAGTCATAGCTCATTCCCTTCACATACTTGTGATTAGCCTGGTTGCTCTACTCCGCACCCTATCCAGTGTTGCAGACTGTTACAGAACAGCAAGTGAAGGTTTCTTGACTGGGGAGTGGTGCACCAAAGAAAAAGGATTTAAAAAAAAACTAAGATCTCCTCCCCACAGCTCTGTTGATAAATGTTCTACTCAGTATCAAACTGTGCCACACAAATCAGAAAGATCTCAGATTCAATCCCTAGTCCGTGCTGAAGTAATGGATCTCGGTCGGGGTGGTGATAGCAGTGTTATGAGTGGCCTCAGTGTCTTTGGGTTGGGGAGAGAAAAAAAGTGAGATAGGGTTCACGCTCCTAATCACTCTCCAGTGCCTTCTGCTGGAAAGGGCTTATCTCATGCATTGTCTACATTCACACATGATCAATGGCCACTTGGGAAAGGTAATAGGGACTGCAGAAGTCCAATGCCTTCAGGGTAGACGGAGAGAAAACCGGGGAGGGTTGGTGGTGGGGGTGGGGATTAAAATGGTAAAAATACGTGAGTGATAATTGAGTAGTCTGTAGAGCAGGTATTGTTTAACAAAAAAGGTTGTCGTCATTGATTAGCGGCAATAAAACCGCACAAACGCTAGTGAGAGAGAGCTCTGTGGAGCTGGTTAAATTATACAATGTCCAGGACAGAGCGATGAACTTGTTTTACTGGCAGCCTTAGGAAGGATAATAGGTATAATCATTTATGTTGACGTCAGACTTAAAGGATATTCATGGTCATGTGACAGAGTATTATCCTCTTTGTTCTTACTGCCAGATAATTGGTATCTATCCCCTACAGAACTTTCTATAATGTATTACCTCTTAGATGCAGGTTATCTCAACGTTTTGTAATTTTCTTCATATTGTGGAGTCTGCAATTTTTTTTAAACAGTGCCCACTTAAAAGTCTTAGTAAGATAGTTGTAGGCCTCTGAATCAGAAGGTCATGGCTTCAGGTCCCACTCCAGGACTAGAGCACATAGTCTAGGCTGACACAGTGCAGTACTGAGGGCATACTGCACTGTCAGGAAATGACATTTTTCAGATGAGAAGATCCCCCTCCCTAATCACCATCACCAAAAACAGATTAACTAGACAATTATCTAATTTCTGTCTGTGGGATCTTGCTGTATGCAATTTGACTGCCACATTTGCCTACATAACACTAATACCTACGCTTCAAAAGTATTTAATTGGCTGTGAAGTGCTGTGAGACATGAAATATGCCAAATAAATGCAAGTTTTCTTTTTAAATGCGCCCCTAAAATTTGTATTTTACCCTCACACCCCCTTCTGAAGGTTCTGGCTGGTCAGCGAGCACAGGGGTGATGGTTGTTTGTACGATGGACATTGCAGCTGATACCAATCAAACAGCCTACCAACACTCACTGCACATGAAGAAAAGTCACTTGGGTGAGAGATCCATGGTTTGCTGGTACCCAACATGCCAGATATAATCACCGTCTGGGGAGGATACTGGGGGCAAAAATATACTTTTATTTGAATAGTTAATGGTAACATCAATTAAAATAGTGAATCGGAGCATCCTGCCTCTTCAAATATGCAGTGTTAGATGTTAAAAGATCTATCTTGCCTATTGAGCTGTAGAATTGGGGCAGGCACAATACTTTCTCCATCCTGGTCAATGCATTTCCTTTCAGGCACAACTAATCTTAATCTGTGAGACAGGCACTGCAATATTTTACTGTCCTGAGCTCCAGCAGTAAATTACCAGTCCTCCCAGAATAAAACATTGCATTCTCTGGCCAGTGCAGTAACTCACCGCTGTTCGCGCTCACTCATAAATTACTTTGGGTATAATAAATTGCCAGAGGGTCATTTCTTGATGCAGTATTTGTTTGAGATGGAGGGTTCACAGCTGTTTGCAATAATGATAATAACTAGCTTAAAGCTGTTAAGGGGACTTTGTCTGTCTGTCTGCATATATGAATTTTTGGCTTGCAAGCAGAAGCTTACCATTTATAGATATTTGCTGTGTGATAATGTCATTGCTTACATTTGAGTTAAATGGTTAGCATTCAGAATGAATGCAGGGATTATTTCTTGTGGCTTTTTTTCTTTAATTTTAACCAGCAAAAAGGAAGTTTGCAAGCTAGAAATTCTGAGGCAGGTCCAATTTGGGATTGTCCAATATGGTGGTGGTTATGGACTCTGCCATAACTTTCCTAAAATCATAATACCTTTGAACATGTTCAACGATGCCTAATCTTTTTTGTCAGGGCTCAGATAAGAAACTGAGCTCAGCGGGAAATTAAGCCGATGGTGATGCCTTGTACGGAGGCCCTGAGGATCAATGTTCTAATGTTCATCACCACATTGTCATTAGGTGCAAAATATATTTGAGTTTTTTAAAAAAAATCAGAAAATTATGGAGAGTCTGTGACAAACACTATTGAAAACTTTCAGATTTCTTCTTTCAACATTATCAAACATTGAGCAATTTAATGGGTGGGATCTTAGAGATCATTTTAATGAAAATTGGACTCAAGATGTCTTAAGAGTATTGAGCATATCAATGTCAGCTTGCACACAATGCTAGAAAGGTAGTGACAAGAATGGCTTTTTCAGTTCATCTTATTCACCTTGCTGTTAATACCCAAAAATAGGACTGTGACTATTTTCATCTTGTACCTACCTCAGTGATGTTCATGGATCACTTTGCTTTCTGCTGAAGAGGGAAGCTGTCCATTGTCTTTCCTCTTTCCAAATGCTTCAGTTGACCCTGCATTCAGTGGATGGCATGGCCATCCATTCAACTAGTTACCAATTGATTTTTCTATGCTATTTACGCCATTGATATTTTTGGGTATAAAATTATTTAAGAAATCTCAGAATAGTGATCATAATGTTTGTGCGCGAGACATGGTAATAAAGAAATAACAGAGGTTGCAAATTATTGAGGTGGAACCTTTTACTCTTGCCCTTCTCGTCCTTGCTGTATTTGAATGTGTTGAATGTGTTGGTTATGTACTTAAGCAAAGCATAGTAGGTTATGGGTGTAACGACGAGACAAAATGTAATAATCCTAGAACATCCTAAAGCTACACCTTAATGTTAAGCATTGCAGGGATTAGGAATATAAGAACAGGAATAGGTCATTCAGCTCCTTGAGCCTGTTCTGCCATTCAATAAGATCATGGCTGATCATGCAGCCTAACTCCATCCACCAGCTTTGGCTCCATATCTCTTAATACCCTCGGCTAGCAAAAATCTATGGCTCAGATTTAAAATTATTAATTGAGCTAGCGTCTACTGTTTTTTGTGGGAGACAGTTCCACACTTCTACCATCATTTGTGTGAAGAAGTGTTTTCTAACTTCTCCCCTGAATGGTCTGGTCTGGCTCTGATTTTAAGGTTATGTCCCCTTGTCCTAGACTCGCCCACCAGTGGAGAAAGTTTATCTATATCTATCCTATTAATTTCTTTCAAAACCCTAGAAATCTCACTCAAATCACCCTTTAACCTTCTTTATACTAGGGAATACTAATCCCTAGTTTATGTAATCTCTCCTCATAACCTAACCCTTGGAGCCCTGGTAACATTCTGGTGAATCTGCGCTGCACTCCTTCCAAGGCTAATGTATCCTTTCTAAGTTACAGTGCCCAGAGCTGTACACTGTAGTCCAGATGTAGTCTAACCAGAACTTTAGCTGTAGCAAAACTTCCTCCTTTATATTCTAGCCCTCTAGTTATAAAGGCTAACATTCCATTAGCCTTTTTGATTACTTGACTACTACATTTTTGTGATCTGTGTACATGGACCCCTAAATCTCTTTGGACCTCCACAATTCCTAGCTTTTTACCATTTTTAAAAAAAATACTCAAATCGATTCTTTTTTGGTCCAAAATGGGTGATCTCACACTTGCCTGCGTTGAAATCCACCTGCCACGGTTTTGCCCGCTCACTTAATCTATCAATGTCTCTTTGTAATTTTATGCTCCCGTCTACACTACTTACTATGCCACCAATCTTTGTGTCATCGGCAAACTTGGATATATGGCTCTCTATTGTGTTATCTAAGTCATTAATAAATATAGTGAATAGTTGAGGCCCCAGCACGGACCCTTGTGGGATACCACTAGTCATTTCCTTCCAATTAGAGCACATACCCATTGTCCCTACTCTCAGTCTTCTACTGCCTAACCTATCTCCTAACCAGGTCAATAATTTGCCTTCAATTCCATGAGTTTTAATTTTAGCTAACAGTCTCTTATATGGAACCTTATCAAATGAAAGTCATAAACTACATCCATAGATGTCCCCCTGTCTACTACTTTAGTTACTTCCTCAAAAAGTTCAATTAGGTTTGTTAGACATGACCTAGCCAATACAAATCCATGTTGGCTCTCTCTAATTAGCTCAAAGTGTTCAGTCACTCTCTCCTTAATTATAGATTCCCAGTTAATGCTGAAATTTCCCTACACCCAGTCGGCAAATCAAACATAATCCATTGATCAGTTTGGCAACTCAATTCCATGCCCTGTCAACACTGTAGAATTCAAGTGGCCATGTTTTGTTGAACAATTTTTTTTGTTTTAAATTTTCTTCCCTCATTTCTTGAAGATACTGATCATGCTGGGTATGGTTCCGTGGGTGGCAGCAGCCCTCCCAATACCTCACTCCAGTGGCCACTCTTCATGTGAGAGTTCAGAATGCGTTATTTAATATAGGGGAAAACGAAGCTGAACCCAATCCTGTGGCTCATCTAACATCCACACACCTACTTCTTCCAACAGAAGTCACCGAATAGCAGGAATCTTGAAAGTTCCTACGTTTAGTCCGAATTATCTGATTTCAGCGGTAGGGGCACTACAATTGGCCTCAGCATCCTTGGGCAAGGATTCCCACTCCTGATCACTATCCAGTAACTCCTGTGGGAAAGTACATGGATGTCAGGTGAGGATAGGATCAAGCTCTTCTGTAATACACACCTCACAGTCAAAAAGACTGAGGAAATTCACTGTGGCACATGCACGAATAGTGGCTACTGGAGTGAGGACCCAGAGTTGCTGGCAAACATGAATCATACCCCAGCAAGAGTTACCATTCTTAGAGAGGGGAGGGAGGGGAGAAAAGGGTCATAACCTCCGTAAAACAATTACACAAACACTTTCCATCAATGACCAACTGAATAAAAGATTATATTTTTATATATAAACCACACTAATTTTGCAGAGTGTTTTCATATGAAAACGTTACATTCATGCAAATAATAAAAAAACAAGATGACATCCTAAATGCAAGGGTTTTTTTACTCAGGACATTTTGGAGATCGCAGAAAGTCAGAGCTCTACCCTCAGCTCCCCAACAAGTGCAAGGCAATAATCTATTATTAAAGCCTTTGGCTGCTTATTATAATCAGTAAGCAGGAACTCTAGAGATGTTATTGCCCATGACAGACAAGGGCAATTATCTGCAATCCTCTAGCAGTTTTAGACTAATTTCATTACTACTGCGCAATTCTTTCCCAGCTGCTAGTCTATCAATGTCTCAGAGAAAGGATTATATTGCACTTTCTTCATCTTAAAATGAATTTTAGCTGTCACGTCCTTGATGAATGGAAAAGGGGGATTGCTAACCTCGCTGACTGCACTGCCTCATTGCTCAAGAACCTTGAAAGAAAAGAAGTAACATATCCTTTGTCACAATGATCACGCTGCTGGGGGGGGGGGGGTGAAGAAATCATTTTCTTACAATGCTTGGATCATATCAGGAATTTTATTGGTGGCTGACTTAAACAGTAGTAAAATTTAAGAGAGGAGGGAAGTTACTGACTACTCTACAGATTGAAACACCTGATGGAACAATGAATAAAGTACAAAGATGTTCAAATGACACACACTGGCCTGTTACTATATTTTGCTTCCTCTGCTCCTGAAGATGCCAACTCTTGCAGGGGTATGGTTTCATGGCTGCTGACTACCCTCTGGTACCTTGGCCAGGCAGCCAGTCTTCACATGCACGCCTGCACAGCTAATGATTGTAGGGTTTTCAACTGTGGGGTCCATCGTGGTCCAACCCAATTGTGTTCTCGACTACGGCCACTGCCACCATTGGTTGGTCATCAGGAGCAGGGACCCTGACTAACTTTTTCCCTCCTTAAGTCAGGGGTGCTGAAACATTTATAAGACCCCCACTGCCAGTCTGACTGAGATCAGGTAATTCAGCACAGACTGTGGATCGAATATGAGACCTTGTTGGTCTGTATGAATCAGTAGCACATAACATGTTGCCTTTACTCACTGTACTATCTGGGGGAGGGGTTTCCATCCTCACTTTTTACCAAGGACTATTACAGCTGTATTTTCCATAATTGTTTGCTGTGAACAAAAATTACTATTAAAAAGACAGTGGGGATGAGATTTGTCCTTGCCAGTAGCGCATTCATTATGAATGAATTGAATTGAAGCCAACAGAAAAGAAAATCAAGCGTGGTGCAAAACAGTCTAACAATCCAACGTTAGTGTGTTTCGCGCTACTGGCGAAGTCCAATTTCACCCCAAGTATCACTACACTAAACTGTCTTGCAATGGTGGAAAGCCTAGACCATGGTCTCTGCTGGATGGGCTCATTCAATTTATGCTAACGGGATTCATTTTTGCTCATCCAGTACTGGATGTCAGACAAGCAATATGACAAATGAGAGACAGGGGAGGGATCGAGGGAGGTGGTTGTGAGACAGAGCTGGGTGTCGTCAGCGTACGGATGGAATCTGACGTGTTTTCGGATGATGTCGCCGAGGGGTGGCATGTAGATGAGAAATAGGAGGGGGGCAAGGATAGATCCTTGGGGCACTCCAGCGGAAACAGTTTGGGAGCGGGAAGAGAAGACATTACAGGTGATTCTCTGGCTACAACTGGATAGATAAGAATGGAACCAGGCGAGCGCTGGACCACACAGGAGAGGCCTCCTTGGGGGATGGTGGTGTGGTCAACCGTATCAATGGCTGCAGACAGGTCGAGAAGGATGAGGAGGGATAGTTTACCATCGTCACAGTCACATAGGATGTCATTTGTGACTTTGATAAGGGCCATTTCAATACTGCGGCAGAAACCTGATTGGAGGGATTCAAACATGGAGTTGCGGGAAAGATGGGCATGGATTTGGGAAGTGACAACACAAACAGCAAATGATTAGATAATCTGTTTTTGTTGGTGTTGGTTGAGGGATAAATACTGACCAGGACACCAGGTGAAATTCCCTGCTCATTTTCGAATAATGCTATGGGATCTTTTATGTCCAACTGAGAGGGAAGACACGACCTCGGTTTAATGTCTTATCTGAAAGATGGCACCTCCGAGAGTGCAGCACTCCCTCTGTACTGCATTGGCGTGTCAGCTTAGATTTTGTGCTCAAGTCCCTGGAGTAGGACTTGAATCCACAACCTTCTGACTCTGAGGTGAGAGTGCTATAAAGTAAGCCACAGCTGACACCTATTTCCTAGTCCTTTACAAAATTGGTTTAAAATACAAGTAACTTTCTTCTCTTCCTTCCCTTAAACCTTTTGTTTCCAGTAACTTACTTCATAAAATTTCTAATGTTAAATAACCAATTTTATGGATACGTTTAGTGATTTTTTTTTCAGAATGATGTAATTTTTAAAATATGTTTGTTGCCACAAATGCTGTTTCCAGTTTTGTCCTGACTAAAGAAGTAAAATGGCAATTGAGACCCAAAATTATTTCACTGACCTGGTCAGTTTCTTCAACTCTTGCTGATTCATGAATTTTTTGGGAAAAAAAATTGTGGGACTTTTCTTCCTTGTAATTCAGTCTTTATTAGTACTTTTTGCTAGTTTTTGATTTGGTCACAGTCAATTAGATATTTGATTGATAAGTTAACAGATAAGTAGTTATTTCAGCCAATCAAGCTTTGAGTTGAGACAGCCAGCGATGCGATATTCTCGAGGTCTGATGTCTCTGGAAGGTGTGATGCAACGGATGTGTGCTGGAAACCGATGTATTGAAGTGGTTAACTCTGGATTTATTTCAGATCAAGGATGTGTCTTTGCACTTCAGTTCAGGAGACAGTATTCTAATGTGTCGGCTTCATCAGTTATAGAGCTACAAATAGCTTTAGTGCTCATGTTAAGGAAGCGAAAATCGGCCGAGGTTCCACTCCGAATCACTATTCAGCGACACCTGTTGAAAGTGTGTGTGTGGATGTCAGTTGATGTGTTATATCCACTGCACTTGAATAACCTGCCAGCATTTACCTTTCAAAGATCACATATGAAGAACGGCTATAAAGTGTCGGATTAGCTCAGTGGTAACATGCTCACCTCTGAGTCAGCAAATCGTGAGTTCACGCCCCAATCCAGGACTTGAACAAATAATCTAGGCGGATATTTTAGTGCAGTACTGAGGGAGTGCTGAAGTGTTAGAGGTGCCATCGTTTGGATGAGATGTTAAACTATGCAATTGATGCTCCATCTGCCTGATCAGTTATATATATATATATATATATAAAAGGTCCCATGCTGCTAAGTCAAGAACATGGGGAGTTCTCCTGACTAACATTAGCCTCTCAACCACCACCTGGATCTACACACATACTGTCCAGTGGGAGCCATTGAATAAGAATTAGGAAGCCCTAACCGATCTATTCAACCCCTAACCCAGGGGTACCGTCACAACGACAGCCCCAGTTGAGATAAGCTCACTCAGCACAGTGTGGGGATCCAATCTGGGACCTACCTGGACTTCAGGGGAGTTCTCATTACAAAAGTGTTAAGAAATAATCTGTAGCTGATCACCAGGGAATGTTATATTCCCCCCCCCCCTCCCCCATTCAAATGGTTATGAACTACACACTTGGGTATAATTCACAGACAGTGAACATAGGAACATGAGTAGGCCATTCAGCCCCTCAAGCCTGTTCCTTCAGTGGCAGAACTCAACTGGGGCTGTGGGTACATAGAATTATATAGACTTTACAGCACGGAAACAGGCCATTCGGCCCAACTGGTCTGAGCCAGTGTTTATGCCCCACGTGAGCCTCCTCCCACCCTACTTCACCTTTCCCTATCAGCATAACCTTCTGTTCCTCTCTCCCTTTATGTACTTATCTAGCTTCCCCTTACATGCATCTCTGCTTCCCCTTACATGCATCTCTGCTCAACTTACTGGGTTAGGGGTTGAAAGGATCAGCTGGGGTTTCCTAAACCTTATTCAATGACTCCTGCTGGACAGTGTATGTGTGGATCAAGGAGGTGGTTGAGTGGACTGTAGTATCCTTCCACCAACCCAGCCAGGTGACCACTCTTCATAGGTGATATTAAAAGGTGAAGTCAGCAGGCTGTTTAATTATGGACAGGATCATAGTCACGTCTGACTGTTCTCACCCGACATCCACACGCATGCATTTTCCAGCAGGCTTCATTGCACATTGATCAGTGAATAACTTCTGTGTGCCCTTCCCTCCCTGACCCAAGAGTGCTTAGGCCAGTTTTACTGCCCTTACTGCTGATCTGGTCAAGACCGGCGAACTCAGCAGAGACGAGATGCTTTTTTTTCTCTTGTATCTGAAGATCACGATTAGCATAGCGATTTCATAAAATTGACAGGAAAGGTAACCCTTTGGCAAAAGTAAAAAAAATACAATGGCTGTTTCATCAGTTAAGGAGTCATTGCCACTGTAGGACGACTGGTTAAAGAAAATACAGCATCAAACGGAGCAATGGGCAATTTGAAGTAATGGGAGGCTGTTGTTAATTGGCAAATAATTCACAATTTTAAAATAGTTATGAGCAAATTTTAAGTTATTATTGAATCTAAATTGTATTAAAACTCCCAAATCACTAGAACACTCAGTAAAATAAGTTTGGATGGAGTGGCAGGTAATTGGATACTCTGGATTTGTAATATTTTTCACTTTGTCTCTATTTTCTGGAAAGTTCCATACATTACATATTTAGAGAAACAAAATGATGGCATTTATTTGTAACAGAACAGAGAATAGGAGAAATGATTAGCACAGAGGATTCTTATGGTTAATTGGCACAGTGGTACTGCTCTTTCAAGGGTCCTGGTAGCTCAGTGAGTTAAGGGTACTAATTACCACAGTTACAGGAACTACATGGCACAGTGGGTTATGGGGTAGCGAGACATAGTGGGTTGCAACATTCCTTTATCCCCTAAAATCTAGACTTAAATCTGGTTTAAATTGATGGAATGAATGTCCCCTCTCTCAGACAACTCCTTGGTTCCTACATGAAATTATCTTGGGATATGTATTATGTACGATACCCAATTCTAGCACAGCATAAATAGATACCTGGTTCCCCCCCCCCCCCCCTCTTTCCCAAAGACATTGACTCATTCTGAGTATGGGTCACAGGCCACAGCAGCTATCTGCAACCTTGCTCAAGTGGCCATTCTTTGTGCAAGCCTAGATAGCGAGTGTTGACTGGCTGCATGCCTGATCCTGTTCTCAACTGACATCTAATTACAAATAATTTCAGCAGGCATCGCTAGCAAACAGAAGTGGGAACCCTGTCCAATTTTCCCTTAATCGCCAAGGGGTGCTGAGGCCAACTCTAGCACCCCAATTGCTGGCTTGTCTGAGATCAGGGATCAAACCTGGAACCTTCCAATTTGTATGGCTCAGTTACTCACCGGATAAACTTGCTGAGCCATCAAGGGAGCCTTGATATCTAGGTTTGGAATCCAGCCCAGATTAATGGGATAATGGGATGACTGTCAGGGTCCCAAGTTAAATGAGTGACTATCCTCATTTGGTGTGGGAAGGTGTAAGCAGTGTCTCTTTGGCCTTGAGGTGGTTCCAAGCTGACATGCCTAGTGACAGACAGTTGGAATCAAATGAACTGTCTCTGGTAGGCATGATAATCTGGTACTTGAATCAGTCAGATTCAAGGGCACTGTTGATGATTTACCAGATAGCCGAGCTCACTAGGATCCTGAAGGGATAGACCTGTCACTGGAGGCCTTTTATTCTTCCCATTAAGCTCCGGACAATCCTCCAAGCCAATGCCTTAACTGGTAGGATGGTCCTAGCTGGACAAACAGTGGGAAACTTACTTTTAGGTTCCTAAGCCTGGGTTCTGTCAAGCCACATTTAAGTTCTCTGGGCTTAAGTAAGTGGGTGCATCCCAAGGTGGAAATGTGCACTGTGTATCCAGAAAACAAAAATTCAATGTCTAGTTATCACAATAGCTCGGTGGCGACTCTTAAATATGTGATGGATGACAACTGAGTGACCAAAAAAACTAATTGAATTAATTGAGTTTGGAGCAACACTTGCAAGATATCCAATATTAATACAACATGGACAGATAGCTGAGAATCTTTAAAGAAATTAGAGATCTTCTACTATATCAGCACGAAAGACCTTTCCCTCAGTTTACACAGTACCAATTGTAGCCCCCTACCTCAACAACAACTTGCATTTATATAGCGCCTTTAATATAATAAAATGTCCCAAGGTGCTTCACAGGACCGTTATCAAACAAAATTTGACACCAAGCCACATAAGGAGATATTAGGACAGGTGACCAAAAGCTTGGTCAAAGAGGTAGTTTTTAAGGAGCCTCCGGTAAGTGGGGTACCTCAGGTTTTTAGTAGTGTCAGTGCTGCAGACCCCCAACTGGTACATAGCATGAGTCCTTTATAGTCTCCTCTAGTGCCCATATAAATATGATGAGCAATAAATAACAGGAAAGTCTTTGTATGATGGACACATTCTGGTATGCCACCTATTGGTTCTCACATGTTTGTGTAGTAACTAAACTGGAAAACCCTAAGGAGACTGACCCATAAAAAAAGCAGGCTTCTTAGATTTGTCACTTATGTCAGTTCCATTAAAGGATTGGGCTGCATTCGAATCCATAGAGAGCTTCACAAAGAGTAAAGGGAATGGATCAGACACGAGGAAGGTTCTATTATTCATGAGTGAACTGAGCTAAGCCACCACCTAGTGGCAGCTCAGTTATGCAGAGAAATTGCCAAATCCCAGAACAAAACTTAGTAATATAATCCACACCAGAGGCTTGAATCTGAAAATTCACTGATCACTTATTCATTATAACCAGGAATAATAATATTGTTTAGTTTATAAATTCCCCTTTTTTGCTTTGTTCAAAGTTATTAAAGAAAAAGAAAAAAGATCTGAGGACTTTGGGCAGCTCATTGCTGTTGCTCCATGTCAGGAAACTGGTTGATTGCCCTTTTGAGGTTTGACCTTGTCTGATGATGTCATTCATCTTTATAAGGCTGAAGACAAGTCTAAAAAAATGTAATTGTTTATTCCACATATCAACTATCATTTTTCTCATGACTTTTTTTCTGAAAGAGGAACAATTTTCTTCTCATTATAGATAAAGTGGACACTACAAAAGAAATATCCCATTTTGCAAAAAATAGACTCTTGAGAATTTAGGAATCTGTTCCATTCTCTGATTCTCTGTCTTCAGATCTCCAACTCTTTCACGGTCTGACTCTCCAACTCCCTGCATCTCTATTTCTCCCACTCTGATATACATTCTCTCTCTCCTAACATCCAATTATCCAACTGTCTGACCCTTTCAGTCTCCAATTTTCTGATTCTCCCACTTTCTGAAACTCCAGTCTCTGACTCTTCCCAGTCGCTGATTTTCTGATACTCCTATTCTCTGACCCTCTCCAGACTCTGGCGCTCCCATTCTAATAATTTCTGACTCCAGCCCTCGACTTGGACTTTCTCACTCCCTGAATCTTCCCCCCCACCCCTCTCCATTTCTCCAAGTCTCCCACCAATCACTATCTGACTCAGTCTAAAGCTCCAAATCGCCGTAGTCTCCAACTCACAACTCTCCAATTTTCTGATACTTCCACTCTCTTCACCAATGAGATATTTTCAGCGCAATCCAATTCTATCTAGATATCCCTGCTACCCTTCCCTCCCCATACCCACCTTCACCAGTTGCTACATTCTGACATAAACAGAGCAGGTAGCAGACAACTCATCACTAGGGCAAATGATTTGGCACTGTCAAACCTCATGACTTTGTGCACTTACTAGTTTTGTTGCACAAGTCCCAGAAGAAATAATAACGTCTGTTTCTCAGCCGCTCTGAGCAGCAACTAATTATTTGCTGCAGCAAATCACTTGCCCTACCCATCACCAAGACCAGGAATTTCTAGTTCAATTATACTGAAGAAACAAACTGTTTCTGGCCTGACTTAAATTCCCTCCCCGCCCCCCCCACCCGTTCCTCCCCCCAACTCATATTATTTTTATTTTCTCTCCACACCATGCACTGCCCCCAAATACACATGAGAAGCAAGAGATTATTCAGAATTTATAACATTGATGCATTGAGTCCACACACAGTTTTAGTGTTGGGATTTATAGATGAAATGTGATTTTGATCTGGTTTCCAACAAAATGATCAAACATTGGATTCTTACCTCATGCCAGGGGGCAGTGTGGAATATCAATGCACTGCGATGAAGAGACAGGTGGGTTTGCTCCAGCCATATTGCAGAGGGAGGGGCACCAAATGAAGGCCAAACACTTCCGAAGTTGAGGATAAATCACACAGGTTCGTTCTTGTGCGTTTCCAAGCTGCTGGATCAGGATGTTGGACTGTTAATGCATGAGTTAGCAAACTGCCTTTTCGTCTATAATGTGGTTTTGAATCCAGTCTAGATCGATTGGAATGAAAACCTTTTCTTTCTATTACAACAATTTTGGGTGGTTGCTAGTGGGCACAGGCTCCCACATAAATCCACACGGTAATCTGCCCCTTCGTTCAAAGCAAATTAACTCAGAATTATCAATCACTTAAAGCTCACAAGGATGTGGTGAGTTCCAACATTCCAACTGGTGCAGTAGGGATTACTTATCTGAAATTTGAGGTTAAAGCACCTTATTGGGACAAGGTAGAAGGAGCTTTCTTCTGCATCCAGCTGTGCTGCATCTTATCTGGGAATCCATGATGCTGACACTGGGAGCAAAAAGTAGGAAAGTGCTCCATTCCCCAGCATGGCCGTGCATCATCCTGATTGGCATAAAACTTCACCAGAAAGGAATGGTGCATCCTCTGATGCCTGGGTTGGGAAAGTCAGTGGAAGCTGAGCCATACAGACCAGGAAGGTCTATAGTTCAATTCCCAGTCTGTGCTGAGTTGGCTGATCTCAACTGAGGCAATGGTAAAGATGCTACAATTGGCCTCAGTGCCGCTGGATTATGGAAGGAAAAATCAGCACTGGTTCACATTCCTTATTGATATCCAATGACCCCTGCAGGAAAGTGCACATGTGGTGGACTGGACATCCACACCAGGATTGGTTTTGGTGCCCCCCCCACCAAGTAATCTGCCAGTGTGAATTTGGTCAAGATATCAGAGGATGCCCAACACCTGTGCATCTGTATCCCAGCAAGGAATCAACACTTTCAGGGGAGAAAGAGAGAAAATAAGAAAAAATAATATTGTAAATTCTGTGATTACCAAAGGCAAAGCAGTTTTAATTCTGCTTGTCTCAGAATTGTCGTTCTCAGCTGTGCTGTTGTGAGAAGGGATTGAAGTCAGGCCAGATTCTTCCCCAAAGGGAGATTTAAAAAAAAAAATCAATGGACAGCCATTGCCAGGTTATCCTCTCACGTTTCTGAGCAGCTGGCTCAGCGTGGCATTGGCAGTTGAGGAATGGCATATTGGCAGATTGTGTTGGAGCTCCACCATATTGTCACATGGTGAGAAGCATACACAGTAAGTTCCAGATATCAGTCATGACATTGTGAGAGGGGGAGGATGCAGAGTCAACCCTAGACATTCTCCCCACCCCCCACCCCGGCCATGAGGCACTCTCGTGCACCTTCTAGTGACGCATTCAGGAGCACTGTTGGCAAAGGTATGAGTGGAGTTCACCCACTCTCGGTGCCAGGGATGGTATGTGGCAGTTAGAGATCTGCAGAAGGAAGAGGTAGAGAGCTAATATATAAAGTAATTTTCAAACAAAAATTAAACAAATCTAACCAAGATTTTACTGTGCCACGTGCAGTCATTCCGACATGCATGCTTCAGGCTGCCTTAAACTGCCTCTTCCTCTTTGTGTTTCAGGTCTTCTGGACAGAGAATCACCTACTAATCTGATTGTCTCATTAGGGCTCAATCAACTTTTAGGACAAACTATGAAAAAACCTACTAAAAACACATAGTCTGATATAGAGTGCATAATGATGCTGGGTGCCTGAGTACTTTTTAAGATGGTGCCCTTTTTGTATTTTTTTAAAAGTAAAAAATTTGGCAACTAATTAATTTATGGCGTGAGAACAGCCAAAAGAGCTGCGACTCTTTTATGACAAAGACATGCACAAGTGAAGTGTTTTGATATAATTTATGTCTCTCCAATCTGTGTTTGTAAAGAAATGAAGAATAGTTTGCCAAGCACTTGCTGTGAAATCATTTTTTTTATTCCACTGTGTAAATAATTATTTTTCTTCCCCTGCCCCATCGCCAACATTCCCACCTTCTCTCCTGGAGGTGCAACTTTCCGAGCTTGCTGACAATCAGGAGATAAAGTCACGTATGAAGATTGGCCAGCTCATTTAGGCAAAGTACCAGAAGACTGCCAAAATCCATTGAACCATAACCCAGCTTCAGAGGAAGGGGTGGGGGGGAAAATGTTTCAGTTTGCCTTAAATTTGAGTGTGGGACATCCAGCTCCGAATTCCACAGTAAGTTTTTAGACTGCCTATCATAGTGGGATGTTTTATTATCCCCCCCCCCTTGCATCAGAATGCAGCCTGTGTCTGCACTCGAGGTGTAATTAAGAATAACATTCCTCACAACTATCAGCTTGAGACAGCGCTGCGTGTTTGTCTGTGTATGATTAATAAAGGCAGATCATTTCAGACTTTCAAAAAAAAATGCCAAGAAAGTGGCTGGTAATTATATACCGTATCTGAATCTGAAAATGGCACCCGCTGAGTTCTGCTGGTATTGCAGGTCAGGTGCTGGGTTGAGACTAATTGCAGCCAGAACATCATCTAATTTTAGCGAAACCTAATGCAATCAGCAGCAGATGTAGGAAATAACATTTGAATTATGAATGTGAATTATGGATATGATGAGCAATTGGGGTGCAGGGAATGAAAAAACTAATTTGTTACAGAGTTCATTAAAGTCTGGAAGGTTTATTAAGGTCTGAAATGCTGCAATAGTGGTGGATTGCTAATGTTAAACAATTTATGTTACATCTCTGCAGATTGCACTTAATGCCTGGTAATTGCATATCTCTGCTATTTGCATATATTTTTGTGGCAAAGTGTTTCCTATTCATCATCTGAAACATCCTCCTTAATTGCACTGCACATTACAGTCAAGGAGCAGAAAAGTTATTCTTCCGTTTAGCAGGAGTGTGTGTCTCAGAGCCTGGTAGTGCATTTTTTTCTTTTTAAGCATTGGGCCAGATTTTGCTATGAGCAGTGAAGTTCGTTAGACTTGCACTTGCCCATAGACTTTCCATGGGATTTTGCGCGGCAAGTTACAGTAAATCAGAGATCCAAACATTGCAGCGCGGCGCCCTCTACAGGGCATCTGGGACCTGTGTGAACAGCGCAAGCAACCGTGTATCTCCTCAACCAATCAGACTGAAGAATCTTTAATGAGCAGGGCAGAGTCTGAACCAGGAAGTGTAAGTTAGAATAGTGAATTCAATGTCAAACCAGGTACAGAAAGCAAAATAGAGAGGGAACGAAAGATTGAATTAAGGGAGAGAGATAAGAGACAGTTTTTAAAAAAATTTTATTTAAATTTAAAAGGAAATTTCCAACAATAATTAAAAGCTGAAGGAATGAGACTCCACACTTGTAAAAGTTAATTTTCAGTGCCTGAGAGGATGTTTGGCAGTAATTAAGACTTACCACACCGTTTAAAGGGTACTTAGGACAAGCCCTAATGTTTTGTGGGGGTTTAGACTGTATCTACAGCATTAGTGCAGGAACTCCACGCCGTTCAATACATTTGAATGGGGAGTCAGACGGCAAGATGCCGTTTTCATGCAGCTTACAGAGGAGTGGCGCATCTCGGACAGCAACATCCGGGATTTTCACGTTTAACTGCACATCTCCCCTTGCCAGAAGTTGCTGTCCGATTTACGCATAAATAACAGTGTTATTTTCACAACAAAATCTGGGCCGTTTTCTCATGGCATTGTGAGTGCTGCCATTCTTTTTTGCTTACGTCCTGAAATATGTTGCACTTGACTGTGAAGGTTGCTGTGTGGAACAGAGCAGGATAGGATGCCCCCACCTCTCCAATTTTCTACCTCCCCAATTTTCTCCTACCCCACTTCCCCTGCTTTCTTGAAAGCACCATCTTCACTGACTTAAATGACCATTCTTCATCTGTTGGCTGAGGCTATGAGCGTCGGCCTCCTCATTTATGGAGGGCATCTCATTTGATTCCTATACCGTCCTCACCCGATGTTCACACAGCACTAGTGAGGTCATGTGATATTGAACTGAGCATTACAGACCAACTGAGTCTCAACTTTCAACCCAGGTCTAGCTGAGTTAGTAGTGGAGGTGCTACAACTGTTCTAGAAAGTGGGCGGGGGTGGGGGGGCGGAGGGAAAGAAAATTCTACATGGTATCGATTTCCGATTGCTGCATGTTTGTGGACATTGGGTGAGGATAGCAGTAGGCTTGGTGTAATGCTCCCTATGGTTGAATAGCTCTCCAACATTCACTGTCTAGAGTCACACATGACCATTTGGATCAGGCGCTCAAGGGCTCCATTGCCCATTGAATCATATGCCAGCAAGAGTCATCACTTTCAAGATAATGTTGGTAACCAGAGGACACAGATTTAAGATAATTGGTTTAAAAAAAAAGCCAGTGGGGGAGATGAGGAGAAAACCAAATTAAGAACATGAATTCGCAAATCTGGGAAGATTAACACAGCTTTATGCGGGAGGAACTGAGTTTTTTCCAAATTTCCAATCATGAATGAATGCAGCCCCGTAACCTGAAAGTTACTATCATATCGACACACTGTGCTGTCCATTGCTTTCTATTAAAAAGAAGAACAGATTAACACTTTAAACTGCTTTGGCATCACAGCTTAAATGAATTTGCACAGAATCAATATGAACCAATTTAGAGGTTGTATTTTTTTTACTGCTAGTTATTTCAAAGTTGCCTTTTTTCCTGAATATAACTTGATGTCTGTTTAAGGGTGGCCTTTTGCTTAAGTAAAATTTTGAATTTCCTCTACGTAAAACTTTTTTTTTTGTCCACTCCCCCTTGTTCAAGTCTCCTTGCACCATCCGCAGCTGAGAGACAGGAGGCCTGGTCTTAGGTCTCACCCACACACACTGCATACCCTGGAAGTAATTCATATTCCAGCCTTGAAAAGAAGTGATTTGAGAGGTGGTCTTACAGAGGTAGAGCACCTCCAAAACAATGGAATTCTTTACCTCCCTCACCCTCCCATTCCTCCTCCAGTCCACAGGCTTTTAAAACCCAAGTTTTGCATCATTCGATCACTGCTTCTCTTGTTTTCTCTCTTACACTTTGCAACCTTGATTGGTGATCTGTGGGCCTTGGCCCTTTACCGAGGATTCTCAAAAGAGAAACGAGATGTCCGTAAGCAGCCCATGGGCCATTGACTCGACTTCTAATTTGCCCTCACTTCCTGTGGGGGGAGAAAGGCTTGTAGCTGTTGAATACCTTTTCCACTTCTGAAAAGAAGTCTGGAAGGATCACTATATGGGGAATTGTAATCTAGGAACTCTAATGTGGTGCTTATGTAGTTAACAAAGGCACACTTCTCTTTAAAACAACACATTGTGCGCACTGTTCAGTACCCCACTTTCCTGAACAACATCAACTTGCATTTATATAGCGCCTTTAACATAGTGAAACATCCCAAGGCGCTTCACAGGAGCGATTATCAAACAAAACCCAACACTGAGCCACATAAGGAGACATTAGGGCAGGTGACCAAAAGCATGGTCAAAGAGGTAGGCTTTAAGGAGCATCTTAAAGGAGAGAGAGGCGGAGAGGTTTAGGGAGGGAATTCCAGAGCTTAGGGCCTGGGCAGCTGAAGGCACGGCTGTCACTGGTGGAGCGATTAAAGGCCCGAATTGGAGGAGAGATCTTGGAGGGTTGTAGGGCTGGAGGAGGTTACGGAGATAGGGAGGGGCGAGGCCATGGAGGGATTTGAAAACAAACAATGAGAATTTTTAAATCTAAGCGTTGCCGGATTGGGAGCCGGTGTAAGTCGGTCATGTGTTCCCAGCTCACGTACTCTCTCTGAACATTTCCTGTGTCATTACCTCAGCTGACCACACCTAGTGCAATCCTTGAAGAGGATCAAACACCAAATAGGGATAGGATCTACAATGGAACCTCAGTTCCTTGGACTGGAACGACGATAGTTCGAACTGTTATTCGTCAGTATATAAAAAGAGCAGTTTTTTCAAAAAAAAGCAATCATTTCTGCAAAGTAACAGGCTTCAGGTTCAGTAAATGTCCAGATCTTTTGGAAGAAACAGAATAGAGCAGCAAGCACTGAAAGTACAGCACTTTACATTATTGTTTTAAAAAAAAGCTTATGAATTGAAAAATGCAACCCCGTGGCAGAAAATGTGGTTGCTATAGTGACTCTGAGGTTGGAATGTATCAGAAAACATACCTTGGGGAGGAACTTTGATACATTTCCTCTTTCGGTGATTTGGAAATATCTGTTTCATACACAAACAGGAAGCATTGTAAACTTAGGGTTCATCTAGAAACTTAACGAGGAAGTAAAGTAAATGGGGAAAGAGCACTTTTTGTTCATGACACTTTTCTTTCTCCCCCCACCCCCCCACCAATGTCTATGTAAAAATATATATATATTTTAAAAAGTCACATTTCCTGCCCTTAAGACCACCTCACCCATTGAGACCATTCCTGGTGATACCACAGAAAGGCAGCAACTCCACTCATTTTAAAAGGGGCCCAAACTTCGGACTGGCCTAGAATCTGCTGATGTGCAGGAAAACACACTGCATACGCTGCCAGTAATTCATACTTTTATTATTTTTAATTAGATATGGGAGAGGGGGAGCCCTTTGATTATCCTTCCTGTTTTATCTGGTTATAGTAACCAAGACACAAGGGAGACATTCTAATCCTGGGGCAGTGCAGAGAAGGTCCACAAGACTGGGCCCTAGTACCAGGGGACTGTCTTATGATGATAGACTGGGAAACTTGGGGCTTTTCTGCTTGAAAAGAGAAAACTGAGAAGCAATCAAGAGGTGATCTAATAGAGGCATATAAAATTTAAAATGTGTGTGTAAGACGAGGGGACAGAGGTTTCAACTCACAAAATGCACATTTAGGACTGATATCAGGAAGTTCTCTTCATACAAAGGGTGACCAACTCATGAAATGGATTTCCAGAGACAGCAGTGGAGGCAAAACCCCAGAATCATTTAGGAAACGATTGGATGCTGTGAAGGGAGGGATTGTAAATTATTTCTGGGTGGCTGAGCTAAGATGGGCTGAACGAACTCCCTCACCTACGTTTACCTTGTCATCGTTGATATAGCTCAGGACAATCCATGATATAATAGATTCAAATAATGACAGAAAGCGCTCATGAATTAGGGAGCATCATCACTGTGCAATGATATTCATTTCCCATAAATACCTGTGTATATACAAATTACCTTTGTTGAATAGACAGTCCGATTATTTTGAAGACCATTTTGCAGGCGGTAAAATTTATCCCTTCTTTCTCTGGTTTGTGAGAATGTTATAAAATATCACACAGCAACAACTGAGATTCAATTTGATAGTAAAGACCTGTGTGAATCTCACCTACTGCTGTAGTTAATTATTAATTGAATATTCTGATCATCTAAGTACCCTGGTGAGGTACAGCCTTGATGTTAGTACATTAGCCAGTAGTAATGAAATGGAGAATTTTTAATCAGGATTCCATTTGTCACAGTGGCAGAGATAACAGGTCTCTTGACGCCTTGGGGCCTTTGCAAATCATTACCTATCAGGTACTATGAGAACGTTTAATGCTGTTTTCGTACTGACCTTCAGATGGTCTTTGCTTGACCTGTTCCTGGGAGCAGAGTCTCCTGAAGACAGCCATACAGGATGTTAGTTTAAAAATTGGGAGGGGTGGGGGGGTGGAGTGGTGGGAGTGGGTGGGGGGGTGGGGGGTGTTGTGTGGCCTGGGATAAATTTGCACTTCAAAATATCCATTTGGACTGACTTTTTGAGAGGTCCTATGTATCTTCTCCACCTCATCCCCTCCTAATTCAAATGCCTCTAACATATACACAGTGATATTGGACTTAGGTTTTATGTCATTACATCTCCAATGTAACCCTATTCTCTGATTAACATTTTGGTTCTTCTTTATTATGCATAAGTAGCAGTACCTATAGTGAGTTGCTGGGTTGTGCAGCAGGTATCTTCTGTTTGTCTCCTTCTTGATTCTCTCTCAAGTGCACTAAAGTAAAGCCATTAAAACACTAACACGGAGCTTTGCGCATGTTTCTCTCAGCCAGTGTGAAGAAGTGTAGTGAAAGTTTAGAGAGGGATATTTTAGAGTGCAGTCTATAAATCTAGTCTAAGCCTTGAATCATTTTTAATAGAAAGATCCTAATTGATACTTCAAAGCTCATAATGCAAGACACCACTAAGAAAAGAGCAATAGGGAAGATGAGAGAAATCAAGAAGTAAGGAGGACGATTTCCTCTATTCACTTTGCAGACCAAAATTGCAAATGTTAGTATAAAGAATCCGTTTACGATTTCAGTATAAATAACAAAGGAAATCTCCCATTGTGGTTAATTAATGCAAAGCTGGTGAACTGGAAGGAAGGGAAAACCACAGGAGGAAAGAAGTTCCACAGTTTTGAATCCCTAGGAAAGAATGAATTAGAATAGGTAAGAACACAAGAGTACAGGGGCAAGACCAGGACAGTTAACCTATTCATTTTATTCCTTATCCAGATTCAGGATCCAATTTGATCAGTTTGGATCTTTTACCTACCCTGAACCCCCACACCTGTATTTTGGTCACATTAAGTAGCAGTCTGTTCTATGCATTAAACAACTCTAACCAAGAAAAAGTTTTTCCTTAAGTTTAAATTTATTTGTGTCCTCGGGTTCTGCAATCCTAATTTTTCAGAGGATACCTTTCTACATCCATCTTATTGATTCCTTTCATTATTTTCATGTTTTTCTCTCTTTCATTTTACTTTTTCCAATAAGAATAGATTTTGCTTCCTCGGCTTCTCTTCACAGCTCACTGAGCTCAATCTTGAATCATTTTTGTTGCCTTCATCTTAATCGCTCTACAATATCTCTTTGTAAGTAGTGGACAAAACTGGACACAATACTCTGTATGTGTGTGTAGCCTCACTAATACTTTATAGAGCGTCGGTATCATTTCCTGTGATTTATATGCTTTGTAGATCTACTTAAACATCCAATCTTTTGTTTCTCATTTGAAATTGCTGTTCCTACACTGTGGTGAGAATTTCAAAGTTTGTTAACAGTTAAACCTGGACCTTCTTCCTGATTTAATTAATGATCTACTTTTTGAAATCTAATCACATTTGCTATTTTTGGTACATACGTTTCTTAATATTAAATTTGATTTGTGATTCATCTGTGCAGATTAGATTTTATTCCTTTCCTCTAAATAAATATCCTCCTTTACACAACTTGATCTCATCTGCAAACTTAGATATTCTACTTTTAACACGTTTATCAGGATCATTTAGAAAACATGGTATCCTGAGCCGTTGCTCAAGGTTTGCCTTCAGTCTGGAGCACAGTTGTGATGTTTAGCTGCTAACTGGGCCAGTGTCTTTAAAGCCATTGCTCTGAATAGGCAAACCCAGGTCATTGCAAAGGCTAATACACTGCTGACCATCAAATGGCAGTTATAACTGCTTGTATATTTCAGGTTATAGGTCACTGGTTGTTTTGTAACAAAGTGTGATTTCTGGAGTGTGATGGGCAGGTATTAGACTCAAGACTGTATGCTTTATTACAAATGTAAGGAATCTTACAACACCAGGTTATAGTCCAACGGTTTTATTTGAAAATCACAAGCTTTCGGAGGCTTTCTCCTTCGTCAGGTGAGTGTGACACTTCACCTGACGAAGGAGAAAGCCTCCGAAAGCTTGTGATTTTCAAATAAAACCGTTGGACTATAACCTGGTGTTGTAAGATTCCTTACATTTGTCAACCCCAGTCCATCACCGGCATCTCCACATCATGCTTTATTACAAGTATTGAGTCCATGCATAAATCCAATTTACAATGCCTTACTTCCTAAGCCACATGTTGAAGTTATCACTTGGCTCAGTGGGTAGCCCTCCTGTCTCTGAGTCAGGAGGTTGTGGGTTTAAGCCCCACTCCAGAGACTTGCGCATGTAATCTAAGACAAAACTTCAACGCAGTACTGAGTGAGTGTTGCACTGTCAGAGGTGCATCTTTTAGATGAGCTGTTAAACCAAGCATCTCTGCTCTCTCAGATGGATGTAAAAGATCCTATGGCACTATTCGAAGATGAGCAGAGGATTTCTCCTGGTGTCCTGGACAACATTTATTTCTGAACCAACACCACCAAATACAGATTATCTGATTATTTATTTAATTGCTGTTTGTGGGACTTTTCTGTGTACAAATTGGCTGCCACATTTCCCTACATTACAACAGTGACTACACTGCATAATACTTTGGGTTATGAAATGCTATATAAATGTTCTTTTTTGCCACACTTTAGTGTTAACTTTTTCCCATTATAAATTCTATGCTCAGATTTATAATGGGAAATCACCTATGTAAATTTGTCACTCTGTAATTGCACAATATGCCCACATATGCATTCCTTTTCCTAAAGCTTTGATGTGCCTTCTAAAAGTGATTAACCAACTTAAAACCAGCTCTTGGTTACTGTCAAGAACATATTTTTCCTTATATGGAGGTGGATTCTCCATCTTAACAAAGGCACCCCCATTATTTAAATAGCAAACAGCGCTTATGCATATTATTTAAATAATACAGGTTTTTCCACCTCATTGCTGGACAAACCATTTTTTAAAAAAAGCTTCCTCGGGTGATGTGCCATCCACCCTCTTACTCCCACCTACTGCCTTTCCCGATGCTTCTGCACCGCATGCCTGTGCCTTTCCCCTCCTCTTGCTGCTCTCTCCTGCTGACCTGAGTGCCTGTGACTTTCTGCCCTGGCCATTTCCACCTCTCCGTTTCATGTTGAGCAGCTATAACACGCACCACTAGCAATCAGCCTGCAAAAAAAAAACTATTGTCATGCTTTGAGCCACAGCCTGCAAACCGCTTCCCAGTATTTCCACACCCAGTAACTCCCCGCTTTCCCAATGCTGCCACCATCATCGCAGCACTCCCAGACCTCAAGACCACCTTCCTACCACTATCATACCCTACAAACTTGTTCCCAATACTCCTACATCCCTGGACCAACCTAATAACTACTATCTAGCCACTCCCCAGTATTGCTACACATAATACCTGGAAAGTCCCTCCTACCTGCCTGCATCCTGGACCATTTTCCCTAACTTCTTCCTCTATATCTTAGGGCTATTTTAAAAAAAAGAGCTAAAAAAATAAAATCAACTACATACTTCAATCAGAAAGAAAGAAAGAACTTGTATTTATATAGTGTCTTTCATGACTTCAGGACATCCCAAAGCACTTTACAGCCAATTAACTACTTTTGAAGTGTAGTCACTGTTGTAATGTAGGCAACGCAGCAGCCAATTTGCACACAGCACTGCCCCACAAACAATAATGAAATAATCTTTTTTATTGAGGTTGATTGAGGGGTAAATATTGGCTAGAACACAAAGGAGAACTCCCTTGCTCTTCTTCGAAATAGTGCCATGGGATTTTTTACGTTCACCTAAGAGGGCAGACTCAGTTTAACGTCTCATCCAAAAGACAGCACCTCCAACAGTGCAGCACTCCCTTGGTACTGCACTAGAGTGACAGCCTAGATTTCGTGCTCAAGTCTCTGGAGTGGGAATTGAACCCGCAACCTTCTGATTTAGGAGCAAATGGTGCTGCCACTGAGCCAAGACTGACACCTAAATACATAAGAACATAAGAAATAGGAGCAGGAGTAGGCCATCCTGCCCCTCGCGCCTGCTTGGCCATTCAATAAGATCAAGACTGATCTTCTACCTCCACGCCTTTTTTCCTGCACCATCCCCATATCCCTTGATGCCTTTAATATTTAGAAATCTATCAATCTCTGTTTTGAATGTACTCAATGACTGAGCCTCCACAGCCTTCTGGGGTAGAGAATTCCAATAATAATCAAGACCACTGATTTATACTCTCCACACAAATATGCACATAATCATGGAATTTGACCACTAACATTCCCACAATATTTTATAATAAAATTGCAGTTTAACTGATTTAATCAATGTAAATCAGTAGCCATAACATATTGTACAATCTATGGATCAAAACAGCATGTCCATGTCACGTGAGATCTGCTAGTATAAAAATCTTGCATCTAGCGCCAGTCACAAAACATTGTTTTTTAAAGGAAAGAAAGTGAGTCACTGACCTGAAGCCTGAAACTGCCCACTATCTGTCCTCAACAATTTATAAGATTGACCAAAGGGTGAGTACCTGGGACTCCTATTCTACTACCATTGATTACTACTCTTTGTATCCTAATATGAATCCAGTTCAGCATCTCTTCCTTTTATAGTTTGAGAAAAGGCCATTCAGCCCATCCCTCTAGTACGCTAAATGCCATCACAGAAACCAGAACCACAGTACTCCAAGTGTGGTCTGAGCAGTCCCTTAGCATAAGCCAAATTGATTCAATTTACTTATAAATCTCATTAGGTATCTTATCAAATGACTTGTAGAAGCAAACATACTGCCTGGGGTTTTCTGCTTGTTGACTTGCCAGCCCATGATTTCCCTTCTATTTATTTTAATAAACAAGTAAATCGCGGGCTGGTGAGTGTATAAAGGGAAAATCCCGGTCACTATATCAAACATCCACCACATGAATATCATAACTTAAAGAACTTCAATACATTTGTTACACACAGCTTGCTTTTCATAAACCTATGGTGCCTCAGTTCTCGTGAAATCCTATTGAATTGTTTTCTTTGCAACATACTTCATATTTTTTCTAATTAAGCTTATAGGGATGTAATTCCCAGGATCATACCTCCTAACCCTTTTTAAAAATGGGACCAGTGTTGGCTAACGTCCAATCTCCTTTACCTTCCATGTATTTAACGGACTGTGAAAAATCTACTGGGTGGTGCATTCACCCACACAGCCATTAGGGGATTGAACATTAGTTTTGAAATGTCAGATGAAAATGGGAGCAGTGAACCATCCAACTTGGCGTCATATAGAGCATATAAACCAGCGGAAAGCGAAACACCCAGTATTGTATAGAGGATTCATATTGGGGTTCTGAGATATTCAGTTTAGTATTAAATAGAGGACACACGCATGGCTTTAATGATACCCAGTTCAGTATTGTAAAGAGGATATATACCCAGTTTTGCATTATATAGTGGATACATGTCGGAGACAGTGATATATACAGTTTAATGTTATATAGATGATACACACCAGGGAAAGTGTTATATCCTCTTTAGCATTATTTAGAGGATATACAGTGGAGAAGCGAGATAGATACCCAATTGAATTTATATAAAGGATACATACAGAGAAGCAGCAAGATCCCAATTTTAATATATACTGCAAACAGTGAGATATCCAATTTGCTATTATAAAGAGAATACAGACTGGAGAACAATGAGATGCCCAGCTTAGTATTATATAGCAGATACACTAGGAACACAATACCCTAATTCTCATTCCTTTCTCACGCAGCCCTCTGGGGGAAGTAAACATTGTATGATTCCCGCTGCTTCATTCACCTCTGGGATGAAGAGGTAACTATTGTGCCAATTGCAATTCTCAAATATACCAAGGGGCCAAACAACATTCTTTCCCTCTTCATGAAAATTCAGGGGCATGAAATAAGAGAAAATGTAACAACATGGATAGAAAGTTGGATAACAGACTAGCAACAAAGGGTTAGGGTTAATGGGTGTTGCTTGGATTGAAGAAGAATTTGAAGTGGTGTACCTCAGTGCTATATAAATATAGATGATTTGGAATTGGGTGCAGAGAGCACAATATCCAAACTTGCTGATGATATAAAGGTAGGGGTGGTAAACAGTGACAAGTTCAGGAGGGTATCGATGGGTTAACAAAATGTGCAGACAGGTGGCAGATTCAATTTAATGCAGAGTAGTGTGAGGTGATGCACTTTGGGAAGAAAAGGAAAGAATGGGAGTATAACTCGTTGGAAAGTTTCTGGAGAGTGTGCAGGAACAGAGAGACCTAGAGGTTCAAATACAAATTCTTGAAAGTGAGAGTGCAAGGTACATAAAGCCACAAAAAAAGGCCAATGGCAATTTGGACTTTATACATATAAGCATAGAGTACAATAGGAAATAGGTCATGATGAATTTGTACGAGGGCAATGGCTAGAGCACTGTTGTTTTAGGGACCTCATTATAGAAAGGATATTAAAGCCATAGAGAGACTACGCTGTAGATTTACCAGGATAATACCAGCAATGAGAAACTATTGAGATATATATATATATTTGTTCTTGGGATGTAGATGACATTGGCAAAGCAATATTTATTGCCCATCCCTTGTTGCTATCAGGGCATTTAAGAACCAACCACATAGTGTGACACTTGAGTTACATGTAGGCCAGAATGGGTAGGGTTAGCAGGACCCCTTCCCTGAAGGGCATTAGTGAACCAGTTGGGTTATTACAACAATCTAGCAACTTTCATTTTTCTGGTGCTAGCCCATAAATTATCAGATGTATTTAATTTAATTTCACTATTAACAGGATTGAACTCATTGGGCTCGATTTTCGGATGGCCGAGCGGGTGCGTTCGTGGCGGGGGGGCTCCGAAAATAGGGGATTCCCGAGGCGGAACTGGAGCCCGGCTCCAACCCGCCCACTTCTGGGTTCCCCAATGACGCGCTTAGATGCGCGCGCAGCGCTTGCGTGCGGGACTCCCACCGGCAATTAAAGCCAGCGGGATCCCACTTAAGGCAATTAATTTGAAACTTCAGGTCGTTAGGAGACCTGATTTGGAGGATATTTTAGGAGGAAACACTCCCAGTTGAAATGAACGTGTTGCAGCCACCAGCCTGTGGCAGCTGCAAAGGTCCATTTGACAGGTGAGGGGGGCGGGGGCCGGGGGCCGGGGGTGGTGGGGGAGACCCTCACTCATTGCAGGAGGCTACTCTGTCACTTTAGACAAAGTTTGGCCAACACCACCCTCCTCCTAACACAAAAAATCACCAACTTGCAACCTCAACCCCGGTGTGCAGACACATTTATCTGCCTTGCGGACCCCCTCAAACATACATCTTCCGGATGCGGACCGCCATAGCTGCAGTCATGACCTCGGAGGACAAACAGC
This sequence comes from Heptranchias perlo, assembly GCF_035084215.1. Taxonomy (NCBI): domain Eukaryota; kingdom Metazoa; phylum Chordata; class Chondrichthyes; order Hexanchiformes; family Hexanchidae; genus Heptranchias; species Heptranchias perlo. The sequence goes on from NC_090349.1 coordinate 37,044,414, forward strand.
ATCACCAGCCTCGCCGGCCACGCCGTCCACCTCCGACACGTGGAGCTCCACAACACAGCGCTGTGACACATCCACTTGCACAGCAGGAGGGAGGGCAACCACAGAGAGAGATGCGTCGCAGAGGGCACTACCCTCGCCACAGGGTCTACAGACCGAGGCTCAGCTTCCTGGACCTCTCTGAGCAGCAGTGCACACGGAGGGTCAGGGTCACTCGACATGTAGTCGCGGACATCTGCAGCCTCCTTGATGCCGAGCTGCTCCCGGCTGGCCCGAGCACCATCTTCTTACCTGTCGCTGTCAAAGTCACCACTGCCCTCAACAACTTCTCCTCCGGATCATTCCAGGGTGCCACCTGCACAAAAGAGCCCTGCAAATACACCTACACCCACTCTGCAGTGACCCAATGGGTGGCATCAGGTGTGGGTCTTCATGGTGATCCTCAGGAAAGGGAATTATTGCACAAACCAGACAAAATTTGCAAGGACGTGGCAGTAGTGGTGATAACAAATTTTTGTTTTTTTGCAAAACAAACAAAAGTAAATCAAAAACATGACATTTTGTCTTACACCCTTGTGCATCCCCTTTGTGCTCACAAAACCTTCGCCTTCCGTTTACGGGAACCCTTACATGGTGCTACCCCTGTGGCTTCAGCAGAGGTAGTGGCAGGTTGCTCTTGTCCATGCCCTGACCGATGAGATGCTTTGCGCGGACGCCCTCTGGGTTTCGGTGCCCGCGAGGGCCCTTCCAAAGACTGCTCCACCTGCACCTGTGCAGGGGCAGACTTGGCCACCTGGAGAGGGGGCAGCATTAAGGGTACTGGTTGAGAGGGGGCAACGGGTGAGACGTGGGAGCGCTTTGAGTGGCGTCCCCACTTCCATGTCCCCTTTCACCATCATCCCTCGGCCCAAGCCCACATCACTCCTTCCACCCTGCTGGACGACAGTTTGGAGGACTTGTGTGAAGCCATGGAAGGCCAGTTGTAAGGTATCTGTCAGCCTGTTTAAGGCGGCAGAATGTTGCTCACCCTGAATCCGAACGGCCATTGTCAGGGCCTGAATGGACTCATTGTTGAGCTGTGCTTGAAGCTTGATGGAGGCTAGCCTTTCCTCCATCGCAGACATTCCCGCACCTACCCGCAACACTATCTCAGAGTGCCTTCTCATCCCTGTGACAGTATTCCACTCATGCAGGAGTTGGACTCCTCTATCCTCTGCGCGATTGTGGAGAGTGCGCGTGGCAACTGTTCCAGTACCTCGACAATGTGCTGCTGCCCCTCGATGACTTTCCTTTTCATGGCTGGCCCCCAGGGTTCAGCATCTGGGTCCAGCTGAGCAGAGCCAGGGGAAGAGTGCTCCCACTGACGTGGACTCTCCACGGCTGCCCCTGCCACCAGGGTCTGCTCGTGCTCACGTGCGTGGTGACCCGCTGCATGCATTGATGGGGGTGGGGGTGAGGGAGATGCATGGGAGGGTGCATGTGAGACATAGCCATGAGATTGTATGAGGATTGGGTTGCGTGGTAGTGTTCGAATGGGAACTGGGGCGGTGAGTAAGTGCAGGCAAGGTGAGGATGATGGTTGAGTGGATGTGAGGAGTGATGCGAGAGTGTTGTGGTGGCAGTGCAGAAGAAGTTGTGTGGTGGTGGAGGTGATGTGGAAGACGGAGTTTGGGAGAATGCGTAAGTATACTCACTTTGGCTGGCCTGGTTAGGTCATTAAAGCGCTTCCTGCACTGGATCCAGGTTCGGCACACATTGCCGCTGCTGCTGACCTCCTCGGCCACCTCTAGCCGGGCCTTCTTGGTGGCGGTGGGAGGCCACCTCCTCCCATCCGATGGGAACAGAATTTCCCTCCTCCTCCTCACCCCATCGAGCAGCATCTGGAGTGAGGAGTCCGAGAACCTTGGAGCAGCCTTGCCTCTGGCCTGCTCCATACTCCAAAATTGGTTGTTTGCTGCAGGAGGAGCATTGGAGGACTGCCCCTTTAAATAGGGCTCCTCCTGCTGACAGCCTGTGATGCAGGTGCACAGTGCGCCCGCTGTGCAGGCCTGGAACGGGAAACCCGGAAGCACGCGTAAGTACCTTCAATTAGGCTGCGATTGCTTGTGGAGCACCCCGAATTCACTGGCCGCATTCCCCACGCACCCAGTCAACCCCGCCACCCCCCCCTTCTGCTGCCAACCTGCCTCCCTCCTAATATCGGGCCCATTACCTCTGGATTGGTAGTCCAGTAGCAGGTGTCAGCCTTGGCTCAGTGGTAGCACACTCACCCCTGAGACAGCAGGCCATGGGTTCAAGCCCCACTCCAGGACTTGAGCACATAATCCAGGCTCACACTTCAGTACGGTACTGAGATGTTAAACCATAGTCCCTTCTGCCTTGTCAAATGAGCATAAAAGATCCCAGCAAGAAAGTTCTCATGGTGATCTGGCTAACACTTATCCTTCAACCAACGTCACTAACACAGATAATATTGTTTACAATTGTCAACCCCAGTCCATCACCAGCATCTCCACATCACAGATAATATGGTCATTTATCTCATTGCTGTTTGTGATACCTGTGCAAATTGGCTGCTACATTAATGCAGTGGCTATACATCAAAAGTACTTAATTGGCTGTGGAGTGCCTTGGGGTATCCTGAAGTTGTGAAAGGCTCTGTATAAATGCAAATTCTTTCTTTCAGAACCATGTACCTGAAGAACTTTAGATCTTGAGACTACCTCCACTGGAGCAGAGAAGTCTTAGAGTGGATTTAACACAGATGTTTGAAATTAAGAGTTTTGATGGGGTGAATAGGGAAAGACTATTTCCCCTGGTTTGGGAGTCATATATTTAAAATTGTCACTGAGAGTGAAGAGAGGGGTTAGGAGAAATTTCTTTAGGCATAGACTCGTTGGAGCATGGTGCACTTGAGGCTCAGGCCGTTGCATCTTTTAAGAGAAGAGTAGATAGCAATTTGAGACAGTGGGAGATACAGAACTGAGGAGAGAGCAGGTCAGCAGGAATAATTTTGGATTGCTCTAGCAAAGAGCTGGCATGGACACAACAGGCCAAATGGCCTTCTCCTGCAAACTCCTAAAAGAGGAGAAAGAACTGCGCTCTCCTCCATCGGGCATTGCTGATTCCTACCTCTTTAAAAAAAAAGCCCAGGGAACAACAGTGTGAAACCTCTCTCCAAGAAACGTCCTAAGAAAGCTGATGGTACATTGGGTGGACCTGACCACAAAGAGGTTTGCTGGGAGGGAGGCATGCAGCCGGTCAGGCGTACGCACTGCATTAGTTTAAAAATAAAGAATCTACTACTAACAACATGGAAAGGTTGAAGATAAGACCGTCACAGCTGTCTGATCTGAATAGTCTCAAATTCTCTTTGCCACACCAAATAAAAGCCTGAGACAAATGAAAATTCATTTCCCATCAAAATTGTTCATTTATTTTTTATGATCAGTTTTAAACAGAATTCATTTGTAATCTCCTGGAGTCCTCAGCTGTTATTACTACACTGGAGATTTACTAGTGTTTATTTAAATGAAACTCATTATGCTGGTATTGCTCTGGAGTGCGTGCAGTGCCATCTTGAGCATTATTTCCTATCGGCTGTGCTTGGACCCACCATCAGCTAATAGGTCAGAGAATTTGCACAAAATAGCAAACGTACTCATTTGATTTTCTTTGTTAACTTTTGAACAAAAAATAAGTTGTGCACAGGGTGAAGAACTTTAGCGCTAGGGAATGGAACATTTTCCCATGTTGGCCACCCAGGTCAGGTATAACACAGTTAGATACCGAGTAAAATTCTCTCTACATATTGTGCCTCAGTCACAACTCTGGTCACCTCCTACAGTCTCAGTGCGACATTTTTCCATTTCTCATACCAGCCATACTGTGCCCTCTGAGCAAGATTGGCAACATAGTTCCAAAAATGAGGGCTGTATGCTGCAAGACCACAATGTCTAGGGACTGGATTGAGTTTTAAAAGAAGGGGAAATTACATTTTTAAAAAAATGTTAAACTAGGTGGCATATTAAATATGAAAATTGCATGATTGAACAGTGTGTTACATAGAAACAGCTGTATGTATGGACTGAACAACGTATTACACAGGAGAGCTGTATGGAATGGACAGTGTGACATAGGAGGAGCTGTTTGGACTGATGGATTCTGTGTTCTATTTCAATCAGCTCCACTTGTACCTCCTCTCCATAATGGCATGCTGCATGGGAGGAGCTGTTCTTAAGAGTCCAGTACACGGAGAGCTGTCCAAAACAGCACAGAATATTACAAAGAATTACATAGAATTTACAGCACAGAAACAGGCCATTCGGCCCAACAGCTCCACACGAGCCTCCTCCCACTCTACTTCATCCAACCCTATCAGCATATCCTTCTATTCCTTTCTCCCTCATGTACTTATCTAGCTTCCCCTTAAATGCATCTCTGCTATTCGCCTCAACTACTCCATGTGGTAGCAAGTGCCACATTCTAACCACTTTCTGGGTAAAGAAGTTTCTCCTGAATTTTTTATTGGACTTACTAGTGACTATCTTATATTTATGGCCCTAGTATTGGTCTCCCCCACAAGTGGAAACATCTTCTCTCCAATCAAACCCCTTCATAATTGTAAAGGCCTCTATTCGGACACCCCTCAGCCTTTTCTAGAGAAAAAAGACCCAGCCTGTTCAGTCTTTCATGATAGGTATAACCTCTCAGTTCTGGTATCATCCTTGTAAATCTTTTTTGCACCTTCTCCAGTGCCTCTATATCCTTTTTGTAATATGGTGACCAGAACTGTATACAGTGCTCCAAGTGTGATCTAACCGAGGATCTATATAAGTTTAACATAACTTCTATGCTTTTCAATTCTATTCCTCTAGAAATGAACCCCAGTGCTTTATTTGCATTTTTATGGCCTTGTTAACTTGTGTTGCTACTTTTAGTGATTTGTGCATCTATACCCCCAGATCCCTTTGCTCCTCTACCCCATTTAGACTCTTATTTTCCAAGGAGTACATGACTCCTTATTCCTCCTACCAAAATGCACCACCTCACACTTATCTATATTAAAATTCATTTGCCATTTACACACCCAATCTGCAAGTTTATTAATGTCTTATTGTATTTTGTCACAGTCTTCCCCAGTATTAACTATACACCCCAATTTGGTGTCCTCTGCAAATTTTGAAATTGTACTTCCGATTCCGGAGTCCAAATCGTTTATGTAAATGGTGAACAGCAATGGTCCCGGCACCGATCCTTGTGCGGCACCAATTCCCTCCTCCCACCTTCCACCAGCCTGAGTAACTACCTTTAACCCCTAGACTCTGCTTGTTTTGTAGCCAGCTGGCTATCCATTCTGCTACTTGTCTTCTGACTCCACATACTCTGACCTTAGTCATGAGTGCACTATGTGGTACCTTATCAAAGGCCTTTTGAAAATCCAAGTATATTACATTTACTACATTACCCTTGTCTACCCTTTCTGTTATTTCATCAAAGAATTCAGTAAGGCATGACCTCCCTTTTTGAAATCCGTTAACTATTCTTTATTATATTTTCGGTTTCTAGATGTTTTTCTATTACATCTTTGAGTAAAAATTCCATTATCTTCACTACCACTGACGTTAAGCTAACTTGTTTATAGTTCACTGGACTTGCTCTATCTCCCTTTTTAAATATAGGAATAACATTAGCTGTCCTCCAGTCCTCTGGCACTATACTATTTTCTAATGAATTTTTATAAATATATAATAGTGCCTCCGCCATCTCTTCCCTAGATTCTCTTAGTATGTACCAATGTAATCCATTTGGACCAGGGATTTCATCCTCTCTAAGTCTAACTAGTTTATCAATTAGCTCCCCTTTTTCTATCTTAAACGTCTTGATATCTGTTTTGATCTCTTCTTCCAATGTCATGTCCACCCTGTTAGCCTCCCTGGTAAATACTGAGGCAAAGTAATTATTCAATATTTTTGCCATTTCGCTGTCATTACCTGTGAGTTTATCTTGTACATCCCTTAGTGGCCCTATCCCTATCCTGACTTTCCTTTTGTTATTTATGTGTCTGTAGAATACTTTACTATTTCTATTTATAGTCCTTAATAATTTAATTTCGTAGTTCCTCGTTGCTTTGCTAATTTTTTTGACTTCTTTCCTAATCTCTTCCTATTCCCTTTCATCGTCATCTTCTTTGTTGTCTGTGTACTTAGTGAATACCTTTCTCTTTAGTTGCAATTTTGCCCTTATCTCTTTATTCAACCATGATGTTTCATTATTAGCTACCTGTGTGAATTAACCATTGTAACACAGCACAAAAACACAACAATAACATTTCAAGAACTGTTAATGACTTTTTATATACTTTATTTCCTCAACTGCGAGTAATTCCTGCTCACAGTCTTTCTCCAAGAGAACGTCCTTACCACTGGGGTCGGTCATTTTCTCGTTCATTCTCACTTAGGCTCCTACTCACCCAGTCGCACCAGATGTCCCTGCAAAGGACTGGGCTTTTAATAATCAACTGTGACAGGACAATTCACACACTTTCACTGGACTCACACTTATGACACTTGGTTCAGCCTCTCCTAGGTTCTGGCTTGTGTCAGTTGATAGGAAAAAATTGACTAACCAGCGGTCTCAACAATGTTGCAGTCTAGTAATTTCAAGGTTGCCGTTATTTCAGTTCATTATTATTTTTCAATTTTCTCCCTCTCCTGAAGCCATTGACTCTTGCTAGGGTACGGTTTCATGGACTTTAGCAATTCCTAGGTCCCTGTCCAAGTGGCCATTCTTTATGTGTAATCTATAAGGCCATGGGGAACACTTTCACAGTTCAGCTGATCCTTTTCTCACTGACAACTACGCATGCATTTTCCAGCAGGGATCATAATTAGGAGTAGGAACTCTGGTTGATTTTTCCTTCCTTAAGCCAGGAATGCTTTTTTTAAAAAGACTTCAACAATAGATAGTATTTTGCCTCCATGTACAAAAAAATTAACGGGAATGGAGAGGGGAAAGAAATTTAAAGTTAGCCACAGTTCTTTGAAAGCTTTACATTTAAAAAAAATTCTGATGGTGGGATTCACTTTTTAAAGCAGTATTATATTAATTGAATTATGGATTTCATCACTGGGAGCACTTTAATTCGAACACCAAATGCTCTTATGAGGTATAATGAGAAGGCAGATAGTTTGCGTTAATCTATGAAAAAAGGGATAGGGATATTCACCCGAGTCCCTCTTCACCTCCCAATTTTTTTTATGGCTTTAAGATTATGCTGTGCGAAGATTAGCATGCTTCATTTTTAATTCCTTAGTCTGCTATTTTTACAAAGACATTGTATTGTGTCCAGTTCTGGGCACCGCACTTTAGAAAGGATGTGAAGGCCTTAGAGAGAGTGTAGAAGAGATTTACTAGAATGGATACAGGGATGAAGGACTTCAGTTACGTGGATAGACTGGAGAAGCTGGGGTTGTTCTCCTTGGAACAGAGAAGGTTGCGAGGAGATTTGATAGAGGTGTTCAAAATCATGAGGGGGTCTAGATGAGAGTAGATAGAGAGAAACTGTTCCCAATGGCAGAAGGGTCAAGAACCAGAGGACCAGATTTAAGCTGATTGGCAAAAGAACCAAAGGGGAAAATCTTTTTTACACAGCAAGAGGTTATGATCTGGAATGCACTGTCTGGGGGTGGTGGGGGGGGGGGGGTGGTGGAGGCAGATTCAATCATGGCTTTCAAAAGGGAATTGGATAAGTACTTAAAGGGAGAAAATTTGCAAGGCTACGGGGATAGGGCGGGGGAGTGGGACTAGCTGGATTGCTGTTGCAGAGAGCCGGCATGGACTCGATGGGCCAAATGGCCTCCTTCTGTGCTGTAACCATTCTATGATTTAAAATAAAAAGCTTAACATTTAAAATAAACAGACAAAGGCATTTAATACAAACCCAGTAGGCATTCGTACGCTAATCTTCATGCAGTCGACTTTCAAATTCGCACCCCAATACGCCAACATTTTCATGCACAAGTTCGAGCAGGACTTCTTCACTGCACAGGACCTCCAACCAACACTATACACCAGATACATCGACGACATTTTCTTTCTATGGACCCACGGTGAGGAATCACTAAAGAGACTACACGATAACATCAACAAGTTCAATCCCACCATCAAGCTCACCATGGACTACTCCTCAGAATCAGTTTCTTTCTTGGACACACGAATCTCCATCAAAGACGGGCACCTCAGCACCTCACTCTACCGCAAGCCCACGGACAATCTCACAATGCTCCACTTTTCCAGCTTCCACCCTAACCACGTCAAAGAGGCCATCCCCTATGGACAGGCCCTGCGAATACACAGGGTCTGCTCAGACGAGGAGGAACGCGATGGACACCTACAGACGCTGAAAGACGCCCTAGTAAGAACGGGATATGATGCTCGACTCATCGATCGACAGTTCCGACGGGCCACAGCGAAAAATCGCATAGACCTCCTCAGAAGACTAACACGGGACGCAACCAACAGAGTACCCTTCGTCGTCCAGTACTTCCCCGGAGCGGAGAAACTACGTCATGTTCTCCGCAGCCTTCAACATGTCATCAATGATGACGAACACCTCGCTATGGCCATCCCCACACCTCCACTATTCGCCTTTAAACAGCCACCCAACCTCAAACAAACCATCGTTCGCAGCAAATTACCCAGCCTTCAGGAGAACAGCATCCACGACACCACACAACCCTGCCACGGTAACCTCTGCAAGACATGCCAGATCATCGACACAGATACCACCATCACACGAGAGGACACCACCCACCAGGTGCACGGTTCATACTCCTGTGACTCGGCCAACGTTGTCTACCTCATACGTTGCAGGAAAGGATGCCCCAGAGCATGGTACATTGGCGAGACCATGCAGACGCTGCGACAACGGATGAACGGACACCGCGCAACAATCGCCAAACAGGAGGGTTCTCTCCCTGTCGGGGAACACTTCAGCAGTCATGGACATTCAGCCACCGACCTTCGGGTAAGCATACTCCAAGGCGGCCTTCGAGACACACGACAACGCAAAATCGTCGAGCAGAAATTAATAGCCAAGTTCCGCACCCATGAGGACGGCCTCAACCGGGATCTTGGGTTCATGTCACACTACACGTAACCCCACCAGCGAACAAATATTATCTGTTTTTAATATAACGGGTCATTGACTGTCTTCGTTCTGTCTCTCTCTTTTCTTTTTCTTTTTTTTCCCTTTTTTTTCCTTTTTTTTTGGGGGGTTGTATATTCAGTGGCCTTTTAGATGACACCTTTCTGTCTGCTCACTGTGATTGCCTTGGCAACGGGCAGTAATCACCAGGCTTTGTTATGTGATCTTAAAATGCGAAGGATTCGAAATTGTCACTTCCACACCGCCTGAGGAAGGGGAAAGCCCCCGAAAGCTTGTGGGATTAAAAATAAAATCGTTGGACTATAACTTGGTGTTGTAAAATTGTTTACAATTGTTAACCCCAGTCCATCACTGGCATCTCCACTTCAAGACATATGTTCTTGATAATGTTCTCTTTCTCAAACGTGTATTTACATTAGAAGAGTGCAGCCAACACCAAATACATAGTTCTCCCACTCTTGGCTGCAATTGTAAATAGAAACGACCTGATGCCCATTGTTCTGACTTTCATGGGTCTTGCAAGCTGTTGCAGGGCTCCGTATAAAAGAAAAAGCATGGAACTAGATTCTCTCACTTGTATCTAGTGGCTGTGGGTCTTCCTTAGCAAATTAAGCAATTGTAAACTGCATCTGCAACTCAAAGGGTCTCTGTTTGAACGTCGCTCCCCGAAGACCCATTAATAAGTCTAAAAGTGCCTGCCAATGTTATTTAAAGAGTAAGATCTGATGATGGTTTGGAAAGATTAGTAATTCTGATAGTGCAAGGGAACTGAATGAATATTCAATCAATAATAACATTAATTCATGATGTGGAGATGCCGGTGATGGACTGGGGTTGACAATTGTAAACAATTTTACAACACCAAGTTATAGTCCAGCAATTTTATTTTAAATTCACAAGCTTTCGGAGGCTTCCTCCTTCCTCAGGTGAGGAAGGAGGAAGCCTCCGAAAGCTTGTGAATTTAAAATAAAATTCACAAGCTTCCTCGTTCACCTGAGGAAGGAGGAAGCCTCCGAAAGCTTGTGAATTTAAAATAAAATTGCTGGACTATAACTTGGTGTTGTAAAATTGTTTACAAACATTAATTCAGGGTGCTTCAACTGTACGATAGAACTTTCAGTAAAGGAGGATAAACTTACTTAACAAAGCAGGGACCTGCAAGCAAGTTCAGTAGCTCTTCCAGGTTTAGATGCTTTTCCACATCGTTCACCTGAGGAAGGAGGTAGCCTCCGAAAGCTTGTGAATTTAAAATAAAATTGCTGGACTATAACTTGGTGTTGTAAAATTGTTTACAATTGTCAACCCCAGTCCATCACCGGCATCTCCACATCAGGTTTAGATGTATAAGAGCACATGAAATATCGACCTTGAATTGGCTGAAGAAACACTCTTTTAAAGCTGGGTTTCAGGCAATAAAAAACTTTCAATTTTTTTTAAAAACAGGCTCCCACTTCCAACATGGACAGTGGGAAGCTGGAGAAAGGGTAAACAGGTAAATGGAAGCATCTAAAATGTAAACCAAGGAGATTAAGAAAGTTGGGATTGATTCAATTAAGTAGAAAAAGTGTTTTATAAAAAAATTTAAAATTGATAGAGATTAAAGGGAAATTAGGGATAACTGGGCAAGCAGAATTGTTTTATATTTTTAGTTAAAATTGTGTTATTTATTTCAGTAGTTTAAGGCTAAAATGCAGTTATGTTAATGTTGAGTAGCTTTATTACTGTTTATTTCGGCGACAGTGTATGAGGCGACAACAAAGAAAACCAGCTGACCCACAGAGACAGGAATCTCCCAGACTTGTCGGCATTGTAAGGGTTAATTGACTTCTCTCACACCTCTCTACCAAGTAGATTCTCTCTCTTCCCCCTCCCTGAATAAAGTCATCAGTGCTGAAGTGACACCATTTTCATGAAAAGATATATTAGGGAAACATTTTTAATTGGGGAATAGGCAGGAGGAGTTGTACGTCATTTTTGTCATGATGGCGTCACGCACACATGAGTCAGCCGACACTATAATTGTCCTCAGTGCCCCCTGGGCTAGGGAGGGGAAAGCAATCATGGCTCTTCTGCCTGATTATTATCCCGTGGCCTCTTTTGAATGGTGCGCATGTGGATGTCAAGTGAGGACAAGGCTTAGGCTCAGCTATGGCGATCAACCATAGTTAAATAACCTGCCAACATTCACTATCCAAGCTCAATACAAAGAATGGCCAGCTAGGCAAGGTGCTGGAGGGACCAGTGCCTTGGAACTGTAGCCCAGCAGGAGACAAGGCCTTCGGGAAGAAGCGGGGGGAGGAATCAGTACAAGTTTCATAGCAAGGTTGTGTCCCTATAAAAAGTATTCTGAAAGAGGGACCCTTTTATTTTTTTTAAAAGACACATTCCCATTACCTCTTTAAGAAGGAAAACCCTTAGCTCCACAGTGTGAGGCATCTTGTCAGCACAGCTCTTGTTCCGCGCTGTCTCGGTAATTCAGCTTTCTATTGGAATTTAATTATGAGCACACTTTTGTATTTAAATGGCAGGCAAGGGGTAAAAGCAATTGTGACGGGTTCATTTGAAGCTTTCTTTCCCCTAAGAGGGACAGATGGTATTTTCTGTCAATGTCAGCGCGAGGCTCTTTCTGCTCTGATGAATAGAGCCTAAAGATCCAGTGACATTATTCCAGATAACAGAGGGGACATGAAAAGGGGTCAAGGAGAGAGGAAAAATGTCAGGCCTGTGCAGATAAAAAAAAAGAAGAAATCGTCACCAATTGTCTGCTTGATACAACTCAACAGTCGGCCAGTCCTTGGGAGACAAACACTTTCTGAAGGAGTTTGAAATTTTAATGGCTAGAATTAAGGCAAAAGAAATAGATTAAGCGATGAAGGCTGAGAGAGAAGTGACTTTGCAACTACTCTGCTCTGGCAGCAAAAAGAAAACATTCTTTGATCCAACATGGTTCAGTTAAGATGAACGGAATATGTCCCTTTCAATAAAACGTTTTTAAAAATTCCAGTTTACTCCCTTCCACCCCTGCCTGCTCATCTACTGCTGAAACCCTCAGCCATGCATTGTAACCTCCAGACTCGACTATTCCAATGCTCTCCTGACTGGCCTCCCATCTTCCACCCTTCATAAACTTGAGCTCATTCAAAACACTGCTGCCCACATCCTAACTCACACCAAGTCCTGTTCACCCATCACCCCTGTGCTCGCTGACCTACATTTACTTCTGATCCACCAATGCCTTGATTTAAAAATTTTCACGCTCGTGTTCAAATCCCTCCAGGACCTTGCCTCTCCCGATCTCCGTAATCTCCTCCAGCTCTTCAACCCACCGAGAACTCTACGTTCCTCCAACTCTGGCCTCTTGTGCATCCCCCACTTCCTTCGCCCAACCATTGGAGGCCGTGCCTGCAACTGTTTAGGCACTAAACTCTGGAATTCCCTCTCCAAACCTCTTCACCTCTCCTACTTTAAGACACTGCTTAAAACCTACCATGAAGTACACGATCTTTGTAATGGAGAGGATATGGGGGTCGGAAGTTCAGTTTGGGGGCAAATAGGAAGCCGAGGTTGCAAACAGTCTGATTCAACCTGAGACAATGGCCGCGGACGGGGGTGGAATCGGTGGCGAGGGTATGGCGTCTGTCAAGACGATGGCTTCAGTCTTCCAAACGTTTAACTGGAGGAAACTGCGGCTCATCATCCAGGACTGGATGTCGGACAAGCAGCCTGCAAACAGAGGCAGTGGAGGGGTTGAGAATTGTGGTAGAGAGTTAGATTCTGGGTGTCATCACCATACATGCGGAACCTGACCCTGTGTCTTTGGTAGATTCTTGTTGGAAAGTGTGCATTTGTGGATGTTGGTGGGGAACAAGATTGGGTTTGGCTGAGATGCCTTCCGTGGTGAATAGTCTGTCATCACTCACTATTCTAGTTCAGAACTGAAGAATACCCATTTGGACAAGGTGTTAGAAGATGGCTGGTACCTTGGAACCATAACTCTAAGAGTCTGTGCCTTCAGAATTTGAAGTGGGTGAAAACTGGAGTGGTGGGGGAAGATTTCACGCCCAACATCATGCATTTTTCCTAGGGTAAGAAAAATACAAAGCTCACGGCTGTGCTACAGGTAATGCTTGGCCACTTGGTAGTATAGGACGATGGCCTGCAGGGGCCTATGTGTCTATGGTTTCTTCCTTCCCTTTGGGAGAAGAAGAAATAATTAGTTTCCACTCTGTGCTTCCCCCATGGCACCCTTTTTTTTTATTCGTTCATGGAATGTGGGTGTCGCTGGCAAGGCCAGAATTTATTGCCCATCCCTAATTGCCCTTGAGAAGGTGGTGGTGAGCCGTCTTCTTGAACCGCTGCAGTCCGTGTGGTGACGGTTCTCCCACAGTGCTGTTAGGAAGGGAGTTCCAGGATTTTGACCCAGTGACGATGAAGGAACGGCGATATATTTCCAAGTCGGGATGGTGTGTGACTTGGAGGGGAACATGCAGGTGGTGTTGTTCCCATGTGTCTGCTGCCCTTGTCCTTCTAGGTGGTAGAGGTCACGGGTTTGGGAGGTGCTGTCGAAGAAGCCTTGGCGAGTTGCTGCAGTGCATCCTGTGGATGGTACATACTGCAGCCACTGTGCACTGGTGTTGGAGGGAGTGAATGTTTAGGGTGGTGGATGGGGTGCCAATCAAGCGGGCTGCTTTGTCCTGGATGGTGTTGAGCTTCTTGAGTGTTGTTGGAGCTGCACTCATCCAGGCAAGTGGAGAGTATTCCATCACACTCCTGACCTGTGCCTTGTAGATGATGGAAAGTCTTTGGGGAGTCAGGAGGTGAGTCACTCGCCGCAGAATACCCAGCCTCTGACCTGTTCTTGTAGCCACAGTATTTATGTGGCTGGTCCAGTTAAGTATCTGGTCAATGGTGACCCACGGGATGTTGATGGTGGGGGATTCGGCAATGGTAATGCCATTGAATGTCAAGGAGAGGTGGTTAGATTCTCTCTTGTTGGAGATGGTCATTGCCTGGCACTTGTCTGGCGTGAATGTTACTTGCCACTTATCAGCCCAAGCCTGGATAGTATTACAGACAATATTGGGAACTCAACATGTGGAAATTGCCATCTTTGCCTAGGTATGTCTTGCTCTTCCAAGGTAATTCATTGTGTGAAGCACTTTGAGATATTTTACATAAATGTATTCATTTAGATGTGTGTGTATAAATCCATCTCTCTCACTCTCACCCCTCTACCACTACCACAATCACCTTGTAATGTGGAATTTTGTTGGACAGGGTACGTTATTTCATCATTTTCCCCCTCAACAACAACAACTTGCATTTCTATAGCACCTTTAACGTAGTAAAACATCCCAAAGCGCTTCACAGGAGCGTTATCAGACAAAATTTGACACCGAGCCACATAAGGAAATATTAGGACAGGTGACCAAAAGCTTGGTCAAAAGGTAGGTCAGCCTCCCCACACCATGCACCAGAGGCCCAGACAAGTGACAGGCTCCCAGGGCTCTGCTAAGGTCAGACTATAAACAGTCCATAGGCGCTGCAAGATTAACTAGGAAGTGGTTTGAACCATTTTCCTATATCCTCTTCAATTCTGTGGGAATGTCCTCTGTTCTGATTGCAGATGCAAGATTAGGAATGCATCGTATGGGTGAAAATCATTGGTATAGAGCCCATTCTGTGACACTGCACTGGCTGAAATTTGGCTTTTTTTTCCACAGCATTGTATAACAGTGTTTACATACAAAGGAACATGGAGGGGAATTTTAGCCCTCAAGCTCTTGGAGTCGGGTGGAAGGTGAAAATTGTATTTTTTTCGATCGCGACCACAACCTGTCCCCAGGTTTAATGTTTGGATGCACGAGCAGAACCGAGTCGCCGAGGTCACATCCCCAATCAATGCCGGCTGGCGGGTCGTTAGTGGGGCAATTAAGGTCGTTCAAAGAGTTGAGATAGGTTTTTTAATTGAGACTGATCCAACTTCAAATTTAACATCTCCAGCACATGTTTCCCAGGGCTTCTGAATCTCGCCAGTGCAACGGAGGCGAGATTCAGCCGCAGTTAATTTGGATATTTGAACTTGTGATTGCTCCATCTGAATAAAAGGTCAGTTATTGCAAACGTTAGCCTGAGAGTTTTTTTTTGTTGAGACAGCTTTTGCAAAACTTTGGAGCCTTTCAAGGTGACACGATCAGGACGGGGGCGGGGGAATGGATGTAATCGAGAGGACATCTGAGGAGGAAGAAGATGACCAACTACAGCAGCCAGGATGTGCTGTGTAGAGATCTGCAGGTGCACGAGAGAGAGGTGCACAACAAGGACCTGGAGAACAGCAGAGAGGGGAGCAACAGATGGGCCGAGGTTGCAGGAGGCACTACAGACCGAGGCTGAGCTTCCTTGACCTATCTGAAGAACAGTGCTTACGCAAGCTCAGATTGAGCCAGCAGATGGTCGCAGACATCGGCCGCCTCCTTGAAGAAGAGCTGCTCCCTGCTGGACCTCGCAGCCACGCACTGCCCATCGCAGTAAAAGTCACCACTGCCCTCAATTTCTTTGCCTCTGGCTCCTTCCAGGGCGCCACCAGTGACATCTCCAGGGTGTGTCAGTCGTTTGCACATAATTGTATAAAGCAGGTGACGGATGGGTTCTTTGCCAGGGTGTCCGATTACATGAAATTCCCTTGCGACGACAATAGCCACAATGAGCAGGCAATCGGTTTCGCCTCTCTGGCTGGCTTCCCACAGGTGCAGGGCGCAATCGATTGCACACATGTGGCAATCTGAGGACATTCAAGGGAATCGTGAACCAGGAGTTTTCATCAACCGATAGGAGTTTCACTCCATCAGTGCACAGCTGGTGTGCAACCACAAGAAGAGATTTATGCAGATGTGCGCCGGATTTCCTGGCAGATGTCATGATTCATTCATTTTGCGCGTCGAAACATTCCAGACCTCTTCCAAACAGGAGACGGACTTAAGGTCTGGCTTAATTGGAGACAAGGGATACCCCCTGCAAACTTGGCTCATGACACCTGTGACAAAACCCACCAATGATGCACAAGAGCGATACAACCAGAGCCACATGACCACCAGGTGTGTCACTGAGCAAGTTATCGGCATGTTGAAGATGCGCTTCGGGTGCCTAGATAAGTCTGGAGGAGCCCTTCAGTACTCGCCAGCGAGGGTCTCCAGAATCATTGTAGTGTGCTGCGTTCTGCACAACATAGCGCAGCAGAGAAGTTTAGAGGTGGAGGAGGACGAAGGCGCTCGTCAATCACACTCTGACAATGTTAAAGAGGAGGATGAGGAGGAGGAATATGAAGATGGGGCAACCATCGCCGGTCTAGCCGTGCACATTGCTGCCAGGGATGCCCTCATCCCTCA
The DNA here is from genome assembly GCF_035084215.1 of Heptranchias perlo. Lineage (NCBI taxonomy): Eukaryota > Metazoa > Chordata > Chondrichthyes > Hexanchiformes > Hexanchidae > Heptranchias > Heptranchias perlo. The sequence goes on from NC_090349.1 coordinate 37,060,965, forward strand.
CAGGTTCCCTTAGTAACAGTGGCAAAAAAGAGACATTGAGATACTCAGGCCGGCTACCACATCCACCACCAACTGTTTTCCCCCCCCCACCTTTGCACAAAACAGACCTTCAACCACGCATACACCCATTGCACATCTGCCCAAATGGTACCATCGTATATTGGCATTCATCATGAAGCAAATGAAAGGGCCATTTCACACTCGGGGCGCAATATTGGCCAAAACGTGGAAGTGGTGCTAATCAATACATTTTATGTGCCAATATTAAAAAAAGAAAATTTCACAACATAACATTTCTTCAAACACCCTTGTGCATGCCCTTGGTGAACTACAATTTCTTGAACATATGCTTCCTACCATTTCTACATAGTGCATCCCCTGTGACTTCAGCAGAGGTAGAGGCAAGCTGCTCAGATCCCTGCCCTGACTGCTAAGATGCTTTTGGTCTATGACCTCTGGGTTTTGGAGCTCGTGAGGGCCCCGTCAAAGACTGCTCCACCTGCACCTGTGCAGTGGCAGACTCGGCCACCTGGAGAGGAGGCAGCATGTTGGGTACAGGTTGAGGAGGGGCAATGGGTGAGACTTGGGAGTGCTTTGAGTGGAGTCCCCACTTCCATCATCCCTCTCCTGGGCCAGCGCCACATCACTCCCACCACTCTGCTAGACAGCAGCTTGGTGCACATCTGTGACGCATTGTAAGGCAATGGATAAGGTATCTGTCATCCTTTTGAAGGTGGCAGACATATCCTGCACAGCCATGGTCATAGCCTGCATAGTCATTTGAGAGCCATGCTTGAAGCTGCACGGAGGCGGCCACTCTCTCCATGGCAGACATTCTCGCTATTACCTTGGCCAACAATCCACTAGCGATGAAGTTGGACTCCTCCGTCCTCTCCGCTATTGTGGAGAGTGTGCGTGGCACGTTTGCCAGTACGTCGCAAAGTTGCAGCTGAATCACAATCATTCTCATTCTCAATGATGGCCCCCGGGGTTCAGCATCTGTGTCCAGCTGAGCAGAGCTTGGAGAGGAGTGTGCCCCCCCGACATGAATTCTCCACAGCTGCTCTTGCTCGTTCTCACATGTGGGTAGTGAATCACCAGGTGACAACCCAATAAACTGGCTAACAGGACCTACTGAAGTGCCAGTATCTGCGCTGGTGCATGGCTGTACGTCCTGTGACAGCACATCCTCAGAAGGAATGAGGTCCTCTGAGGAATTGATGTCATCTATCTCTGCATATTTTTCTTGTACACGTGAAGGCCCTGGAAGTCAACAGAAAGCGACTTGAATTAGTCATGGCAAAGTAACAATCTTTGTAATCACCATACTCAGGATTCTCATAGTTCAGTCATTGATGAAATAAAGTCATCATGTGTGTGAGAAAGATGTTTAAGTTCTGTCACCAGGCACCTGCAGATTGCCAGACTCTCCACCTCCGATTGAGAGGGATGCAGATGTGCCACTCTTCCCCATGGCCTCCTCCTCTCATCTGTCAGCTGGACTATCTGTGGCGGGCCACCTCCAGTCCGCGCCCTCTCCTTTGTGTTTTGTGCTCTCTTCTCCTACAAGGAGCGAAAGAACAGACCTGTGAGTGATTATCGGTCATATGTTCATCCGAGGGATGCAGTGCATTGGGTGACGGTGACTAAGAGAGGTGCATCACATTGCATAAGGATTGAGGTGAGTGGCAGTGGTGGATGGATACATGGGGAGGTGAGGAAGTGCACAGAAAGTGAAGGGTGAGTGCTGCTGAAACTTAAGTGGGTGTGAGGAGTGATGTGATGGAGTAGGCTTGGCAAGATAGAGTGAGAGGGGAGTTTTGTACACCACAGGATGTAGGTGAATCAGCAACAGTACTCACTTTTCCTGACCTGGTTAGATCATTGAATTGCTTCCTGCACTGCAGCCACAAACTGGGCACCGTGCTCCTGCTGCTCACCTCCAGCCATGCCTCCTTGGTGGCAGAACCAGGTTTCTTCCTCCCATCGTTGGGGTAAATTGTTTCCCTCCTGGTCCTCACTGCATTCAGCAGTACTTCTGTGAACCTGGCCGCCGGCCTTGCTGTCTCTGACTGCATTGAATCATTTCCTCCTTTCTCCTCCAAAATCCATTTTTGCCTTGGCCCTTTAACTAGTGGACTTCAGATCGTGCCACGCGGGTGTGCTGTATGTCCACTGCGCACCTTGGAGACATGAAGCCCCGAAGCAAAAATAATTGGCTTCAGTGAAGTTGTGACCGCAGATTCCGATGCGCTCACTTCACTTCCGGGTCTCCCGTGTGAAAATCTATCATCCCCACCCCCACCCCACCTTGCTCTCCCTGGCTCCAGGTAAAAATCACGGCCATGGGGTCAGCAAGTCAAAGCTTCGATTGTTTTACAATTGGAGTGAGTTTGACGCCTATTGAGATGTAACAGAAACACTGGTGCTTATTTATTGCAAAACAAATGTACCAACCCCTTACTTTTCTACTGATGTCGCCTTTGTGACCTGCTGTGAAAATGTTTACTTTTCTACTTCACTCGACACTCACCAAGTCCTGAAATCAACACTCATACTCAAAGATGCTTTTGTTTATTTGGGGAATATGGGCAATGCAAAGCAAGCTACTTTTTTCTCTCGGTGAAAAAAACCAAGGTCCAAAATACAAAACACCAAAGTTAAAAAGAGTAGGAGAAGGCAGCAAGGTAAGTCAGGAAGTGGTAGCTAAATTATACCAATCTCTTGTAGGCAACCGACCATCAGCTGTGTACTACCATGTACTCAACTCACTTCCAGGTATCTATTAAAAATGTACACAATTCATCAGCAGATCTCTCCTACCCTATGTACAACTCATATTACCCGTCTACTATTCTGCATGTAACTCACCACCATCCATCTATTATCCTGTATACAACTTGCCAATAGCCGTCTATTACAACTCACTGCCAGTTGAATGCCAACCTGGGTGTAATGTACTGTCAGTAGTTTATTAACCTGAATGCACCCCACTACAACGTATCCATTACCCAATGTATCCTGTGACCAAGTCGTCGCCAGCAATCTATTACGCCGTGTGTTGGAAGCATATCTGGAAACAAACTCTGTTGCTGTATGAGTATAAAAATGCAACCACTGAAGCACACAAGAGATGTACCCAAGATGGTTCACTTGGCGAGGGCAACGTGTAACCGCACCATACGGACCTGATCATCAAAGGTTTGACCCTTGGTCTATGCTGAATTAATGAAAGGAACACCCCAGTCCATCACCGGCATCTCCACATCTATGCTGAATTAGTTGATTGTTGGTTTGCGGTAGGGGCACTGGAGTTGAATTCAGTGCCCTCAGAGTAGGGAGAGAGGGAAAATAAACGAGGTTTCCTATTCCTGATTCAGTGACCCATCCTGGAAAGAATTGGTGATCAGGCGAGGACATAATCCGACAGCTGTGATGCCTGCCATGATCAGACAGGCTGTTGACAGTCTAGGTTCACATATGAAAGGCACACTTGGGCAAAGTAGGGGAGGGGTCCTGGGAGCTATTGAACTGTGCCCTAGCACCTTGAGGAGAGGAGGGGAGAAAACTGCAGGGGATAAAAGAAACACAAAGTATTGCGTGCTCCCAAAGGGTTAACAAACATCAGCCTCACAGAACACTTAAAAAAAACACAGTTACTGAACAAATTCAGTTTGATTGCTACAATGTAATCTTTTCTCAGAAGCTCATGAATAAAGATAATGGCTGATTTAAGTGTCGCTGCTGTCATTTCCTTTGAGAAAATTTATTTGAGATAACATAAGCAGCCTGACAAAGCTGGGAATAAGTTGAGAGAGAACGAGCTGCATGTTTGCAGGTTGATGGGTTTAAAATCCAACCCTTGCAGATCAACATAAACAAAGGGTGGAAAAAATGCATCTTGAATTAAACATGTTCATCACAATATTTACCTGCCAGTAACCTTTTTTTCATAAACTTTATACAGTGGCAATTTGTAACCTCATTTATTGTATCAAAGGTGTTTGTAGAGGAAATGGTCCTTCTTGCCCAGAGGCTACAATTCAGAAATCAAATGACTTTACTGCTTGGAATTGTATTATCAGAAGGACCCATAGTTCCTGACTTCACACAGCAATGACTACACACAGACATTATAAAAGACAAAGCGTGACCTTAATTATTCGCCCAACCCTCCCCTTCAAAAAAAAAGACTCTAATGATTTTCCTTCTGCCACCTAGTTCTCACATTTCTCGAGCACAATTAAAGCCCAGGTTTTAAACTCTGTGTGAAAAATCACCCATAATTGTCAATTTTTTGTGACAGCAGTGCAAACAGTATCTTTTTGGAGTGAGGGGGGAGATTATTTTTTATTATTCGTTCATGGGATGTGGGCGTCGCTGGTGAGGCCAGCATTTATTGCCCATCCCTAATTGCCATTGAGAAGGTGGTGGTGAGCCGCCTTCTTGAACCGCTGCAGTCCATGTTCTCCCACAGTGCTGTCAGGAAGGGAGTTCCAGGATTTTGACCCAGCGACGATGAAGGAACGGCGATATATTTCCAAGTCGGGATGGTGTGTAACCTGGAGGGGAACATGCAGGTGGTGTTGTTCCCACGTGCCTGCTGCTCTTGTCCTTCTAGGTGGTAGAGGTCGCGGGTTTGGGAGGTACTGTCTAAGAAGTCTTGGCGAGTTGCTGCAGTGCATCCTGTGGATGGTACATACTGCAGCCACTGTGTGCTGGTGGTGAAGAGAGTTAATGCTTAGAGTAGTGGATGGGGTGCCAATCAAGCGGGCTGCTTTGCCCTGGATGGTGTTGAGCTTCTTGAGTGTTGTTGGAGCTGCACTCATCCAGGCAAGTGGAGAGTATTCCATCACACTCCTGACTTGTGCCTTGTAGATGGCGGAAAGGCTTTGGGGAATCAGGAGGTGAGTCACTCGCCGCAGAATACCCAGCCTCTGACCTGCTCTTGTAGCCACAGTATTTATATGGCTGGTCCAGTTAAGTTTCTGGTCAATGGTGACCCCCAGGATGTTGATGGTAGGGGATTCGGCAATGGTAATGCCGTTGAATGTCAAGGGGAGGTGGTTAAACTCTCTCTTGTTGGAGATGGTCATTGCCTGGCACTTGTCTGGCGTGAATGTTACTTGCCACATATCAGCCCAAGCCTGGATGTTGTCCTGGTCGTGCTGCATGTGGGCTCGGACTGCTTCATTATCTGAGGGGTTGCGAATGGAACTGAACACTGTGCAATCATTTACGTTTGCTCCCTTTCATTTCCCACCCTCCTCTCTGCCTGAAATCACAGGAGAATAGTTCCAAGGGCCTTCCATATCCTCATCCAAGTCACCATTCATCATGAGAGCCTCAACAATAAGTAGCAGCCAGCTATTTGACCACAATAGGGCATCACAGCCAAGCCCGATCTCATCTTCAACCGATATTCATAACCAAGGGCCAGTGGTCAGATGTGGGAAACCTGGCCAACTGTCCCCCCTCTAACCAGGCTGTTGCAGCCAATTGTAGTAATCTTAATGCCGCTCATGCTGAGATCAGGTAGTCAAGCACAGATGATACATCGCACCCGGAAATCGTCCCCACCCTGCTCCCTTCCCGGCTCGCTTTTAAAATTTACCCCCGTGTCTCTAACTATAATGCCTTCTAATATGCCAAGTTCCTCATTATGACATTCACTTACATTGTCTAATAGGCTGCATTCCTGATTGTGACCCACTGATCTACCACGCTCCTCACTGTGACAACCTCTGATATGTCGCTCCTCACTGTGATATTGCTTAATACAGTAGTTTCCAAGTTTTTTGTATCTGTGGGTCACATAGGTTCACACCATGAAGGCCCAGGGGTGACATATTGGAGGTCATTCTCAATTTGGGCATAGGCAGAAAACTAACGGTATGGATCAGCTTCCCATTATACACCCCGGCTGATTTTCCTTGGAAAAAAAATAACCGGCAGCCGATCCGCAATTGCCAGCTTTCCGCCCACGCCTAAACTGAAAATGACCTCCATTAAATTTAAATCTATGTTCCAATAATATATCCCAAGTTGTGGATACGTGCAGATCCTGGTGTTCTGATTTATGATTTATCCACTGAGACAACAGCGCTGAAAACAACCCTTTCCAAACCTTTAGGCCCACAGAATTCAAACAGGGCAAACCAGTGAATGCGAAATGGGACTGAGTTGTCTATCTTCAAAGACTGCACGTAGCTCAAGATTTAGACACCCTTCGCCTAATCTACTGTGCTTCTGACCATAATACTGCCCCTGCTTCAGCCCATCTGCTGCTGAAACCCTCATCCGTACTTTTGTTACCTCCAGACTCGACTATTCCAATGCTCTCCTGGCCTCACTCCCGCTTTCCACCCTCCATAAACTTGAGCTCATCCAAAAATCTGCTGCCCGATTCCTAACTCGCACCAAGTCTCGTTCACCCATCACCCTGTGTTCACTGACCTACATTGGCTCGCAGTCCACCAATGCCTCAATTTTAAAATTCTTATCCTCTTGTTCAAATCGCTCCTTGGCCTCTCCCCTCCTTATCTCTGTAACCTCCTCCAGCCTTACAACTCTTCGAGAACTCTGGATCCCTCCAATTCTGGCCTCTCGTGCATCCCCCACATCCTTCGTCCTACCATTGGCAGACATGGCTTCAGCTGTCTAAGCCCTAAGCTTTGGAATTCCCTCCCTAAACCTCTCCCCATCTCTCTCCTCCTTTAACACGCTTCTTAAAACCTATCTCTTTGACCAAGCTTTTGGTCACCTGTCCTAATGTCTTCTTCTTTGGCTCAGTGTAAATGCTTTTGTCTGATTACGCTCCTGTGAAACACCTTAGGACATTTTACTACGTTAAAAGCACTATATGTTGTTGATATATCACACTCCTGACTACAACGCTCGGAGTTTGCACTCCTGACAATGAGACTATCCAATATACCATGTCTTTCAACATAACTCTCTCTCTTTGATGGACCGTAGGACATAATTTCCAACCGATCACCCATCTCGTTCAAAGTCCAAGATAGCATGCATCATTATGCCTCCCTACCAGAGAGAGCATATAAACCCCTTCCAACAAATCGCCACACGGGAACATTCCTTTAACACGGCTCTCAAAAACAACCTTATGGAATGCCTGGTGAATTCTTTTCTTTTTCTATTTGTCACATCACATGTATTCTAACACCTTTTGAAATCACTCAAATAGACATTCTTTTGTAAGATTACTCTCCTTTGAAACTCACTGCTGCAGACAATCTAGTTACACATTTTCAATAGGAAAAATTCCATTGAGCATGGCATGAAAAATCAATCTTTACTTAAAAATCCCAAGGGTTGAATATTAAGTGAACATTTCAAATTTACTGTTAAAATGAAGGTCACATTCTGGAGATTAAAATTATACGTGTCTGAACTCTGTAAGTGCAGTATATTAGTCTTTTTGAGAAATTAGATTTAGGACAGTGCTGTACTTTAGGTGTCTCTTTCTCCTGCTTCTAATTTGTAGTACAGCAATTCCGCTAACGAACAGATAAGCCAGAGTTGTGACTATAAGTGACATTTCAACTCTTTCACTTCAATGTGTTTATCTCAGCATGAATGTACCACTCAACTGCATAACCAGCTTGTGTGCTACACAGACTTTAGTAATGTTGGATAGATAGCTCAGAATAGGAAGGAGAGAAACATTGATTTATAACTTAACGCAACATTGTTTTATTTCTTTTTCCAGCACTCTACCCACTAATAAAATGAATCCCGTTAGCATAAATTGAATGAGCCCATCCAGCAGAGACCATGGCCTAGGTTTTCCACCATTGATTAGTGCACATCCCCAAAGGGCGGATGCGAGATTTCCACCCGCCAGTGAGATTCTCCATGACCTCGGCCGACATTGCAGCCTGTTTAAAAAGAGGGTGGAGTTCTAATGTTACAAGCCTTAGGGGTCTGTGCAGCATAGGGCTGTAGGCAACCTTTTTGCTGCCTGCAGAACAGGGTTTTAAAAAAAAAATTGCCTCCGCTTCTTCAGCCTGTGCAAGGAAATGCCCTGTGAGCAAATGCACAGGCCCTGTGTTGCCAGGAAAATCTTTCATCCTCTTTCCACCGACCATTTAACGCTGGATACCTGGGTCAAACAAGGAGCTCTTGCATCGAGCATTTGAACGGTGCAAATGGTGGGAAACACTCCCAAAGACACATTCCTCTCACTCACATACTTGTTACACGTACTCTATGTAGACAGGATCACCCCCAAGGAAATGGGGGAGAGATACAAAGAAGCACATAGGCAATTCTGCCACAGGCCGGCAAAAAAAAATTGGTGAGACAAAGCTTAGTCCCATGAGGGTACAATGGCCAGCCATGCAATCTGGAACAAGCAGAGAATGTAGATGCTGAGCATATGAATTTCCCACGAAACATGGGAAATTGGGGAGAGCGGGTAGAGTCCCTGGAATTTGTGAATGCCCAGACAAGTGATGAAGGTGCCGATTGTGTGACCACCCTCTCAATGTGGGTGGACTGGAGAATTAGGACAAAAAACATTTCTATGCGAGACAAAAGCAATTCAGATGTTTGTGTATCGATATGAGCCGATTCAGATTAAAATGCTGCAGGTTTCTGCCTATGATTCTCTACTTAGTGAATTCTCAACCATACCATCAGGGACCAGTCAAGTGAACTTGAATTTGGCCTGCTCCCAGCCAATATCAAAGAGATGGTAAGGCAGGCAGGCAGTCAGTCCTCTACAGGATTACAACATGAGCAGTACTATAGAGTTGCAAGTATTTAAGCCAGACTTCCATACTTATACCAGGAACAAATAAGCTGCCTCAGCAGCACCTTAATATATTGTATAAAACCCAAACCATCTGTAACTCTGCCAAACACTCTCATCACCTTCTACACAAAAGTTTCAACCTAGTTAACCATCACTTGTTGAACAAAGTTTTGCTGGAGCATGCTTTCCTCTATAGGAAACCCAATGTCTCCAGTACAATTCCCCAAGTCTTTCTGTGCTGCTAAGAATTATCAAGGTCAATTTCTGTCCTTGTTCCAGTTGCGCCTCACTGGACACCACCTAATATATCAAGTAAAACAGAGGTTAGGCATTTTCCAAGAGAAAGGAAAATAAATCAGACATCAAGTCAGCCTAGGCCAGTCTATCACAGCTTTGAATGGTCTGCTGAAAAGCAGTGTTGGCAGAGACCCAGGACGGGTGTGGGGTATAGCAGCCAGGTTATAGGAGATGATAGAAACATAGATAATCCATAGCATACTGGAATCATCAAAGTATGTACAGAAGTCCCAAAGACACCACACTGAAACTGCGAGGAGCCAAGTTTCTGTTTGTAATGTTTTCCTACATTACAACAGTGACTACACTTCAAAAATACTTCATTGGCCGTAAAGCTGAGGTCGTGAAAGGCGCTATATAAATGCAAGAAGTTCTTCTTTTAGTCAGAATTTGAAACTACTTGTTGACTTTGTGAGCACTTTAACAATAATTTGGCCCTTTTAAAAACTCTGCACCATTAAAAATTTCCTACTTGCAAGCAAGATATTTTTATTGGCTCAAAACAGTTATTGTCATTACTGCTGACAAATTAACTTGCTCAGTAATACTGGCGATGGCAGCTGGTAGAGCAAATCTGCCCAGTTTCAAATGCTCACGTTGACATCCTGACATACAAGTGGCGGAATGTCATCTGTTGAACTTTGCAATGCCAGCAGTTATTCATCCATTGCTTTTACTGCTTTTTTGAACACAAGTCTGCCTAAATAGTCAATATAATTAGTCTTTCACCTCTATAATCTCTTTCTCCCATCACAACCTTTCTCTCTCATCAACATTACTGGGACCATTACTACTCAACTTTCCTATGTTGCTTCTGCTAAAGTCCCAATAATTTATCCTACATGCTCTTTCTCCTTCTTGCATTCTCATTGGTACAGTTCCCCACAGGCACCAGTCATCCTCTTGTACCTCACCTGAGTTCAGTCTTCAGTTGTGAGACTGCAGTAAGTGCTGGCAGGCTATTCAATCTTGGGAGGCCGAAGCAAGGAACATTGCATCCAAGCCCAGTAGTGCCTTTACCCAATGTCCACACACATGCATATTCCAGTGCTGTCAACCATTTATGTTTGTTGGCCATAATGCTCTAGTAAAACATCTTCTGAGGTGGGTCTCTGTGCCACCAGAACCAATAATGCCATTTCTTTGTAATATAACTGCAGCAGTAACAACTTCTAATACATTCCAGTGCATGTTTTATTCCATATGGAACATATGTGTGCTTTTTGTTATTCTTACACTCTAATTTTTAGGGGGGAACCTACCTTTTTCTACAGAGCAGGAAGATCCTTAGGTTCAACCCTTTGTTGCAGTTGGGGTGTTACAATGAGTTTCAGTGGCCTTGAGCTAGGGAGGTGAAAACAAAAATCAGCCTTGGTTGCTGTTTATGATCACTATCCTGTGGCACTTGCTGAAAATGAACTTGTATAGTTATCAGATGAGGACACAATTGGGTTTGGCTGTGATGTTCCTTCCCCCCCCCACCCCAATTAGTGCATAGCCCCCGACACCTATTGCTGAGGCTCATATGTAGATTGGGCACTCAGATAAGGTACTGAAGAGCAGCTGGAGCATTTAAGATACAACTAGATGGGAATACAACCAGGCTAGTATTCTGGGAGAATGAGATCAAACGGGTTGAAGGACAATTTCATTTGAGCCCATCTGGTGACGTGACCATAGATGGCATCAACACCTTCAGGAGAGAGAAGACTAGAAGGGCAAAAAATATATATTTTCTCTCATTTAAGTTGCAAAGTAAATTCAACATGCAGAAACATTAACCGCCGTGTACTGCATTTGCAGCAGATATAGCACTCCTGTAATTGACTCCAATAAATGTCAACGTAACAAGCAGACACGGGCTACATTAAATGCACCCAGCTGTGTAATGATGCAAAAAGTGCATTTGATTGGATTTAATTACATGTTGTCACGTATGCTGTAGTATCTAATAATTATTTCTTTTACCACAATAAATTGAAAGATTCGCTGTAAAAGGTCGAATTGAGGCCAATAGAAAATCATTACTTTCTGATAATTTTCTGACATGAAAAAAATATTTGATGAGGGATGGTATTTTATTTTGATGAGGGCCTTGGTATCACAAAGTCTAATCAACATAAAGCTGCTTCTTCATGTATAATAAAATGACAGGAAATGGAACACAGTTGAATAAACTGGACAAGAGCCAGACTTTCAATCTGTCTCTCTCTGTCCTTGTACTTTTTCTCCTTGTCTCTTTCTCTTCCTCTTTTTCACCCCATCCACCCCTTTTTCTTTCTCCACTCATGATTCTCTCTAGCTCATACATATTCAGAAACAGAAAAGGTCATTATAGGAATCGGAGTTGGCCATTCAGCCCCTTGAGCCTTTTCCGCCATTCATTTAGGTCATGGCTGATCTGTAACTTAACTCCATCTACCCGCCTTGGTTCCGTAATCCTTAATACCCTTTGCCTAACAAAAATCTATCAATCTCAGTTTTGACATTTTCAATTGACCCCCAGCCTCAACAGCTTTTTTTAGTGAGGAGGTTCCAAATTTCCACTACCCTTTGTGTGAAGAAATGCTACCTGACATCCTGATATCACTGGCCCAACAAGCCCAACTGGCCTTTTCGATAGACGTACTGCCTCGCCTCCCAAATCACTTCTCACTATATCCATCAATCGTGTTTATCCACAGATCTAATTGGCTCAAACTGCATTGTCTGCTTTGACTGCCTGCTCTGTCAATTTCTTTCTTTATTTAAAAAAATCCACCTGATTTCCCTTCTTACTCCTAACTTAATTTCAAATTTGGTGTTCTCTGTTTTTTAGGCCACAATAAGAAGGAACTGAGGCATATAGTAAGACAGCGAAAGAGTGGGGTTGAGATCAATCAGAGAGAAGCAGGCTTGGATCCGATAAGCCTTGAATGGGAATAATCTGTGACTGCTTATTGGTGCATATTTAAAACACTGGAGAGGCAGATTATAAACTGGGCTGTGGTTATTTATACATTTAAAGAAACAATCACATGCAATATACACTCCCCTTTCCTTTTCCCCATCAGATATTACCCTTGAGGTTCCTTGCATTTGAAGAATCCTGACCTATTGGTTGTATTTTAATTTCCTTCAATGTTATAAGGTACATTATTAACGGCCTGCATTCATTTTCATTGCGCTGTTAATTTTCATGGATTTTGTAAACCATGAAATCAGTGAAATTAAAATCCTCATGAAAATAATAGTTTTATAGTAATGTATATAATGCTGTATTAGGTCCTCTCAAGTGAATCTGTTGCTCGCCCCTCTTGTCTCAACTGTATTCCAGAAAATGTTCCATCCTTGCTTTAGAAGACATAAGGCGCTAAATCGGGCTATGTAGCGCCTGTTGTTTTGGCGCTATGCGGTCTCCCGAAGTGCCAAGATGATGTCTTGGCTGCGCACGCACGTTTCCAGTGTGACATGCGCCGGACGCCAACTTGGTGTAGGAGTTAGCGCAGGCGCAGATAACGAACGTCGGAAGCATGTAAAGTGAGGAGAAAATGGATACTATCAGTGTGCAACGCTGATTTAAAGTGATAGACACCATTTGGGACTTAACGCTCAACTCAATGCACAGAGTTAACCCCGACCATCTTAATGTCTTAGGGTGCCTGGAGGACCCCCACCAGCGCTATTTAAAGGGACCATGCAGGGTTTACAGGTTAGCGGCTGGATTATTGCTTCTGGCTGCTGAGGCATTTGTACCAGTTTTTGGAGTTCTCCTATACTTGAATACTAGAACTAGGGGACATAGCCTAACATTTAGAGCCAGGACGTGCAGGAGTGAAGTTAGGAAATGCTTCTACATGCAAACGGTGGGACAAGTTTGGAACGCTCTTCTGCAAACGGCAGTTGATGCTAGCTCAGTTGTGAATTCTAAATCTGAGATTGATAGATTTCTATGAATCAAGGGTATTAAGGGATATGGGTCTAAGGCAGGTATATGGAGTTAGGTCACAAGTCCACCATGATCTCATTGAATGGTGGAACAGGCGTGAGGGGCTAAATGCCACTGCCACTTGCTGCCTCCTGATATGTGCCACCTTCTCCTGCAAGAAAGTGGGACATGTGTCTGGGTGATGTGCCTGTCATGGTTGAATAGCTGCCAGTGTGTGTGGCCTGTGAGTTGTGGGTGGGCAGCTTGCAACAGTGGTAATGTGTAAGGGTGAGAGGAAGCATCTGATTGGAAGAGTTGAGTACTGATGGAAAGAGTTTGTTGATATGTGGGTGATGGGGAGCGTAGTGCATGGTGCAGTAGATGCAGCTAGTGGTGTAGTTGGTAGGAGATGCCACTTGACAGTTAACCTCACTCACCTTGACCACTCATGTCAAAACACTGAACTTCTTCCTGCACTGCATCTATGTTCATGATGCTGTGCGCCTGGCATTGACTTTGTCCCTTGCTACCTCCCACTGCCTTTTGGGTATATGTCTGGAGGGTCTCTTGCCCCCTCCCCCCCCCCCCAATGGATATAGGATGTCCCTCCTCTGTCTACCTGTTGCACCAAGGTCTCTAGTGCATCAGCAGAGAACCTTGGTGCATGCACTCTCGCAGGCATGGTACCAACTCAGATCGGCAGATTGGTGAGGTCTGGCATGCAGATTGGAGGATGTAGGATTTAGTAGTGCGCAACCTTTATTCAGTGTTTTAACATAACTCATCAGTTTGTAAACATAGGGACGGGAGCCGCATCTGTGTCTTGCATGTGTGTGATCTCTGTGCAGACGGCAGACTGTTATTTTCAGCAAATAACAGGTACCAGCTACCTTTAAGAGATTTTTAAGAGACATCCTCCCTTTAAGAGATTGGAGCTCCCCCTGCTGGTGGAAAGTGCAAATTGCATGGAATCTTCATTCAACGCTGATTTCCAACGCAGATTGCAGGTAGGTCCTCAGGCCTGATAAAAGTCTCGTCTCACCTGCACAGGGGCCTTTGGGCGCGGGGTAACAGCGGATCGTGCTACCCCTGCCCAATAACAGTCCCTATCCACATTTTCCCCCATGCAGTCTGCAGAATAGAAAGTCTTTACGACCCCCTGGTGGCCACCCACAATTTTTTTTTTGGTCAATCATTTTCAGTCCACATCTTTAATATAACCTGAGTTAGAGAAAAACATTCAGACCAGGAAGATCCCAACTTCAATTGCCGACCTGTGCGGGGTCTGTTAATATCAGCTATGGCAGCAGTTTGATGGCCTCAGCGTCCCTGATCCTGAGAGGAAGAAATTTAAAAAAAAAATCACTCAGGATATCTGCTCCTGATCACTATCCAGTGACTTCCTGCTGGAAAGTGCATGTTTATGGATATCGAGTGAGAACAGGATTCAGTTCCGCTATGATGTTCTCTCTGGTCATTTCGGTCAACCCACAATCACTGTCTAGGCTCACACGTGAAGCATGGCCACTCGGATGAAATAGTGGTAGGCAACCAGCATTCATGGGAACTCTACCCCAGTAAGACATCAATGCTTTCAGCAGAGGAGAAAAAAAGACATGCAGAGAAAATTGGTGAGAGAAAAAAAACACGCTTGGACATGTCTGAAGTTAAGTCTTTTTAAAAACATCATGATCGAGACAACATAATGACTTTACTCTTTGGGGATATGTTAGTAGAAGGCTTCCGCATTCTATAAAATACAGCTGACTGTAATGTGTTAGGTGGCATTCGACGTGTACATCGCAGAACAGTAAAGAAGCTATATGTTTTTTTGTATTAAACTTCAAGAAAACATTATATATTGCTCAATTACAAAAAATTGCCATTTTCACAAATACCAAATGAGTAGTGGATAGATGGAATAGACACCCAGATACAGCTTTAAAATAAGTCAGTTGAACATCTTGTAAGGAACCAAACTGAAGGTTAGCTGGACAGAAGATGATTGAATGCTGTGCAGAATGTGATGATCTCTGAAGTAGATATGGCAATATCAAATCACTTAAGAATGTGGCTCGTCAGTTGCATAGTTGGTTTGGCATTCTGGAGTTTTGCTTGATCGACCTTTGGGGAGAAGAACATAAAAACATAAGAAATAGGAGCAGGAGTAGGCCCTATGACCTCTTGAGCCTGTGGTGTCATTCAATCAGATCATGGCCGATCTTCAACCTCAATTCCACTGTCCTGCCCGATCCCCATATCCCTTGATTCCCCTAGAGTCCAAAAATCTATCTATCTCAGCCTTGAATATAGTCAACGACTCAGCATCCACAGCCTTCTGGGGTAGAGAATTCTTAAGATTCATAACCCTCTGAGTGAAGAAATTCCTCCTCATCTCAGTCTTAAATGTCTGTCCCCTTATCCTGCGACTATGCCCTCTAGTTCTAGACTCTCCAGCCAGGGGAAATAACCTTTCAGCATCTACCCTGTCAAGACCGCTCAGAATCTTATATGTTTCAATGAGATCACCTCTCATTCTTCTAAACTCCAGAGCGTATAGGCCCATTCTACTCAACCTCTTCTCATAGGACAACCCTCTCATCCCAGGAATCAATGTAGTGAACCTTTGTTGCATCACCTCTAAGGCAAGTATATCCTTGCTTAGATAAGGAGACCAAAACTGTACACAGTACTCTAAGTGCGATTTCACCAAAGCCTTGTACAATTGAAATAAGACTTCCTTACTCTTGTACTTCAACCCCATTGCAATAAAGGCCAACATGCCAGTTGCTTTCCTAATTGCCTGCTGTATCTGCATGCTAACTTTTGTGTTTCTTGTACTAGGACACCCAAGTCTCTCTGGACACCAACATTTAATAGTTTCAGAAACAGGAAAAAGAGCTCCAGAAGCTTTCCTCAGGACATTAAATGGGTAAATAGTAATTCACTTTAAAATAATCATTTCAAGTTGCAAGCATCGAGTAATTTGGTACAAATGCATCATCTGAATTAAAGTTATATATATTTTGTCAAATGCTCAGACTGTCCCCAAGGCATTCCCAATACTTTTCTGGGGATACATGCTCTCCAATTACAACAAAAAGCTGAAATTATTAAAACCTTCTTTCTTTGGGAGTGGGAAGAGGGGGAAAATTGCTTCAGAAGAAAATCTCCATGTCTGCTCCAACATTGGAGCTATCTACTTTAATCGCATCCCCGTCACACAATTCCAGAACTGTTATCACTGATTTTAATATTTTCTTTTAAACACAGCATTGCACAGTTCAGTCCAGTCAACAAACCCTTGTTACAGGACCATTAGTGTTTTAGTGTCCATAACAATTATATTGCATCATTTACCCTAAATGAAGAATTATTACTACATGTAGCAAAAGCAAGTTTGTTTTACAAGTACTACTGGATCTCCTGTGGCACTGATCCTGGGTAGTATGTGCTCTGGAACACAGTTGTTATGCTCAGCTGCTAACCTGGCCTCTACCGTTAACACCATTGCTCAAGTACTCCCTAGAGAGAAGTACTGTAACTTAAATAGGCGGATCCATGTAATTGTAGCTGCTTGTGAATTCCTGAGGTCAATCAGAGGGCAATTGTAACTGCTTGCAAATTTCTGACTCCAGGTTGAAGGATCCATCAAATGATTGCTTTCCAAACTTTGAGTGTGATAAATGTGTGCTAGATGCAAGACTTTACATGTACTGGTCATCCACAGCGAAGCTAGGGTATACCCTTGAAGCACATCTATCCACATAGCTGGATTGGTCCTTGTGACTTTTTGTTTATCCTAAAAATAGAGACATGATCAAAACCCTTGGCTGGAGAATACTTTCTATTACGCAACGGGACAATGATTCCAAAGAGTAGATAGCTGCAGATGTTTAGCCTGCCAATTATGGTAAGGATTTTGTGTCACGTGTCACTAATATCAAGGTTAAAGAGAGGAGGCTGTCATTTTGTAAATGCACATCCGGCCATAACTAAGCTCCCTGCTTTAATTCCTGATCTGCACTGAGCTAGCTAATCTCAATTTGGGCAGCAGTGGTTTTCAAAATCCCATGGTGACAGAGTCCTGTAGGCCCCATTGCCTTATAAAGTTTCTTAAAGATATGGTCAGCAACCTAAAGATAGACAAAATTATCTGTGCAGAAATGACTTTTTAATAGTAAGACCAACAGAAATACTGTGCTTGGCATCTTGATCGGTCAAAATTATAAGGGCACCGACAGAAATCCAGATTTCATGTAGTGATTTCATTAATCTGTTAGGAACCCATTGCCATTAAAATACCACATCTGGCCTCAGTACTTTTAGGGTACAGGAACTAGAGTCAGGTTTGGCTCTGATTTCCCCCTTCTTCACTGATGGTCAAACAACCTGCCCGCAGTCACCGTCCAAGCTCATGTATGAATGGTCATATGAGCAGTGATTGGAACAGTACAGCAGCATGAAGCTATTCCTTCAGAAGAGAATGAAGAAAAACTGGGGAGATACAGTGGGAAGGAAAGAGGGAGGGAGTGGGGGAGGGGGAAGGAAGGAAAGAGGGAGGGAGCGGGAAGGACTTCTTTGGTTCGCTGGTGATACATCGGAAAACACACTGCTTCAGACCGTATGTCACAATCTCTTATCCCCAATCCCTTGCTCTCCCAGAAATTAAACAGCCAAGATCACTGACAGAGGGAAGTGGATTGCAAGATCAAAAGGAAGGTCTTTCTGCATTTTATAGAATATCACCTCCTCTAAAATTCTCATCAATAATCTCCTCCCAAAGCCAACAAAAGCGTGTGTAAAAGTTACCCTGTAGTGATATGTTCCCTCCAGAAATGTGCGTGGTGTGATGGAAGAGGGATGAGTTACAATAAACACTCTCCTTCTTAGGGCATAATCAATAAAATGAGTAAACAATGTATGAAACAGTAAAATACATCTGACCCAGGTACATTTAATCAACTTCTTCCAGTAAACTCTCACTACGACCATCTTCAACACAATGTGCATTGTTTATAAACAGAGAAAGCACACAAAACCACTTTAATAACCAGCTTTTTGTTTGTAATGGCTGCGTTTTCAATTCAGAGAGCATCTGGTGTACCAGCCCCTTCCACTGCAGCATTTTCCAGCCAAGTACAGCACTTTGAATAATCTCCCCCATCTGGATTGATGAATGCTTTCTCTTTGAGGCGTTTATTTATCAGCACCTCGCCTCAACCAGGCACTATACTGAAAGTAAGTAGTCTTTTGCATCCTGAAATGTTACATGCACAGAGGTAAATGGCAAGAGAAAAGTTTCTACTAAGCTGAATTCTCCTTGGGTGCAGGGCGGGGGAAGTGGTGGAGAATGAGTGATCAAAACCCAGGAACACTGACAGAATAGGTCAAGTACACAAGAGTGTGTGCAAATGATTAGAAATGTATTGCTGTTACGCTAAAGTTCTTCACTGGCAATTCCTCACATCACATAAAAGCTGAGATATGTCCTTCTGCAAGGAGGAAGGTGAATGCAGAGACACACCGGATCCACCAATATTTGTTTCCCAGCAATCGTACCCAAAGTCTTTTAAAGCCCGTTTAGACGCCTCTACCACCGTAGGGCTTGTATCTGAAACACAAAATTAACAGAACAAACCAAAGTAACTGAAGTAGTACTGCAATAGAACAGGGAGTCCATTTTATAATGTAATTCATGTAACAAGTTTTCTGCTCCATTAACGATAACCCAAATAGCTACAGTACGCACCAGGCAAATGTACCCCCAACTACTATAGTATGTAGGCTAAACACATTCTATATAGAGAGACTGATTGCAATCTTTGAAATTACACAATTCTCACTGACAGAACACTATATATCCAAACTTGACCAAGGTTTAACAAGATGCTCTCATACATTGCGGAGAGGGCTCAGTTAAACATCCCCTTACTGTGTCAGTGGCGATGGAAAATTCTGGGCTAATGTGACTACAGGGACAGTGATTATGTAGAAGTGCAAAACCACAAAAAAACAAAGTAAGCGGCTCAGTTGCATAAATTGTGACTGAACCAAGGATAGTGAATTAATATTGTCCAGCATAAGTGCCAGTGTTTGTTACATAGCTGTAGAGGGCTAAGGAGTGAACAAGGCAGCTATAATTTAATCCAGGGCTTCAGAACATCATAATGTGAAGAGATTAGCGAAAGTAAACGTGAGTCCCTTAGAGGCAGAAGAAATTATAACGGGGAATATGGAAATAGCAGAGACTTTAAAAACAAAGATTTTGTAACTGTCTTCACAGTAGAAGACAGAAAAAATATACCGGAAATAGTGGAGAACCAAAGGTCCAACAACAGTGAGGAACTTAAAGTAATTAAGATTAGTAAAGAAAAAGTACTGGAGAAATTAATGGAACTAAAAGCCGACAAATTCCCTGGACCTGATGGCCTACATCCTAGAGTTTTAAAAGAGGTGGATGCAATGGTTTTGATCTTTCAGAATTCCCTAGATTCTAGAATGGTCCCCGTGGATTGGAAGGTAGCAAATGTAACTACGCTATTCAAGAAAGGAAGGAGAGAGAAAACAGGGAACTATAGGCCAATTAGCCTGACATCAGTAGTAGGGAAAATGCTAGAATCTATTATTAAGGACGTAGTAACAGGGCACTTAGAAAATCATAATATGATTAGGCAGAGTCAACACGGTTTTAATCAAAAGGAAAATCGTGTTTGACAAATCTATTAAGAGTTTTTTTGAGGGTATAACTAGCAGGGTAGATAAGGGGGAAATTCAGTGGATGTAGTACATTTGGATTTTCAAAAGGTATTTGATAAGGTGCCACACAAGAGGTTGTTACAAGATTAGGACTCATGGGATTGAGGGTATATATTATGTTAGCATGGATTGAGGATTGGTTAACGGACAGAAGAGAGAGGCTTTTCGGGTTAGCAGGTTGTATCTTGTGGAGTTCTGTAAGGATCAGTGCTTGGGCCTGAGCTGTTTACAATATATTTTAATAACTTAGATGAGGGGACCGAGTCTAATGTATCCAAGTTTGCTGACGATACAAAGCTAGGTGGGAAAGTAAGCTGTGCGGAGGGCACAAAGATTCCGAAAGGGATATAGACAGGTTAAGTGAATGGATGAGAACGTGGCAGATGGAGTATAATGTGGGGAAATGCTAAATTATCCACTTTGGTAGTAAGAACAAAAAAGCAGACTAGTTTTTAAAAAGGTGAAAGACTAAGAAATGTTGGTATTCAGAGGGATTTGGGTGTCCTTGTACACGTAACACAGAATGTTAACATGCAGGTACAGCAAGCAATTAGGAAGGCAACTGGTATGTTAGCCTTTATTGCAAGGGGGTTGGATTTTAATAGTAAGAGGTCCTGCTGCAATTATATAGGGCTCTGGCGAGTCCACACCTGGAGTCTGTATACAGTTTTGGTCTCCTTACCTAAGGAAAGACCTACTTACCTTCGAGGCGGTGCAACAAAGGTTCACTAGATTGATTCCTGGGATGAGAGGGTTGTCCTATAAGGAGAGATTGAGTCGAATGGGCCTATGTTCTCTGGAGTTTAGAAGAATAAGAGGTAATCTCATTGAAACATATAACATTTTTTAAAGAGGGCTTTACAGGTTAGATACTGAAAGGTTATTTCCCCTGGTTGGAGAGTCTAGAAGTAGGGGGGTCATAGTCTCAAGATAAGGGGTCGGCCATTTAGGACAGAAATGAGGAAAAATTTCTTTGGGATTCTCTACCCCAGAGGGTTGTGGATGCTCATTGATTATATTCAAGATTGAGATTGATAGATTTTTGGGCACAAAGGGAATCAAGGGATATGGGGATAGGGCGGGAAAGTGGAGTTGAGGTAGACGATCAGCCATGATCTTATTGAATGGCGGAGCAGGCTCGAGGGGCCGTATGGCCTACTCCTGCTTCTATTTCTTATGTTCTTATATCTTAGATATTGACTTGAACCCAAAAGAATGATCCTCACTCTTTTAAAAAAAATGTAATCTGTTGGTGAGAATTTTTGCACAATTTTTGTGTGATTTCAGTTTTGTTAAGTTAACTAATTGTGTAGATACCTACAGTTAAAAGTTACTTAAAGCACAATTAATGTTGATGTAATGTCAGGAGAATATCCTGGAGAGAAGTAACTAAGCCTGAAAGTATAAGAACTGAAAAGATAGTCACAGACCCAAGGTGCTTCAGCTATCTCAATTAATGTTATTTAAGCTTGTCTCTTCCCTGTGGAAACTACTCTATTTTATGGGTCTTTCATTTATACTAAAGAACAAGGGTAAGAACTATCAACACTCAGGCTGGTGCAGCCTGCTGCATGCAGCAGTTTTACCTGCGCTAAGTAGCCTGAATAATAGGTCAGGCCATTCTTTCAATTAAATTATACTGACATCTGGTGGCCAAATATTGCATAAACATTTCCTTTTTGCTGGGAAACATGTTTCAGGGCGAACAAGTTCTAGCAGAGAAATAAACTTAAAAAGGTGCTTTCCCCACCACACAAAACTTCTCAATTCCTGGTCATCAGAGTAATCTCCTGGCCAAATATATAAGTCACAGCACTGCAAAAAAAAATTATTACTGAAAGAACTTGGAGACGTTTCAATGTGCTACATAATTGTAGGTATTATTGCTAAATGGGTTATACTCCACTTTTCTCTCACATTTATCAGTTATAAGTTATTAAACAGAAAACAATGAATCGCTAATTAGACAATTCATAACTACAAGTATTTAAATACTTGTAGTTATGAAGAACCTCCCAGTGATTGGGACCCCCAGCCAGCATTTTAATACTGGACTGTTCATAGCGGTGTAAGGATAAATACTGAAGCAGGATATACAAGTGAGAAGACATACATTTTTGTGAAATGCCAAGCATCTACTGCAATATCAGGACATTTCTGGTGCAAGACCTCTCAACTTGGTGTTAGCTGTGTCAGTATCAGTTGGCAGCACTCGCGTCTCTGAGTCAGAAGGTTGTGGTTCAAGTCCCACTCCAGAGACTGGAGCATGAAATCTAGGCTGACACACTAGTGCAGTACTGTCTGAGGTGCCGTCTTTCAGATGAGATGTTAAACCGAGGCCCTGTCTGCACTCTACTATTTTAATTGAACAATAAGGAGTCACTGGGATGCACCAGTGTCATCAAACAAAAGCGCCCCCTTATTAGAGGGGCACGACTAATAAAACTCAAATCATACAAAAGAAAAAGTAAACTTTTCAAATTAAATAGGATTATTTCCTGCATCGTCTTTGCACTCCAGTCCCTGTGGGGCCCACCGGTCACGGAAGGCCTCAAGTGTCCTGGCGGACTCCACGCGCTCCTTCTCCAGGGCCACCCAGGCACGAAAAATGCCGCAGAAGGGAGGCACGCAGTCCGAGCATCCACCTCAATGGGCTGCGCCTGTGTGCACCCTAAGGTAGATGTAAAGGTTCCCATGACACTATTTCGAAGAGCAGGGGAGTTTTCCCCGGTTTCTTGGCCAACATCACTATTACATTGCTGTTTGTGGGACCTTGCTGTGCCTTTCCTACATTACAATAGTGACTACACTTAAAACCTACTTCATCGGCTGTAAAGTGCTTTGGGATGTCCCGAGGTTATGAAAAGCACTATATAAATGCAAGTCTTTCTAAGTATACCAACTCCAACAGTATGAAAGCATCAGAGAACCTAACTTCATTTATTGAGAAGCCTAGGTGATGGGCCAAGGACCCAAAGTGCAAGACATCACCAAGGTTCAAAAGAGATGAATCAAGTAGACCTCAAATGTGAATAGAAGAGATCCTATTCACTCACAGTTTGCGTATTTTTGTCCCTTTGTGATGAAGCTTTTTCACTTTTAATTTGTTCCGACACTTCTAACTTGTAATTAATTTACTAGAATAAACAATTGGTTCTGTCTCCAGGGATTGAAGACTATCCGACAAAACAAACACTCATTCCATCATTGTACCTGGTCTAAGCAGTGTTAAGCCACATCCACCGCCTCCTGCACCAGTCAGTTTGCTATGCAGTCCATATGCTGCAGTTACCTGACACAACCTGTCCAATGAGGAATGACCCACTCCAATGATATTCAGGTGATGCTTGTTAATGTCAATAAGTTCCTAAAATCAGCAGAGAAAACAAGATGGTTAAGACAAGAAAATCACCACTGAATATGTAAGGCAAAGTTTGTTCTGGTGACCTATTACGTAATCCTAAATTGAACAAGACTGAGCTCCTCCTATGGCTCAGTTGGTAAAGGCAATATGCCGCTGAGCCATATACTCGTGAAAGTGCAAGTTAAATCCCTGTTCTGTGCTGAATTAGCTGATCTCAGCTATGGGTAGCAGCAGAGGTGCCACAATTGACTTCAGTACTCCTGGGTCTGGAGGGGTGGAAATCATCTAGGACTCTTGCTCCTAATTGCTATCCAGTAACCCATACATGAATGTTGGATGAGGACAAGATCAGCTATGTCATGGTGGAATAGCTAACAGTCACCGTCTAGACTCAAGTACAGTATGCCCACCTGGAAAAGGTAACTGAAAACCCTGGATCCTGTGGAACTCTGTCAGTAGGTGTCAATGCCTTCAGGAGGAGAAGAGGCGGAGCAAAATAGCAAAAATAAATCATTAGGAAAAGGCCTTTAGGCCAACCAAACATGTCCCTTTCTATCAGTTCTCATCTTCACCTCTCCTTTTTACTTTACACTTCATTCTCCCTGCGGAAATGCATCCAATTGTCTCAAAGTAAATTTTGTGTATCTGAATGTGCGCCCTTGATAACTTATGCTATAACCCTGTTACCCTTTTTGTATTAAAAAACTTTGCCTCACTTTTCTCCTTTATATTCCTAACTTTCTAATTTTCAATTTGTATCTATTGGCTATCTAAACAAGTTACTATAGTGAAAAATATTCCTTATTTTTATCAATATCTTTAATATAATCCACTCCAGTAACATTATGAATAGGAATTCTGAGCCATTAGCAGGGCTCTTCATCCAACAGAACATTACACAAATCCACTTTCTTCAGCACTCAAGAGTTGTTCTCTCAGTTCTCAGCCTCACACCTCTACAGTACAGGAATTGGCTTTGTAAATCATTCTCAGCACGAAGATAAGTTTCTACAAATGCTGTCAGAAAATACCGTGTCAAAACTGGAGGCTACCTGAGCATCGTTTAACAATTATTGTGACTCAAGTAGATACAAGTTATCAAACACATGACATGTGGCTTTTCTTCCAGTAAAATCCAAAAGCCATCAACTGCATTGTTGAAGTTATAATTTGACCAGACTGTGCACTGATGCAGTGAACTGTAACAGAAGTTATGTGTAAAGTTTACCTCCAGGATTGCGTAGTGTTTGTCAACAGCATTGCCAGATGCTATTGCAGCCAGAACGCGCTCACACTCACACGAAATGGCATCTATCGAATCCAGGACAGGTTTTATTATGTTTGGCATCTAAAAAAGGCGAAAAAAAATGAACAAATCTCACTTTATTCACTATTCTCTTTTATTCAAACGTGACAAGCAGCTGGAAGAGTAGGCAAGCAAACCACAGATCTCCCATTACTTTTCAATACATAAGGTAAATTTCCTCAGGCCAGTCAGCAGATTTTTCTCTCCTTCAAAACAAAATACTTTGTGTTCATCAAGGTGAGGTATGTTCATTTAAAAAAAAATTGTTCTTGAAATGTGGATGATGCTGTAAAAGCAATATATATTGTCCATCCTTAGTTGCCTTCTCCTTGACCTTCTGCATTATTTGTGCTCATAGTGTTTCCATAATGGTGTTCCTTAGGGAGTTCTGGGATCTTGATCCAGCCACCATGAAGGAACGGTGATATGTCCAAATTGGGATGGTCTGTGATTTGGAGGGGAACTTGGAGGTGAGGTGTTCCCAGGATCTGGCTGCTCTCATCCTTTTAGGTGGTAGAGGTCATGGGGCAGGGAGTTGCTGTTGAAGTACGCTTGGTGAGTTTTTGCAGTGCATCCTGCAGTACATATTACAGCCAGTGCTCCGGTGGTAGAGGGGCTGGATAGTGGTGGGTGCTGCTCAAATTGACTGCTTTGTCCTGGATGGTGTTGAGATTCAAGTGTTGTCGCAGTTGCCCTATTTAGGTGAGTGGCGAGCATTTAATCCACTCTTGAGTTGACCCTTGTAGATGGTGACGAGGCTCCAATGGGCGAGATGAGCACCTCATTGCAGGGTACCCAGCCTCTGCTCTGCTCTTGCAGCCATACAGAAACAGGAGTAGGCCATTCAACCCCTCGAACCTGTTCCGCCATTCAATTAGATCATAGTTCATCTCCATTTATGCACTTTTGTTCCATATTCCTTGATAGCTTTACCCAACAAAAATCTATAAAGTTGCCCAGTTCAGCTTCTGGTCAATGGTGACATTCAGGATGTTGATGGTGGGGGATTCAATGATGGTGGTGAAGATGTTCGCCAACACTTCAGCCTTGTTCCTTAACTCACTTGTTGGGCTGTGCCATAGTTGAAGATGAGGATGTTCATTATGCCGCCACCTCCTGTTAGTTTCTTGATTGTCCATCACCATTCTTGACTGGATGTGCTAGAACTTTGCTCTGATCCACTTAGCTCTGTCTTTAGCCTGCTGCTTTTGGTATTTAATATGCAGTTAGCCCTGTGTTGTAGCTTCACTAGATTGATCCATCATTCAAAGACATGCCTGGTGATGGTCCAGGCATGCCCTTCTACACCCCACACAGCGTTAAAGAATGGAACATTTTCCATTCTAAGCACCCAGTGTTCAGGATCAAGCATTCCAACGAGAGGGATAGCACGACTAGACAGTGTAAAATTCCCTCTATTCTGTTCCAATGATAATCTTCAGCCTCAACCACAAGGGTGTCTTTCATTGCACTCATGACATGTTTCTATTTCCTACACCTGCCGTTCTGTGACTTGTCTGAGGGAGACTGATAATTTAATGTTGTGGGTCCAAGCTCAATATGAATTAATGTAAGGAGTCTTACAACACCAGGTTATAGTCCAACAGCTTTATTTAAAATCACAAGCTTTCGGAGGCTTCCTCCTTCGTCAGGTGAGTGTGGGATTCCATAAAGGTACAGCATATATAGTCAGAGAACAATGCCTGGTGATTACAGATAATCTTTCCAACTGCCCGTTATCAAGGCAATCAAAGGAGTTGAATAGTGTTCAGACAGAGAAACATTACATACAAGACTACTGAATACACAAACGGTCAGAACACAAAGACAGAGAGAGAGAGAGAGACATCCGAAAGGCAGAGAAAGAGAGAGAATGACCAGTTGTATTAAAAACAGATAACTTTTTATCGCTGGTGGGGTTACATGTAGCGTGACATGAACCCAAGATCCCGGTTGAGGCCATCCTCATGGGTGCGGAACTTGGCTATCAATTTCTGCTCGACGATTTTGCGTTGTCGTGTGTCTCGAAGGCCGCCTTGGAGAACGCTTACCCGAAGCTCGGAGGCTGAATGTCCTTGACTGCTGAAGTGTTCCCCGACTGGGAGGGAACCCTCCTGTCTGGCGATTGTTGCGCGGTGTCCCCTCCCAGTCGGGGAACACTTCAGCAGTCAAGGACATTCAGCCTCCGAGCTTCGGGTAAGCGTTCTCCAAGGCGGCCTTCGAGACACATGACAACGCAAAATCGTCAAGCAGAAATTGATAGCCAAGTTCCGCATCCATGAGGACGGCCTCAACCGGGATCTTGGGTTCATGTCACGCTGCATGTAGCCCCACCAGCGAAAAAAAGTTATCTGTTTTTAATACAACTGGTCATTCTCTCTCTTTCTCTGCCTTTCGGATGTCTCTCTCTCTGTCTTTGTGTTCTGACCGTTTGTGTATTCAGTAGTCTTGTATGTAATGTTTCTCTGTCTGAACACTATTCAACTCCTTTGATTGCCTTGATAACGGGCAGTTGGAAAGATTATCTGTAATCACCAGGCATTGTTCTCTGACTATATATGCTGTACCTTTATGGAATCCCACACTCACCTGACGAAGGAGGAAGCCTCCGAAAGCTTGTGATTTTAAATAAAGCTGTTGGACTATAACCTGGTGTTGTAAGACTCCTTACATTTGTCCACCCCAGTCCATCACCGGCATCTCTACATCATGGCCAATATGAATTAGGTTGAGACTGTCAAAACTCCTTTTACTCAGGCCAGCAGAAATTTAGATGAAGTGCCAAGGACACCATCAGGGTTGAAACAGAATAACAGACAATACCAGATAAGTAAAGTAGTGATTAAGTGATTCCAAACTTGGGTTTGAAAAGCCAATAAAATTGTAGAAGACTGTTCACCTTCCTCCAATGAATTATAACTTGCTCTTTCCTCCTCCATTCCGTTCACCAAAATGCCAATGCTTCCATTAGCAATACTTCTGCATAGAGGTAATCTAAGAGTAAAATGATTTATTTGTAATATTGGATTCACTTTGAATGGAGTCTCCAATCAATTCAGATAAAAGTGGTGTAAATATTCCATTAATGCTCATTCCAAAATAATCCCTTGCCCCCTCCATCACCTGAGTCAGCTGCATAGGTTAGGTGGACATTGACATTTCTAAGCTTAAGATGAACAATACCAGATGCATTCACACATAGTCTTGATGCACTGTGGGTTGACTAGGCAGCTCTGAAGATCATGTATGACATTTGCCTTGTACATTTTTAAGTTAGCTAGAGACAATAATAGTAGATTATAAAGGGAGAGAAATAAAAGTGGAGCAACGGTGTTAGGGGGAGAAATTCTTCAAGCTCCAGTATCTGAAAGCAAGAGACAATTTTTCTGTTGATGAGATCATTTAAAGAAAAACAAAGGACGAACCTTATTCATTTTGTCCTTCACTCCTGCTACTAGCACTTTTGTGCTTCTTGACACCTTAGTGTTAGTAAGCAGTATCCGTAGGGTGGGGACTCTGAAATAAAGAGAGCAAGAAAGTTATTAAACAAAAATAAAATATTGGAATACATTCCATTTATTGTACACACTTTATAGCATCCATTCAACATTGTGCTAATACCATCTCAATTTAAAAGGGAAAATTTGTTCAGGCTCCAAGTCTATCATTATCCTTTCTCTACCGTTTGCTTAACAAAGGAAACACTTTGTTCAACATGAGACATTCCCTTTAAGAAGCCAGTAATGTACAAAGAACAAGCTGTGTCTGTACCACTCAGTGAGCTGAAACTTACCAAGATGCTGGATACTCGAAACAGTGTGCAGCTTTTTTGTTTTGGGTTAGAGAGAAAAACCATGGCTCACAATGACACCACACACATGTGATACAATGATTTGTTTACATCATTATATTGTAAAAAATGTTTTAAAGTTTGTCAGAACATAGTATTTTTAAAAAAAACACCATGTTTCCTTTAATGAATGGCCTGGAAACTAGATATTAATTTTTGAAAAATTAAATACAACAATTCCTCCACTTACTATATTCCTGTTTTTTTAGTGCATCCCCCCACCTATAACAAACAGATTAAAATGTCACTAATTGAACGTAATCAAACTCTGTAGCATAGCTTTTCAAATTGGGGTCCAAGGATCCTAAGGGATCTTCAAGAGGATGCCAGGAGGAGCCAAAAGATCATCTGTATCAATATTTCTGTATTCTATTATTTTCCTAAGGGGAACAGATAGGGTGGATGGGGAGAAACTATTTCTGCTAGTTGGGGATTCTAGGAGTAGGGGGCACAGTCTAAAAATTAGAGCCAGACCTTTCAGGAGCGAGATTAGAAAACATTTCTACACACAAAGGGTGGTAGAAGTTTGGAACTTGTGGAAGTGCATGAAGGGATACTTGACCATATTAACTCTTTATTAACTCACTTAACTCACATAATAGGTTTAGCTACAGCACACATAGAAGCACAATTGTGTAATTACGTTTGAGCCTTGGTATGTTGATAATTAAGCCTAGCACAGCCTGGCCTCCCTTGAGATAAGGATGTAGCTGACTACAGAATATAATAAGAATAGAGTTAGTGAACGGCCATGTAGCCTTGAGACTGGCTCCAGCCTTACTGATAACGAGGAACAGGAATGTAGAGAGAAAGGAGATAACTGATATCTGCTCAGGCCTACGTGCAAGGTAACAAGATGGCTGTGGATGTTCGCGGGCAGGCTCACTACTTGATTGACCAACTACCTGAGCCAATAAAGAATGTACGTGTATGCCCATATTCTGTAACAGGTGGGCGTTGTCTACTGAATTGTATAAACATGAGCTGTTTCATTGACTCGGCGAAGTTGTACCATCAACCATTGTTTGAGGTGCGCTTCCACTTGTATACAAGTTGGGGTTCAATAAAATTTCTCTTTGTACTACTTTGTTTGGGTGTTAATGCATTTGTATAGTGTTAAGTTTCGACAAACTCTCTTCCGCAAACGGCAATTGATACTAGCTCAATTGCTAACTTTAAATCTGAGATAGATAACTTTTTGGCAACCAAAGGTATTAAGGGATATGGGCCAAAGGCAGGTATATGGAGCTAGATCACAGATCAGCCATGATCTTATCAAATGGCGGAGCAGGCACGAGGGGCTGAATGGCCTACTCCTGTTCTGATGTTCCTATGTTCCTGTATTTATTGACTTATGAAGATGTTTTCTGTAATGATAGTACGATTTTCCTTTGGGTCACTGACTTTCAGAAGTTGGATCAGGGGAGTCTGTCATTATTTGCAGGCGATCCCCCACACAGGAAAGTTAAATACCACTGCACTGTGGTAATACCACTTGCACATAGCAAACAGATTACTCCTTAACAATTAAAATCCTGGAGCAATTACAAAATACAAGAACCACTGCAAACATCTCCACGCCACTATGCCCTTTCACTTATTTTAAACTCATCCACGCAGTCACTGATGCACATGAACCTCTTAATGATCAGCACCATTTGCAAACCTGTCACCATTACGTCCTGCTTCCTCCATAAACCTGAGTGAACTGACATTCTTCCTCAAGACATTTTAGTAAGGAGGAACATGCTGTCAGAGCAGACATTGGTCACTGAGGATGAATAAACTGACTAAAGTTAGCCAGAAGTTTCTATGATCTATTTAATCGTTACGTTCAATCCATTAACTGATCAAATGACATTTTTAGGTAAAAAAGGTCCAGAGCAGGGACCAAGCTCTTCCTGGATCCTGCTCTTGCTCCTCATTCTCTCCAATGTGTTTCCTGTATTCCCAGGGCAAGAATCGGAGAAAAAGATCTTCATCTGTTGTAACATGCTTCAGAACATTTGTCACAGAACTTTATTTGCACGTGAAGTACTGGTACTTACAAATTTTAAACAGGGTAGGTTTGTTCTTTTAGCCTTTTACTTAAACACATAACAGACAAACAATTAACCTGGAGCAGATTATTTACAATATGGCTGGACCTATTTGTTGTAAGTGCAATCAACCTTGCATACAACAAACATTTCCATACAACAAATGGCATGGTGGTGTTTGCTACATTTGGATTGACTGCATAATATGTCACAGCGTTTGCCAAAAATGGAAAAGTGACCAGCATCAATGTCTTTCATTTTAAATATAAAAATATGTAAACAAAAAAATGTTTATCTATTGGATTAGAAAATAAACAACCTTCTCCATCACATCAAAATATTTAACATGTTGGTCAATATCAAATTATTGAATGCTTAATTTTTCATGCAAAGGATTGGAGTACCCTTGAAAGCACTCCAGGGTTATTAAAAGTTATACCACATTCTAGTAACATTAGATCTAGTTTCCAAAGTCAGTCAGAATGAATAAAATTAGATACCTGGACAACAGGTCAATTTTACCTGCGTGGTATCTCAACACTCCCCCTAAAGGAGAAAAAAAAAATCCGTAAGAAAGGAGATATTAGGCTGACATAAACATATTCCACAACCTAGATCCTGGGCTCTTTGCCGAGCTTCTCACACCCCTGGGGTGAATATGTCTACTTGCACCAGGATTTCGTTAAACTGCAAATAATTCCGATTGCTCAGCAAGCAGCTGAGCTATGCAGATGAGGAAAGTCACAGGTCTGATCCCCAGTTTGTGGTCAGTAACCAATCTCACCTGGGTTGGCAGTCGGGGCGTGCTACTACTTAGTGACTGGGTTAGAAAGGGAAAACTGGTTGGTGTTCTTTGCTTGATTATTACCCAGCAACCCCTACTGGAAGTGAGCAATTGTGGGCATTAGCAAGGGCAGATTTGGCTGCTGCTGTGATGCCTCCTATTGTGGTCGAATTGCCTGCCAACACTCACTTTCAAAACTGATGCATGAATAAAGGCCAACTAGAAAGGTTTTGGAGGGTGATCATGGAATCATACCGCAGCAAGAGAGTCAATTCTTTTAGGGAAAAAAAATCCCTATTTAAATTATCCATTTACCAACAATTCAATTTAAACAGAAAAGCAGAATGAAAAATAATTAAATACAACTGGTGATATTTGTGAAATGCTATGGTCCCTCTGTGAGTGACTGCATGTACTGACTATATTGAGGATTAACCCTTACAGCACCAAGTCTGGAAAATTCCAGGCTCCCTGGCCAGCCATAAATATTTTCAGCTCACATGCTGCAATGCAGACACAAACCCCAATATTACAGTAATAAATCTTTGAAAATGAAGCCTTGATGACAAGGTTCTCTCTAGTTCCAATGTGTGAATACAGTTCAGACAATGACTACCACACGTTTAATAATAAGTTCCTGGAATTTTCTAGAGACTAATACTCTGTTACATAATTAAGTAGATTACTCAGCTCAAATTTAGCAGAGCAATACATGCAGGAACTAGCTGATATATTGTCTGAATGTTACAGGAGTGCAACACACATTGTACCAATAAATAATAAAATTGTTTTTCTAAGCAAGCATTTTATCAAGTGATAAGACAGTATGCGCTTTAAATTGAATTACATCAGTGACCATTTTCAGATGTTAGGTGATTTCAAGCCGTCAGTTAGTATTAACTCTCTTGTGCTCTTTACCAGCTGAAATAGATACGTCAACTGTTTGAGAAAGACTACAGATAACCTATATCAAAGTACACCTGAAATGTTGTGCATAGGCTGTGCAATTTTTTTTATTTGTTGCTATTACATAGATTTAATTAAACTGTCTATTGCAACCTTTCTCTGTTCAACCCTTCTCATCTCTATTTTACCAATACTAAAATAGTCAGTGGTCCTCTAACCTTTCCTTTCTTTTTCCTCCTAAACAACAAATACATTATTCTACATGTTCTTTTTCCTTGCTACCCTCACCATGTTTAAATCAACTTGGTGCTCACTGTCTCCTACTAGAACTCAGTCTTTACTAGGGCCTCAAAACTGTGGAACTCCTTGAGTTTTTTTTCCCCCTCCAATGTCCAGGCTGTTTGTTATCATTGAATCACTATTTCCAGATTTATCTCCTTTCCTCATTTCAATTTTGGTGGTGTTCAGCACTATACTCCTTTACCTTGGTTTCTCAATTCTAAAATAAGCCATGATGAGCACTTCCTTGGCACACTAAGAATAGGTGTTGCACCTGCGGGTCTAAGCCACATGTAGTTCCCAAGCTCTGTCAATCTGCCCTCAAAGCCCCCCCACTCTCCTATTGATTATCAGGTGAGAATGGACACATGATAAAGCTATTTTCTTGACAGATTACAAAGTTATTCTACACACATTTCTAATTTATTCTTCCCCCATTAAAAAAATGCTAGCAAGGCTTGCGTTCCACAACTGCAAAGAAGTGATTATATAATGTACAAGTGAGAGATCCAAACTGCTGCTATGAGCAGGCCAACTAGCGGCATGATTTGCAATATGAGCAACATGGGATTCCACAGGATCCAAATCAGACATCAGCATGTTACAAAAATACAGAGTCAATCATTGACTTTTTCCATTGTTAGTCATTCCCAGAAAAGGGTCGTGCATCTTGTTATATTTTCTCAATTACATATAGAATTACATCGAATTTACAGCACAGAAACAGGCCATTCAGCCCAACTGGTCTATGCCGGTGTTTACGCTCTACATGCGTTTCCTCCCACTTTACTTCATCTAACCATATCAGGATAACCTTCGATTCCTTTCTCCCTCATGTACTTATCTAGCTTCCCCTTAAATGCATCTATGGTATTCGTCTCAACTATTCCATGTGGTAACAAGTTCCACATTCAATTGATGTTATCAAAAAGAATCTTACAGAATTGGAGAAAAAGGTCTCTCACCGGGAGCTGGGCAAGACAGTGGATCTTTCACTCGTGGGAAAGATCCATATAACTCATGGTACTTGAAAGTTGTTTCTCCAGAGGCATGTCACTGAGGGAAGTGGTTGTTGGTTGAATGAATTGCTGAGCCTGGCAGTGGAAGGTGAAGCAACATACATATGCACATGCAGACACCTGAAATAATAAATATTTACTAGAGTATTGGATTGGAGGATAATTAATCTCCGTACCTCTGGATGTTAGCATGGAGGAATTGAATTGCCAGCAACTCCTTCAATCTAATTGCCCCAAAGAGATTAGCAGTATTTCATTTTATGTTTTGAATATTTGTTTTAATTATAATAGGTTTTTATTAAAGAAAATATTTACTCTTCAACGAAGGATTACAAACCCTCAGATTTTCTCCCAACTATCTTCCGAATTCATGATGCTTCAGAGGCAGGTGGTCATCTTACTCCAAGATATCTGCCAATGCCCTTTCAGGTTGTTCACTAGGTCACACAGCAGTGATACGGTAATGACATCCAATCTTCCTTCCCCCTACGAGGAGACACATATGCAGCATTGGTGTCTCCTTGCATGACATGGCTCAGCCTGGAACTAGGCAAGCCAAAGAATTAAATCTACATCTTTTCACTCTTGTGACACTGCATGTTGGTGTTCTGACACACAGTGCTGTCTTTAACAGTTTCATTATTAAAATCAGGTCTCAATGGCAAGAGCACTAAAAAGTTGGATGTCTATAGAACAGGAGAATCTCCTCAAAGATATGAATTCCTGGTGGTTTTTCCTTGTATAACAGTGCTTCATGAGGTCCTTATGGGTCCTTCATGCTGATTTAGTTGTTGACTAGAAATATTGCCAGAAATAAAAGCACAAAGAGCAGTTGCCAGTGTTTGTAGGTTGTGGATCTCTGCTCTCCATGTATTTTTCTTAGTGTGCTGCCCAATTCAGACCCAACAGGGATACAAACACTGGTTTTGCACTGCATCTGACTACATCTTTAAGGATCTGTGAAAATATAGGTCACAGGCATTTGGAATGGCGGAATTCACATTCTTTATATTGTTGGGTGATATTGCCACAACATTTATGAAAGAACTGCTATAACATCTAGGTTAAATGTTCTGACTTCAATATAAATATAAATGTTACCCCATGTTCCCACAGCGTTATCCACACCAGATGGGTTTCCATGGATCAACTTCTCTCCCTGAAAGGCCCATTTGTTAATCAGTTCCAGTTCATCCTCATTCCATCTGATTGTAGGTAAAGACAGAAAAAAAAAGTAGAAAAACATTGGTCATTAAGAGTAACAAAATTTATTTCTAATAAAACGCCGTCAGGGCATGGCTTTATTGGACTGTGTTAATGGAACTTTTTCTTTATTTCTTCCCCCCTCCCCCTACAAAGTTATATTTTCATATTAAATCTACATGCTGCAATTGCATCTTATGTTCAGAATATGCAAATCAATTCATCAGATTCTAAGTTTTTATTCCTGTTCCTACCCAAATCTCATCTTTTGTGGTCTATTGCAGTTTCTACACATTCCATTAATTAGCACCTCGTCAGTATCAAAGGTATGTTTCCCAGAAAAAAAATAATTTTCTTCGATTAAATTTGCAACTTTTGACAAGTTAAAAAATAAACTCATACTTGCCAAGCAGTAGGGATAGATGTTTAGTGGCTAAAAGGCAATGATGTCAAAATAAGATAGGTTTCCCTGCAGAGGCCATTGCAAATCAGGCAGTCATAAAATGCAACCTTTATCTGGATAGCTACATTCTGTCATCTGGCACTGAGCATGTGAAATTCAGTCATATGGCTGGATAGTCTGACCTAAGACATCCAATGGAAACAGTCAGAATCAAGGGCATGATTTTAAAATACTGGCGGGATGGCAGCAGGGGGCCGGGGGGGGGGGGGGAGGGGGTCAATGGGCGCACGGGTAACCCGAAAAATAAAACCTTACCCAAACCCACACGATCGCAACTTAATGGCCCTTAACGTTGTTTCCGGATTTGGCATTTGAAAGCTGCGCGGCAGGCGGACTGCACACCCGTATGACCTGCTGTCAGCTGGAGTGTCTGGATTTAAAGGGCCATTGCATCAATGGCTGTTGCTGCACCAAGGACCAACCACGCAGAATGGAACAGCAGAGGCAAGCCAGCTCCAAGATTCAGTGACGCCTCACTTGAGGTGCTGCTGGCTGGGGTGAGGAGGAGTGAAATATTTTACCTGCCGTCAGGAGGAACTGCCCTGCCTTTGCCACCAAGGTGGCCTGGCTCGAGGTGGCTGAGGAGGTGACCAGCAGGAGCAACATCTCCCGCACTTGGTGCAGTGTAGGAAGTGCTTCAATGACCTAACTAGGTCAGCAAAAGTGAGCACACTTACTAATACAAATAGTGGTCCTCAGAGTGGAGGAGGAGGCCCTGCAGGTCAGCCGCACCATCGAGTGTCTGACCGTCAGGGATGCCGAGACTGGCAACGCACAAACGTCTGGTGACACAGCTTTAACATTCATCACACACAACATGAATTCATGTTAAGAACGATTGGCAAGTTGAACACCTCAGTATGCTCATCGCAACATTACACATCTGTGATGATGCTTAATATTGCCTTATGTTCTCTTCCAGGCCCTTCAGCGACCGAAGTGACAGGAGAGGGCGATTCTTCAGAGGAGCTCCCAGCCTCTAAGGGCGCATCGTCACATCTTAGTGATCCATCCACCAGCGCAGATACTCACAACTCAGTGGGTTCTAGTAGTCAGTTAGTTGGGTTGGCACCTGGTGAGTCACCGCACACAAGTGAGCACGAGCAGACACTGGTGGCAGGGGTAGCTGTTGAGTCCACATCGGTGGGTGTACTCCTCTCCAAGCTCTGCTCAGCAGGACACAGATGCTGAACCTCGGGGGCCATCCTTTAAAAGGAGAATGATAGAGGGACAGCAGCACATTTGTGAGTTACTGGAACAGGTGCCATACACACCCTCCACAATAGCAGAGAGGATGGAGGAATCCACCTCCTGCATTAGTGGAATGGTGGCACAAGTATGTGCGGGAATGTCTGAGATAGCGGCACAGGTAAGTACAGGAATGTCTGCGATGGAGAGAAGGCTAGCCTGTAATGAGTTTCAAGCACGGCTCACAATGGAGTCCATTCAGACCCTGACAACAGCCGTGCGGACTCAAGGTGAACAACAGAAACTTTACAAGTGAGCTTCCAAGGCACATGTCCTCCAAACTGTGTCCAGTGATGTGGCCCTGGCCCAGGAGAGGGATGATGGCGATAGGGGAACATGGAAGTGGGGACGCCACTCCAAGCGCTCCCAAGTCTCACCCGTTGCCCCCCTCAACCAGTACCCAACATGCTGCCTCCTCTCCAGGTGGTCCAGTCTGCCCCTGCACAGGTGCAGGTGGAGCAGTCTTTCGCGGGGCCTTCACGGGCTCCAAAACCCTGAGGGCATAGGCCAAAAGCATCTCAACAGTCAGAACATGAGCAACCTGCCACTACCTCTGCTACAGCAACAGGGCATGCAGCAAGTAGAAGTAGTAGGATGTGAAAGGCTATGGTTTGGTGATCACAAAGGATATGCACAAGGGTGTCTGACAGACTGTCATATTTTTCATTTATATTTGTTTTTTGTTAAATTCCCATTAAATATTAGCATTCTCACCACTACTGCCACATCTTGCCCATTCTTGACTGCCTTTTGTGATAGCGCCCTTTCATGTGCTTCATCATGAACGGCGAGACTTGATGCCATCCAGTGGGTGCATGTGTAGTTGTAGGACTGTTTTGTGAAGGGGAGGGGGGCTAGTGTTGGCACTGCTCTTTCCAGGTGGTCTGGGGACTGGACTATCCTCACTTTGCAGATGTCCTTATGAGAATCGTTCAAGTATTAGTGACTCCCTGGCCTCACGATCAGCCAGGTAAGCCGCTGCTCTGCCGATGGGTTCCTCCTCCTCCTCCTGGTCCTCAATGTTGATGGCATATGAGGATGCGGGATGAGGGCAGGGCACCTCATCAACCGGTAACCCTCTCTGGTGCACCATGTTGTGCAGGACACAACAGACTATAATTCTGCCCACTCTCGTTGGTGCATATTGAAGCGCTCCCCCGGTCCGATCCAAGCACCGAAATCGCATCTTCACCAGTTCTATCGATGTGACTGTCGTATTAACGTTGTGCCTCGCTGATGGGGTTTCTCACAGGTGTCATGAGCTACGTGTGCATGGGATATCCTTTGGCTCGGAGGAGCCAGCCCTTAAGGCTGTTTGGTGTGTGGAAGAGGTTCGGGATGTTGGATTCCCGCAGAATGAATGAATCATGGCAGCTGCCAGGGAATCTGGCACATACGTGAAGAAATCTTTTCCAGTGGTTGCAAACGAGCTGCGCGTTGATGGAGTGATATCCCTTTCTGTTGATGAATACTCCTGGCTCGTGTGGAGGTGCTCGGATTGCTATATGCATGTAATCAATTGTACCTGTGAGAAGCCAGCCGAAGAGTGGAAACGCACTGTCCTCTCAGTCTGACTGAGGTCGTCCATGGGGAAGTTGACGTAGTGAGACGCCCTGCGAAACAAACTATCGGTAACTTGTCTTATGCACTTGTGGGGCAGACGATAAGAGACTCCGGCGATGTCACCGGTGGCATCCCGGAATGATCCGGAGGCGAAGAAGTTGAGGGCAGTGGTCACTTTAACTGCCACAGGCAATGCAATGCCACCAGGCCCAGCCTGGAGCAGCTCTGCATGAAAGAGGCTGCAAATATCTGCAAGCACCTGATGACTCACTCTCAGCCTTCATAGGCACTGCTCCTCAGAGAGGTCCAGGAAGCTCAGCCTCGGTCTGTAGACTCTCTCACGAGGGTAGTGCCTCCTGCGACGTCGGTCCCTCTGTTGTTCCCCTCTCCGCTTTTGTGGCGCACCTCTGCTTGGTGGAGCTGCAAGTGGCGGAAGTGCACGCCGTGCCTGGCGAGGATGGTGATGTTCCTCCTCCTCGGATGTATTGGTGAATGCAGCCTTTGTGCCCCTCCCATCCTGATGTCAGTTTGAAGGGGTCCAAAAAGTAGGTAAATATGTGTAAACAGAATAATTCTGAGTGTGAACCAAGAATTTTCAGTCTAAACACAAAGAACTCCCAGCCAAAAGTTTGTCTGAGAAAACTAAGTGCCCTGCCGCAATTACTCACCTTTTATCCTCCCATCTGTCAAACAGGGATTTAAATGGCCAAATGGCCGCCGGCTGCAACCCGCCTAGTTTCCCATGGCGTGCTTCACACAGCACGGGAAACACGTTGAGGCAGCGTTGAAATCGCTTCCCAGCATGATTAACAACATTAATGAAGATTCCAACAACTAAGTACTTTAATTCCTGGTTTAAATATCATTCCGCC
Organism: Heptranchias perlo; assembly: GCF_035084215.1. NCBI lineage: Eukaryota > Metazoa > Chordata > Chondrichthyes > Hexanchiformes > Hexanchidae > Heptranchias > Heptranchias perlo. The sequence continues at coordinate 37,099,603 of NC_090349.1, forward strand.
AGCTTTAATTGCTAGCGGAACTTCCGGGTTCGTGAACTGCTCGCGCACCCAGGTTAGAGCCAGGATTCCTTCCCGCTCCGGAAAGGCCCAATTTTGTTTGCTCCCCCACCCCCAACACACCTGGACTCCAAAAATCTAGTTATTTCATTAGATATTTCAAATCTCCAGAACCAAGTTAAAATGGTGCACGTATTATACTAAGTTCCTCAGGGCAGTGTTCAAGGCCCAACCATCTTCAGCTGCTTCATCAATGACCGTCCCTCCATCATAAGGTCTGAAGTGGGGATGTTCGCTGATGATTGCAGTGTTCAGTTCCATTCGCAACCCCTCAGATAATGAAGCAGTCCGTGCCTGCATGCAGCAAGACCTGGACAACATCCAGGCTTGGGCTGATAAGTGGCAAGTAACATTCGCACCACACAAGTGCCAGGCAATGACCATCTCCAACAAGAGAGAGTCTAGCCACCTCCCCATGACATTCAACGGCATTACCATCGCCGAATCCACCACCATCAACATCCTGGGAGTCACCATTGACCAAAAACTTAACTGGACCAGCCACATAAATACTGTGGCTACAAGAGCAGGTCAGAGGCTGGGTATTCTGCGGCGAGTGACTCACCTCCTGACTCGGAGCGGAGCTACAGGCGGGAGCGGACCTAGGAGAGAGCGCGGGACTCGGAGACTACTCAATGCCCAGGCTCGAGGGCCTACCCGCACTCGGAGCGGAGCTACAGGCGGGAGCGGACCTAGGAGAGAGCGTGGGACTCGAAGACTACTAAAGGCCCAGGCTCGAGGGCCTACCCGCACTCGGAGCGGAGCTACAGGCGGGAGCGGACCTAGGAGAGAGCGCGGGACTCGGAGACTACTAAAGGCCCAGGCTCGAGGGCCTACCCGCACTCGGAGCGGAGCTACAGGCGGGAGCGGACCTAGGAGAGAGCGCGGGACTCGGAGACTACTAAAGGCCCAGGCTCGAGGGCCAACCCGCACTCGGAGCGGAGCTACAGGCGGGAGCGGACCTAGGAAAGACCTATGTGAGTCTTTTTCCCCAGCGGGGAAGGAGCTTCGCGGGCTTTTTCAAAGGCAGGGGGCGGGGCCAATTCATTGGTACCCGTATATAGGTGGAGCGGTTGCTAAACCCGAGACACTACACTAGTAGTGACTCCCACCCTCCCACCTCCTCTAACCTTTTGGGGGGTACAGGGTAGGTTCGTTTTTATATTTTGTTTTCAGGGACTTAACTCCTGGACCTAAGATAAATAAGAAGCAAAAAGTAATCCAAAGTGGGACGTCACCAAGGAAGAGGTAAGTGATTGGTTGGTGAGTATTTTCCTGCTGAATTTGTCTAAGGTTAGAGTTTGTGGATTCTAGGGTCTCTGTTGTGTAGTGGTGGACTGCTGTTCAGCAAAGGCCCTTGAGTATACCTTTTAATTGAAGTGAAATTGGTGGGATTCATTTAATTTGAATTAATTAGTTAGTTAAAGGGTAAGTCATGTCAGGACAGCCCAGCCTCGTGTTATGCTCTTCCTGCTCTATGTGGGAAATCAGGGACCCTTCCGGTGTCCTTGACGACCATGTGTGCGGGAAATGTATCCAGCTGCAGCTACTGACAAACCGCATTGCGGCACTGGAGCTGCGGATGGATTCATTATGGAGCATTCGCGATGCTGAAAACGTCGTGGACAGCACGATGGTCACACCGCAGGTAAAGGTTGTACAGGCAGGAAGTGGGTGACCTCCAGGCAGAGTAAGAGGAGCAGTCAGGCAGTGCAGGGGTCCTCTGTGGCCGTCCCCCTCTCAAACAAATATACCGCTTTGGATATTGTTGAGGGGGATGACTTATCAGGGGAAGGCAGCAGCAGCCAACTTCCTGGCACCAGGGGTAGCTCTGCTGCACAGGCTGGGAGGAAAAAGAGTGGAAGAGCTATAGTGGTAGGGGATTCTATCGTAAGGGGAACAGACAGGCGTTTCTGTGGCCGTAAACGTGACTCCAGGATGGTTTGTTGCCTCCCTGGTGCCAGGGTCATGGATGTCACTGAGCGGCTTCAGGGCATTCTCAAGGGGGAGGGTGAGCAGGCAGAGGTCGTGGTCCACATTGGGACCAACGACATAGGTAGGAAGGGAGATGAGGTCCTGCATCAAGAATTTAGGGAGCTTGGTAGCAGATTAAAGAGCAGGACCTCAAAGGTTGTAATCTCTGGATTACTCCCAGTGCCACGGGCTAGTGAGTATAGAAATAGGAGGATAGAACAGATGAATGCGTGGCTAAAGAGTTGGTGCAGGAGGGAGAGTTTCAGTTTCCTGGATCACTGGGCCTGCTTCTGGGGAAGGTGGGACTTGTACAAGTCGGATGGGTTGCATCTGAACCAGAGCGGGACAAATATCCTTGCGGGGAGGTTTGCTAGCACTGTTGGGGGGGGTTTAAACTAACTTGGCAGGGGGATGGGATACAGAGTGGAGCTACAATAGGGGGTGATGTGCAGCCAAATATTGAGAAAAAAACAAGTCAGCTTGGAAGACAGGGCAAATATGTAAGAGCAAGGCTGGATGGCATCTATTTTAATGCAAGGAGTCTTGCGAATAAGGTGGATGAACTGAAGGTGTTGATAAACACATGGGAGTATGACATTGTTGCTGTCACAGAGACATGGTTGAGGGAGGGGCAAGACTGGCAGCTCAATATTCCGGGGTACAGAATCTTCAGGCGAGACAGAGGGGGAGGTATAAGAGGAGGGGGAGTCGCAATATTAATTAAAGAATCAATTACTGCCATAAGGAGGGATGATATATTAGCAGGTTCCTCTAATGAGGCCATATGGGTGGAGCTTAAAAACAAAAAGGGGGCAAGCACTTTGGTGGGGTACCACAGGGATCTGTGCTGGGGCCCTTGCTGTTTGTGGTCTGCATTAACGACTTGGATATGAATGTAAAAGGTATGATCAGTAAGTTCGCTGATGATACAAAAATTGGTAGGGTGGTAAATAGCGAGGAGGATAGCCTCAGTCTGCAGGACGATATAGATGGGTTGGTCAGATGGGCGGAACAGTGGCAAATGGAATTTAACCCGGAAAAGTGCGAGGTGATGCACTTTGGAGGGACTAACAAGGCAAGGGACTACACAATGAATGGGAGGACCCTAGGCAAGACAGAGGGTCAGAGGGATCTTGGTGTGCAAGTTCACAGATCCCTGAAGGCGGCGGAACAGGTAGATAAGGTGGTAAAGAAGGCATATGGGATACTTGCCTTTATTAGCCGAGGCATAGAATATAAGAGCAAGGAGGTTATGATGGAGCTGTATAAAACACTGGTTAGGCCACAGCTGGAGTACTGTGTGCAGTTCTGGTCGCCGCACTACAGGAAGGATGTGATCGCTTTGGAGAGGGTGCAAAGGAGATTCACCAGGATGTTACCAGGGCTGGAGCGCTTCAGCTATGAAGAGAGACTGGGAAGATTGGGTTTGTTTTCCTTGGAGCAGAGAAGGCTGAGGGGGGACATGATTGAGGTGTACAAAATTATGAGGGGCATAGATAGGATGGATACTAAGGAGCTTTTTCCCTTCGTTGTGGGTTCTATAACAAGGGGGCATAGATTCAAGGTAAAAGGCGGGAGGTTTAGAGGGGATTTGAGAAAGAACTTTTTCACCCAGAGGGTGGTTGGAGTCTGGAACTCACTGCCTGAGAGGGTTGTGGAGGCAGGAACCCTCACAACATTCAAGAAGCATTTGGATGAGCACTTGAAATGCCATAGCATACAAGGCTACGGACCAAATGCTGGAATATGGGATTAGATTAGACTGGGCTTGATGGCCGGCGCGGACACGATGGGCCGAAGGGCCTCTATCCGTGCTGTATAACTCTATGACTCCCCAAAGCCTTTCCACCATCTACAAGGCACAAGTCAGGAGTGTGATAGAATACTCTCCGCTTGCCTGGATCAGTGCAGCTCCATCAACACTCCAGAAACTCAAAACAATCCAGGACAAAGCAGCCCGCTTGATTGGCACCCCATCCACCACCTTAAACATTCACTCCCTCCACCACTAGCGCACCATGGCTGCAGTGTGTACCATCTACAAGATGCACTGCAGCAATTCACCAAGACTTCTTCGTCAGAACCTCCCAAACCCGCGACCTCTACCACCTAGAAGGACAAGGGCAGCAGGCGCATGAGAACACCACCACTTGCACGTTCCCCTCCAAGTCACATACCAACCTGACTTGGAAATATATCACCGTTCCTTCATTGTCACTGGGTCAAAATTCTGGAACTCCCTACCTAACAGCACTGTGGGAGAACCTTCACCACACGGACTGCAGCGGTTCAAGAAGGCGGCTCACCACCACCTTCTCAAGGGCAATTAGGGATGGGCTTTTCCAACGACGTCCATATCCCATGAATGAATTTTTAAAAATGTGCACCACAGAGGATCCCACCAGGTAAATACATCCAATAATAATTCAACTCTAACAGCTTAACCAGCAGTTGAGACTTCCTGTTTAGAATCAAAATATCTATATTGGCCTACTGTTTTTTCTTTTGACTGAATGAATTTGTAAGTTTAATCATTAGAATAATATTTTCATAGAACAAGCTAAGTTGTTGCATGTTATGAAACCTCAGAGGTATCTTTGCTTACCTGGTGGTGTCTTTCTCCTGTGGAACAGGACAGGTTATTGTCCCATTGGCTGTTAGAAGAGCTGCAGCCAGACACACACAATATGCAGCACTGGATCCCAGCCCAGCTCCTGTTGGAAGTTCAGACCAAACCAGAATTTCCACACTTGGCAACTCCCTGCAATTAAAAAAATAGCAATTAATAACTAATAATCCAAAATCAGCACAATATTATTTCAGGAGCTTTGCTTGCTTCACTAAAATAGGTTGGAGTCTTAGAAGTTGCATATTTTCTCAACATCAGATTTCTACTGTTCCTCATTTCTTTCCACACAATCACTGTAAATGGTTCCCCTGCCTCCTTGAACAACATTCCAGGAAAAAAAAGTAATCAAAATGGCACCAAAAGTTATGAGCAGCTGAAAGTGTGTACCTTAAAAGTGAAGTACCAGGTAACATTGCTGACGTATTAAACAAGTTCAGAGTTTTCCGATAGCTCAGTGACGCACCACATGGTGTGGTACTGAGCCGTACTGATCAGGAAGGTGCCAGGTTCAGTCCTTTGGTAGTGTTGAGGGTCAGTCTCAGCAAGGACGTTACAATTGGCCTAACTCCAGGTTAAGAAACGGTTAATCAGCCAGGGTTCTCGCTCCTGAATCACCATCCTTTTGATTTGTACACGTGAGAATGTCGGGTGAGGACAGAATAAATGCCAACCTGTGCCTGCCAACACTCACCATCTAGGATCACACATAAAGAATGACCACTTGGGTGTGTTACTGGAGGACTGCAGGCAACTATGGAACCATACTATAACTTGTTTCACTGCTTTCAGGAGGAGAAGAAAAAATTGGAAAAAATAAAAATTACTTCCTTTGCCAAAAATGAGTCCTGGCATACCTATAACCCTGTCCCACTGAAGACATGGGACATCAGCTGTAATAATGCCTCCAGTGACTCACAGAGCAAACTTACTGATAGCAGCAGAGATAAAGGTAGCTTCAATCTAGTCTCATGGGTTTGTTCCTAAAACTGTATTTCTGCTAATTATTTGAGCAGTACCTTTTACACATTTCATATATTTGCCTACATATTTCTCCCTCCAATTCCTTCCCACTATTTGGTGGTCTGTACTATACTCCCAATAGTGTGACCCATAACTTCCTATCCTTTATCTCAAAACGTATTCTGTTTCTAGCCCTTTGTTGGTTATGTCCTTTCTTGCTATTGCCTTTATGTTGTTTCTGATTAACTCAGCTATCCCACCTCCCCTTTTTCCTTCCCTATCAATTCAAAATACATTGCAGCCTGCAATATTTAACTGCTAGTCCTGTCATGTCTGCAGCCATTTTGGTTATCTCCATTACATCTATTTCCTCCTTTTAATTACTGCCTCCAATTCCTGTGTTTTCTTGCTATAGAGGCAATTTAATATTTGCTTATTTTTGTCAGATATTTTATTATTACTTCCTATAACCATTTATGTTCCGAATATTTATATTATTTTTATCTCTATGACTGACCTTTGCTCGCATCCCTTCTTTTTCTTATCTTTAGGTTACAATTATATCCACCCGAACTCTCTCTCAGTGCAGGTGTATTTATTATACACCTTCACTGGGAGCTCTACTTGTACAACCTAAAAGTGCCCCTAGCAGCTGGAACAATTACACCAATCTACCACCTGTCCTGATGCAACCATCAAAATTGGTGCCAAGCTGAATGGTATCTTTCATACTGCAATGAATTAATGGGATAGAAAGAACTCAATACCTAGAGCTGCTGGAGATAGCACCATATAGATAAAGGAAGCAGAGGATACTGAGGCTCCTTGCGTCCGTGCAGCCTTCTGGAATTCCTGCAAACTGTCTCAGTCGCTCCACCTGTTCTTGGCTCGCAGCCTTTGGGTTCAGGACATCAGCTACAAAAAGAAAACAATCAGCATCATTAGTGGGGCTAATGGGAAGTCAGTCTGTTAACACTAAAACTGTTCTGCGCCACTACTTTTTTTTAAAAAAAGGAACACCAGAAGCAACAGACTTCATGCTGCTCCTGTCCCTTTGCTTATCAAAGAAATTGTACGGATTCATTGTTAAGAGAAATAACATATAGAATCAGGTATGAGTAATTACAATTCAATTAACATTATGTATTCTTTACTGAAAGGGGTTTAAGATATTGCGCCAAGCATGGTAGTGGAGAAAAAAAGATTAGTTGCATGCCAACATGCTAACAATGGGAAAGTTAGAATACCAGAAGTATGAGCTTCAAAGACTCAAATAACCATTTTTTCCACGAATTACTTTTCTTACATTGGCAGCATGTATGGTTCGTTAAGATGCAAGATCTACATTTACAAATAATGGAATAAATTGACAAAATAAAAAACAACTTTCATTTATATAGTGCCTTTAACGTAGAAAAATGTCCCAAGGCGCTTAATAATCAGGACGGCAATCTGATCAAATGGTTCATAGGACAGTGAAGTTCTCAAAGGCTTGTAACTTGTCTAAACCAGTTCCAGCAGGTGTACTTTTCTCTAGTTGCTAGTGTCAGTGCAAACGTCAGTGTATGTTTCTCTTAGATTAGTAACCAGAGCTAAATACTTCACAAGACATTTTTCAGCTAATAGTAGCTCTTGGAGATTTTCTTTTTTTAAAAAAAAAGACAGCTGGATGTCACTAAGCTGAAGAGTCTCCAAACCTAACTACTAACATATCGAGATCTGTAAAATTTCTGTTTGCCCACTCTCTGCCCCTAGCGACATACCCTATCCTATTTAAATCCAAAGAACTTGCATACAGGTTGGAAAACCCTAGACTAGGGACCCCAAAAGTGCATAGGGATGCTGTTGGAGCTTAACCAGCTAAAGAGCACCGGGTACTGCTAAGCTTCCAACTGCACATTCAACTAGGACAAGCATATCCATCAAGCAATTGGTTGCAGGGTTACCTGAAGCAGAGTATGAAGAATGGCACGATCACCCTAAAAAAAGTGAGAACGTTGCCATCATCCTCCTGACCACAGCTTAGATATACAGCATATCCCCTATTCATTTTGAGATCCCTTCTTGAGCCATGCAAAACTACAATACCACATTTGGGGCACACACCACCATATTCCACTGGTTAGTCCATTGTTCAAGTTGGTGGGTGGAATGTACTGGTTCCCTAGGTGAATTAGCCAATAACTTGGTGAAATGGAGTGCCATACTTTCAAAAATGCCTGAAATGGACGCTCCAAGTCTATCCTTCACGATACACATCACTGAAGGAGACAATGAATAGAATAGGCGCCGATGGGCAATCTTACTTTATCATACTTAAATCCTCTTTCAACAAAGACAGGTTGAGTGCGCTCTTCATCTACCCATACTTGGAACTTGGAGCTAAGGTACACAAGCCTGATAAAATCGAAGATTTAACCATGTACTCCCATGGTTTCTAGCTTCTTCATGATGTCTGAATGAAGCAACTGGTGGAAATTCTTTCAAATAAAAGGAAATTGACGAAAGTGGGTGTTGCCTTGAATCTTACAACATTCTGCAATCTTATGAAAAGCCACCACCTATTGTTCACATTCCTCATGAGTGAAATTCTCTCTGTTCTTTTCTGATTATTCCATGTGCCTCTACAGCATGTTATATACAAACCATGACAACTAAGGAAACACCTTAACAGCCACAGATATCAGTGAGATTCTTTGCTAGTTTTTGGACTCACTAGAATTCCTCTTCTTGAGGATCGAGGCCACAAGCATATTCTAATGTGATGATAGTCACACTGTAGGATTAAAGGCTGATTAACAAAAATTGACATGGCTAGTAAATAGATTAGGAATGACTTTATAATTCAATGTATACTATACTGTATAAAGTAATAAATAAAGTTACATACCAGTCATCTAGGTTAGCTCAATTCCACATTCCAGAATAAATTATGTTTAAATCACCATGTTTTCTCTAATTTTCCTCTTTCTCCACTTTTGACAATCCTGACTGAGAGGACAGGTATCCTGCATCTACCCCTCTGCCAATGTTGCTCTGAACTGACTGCCAGGATATAAGCAAGATTCTCTTCCCTGAGATTGTTCCTGCACTGTGCACTGGTGTTCCCATGGGCTGTGCCACTATGCAGGCTCATGCCTTTATGAATTAATGTCTCTTCCTCTCCCCTCAAAAAACTTACTGTGACAGGTGCGTGTCCTTTATCCATTACAATGCTGTTCATTTTGTTGCATCTTACCATCAATTGCTGTCAGCAGGAACTGGAGGGCAGCAGGTTTCCAACTCAGATGGGCGTCAATATTTGGTAAATTTAATTGTACATTTTGATCAGAACATGGTCGTATCCGGAGATATGTTTTTAAGTTTAAGCTGACTGCCAGAGCCACCTATAATCACAAAGAGATAGTGTGAGTAACTTGGTATTACAAAAAAAATAGCATGCATCGCTGCAAGCCCTTGACTTGCAGAACATGAAAGTCAGCGATGGGTGAGTCTCTCTCTGTTGCATTAATAATGCCAAGTAAAAGCATTTAGTTTTTAGGTGCTGGTTGATAGCTGCCATAACACTCATTTTTTGAAGGAAAATGACAAACAAATGGCCCTTACAACTGCATCATAAAAAAATCGAATACATGGGAGCGATTGCACATAGGACAAGCTATTGCTCAGAAATTAGAATTTTCATTGCCTCTATGACTTCTTATGCGAAACTATAATAATCAGCTAATAAATCAAGTGAAAGGACATTGAAATGAAACATTAACTCTGTTTCTCTCTCCACAGACTCTGCCTGACCTTCTGAGTGTTTCGAGCATTTTCTGTTTTTATTTTTAATCAGACTGTGAGGGAGGCCGTATGCCTTAGTGGCCCTTGACTTTCAAAAAACTTTTCATAAAGTATTGCATGAGGCTCCTTTACAAACTAAGAACAGCTATCAAAAGTAAGACAGACATAAATTAGTAATTAGTTAAAGGGAAGGAACCGGAGACTAGTCATAAGATGAGTTAGGTTATAACGGTAAGTGGGGTGTCCCAGAGGTCTGCACTGTGAACCCTCCAGTTCCAGCTATACACAAATTGCCACTGTATCACAGTCTCAATGCAAAATAATTACATTTGCAGAGGACACCAAACTAGTAACCAGTGGACTCAGGAGTCATCTAAGAACAAGTGGCACATGTACTCCATGAAGGGGTAGAACTTAGCAAGGGAGGAGTTGAAAGGGACCTAGGTACAAATAGTGCACAAATGAGCAATGTTGTCAGAGGGACAAGCTGCAAGGAACAACTTAAGTCTTGAAAACAAGCATCTCATAGACTCTATAGAGATATACTATCCGAAACAATACTTTCAGAAACGTTAGAGGAAGCCAAAAGGCACAGGTTTAAAGTTGTGATGGGCAATTTCAGGGCAGGTGTCAAGAAGTATTTCTTTACACAGTGAGTGATCAACAGCTGGACAGGGTTGCCAGCAAGAGTGGCTGAAGCCAGAACACTGGACTTGTTTAAGAAACAACTAGATACTGTTGTGGAAAGAGGGTGGAATTGGTATTTTGGAAGGACGAGATAAAATGGTCTTAAGGGCCTTCTATATCCAAACCTAGTGATATATACAGCATAAATGTAGAAATTCAAGGCACTTATTTGAGGATGCTGAACTGTGTCAAATCACTCGTCCCCATTAGAAGGCAGCAATTTCATCGACTGGTTCAGATGGCACTTACAAACTTCCCAAATTTCTCTTGCATTTCTTTGACATCACCTGAACCTCCTTGATGAGATTAATGCCTTGAAATCAAACCTAATCATATGGGTTGCTTTTTAGTGAGACTGCCTCTTTTAAAAAGATGATCCTGATTTACCTTTCCATAGACCACAGCATGCTCTCCATGCAAAATAACCTTCCCCGGAGCAGATATAATCAATGTCTTGTTTGCCATTGTGTAAAGCGTGTCCTAAAACAGATAAATTTTAACTTCACTTTTTTAAAAAAAATTAACCCATTAACTCCTTGATTCAGATCATTTGTTAAAATCAGGAACAGTCAAAATCAAATTATGACAGAAGCTTTGAGCAAGACTACACACTGATTAAAAGATATTTCAATACAATGTCCCTACAGCAGTAAATATGCAGAACAAACTTTTTTTAAAAATTTGCTGGCAAAGCTGAGAATGCCACATTTATTCACCATCTCTAGTTGCCCTGAGAAGGTGGTGGTGTAGGGCCATGAACCATGGCGGGTCTTCTGGTGATGGTACTCCCATGGTGGCGTTACGTAGGACACAAAAAAACTTGCATTTATATAGTGCCTTTCACAACCTCCGGATGTCCCAAAGCGTTTTGCAGACAATTAATTACTTTTTGCAGCATAGACATTGTTGTAATGTAGGCAATGCAGTAGCCAATTTGCGTACAGCAATGTCCCACAAACAGCAGTGCGATAATGACCAGATAATCTGTTTTTTTGGTGATGTTGGTTGAGGGATAAATATTGGCCAGGCCACTGGGGAGATCTACCCTGCTCTTCTTTGAATACCGTCACAGGATCTTTTACTTCCACCTGAGAAGGCAGGTATAGCGGCCGAAAGGCAGCACCTCCGGCAGTGCAGCACTCCCTCAGTACTGCACTGGAGTGTCAGCCTGGATTATGTGCTCAAATCTCTGGAATGGGACTTGAACCCACAACCTTCTGATTCACTCAAGGGGAAAGAGGTTTTTTTAAAATTCGTTCATGGGATGTGGGCGTCGCTGGCCATCCCTAATTGCCCTGCAGAAGGTGATGGTGAGCCGCTACCGGCTGAGCCACAGCTGACACCTTGGCTAGAGCGAAGTCATTCCGCCTACTCTCTCACTTGTCCCGATCACATTTTACATGCTGTTTGTTCATTTGATTTCAGCCATTTGACGTGTTCTGTCAGGCGCTGTGCGTTTCCAACATTTTCTGATTGAATGTATTTCAAGCTACTTTCGATTGAACAGATATCGGATTAGGAAGAGGGGTTGGAGGAGGGGGGGGGGAGGTGACAATGGAGACCGTTCAGCTACTTACATCGATATAACGCTCTTTAACTTGGCAAACCCTTCACCCGCGAGCCCCGCACCGCCCAACCTCCTCTGGCCTCTCGCGCCGGCTTTGACGGTTGCGCCGTTACGTCTCCGTCTCTCGAGCCCACGCCTGTGGGGGTGGGATCCATTCCAGACAACCAATGGAATGGAATCAGAGGATTAGTTGTCCTGTCAATCAAACCTATTTACAACCAATCAACATTTTAGTCGCATCTCAGCCAATCACTATAACAAATTATAGCGAGTCAAAGAACAGGCGGTTTTTTTCTATTAGTCATTTCCAGCCAATCGGTTGAGAGCACCGTGGACCAATTAGCTTGTCGGGTTGATCAACTGTCGAACTAAGGACCAATGAGGCGGATGAGCTGAGCGGGTACTGTCGGACGCTGGCCAATGAGGTTGTGAGCCCCGCCCCCCCGGCGCGGGGTCGCGCGATGGCCTGACTGCGCGCGCCGGCAGCTGGGGCGGAGGTTGTTAAATGTCCTCGAGTTGTGTCAGGTTGGTTGGTTGTGTGCGCCGTTCCTGTGGAGCGGCGACCTGGTTATGGAGCAGGCGAAGTTACTGCAGCATGGACGGGGATAGGTGAGCACCAGGCTGAGGAGGACATTCCTGCAATCTCAATACTGGTACCTTGGTATCAGCTCAGGCTGCTGCAGTGCCTTCATTACAGACCTTTTCCCCTTTTGTTTATAAATAGGTGATGGAACCAGATAGGCCCGGCTAATGATGTTAATTGGGTATGATGTTTGTGGTTCTTTTCTGTGACAAAAACAGATCTTTTCATGACGATGGAGCCCCCTTTAATAACATATGACCAAGTTCCAACTATCAATTATTAAGTTTAATATGTATTAAAAAGTGTGTGTGGATGTAAAATTTCATTGCAGATGCAACACACAATCTTAAAAAGAACACAAAGGTTACTTTATACTTTTAACCTGGAGTTGAAACTGACCAGTGCTTTACAATTTGAAAACTCTTTGACCAAACAACAATTAAACACTGAGCTTGTGTTTACTTAACAATTAGACTATGTTGCCTTAATACATTGTCTATTTCATGCTGCAAAATCCCTGTGAGCAATACCATGGGAAGCCTTTTAAAAAGAAATATCTCCCATGGTGTTGCACATGAAGAAAGTCTTGCATTTATGTAGTGCCTTTCAAGACCTCCAGATGTGCTGAAGTGTACAGTCACTGTACATAGTGCATTGGATTTGTTTGCTATATAATGTAATATGTTATTAGGGTCACTGACATGATTGAATAAATCAAATTTCATTTTTAAGTGTAAGAAATGCTAGTGATAATTTTGGGTATATTTACATGAAAACTAAATCAGTGACCTTGGTTACTATCAAAAGTTAGTTTAACTGTGTAGTTAGTCTTATTTCTTGCACTTTTAAAGTTCAGGATATAGGGGAAGATATTCCATGGAGGCAGATGGTAGGAATTGTGTGTAGCTGTGTTGGGGTTAGAGGGGGGGGATCATAGAATGTGGGGAAGAGTATGAGGATCTGGGAGAACAGTTGAGAGGGAGGGGTGGTCAGGTGTTTGGGCATGCTGGGGAGGGAGTATCAGGTTTTGGAGGAGACTATGGCTGAATTGGGAAGAGGCCTAGGGAGGGAGAGGTGGGAGAGATATAGTAGTGTTGGGAGATGGACTTAGGGTGTGGCAACACTGGGCTGACAGTAGTTGGGTGTGGGAGTGTGTGTGTGTGTGTGTGTGTGTGTGGGTGGGAGAGTGTGTGTGTGTGTGTGGGTGGGAGAGTGTGTGTGTGTGTGGGTGGGAGAGTGTGTGTGTGTGTGTGGGTGGGAGAGTGTGTGTGTGGGTGGGAGAGTGTGTGTGTGTGTGTGTGGGTGGGAGAGTGTGTGTGTGTGTGTGTGGGTGGGAGAGTGTGTGTGTGTGTGGGTGGGAGAGTGTGTGTGTGTGTGTGTGGGAGAGTGTGTGTGTGTGTGTGGGAGAGTGTGTGTGTGTGTGGGTGGGAGTGTGTGTGTGTGTGTGTGGGAGAGTGTGTGTGTGTGTGGGTGGGAGTGTGTGTGTGTGTGGGTGGGAGAGTGTGTGTGTGTGTGTGGGTGGGAGAGTGTGTGTGTGTGTGTGGGTGGGAGAGTGTGTGTGTGTGTGTGGGTGGGAGAGTGTGTGTGTGTGTGTGGGTGGGAGAGTGTGTGTGTGTGTGGGTGGGAGAGTGTGTGTGTGTGTGTGTGTGGGTGGGAGAGTGTGTGTGTGTGTGTGGGTGGGAGAGTGTGTGTGGGTGGGAGAGTGTGTGTGTGTGTGTGTGTGTGTGTGGGAGAGTGTGTGTGTGTGTGTGTGTGGGTGGGAGTGTGTGTGTGTGTGGGTGGGAGTGTGTGTGTGTGTGGGTGGGAGTGTGTGTGTGTGTGGGTGGGAGAGTGTGTGTGTGTGGGTGGGAGAGTGTGTGTGGGTGGGAGTGTGTGTGTGGGAGTGTGTGTGTGGGAGTGTGTGGGAGTGTGTGTGTGTGTGTGGGTGGGAGTGTGTGTGTGTGTGTGGGTGGGAGTGTGTGTGTGTGTGTGTGTGGGTGGGAGTGTGTGTGTGTGTGTGGGTGGGAGAGTGTGTGTGTGTGTGGGTGGGAGAGTGTGTGTGTGTGTGTGGGTGGGAGAGTGTGTGTGTGTGTGGGTGGGAGAGTGTGTGTGTGTGTGGGTGGGAGAGTGTGTGTGTGTGGGTGGGAGTGTGTGTGTGTGTGGGTGGGAGTGTGTGTGTGTGGGTGGGAGAGTGTGTGTGTGTGGGTGGGAGAGTGTGTGTGTGTGTGGGTGGGAGAGTGTGTGTGTGTGGGTGGGAGAGTGTGTGTGTGTGGGTGGGAGAGTGTGTGTGTGTGTGGGTGGGAGAGTGTGTGTGTGTGTGGGTGGGAGAGTGTGTGTGTGTGTGGGTGGGAGAGTGTGTGTGTGGGTGGGTGGGAGAGAGAGTGTGTGTGTGGGTGGGTGGGAGAGTGTGTGTGTGTGTGGGTGGGTGGGAGAGTGTGTGTGTGTGGGTGGGTGGGAGAGTGTGTGTGTGTGTGGGTGGGTGGGAGAGTGTGTGTGTGTGGGTGGGTGGGAGAGTGTGTGTGTGTGTGGGTGGGTGGGAGAGTGTGTGTGTGTGTGTGTGGGTGGGAGAGTGTGTGTGTGTGTGTGTGTGTGGGAGAGTGTGTGTGTGGGTGGGAGAGTGTGTGTGTGTGGGTGGGAGGGAGTGTGTGTGTGGGTGGGAGGGAGTGTGTGTGTGGGTGGGAGGGAGTGTGTGTGTGGGTGGGAGGGAGTGTGTGTGTGGGTGGGTGGGAGTGTGTGTGTGGGTGGGTGGGAGTGTGTGTGTGTGTGTGTGGGTGGGAGTGTGTGTGTGTGTGGGTGGGAGTGTGTGTGTGTGGGTGGGAGTGTGTGTGTGTGTGTGTGTGGGTGGAGGGATTTGGGGGCAACTGACAAAACCGTGCAGTGATGGGAGTTTTCTTGTGGTGGGTTGGCAATGGGGGTGATGTTTGGTTATTCAGTGTGATTGTGGGAGTGGTGAGAAGCGGCAGCAGGAAGTGGGGAGGGGGTGAAAGATTTGGATGCTCAAGACAGGGAAAGGTCACAGTGGGAGAAGGCAGCAGTGGGTGGGATTTCCTGAGCAGTGAGTTGGGGAAACCTGCATATTCAAAAAAAAATGATGAGAGTATTTTAAATAACAAGTTTTCCCATGTTACTGTTCTGAAGAGATTCCACTCCACTGCACACACACACACACACACACACACACACACACTTGATCACAATTGGCCCTTTGCTCTGTTATATTCAAACCTAAAGCAGGCCTTAAGAATGGGTGTCGGGGTTCAGTCATGGAGGCTGGGAGTAGTTGTGCTGGGGGGGGGGGGGATAGGATTTCTTAATTGGTGTTGAGTGTTGTTTAAAATAGAAACTTAGCTGAATATATGTTTATGTATGTATATGTGTATATGTTTCCCTTCTGCCAGGGGAGCTCTTTGAACAAATACGCCCTCTTGACCCAACCTGAACCAAGCCTTGAGTTCTAAAAACTCCTCTTATTCCTCCCAAAAGCATTCCCAATCTGTCTTTCCAAAAAATCTTCACTCTTAAAATCAGTATTGGAAGTTGGTTCCCAGCAATGGCTAGTTTGAAGGCATCATCTGCCCCAGTAATGTATCTTAATCTCATCTTCTGTAGCATGAACTACCCCTTCCATGACCAACCTGACCTCAGTGCTCCTGGGCTAGGAAAGGAAAAAAAGAGCCATCATTCCCCAACAAAGTGACACTGAGGCCGGTAGCAGCACCCCACTTGCTGTCCCAGCTGAGATCAGCTAACTGGAAGAGAGTAGAGATTGAATGTGGGATCTTCTGGTTTGCATTTTTTTTGTATTTATTCATGGGATGTGGGCATCGCTGGCAAGGCTAGCATTTATTGCCCATCCCTAATTGCCCTTGAGATGGTGGTGGTGAACTGCCGCCTTGAACCGCTGCAGTCGGTGTGGTGAAGGTTCTCTCACAGTGCTGTTAGGTACGGAGGTCCAGGATTTTGACCCAGTGACGATGAAGGAACGGCGATATACTTCAAAGTCGGGATGGTGTGTGACTTGGAGGGGAATGTGCAGGTGGTGGTGGTCCCATGTGCCTGCTGCCCTTGTCCTTCACGGTGGTAGAGGTCACGGGTTTGGGAGGTGCTGTCGAAGAAGCCTTGGCGAGTTGCTGCAGTGCATCCTGTGGATGGTACACAGTGTGCCAGTGGTGAAGGGAGTGAATGTTCAGGGTGGTGGATGGGGTGCCAATCAAGCGGGCTGCTTTGTCCTGGATGATATTGAGCTTCTTGAGTGTTTTTGGAGCTGCACTCATCCAGGCAAGTGGAGAATATTCCATCGCACTCCTGACTTGTGCCTTGTAGATGGTGGAAAGGCTTTGGGGAGTCAGGAGGTGAGTTACTCGCTGCAGAATACCCAGCCTCTGACCTGCTCTTGTAGCGACAATATTTATATGGCTGGTCCAGTTAAGTTTATGGTCAATGGTGACCCCCCAGGATGTTGATGGTGGGGGATTCAGCGATGGTAATGCTGTTGAATATCAAGGGGAGGTGGTTAGACACTCTCTTGTTGGAGATGGTCATTGCCTGGCACTTGTCTGGCGCGAATGTTACTTGCCTCTTATGAGCCCAATCCTGGATGTTGTCCAGGTCTTGCTGCATGCGGGCTCGGACTGCTTCATTATCTGAGGGCTGCAAATGGAACTGAACACTGTGCAATCATCAGCGAACGTCCCCACTTCTGACCTTATGATGGAGGGAAGGTCTTTGATGAAGCAGCTGAAGATGGTTGGGCCTAGGAATCTGCCCTGAGGAACTCCTGCAGCAATGTCCAGGGGCTGAGATGATTGGCCTCCAACAACCACTACCATCTTCCTTTGTGCTAGGTATGACTCCAGCCACTGGAGAGTTTTCCCCCTGATTCCCATTGACTTCAATTTTACTAGGGCTCCTTGGTGCCACACTGGGTCAAATGCTGCCTTGATGTCCAGGGCAGTCACTCTCGCCTCACCTCTGGAATTCAGCTCTTTTGTCCATGTTTGGACCAAGGCTGTAATGAGGTCTGGAGCCGAATGGTCCTGGTGGAACCCAAACTGAGCATTGGTGAGTAAGTGCTGTTTGATAGCACTGTCGATGACACCTTTGATCACTTTGCTGATGATTGAGAGTAGACTGATGGTGCGGTAATTGGCCGGATTGGATTTGTCCTGCTTTTTGTGGACAGGACATACCTGGGCAATTTTCCACCTTGGTAGCTGTACTGGAACAGTTTGGTTAGAGGTGCAGCTAGTTCTGGAGCACAAGTCTTCAGCACTACAGCCGGGATGTTATTGGGGCCCATAGCCTTTGCTGTATCCAGTGCACTCAGCCATTTCTTGATATCACGCGGAGTGAATTGAATTGGCTGAAGACTGTCTTCTGTGATGGTGGGGATATCGGGAGGAGGCCGAGATGGATCATCCTCTTGGCACTTCTGGCTGAAGATGTTTGCAAATGCTTCAGCCTTGTCTTTTGCACTCACGTGCTGGACTCCACCATCATTGAGGATGGGGATGTTTACAGAGCCTCCTCCTCCCGTTAGTTGTTTAATTGTCCACCACCATTCATGACTGGATGTGGCAGGACTGCAGAGCTTTGATCTGATCCGTTGGTTGTGGAATCGCTTAGCTCTGTCTATAGCATGTTGCTTCTGCTGATTTGCATGCATGTAGTCCTGAGTTGTAGCTTCACCAGGTTGGTACCTCATTTTTAGGTGCGCCTGGTGCTGCTCCTGGCATGCACTTCTACACTCCACATTGAACCAGGGTTGATCCCCTGGCTTGTTGGTTATGGTAGAGTGAAGAATATGCCAGGCCATGAGGTTACAGATTGTGCTTGAATACAATTCTGCTGCTGATGGCCCACAGCTCCTCATGGATGCCCAGTTTTGATCTGTTAGATCTGTTCTGAATCTATCCCATTTAGCACGGTGATATTGCCACATGACACGTTGGATGGTGTCCTCAGTGCGAAGGTGGGACTTCGTCTCCACGAGGACTGTGCTGTGGTCACTCCTACCAATACTGTCATGGACAGATGCATCTGCGACAGGTAGATTGGTGAGGACGGGGTCAAGTAGGTTTTTCCCTTGTGTTGGTTCACTCACCACCTGCCGCAGGCCCAGTCTGGCAGCTGTGTCCTTCAGGGCTCGGTCAGTAGTGGTGCTACCAAGCCACTCTTGGCGATGGACATTGAAGTTCCCCACCCAGAGTACATTCTGTGCCCTTGCTACCCTCAGTGCTTCCTCCAAATGGTGCTCAATATGGAGGAGGACTAATTCATCAGCTGAGGGAGGACGGTAGGTGGTAATCAGCAGGAGGTTTCCTTGCCCATGTTTGATCTGATGCCATGGGGTCCAGAGTCAATGTTGAGGACTCCCAGGGCCACTCCCTCCTGACTGTATATCACTGTACCGCCACCTCTGGTGAGTCTGTCCTGCCAGTGGGACAGGACATACCCAGGGATGGTGATGGAAGAGTCTGGGACGTTGGCTGAAAGGTATGATTCCGTGAGTGTGGCTATGTCAGGCTGTTGCTTGACTAGTCTGTGGGACTATGTAGCACATTGGTTGATGCATTACCAACTAAATCTTGGGAGGAGTATCCAGATTTTTGCTGTACTTTGGGGCTAGCCTGTGATCTCACAGTTAATGAGTTGCTCCAATTTTATTTATCTTGTTTTGTTTTGCAGTTCTAATGCCAAAACAGAGAAGCCCAAGACTCCAAAGATTTACACAAAAACAGGAGATAAAGGTTTGCGGTGATATTAAAGGATCTGTTTGCTCGAATGCCGAGAGAGTTTAAAGCTGCTCCACTAGATTCAATAAAGGAAATGCAATGGATAGACAGAAGATTTCAAGCTGATTTATAAAATAAAGAAATATTATCTCAATATAATAGAAAGTTATTTTTTTTTAAGTTACAGCACAGAATTAGGCCATTCGGCTCAACTGGTTTATGTCGGCGTTTATGCTCCACACGAGCCTTGTCTTGTGTGTTTGAAAAAAAAAATGAAATTGTCCTTTTAAAGTATCCTTTAAACTTAAGACACATGATGTCCACACCTTGTTCCAATGTAAGTGAAAAGAAAATTGTTGAGCAGCAATTGTTGCAAAACTTTATTTATTTGTTAAATTAATTTTCAGAATGCTGAGCCATACCTGGGCCACGAATGATCGGCTGTCTTGCCCCTAGTCCTCTGAGCAGGCCATCAAGAGGCATGAGAGTGGTTCAGATTCTCCTGACAGTTCTCCTGGGATTAGGAACTACCATTATTATTGGAGATGATAGTAGTGACACCAAGTGCCCTAATGTGCTGTATCACCATTGGATTGGACAGTTTGATTAGACTGCTGGTATTTTCCTATATTCATTCTTTGTACTCTTTAATTTTTTAAAGTATACAAGGAGGGATATAAATCAGTCTTGGTGGTAGTGTAAAATGAGCAATAGCGAATCGATAACCTGGTTTGAGTTCCCCCTGATTTTTTTTTCTTTTCCGATGACTTCAGTGCTACCGGCCAGTACAAATTTTTACCCCAGAGCGTCTTGAGGTGGTGTTTGTTCCTTACGTCTTTCGTAATTTCCATGTTTTGAAAGGGTTTTCCAGCACATTCACTGGGGAGCGCAGGCGAAAGGATGATAATGTGTTTGAAGCTTTGGGCAGTACGGATGAATTGACGTCTGCAATCGGGTATGTAACTCTTAACACTTAGAGGGTATTTGGAGCAATTTAGAAACTTGTGCTGGTGGCAGACCTATATTTCTCGTACTTCTTAAGAGCTGCAGGCACGGCCCAGTGAGCCATTCAGTCCAGGAAGGTTCAATCCTTAGTGTGCCGTTAGATTATCTCAGTCAGAGCAGCAGGTGAGGCACTGTAATTGGCTGCAGTGCTCCTGAGCTACGGAGGGGGGAAAGTTACTCAATATTTTCGCCCCTCCCCCAGGTCGAAATTGCCTTTATTGGGATATTGGATAAGGACAGATTATACTTGCTTGTGATGCCTCCCTTGGTTGAATCATCTGGCACTCACTGTTTAAACATGAAGAATGGCCAGTTGGATGAGGTACTAGAGGGCAGCCGGCACCCTTGGAAACAAATGAGCAGGAGCTGTCATCTTTGGGAGAGAAGGGGAGAAAATACAGGAGGGGTGGGGGGGGGGGGGGGGGGGAGGAGAGGTGCAAAAGGGGAAAAAATAATGTACTATTCCAAACCATCAGAAATCATCTTGAGTTGTCATTGCCTCACTTTTTTCTGCAATAAACTAACAGACTGGGAGTGCAGTGTGTTGGCATATCGTCCTTTCATTGATGGGATCTTGGATTTAAATTCAGCCCTGACTGATGGTACATGGATGTGAACATTTCTTCCACTTTTCACAGCCAGTATGACCATCGAGCACTCCCAGGGTCAGGCACAGTAATTAGGGCATAAACCTCCCACCTCCACTCTGCCCTGATCATGCCCCTTAATCCTAACCTCAAGACCCCCCCACCAGTATCATTGTGGCATTTTCCATTTCCCATATCAGATGTCCTTGTTGCCTTCCTGAGTAAAATGACCAATTTAATGTTAGTGTGGAATTGTGGGCTGTGTACTAATGCCCACTTGGAACTGGGTAAAGGCTGTTTCAAACACGTATAATTTGCATTCCCGGTTCAGTCAGTTGAATGGACAGGGTCTGTCTCGGTAATGCCATCATATGCTACACTGCTGTGGTTGTCTCACATGCTTCACAAGCACCAGAAAATATCACAGAGACCGCAAGCTGTCTTTTGTTTCTTTCAGGCTGGCAATGGAGTTCTGCTTGGAGCAAGGTCATGCGTTTGAGGAGGAACTTTACAAGGTACAGTGAATCATAGAAACATACAAGCACAGAACGAGTCCATTTGGCCCATCGTGCCAGTGTGAACTCTTTAAAAAGCTGCTCAATTAGTCCCACTCCTTTGCTGTTTCCCCATAGCCCAGCAATTTTTTCCTTTTCAAGTATTTATCCAATTCCAAGTTACTATTGAATCATCTTCCACCACCCTTTCAGGCATTGCATTGCATTCCAGATCACAACTACTGTCGGAGTAAAAAAAAACTCATCTCCCCTCTAGCTCTTTTGCCAATTATCCTAAATCTGTCTCCTCTGGTTATTGACCCTCCTGCCAGTGGAAACCATTTCTCCTTATTTATTCTATCAAAAGCACTCAACATTTTGAACACCTCTATTAAATCTCCCCTTAACCTTCTCTGCTCTAAGGAGAACAGTCGCAGTTTCTTTAGTCTCTCCAGTGCATTATACATTGAGGTTATTGATGTGCTTGGAGATGCTTTGAGATAGCTCATCAATTATAGCACTTGCTGGTGCTTATCTTCATAACTTTGAAAGACCCAGAATTCAGGAAGACGTTGAGTGTCACTGACCATTGTTTTGTGAGTTAAGTAAAACTAGTACTGATACACTACTTATTATGTCGTCATTCATATCTAGGTCACTTAATGTTAAGCTTTGATTTGGAATGTAAAATAAAAACATTTACTTTGCACAGTTTTGAGCTGGAAAATTTGAAAGTGATTTAAAGGTATGACATTTTCAACTCTGCTGATGGCTTAATGTCTAAATATACTACCTGACGTATAGACCAGAATGCTCCAAGTTAGAGCTGAATTAGCAGACAAGAGTTAGAATGGTGGTCGGAACACAATTGGCCTCCCACGTCCCTGGTCTAGGAAGGCGAAAAAATATTAGCCATGATTCCCACTACTTTCTGTTATTCAGTGACTCCTCCTGGAAAGGGCCTGTGTAGGAATCGGTTGAGGACGGATAAGGCTTCCCCTGTAATGCTGTGTCCCATGATGGAAAACATTGCCGATGTTCTAGGCTCAACATTGTAGTGTTTTGGGATTTTGATCAATTTTTCTTCATAGGAAGGATTTGGGACTAAGATATGTATTGAGTGTGTTTTAAAACTGTGAATTTGCACAGGTTTTAAAAACTCTCAGGCTGCAGCTACTGAGTGAGTTTCAGGTGTCAATGAGCCAGTCATTAAACAGGTTCCCACAACAGCCAGAGACATTAAACAATTAGTTATCTTGTCTCAGATGATCTATCAAACATCGTCTTCTGGTGGAGGATGATTCTTTCCACGTGAGCCCAAAATGAGGTGGTTGCTGAAAATGAGGTGAGTAAGTAATTGGTTTGGTTAACAGAGCCACTGGCAATTGCTGGAATGGGAAAGGAGTGGATGGCACTGCACTTTCACTTCATGCTGATGCAGGAAGAGAAAAGAGACTTGTGCAGTCAGTCAGGTTTTTAATGGATTGCAAGGAACAGGCCTTGACATGAAGTTGCAAACTAAGATGCAGGCGATCAGTTTTTGTAGGTAGAGGTTGTTTAGAAAGAAAGGTAATGCCTAAATAAGTCGCCAGCCCACGAGAAGGACTGGGTGCGAGATTTTATTTATTTTTTTCCCTGATTTTTCAAAGACCGAAGTGAAATTGAGTAGAATAAGTGCGGTTTATTTACTACTGGTACTCTGTTCAATTGCTGTCTGTAAAATAAAGCAGCTTAATGATTCGTATCTGGCCTTGTATCTTGAGGGTTTACAGTCCGCCTACAGAAAGATTGAAGCACACGTGTGAAACACACAATATCCAGTTCAGATCACATGGGAGCTCTATTGTTACACCCTCAAGATGCGGTATCATACAATTAAATATTGGGCAATATGGGTGAACTCCTGAATATAAGATGTGGGGACCATTTAAGGAGTAACCAGAACCGCTGAACTCGAGAGAATATCTAAGGCAGGTCTGTAATTTAAATAATGACTGTGAAGAATAGCCACTTGGGATAGGTGGCTAAGATAATCAGAACATCCTTGTTTTAATCAAAATTCCAGGTATTTGCCTGTGTACTGTGGCTATGTTAAATATTGAATTTTGTATGGTTTGTTTCACAGATCCAGTGTGTGCTGCAGGATGTTGGATCCAACATAGCTACTCCCATCTCCTCTGCACGAGAGAGCCATCTTAGTAAGGGATTTTAAAAGAAATCAGTTAAGGCTGATTATAAATTTTATTTCTTGTGTCAAATCCTTCTGTTTTTCCACACACACGCATGTACACATGTGTGGAACTGTCTGATAGTGAGCAGGCTACCCTCCCCAAACATCTAATGGTGCTGTCCTGAATGGGCTGCTAGGTAATGTTCAAGGACAATGCATGCTCACTCAATCCACTTGTGATATTTCCTTTCTCTCATTTAAAAAAAAAAGTTCCTTACTGTTGCCAGGTGACTGGCTGAAATTAGAAATGGACCCTGTGCGATTCATGAGAGAACTCAAATCCTGCATGCAGTACTGTAGCTTCAGGGCACTATTGTGCTGCGTCACGAGATGGGCTAAGACTGCCCATGCCACAAGATGGTGCTACAGCAGAGTGAAACTAGCCTCTGCTCAGCACCTCCCCATTGTAGCGAGCTGAGATTTGCAACACAGCAGTGTGGCGATCAACCCGGTTTCTGCTGTAGCACCATGTATTGGTGCCTTGACATGCTACATCAGTGTACTGCTTGTAACTAGGATTATATTGAGATGATTTAAAAAAAACTACATGGGACTGACCGAGAGTGATTAGTTACTTTATTCAGTATTTTGCCCAGAAGATCCTTCTCCTTTAACATCAGTGAAAATGGTAAGAATGCTTTGTGTGTTTTTATTAGAGAGAACGACGTTTAGTGAAAAGCCAGTGATAGAGCTGGAACAGTGGATTGATCGATACACGGAGCAACTCCCACCTCTCACTAACTTCATCTTACCGGTATGTATATTGCAGGATTCTCCCCTGAGGCATACTGTACTCTGAAGTCTGATGGTAACTTTCCACGACATGTTATGTGTAAAACCATGTTTGTAACAGGATACTGTCACTTTGTAAAAATATCTTGTGACAATTGTTTTCTTGTGTTTTGCTGTGCTGTTCTGTAGGATTTAACAAGATCGTAATGAGTGCAAAGATCTTATTGCAATGTCTGTAGTATCTGTCATGAAAATAGTTCAAATAAAAGAAACTTATTTTTCTGTCGGCCAGTATAGCTGGGTCTCCAGAGCAGGGCAGTTCCAAGAGCTGAGCCTGAAATCTCTGGAATGCTGCGAGTAGTCTCAGGCTTTGTAGTGGGTCTGAGTTTCAGAGCAACAACAAGCAGAGTGTTGGAGAATGTATCTGTGCCATCAGCTATGAGGGATTTTGCCAATACTTCACAAGCAAGATCTGCAGGAGTGACTCGAGTGCTAGTTTAACCTCTCATGACCACCTTGATGGCATGACTGAGATTGGAAATTTGTCATATCAGGAATCGAAGTGAAACTTGTCATGCTTCTCTGGCAGTGTGTTTAGTGTGCCAACCTGTGGCACTGCTGCACCCACTGACTGTGTTTACCGTTGATATCTTGTATTTCACTGAACGCAGAAGGCTGTCAGAATCCTTTCTCTTTTTGCAGTCAGGAGGAAAATGCAGTGCAACCCTGCACCTGGCGCGAGCGATCTGTCGCAGGGCAGAGAGGAGGTAAGTTCATGAACAGGATCTCTATTTTATTGCCACTCCAACACTATTTGCCTGAGTGTCTGACCTGCATTCACTACTGTTTTGCATTTAGATGAATAGTGCCAATAAACTGAATATAAATGAAAGTGGGACTGAATCCTAAGGAAATGCCATACAATCTTAAACTTTATATAAAACCTCCTTTCATGGGCAGCCTCCCCAAATTCCTCATGTGCAGCCTTGATCTGACTAAGTAGGTAAATATTCAGTGTGATGTGATGTTGAGCTATTCGGAGTAGAAAGGGTCCAGAATTGATTGCCATGCCAAGTTTACTAATTTCAACTAGGATGGCTGTAGACAGATTACAATTATTCGTGGAGCCTCAATTCGCACTCCTGATTATTATCCAGCAAGGTGTGTGTGTGTTGTTCCCATAGTCAAGCAGCCTGTAGATACTCACTGTCTACGTTTACATATGAAGAATGGCCATTTGAGTGGGACAGCAGAGAGCTGATGGAACTGTACCCCAACATGAATTGATGCCTTCCGAAGGGAGAGGAAGAAATTTTGGGAGGGGGTATTTTTAAAGCAAGGCTACTAATTCATCTCTGTAATTGGGAGCCAGCAATATACTATTAGGACCAATATGAACTAATTTTAAAATGGAAACTAGCTGCTCCAATACTGTGTGTAGTGTGCTGCAGTTGAATCGTGTAAATGTGATTATTACTAAACCTAAACCCGCTGAATGTTGCATGCAACAATCTCTACCAAAGTATATTTCAGGTGTCCAGGCAAAAAAAAAATAGATCCGCTAGATCCTAGCAGTTAAACAATGTCTCTTTTCTGGGGTGGTGTATTAGTGCTCACTGATTTGGAGAAGGAATGGGCACAGGTTAGAATCCTGCTGTCATTTTTTTGATATGAGCCATGTCAAGCAGGGATATGCCAGGTGAAGGCTGTACAGTCTCTCCCTGTCCCTCTCCTGAACCCACCCCCCCGACCCCTCTCCTTTGGTGCTTTCTGGCCATGGTTATGAGGCCCAGGCGGACCTCCCTCCGGAGTAGGTGGTGGGACCTCTTGGCTTTTGTCCTCTGGCCAGGCAGATGAATAGAGGATAACAATGCACAAATAAAGGGGACACTTGCCAGAAAGCTCAATTTTTTTTTAAAAAACCAAAAATAAATAAGTACATTTTAAAATCTGAGTATTGAAGTTCACACTAATCTGCAGTTTAACTATATATTTTCATCAGCATGATCTGCATAGTTCGAGCTGGGGAAGCTGACCGCAATGCTGCAAGATACCTCAACAGGTAAACGAGTTTTTGTGCTGTAGAAATGGTTAATGTGTAGCTGGACCAGAGAGCCAATTGATTTCAATTCCCATCTGAATTGTGCTGGAGTGGTAAATTAACATTAGAAAAGGTAGATATTCATATTAAAGGGGTATTGGTAGTGTAGATGGTAAGATTTGGGGATGTTGAGTGTCTCCCTCTTACCTTCTGCTCCTCCCCCGGTGGGGGAAATAAATAACAGTAGATTTTCATATTTTTTGTACTCAAGTTGATGCTGGGAATGGAGCACACTACCAGTTTTTGCACCCACTGTCAGCATCAAGCTGCCCCAGGTCAGGGATACCACACAGCAATTGCAGAGAAAAGCTTGTTCTAGTCTGCCCAACACTTCATTTAACCACAAAAGCATTCCTACTGACCAATGCGAATTTCTCTTCACGATACTAGTCATTCTTGTGGCTCTCTGAACAAAGGTGCCAGTAATTTGAGGAGAGTTTCTTCCTGTAGGCCTGTGGCCACTAGGAACTAGGCTTGAGAATGTCTCGAGTTCCTTTTACCTTAAGGGCCTTGTATCTAGATGATCTCAGCTAGGCAGCGGTGAGGATACTCATGGTGGAATAGCTGAACAGTTGCTTGCTCAGTCTCGTACTGGGAGAACGGCATCTGTCAGAGGGCTTTTGGCACATGTGGAACCTTCAGGAGAGGAGAGCAACGTGAGGGCTAGGGAAATTAGATTTAAAACAAATAAAATTAACCAGAAAGCACTTGTTAAAAATAATCAGCTGTTTTTTGGAAATATGAGGTGAAGTTTGGGATGTAGGCAGATCACATTCCTCTACAGTGATCTGTCCTCTATCTCAGAACTGAACCGTGTCAATCTAGAATGTTTTACACTGCTGCAGTGATCACCATTCTCAGCCTTTACCTGTTTCCTCTCAGGCTGAGTGACTACCTGTTCACACTGGCACGTTATGCTGCCATGAAGGAAGGCAAAAAGGAGCAAGTTTACAAGAGGACAAATGAAGACTAGTGCTGTCCATGTATTCTACTTAGAAGTGAAGATGGGGACTCCCTGTGTCAGCTGACCTGAGCAGAACTATTTTATTTTACAGTTGTAAATAAATCTTTTCTTTGCATCAGTGGCAAAGGTATTTGGAGCTTTTAAATGGGTGGCTTGCCTTGTATTTCTGATTTTGAAGATTGGTGCTATACTAGCCGTCTGGCATTCTGCTTCCTCACTTGTGGAAAAATGGGTCTCTGTCGCTGGAACAAAGTTGGTCAGTGCTTTTATATTTCCCAGTGCAGTAGATGGCAAAAGGGTGATGTTTGTGCTGTCAACTGCACTTTTACATGACTTAAAAGCACTTTATGAGCAATGTTGGAGCCAGTGTTTTTGGATGGAAAGGGTACTTTTAATGGAAAGCTGAGCACAACTAATCATTGGTACATTAGTGTGCACAACATCCTGTATAAAATGGATCCATTCTGAATGAAACTCACACTTGCTGTCACCTGAGGTATGTGGTGCTACCAGGTCATGTTCAAACAGTTTCACCCCCCCCCCCCCCCCCCCCCACCAGACCTTATTCTCCTTGCTTGTACTGTATTTCTGTACCTGGGTAAACATTTCCCATGAAAAGTACATCAACATTTTGATAATTGGTTAAAAGTAGCTGCTTGACTTGGGAGTTTCCAATGACTCGGCAATGTAATCCATTGGGGTGGGGAAAGAGGAGGGGGGAAAATGACTTTTGTGCTCATCAAAGTGAGGAATGTCAAATGCTGCAGAAGAGAAAGTTTCTCCATTTTGGCACTGTCAACATCCAACACTCTGATGTTGGACATGGAATGAGGTAGATGCAGAGTTAAGTTTCCAGTACTCTGGCCCCAGCTTCAGACGAGTTCTCTTTATTGCAGCAGTGTGACATTTCCATTTCTCTCATCAGTTGTCCTTGTGGCCTCTTGGAGATTGCTAATTTTTCCCAAATTAGCTTTGAGTTGCGACTCTTGCCCAGTAACATCTGGGGTGAGATCACCAACCCTATGATTCTTGACCCTCTTAGCAGAGAGGAAACTTTCATTCTATTAACAACCCAGTCTGCTGAGAAGGGCATCTAACCCACTGGGCTTCCCAGTATTTTCCTTGTTTTCCACCCCTAAAAAGCTGTTTTATTTTCCTCTCCCTCACTCTGCCTTCCTGTTCTGCACAACATCTACCTATCAAGAGGGCAGGGAGAGTGGCCTACTTCCCTTGTGTGTGGCAAGCCACTAGGGGTTAGGCAGGAACACCCAGTGTCACTTTGTTCAATGGAGGGGCGCTTCAGGCATTTGCTCTGTGCTTCTCTCTAATGACATGGCTGAGATGAGGAACTAATATCAGGGAACCCTTCTGTTTTTAGATGTATGGATGCATTATAATGCTCTTATGAATCTGCACAATCTGGTTTTTAAAAATAGAAGTGTCTGCTCATTACTGAATTCATCCTGTGAGGCTTTCATTTCCTCCGAAGAATTGTGCTGAGCTGAAAGTAAATGTAATTTTGAAGAAATCAAAGTGAGACACACCAATTAACCCTTGATATTTTTAACTTTCTGGAAAAATGGGCACTGTTCAGTAATACCAGCTTGAGGACTGGGCCATTTGCTTGCAAAAAATTATTCATTTAGCTGAGCTGTTCTCTTACAATTTTTCTTCACCTTTTGCCATTGCTTCATTTCTTGTCCTTTTAAACCAGTGCAGCAGTTCTCAATACTATAGCTGTGATATTCTTGAGCATTCTTCCTACTGCACCATCCATTAAATGTTCTGTGCTTTGGTTTAGCTGGTAACTAATCCATTAGTGCTCAGTAATATACTAGTGATATCTGGTGGCAAACAATTGATATTGCACCAACAGGTTACCTAAACTGTGGGTTTAAATCCTTGCGGCACCAGTTAATTGCAATGTCAATCCTCTGATGGACAAATGATTGAGTACCAGACCTGTCATTATGGTCTTCCTAGTTTTAAATACTGAACTGCAAGGTGGATATTGCTGGATGTTGATTTAGAGCTGGATTCACACTTTCTGTATGCCAGTTGTAGCTCATACGAGAGGGGGCAAGATGAACAAAATATTATTGGGGGTAACAAGGGATTTCACTCAAGTTTGACATTCCAGCCTAGAGGGAGGCTAATGTTTTTAAGCATCATTCATATTCAAAAATAAATTATTTAAAGTTTGTTAAATATCTAAGAGCATCTCAGAAATTCTTACTACCAGGTGTTATTGATAGGTTCATGTTTCATGTTGCAGTACAAGCCTGTTGGAGTAGAAATAAAAACAGAAAATGCTGGAAATACTCGAAATCAGGCGGTATTGGTGGAGAAAGAAATAGTTAACGTTTCAGCTTGATGACCCCTCATCAGAACTGGGATTAGAGATTGTTTTATTGTTACTATTCAAATGTTGCCCAGTCAAAACAAATGACATGATCTCATTAAATGGCGGAGCAGGCTCGAGGGGCCGAATGGCCAACTCGTGCTCCTATCTCTTATGGACCTCAAATTGAACCAACTTTAGAAAGGTCACAGTCTATTAAAATAATTCTACTTCAGATGTAAGACAAATATTAAATGGTTGAGGAAGACACACACACACTTCATTGGGCACGTTGCTGTCAATTACTACACGAAAGCAACCCATTCTAACTGCTTCCTTTGCTGGGGAAATAGAACGCTCATTTGGGATTAATGTTTGTGTAAAAAGCACCCGAGTAATGAGACAAATTTGTTTTCATCCGGTTTTTACACTGCGAACATGTTCGAAGAGATTTGGATTTTTTTTGTGTGTGGGGTGACGTCTCCTCCCTCGAATCTTTGAATTAACCGCCACAGCTTCTGCACTGCATTCATTCTTTAATGTTTTGACTGTGCACAAGGTAAAGTCCAACAACCAGCGAAGACCTAAAACACTTGCAAAAGCAGTTGCCCTGTTTACGTTCTTGTCCAGAACGATTATATGGCAGAATCCAGAGAGACGGCCTGGAGATATTTCTCCCAAATTTTTAAAAATTAAAACATGTTAAGAGGATTTGATTGTCATTTCTTTGAGCTGAATTTTGAGTACGTCGAGGGGAAAAATATGCAGTTGTTAGATTCCAGCATTGTATTGTGCTTTTCATGGGCCAGATGCAACTCTTTGAATTTTTTAATGTAAATAATTTCCCCCTATAAACACGCACTTACAATATGTAAATAAATTCCCCCTCTCAACACGCACTGACAATAGGAGCATTGTAAATGTGTAATCATTCTGTGCTCATATTTTACTTCTCTCTGGTACTTCATCAGGAAATTGAAAACAATTGCTTGTAAATCCCACTTGGAATGCATCAAGTGCGTTATTACATAATTTTACTTCT
The DNA here is from genome assembly GCF_035084215.1 of Heptranchias perlo. Classification (NCBI taxonomy): domain Eukaryota; kingdom Metazoa; phylum Chordata; class Chondrichthyes; order Hexanchiformes; family Hexanchidae; genus Heptranchias; species Heptranchias perlo. The sequence goes on from NC_090349.1 coordinate 37,130,055, forward strand.
CATTAAAACAAACTCAAAGTAAGAATTCGTTTACAGATGCTACAGTTAAATGGTTCAGAAGAGACAGTGGGGTTGGGGCGTGACGTGGTTGCTTTGGAGCATTGTTTTTTCCACGCTACTTGTTAGTTGGGGGAGAAAAGTTGTCCTCTGAGAACATGCAACTCAAGGGGTTGTATGCTGGCGAACATTATTTGGGTTTATTCACCTGACAGTATAGATGTTGTCTAATGAAGATGTGCTAACATTGGTGGAGGTGAAGAGGGGGAAAATAGTAATTGCTGGAAAGGTCAGAAATAAGAAAATGCATGAGATACACAAGTCTGTCAGCATCGGTGTAGAGGAAAGACAGGTTAACATTTCGACCAGAGACCCCATCATCATAATTAGAAGAACCGCCTACACCTGAAATATTAACCCACCTGTGCGCGCAGATGCTAGCAGACCCACCGTGCGCTTCCAGTATTTAGTTGCGGATTGGGAGGAAAGACTTTTCTCTGTGCCCTAGAAATAGGGGGAATGGAAATCATTGAAAAGCAAAATTGGAAATATCCTCTGCTATTAGTAAAATTATTTGGCTTATTAAAATTATTTAAAGAAAATTCTATGTGGAGCCTCTCTTTAAAAATACTTGGGAGGAGAGATCAACCCTCTCCAAAGTCAAAATTACTTGTAATATATTTCATTTTTTGCATTATATTAAAATAATAAAATGTTTTCAGCGTCATTCTGTAGTTGTCCTACTGCTGGGAACTGGCCTGTCCCGATTAACGGGCAAACGAGTTGGATACTGATATTTTTTAATTACTAAAAGCAGATGAACATGCCAATATTTGTAAATGCTGCATATACTAATGAGAGTGAAACGCAGAATGACCTCGTAAATAACCTTATAGTTATCGTTCACAGGGCCTATCTTGACACTGTCCTTCCTTGACATAGAAACATAGAAAATGGGAGCAAGAGTAGGCCGTTCGGCCTGCTCCGCCATTCAAAATGATCATGGCTGATCGTCTAACTCAGTACCCTGTTCCCGTTATTTCCCCATATCCCTTGATACCTTTAGCATTAAGAAATATATCTATCTCCTTCTTGAATACATCTAATAACTTGGCCTCCACTGCCTTCTGTGGTAGAGAATTCCACAGGTTTGCCACCCTCTGAGTGAAGAAATTTCTCCTCATCTCGGTTCTAAATGGCATACCCCGTATCCTGAGACTGTGACCCTTGGTTCTGGACTCCACAGCCTTCGGGAACATCCTCCCTGCATCTAGTCCTGTTAGAATTTTATATGTTTCGATGAGATCACCTCTCATTCTTCTAAAGTCTAGTGAAGATAGGCCTAGTCGACCCAATCTCTCCTCATATGTCAATCCTGCCATCCCAGGAATCAGTCTGGTAAACCTTCGTTGCACTCCCTCCATGGCAGGGACATCCGTCCTCAGATAAGGAGACCAAAACCGCACACAGTACTCCAGATGTGGTCTCACCAAGGCCCTGTATAACTGCAGTAAGACATCCCTGCTCCTGTACTCAAATCCTCTTGCAATGAAGGCCAACATACCATTCGCCTTCCTAACTGCTTGCTGCACCTGAATGCTCGCTTTCAGTGACTGGTGTACAAGGACACCCAGATCTCGTTGCACCTCCCCTTTTCCCAATCTATCACCATTCAGATAATAATCTGAATAATAATCCTAACCACTCGCTGTGTAAAAAAAGTTTTTCCTCGTCACCTTTGGTTCTTTTGCCAATCACCTTAAATCAATGTCCTCTGGTTCTTGACCCTTCCACCAATGGGAACAGTTTCTCTCTTATCTATTCTGTCTAGACCCTTCATGATTTTGAATACCTCTATCAAATCTCCTCGCAACCATCTCTGCTCCAAGGAGAACAACCCCAGCTTCTCCAATCTATCCACATATAAAAAGCCCCTCATCCTTGGAATCATTCTGGTAAATCTCTTCTGCACCCTCTCTAAGGCCTTCACATCTTTCCTAAAGTGCAGTGCCCAGAACTGGACACAATACTTCAGTTGTGGCTAAACCAGTGTTTTATAAAGGTTCATCATGACCTCCATACTTTTGTACTCTAAGCCTCTATGAAGCCCAGGATTCCGTATGCTTTTTTTAACCGCTTTTTCAACCTGCCCTGCTCCCTTCAATGATTTGTGCACATAAGCCGCCAGATCTCTCTGTTCCTGTACCCCTTTTAGAGTTGTGCCCTCTAGTTTATATTGCCTCTCCTTGTTCTTCCTACCGAAATGTATCACTTTGCATTTTTCTGTGTTAAATTTCATCTGCCACGTGTCCGCCTATGCCACCAGTCTGTCTAAATCCTCTTGAAGTCTATCACTAGCCTCCTCAATGTTTACTACCCTTTCAAGTTTTGTGTCATCTGCAAATTTTGAAATTGTGCCTGTACACCCAAGTCCAAGTCATTAATGTATATCAAGAAAAGCAGTGGTCCCAGCACCAACCACTGGGGAACACCACTGTACACATCCCTCCAGTCCTAAAAACAACCGTTCACCACTACTCTCTGTTCCCTGTCACTTAGCCAATTCTGTATCCACGTTGCTACTGCCCCCTTTATTCCATGGGCCGCAATCTTGATGATAAGCCTACCATGTGATACTTTATCAAACACCTTTGCAATTTGCAATTCTCCAGTCCCCTGGGTGAAGACTGACTGACTGGCCTTACAACTAAGCCCAAGTAGCTTGTAAAGCACAGTTAACAGGAAAAAATGAGAACCAACAGCCCTGAACCCGAGGCTCTGATGATATTCAAAAGCATCTGAACATTTTTTTAACAAAATGATGCAGGAGACTGCTGCAAATCAGTTGATGGGCTAAAAGAACCATATGCTTAGGAAGCTTGAAATTTGTATATCTTGCAGTTTGAAATTGGTGAGAGCAACCAGAGCAATGCAAGGACCAACTTGAAGTGTTGGTTCATTAGCACAGGCTACAAAGTTCTGCAACATTCTGGACTTTAAATCCTTGATGCTGCTGTGCCTGATCGGTGTTGCAAAACCAACTGGCCTCAAGTTTGGTATGAATTAAACACCAATATGGGTGGATGTACCCAGAATGTGTTCAAACAGCTCATGCAAATAAATGTGGGTGGATAAGCCTGGGATCATTTGTTACAGGAAATAACTCTTTCCATCGTCAACTGAACTGGATTACAACATTTTCAATATTGCAGGAGTTAAAATTGTAAAATCATTCAAAAATTATTTTTATCGTTCATACAACAGTAGGTTTTCTATCACTATCATGGAACAGAAATAAGATATTTTAATGGCCATTTTACTTGTGGAGCATATTTTGCTGCTGCCTGGGAACATGAACTGCCATTTGCAAACTAGAGGTGTTGAACAAAGCTGGAGCCAGCTTAAGTGGGTGAAAAAGACAAGGAATCATCTCAAATCTCATGACTGAAAACAAAAGCAGTCAGCATACCCACACAGTTAGATGAGCAAATGGGTTTATCATAACCCTGTAAACTGACTTTTGAAAAACAAACAGCATTTTGATATTCAAACAAGACCATAACTTGTAAAAGGTGAGAACTGTGGAGGAGCAAAGAGATCCATGTACAGAGTCACTAAAAACTAGTGGATAGGTACAAACAATAATTTAAAAGGCTAATGGAATGTTAGCCTTTAGCTCAAGGGGCTCGAATACAAAGAGGTGGAAGTTATGCTACAGTTGCATAAAGCTCTGGTTAGACCACATCTGGAGTTCTGCACTCAGTTCTGGCCACTTCACCTCAGGAAGGATATACTGGCCTTGAAGGGGGTGCAACGCAGATTCGCTAGAATGATACTGGGGCTAAAAAGGTTAAATTATGGGGAAAGGTTGCATAGAACAGACTTGTATCCCCTCAAGTATAGAGTATTAAAGGGTGATATAATTATGCTATTTATGATTAAAGGATTTGATAGGATAGATAAATTATTTCTTCTGGTGGGGGAGTCCAGAACAAGGGGGCATAGCCTTAAAATTAGAGCTAGGCCGTTCAGGGGTGATGTTAGGAAGCACTTCTTCACACAAAGGTAGTGGAAATCTGGAACTTCCCCCAAAAAGCTGTTGAGGCTGGGGGTCAATTGAAAATTTCAAAACTGAGATTGATAGATTTTTTATTAGACAAGGGGATTAAGGGATATCGGACCAAGGTGGGTAAATGGAGTTAAGATACAGATCAACCACAATCTAACTGAATAGCTCGAGGGGCTGAATGGCCTACTCCTGTTCCTATGTAAAAGAAAGACAAAGACCATTGCCTGACTTTCATTCACCTAATAGGATTGGTTTGCCTGAGAATCTCAGTGCAACACAAGCTTTATACTGCCTCACATAATGAGCAGGGCTCTAACTGTATGAAATGGTCACATGATTAATATACCTCCTGTACTCAATTAACTATACATCATACCTTATCAGAATATTTCATTTACATTAGTGGTGAGCAAACTGCAGGAGCCACGGTTAAATTCTTAGTGCTGAGCTGGGCATTGGTGCCCTACTGTTAATGAGTTAATGCATTACACCAGTCCCCACATGTATCCTAACTCCATTGACCCGCCTTAGTTCCGTACAATAGTTGTGTGTTATGGGTATAATCAAATATCCTTTAAAAAAAAGTTTCTTGAAAATTATTGACTTTCCTCAAATTTTGCTTCAGTGTAAATATAGTCCAGGAAGTGTCAAACTGTGAAACCTAGAGAATGCTAACCATCCTCAAGCTAACCATCCTCAAACTGTCAATCTCCCAGTATTGTTTCAATTTCAAACCGTTCCTACTAGAAAACACCCTCCAAGAAACTGCACTCATTATAGTTATTTGTTGCATACCCTGGTACGAAACTTCAGGCAACAACCAAACCAGTCACTATCAATCAGTATGGTCTTACTCATTTTGATGGAGGCAGCAGGTAGGTTTACCCCAGAGTTGTAATCCAAACACCAGCTAATTAAAATTTTAAAAAATGAATGCAAACACCCTTTTCCTTCATCAGTAGGGATAGAGCGTTCACTTTCTAAGTCCTAGGACAACAGGATAGAGCAACAAGGCCACCGATTATTTGTGTTTTATTGGTCACTGGTGATGAATTTTCATCAACTCTTGCCAATGTGGTGTAGCACATCTGCATGGTGTGCAAAGACTTCACACCCTTCCATAAAAGATAAACCACTCTTGCCCCATAGAGAAACCTTTAGCGAATTTCCTAACTTCACACTCGAAAAGAAACGAACACAGGTGTATTCTTGTTTCATTTTTCTCACCCCTAATAGATCAGTGCATTACCAATACAGAAACAATGGATCACATGGACCCATTTCTATTCATTCTCCCTTGGACACATGTCAGGATTTTGAAAATTGTAAACAATTTTACAACACCAAGTTATAGTCCAGCAATTTTATTTTAAATTCACAAGCTTTCGGAGATTTCCTCCTTCCTCAGGCAAATGTTTCAAGAGCTCTTGAAACATTTGCCTGAGGAAGGAGGAAATCTCCGAAAGCTTGTGAATTTAAAATAAAATTGCTGGACTATAACTTGGTGTTGTAAAATTGTTTACAATTGTCAACCCCAGTCCATCACCGGCATCTCCACATCAGGATTTTGAAATACATTACTCCAAATCTGGGAACTACTTTGACCATGTCACCGTTCCCTTTCCCACCTGTAATAACCTGATCACAACAAGCAATCCTCACCCACGATTTTGAAGTTTGTGGATCATGTGTTGTGATCAATTAGGTTTTAATTTCAGTGTTGCTGTCACTTGTAATTTGTATGTCACATTGTTAAAATTTAGAGTCTCAGGGACAGATATTTTGAATTAAAAGTGGGGAACATGTGTTTTTTTTAATGGCATCAATGGATACATCTGCTTAAAATATTATATACAATCAATGCCTGAGAAGTTCACATAGGTTAGTCATAAATTACTTTAGTATACTGTATAGTAAACTTTGCTAACTTACTATCCAAAATAATTTGCTATTACACAAAAGTCTCATCTCCCGAGATACGCTAGACCATGCAGTTATCAAATTCCCTGCGTCATCATCAAAGCTCCTTAAAAAGGTTACTTTATATTAAATAGTCACTACTTACTACAAATTATAAATAATAATGGATGCTGCCTGGGAGTTTAAGACAGAAATCCAATCTTAGGGTTTAGTTGAAGAATATAAACCTGGAGTAATCTGAATCCCTCCGCTGAAATATTTCCTTGTGATTTAGCAGCCTGCCAACATTCTCTGTACAGTCCCACTTTACCCAAACTTCACTTGGCAAAACAAAGGGAAAATAAAGCTGACATAATACAGTATTTATACTTTGTGCTAAAGTCCACTGCTATAACCAGAAGTCAGTGTTAGAATTTGCCTTATCCTCTTTCACTGAATTTTCTTTCCGATTAGGCAGCAGCTCCACGAATCAGCAAGCCGAAGGAGAGAGGGAAATAAAAGGTGCTTGTTCATTAATTACTTGATCGCTTGCGTTGATTCACCACCCATTCTACAATTATAAATGGCATATTAGATTAGATTAGCTGAACCAGGCTCGTGTTGTGATTATGTGTCTTGAGTGATAGTGGAGGAAGAAGGGAACCAGATGGAAACAACTTTGCCAAATATACTACTATACCAAACATCACATGAACTCTGGTACTGTAATACCGTTTCAGCTTTCATAACACTTTCCTTCAAGCAACATCTGCTAAGATAATTTTCAGCACATTTTATATTAATGTGATAGCGTACAATTAGCAAAATGTTGAAACTCTGCAACATTTCTTCACAGTATCCTTAAAAGAATCTATAACATTGTAATCCTGGATGCATTTTTGTGTGAGAAGTGTTAGTGAAGTCTCTTAATTATTGGGCAGTATAAACCAAGATAAAGCTAGACTTTGGACACTCTGAATCAAACAGCCCATACCTCACCCAGGAGGAAGTCAGTTCAACTGTATCTTGATTCACTCAGAGGTGAATGTTGGCAATGGATTTATACGTATGCCCCCTTAGGGAAATGAATCTAACAGGTGAAGAGAGCCTTGGTCACTCAGCTTTACCCTGAAACACATCACTGTCTTTGAAAAAGAATATCAAAATGATTCATTGCTGTTGGTGAAACATCATTTGATTTCTTACGGAACGGCAAGGATGCTCCGACCGCAGCAGTCCTGTGCAGTGCACAGCTGCATATGTGCACCAAGGTGTATGCACACCCATGTCCTTTTCATGGTGATTAGGAGAGCTCAAATCCAGTGTTCATACTGATTGCATAGCGGAGTTTCTCTCGTAGGATGCTCTTCTTGCTGTAGTTGGGAAGTTTCAGGAGGTTGAAGCAGGTGGAAGAGGTTGGCAGCCGACCACCTGGTTCCTTTTTGCGGATGGTGAAGAAACCCCGCAGCACACTACCCAGTGTGTCCCCAGTGTCCTGAAACACAAACAGCTCTTAAATCCTAAACCTTGGCTTCTAATGCAGAAATAAAGGACATTTTTTAAAAATTGGCTCAGTTTGTAAATGCATCTGATGTAAACTGCTCCTTACAGTCCAGGAGTGTCCTATGTTCAATTTGCTGATCTCAGCTGAGGTGGTAGCAGGGGGGTGCTACAAATGGCCTTTGTGCACCTGGGCTAGGGAAAGGAAACATCAGCCAGGACTCCCATTACTGATCATTATCCAATGACCTCTCCTGCGTGTGTTATTGGACTTGACTATAATACCTTGCCTGGTTGAGTATGCCTGCCGACACTCACCGTCCAAGCTTACAGATGAAGACCATTCAGGTGAGGTACAGGAGGGCTGCAGGTCCCTATAGAATTGTACCCCAGAATAAATCAGCACCTTCAGGAGAGGAGAGAAAACTGGGGGGTGGAAAAAAGAGGGAAATGAAAATATAACGTACCTGATCATCTGACACCTCCACACAGCGAATGGAGAAGGGAGGTTTGAGGTAGGCAAAGCCCAGGAGTGGTGGTCGAGAACAGCTTGTGACAAACTGGAAAAGGAGACGAGGAAGAAACAAAACCTCAGTTAATTGTGCTGCATTATCTAAAGGGAAATTACATCTCAAACTGTAACAGTGAGTGTCCTTGGAAGGTCCACAACCACTGGGAGGATAGCAATAGGGTTCAATTTGTATTTTTACAGCTATTTATTACTTTGTGAAACTATGTAGCCCACTCAATTTTCCTTACAAGGCAGACTTTTTCAAAGTAGCCTTCTTCCATCTGATTTTCATCCCTCTCCAAATTCATCTTGCTCTGTTCTTGGAATTGAAAATACAGGCATACTTTGTTCCCAGGTCAGCGCCAGTGCTGCTTTGTAGGTTGGCCTCCTCTATCTTAAGAGGTCCGACACAACTACCTGAACGTTTTTTTCACTCTGTGGAGTTCAGTGTCTGCAATCAGTGTTTTACTTCTCACCCCGCAAGCTCAGTCAAAACTGTGAAATCGTGGTGGGAATCGGTAGACTATCCACTGCATGTACAAATAAGTTATGTGTGTGTAAATTTTTTTTCCAATAGTGCTTTTTTAGAGAGGCTATTTTTGTACATATTTTGGGTGCTATTTGGAATACAGAGACACAGTTTTGAAAAGCAGATGTTTTATATATGTAATTAAATGCGTTCTCCTTCTGTAGGCGAGGGTTTCAATTACTGCTGCCCGAAAGGGTGGTGGAAGTAGATTCAATAGTAACTTTCAAAAGGGAAGAAAATTACAGGGCTATGGGGAAAGAGCAGGAGAATGGGACTAATTGGATAGCTCTTTCAAGAGCCAGCACCAGCACAATGGGCTGAATGGTCTTCTCCTGTGCTGTACCTACTATGATAAGACACAGCAACTCAAATTTGTGTGTCCGCTTGGCTTACTTGGAGGCACTCTCTCATCTGGGTCAGAAGGGTCAAACTCTAAAAGCAGGAGTTTGAATTCATACTTTAAGTTGATACCTCACTGCAGTACTAAGGGAGTTTAGTACTATTGGACGTGCTGTCTTTGCATCAGATTTTAAACAGAGGCCACATCTGCCCATTTTGGTGGTTCAGGAATATGTCAAAAATCCCAAGGCAATATTTTAAGAGTATGGAGTTACCCCAGTGTCCCAGCCAACATTCCTTCCTCAACCAATGCCACCAAAAACAGATTAGTCATTCATCCCATTGCTATTTATGGGATCTTGCTGTGCAAAATAAGCTGCCATTTACGTCCACATAACAACAGTCACTGTAATTTACTATAGATGAAGCACTTTGTGATGTTTTAGACTTCATAAACTTTATAAATGTAAGTTTTCCTTCAAGCTTCTGAGTGATGGATTGTTTTCAACACACTGCATTCTCCCACGTTGCCTTTCACTTCTGTTTACTGGCTATCGTGCAGTATAAAAATATTGTATAAATATATCTTATTTGATGCTGATCAACAGGAGTAGTGAAGTCAGGTCAATTTCCCACGACATTGGTCCCGACAATCAGAACGCTGACATACTGATCCAAAGTGGTCCTAAACCACGATCAGACCAATTGTGGCCAAGTCTGACTCCTAGAAAATTGCCCCCTATTGTGGAACAGGATAACTTGTAGAAGAAACCTGTCTAAATAAAGCAAAAGAGGATACCAGAAGGTGGGGAGGGAGTTGAAAGAGATACAGGGAAGGGTTAGCTTTTAAAAGTGGCAGAGAGAACTGCCAACGGTACACTAACCTTAAGAAACATGGCTCGTTCTTCTGACGTGAAGTCATGTGCTAAAATATCCCAGAGCCAGGTAATGACGCGGTGACTGCCATGGAAACCGCCGTAATATACAGTATGCTTCCTGTATAGGAGAGAAAAGGTATCATTCCTCATGGACCAGAAATAATCCCCAACTTGGCATCACAATTCTTTTGTTCGTAAAATTATGCTACGTAATAAATCTCAGTAATATGAGTGGATCTCCCTTGACTCTGCCCACAGAAAGTCAGGACAGTGAATTTCCCTCAGAATACATTAGTGTTCCATATATTGGTAGAAGTGTGCAGGCATGACTGCGTCTCTCAGAATATGATGTGGAGATGCCGGTGATGGACTGGGGTGGACAAATGTAAGGAGTCTTACAACACCAGGTTATAGTCCAACAGTTTTATTTGAAAGCTTGTGATTTCAAATAAAACTGTTGGACTATAACCTGGTGTTGTAAGACTCCTTACATCTCTCAGAATAGTGATGAGCAAATAAGGAGTGCACAACGTCCATTTAATGTATTACAGATTAAAAGTGGGGTAAAAAGATCAACAGGGACACTGAAGAAAAAATAAAAGCTGTCTGAGGGAGCTTATTGCATCAAAGGAGCAAAATTAACGAGAAATACACCCAAGGCATTTCAGCCATTTAAATGGTATGTGTGTGCATTCATTCTCACTATCCTGGCCCCAGCAAATCCCCCCAGGTTCTCTCAGCCACACGCACATCTTGCGAATATACGTAGCCCGTTTGGTGCCTATCTGTGGTGATGCAGCTGAGGCCAAGAAAACAGCAGTGTGGGGAAATCAAGGCTGTGTTCCCCCTCACCCCTGCAAGTCCTTCATACCACACTTTGATACTCCAGTACAATACCCCCCTTCATTCCCCTTTCTAACAGTGACATTAAAATGAAAAAACAAACTGTCTGTAATTTACTTAAAAGTCTCGAGTGCCTTACTTGAGGTCCTCCAGGTCGATTTCTGCATTGTCCCCAGAAATTAAGCGCTGTACTTCAGGAGTTGAGAACATGCGTAGCCACTCCGGGTTAATAATTGACCGGAATCCTCGGATGAAAGCGATCGTCTGATCTTTAACCTGAGTGTGCATTCGGAAGTGAGCCATGAGATGGATGTAACTGATTCTGTTGGCGAATGGCAGGAATTTTAGCCCATTTTGAGTATTGAACGTACCAAACACATGCATTTTCTGTACTGAAAACACTTAAAAACCACAGAAACAGAAGAGCCTAAGGTGCTGTGCAGGCACAAAATAAGCTGCTAGCAATGGCAGCAGAAGTAAGAAGAGAAACTACAAATGCTGGAAATCTGAAATAAATTGTTAAGTGATGGAAATGCACAGCAAGGCAGTCAGCAACAAAGAAAAAGACAAGTTGATGTTTTGGGTGTAACAGTTCAGATGCTCTACTGTTTACGTCCTACACTTTGTTTTTATTCGAGCAGTAGTGTTGGAGCTCATCGCTGGAGGGATCAAATCCTAGCCCTCTCTGACCATTCACGTGTCAACTGCTTTCAACTATGACTTTAAAAAAAATATTTGTGCCATAACAACAGGGTGAAGAGAACTATAACAAAGGCACGGATCTCAATTTCATCCTGATGGCTGCTTGAAGGACAGAATCACCTGGAAAGGCAAGCCACAGATTTCCTACAGCCTAAAACATGCTCTAATTATCCTGAACTAGACAGGACATCTCAATGTTGTAGGCCACTCTTTTTCAGAGAGTAGGAGAAGCCAGCAGCAGCAGGCAAGTCCTGCTCAGTCAGCTGATAATGCAGGGGCATGAACATTAATCTACTGATATGCTAACAGGCTGCTCCTCCATATAGGACGCACCCAAAACTACAGCTCGTCTCCAACAAAAAAAATTAACCTCCGATAAAGTCTGAAACAAGGAAAGGGCATTTGGTCCATCAAACTGCTTAACCCAAAGCCAATATATGATTATTTCATCAAAGAATTCTCTTCCACCCACTTACCCTACCTGCCCCGAAATAAAGTGATAAAGCAGAGCTCTTAATATCTCAAACATTCAGTCCCCCTTCTCAACAGGTATCGATCCCGTCCCTTTCACCATTGTCGAGTGGCACCAAATCAACTGCTGTCTCTGGAAGTCTGTTCCAGATGTCCACTCTCCTGTGGAAAATTTGTTTTTACTAATCTGTAACCTTTCATCGCCCATCTCCATCTCTGCCTCAGCTCATCTCATGCTGAAACCCTGATCTATGCCTTTGTTACCTCTAGACTTGACTATTCCAATGCTCTCCTAGCCAGCCTCCCATCTTTCAACCTCCATAAACTTGAGCTCATCCAATGCTGCCCATATCCTAACTCATACCAAATCCTGTTCATCCATAACCCCTGTGCTCGCTGACCTACATTGGCTCCCGGTCCGGGGACGCCTTGATTTTAAAAATGCTCATCATCATTTTCAAATCCCTCCATAGCCTTGCCCCTCCCTACCTCTGTAACCTCCTCCAGCCCAACAACCCTCCTCCAATTCTTGTCTTTTGCACAGCCCCGATTTTAATTGCTCCACCATTGGCGGCTGTGCCTTCAGCTGCCTAGGCCCTGAGCTCTGGAATTCCCTTCCTAAACCTCTCTACCTTCTTTAAGATGTTCCTTAAATCCTACCTCTTTGTCTGTTCTAATATCTGCTTATGTGGCTTGGTGTCAAACTTTGTTTGATAACACTCCTCAGCAGCGCCTTGGGATGTTTTACTGTGTTAAAGGCGCTATATAAATGCAAGTTGTTGTTGTCAGTACTTGTGAATTGTGTATTTGCATCCTCTACTAATGTGCACACTGTCCAAGTTATATAGCTTGCTAACCTCAACCTCATCTACCTATACCGTTCCTTATTTAAAGGCATTTATCCAGTCTTCCTTCAGTCTTTTCTCCAGTGAAAATAAGTTTAACCACTTCAGTATTCTTTTGTAACTTAGTTTCCTAAGGGCCGTTCTTCTCTAATGCATCTATATCCTTTTACAGGGAGGGTGACCACACAACTGCACACCATATTCCAGAATGGCCTCAGCATTGATCTGTACAATGTCAGTACAATTTATTAGTGACTTGTAAGCCAGCGCTTTCCAGATGCATCCCAGTTGTCGAATTACCTTATTCATAACTGCTTCACATGGAGTAGATGCTTTTAGAGTATGATCGTCATTTATCACTCCCAAATCCTTTTCCTGGTCAGTCTCTGCCAGTGGGCATTCTTTCATGTTTTAAAATAGTTAGTCTATGTACAAGTTAATATGGTGGCTGAGGGGAGGCCCACAGACTGGGGAATCCTGTCCATCTGACTGAAGTCAAGGCTTAGGGAGTCTAATTGATGATGTTTGGCTATTTCTATTTAGAAACACAGGATAGGCAATACAAAAGATACAGCATAAAAGTATTTTTTAAAAATCAGAAGGGATCAGGGCAGTTGTAAAACCATGCTACAGGGATTATACACAAATGTGAAGGTGGTAACATTCTGTATTTTACACAAACCATTTTTAAAGGGAAAACAAACAGCTAAAAAGGCAAGAAAGTATCAAGAGAAAAAAGAATCACATGCTTGAAGTCAGGTTCATACCTTCCCCTGCTTGAAACTGAAATATTCACCGTGTTCATAGAATATTCTTTGATTGAACAATCATATATTTGCTCTGGATTGAGCAGTTTGATGGGCCAAATGCCCTTTCCTTGCTTCAGATTTTATTGGATGTTAATTATTTCTTTCTCTGGAAGATGAAGTTTTGGGCTACCTATATACCAGCTTTAATTGCATATCAATATAGTACATGCTTTGCCCTTGCTCACTAATTCGCATTTATTGAACATAAGAACGTAAGAAATAGGAGCAGGAGTACGCCAAACGGCCGCTCGAGCCTGCTCCGCCATTCAATAAGATCATGGCTGATCTTCAACCTCAACTCCACTTTCCTGCCTGATCCCCTTGATTCCAAAAATCTCTCTCAGCCTCGAACATACTCAACGACTCAGATCCACAGCCCACTGGGGTAGAGAATTCCAAAGATTCATAACCCTCTGAGTGAAGAAATTCCTCCTCATCTCTGTCCTAAATGGCCAACCCTTATCCTGAGACTATGACCCCTAGTTCTAGACTCTCCAGCCAGGGGAAACAACCTCTCAGCATCTATTCTGTCAAGCCCCTTCAGAATCTTGTATGTTTCAATGAGATCACCTCTCATTCTTCTAAACTACAGAGAGTATAGGCCCATAGTTATCAATGACATTTGGCTGGGTTGGGATTATGTTCTGGGAAATAGGTATCTCTGATAGAGGGTTTGTGTGTCACAATAAGCCCCATCAGCAGGAATTATGGATTTCAAATGTGTCTTATGAGGCATACTGGACAATAACTCACTGACTTGGTCTACAAGTGGGACCAGGTAGAGGAATAATAATACAATCAGTGAGTTATCCCAAGGCCCTTTCCCTTGTATCCCATTTCATACTTGCAGTGACAACTTCCAGTGACAAACAAAATGGTTCATGAAAGCGAGAGAGAATTGATTAAAAGAAAATAACTGAAAGACTTAAACGTGGATGAGTAATCCTGGCCCATTCTCACAGCACATCATTTTGCAGTTGGTTGCATGGCAGCAGAGATACCTAAAGAACAGAGAGCCTGGCAACTACTGCTGAGAATGGTGTGTTTTATTATCCTGTGAGAAGGGAGAGACAAATCAGAAGTCAGGGGAAAATATATTTGAAAATGGAAGAGAAAATGTAAATAATAAAATAAGGCTAACAACACACCACTATTGGAGCAATGCCCTCCACACTGCATTTGGCTAATGATGTACTCACTTATTTTCATTGGTTACCCCAATGGTCTTTCCTCCAGGCACCAGCTCATGGCAAACTATCTGTCAAATTGGAAAGAAAACTAAAATGATTATATTCTGAACTCAGAATTTTTACTGAGCTACTAACAAACAAGACAGCTGAGTGAACAGTCTCTTGAATTTGCTGACTCTTGCTGGGCTATGGTTCCATAGACACCTGAAGCCTTGCATTACCTCAACCAGTTGACTGTTGATTTGACCAATCCCAATCCTAACCAATCTAACTGCGCATATACATATTATCTAGTATGGGTGTCACGAGCAGGTAACTTAGCTGATTCCTACTCCTCCCCAGCCCAGAGGTGGTGAGACCAATAATAGTGCCCCAACTGCTGGCCCAGGAAAGATCAGTGATCTCAGCATAGACTGGAGAATAAACCCAGTACGTCCGGAGTCTGTGTGGGTTGGCTCCACACCAGGCATTCTACCCATCACCGGTGCATCAATACCAGGGGTTTAAACAAAACTCGGCAGCTGAGACTGGTCATTAAGCTGAATTGTTAAAAGTCAGTACAAATGTGAAAACCCATTTATCTTTCCAACACATCAGTTTCACTTAAGAAATTAGAAAAGATAGAAATTTGCAGGGGTAATAATAAACCCAAGGGTTGAATTTTTCCTGAGTCTGCATCTGAATTAAGACTTTGTAAACTGATTGCTCACACCGTACTGCTCCAGGTCCTGACAGAGCTACCATCAAAATCCATTGTGTGCCGTTGACTACATGGGAGTCTGACTCTTAAAATAGGACCCCACTGGTCTCACGGCAGATCCATGAGCCACTGACATTGCATAGCCCAGGTATAAAGCCCCAGCCTGGGTTTTGTCATTGTTACTAATTTACGAACTGCGAGGGCATTACCTGACCCATAACGTCCTCATCGTAGGATAATGTCAAACCAAGGTCACCAATGTCACCATCGTAACGCTGTAAAACAAAAATACAAAAACAATCATTGTAGTACTACAGGCTGTGTTCCTTTAAAGTTTCTTCCCACCCCCAAGGTGCATATAAAACATATGCAAGCAGTTCCTCCTCTCTGCATCCTCACTAAACTGAAATCCAGACTCATTGTACAGCTTCTTACTTCAACTCACTCTATCCCAGTTTCAAAAATGTGAAACTACTTACCTCCCTCACTCCTACAATCTACATTCTTTTAAAACTCGAGCTCGGTGTCCGCTAATGATTGCAACTTGTTTTAATTTTTCTCCTACTCTTTTCAACCCTGGTGGAGTCCTGTGTTATGAGTCTTCACTCTTTACCTGGGTTTCCGAATATAAAACGAGTAGAACCAGTTTCACTCTTCAGCATCAGCTCTTCTCTAAAGATTGCAAAACAATTTTCCCTCAACTTGATATTAAACTATATAGAAAATAATGGTTGCCAAGAAATAATTAAGCCAGCAATCAAGAATTCAGGTTGCTCCATCAATTGCTCAATAAATATGTGCATTGAGATTGTATGCTGAGCTATGCAAAGCAGGAAAGTCCCAAGTTTGAGCTCTTGCCTGTGCGGAGTTCTCTGATCTCAGCCAAGGTGTTAATAGGTGTTTCTACAATTGGCATCAGCACCCCTGGGTTGGGAGGTGGAAAAATAAAATTAGCCAGGGTTCCCACTCCATGTGCCTGGATGTAAGCTTATTGTGATGAGGTTGAAACGACTGCTGACACTCACAGTCAGAGCTCACACATGTGTAATGGCCTTCGGGTAAGGTACCAGAGAGCAACTGGCACCAGCAAATATCACAATCACTGAAAGATCACAATGCAATGCCTGCAAGTTAATCAAAGTAATTTGACAGTACAATTTGCAAAGATGTCCAACTTGAAGAGGAATGGTTGATTGCTAATGCTTTAATTATGATGTCCATAAGTTTGTGCATCATGTTTTAAAAATATATGATTGAGAGAGAACAAGAGAAAAAAAATACAAGAAAGAACCAAAAAGTTATAGAATAAAAGATGAAAATAAAGAAGCAAAGAAAGATGTAGATGATTTGTGGAAGACCCAGCAAAAGGGCCTGAATCAGTGCACAGCACAGATGAGTCAGTTAATGTGCTATCTTAGTTTTGGGGGATGTGCATGCTTGCTCCCTTTTAGAATGTTTTAGAAATTGCAACGGCTAACTTTGCCAAGCATGTACTGTAATCAACAAAATTAAATGTCATGGTTATACTATATTAAGTTGAACTCATAAGGCGATCATACTGTAATACTGAATTGTTATATCAAGTTATATCATTGTATTAAAAACAGAAAATGCTGGAGAAGCTCAGCAAGTCAGGCAGCATCTGTGGAGTAAGAAACAGAGTTAACGTTTTAGGTCGAAGACCTTTTGTCAGAACTTTAAAACAGACTCATCTGTGCTGTGCACTGATTCAGGCCCTTTTGCTGGGTCTTCCAAAAATCATCTACATCTTTGCTTTTTTATTTTCATCTTTTATTCTAAAACTTTTTCATTCTGATGAAAGGTCTTCGACCTGAAACGTTAACTCTGTTCCTTACTCCACAGATGCTGCCTGACTTGCTGAGCTTTTCCAGCATTTTCTGTTTTTATTTCAGATTTCCAGCATCCGCAGTATTTTGCTTTCAACTATCATTGTGTTGTATTTCTGAAACCAAATTATGATTATGGTGCGATATATTGGAAGTTGCGTCACCCTTTCATGTTCAGTGGGGAAATAAAGTTGCTAGTAGTACAATGAATTGTGTCTTGTCCAGTACTTGATGTGTGATACAGTTAAGTGGTATTCCTGCCAGTGCAGAGCTGATGATTGACTGTTTTAGTTGAGTGCATTTTTGCAGGATGACGAGGGCAAATTAGGCAAACTTAAATCACAGTCAATTTCTCTGACACTGCTTTGCTTTGTCTTTTGAGGCGTAACATTCTTTTTACCAATATCAGTTCCCATGATTACCTTTATGGAGGTGAGATTTTTGTAGAACTCAGAGTCCAGGGATGGAAGTTCATCGATTGAGCTGTACAATGCACTATGATGATGTCCAAGCACCTGACTGAGGAAGAAGGAAGCAAAAGGGACGTCCACTACTATTCCCTGTAGGGGGAAAAGTTAAAAGGATTTATTTAACTTATATCTGAAATTCTCATTTACAAATCCCTCTGCAGCCTTGCCCCATCCTATCACTGCAAACTCCTTCAATCCCATGTCCCAGTCTTGGCCCCTCAGTCCTCTGAATCTGACCTCCACTCCACCATTGGCGGCGGAAGACCTGTCCTAACTTTACTCTCTGGAACTCTCTCTCCCTATACCCATCTGCTTTGCTACTTCCCTTTCCTCATTTAAAAACACCCTGAAAACCTACCTCTTCGACCATGATTTCAATCATCTCTCTTTAACTCTTCTTATTGCTCAGCATCCAATTCTCCTCTGTAAAGTGTTTTGGAATGTTTATTACATTAAAGGCAGAATATGAAACAAGTTGATGCTGTTCTCTTCAGTATTTGAAAGATTTTGCTGGGAATTAGTAATCGTAGTCTTTTCTTATGGAGGTTTTTGAAATTCTACTTGTTCACTCCTTTGTCTAATTCTCATATTTCTTGATGCTCTAACCCTCATTTTCCCCATGGGTTCAATGTCTTGGGAAACAACACTGAAATCAACCTTGAAACTGCTGTTTAATTTTCTCAGTTTTGTCTATGTATGCTGAGTTGGCCGGGGGGTTTAAAAGTGATGTCCAATTGGTCAAGTTGCTCCAACAGCCACTTGATGAGAGTGTGCAATGTTAGTTTAGCGTCATTACTTATGCAAAGCAATTTATACTCTAGTGGTTTCCATGATGCGTTTGGTGGCTACTGTAGCAGTTCAAAGAAATGTAAAAGCAAACGGGATAGGAACGTTTAGGGACAGGAAAAGGCCATTAGGCTCAACAAGCCTGTCCCTTTTTAACAGATTAATCCTAGCTTTTCACCATATCCCTCAATCCTTCTGTGAAATAAATTATTAACCAGCACTGCTTAAAACAAGGTTTGGTTGCCCTGTTTTTACCTCATAGACAGCTTTTCCCAGCATCTTTCCTACAAACTCAAACAGCTGCAGGTGATTCTCGTGGATGTAAGAGGTGGGGGATGGGTACAGTCGCTCATCTCCACTGGTTGTCTGCAAGAAAAAAAAAATGAACTAAAAATTAAGCGGACAAGAACTTAAAGTTCTTTATTCCTGGAGCTGAAATGCTCTCAAACATGGAGATAGAGACATACATACAGACTGAACAATTGGCAATGCACCAACAAATCCAACAGAGAGTGAAAATGTCACCAGTAGAGACAAAGAGATATACAATCCTTTCTTTGAATTATATTTTCCCCAATTTTTATCCAAACAGTGGTTACCTTGAAGAGGTTCAGGGCAGGGTCAAAGACCTTCTTGATGATTTCTTCTAAAAATTCCTTGAAGACACCATCCTGGTCAATCCCCGCCTCATCTACTCCTAGATCATTCACGAATTTCACTCTGATGACTCCTTTCATAGTGTTTACAGGTAGTCGCCTTAACTGCTCATATCCATCCTAGAAACACACATAGGATATCTCTGCTATCATCTTATTACTAAAAAAAAAATTGAAAAAAAATGTTTTTTTTGGAGCCTTTCACATCCTCAAGACATCCCAAATGAGCTTCACAGTCTATAAATAACATTTGAAGTGCAGTTATTGTTGTTTTGTTTGCACACAGCAAAGTGATAAATGGCCAGCTATTCCGTTTAGGTGTTGTTGCTGAGGAATAAATGTTAGACAGGACCCTAGGAGAACACTCTTGCTCTTCTTTGAATAGTGTCATGGGGTCTTTTACATCCACCTGAACAACAGATGAAGCTTTGGTTTAATGTCGCATGCAAAAGATATCACCTCAGAGTGCAGCACTTCCCGAGTCCCTCATTGAAGTATCAGCCTAGATTATGTGCTCATGTCAAGGATTGGGACTTGAACACATGACCTCTGACTCAGAAGAGAGAATGCTACCACTGAGGCAAGCTGACAAAACATCTATCTACATATTACTTAAAGAATTGTCTTGAGCAACAGTAAATGGGCTGACTGATTCACAAAGTAAGAGATAAATAATGATTAAGACACGAGTCAGGACTGGTTTTACTCATTTTCCGGCAAGGAAAAGAGACGATTTCAAAAAAAACTTTTGTCCATGATCAATACCGTTAATATATTTTGACTACTACTAGCAAACAACACAGAGAACACAGTGCTTGCTGTTGGCCTCCCAGACTCTGTACAGTAAAGCGGGTATTGTCTGGGGGCCACCTGTGGCTTACTTCTGCTTCACTTGTGGCTTTTGCTGCTTTCTGCACTTCCATTTAACCCTTGTCTAGTTCTGGGACGTTGCCAGGGCTAGATTTCAGCACCATTCGCTCTCCTCTTCTGTCCGGTGAGAGAAAGCAACAGAATGTTATTTGAAGGCAGGACTATCCTGGCAACCACAGAGCAAATGAATGAAGTCCATTGAAACCATGATTCTAATAGAGCTCTATTGGCCCTGTAGTGTTTCTCTCCCCCCTCCCTCCAGACTAGGGAACTCATCATGTATTGAACCCCAGCCAAAGACGTGAGTCCCGTTACTTTTTGATGCAGCATGTTACAAACATTCCTGAGAATGGCTGTTGAGCAACAGTGTTTGGGATTAAAGCGCTCAACATAGTCTAAAGCCACGTGTATCAGTGATCATCCTGGGCTCCACTTGTAGCATTTCCCAGTTTCAAAGCAACAATCGTAGAAGCCTGGGAACAGGTTTCCTTCCCAATATAATCATCTCGGGAAAGGATGGAAAACGGAAAACAATTCCCCATCAATAAAAAGCAAAATAACATTTTGTTTTGATTAGGATTAAGCTTGGATCATTTACACTGTACTGGCTAAAGGTTACAGGTGTGGTATATTAGGCCTAGACAGTAATTCACCCAATAATTTTGCAATAGTAATCTGCCTTCTGGTGCACATATGCCATATTTCACTACGGAAGTCCATCTACATTCCTGACATCTGCATCTCCTGTCACTACAGCATTTACACAGATTTATCCCAATTATTCCACTGACCACTGAATCCTTCTGTAAAACAATATGGGTAGAAACCTGGGAGAAGATGTCCATATTTGAGCTCTATCCATGCGTGTGTGTGAAGTGTATTCCATCAAGATTGGCCTGAAATACAAAGATTGGGGCTTTCCCCACACCCACCCACCCACCCACCCACCACCCCACCCCACCCCACCCACCACCCCACCCACCACCCCACCCCACCCCACCCCACCCCCCAAACACAAGCCAGAGCACTTTGTACTAGAGCCAGTTTCCATTAAAGAGCAAAACCAGACCAGTTTGGGATGCAGGGCAATTAGAGAAATTCAGGAAACAAAAGTAAGATACTGCGGATGCTGGAAATCTGAAATAAAATCATAAGTTAATGGTTCAGGTCGACGACCTATTATCAGAACTGAAACGTTAACTCTGTTTCTCTCCACAGGTGCTGCCTGACCTGCTGAGTGTTTCCAGCATTTTCTGTTTTTAAGAGAAATTCAGGAACTATTTGGGGAAAGTTTTGATCTCTGTATTGTACTTGCAAACCAGAGAAAAGAAAGCCCAACAGTGAGACCATTAAAATTTCAGTGCATTAAAGCAAAGCACAGGGCTCTCTCCACCAAAGCCAGGATATGTTACCTCGAGCATTCGGGATCTGCGTATTGTAATGTGGATAACATGAGGGGATGCAGAACTTGTCTCCACCAATCCCATTGACTCCTTCTCCTTTGTTACCATGTTCCGGAAAAGCAGCACTCTCTAAAAACAGAAAGAACATGCAAGTTGTGTTTGACGAGAACATCAACTTATAGACAGATTAATGATTTTTTAAAAAAATCATCCACGTGTTTAATTATTTGGTAAAATGGTTCAAATTTTAATGAAGTTTAAAAGAGATCTGTATATCATCCAAGAAATTTTGTCTCTTCTACAATTTTAAACATTTTTGCCATTATTAAAGTGAATGATTGAGAGCAAGTCACAGACTGAAAGGGGATGGATCCACGAGTATTTATAATTTTTTTTTTGAGTCCATCCAACTTGAAATTGTCAAAATATATATAATAAAAGAACAGAAAGAAAGGCAGAGATTTCAAGCTGTTTGTTTCTGACGTAAAGCCCACTATCGTTTCCTTTGTTATTTGTATTCTACATATCTTCATTTCCATGCTTAGGACATTGCCATATGTGCAAGATGAAAATTAGGGACCTCTTGATTATCTGACAACCTCCATTGTCCACTGGGTAGGTCCTCTACATCAGCACAGATAATTGAGGTTGCACTGTAAGGTGTACTTAAGTCAGTATTTCTTAAGTGCAACCATCTTCAGCCAGAAGTGCCGAGTGGATGATCCATCTCGGCCTGCTCCCGATATCCCCACCATCACAGAAGCCAGTCTTCAGCCAATTCGATTCACTCCATGTGATATCAAGAAACGGCTGAGTGCACTGGATACAGCAAAGGCTATGGGCCCTGAAAACATCCCGGCTGTAGTGCAGAAGACTTGTGCTCCAGAACTAGCCACGCCTCTAGCCAAGCTGTTCCAGTACAGCTACAACACTGGCATCTACCAGACAATGTGGAAAATTGCCCAGGTATGTCTTGTCCACAAAAAGCAGGACAAATCCAATCTGGCCAATTACCATCCCATCGGTCTACTCTCGATCATCAGCAAAGTGATGGAAGGTGTCGTCGACAGTGCTATCAAGCGGCACTCACTCACCAATAACCTGCTCACCGATACTCAGTTTGGGTTCCGCCAGGACCACTTGGCTCCAGACCTCATTACAGCCTTGGTCCAAACATGGACAAAAGAGCTGAATTCCAGAGGTGAGGTGAGAGTGACTGCCCTTGACATCAAGGCAGCATTTGACCGAGTGTGGCACCAAGGAGCCCTAGTAAAATTGAAGTCAATGGGAATCAGGGGGAAAACTCTCCAGTGGCTGGAGTCATACCTTGCACAAAGGAAGATGGTAGTGGTTGTTGGAGGCCAATCATCTCAGCCCCAGGGCATTGCTGCAGGAGTTCCTCAGGGCAGTGTCCTAGGCCCAACCATCTTCAGCTGCTTCATCAATGACCTTCTCTCCATCATAAAGTCAGAAATGGGGATGTTCGCTGATGATTGCACAGTGTTCAGTTCCATTCGCAACCCCTCAAATAATGAAGCAGTCCGAGCAAGACCTGGACAACATCCAGGATTGGGCTCATAAGTGGCAAGTAACATTCGCACCAGACAAGTGCCAGGCAATGACCATCTCCAACAAGAGAGTCTAACCACCTCCCCTTGACATTCAATGGCATTAACATCGCCGAATCCCCCACCATCAACATCCTGGGGGTCACCACTGACCAGAAACTTAACTGGACCAGCCATATAAATACTGTAGCTACAAGAGCAGGTCAGAGGCTGGGTATTCTGCAGCGAGTGACTCACTTCCTGACTCCCCAAAGCCTTTCCACCATCTACAAGGCACAAGTCAGGAGTGTGATGGAATACTCTCCACTTGCCTGGATGAGTGCAGCTCTAAAAACATTCAAGAAGCTCAACACCATCCAGGACAAAGCAACCCGCTTGATTGGCACCCCATCCACCACCCTGAACATTCACTCCCTTCACCACCGGCGCACTGTGGCTGCAGTGTGTACCATCCACAAGATGCACTGCAGCAACTCGCCAAGGCTTCTTCGACAGCACCTTCCAAACCCGTGACCTCTACCACCTAGAAGGCCAAGAGCAGCAGGTACATGGGAACAACACCACCTGCACGTTCCCCTCCAAGTCACACACCATCCCGACTTGGAAATATATCGCTGTTCCTTCATCGTTGCTGGGTCAAAATCCTGGAACTCCCTTCCTAATAGCACTGTGGGAGAACTGTCACCACACGGACTGCAGCGGTTCAAGAAGGCGGCTCACTACCACCTTCTCAAGGATAATTAGGGATGGGCAATAAATTCTGGCCTTGGTAGCGATGCCCACATCCCATGAACGAATTTTTTTTTTAAATCGCTGAAGTGAATGACAGTTCAGTGCATACATTTTTGGTTTAGGTGAACTATTTAGCCTATTTAAATAAATCATAATGTTACCACCTGCAGGACAACTGAGCCATAAACACCACTGGAAGCCCATTTGAAATAGTAGCATTGTGACTCAATAACTCCAGCAAGACCATTCATTAACAGTATACTTCAGTGAGCCAGTTCAGTCAGTTTTACCCACTCAAAAGCTGTTTCAGGTAAGGCAGTATGTCAGGACAGCCAGTAGAACATTATTATAACAGAGTTAGTAGGAAAATTGCTCAATAAGCTTGGCCATTAGATGGCCTGTTCAATTAAGTGGGATTCTCTGTACATACATACCATGTCATCATTCACAATGAGAATGTCTACGTGGTGCCCCCTCTAATGAAAATGCCTACGTGGTAAGCTTTCAGTAGAATAGTGAAGCTTTTGGTAAAATAGTGAAATACTATCATAAGTAACAGGGCAGTTAGTTAAGAAAGGGTTAATTAGAAGCCTGTTTGCTCATACAATTAACAAAGAAGCCTGTTTTGTGTTCATCAAGGATTAACCTTGATAAGGTATGGGAGTCCTAGGTGAGAATCTTCACATGAATAGTGACTTTATGCTGGACAGAGCTGAGAAACATACCCAGCTAAGATAAGATGCTATATTGAAACATCGGAATACGCATGTACTTGTATCACCCGTGAGTGGTCGGTCATCCTGTCATTTAGCATGGTATGCCTAGGCTTCGCTTATGATTGGTTTTAACCCGTTGTTAATCATGTCCTTCCCTTCTCTGAACTCTTGCATGTAATTTGGCTTTGTTCTGGGTATTGATCAAACTCTGTGAAGAGTTTAAATCGATATTGCAGAATAAGTCCGCTGCAGCTAAATAAAATAATGTTGAACTTTAAAGGTGTATTCGACTCAGTGTTTGCTGAACCAGACTGAGGGAAAAAAATCCAGTTCATCAACAATGGCACTTACATTTTTGTGTGGAATGACGTGTGGAATGTACTGCAATAGTAACTGGGCTCTCTTCTTCCCTTTATCCAAATCCTGGAATATCAAGCTGGGTTTCAGGTCCCTTAATGAAAAAAAGGAATAGTGGATTATGGAATGGTCAAAAACTCTGAAACCTGGAGGCATTACCACTTTAACTCTCCATGTACAAAATCAGTTGCTAACATGGTCAGGAAACTCCGGAAGGGAATGTGCATTGGAATGTCAGCAATTCAAACCAGTAAAATGGTTCATGACAAAGAAACAGTGTTCTCATCATTTGTATAAATTGAGAGAAAAAACAACCTAACCATCTTGGGAGGAAAACACGTGGCTAAAAACATTAGCGTGTCAAAGAATTGCACTAAATAGAAAATCAAAGCTTCAGTCTTCAGGGACTTTTTTCATTTCAACCAACATTCCCATTATGTTTATAAAACATCAGTAAATGTTGAACATTCTTTAAAAAAAACTTGAGTTTTATATTGTTCCTCATTACGTTAAAACGCCTCAAAGCGCTTCAAACCATTAAATATTTTTTTTGCAGGTGGTAATTGGCTGGGAATGTTGGTTGGGACACTGTTTCCATTAGGAAATATATATGACGTTCTGATTATTTTTCAAAGCACAAGAGTTGCTCTGCAACAGTTCCTTTACCATGAAATCAGGTGCTCTCCAATTACCAACAACCCTTCCATTCAGGAATACCTGGGACTTATTGTCATCAGATCATAATTTATAAATATTAAAACTAATTGCAATCTATAAAGAAATATTTTTTCATAATACAAATAGAATGTGCAATAGCAGGGAAGGAAATTCTACAATTCTGAGACTTTTTTTGTTTGAAAGGAGGCCAAGAGCTGCAGATAGCACCAATTTCAGTGCAAACCATTGGCCCCACCAGTAAATCAAAAGGCCGTGATACCAGTTTCTGCCCCTAGAGGGAAAACTATTCCATGAATTCTTGTAATACATAGAGGGAATCAAAACATTTTAACTCCAAGGCCTTAGACCTATTAATTTTTTTTTAAAACTTTCATTCCTAGGCAGAATGAAGCCACGTATTGGGGAACTTATTCTCGGAAATCATGGGCTAGTACAACTACGTGGAACACGCTACCACAAGAAGTAGTTGAGGTAAATAGCATAGATACATTTAAGGGGAAGTTAGATAAGCATGAGGGAGAAAGGAATAGAAGGAGATACTGATAGGGTTAGATGAAGTCGAGAGGGAGGAGGCTCATGTGGAGCATAAATGCCGGCATTGACCAATTGGGCTGATTGGCTCATTTCTGTGCTGTAGTTTCGACGTAATCGCTTAGACACATAGATTAACCACTAATGTAGGCCACTCTCCTGTCTTTTCCAAATGGATTCCAATCTCAGTTCAAATGCTCCACAGTCTTCCCCAAGGATAATTTTATTCTTTCCAATTTTTCATTTTCTATGTGGTTGCTAATCATTGCCTGATTTTTTTTGTACAGTTTCACCATATGAGCACACCTATACCATTTCAATTCCTTTCTCTTACAATATCTTACCAGTCAACAGTTGTTCTGTGTCTATTTTATCAATGAGCTTTCAGTACTAGTCCAATTCTTAATATTTTCCAAAAACATTTACTGTCAAATCTAGCCATCATTTTTTAAATGAGTAGTCTGGGAGCAAGCAGTGTGCAGGATAGGAAAGACCGTACAGTCCAATTGTTACTTGCATAATTTTTTGGAGGAAAGGTGCAGAGAAAGGCATTGCTCTCCCGCCTACTGTGTTACGAGTCCATTCTTCACTTACTTGCGCAGCCAGTGATCCTCGGGAGCAAAGCGTCGCCGGCAGTCTCGCTCATACAGAGTCATCAGCCACCCGTGAACAGAATGGAACAGCTCCAGTTGTTCTCCTTTTGCATTTTCTAGAGACACAGAAACAAACATTTTAATCTGGATTGCTCACCATTTTTAAACTTTCCACCTTTGTTTCCCCTTTCCAATACAAGCCTGGTTTAGTCAGGGGACAAGAAAGAGGCCACCTTTGTGTCAAATCCACTGCATAAAAACTAACTGGTCTGAATTTACCTATTTAGATTAACGGAAACATCCGCATTTTGAAGATCATTGTCTCTAAGAGTTTGACAAATTAGGGCTCAATTAGGGTAATTCCTCAGAATGCTCATTCTGCAATTTGCTCACATTAAAGTTTATTTTTTGCCCTTTGGGATGGGCCAGAATGGAACAACAATGTCATTTTTAAAAGGGAAACAAAAATCTTGTGTGAATCAGTTCTGTCGAATTTTCAAGTAGCCTGATGCGTCCCTGAATGTACAGTTTTGCCAATTATCAGCTCTGTGCAACTTCTGCCATTTGACTCAATGAACAAAAATAGGCAAAGTTGTCTACTAGTAACTAATTTTCACACAACAAAAACTTTTAATTAAAATAAAGAACACCTTTCAACTAATTATCTTTAAACATTGAAGCCTCAACAATGCCTTACACTATAGAAAAATCCATATGATTCCTGAGGACGAGAATACAACTGTAATGGGTTGTTCAGATGTGTTGAAACGGATTTCCCATGGTACTAAGTGGAGCGGACTACCCTTGCATGGGCATGATTATCTTTAAGGATCAAGTAATGCCAACTGTATAAGCAGCTGGTATTATATACTTGTGTGCACTGAGATCTGAATCCAAATTAATTTCACAGAGAACACCCAACATAAGGCTAAGACAACATCATTATCTTAGTCTGAACTGGATTCAATGCCAGGTTTCAGAAGTGAAAGGATTACTTTCTTATATATTTCAGTAGCAAGTCCAAAATAATAATAGGATATCCTTATCACTTTATAGTGGTTAAATCTGAATCCAGGCTCTAGTGTTTCCACAAACCTAGCTAGTTAGTCGCCACGAGAGACCAGTTACAATTTCTGATACGACATGAGTAAACTCACCCTGAATGCCATCCCAGATCATTTTAAATACAAAATTATTCAGGAATGAGGAGATGGTGACCAGCTCTTCCAGTTTAAATGAGACTTGCTCCTCATATACCTCAATATCATCCAAGATCCTGTAATAATAATGTTAGCGATTAACTTCACATAGGAGACAAAGAACTGAGGGTGAGGTAGGTGTTACAGGGAAGGAGGAAAGAGGGAAAGAATTATTTATAGCTACATTAAACAACCACCTAGTGAATGATGAAACTCAACCAGCAGAGCTGGGGTGTGTTAAGGAGCATCGCCAAATTAACAAATTATATTTTAAGTTCCCATTAAGGGTCAGTGGCGTGACATCCTATAAACGCACACAAAATTTGAACTGAACTATTCCCAAAGAGATGGCTGTGCCACCTGTCAACAAAACACTGCTACATGAACAATGATCATTCCCAATGAAGTGGAACAAAGATTAAGATGTTGTGGGCATTGCTATTGGCTACCTAGTGAGGTTTTGAGTCCTCAACAGTACTGAGGGAGTGCTGCATCGTCGGAGGTGTCATCTTTCGGATGAGATGTTAAGTCGAGGTCCCATCTACCCTCTCAGGTGGATGTAAAAAATCCCATGGCTCTAATTGAAGTACAGCAGGGGAGTGCGCAGCGAGTTGTTATGATCTGGAATGCACGGCCTCAAAGGGTGGTGGAAGCAGATTCAATAATAACTTTCAAAAGGGAATTGGATAAATACTTGAAGGGGAAAATTTACAGAGCAATAGGGAAAGACCGGAGTGGGACTAATTGGATAGCTCTTTCAAAGAGCCGGCACAGGCACGATAGGCCAAATGGCCTTCTTCTGTGCTGTATCATTCTATGATTCTCTCAGTGTCCTGGTCAATATTTTTCCTTCAACCAACAGCATTAAGACAGATTATCTGGTCATTATCTCATTGCTGTTTGTGGGACTGTGCTATGCGTAAATTGGCTGCTGCGTTTCCTTGCACTACATTTCAAAAGGTCCTTAAATGGCTAAAAAGCACTTTGAGATGTCCTAAGGTCGTGAAAGGCGCTATATAAATGCAAGTTCTTTCTCAATAGCTTTAGCTTCCAGGCCAAGAAATTTTCCAATAGAATCACATTCCTCTCAATGGAACTTTAATTAGCAGTACAGCTAATTACACTACTGTACCACTGTGCACAATTATGGCAATGGACTCACTGTATTAATGTGTACGCCTGCAAATGCCATGGAAGCAAAATGCACTACTGCATCAAAAGATAACCCAGCATAACATACCGAAAAACGAATCACAAGTTTTTTTTTTAAAAGAACGCAGGAAGGAGTAGAGAAATGGTATTAGATAGTTGTGACATGGAGCTAGTACTGGTACAGGCACTAGGAGGGTAGGGTCCCTGCTTTGATTGACTCTACACCGGCAAGAATACTGACATTTTTTTAAAAACAGCAATGAAAATTCTCCTGAGTATTTGGAGCAGAAAGTCCTCACCGTCAACTTTGTTCCCCTTTACATGAAGCTTATTCCCACCCCCCGCCCCAAACCTGGACATTTTGCTCAAGAGTGCAGGTCTATGCTACTGAAAGGACTTAATCAAACTTCACACAACTTACGTGATAAGGTGCCGTGAGCAGTCACAAAACAACATCAGCATTGCAAGAAGCCGCTTGGATTCCTCGGTGTCATTGTTTAGGCACTCAAGGAATAGCTTCAAGCCTCCTTGGGGTCCTAGCTCACAAATGAATGCCCACAACTTGGGCAACAAGTCATCTAAATAGGTTAACCCTGAAACACAGAAACACAATCACTCAAAACACAAACAGCACTCCTCCCGGATACAAGTTGGGCTGAGAATGTTCACTCAACTCTCATCATCAGGGCCCCTTTTAAATATCACTTATGATGCATTAACCTTAATGTATTTTCCCCTCCCCATTTATGAGGCTGATATGTTTTATTTATCAGTGCCATTAACCACTAACACTATCTGACTATTTTTAATAAAAAGTGTATGTACTTTTTTCAAACATTCATTTTCCAGACTTTCCTAATGGTTCAGTGAGTGGATACAATGCCTGGTGCGACCTTTAATAGTGGAAGGCTAAGTTGATAAAGCTGTTACTGGATCCTAGGTTTTATAGATAAAGCACTAATCTAAAGGATTGTTGCCAACCCATCCCCAGCTTCTGATGGCTCGGTGCGTATCCGCACAGACTGAAAAAGCAGAGATAATTCTGAACCTACGTGAATCATTGGTTAGTCTGCAGTTAGAATATTATGTCCAGTTTTGGATGCCCTTCTTTAGGAAGGATGCTACAGTCATGGTGGGGTACAGAAGCGATTTACTAAGATGACACCAGAGATTGGAGGCTTTAGTTATAATGAAACTCGAGAAAGATGGACCAGGGAACGGTTAAGATATCTGGTAGAGGTGTTAAAAGCTTTGAGGTGTTTTGATAAGGTAAGTAGGCAAAAAACTATTTCTACTAATTGGTGAGTTGGCAACTCGAGGGCATAAATTCAAGATGATTACCAAAAGAATGAAGGGAACGATTAGGAGAAAATCTTTTACACAGAGGGTTACTGGGACTTCAATTGCCCTATTTGAAACAGTAGTGGAAGCAGAATCCATCATAGCTTTAAAAAGGGAAGTGGATAAATATTTGAAAAAGAAAAAAAATTAAAAGGGCATGGGGAAAATTACAGGGGTAAACCTTCCAGTTTTCCACAGCTCAGCGCTCCCTCGCAGAAAGCTGGCTAGGTGAAATCCCTTCTTTCTGTTTACTTCATTGTGACTTTATTCTGCTTCTTCAGGATACTTTCTTTTGGAAAAATGTCTTATCTGTGCCCCAAAAACAAATGTGTATTTTACAGGGACCTACACTATAAAAACACAAGACTGACCAGTAAGAATCTGGAGCCGAATCTGGGTGAGTGTAGTCAGTGCTGTCTGATATAGCACACAGATACTGCAGACCTTCTGCACCTCAGGAGAGTCCACGCGCTTCCCGCCAACTGGCTTCAGAATGTTCCGCATGGACGCCGACTTCTGAAATGCTCGCTTGAAGAGATCTACAACAAAAATGAAACCATTTTATAGAAAGTTCCTTTAATGCTCATGTAGGTGATGGATGTTGGATCTGGGAAATGCAGCACTTTCTCAATTCAGACAACCACTGTCAGCAGCAAGCATTCCCAGGTAAAGTGAAGTGCAGTTTTGTGCTACAGACTTGTGCCTACAAGGGACAAACTGCTCCAATCTCATTTCAGCTGGGAACTTCACTGCTGCATGAAAGGGGAGACTTTTATTCCAGTCTGGGTAGTTTCCAACCCAGACCCCAGAGATGAAAGGAGTATGTTGTAACCTCCTACACGGCATAGCTGTCTTAATTTCTATTCTAAGCCCTATTTATCAGTTATTTTTCCCACCTTTTCCCAGTTTTTTTCTTCCCCTCTCCTTACCGCACTAACTCGTGATGAGGCACAGTGCCGTAGGTGCCTGCAGCTCCATAGAACCTCAACTATATAACGATTCTTCAAGTGTGTGCCTAGATGGTGAGGAGACAAAAAAAGCCCAGGCCTTACTCAATGTCCACACAGACACACTTCCCAGCAAAAGTCATTGGAGAGCGATCAGCAGCGGGAACCCTGGCTGGTTGCACCCTCCCACCCCATAGCCCAGGGGTGCTGAGGCCACATGTAGTGTCCCAACTGAAATCAGCCGAAAGGCCAAACTGGTTTGCATGGCTTGATGTCACACTAGGCAATGCAGATATGCACTGAGCCATCAGGAGAATGAAGCTGGGGACGGGGCTTGGCTACAATCCTTTAGATTAGTGCTTTTCATTGAGGATGAATACTAAAACAGATGCTTACTTTTGACATGAATGTTGTTTGAAGGGCTGGAGTATTGTGTATGTGCCATGTCTTGATTCTCGGCCAGTTTCTTGCTCAGCACATCATGGAACAACATTCGAATGACACGGACGCTCCACAAGTACTGCAGCTGCCTGGTGACTAGAGGCATCGCTTCATTCAATCTGAGAAGAGGCACAATGAAGGAATCAATGGAGCAGGTTCTCCAGAATGGAGCTTGTTTAATGTTGCATACAGTAAAACTGTTAAATATTGGTTGCATTTTGTTGCCTTGAATTTCAACATGTACCTTACTTATTTGTGGTTTTATTTATATTGTCAGGTGACAACCGGACCTTAAAAAGCTGTGCTTAGAGGTGAAGAATGCCAACATTGAAGGACTGAATATTTCTTGAAGTTTTGCATTTAAAACCAGCACCAAGAACTTGTACATCAGGAATAGTACCAATGGGGAACAGACTTTCTCCAGCAAATGACATTTAACCTGTGTTTGAATTTCAGAATTCAGCTGGTTTTACTGTATCTATACAACATGCCTTTAGCCTAACTTCAGAAGAGCATCTCCTACTGCACCAGTGGGAGATTTTCCATTTTACCACACTAACTCTGCGCGAAAGTGTCGATTTGTGCCAATTTGTGGATAATTTTATGCTCCAGTGTTTCCCACATCAACTATTCTTGTAGTATCACTGTTTCAGATGGTGAAATTTAATGCCGAATTATGTTAATCCCACAAGGATCTGTATTGAGGCTACCCCGAATGCATTTCATTTAGGAATCTTACAACCAGCAAAGAAAGGAAACTTCCATCCATCAACTCTAGGCTGGATTCACATCCAAGCCCTAGAGGTAAAGGGACAATGTCCTAATCCACTGAACCACTAAATTCTCAGTGAAAAGTGATTTAAAATTTCATGACGGTCATAATTACTACAACTCAATGACCTATTGGTAAGGCTGGGCAAGCTTTCTTTTAAATTTTGGATCTTTGGTGAAATGTTGACATTAAGGTAATGTGCATCAGTGCTTGGGATGGAATATTGTTCCACTATTTTACATCCAGTGTCAGCATCAAGCCCTCCCAGGTCAAGTAAAGCACAGAAAAGATGCAGTGTAAAATTGGCTCCACTCTGCCCCAAAAGTGTACCTAAATGACATCAGTACACAACTACCCCCATGGAGAGAGGCCGAGATTGACAGAGATCAAGGTCAATGAGCAAAGACAGACAAACTAAAGAAAACAAATGTAACACATTAGCTTGACAGACAATATCAGATTAACTCAACAGTACAGGTATCCACTGTTGGCACATACCCATAATCAACAGTCTGCGAGAACCAGCCAAGTACTGGGTGCCAGTGCGTCAGGTTGGACTTCTTCTGAGATACATATTTCTGGCAATACGACAGCATGGCAGTCAGCACACTGACAAAGTGATTCGTCTCCTCCTCCAACACTTTCTCAGACAGGTAGGCCAGATAAATTAGATTCCCTGTGTCAGGTGGGCAGATTTCATTTTGAAAAAAATCGCAATGTTAAAAACTAACAGCCACTGTTGTCAACATTCAGAGAATATTCTGTTCTGTGGTCCCAAAAAGATGAGCTTTATTCACCACCCCATCCAATTTTCTCCTCACTTTTCCCGAATGCACTGACTTGTACTGGGCTATGGTTCGATAAGCAACGGCAGCTTTGTGATACTTTGCCAAATTATCCTTCATGTGTGAGCCTAATCAGTGAGCATCAGGAGGCTATTCAAGAATGGAAGACATCATACACAAGTTTAAACCAACATGCACTTTTCCAGCAAAAGTCACTGATGGTGGTGAGTACTGGGAATTTTCTTTCTCCCTCCATAACTTAGAACTAAGATCGATTGTGGCATCCTATCTTTACCAAGACTAAGATCTGAAACCTTTGATTGGATTCCTGCCTTGTAATCACTCCCAATTATCCATTATCCTTTACATTACTCAGTCAGTGAGTCCTAGTATTCTCTGCTTCAGAACAGAGAAAACTGGGGCCCACTCAATGACTGAATAGAGGATAACAGGGCACCAGGCATGCAGAGTTTTTACGGTAACAGTGGAACAAATCACTACTTTAAACATTCGCAAAATAAAAGCAACATTGTAAGCATAACCTCGAATAAGTAGATATCCCAGGAACACTCACCCAGCAAACAAAGTGTATGGCTTCCCTCCAAGCACACACAGATATCACCACATTGCTCCTCTCGACTTAAAAACAGGATGAATTTCCGCAGCAGCTCGTGGGAATGGACCATAGCTATGCACTGAATAGAAAGAGACATTTCATTCAGATCTGGTGAAAAGCTGTGAGGGTATCTAGTGGAAGGGAGGATGTGGCACAACAATGTTTGTTTTGGTGGGAAACAGAGTCGCACTGCAACACATTCAGCTCAGAGTTTCCCTCAGAAACCGCTGTGACTAAAACTAAAAAGTGATCCCACTGAACTTTCCAGCAAGATGTAATGCAAAGGACTACTTGTCCATCATAAGGTGAAATGCAAAGGAACTGGGAAGATGAGCAGTAAAGAAAGCATATGCCAGGGGCAAATGCTCCCAAAGTGGATGAAAACTACCTACAATCAACGATATTTCTCCTTGTAAACCAAACAAGTGGCCACAGTTTTTGAAGCCAAACTTCCATTCATTGTAACAGAGGCGGAAAAAAAGTTTTAAAAAAATGTTATTGGGGGCAAAAGGTTTACAAAATATATTCTTGACAAATCTTTCAGTATTTTAATACCCAAAACAATTCAAAAATACTAAAATATTTTATAGACACTTCTGTTGAAGTACTGAAAATCTTTTCTACAATTCTTCTCCTCTTAAATGAATAGAAGCCTGTTCCCTGAACCTGGTGATAATAATGATGTGTCTGTTTGCTTTGTAGAGATACCATAGGCATGATTTTAGCATGGTGGCGGGAAGTCAGCGGGTGGGTGGATTTGCACATGGGGCACCTGGAAGCAAAGTGAGCGCATTTAACAATTATCTTTGCTTCCGGGTTTCACATCTCTAAGCTGCGCAGCGGCCCTATTGCACACCCGAATGGCACCATTTAAAGCCTACTATTTGAAGGGCCAGTCCAATAATGCATTTTGAAGAAGGACAAATGGAGTCCAGGAGAGCAAAGGCAGCGCCTAGATTTAGTGATGCCTCCCTAGATGTACTACCGGCTGCAGAGAGAGCTGGAGGGAGTTAATTTATCCCAGTGATGGGAGGAAGAAGCCCGGTCCTGTCACCAAGAAGGCATGGCTGGAGGTGGCAGAAGAGCTGAGCAGCAGGAGCACGGTTTCCAGATCTTGGGTTCATTGCAGGAAGCAACCAGGTCAGGAAAAATGAGTACATTTGCTGATTCTCCCACGTCCTGTGAAATGCACCCCCCTCTCACTCTTTGTCGGCAAGCCTACTCCATCACATCACTCCTCACATCCACTTAAGTTTCAGCATCAACTAACCTTCACTTTCTATGCACTCCCTCACGTCCCCATTTGTGCACCCACCACTACCACTCACCTCAATCCTGATGCAATATGATGCATCTGTCTGATAGTCAGCCTCTGATGCATCTAATTCATTGTCAGCCTCACCCAAAGCAATGCATTCATCGGGTGAAGACATCACCTTCAGGCACTCACAGGTCTGTTCGTTCTCCCCTTGTAGGAGAAGAGAGCGCAAAATACAAGGGAGAGGGCGAGGGCAAGAACCTGAGGTGGACCACCACAAATAGTCCAGTTGACAGATGCAGAGGAGGAGGCATGCCTATCCGTCGGAGATAGAGAGACTGGCATCCTGCAGATGGGCTGGACAGAACTCTAACATCTTTCACACACGTGATGAATTGATTTTATCAATGACGTAACTGTGCCAGACCTCAGTGTGGTCACTGGATAGATTGTCACTTTGGCAATGAATCATTAATATTGGTTTCTGTTGTCTTTCAGGGCCTTCATGCCTTCAACAACAATCAGCCGAAATGGAAGGCGGCGATTCCTCAGAGCTCATTCCTTCTGAGGGTGCACCTCCACAGGACATACAGCTATGCACCAGCGGAGATACTGGCACTTTGGTGGGTCCTGTTAGCCAGATAGTTGGGCTGTCACCTGGTGATTCACCACTCAAGTGAGCACGAGCAGTCACTGGTGGCAGGGGCAGCTTTGGAGAGACCGTGTTGGGAGCGCACTCCTCTCCAAACTCTGTTCAGTTGGACACAGGGGCCGTCGTTGAGAAGGAGAACAGTAGAGATACAGCTGCACTTTTGCGAGGTACTGGAAAATGTTCCAAGCACACTCTCCACAATAGTGGAGAGGATGGAGGAGTCCAACTCCATCGCTAGTGGATTGGTGGCGCAGGTAAGTGCAGGAATGTCTGCGACGGAGAGAGTGGCAGCCTTCATCGAGCTTCAAGCACGGCTCTCTAATGAATCTACACAGACCATGCCAACGTCT
The DNA here is from genome assembly GCF_035084215.1 of Heptranchias perlo. Lineage (NCBI taxonomy): Eukaryota > Metazoa > Chordata > Chondrichthyes > Hexanchiformes > Hexanchidae > Heptranchias > Heptranchias perlo. Next base: position 37,166,057 of record NC_090349.1, read on the forward strand.
GCCAACAGGAAGACAGATACTTTAGCCGTGGCCTTAGAGCACGGCACATCTGCTCACCAGCCTGCTGGCTAGCAAAGTGGTAGGAGTAATGTTGCACTGGCTCGGGAAAGGGATGATGGCAAAAGGGGACATGGAAATGGGGACTCCACTCAAAGCACTCCCACGTCTCACCCGTTGCACGCCCCACCCACCCCTCCTCAACCAGTACCTGCAATGCTGCCTCCTCTCCCAATGGCTGAGTCTGCCACTGCACAGTTGCAGGTGGAGCAGTCTCTGGCGGGGCCCTCAAGGGCTCCAAACCCAGAGGTTGTAGGCTGAAAGCATCTCCGCAGTCAGGGCAAGGATCTGAGCAACCTGCCAATACCTATGCCGAAGCCACAGGGGCTGCATCACGTACAAGAGTTAGAAAGAGAAAGGCTAAGCAATTGTAATTCACCATGGGTATGCACAAGTGTGTTTGACGAAATGTCATGTTGTTAATTTATATTTTCTTTTTGGTTATGTCACATTAAATTTAATAATCACCACCACCACATCTTGGCCTTTATTGAGTCCCTTTTGTGAATTCGCCCTTTCATGTGCTTCATCATAAATGCCAAAACATTATGTCACCCATTGGGCGCGTGTGCGATGGTTGAATGCGTGGTTGAAGGACTGTTTTGTGCAAATGGAGGGGCGGGGGGTGTTGGCAGTGATTGTTCCAGGCGGCCTGAGTATTTCAAAGTGTTCAATTTGCAGATCTCATTATGAGAACCTATTAGAGATGAGGGAATCCCTGGCATCACGGGCAGCAATGTGCACGGCTGCTCTGGCAATGGGGTCCCCATCTTCATTTTCCTCCTCCTCATCCTCTTGTTCAGTGTTGCTGGCAGATGAGGATACTTCATGAGCACAGTCGACCTCCTCCACCTGTAACCCTCTCTGCTGTGCTGTTATGCGGGACGCAGCACACGACATTATTCTGCACACCCTTGCAGGCGGGTACTGAAGGGCTCCCCCAGATCTATCCAGGCACGTGAAGCGCATGTTCAACATTCCTATGGCTTGTTCAATGACAGACCTGGGGGTGATGTGGCTCTGGTTGTACTGCTGCTCTGCCTCGTTGGGGGTTTCTCACAGGTGTCATTAGCCACGTCTGCAGGGGGTATCCCTTTCTCCAAGGAGCCAGCCCTTAAGTCTGTTTTCTGTGTGGAAGAGGTCCGGGATGTGGGACTAGCGCAAAATGAAGGAATCATGGCAGATGCCAGGGAATCTGGCACACACCTACAGAAACCTCTTCCGGTGTTGCAAACCAACTGCGTACTGATGAAGTGATATCCCTTTCGGTTGACGAACACTCCTGGCTCATGTGGAGGTCCTTGCATTGCTACGTGTGTGCAATCAATTGCGCCCTGCACCTGTGGCAAGCCAGCCAGAGAGTTGAAACCCACTGCCCTTTCAGTCTGGCTGATGTTGCCGTGGGGGAAGTTGACATAATCGGCTGCCCTGGCAAACAAGCCATCCATCATCAGTTGTATACACTTATGTGCAGACGACCGAGACACCCTAGAGATGTCACCGATGGCGTCCAGGAAGGATCCAGAAGCGAAGAAATTGAGGGCAGTGGTGACTTTAACTGCAGTGGGCAATCCGTTCCCACCAAGTCCAGCCTGGAGCAGCTCTTCATGAAGGAGCGTGCAGATGTCTGCAACCTCCTGCCGACTCAATCTTAGCCCGCGTAGGCACTGCTTATCAGAAGTGTCCAGGAAGCTCAGTCTCTGCCTATACACCCTTTCATGTGGGTAGTGTCTCCTGCCACCTCAGCCCCTCTACTGGCCCCCTCTCTGCTCTTTTCCAGGTCCTTGTGGTGCACCTATCTTATCTAACTGCAGATCCCCGAACTGCACAACATGCCTGCCACGGATGGTGATGTGACTCCTCCTCAGATGTACTGTGGAATAGATCCACTGCGCCCCCCATCCTGATCTTGTCAGTTTGAAGGGCTCCAAGATGCAGATAAATTTGTCTGATTACAAGAATGCTCAGTCTAACCACAAAGAACTTCCAGCCAAAGGTTTTGTCTGAGAGAACTGAGTGCTCAGCTGCAATAACTCAGCTTTTATTGAGATGTGTCAATCACTGGTTTAAAGGGCCAAATGAGCCTCGGCTGCAACTCATCTCCATTTCTAAGGCGTGATTCAGAAGCCACGGGAGACACACTCAGGAGAAGTTAAATTCGTTTCTGTTGCAGAATCCACAAAAAGTTATGTAGCTCAACTGTTTCAAGTATCTGAATTGGCCCTTTAAATATCAATCCGCCTGCTTTAAGTGGCGACGGGACTTCCGGGTGTCTGTTGCTCGTATGTGCATCCAAACACGCCTAGGTTAAACCCTGAAGTGGGCGCATTGGAGCCGGGATGCAGTCCCGTTCCAAAAACAAACTATTTTGACTGCCCACCGACCCTAACCCACCCATTCTTGAGGGTTAAAGTTACTCCCCACGTGTCTCTACAGAGAAGATTTCAACCTTCAAGTAGCAAAGTAGATTACTGACTTTAAAAAAAAACAAAACACCCACTAACAGGTGGTTTGGGAAATGCAGAGTGATGGGACAATAATGTGTTGAACAATGCAGCAATTCACCAAAAATAACAAATCTGAAATAAATCCAAAAAACGCTAGACACACAAAGCGGCTTCATCAGCATCTGGAAAGAGAAATCCGTCTCCATCAGATGCCAATCAACATGCTCTGCAATCCCAGTACTTTCTGTTTCAGATTTTTTGATATTAGCCCAGCAGTCTGGAGAGGATAGGGAAGGCAAAGGCAAGACACTTTTTTTTTTAAGTTGTTTCTGTGAAGGAGTGGATGGGGGAAATCGGGAGAAGAGGAACTATTTGTTAACCATCCTCAGCCTTTGTACACCTTAATGGCCAGTAAAATAATGAAATCGATGGCGGTTTGGTGACAGGTTCAGTCCTGTTCTTATACAGAAAAATACATTGGACGAAACTGAAGGTTGAAGGAAAATAGCAAGCCAATTTGGAGAGGAAGGAGAATTGGAAAAAAAGAGTGGAAAGGTACCTATACAAATAGATAATAAGTTGCGTGCAGAGTTTTCCTTGTGACACTTCTTTACCTCAGGTACTATAGTAGAGAGCTGTGTCATCAGCGCTGGGACTGACATGATGTGCAGCAGAAAGGAACGGAGCAGGTTGTCTGAGAAATGGGCAGCGATCACTGGGCTGGAGAAAAAGAATATAAACTATTAGTGCAACAAAAGAGCTAACAATTGTTACTTTTTTTTTTAAAAAAAGCATGCGAGTATGAATGGACTAAACCAACGATAGTGTGACTAATTGGAGATTTGTCTCATTTCGAAACATGAAAGGTTAGCGACCTGAAACGTTCACTCTGTTTCTCGCTCCACAGATGCTGCCTGACCTGCTGAGTGTTTCCAGCATTTTCTGATTTTATTTCAGACTTACAGCGACTGCAGTATTTTGCTTTTGTTTAATTGAGACGAACAACCAGTTAATCTGATATTGGTGGGTTTTTTTGAGGGAAGAATGTTACCCAGACAGCAGGAGAACTCTTCGCCAAATAGTGCGTTGGGATATTTTACATCTACCTAAATAGGCCGACAGTTTCTCAATTTAACATCTCAGCCAATGAGCAGCCCCTCTGACAATGTAGCACTCCCTCAGAACTGCACTGAAATGTCAGCTTAAATTATGTGCCCAAGTATTGGATCTAGAATTTTTGATCCAGAATTCATTCATTGAGGGATACAGACTTAATAGGTAGCAGCTCACCCTGCCCAGAAAGATGTAATTCTTTAAAAACTTGATTTCTGGGCTGCAAAAAGTGGGCAGTGTGAATGGTTTAGGATTGCTAACCCACCAGGATGTGTCAATCTGTTGTAGTAGGCATTTCAACCAGCACATCGGATGCTGGTGTTGACTGACACGCTCAGAGTCCACCAGACCAAGAAATAAATAATGCTGCCTTTTGCTGGCTTATGAATTTCCATTTTGCTGTCGTGCTATCTGGGCAGGAGTATACGAAGAATTCAATAAGTTCGTCTTTCTCACATAAAAGTGTTTCATAAAGGCTGGAAATTGTTTAAAATTTTGCAAACTCCTAAATTTTTCTGGACTTTTACTGCTTAGAAAGAAACACGAGTTTAAATGAGGCATTATAACCTAGTGCAATCTGCTGTGTTTGCTCTTGCTTCTGTTTAATTTTACTTCTTAATCAACCTGATTTGTAGTTTGCAGTTTGAGGTATGTGGTCTGTCAGTGTTATTTATTCATCAAGCAGAAAGATCAGCAGTTAGGTGATAGTCTGCATTATTCCCACAGTGCAGGCTCATTCTTTATCCTGTGGCCCTCTATTCCGGAATATTTCATGTACAAGGCCACATTCTGTTCCCAGAAAGCGTGGCCTTGTATCTGGAAGGATATCTGTCTGTTAGCCATGAGAAAAAGTAGCTGGAGGGCACCCAAATTGTAATAATTACTTTGAGACCAATAGCTAGGATACAAGAACCCACGGCTCTTAAACAGGAGATTCCACTTCAACTCCAAGACACATCCAGCCTCTGCATTTGGATTTGACCTAAAAGCACCACAATCCAGGCCAATGGATTGTAAAACTTGGCTCAGCTGGTAGGATTCTTGACTTGGAGTCAAAGGGTTGTGTGTTCAAGCCCCACTCGATCACATAATCTGCAGTATTTAGGAAGTGCTGTCTTTTAGATATTAAACCGTAGTCCAATCTGTACTGATGGCTAAGTTGAAGTATTCAAAGAACAGCAAGGAGTTCTCTGCGTCCTGGCCAACATTACTTCCTCAACCACCACCAAAACCAGATTAATCATCATTCATTTCAATACTGTTTTGGGATCTTGATGTGTGCAAAATAGCCGCAGTGTTCACCTGCATTGCAACAGTCATTCTATTTCAGAAGTGTTTAAATGTATGGGAAGCGCTTTGAAATATTTCTGAGATGTAATAAGGTGCATAAAATTATAGTTTCCTTTTCAATGTCTTGCTTAAAATCTATGTTCAGAAATGGTGCAGCAACTTGCACACCAGAGTGATAGGATGTGGGTCTACACCTGTGATTCTTTGCACAGTAATCTTTCAATGATTGCCTCTGTGAGCTGTTGCCAATTAATTGCAGGCGAGGCATTTCCCCATAAAAAATAACTAATTTTATTTTTATTTAAATAAAGCTCTTTTATTTGCTGTATGGAAAATTGGATAGCCCAGCTTTCTAAAAGTATTCCCTTGCCTTCTTTTGCTGGAGAACAAGAAAAGGAAAGGAAACAACAATGAATGCTGATTCATTCTGCAGCTGGGCAGGCCATGAATGGCGATCCAGAGGTACACCGAGCAGCAGGTTTGCCTAGGGTCACAGGTGAAGGGTAGGTGGGCTGCAAAAAGCCACGAGCTGCGCTATAAGTACCAATGACAAAAGGAAGAATATGTGCCAAACTTAGTGTCTATAAGGCAGGTAGGTAAAGTGTTTTTTTGCATTGTTCATGTGGCCCCTCAAGATAGGTTGTGATTCTTCATCTATAAAGTTTATTTCTGTTACTATAGAAAACTTAACTGGCATCTTGAGGGAAAGTTTATGGCAGGATGCACCAGAAGGTATGAAGTTTTCACAGTGAGTTCTCTTACCGTAATGCAAGGGTAAAAATGCCTGTTAAAGTGCCTTTGGACAGAGATGGTTTGGATCTTGCCAGTCCATTTGTTAACAATATCTGGAGATAGAGAAACTTATTTTACATTAGCAACAAAAAAGTTAATGATGTAAACAAAGATTCTGTACAGTAAGTCTTGTCACACACAGTGAAATCAGCCTTAAGAACTATTCGTACTTGTAGAGACACTTCAGTCCAAGCTGCTGTATTATGATAAACTGCCCAATTTTAGCTGGTTGAACTCCAGCAGCATGCTTTGGGGTACTTGTTGGTCGTTAAGCATTGTCTCTTAACAATCAGAACCTATAGTGACTCACATTACAGAAGTGGGGTGTACCCCTATGGGGACAATGTGCATGCCTTGTAAGGCAAATGCAAACTCCATCTGTGTAGATTTCTCAGTATACTTTGGAGACTCTCTAACCTGATGGGGTTTTTGCTCATGTCAAACATCCAGCCAACAATAAAAAAAACCTCTGACCCAAGCCAAAAGTTCACTGAAAGTAACCATAACAATAGACAGCACAATGGCTTTTCAACGCTAGATTCACTGAATTTAAGCTGCATTTTTGGACAAACCTGTAGCACAGTGTAATATCCCTTTTGATTGAGATGTCCCATGATGTTGGCACAGATATGGTTCATGGCGGGTCTCAGGGCTTCTCCTGTCATCAACAAAAATCAATGGGGATGACAACATGAGATCAACAAGTTCACTGAATATTCTAAATCTCTCCATACTGCTCTAAAAGTATTACATTTTAAAATTTTCAACAAATTTTCAGACATTAAAAATGATTTCCTTTTGCAGAAATTCTGTCCACATAAATTATATTTATATATGTCAAATTCATCAACTGTTAAGTTAGTAAATGTACTGCACAGGCTCAACTCTCTATTTGTGCTGAATTAGCTGAAGTGGTGGTCAGAGCTCTACAATGGCTCCTAGTGCTCTTGGAGGGTGGGGAGGGTGGGAGGGTTGGGAGGGTGGGGAGGCGGTGCCTGAAGGTGAAAAATCGGCCAGGGTTCTCACTTCTGATCACTCTCAAGAGGCCCCTGCTGGAAATGCGTGTGTGGGCATCAGGTGAGGCTAGGATTCGACTCAGCTTTGAAGCCTTCTGACACTCACTGTCTAGGCCATAAGGCACCAGGGTATGGGTGACGCCTTTAGAACTATACTCCAGCGTGAGTCAGTGGCTTCAGGAGAGGAAGGAAGAAAATTGGAGGGAAGAAGAAAAATAAATTACATCAAAAAATGTTTGTGTGCGAGCAAGGTAATATTTTGCATTCAAATAATAGTTATATTGATTCCTATTATGTTAAACAAAAACAGAAGATGTGATACTGATCTACTCTATACTCTGCTTTCATGATGGTGGAATCTTAATTTGCGATTCCCACACAGCAAGTTCTTGATTTCACTTGTGCTGATAGGGGGGAGTGCCTAGTGGAGAACAGGCAATTCCTCAGAGAGGAGAGAGGAAGGGAAAAAAAAAAGATAAGAACAGTGGATCATTGGGCTGTTGAGTTACATCAGGGCATTGGCACATACACAGAACAGCGAGGTCCAAGAAAAAGAGGAAGGGGAGAAATACAGAACTTATAGAAAGAAAAATTTAGGTGGGAACTAATTACCTGTACCTCAAATATTCAAAGTAAAGTCTACAGCAGATGAAAAATGTCTATTTATTAGCGACTTAATGCAGAAAGAATAGACACTAGACGTTGTTTTGCCACTGACCTTTCCCCCTCAGTATTTTCCAGGTTGAGGTGTCTGTGAATGTGACCAGCATGGTGAGATACAAGGTGATGAACTTACAGTCCTGCAGAATATCAGGCTGCAAAAAAAAAATACAAATATTTCCATCTGTTAAATAAATCCTTAAGTAATAAGTTGTTACTTCTTACCTTAAGTAAGCAACAGGACTTCGAGCCACCCCATACTCTACTGAATTCCAGAGTGCAGCTCCTTTACTGCCTTCATTAAAAAATGAGCTCTAATTTTAACTTAGTTGACAAAAATAGTCATTTTAGCCAACAACTTTTCCTCATATTTTAGTTGTAAAACTACACTGCATTACAAAAGCAATCCATCACACGTCACTGGCTTAACTGGAATATTTTCCTGACGGTAGGTCATTACGAATACACTAAACAAGCTCAGTGAGAACATTAAAGTGATTAAAAATGACAGGAGCAGCTGGCTCAGTGATAGTGGTGGCGGCCCGGTGAGACCTCTGTGAAAAGGAAAAAGCGGGAAAATCACCCTCACTAAATACTCTGGGTCTACTGTGCATTACAGTCTTCCCAATCAAATTACATAGAATCTACAGCACAGAATTGGGCCATTCGGCTCAACTGGTCTGTGCCGGTGTTTATGCTCCACATGAGCCTCCTCCCAACCTACAGATTACACTTGGGCAGTAGTCTTTATTTTTGAACGAGCAATTTAGCACTTTGCACTGCTGCCACCTCCTCTCCATACACAGCTGGAACTTTGAACGTGAAGGATTCAATTTACCTTCAGTTGTTTTAGAAACTGACTGCAGAGCCAGAGTAGGTCTTTGACTTGTTTGATCCATAGCAGGGTGAGATCTTTGGAGAGTGCTAATGACACATACCAGACCTGTAAATAAATAAATAACCAAGAAATTTAAAAATATATTTGAAATAGCAACAATCTGGTCAGTAATCCTGTCCCATAAAAAAGGCAGGAACACGATTGTAGGGGTACAAAATTATTTTATATCTTTTACATTACTGTTCTGCAGGCACTGAGTAATTCACTAGTCCCTGATGCTGCTAAATTTGCACTGAGTGAAAATAAAAACAATCATAAAAATGCATAAATTATCTGCAATGTCCAGGCCCTGCACAACATTCCTGTCAATGGGATTTCAGGTAAGTGCAAAGGTGATTGTGTGAAATTTTCATATGTGGTACAGTAACAGATTTTGTCCTTCCCAAATTGCATTCTGCCTGGAGAGAGTATGAAACGCCAGGGTGAAGTAGTGGTGAGTTACAGGTCTGTCACTGGTAGAGGTAATTAATTAAAACATTGCACAGTAAATGTTTTACACAGCATTACAGTATATTGGCTTAAGTTTATTTCTTTTCCTATAGTTTACTGATACCAATATGGTAAATAAACTGAGACAAGACTGATGACCAAGGCCATTGGTTCTTAGTTTTCATGGACAAGTGGGCGATAACACGGAATGAAATCCTCAAAACACACTAGAACTCCGTGAAATCAGGAATTGAATGTGACCTTCCTGGTCTGTATGGCTGAATTCCACACTGGGCAGAATATTAATCAACGAAGCCGTCAGGGGTGCATAGAAATGAGCAACATTTAACAGACTTGAAATCCAATACTATTGCATACAGACCTTGGACTCATTCTCTACTTCCATGCTATTAAGGATACAGCGGCACAGCTTCTCAAGTCTCTGGAAAAAAAATAACAACTTATTACTCGGACAACCTATGCAGACCTAGGATATGGAGGGGAGGGTAGGATATGCATGTGACATTGGGGCTTGATAGCCAAATGGAGTTCCCAATTTCCACAAATTGATAAATGATTGATCCCCTATGCAGTCACTAGAAAGCTGGACTCTGGAATGCCGAGACCACAGTTGTGCATGCTTGGCGAAATCAAACCAATCTCAACTCCCCAGTCGCAAATGGCACAAGGTGTCAAATGGCAGCTCGTTTTTTGCTCACTGGTGGGTGTAACGGAAGCCATTCTCTCAGACTTAACAATGGCAAGTTACATTTGTGACATTGGCAGCTGTGGGATGCAGTCACCAGCTTATCCTCTTAACTTGATGATGGTGCAGGATAGCTTGGCCAGGTCCAAGAGGGGAACAATGGGCTCAAATTTGCAGATTATCATTTTGTACAGCACCAACATGCTGACCTAAAGAAACTCTATACCTCTTAAAGTTCCGTATATGTAATATTATGATACATAAGTTCCTACTTTTGCGCTCATCAAAATGAAGGAAGTTGATACTGGGGATTGGAAATTTTCAGAAACTTGGGCTCAGTAGCAAGGATCGTCTCATCAGTTGTAACATAATTAGATGTAGGGCAAACCTCTTTCTTCGCTGCCCCAATAATCTGCCTCAGCTTCAACCTCAAAACTGCACCCCTTTCAGCACCAGTGTGACATTTTCCCATTTCCCACACCAGCCTCCCTTGACCTTGGAGTGAAATTGCCAATCCGTCTGAGCTGGATTTAAACCTAGGTCCCAGGGTCCTTTGGTTCACTTTTAACAGTCATTAGGATAATTTTAATGAAACAATATTTTAAAAAATGGACAGTAAAGAATACATGAAATCTGAGCCCCAGAATAAATTACAGCCTTATTACTGAATCCCAGTCAACTATAATTTTCTAAAAAACAGCAAGTGCTCAAAGGATCACAAACTAGTGAATTTGCCCTCCCCACTCACGGTTACAGAACTAACCCCAGCCTGCACGCATACCTCTTTATCTTCTTTCATGTGAAATACAAAGAGCAGCTTCCTTGTGATTTTAAATATAGCGAGTGCGCTTCTTTTTGAAGAATTGATTTCACTGATGGCGAAATAATCATCAATTTCCATCCTGTATAGACAACAGCATCTAATTAACCAATGTTGATGACATTTTCACAAATAAATAAAAAGTGCCTCTCAAAAAAGGTGACACACAGGATTTTTGCTTTAAGAAGCAAACGCCAGCAAGGTTTAAAAGAGGAGAAATGAGGTAAATCAAGAAGCATCTAAATTCAAGACAGTGATTAAAAGAATAAAGGATAGGGGGAAAGGGAAAGAGATTAAAAGAGATTGGCAATCAGTTTAAGACACTGAAACATCCTTGCTGGACTAAACAACAACTATGAAAGATGGCAGTAACACTACTCCAAGTGATCCTTAAAGACCTACCACTCAGGATACCCAGATAAGGAGTCAGTCACGCCCGCAAAATCCCTTTTAAAAGCCATACTGTTTTTCTGTCCATTTCCGTTGATAATTGTCACATTTTCTTTTTAGCTTAAGCAGCACATGGACAACACCAAGGGCCAAGTTAGACCCTTGTTTCTACCAGACATCCACACATGCACTTTCCAGCAGGGATTATTGGATAGGAGAGTGGGAACACTGCCCAATTCTCTCTGTCCCTAGTTTCCGCTGGGGACAATTATAGTCATCCTAATTGAGGTCTGCTAATTCAGGGATCAGACACGAGATCTTCTGGTCTGTACAGATAGCGCTACACTGGGCAGTGCCTTTACCTATTAAGCTGTTAGAGCTGTCACAAATAGGTTATTTTTACAGATTATAATTGTAATTTGAATGTGTATTGCATTTAATGATTTGAAAAAAAATTAGTTTTCTGATTTTAAAAATATTCATCACAAGTGTAACTGATTATTTCCAATTGTGAGGAAATTGATAGACAAAATCTTGAATCCAAGGCACAGCAGCCATCTTGATAGAAAAAGCAGTTGTTGAGTGGCTAACAAATTATAATCTCCTGTGTCTTGCATACTTTTTTCACTTATTGAGTAGATTGTTTTTGTTTCATTTTCATTTCCTGCTTTCTGGTAAGGGTTAACTGTATCCCTTGGAGGGGGAGCTAGGGCTGAGAGAGGTTTGTTGCCGGCTCTATTTTTGGGGCTGTTGATAATTATCTGTAGATTTTATACATTATCCATTGTTTCCTTTCTAAAACCTCTGACTCTGTTCAGGCATTCACTATTTTAGCTGCAATGGATCAGCTTTCCCGGTATACTTGGGGCAGTTGTTTTTTTCCTGTGGGGAAGGCCGGAGCCCCACAGTGCAGTTTGAAAAGAGATGATGAAGTAATGGGGTGATACCAAGCTAAGGTTTAAAAGCCTGAAAACTCCACACGGAATGGAAGACTAAGGCTTTAGAACAGTCTCCACAGATATGGGAGCAATGTTCCAAGTCTTGGATGTTGTTTGGCTTTATAGAGTTAGGGGTGATTCATTTCGGTAGGAAAAATGAGGAGAGGCAATATAAACTAGAGGGCACAACTCTAAAAGGGGTACAGGAACAGGAAAAGAGAGATCTGGGGGTTTATGTGCACAAATCATTGAAGGTGGCAGGGCAGGTTGAGAAAGTGGTTAAAAAAGCATACGGAATCCTGGGCTTTATAAATAGAGGCATAGAGTGCAAAAGTATGGGAGTCATGATGAACCTTTATGGTGGTCCGACCACAATTGGAGTATTGTGTCCAGTTCTGGGCACTGCACTTTAGGAAAGATGTGAAGGCCTTAGAGAGGGTGCAGAAGAGATTTACTAGAATGATTCCAAGGATGAGGGACTTTAGTTACGTGGATAGACGAGAAGCTGGAGTTGTTCTCCTTGGAACAGAGAAGGTTGCGAGGAGATTTGACAGAGGTATTCAAAATCACAAGGGGTCTAGACAGAGTAGAGAGAAACTGTTCCCATTGGCGGAAGGGTCAAGAACCAGAGGACACAGATTTAAGGTGATTGGCAAAAGAACCAAAGGTGACATGAGGAAAAACTTTTTTTTACACAGCTAGTGGTTAGGATCTGGAATGCACTGCCTGAGGGGGTGGTGGAGGCAGATTCAATCATGGCCTTCAAAAGGGAACTGGATAAGTACTTGAAAGGAAAAAAATTTCAGGGCTACGGGGATAGGGCGGGGGGGTGGGACGGGACTAGCTTGATTGCTCTTACGTAGAGCCAGCGCGGTCTTGATGGGCCGAATGGTCTCCTTCCGTGCTGTGGAAGTCATTGTAAATAAAAATTATTTTTTAAAATAAAAAGCCAAAGAAATAATTAAAAAGAGACAGAAGGGGAAAAGAAAAAAAATTTTCTTAATGACTATTAAAATGAGTAATAAGAGACTCCACATTTTTTTAATTTAATTTTTAGTTGATTGGCAGTCATTAAGACTAACTGCGCTTTTAAAATTTAGTTTAGACTTGGTATTTTTAAGCGTACCTGTTTGGTGGTGTAATTAGTTACTTTCCAGCTGGGCAGATGTGCAAGTTTGTGATTTTTCAGTGATTTCAATGATTGCAGCGTGCAATGCCCCTTTAATCCGAAGCGGTCAAATAGATGGTGGACCAATAGGAGTGCGTTCACGATTTCCACATTTTAGTGAGCATGTTCAACTGCGGGAACTTGCTCCTTTGATTCGCCATTAAAAACGGAGAGCGCTGTTGAACTCCTCCGTTATTTCAGAAGCAATTTCTGGCCCATTACTTCTAGATTGTTTTCTGCACTCTATTATTCTTTTGAACATTGTGACATTATGAAACTTATTTCAAAGAAATAATTGACCTGATTTCTCTAAGCAGTCGACACCTGCAGAGGTACCTCCTGACCACCGCTTGAATCTGAATAGTTGCACGCTCGCGCTCCTTCTGTCCTTTCCTCTCTTCTCGAGCCGCCCGGGCTTTGTCCAGGAACTGCGTTTTGGAGGTTTGTGTAGCACTAAACATTCTTGCTCCTGGGGACAAGATAACAACAGTAGTTTGTTTCTTTTTCTTTCTTCTCCTTGGTCAAATGCTAGTGGCTTAACAGCACAGCATGAGATTCGAACCTGACATTATTGTTGATCTGTGTCATAGTGTTAACATTGTCTGCCTCTTGAATGCATGCATGAGCTATTTTCAATATAAAGCCTCACCAGTCTTTTCACCGTGTTTAACACATTGTACCAATACACAATAGGAAACATAAGCTGATACACCTCTCGAGTGATGCTCTTAAATCACTTCAAACTGTTCCTACCACCAGTAACAATCCTGGAACCAGAAGTATTTAGTGTTATACAGCTCAAAATCCTCTTATGAGACACAGCACAAATTTGGAACTGCAAAATCCATGATCTAATTATCCAATAGATTTTTTTTCTCAGTTCAAATGAACTTGGCATGAAAATTTCACACACTGACCATATGCTTTACTGAAGTCCTAGTGAGAACAATGCTCAGGTAATTTTATCTTGGTGGGAGGGAGTACCTGACATACTCAGATACATCCCTGTTAGTGTATCTGCCTTTACAGGAGTTCAACCCTAACAGAGTTTTACGGACATTTGTATAAAAGAGTCTGAAGTAAGGCTCCATAATAACGGCAGCTTGCCATTAGAATGTTAGCCGATGCTACACTTTTCCTAGTCCATATTACAAGATGCATTATTTAAAGGCATGGAGTTAGCTTTCACGTGTCTGCTGACATCTCTGATACCACTGTGCTTTCTGACTGCTTAACTGACATCAAGTCCTGGGTGAGCAAGAACTTTCCTCAACTCAACATTGACAAGACGGAAAACATCCTGTTTTTCTCCTGCTAAAAAAAAAAGACACATCCTAGCCCTTGACTCTATCCTTTTCCTTGACAGCTCATTTAGGCTGTGTCCAGCACTGCAGAATCTGAGCTCAACTTTAAACTCTACACCGTAGCATCACCAAGACTTCCTATTCCCACCTCTGCAAAATGCCTTCCTCCACCACTGCCTCATCCTTTTTGCCGTTGAAACACTTATTCATGCCTTTGATCTTCCAGACTTGCTTGCCTCAATGCTCGCCTGAGTTCCACCCATCACAAGGCGCAACTCATCCAAAACTCCACCACATCCTATCTCACACTAAGACCTGCTTCCCTATCACCCCTGTTCATGCCAATCTTCAAATGCTCCCTATGCCCTGCATTCCTGCACATGCTCTCAGCTTTATTGTTATAACTTCCGGAATAATGCAATCCGGTGGCTTGTTCCCCGGAGAAGCAAAAGCTGGAAAGGAAAGTCAATCTGGCACTACTCTCACACATCTTGTCACAGCTAGTTAAACAGCAGCATTTGCAGAAATGGGGGCCCTTTCACTGGGTGCGCCTATAGTGCAGAAAGAGAATAATGGGGACAAGAAGTTAATGAAGTAAAGCACCAGTTTACCTGAACTGCCTAGTGCTGTCCCAGACCAGAAATCAGTTTATCAGTCCTGGTGCTTGGACATTGCCTCAGCTTGGTACGAGTACTCAATCAGGCACCGACAGACCTGGACTGAACTGGTACTGTACACAGATAACATGTAGACTCTGCATCATTTCAAATCCATCTCCTCAGAGCAAAATTGCTATCTACTTGACTGGGCACATTGAAACCCCTGTGAAAGAACAAAACATGCCAGAGAAGTTAGAAATATATCCATGATGACTGGCACCACGCAAGTTATTATGGCAAGAAGTTAAAATCTGTAGTGGCTTCTGACCACCAAAAATACACATTTGGCTACTAAATTTCAAACATTCAAAGCCCAATAGTTACCTGGTGTAAGCTTAACCAATACAGCCAATGCGAGCTTGTAGAATCACACAAATGTAAGCACAGAATACCATTTTGGCTATTGTGCTGCACCACTGCAAGCTTCACACTGATGCTAACTGCCCTAGTCCCATTTTCCTGCTCTTCATTATAATCTTTAATATTTTTCTTCAAGTGTTTATCCAACTCCCGCTTAAACACCAGGATTGAATTAGCTACAATTGCAACATATGGAAATGTATTCCATATTCAAATAATCCCCATCATGAAAAACTTTCTTCTAAACTCTTCCAGTAATAATCCTGAATTTATGCCCTCTTGTTACCAATTCACTGACCAGTGGAAATAATCTTTCATTGTCTAACTTCTCAAATCCTTTCATAATTCTGAATGCTTCTATTAAATCTTCCCTTAAGCTAGTCAATACAGCCCGACCTTTTCATATAATTATATCCCCTCATCCCACTAGCATCCTAGTAAATTGTTAAATTTTTGCCATGGCTCCAATATCCATTTTATAACTGGGTGCCTAAAACTGTACACAACATTCCAACTAACAGAAATTCTCACCACCTCTTTATTTTTGTATTCGATGCCTTTAAAAATAAAACTCTAGAACCCATGTGACAGAACTACAACCAGCACTTTTTTACCCTGGTGTTATATATTCCAAACTGTGTTCTCTGGGCACATTTGGAAAGACAAAATCGATCACTATACTGCTGGTTGTTTCTCAATACAAGTGGATATTGAACACAGATTTAAGCCAACCATCATTATGCTTTTCTGAAATTTTAGTGACAATACTGTAAATTACAGGAATTGTTTTAAAATATAATCTAGATTAATGCAAGAAAAAAAATCTAAAATTACAATACAAAACCTGCACCAGTAGATTATTAAACTCAGTGAAAGGCCCGATTAAGAGTAAATAATTTGTTTTTCTAACGAATCCACGTCCATTACAGTATGCACTGTTGCTTTCATAATTTCACCCTTTGAAACGAATGGCACAAACCGTCACAGCGACACTATGGCAGGTAAGATTTTTCTTTTTAATAATGACTTTGCATTGCATTGTGCAACGACACAGTAGCACTGGATATATACAGCAACACAATTATATTCGCTTCACTGCATGTATAATAATTACCTAACGAATAAATCCCACTTATTAAAAATCAGGTCACAATTTGACGAACAACATGAAACACAGAAACAATAACAAATCAGGCCAAAACCTCCTCTTGTGTTCCTGGGCTTCTCTTCTTTCCGGCATGTGTATAACCTAACATATTACTAACAATAATAAGGATGATGGTGATTCTCTAGTATTAGCTGTAGAGGTTAATAGCCGGCTCTTTACCCCGAGCTCTTCTCTCCTTTTCTCTTTCTCACAACACACAATAAAAAAAAACACAACTCCATCAAAAACAAACCCAAATCAACCGCCAGCGCTTCCGCTTCCGGGTTAGGAAGGCGCTGGGGTCAAATCTCCGTCCGTGGACACAAGGCGCTGACTGCGCATGCCCACTCAGCCGACGCGCTGGCTGGAGGAGGGAGCGCTTGGTCTCCCTTGGTAACGGATAGTGGGCCTGACTTTCCTGTTAATATTGGACCCGTCAGTCAACAATGGGAAAATGTTACGGCTGACATTTCTGACAGGCAAGAATGACACAGATTGCAAACTCGTTTAAACACACAGGGGCTATCGTTCGGATATGGTGTTTTTCCTTTTTTGACGACAGCCACAACTTGCATTTATATAGCGCCTTTAACGTGGTAAAACGTCCCAAGGCGCTTCAGGGGAGAGCGTTATCAAACCAAATTTGACACCGAGCCACATAAGGAGATATTAGTACAGGTGACTGAAAGCTTGGTCAAAGAGGTAGGTTTTAAGAAGCTACTTAAAGGAGGAGGGAGAGGCGGAGAGGCTTAGGGAGGGCATTCCAGAGCTTAGGGCCAAGGCAGCTGAAGGCACGGCCGCCGATGGTGGAGCGATTAAAATCAGGGGTGAGGCAAGAGGCAAGAATTAGAGGAGCGCAGAGATCTCGGAGGGTTGTGGGGCTGGAGGAGGTTACAGAGATAGGGAGGGGCGAGGCCATGGAGGGATTTGAAAACGAGGATGAGACTTTTAAAATCGAGGCGTTCCCGGACGGGGAGCCACTGTAGGTCAGCGAGCACAGGGGTGATGGGTGAACTGGACTGGGTACGAGTTAGGATACAGGCAGCAGAGTTTTGGATGAACTCGAGTTTGTGGAGGGTGGAAGATGGGAGGCCAGGCAGGAGAGCATTGGAATAGTCCAGTCTGGAGGTAACAAAGGCATGGATGAGGGTTTCAGCAGTAGATGAGCTGAGGTAGGGGGCGGAGACGGGCGATGTTACGGAGGTGGAAATAGGTAGTCTTGGTGATGGAGCGGATATGTGGTCGGAAACTAATAAGATAATATCACAGAAATGAGGGAGACAGTTGGTTCACCCAGCTTTTACTTCCATAGCACCCTACAATTTCTCCCATCATGTCATCTAACTGCTTCTTGAATGACACGCCACGGCCCTATATGGAAGACTATGCCAGGTATTAATCACTCTTTACAGTAAAGAAAAAGTACTGGAGAAATTAATGGGATTAAAAACCGACTAATTCCCTGGACCTGATGGCCTACATCCTACGGTTCTAAAACAGGTGGCTGCAGAGATAGTGGATGCATTGGTTTTGATCTTCCAGAATTCCCTGGATTCTAGAATGGTCCCCGCAGATTGGAAGGTAGCAAATGTAACCCTGCTAGTCAAGAAAGGAGGGAGAGAGAAAACAGGGAACTATAGGCCAGTTAGCCTGACATCAGTCGTTGGGAAAATGCTGGAATCTATTATTAGAGACATGGGGTTCAATTTTGAAATGTTGGCGGGGGTGAAGGTGCAGGTGGTAAACCCACATAAACAAAGCTTAAGTTTCCGACATGATCGCATGGTGATTGATGATGATTAACATGCTCTGAGTTTCGCGCCTGGCAGCCAGCCTGATTGACAGGCTGGCTGCTGTCAGGAGCTGCAACGTGGGGTGAGGGAGAGGAGAGGAGAGGAATAGAAAGAGAAAGAGAGCGAGACATCATCCAGCGCAGGAACGGAAGGTCTGGGCAGGAGAGGGGGGACATCTGGGGGTGAAGAGGGGGACATCGGGGAGGTTAAGAGGGGGAGATTGGGGGTGAAGAGGGGGAGATCGGAGAGGGAGACATTGGACATCGGAGCAGGGTGATAAGGTGGGTGATTTTGTGTTTTAACTTCCTGCAATGGTTTTTGATGTACCTTATTTCATTTCTTTTTCCCTGATCTGGCCCTTCCCAGGCATGAATCAGAAGCGGTGGGAAAGCCACCCAGGTAAGTTAAAAAATCATTCTAACCATGTAATCTGTCACAAGTAAAGTGCCTTAAATACCTCATTGAGGTACATTTGGCTCTTTAACTGTCATCCCGCCGGCTTTAATTGCCGGCGGTACTTCAGGTTTTGGGACTCCTGCGCGCACACAGGTGCATCCATGGGGAACTTGGAAGTCGGCAGGTTGGAGCCAGCTTCTGAACCCGAACGGGATTTCAGCGATTTTCGCAGCCACCCCGCCCCCAACATGCCCACAATTTCCCCATAAAATTGAGCCCATGGTAATAGGGCACTTAGAAAATCATAATATGATCAGGCAGAGTCAACACAGTTTTATGAAAGGGAAATCGTGTTTGACAAATCTGTTAGAGTTTTTTGTGGGTGCAACTAGCAGGGTAGATGAGGGGGAACCAGTGGATGTAGTATTTTTGGATTTTCAAAAGGCATTGGATAAGGTGCCACACGAGGTTATTACACAAGATACGGGCTCATGGGGGTAATATATTAGCATGGATTGGTTAACGGACAGAAAACAGAGTAGGAATAAACAGGTCATTTTTGGGTTGGCAGGTTGTAACTATTGGGGTGCTACAAGGATCAGTGCTTGGGCCTCTGCTGTTTACAATATATATCAATGACTTAGATGAGGGGACCAAGTGTAATTTATCCGAGTTTGCTGATGATTCAAAGCTAGGTGGGAAAGTAAGCTGTGAGGAGGATACAAAGGGCTATAGACAGGTTAAGTGAGTGGGCGAGAAGATGGCAGATGGAGTATAATGTGGGCAAATGTGAAATTATCCACTTTGGTAGGAAGAATAGAAAAGCAGAATAATTTTTAAAAGGTGAGAAACTATTAAATGTTGGTACTCAGGGATTTGGATGTCCTTGTACATGAATCACAGAAAGTTAACATGCAGGTACTGCAAGCAATTAGGAAGGCAAATGGCATGTTAGCCTTTATTGCAAGGGGGTTGGAGTATAAGAGTGAGGAAGTCTTGCTGAAATTATATAGGGCTCTGGTGAGAACTCATTTGGTGTATCATATACAGTTTTGGTTTCCTTACCTAAAGAAGGATATACTTGCCTTAGAGGTGGTACAATGAAGGTTCACTAGATTGATTCCTGAGATGAGAGAGTTGTCCTATGAGGAGAGATTGAGTAGAATGGACCTTTCTTCTCTGGAGTTTAGAAGAATGAGAGGTGTTCTCATTGAAACTTATAAAATTCTTAGAGGGCTTGACAGGGTAAATGCTGAGAGGCTGTTTCGCCTGGCTGGAGAGTCAGAACTAGGGGACATAGTCTCAAGATAAGGGGTCGGCCATTTAGGACTGAGATGAGGCAAAATTTCTTCGCTTAGACGGTTGTGAATCTTTGGAATTCTCTACCCCAGAGGGCTGTGGATGCTCAGCCATTGAGTATATTCAAGACTGAGATCGATAGACTTTTGGGCACTAAGGGAATCAAGGGTTATGGGGATAGGGCAGGAAAGTAGAGTTGAGGTCGAAGATCAGCCATGATCTTATTAAATGGCGGAGCAGGCTTGAGGGGCCATATGGCCTTCTCCTGCTGTTATTTCTTATGTTATGTTATTTGTGTGCAGAACTGCCCCATGACCTCAATCGTGAACCTTTTAACAATTTGTACCTGTGACTCCTTGTCCTGAAACAGTGCTTAAGATTAACCATTTCTGTTCTACGTTGGCTTCTTTCCCCTCTAAGTCCCCCCGTGTAATGTTTCCTATATTACACCAATGACTGCATATCAAAAGTACTTCATTGGTTGTGAAGAGCTTAGGGACGTCCTGAGGTTGCGAAAGGCATTGAATTAATGCACGTTCTTTATTCACCTTTTAAGGCTCAAGATGTAGCCTTTTAATAGAAAAAGGAGGCGTATGACGAATGTAATGTTCATAATACAGTAGAGAACCAGGATGAATACAGAAAATACAGAAGAGGTCTAAAAAAGGGAATAAGAGGGGCAAAGAGAGAGTGTGAGAATAGATTAGCGGCTAATATAAAAGGGAACCCAAAAGTCTTTTATAAACATATAAATAGTTAAAGGAAGC